>NC_137741.1:18489197-19785030 GCF_963264785.1 Psittacula echo | reverse complement strand
TACTGTGGGACAGCAAAAAGAGGATGGTGAGGGCATCTGAATGCAGACCAGGCAGACAGAGCAACCCATGCACTTCACCAGGGAACCTTAAGGGCTGCATCCTTCCCATACTGGCTCCTTGAGCACCAGGGCTGGCTGTGGGCACTGGGGCTATAGGTTTGGGCAGCATCAGCTTCATTGCTATAGGGAATCCTCAAATTTATGCTTGAAAAGAGTCTGGCTACAAGGTTATTACTATTTTGAGCTGTACCTGGAAGTGATTTCATAAACCAAGTGGTTTATGCTTGGAGGTGGTTTTGTGTCATTCATCTACTGTGGAAGGGCAGAGGGTGCAGACAGGAGATGTGAGCATCCTAATTTCAGGCAGCTGCAAGAGGCACCACATCCAGCCACAGGCTAAAGGACAGTGGCAGAGCTCGTGTGTGTACCTCATCCATGACACCTGACAGAGCCACCTCAACCATAGGGGCGCAGGAGCCAACAAGGCAGGAGATGCCACCTTGGGCAGAGGCAGGATAAGCCATGGGAGTCTGCGATGGCGCCAGGGGCTCGGCTGGTCCCCAGACAGAGCTGTCATTTCCACATAGTCCAGCTTAAAATATGTGTTTGAGACTGAAATCAGAGGGTTTTCCTGGGACAAACAAGCCTGGCCTCTCCCAGAGCTCTCCAAACAAGGTCTCCTCCAGAGGGGCAGGCAAGTACATTCACAGCCCAGGAATGCTGTTTTTACTGCTCCCTGCCACTTGTTAGCTGTGGATCCAAACCAGCCTCCCCAAGGAAAACACCACCACGTGCTTCCAGAAGGATCAGCCCAGGCCATCAGTGTGATCACACCAGCACCAACCAGGCAAAAACCCGGAGCTGGAGGTTTCCCAGGGTAAGATGGAATGGTGGATGGTCCATGGGGATGCAGATCATCACCTGCTTTTACACAGGTGGCAAAAAGTGTGTGCACTGAAATTCCCTTTGGAAAAATTGATTAAAATGAACAACATGGTGGCTCTCCACGTTAAACACATCCTGTGGATTTGGGATGTGTCATTTTCGGGGGAGGGATGAGCAAGGCTGAGCTAGGGAAAAGCCAGATATGAGGTTTACCCATCACCAGTGATGAGAGCAGAGGCTGTTTGGGATCACTCAGATCACCTTCCCACGTGAAGTGCACTGACCCCATCTATGGGTGACACTACTTCAGGCTAAACACTCACAACATTGTTACAGCGTAGATTCAAAAGCAGTTTAGGACTCAGCAATGTGGAAGATCACAAAATGCCACAGGATAGGTCTAGTGGGAGGTGTTCCTGCCCATAGGATGGGGCTGGAACCAGGTGAGCATTCAGGTTCCTTCCAACCCAAGCCATTCTGTGATTCTATGCTGCAGCTCAGGTAGTGTTGCCTGCTTCTATCTGTTATGTTCATTAATAAACATTCGATATGTATCATTAATGAGATCCTTCTGCTTGGATATGGTTAAGAAAAAACAACCTCAAACCAACCCCTTCCTCACTCCCACCCAGCGCAAATGATCCTCACCTCCTCCCACTCCTGCTGCAAACCAGAAGATCAATTAGGAGGAGAGGATTCCCTCCTTTCACAAGGAAATGAAACCACCACTGACACCCCTTCGAGCATTCCCCCAGGAGCAAATCCAGGCACGGAGGCAAGCAGAGGCCACTCACCATGGTGCTCATGAGGATGTCGGTGCAGTCGGGGACCTCGATGGCCGGAGCAGTGATTAAAGTGATTTCTCCCCCTGAGTCCCCGTCCAGGCTCCAGGCCTTGCGGAAGGGAACTTCATCCAGGTAGCTCATCACTGCCGCCTGACTACTGTCTGCTGGAGGAAGGGATGAAACACAACTGTAAAAGGCACGACCAGCACCTTCTAAGTTGGGTGGAAGGAGAGAAGGATGAGCTGTGTTAAGTGACAATGATAAAAGGAAAACAGCCCTTAAAGATGCTGCCACCTGAGTAAAAACCATGGTGTGCAATGCCTTTAATTACTGATACTGGGAAGATTTGTCTGAACTAACCTTTGCTATTCTGAGCTTGAGCCAGCAGGACCTGACCAAGCTTTCAGCTTCCTTTGGAAGAGATCCTTAGTGTTTTCCACCACTGCTTTCCATCCCTCCTCCTGCCTCTCCCTCTCCCTCCACTGCCCATCTCATGATCCCTTTCCCAAGCTAGGGACAGACCGAGCACTTTTCCCAGTTCCAGAGGCAGAAACCACAGCCAAGGAGGACACAAGACACCCTGCAGGTCTCCTTTCTCTGTGTGACCTGAGCACACCCTTGCTTGCAGAGCTCACACACATGGCCACGTGCTGCTAAGCTGTCACACAGATCAGCACAGAGCCGGGCTGAGGACATCCCCACCAGTGCCACAGCAGCTTACCCTGAGCCAGGCCAGGAGGCTGGGGCACAGACAAGCTCCGGGGTCAGAGGGGTATCAAACAAGCCATTGTAAAGCCCAATTAGCTTTTAAGAACCATCTATTCATTGTAAGTGTGGTGAATTGTTTTTGATCACCAAAGAGAAACATTTCTGATCAGCTGGAAGTGGTGGCATGGAAAATATTACTGCAGGAAGTCATTAGCTCTGTATAAATATCTCGATTTAGTACAAAGCCATTAGCTGCTGCACGAAACTTTGAGTCCCCAGCTTCCCAGCAATGACAGCATGCAAAATGATTTCCTTTAGGTACTGGCAAGAGCTGGTCAGCCTTCCCCTGAGTCCTGGTACCTGCTGCCTGTGCCTGTTCATCCCGAAGTCTCAACAGTCATCCCCAAGACACACACTCAATACTCGGTGTGATGTCTCTAAGTGCTTTTACCAATTGTTTTCTTACCTCTGAAAAGAAATGGCTTCTATGACAAGGAGGATAGAAAAGAAAAGCAGCAGATGAATGTACGAAAGGGAGAAAAAGCTGCCTGTTTACTGCAAAAACAAAGGTCTATCATGGGAAATGGCATTCAGGGTAGTTTCTTATACTAGCAAAGGACTGACAAACAGTTTCCAGACCACAAACAGCAACATGCACAATTGCTCAGTGCAACTCAGTTGCTCTTACCAGAGTTACAAGAATTGGCATTCACCTGCTTACGCCAGGAGCCTTTAATACCCAGGGCTGTGTGCAGGCAGAGCCCCCCTTAACATGCTTTGTGGCTCCCACACATGTGCTGCTGCTCACATGCGACACAGGCAACGTGCTGGGAGCCTGCTAGGAGCCAAACCATCTGCTCCCCAGCCTAAGAGGGCTCAGGGTAAGTTACAATCCACGTCAGCACTGACAAAGACAATGACGAAAACCTTTGTAAGCAAAGCCACTGTCCCCCAGTTTGCTCCAGCTCCTCTGCATGGCTGTGCAGCCCCTGCCTGCAAGAGGAACAGACCCTCCTTGCAGTTCACACCGTGAATCAGCTCCTCCTAAAAGCTGTGTGGTACAAAGGTGTGAAGAAAAAGGAGTATCTCATTGTCCATCACCTAAAACGGCTTTACTTGGGTTTAAATGCCAGTTTAAGGGATGGAGATGGGTAGTGAATGTGTCTGAAGCCATGATAGAGACGTTATGGTACCATATCTCACTGTATTTCACTGCATAAACACTGTGCCTTAGGAAAAGCTCCTACAAGTGTTAATTCCCAAACCCACTATATATCAAAACCAGAAGTACGCTAAGGTGCGGAGTGATGACAATGAACACAGCACTAGACAAAAGAGGGTCAGTCATAAACACCAACTTACAGCAGAAAGCAGCTCCTGCGAAGGTTCTGACCTCAGGTGCTCCACGCCAGCCCTGCTCACCTTCACGTCAGACACGGGCTGGCAAACAAAACATCAAGAGTCTCAGAAACTCAGAGCCAACCCCTCTGTTTTTCTGTGCTATACTAGTTTTTAAAACTTGAAAATAGTTAGAAAGATTATACCGAACCAATCTGAATCATACATCTGAATACACAAGGGTTTTTTAAGAATACCCTGTCTGCATGTATTTTATGAGCTAAAATTTCCAACATTCCTTTTCCATCTGTGGTTTCAACATCTTCCTCACTAAAAATATGAAACATTTGAATGCAGATGTCATTAGACAAGAGCAAATACGTAGAACAAACCACAGGAAGCTTGTGTTACATCTAAACACACACCACCCACTGATGTTTCCAAGTCCTGTCTGTATTAGCAATAGGAAGTTATCTTACCTCCAGCCAAAGTCATGGAGCTCTCCTTGCAGGCAGAAGAGGGCTGCTCCTGTACTGCTGGCTTATCTGCTGCTCAGCTCCTTAAATCTTGCAGTGTCAGGCAAGCATCTGACTGTGGCAGTTTTAAGATTATCATAGCTTAAGTGGTTAGCCCCGTCAGACACGCTGCTGGGATAAGGAGCCTAACTGTTTAAGCAGAGCATCATCCAGGCACTGAGCTTCCTGAACTGAAGTTGTCTCTGCAACTGTTTTCACACTACTTGAACTGCTGTTTTTCCATCAGGTGGGACTGCTCAGGATCTGACCCAGCCATGGGTTTGGGATTAACGAGATGCTGGAGGTGACATTAGGGATTTGAGGATGGACAGACAGGCAAATCAGAACCCCTGCCACCTGAGGACTTGTCAGCTGGATGTTGTAGTGCTGTAGGTAGGTGACACACATGGGAGCATGCACTGCAGACTTCAGCACCCAGATTAATTCTATCAAAACCACATAGTTTGTGTGCTTGTATCAATAGAAATCAATACAAAGCTTCAGCCAGAAAACTATTAACAGCTCAAGTGTTGAATTTAGGTAATTGCATGTTGCCTCTTCCATGAATTAGACAATGTTGTGATGTAAAGGGGTAAGGGAGAGATTAAATCCATGCCCACATATTAGACCTAAGCAAGAATAACAACTGCAGCTCTGGAAAGATGCCACAACAATCTGCATAGATCAGCAAGGCCCCAAACCCATAGAGCCTGCAAATTGTTCAGGATATGGAAGGCTTTGGAATCAGATGCCTCTGTCACCTTGTAGGAGGGAGAAGTTCCTTCACACAAACCATTTGCCAGCAATTCCCTCCACACTGGAGTCATATTTGATGCCAAGTACTAAATCAGATCTCTCCCTCGGAGTAAAAACACTTCAAACAAGAAAACATAAATTCCATTTTCCTCTATTTATTCTGTACAAAATCCAACTTACAAAATAGAACCGCACTTTTAAATCAAATATTATACACGAGCTGTCCCTATACAAAAATAGCCATATAGGCAAAACCAATTACAGTGGGTTAGACTCCAGATTTCACTGTTTGTTTTCCAGGAGGCTTGCTCACTGAATTCATATATATTCACATGGCTGTCTGACCTATTTCACCATGACTAGGAATTCTTTCCATGTTGTGGTACCAGTTTTAGTCCACAAAAGTAAAATGTCAACAACTTCTTTAATCAAGCTTGAAAAGCCCTGTCCTGTTTGTACTTCACCATTTGTTTAAGCTTGTAATGGGTTGGTTTCTACACACAAAAATACAGGAACTGTTTTGACAGTGAAGCTTGACAGGCTTTATTTAAGAAGAAAAACATGTTTTCTAACGATTTCTTTTTTCCCCTGAAGTCTTTATTTCTGGAGATTTCATCATCTGGACTTAGGCTTGTAAAGATAAAAGCCACTAAAAATAGGATGTTAATATTGGCACAAATACTCCTGTCAGCAATGTTTCTTTATTGAGATTTGTTAGCAAAAACTGGCAGCAGGATTGTAATTCCACACCACAAGGCCCAGCAGCTTTGGGCTTGCTCAGGTATTTCCCTGCAGAGTCAGGTGGCAAAACCAGTTCCTACTTGTTAAAGCATTCCAGAACCCCGCTACTGAAACAGAGGATGAGAGACGTCCTCTTCAGACCCTCTCATCTCTGCACGTGCCATTACAATGAAACATTCCTCCAATATCATCTATTACTGAGTCATCGAACAGCGGTGGCCCAAGTGTCATTTGTGGGGAGACTCGGAAGAACCCATCCTGGAGGGATGCTGCTTCCTTCAGGGTGATCAGCTGGCACCAAGTACTGATCCCATTCATGCCTTTAACAGAGAGAGCACTGGATCAGAGGAGAGCTGGTAGGAGTTTGGTATAAGATTTATCATATACCCACACAGGTATCTTTCCATATGGATCAATACACGGAACACTGTAAATTGTTCTATGACAGGGAAGCCTGCCATGTCAGGAAAGGCTGAGAGCTGGGTTTGTTCAGCCTGGAGAAAAGAAGGTTCAGGGGAGACCTTATCCCCATGTTCCGGTATTTAAAGCGTGGCTAACAAAGAGGATGGAGACTCCTCTTTCACAAGGAGTCACGTGGAAAAGACATGGGGCACAACAACAACAGGCACAAGTTACTCCTGTGGGGATTCCGACTGGACACAAGAAAATTTTTCGCCATGAGAACAACCAGCCATTGGAATAATCTCCCCAGGGAAGTGGTGGACTCCTCAATATTGGACACTTAAGATTCGGCTGTTCAGAGTGCTGGGACATCCAGTCTACGTCATGCTTTGCCTAGAAAGGTTGGACCAGATGATCCTTGAGCCCCATCCAACCTGGAGGGATGGGCCCATAAATTTTACAATCTTAACAAACAATACTTGTCACCCTTGATAATAAAATAGAGTTTGTTTGGTTTTACCTGATCTGGATTAGAGCTGCTACAGAATGCTCAGCTTGTAAGTAATAGTCTCGGAAGGGCTGCAGTAGATGGGCTAGAGGAAATTCATCTGTTAAAACACAAACACAGGAGTTGTTCAATAAACCAGAAAGACTGATTCTAGTAAGTCTTGGAAGCCCCAGATTTGCCTGCTCATTTGCTACTCCCCAGCTACAACCTGAAATGAAATCCCTGTGTAATCTGTAAAGGACTAGTTACATGTTTTGCATGTCTCCTCATCAGAGCTGTCAGAGGCAAGTCAAGACCAGCAGTACTTTTCCTGTCTCCATCTTCTAAACAAGGGGAACATATGGCCACTGAATCGTTACAGATTACTCAAGTCGCACTTTACCAAATCACCAGACTGAAGCATCTGTTGGGTGCTGGAAGTCTTCAATCTCTTGTGTTTAGTCTCACTTTAGCTTAATCTACAACCTCTTCTTGCAAAACATTATGAAATTGTCTAGAAATACGCCACAGTCTACACTGAGGAGCATCACATGTGATAACAGCACACTGTGTTTATCCCATCCTTTCCTTGGACCATATTTTACTCCAGTGGATGATTTCTTCCTTAACCATCTTTGTGCCTGCATTTTAAAACCAGTGTCTATGGGGTGGGGGTGTGGTGGGAAAAAACCATGTCAAGTATAGCATGCAGAAATTACCTGGATCCCCAAACAGCTTGGAATCCATTTCAAGTTTCTGCTGTAGTAGTTTTTCTCTTTCCTTCTTCTGCTTCTTTTCCATTTCTCTCTTCCTTTCCTCCTCCTGTTCTCCCTCCAGCATAACTCTTAACGCTCTCTCCTCAGCTTCATATAGCTCTGTGCGATTCTTGAGCAACGTTTTGAGACTCTCCACCTGAGTTTCAAAAGCTTCGTCTGCCGAGGGGGGCGGACAAACACCTGAGCACAAAGAGAACTCATTTTGAACTTTCACGTTGAGAAGGGGCTCTCTCTTACCAGATTTGAGAGGGGAGCTGGAACACGAGCCCAACCTTGCTAACAACCATCTTACTGGCATAATTCTTCTACAAGGAAAGAGCTTGGAAATACAGGAACACAACCACTGAATTCATAGAATCATAGAATAGTTTGGGTTGGAAAGGACCTTAAGATCATTTGTTTCCAACCCCCTGCCATGGGCAGGGACACCTCACTCTAAACCATGCCACCCAAGGCTCTGTCCAACCCAGCCTTGAACACCGCCAGGGATGGAGCATTCACAACTTCCCTGGGCAACCCATTCCAGTGCCTCACCACCCTCACAGTAAAGAATTTCTTCCCTATATCCAATCTAAACTTTCCCTGTTTAAGTTTCAGCAGTTTACAACTATTGCACAACAACGTAACTAAAATCACTAATGAACAGCTTTTTCAAGCTGCACCTTGCCAGTCAGCACAGGCACTCACATCAGCTTATGTCCTGTGTGTGCAATTAGAAGTTTGGTAAAAACCCCATCATTAACCTTTCCTGGCAGCAGCCTCTTTCCTCAGTTTCCGAAGCTTCTCCAATGCGCGCAGGATGTCCACCATCCTCTTGGTGTCTGCTTGTTTCTTCCGTACTTCAGACAAGACACTGTCTGCAGCAGCCTTAAGTTCTCGTTCCTGTGAAAGAGAAGAAAACCAGACATGATGTGTGACATATCCCACGTAGACAAGAATGAAATGGTACTTTCAAACAGATCACTGGATATAACAGTAACTTCCCAGTGACTTCGCAGCCATAGCAAGTGAAACAAGTGAAATCACCCATCCAACCTTACCTTTTGATGGAAAAGCTAAACCATGACAGACTTCAAGAAACAAAGAAAGAATACTGAGCAACTCCTAAATTCAGGCCAAATGGCTACTGAATTCACAAAGCAAGATAATCAGCCTTTCACCACACAAAGTCAGGAACAACATTAACCATAGATATAAACCATCCTCATTCTACAGCTCAGCAATTGAACACCATTAATGTGCCACAGACTGAACGTAAAACCTTCCCCAAGAGCTGGTCTGTGCCACCCCAGCAGCAGACCCAGCACCAGCAGAAGGGTAGCTCTTTAGTCACCAGTCAACACAAAGGTGCCAACAGCACTTCCCAGCAAGCCTACTGTTAAAGGTTTTAATGCTTTGGGGCCATTTTACTTCCAGGTAATAGTGAAAAGCTTGCAAACAAGCTTTGCAGGATGAAGCCAGCAGGCAAGGGTTATGGTTACTGGGATGGCACTGACCACCATAAACTGGGTGAGCAGTGAGGGCAGGCTTGGGAGCAGAAAGACTTTCACGCCCAACCAAGAGTTCAGAACCCAGTTAAATTCCAACTGTGAAGGCCTAGGACAAGAGTGTGGCAAAGCTCAAGGCTTTCAATGAAGAAACAGGGCTGCAGGCCTTGGAAACTGCGCATCTCCAGCAAGCTGGACCCATGCAGCACCCAGCTGGCACCTACTGAACGGCAGATCTAAATCCAGGTGCCGGCAGACACAACCCTGCTGTGAGCCCACGACCAACAGGTCTCTCCCAGCTCCACCACCTTGCCTGAGCCCAGAGGGACTCGCAGCAGTCCCCGTAAGGCCATGGTACAGCTGGGGGACGAGGATGAGCCCGCTCGGAGCCGTACCCGGTTCTTCTCCTCCACCTCCTGGATGCATTTGGCTCTCCACTGGTCGATCTTAGCCTCCCGCTCGGCGGCCCGGGCCTTCTCCTCCTCCTTGGCCGCCCTGGCCTCCTGCTTCCTCCGCTGGAGCCGCTGCCTCCTCTTCCTCGCCCTCTCAACCTTCCTCCGCAGCGCTTCCCGGTAGCCGGGCTCCCTCAGGGGTCGCACGACCTCCTGCAGCTCCTGCCGCGTCTCCTCCGCCTCCTCCCGCACCTGGGCCCAGCCCGCCTCGTCTGCCTCGGCCTCCCGCTGCCGCAGGGCCCGGCAGAGCGCGACCAGCCGCGCCACCCGGCCCAGCGCCGCCACCGCCAGCTCCCGGGCGCTGCTGGGGCTGGCGGCCGCGGGAGGCGGCGGCGGAGGGGGAGCGGCCTGGCGCCGGCCCAGGAACTGCGACAGCCATAGCTCGTCCTGCTGCCGCTGCGCCGCCTCCTCGTCACCCACCGGCCGCGGCGGGAACGGCGGGGCCACCGGGAAGAACTGGCCGCCGGCCGGAGGGAAGCGCGGCCTCGCTTCGCCCTCGGGCCCGGCCGGCTGCGGCAGCGGTGGAAGCAGGAAGGGCGCAGGAGCGGCCGCCGCCGCCGCGAAGGGCCCCGGTCGGGCGGCGGGGCCGGGGAACGACGCGGCGGGAGGCGGGAAAGGCCCCACCGGCGGGGCGAAGGCCCGGAAGGGCGGCGGGAAGCGCCCGCCGAAAGGAGGCGGCTGCGCCATGCTGCCGCCCCGACCCGCTATACCCGCACCGCAGCGCCGCCTGGCGGCCCGGAGGACCCGTCCCTCCGCGTCCCCACCCTCCACGGCGTTTTTCTCATCTATTAATCACTTAAAAAGACTTAAAACCTCCAAATACCCTTAAACTTTAAACCTTCTGGGGTTGGCGTCAGGGATGACAACGCTCCGGTGGCTTGAGTATTCGCTCGGTTTTATTCAAACGGCAGAGGTGAAGTACAAACTGTAGTTACAGAGCGATTTGTTTCCTTAAAAACAGCCTGTGTTTTACATAATTCCAAACAACTTTCAAAACTAAGTTGTTGAACAGTTTCACCTAAAAGGCTGGGGTTTGGTTTTAATCCATTTAAAAAGGGAGCTGAATGAAAGCAGTCAGAATTAAAAGCGGTTATATGTATTTTTTCCACTCTAAAAGGAGGAAAGTGAGGATGCAGGTACAGATAGTTCACCCCAGATTCCCACTGTGAGGGCTCTAAGCTCCTAGAAATATCCTCAACTCCCAGTGCAGCTTTTTCTGAACCATTAGTGGGTCGTTTTACCTGAATAAAACCTGAAATCCTAAGGGAAGTATCTGCTGCACCTGGCTACAACTGCATGTCACACTGCTTCTAGGTCAGAACACAAGTATCACATTAAATTTACATGACAAAAATCAACAGAAATAGGGTCAATGCATCCACAGTAACCTCTCCTGTCCTAAAACACCCACTAGACTGAAAAGAACGATGACAGTTTCATTTAAATAGTGTGAATTTAAACGTTAGAAGAAAGGGGCAATAAAACCTAAGCCCATGTTATCACTGAAGAACAAAAAGTTGCAAGTAACGATTTTAATTCCCAAAACAAACCCAAACCATACAGGTCCTTTCGTGTTTCCACAAAGATTCTCCTAAAGGATTGGATTCATTTTGGTGTAGAACAGAAGAGGGAGGATCGCTTTGCTGCCAGACTAAAAATCAAAGACAAAACCACAAGAAGCACTACCAGCAGATAACTTAAAAAGCGCCGTGTGAACGATCACTACCGGTTACATCAAAAATATGATACATTTACTTCTTTCATCTCTTAACATTATAAGATAGAGGTTGGGCAAAGTGCACCAAAAAACTGATGCATGATAGTTCCAATACGTTAAACAAAATGTACTATATTAGAACATTAAGAGTTAAAAATTGATGTTGACTTCTCGTCCAAATTCAGATGGCTTACCGCGTCCTAGAAATCCTCTGGAAAAATGAATTACCAAGTTCTGACTTCACCTTCTTTCACAGTATTCCAGGTGATGAAAACGTACTCCTAATGGAGAGGTGAAGGATAATTATTCGCTATTGCATTTCAATTACTGTAACAAACTAGTGTCACATTTTAGCAAGATCTCCCAGCAGCGTCATAAAGCGTGTCCCAGTTTTTCCACCCAGTGTTTCCGCTGTAACAAGTCACTCCAGCACCCACCCGGCTCCAACCCAACACTGACCCCAGTGCAACCCCCTGTGAGGAGCTAATGGTTTATTCACCCTCTACCAATTATTCATCTTGATTCCCATGTTTGTAGAGTAATATTATTGTAAAATCTAACTATTGCAGCACCGGCATTGCTGGTTTAGTTTCTAGGAAGAGCGATGGATCCAGGTGCTGCTGGATTTGCTATACATTTTAATTGAACAAGTGTAATATACAATTCATATTTGAACATTATGCCATCCAAGTCCACACAATGTCCATCGGATAAATCAATGTGATGTTGCAATAAAATACACGATCTGCTTGAGTTAATAAAGTTCCTCATCACGTATCCGAGATAGATCCAATGCCTTTTAGTATCAGACTGAAGCCAGAAATAACCAAGTGTGCTTTATGCAGGCGAGCATTCTGACAGTATTTAATGGTTTGCAGCATCTGCTTGTCGAGGCCAACCTTCTTCCTCCACACCAGAATCATATTCTTCCTCAGATGAATCTTTAGTGGGAGCCCTATAATTAAAATGAACTGATCAGATACTTCAGATACAGTTTCTGTAGCTTATGGTCAACATGTGAAAGCTGCCCTGACAAGCATTTGCCTGCTAAATGACCTTCTAAGCTGAAAATGATGCCATGCAGATTACTACCAGTATGCACTCTCATTACTGAGAGCAAAAAAGCTGTTGAATTCGGTTAAGTCATTTGATTTAATCAATGAATTTTGTATTTCCAGCAAATACGAATGGTGGTGCTCTACAAAATCCCATAAAGCAGCCATCAGTGTAAGTAATCAGTATCTGTAAAGCAGGATACTCTCCACTCCAACTACCCCTCTTGAGACACAAGCTTCAGCACAGAGAGGAATACAAACCATGTACCTCAGTGGAGGAAGTTACCCCCAAAAACTTGTCAGGGATAAAAAACAAGCCAGAGTTCCTCAATTTCAGACCTATGTTTTTAACCTGACCCATTTCCTCTCAACTCTATCCTTTGTTCACTAAAATCAAGACAGTTTTGTATTCCTAAATCCAGCTTTTTCCCCCGTGCTTTCAGCATTCCACCACAACATTACCACAATACAGCCTTTACAACACCAAATTGTTTTAAGAGTTCAGCAAATCAGTAGATGTGCCTTTGTGGCTCTTCTTTCTTCTTCACTGCAAAAGCAATGGAGAAGAAAACTGCAGCAGCCTGCATAAAAATCAGCCGCAGTGACAGAAAGCAGTAGGTGAAAGGAAAAGGTTCCATTTCAGGAATTTCAGTAGAGTCACAATTAAACTTCAGCTTTTTACTGTTAACTTATGATGCTTATAATTCACTTCTATTTCTACAGGTATACACACACACACAAAAGTCTTAAAGTAACTTCATATGCAAGTTTATTTTTAGATTTCTATTTAAACCCTAATGCAATACAACCCCAAATTACTCCAAAGCCCCTAGACAGAATAGGCACTAGTTCAGCTGCGTGCAGCATACAGAGACTTGGATCCCTTTTAGGTTGTGTGCATGGTTGTGTGTTTATAAGCTTGTTCCTACAGCAAGCAGCAGAATACCTGTCTAGCTGTATAACTCGTCTGCTCTGAAACATCTGTTACGGTTTTACCTAATGTATCCTGGCTCTTTTTTGCCTTCTACAACATCTTTGTCAACTTCCACGCATACAATGTCAGAATTGGGCACTTCAAACATGGGCTCCAGCAACAGCTTCTCCTGTAAGAAAATGGAAGGGGCAAAAAGTTAGTGTATATCACGTCAAATATTTCTTCCACATAACAATATGGTCAGGAAGTGATTTTCAGAGCTAGAGAGTTTCCTTGGAAGAAAAGACTTCTTGCATCCCATGGAAGACCCAAACTAAGTGCAGCTGTGACTGAAAACTGTCATGTTTAGGTCCATATACAAAAACATAAGTAGCTTCATTTACTCAACATGAAAATTTACTCACCATTATAGATCGAAGGCCTCTTGCACCAGTTTTTCTTTCCAGGGCCAGTCTGGCTATAGCCTTCAATGCATCTTCAGTTACATTTAATTCACACTACATAGAGAAAAAATGGTAATTTTATTTGTTTCATTTATAACTCCAGAGTGGGTTGACTGTGACAATGCAACTGAAAATAACAGCAGTGATTTACTTGTTACAGACCAAAACAATCAACATTTAAGCTTCAGCTACTCTTTGGTTTTGACTAATTTTACCAGAATTTACTATGTCCCTTTATCTCTACAGTACATGAAGTGGCTGTCGATGCCTACTGGGCAAGGTCAGGGATGTTCATTTGAACATGAACATCAAGAGCAGCTCAACTACTTCCAGATTACTCACCCCACAAGGACAGTTACCCACTGTAAACCAGTCAGGTTTTAACCAGTTTGCTTACATTTTCTTTCACAGTGGGGAGGTGCACATGTCGGGGGAAGAAGCGATTTCCACTGCTATTTTAGATCGCTTCAACACTGTATTGATAAACAAGAATACTGAAGAGTCCCCAAATAAAAACTTCAAACCTTATCCATGCTGAACAGGGCCTGGTACTGAGGAACCACAGCATTTCGCGGCTCTGTAAGAATCCGTACAAGGGTTTTCTCGTCCAGGCTGTGCAGAGGAACCACCACGGGCAAACGTCCCACAAACTCAGGAATCATGCCGAACTCGATGAGATCCCTGGCTTCGACATGACGCAGCAAGCGATCTTTCTCTTCAATTTCTTCTTGGGGATCAGACTCTCCACTTATATTAGCAAGATCAGCAGCTGCTGCAGCCCTTCTGCCTTTGCCCATGTTAGCTGGTGTGCCAAATCCTAGATACTGCAACACAAACATGTTATGCTTATAGAGTTATAATAGTTACAATTTTTCAATGTAACTAAATCACTTTCTATGTGCATTAAAAAAACCTGGAGTGACTGATTATGTCATTACATACAGACTCAAGAAATTACTTAAGAGTAAAACTACACCCCTTGCACAATCAGTTCCTTACAACATTTAATTCCCTCAGTAAAGTATCAAGACACCAGCCTAACAGCAAGGTTATTAATGCATCCTCATCAGTTTACACATCCCAGTGATGCTAAAAATGGCTCTTCAGATGTTAAGCAAATGCATGCAAGTGTGCTTACATGAAAAGCTACCTGAATTATCATAAAATGTGGATTTCAGTCAACTCTCTTGCTAGAAACAGGGTGCACATTTTGTTAGAAAGCTGCAGCCACAAGAACTCTGTCCCCAGACATGAATACAGAACACAGTGAACTGAATGACCAGGTATTTTAAGCTGATGACAGCTTTTAGCACCATTTGCTCAAACTATTGAGTATAAACAGTGAAAGTCTTTTTCTAGGGATATCCAAGGGTTTTCTCAGCTTCCTACTCAGGACACTCCAACTGAAAGAAATCCTATTACAATTGCTGCGACTGTTTCACATACTCTGTCTTTAAGAAACACTCGGCATTGCAACAGCGTAAGTTTACCAGGTAAGCTGGAACAGCAAGTGGTCTCCCAACAGCCTTTCACCCTCCCTATTTGCATATGCTAAAAATATCTCTGTGGAAGCAGAGATCACTGCAAGCTACTTAAGCCTACTAACAATAGGCTTGTTCTTTGAGCCTACCTTTCTTAGGCTTGACCTCAGGTACTCAGACAACAGATGGAAACCCCCTGCTCTATAAACATAGTGGGTTTATAAATACAGCACAACCTTTAAGAGTCTCTACTGTGAACAGTAACAAATACATTAATTTTTCAGTTCAAATACAGCTGGATGCACTCACTTTTTCATTCTTCCTCCTGCTGATAATTCGGTCCAGACCATTAAAAGCACCAGAAGCAACAAAGAGGATGTTTGTTGTGTCAACCTGCACCGTTTCTCCACGTAGTTTACGAGAATTCTTTTCTGGAACGTTTACTATTGTGCCTTCGAGTAATTTTAACAAGCCCTAAGGAGGAAAGAAGACATAAGCAATGAAAAAGTTCCACTGTGCAGCATCATATAAGGCAGCACACCAGCCTGTGCTGACTTTCACAGAGGTACTTGCATTCTTTAATCCCTTAAGCCTTTATAGTAACAGCAAGTGCCTAAAGAAATCAGTTTTCTATACGATCCCTCTCAAGATAGACAAAAGTCTTCCTTTCATGTGACTTCCATGCACATTGTGAGCCATACTTAGCAGTAAGTTGCTTTAAGGGTTTTGTTGAAACAAAATGCTTTCTGTTCTCTCCTACATTATGCAACTTTGCTATCTGAATCCTGCAAAGACGTTTTTCAATTAAAATGTTTCTATGAAGCAGTCATGAGTTTTATTTTGAAGGAAGAGGAAAGACAAGGGTTTCAAAAGGTTAATAATCAGGGTACTATAGAACTATGACTCTAGATACCCCCATGCCATCGGACATACAACAGAATGATATACAGACTTGTTGGGCTGTTCCCTTACAAAGCAAAATCACTCCACAGAAGTACTCACTTGTTGAACACCTTCTCCTCCAACATCCCGTAACTGATGAATGCCAGGAACACTGCCGATCTTATCTACTTCATCCAGAAAAACAATTCCTGCAGTTACAGAAGATGGATTTAAGGAAGACTCCACTTTTTAAGAGAAGCAAAAACTTACACATAGGGAAGAACATAATTTAAGACAGCAGCAGTCTGTACAATACTTCCTACAATACTTCTGTATTGTAGGTTACAAAATGTACACAATCTTGTCAAACTATGGACAAGAAGAAAAGCTACATGATGTGCATAGAGCTCTCTTCAGGTTTGTTATTCCTGATTTAAAGTTCAGGTACATGCAACAGGAATACCAATTACAGAAGTACTGGTGGTCCCATTAGAGCACTTACGCGAGTTTAATAGAGTCTATGAATGAACTTCAGAAAACATACTGCAAAAGTTTACCTTGCTGAGCTTTCTCTACATTGTAGTTGGCATCTTGGAGGAGTTTTGCAATGACAGATTCAATGTCTTCACCAACATAGCCAGCTTGGGTCAAGGTAGTACAATCACAGATGGCAAAGGGTACGTCTAGGCATTTAGCTAGAGTCTGAGCCAGCAAGGTTTTACCTGATAAATAAAACCTGTATGTTACGACCACTACTCATTTCTCTAGAGCACACAAACCCAAATATTTACCATAGAGTCATCATTACTGTTATTAGATACTCTAAATGATGCCAGCATGCTCATATATTCATATAAGAATATTTTCCAAGGCAGCTAGTTTTCATAAGCAGTGTTTTTTACATTGGCAAGCTGTATTTCTCAATTAAACTAATAGTACACGTTTGAGGTAGCTTGAAATGCACACAGTATCACAAATAAATCATCACACGACAACAGAAACCAGAATACATGTACTTGCATAGATTAAAGATTAAATAAATCAGGAGTCCTTTGCAGACACTCAGGGTACAGTGCAAAGTCCAACTGCTCCTGCTTTGAAGTTGGGGAGAAACAGAATTAAAGTATTATTTAGTGAATGTTCTCCCAAATAGCCTGAAGAATGCTGTCACCTCAGCACAAACACTCTCACTTCTTATGAACATACAATTATCAGTTCTCTTTTAACCCCCCTGCAACTGATTGGTCCCAGAGGTGGAACAACACTTTCTAACTGCAGCATCTCAGCTTGCCATCTAAACACAGAAACTTTAAATGCATTTCATTACAGCTGAGTGAAAGTTGCACTTTTTAACCAGGCAGTAAGGAAAACCACACGAGTAGAGCTCCTTCCTTTTCAAGGCCATTTAGCTCAGCTTCTTACCATGGCATGAAAGCACAAAACACCCAGTTTGGAATCCATAGTTTGGCTTTTTTATACACCAAACTGGAATAATCACAGAAAGAGGAAAATCATTCAATAACGATCAATGGCAGGAAAAATCTGAGACCTATAAAACCACGTAGCTGTAAAATACCTGATCCAGTTGGTCCAAGCAGCAAAATATTACTTTTTTCAAGTTTTATGTCATCATTGGGTGAATCTAGGACTTCTCCTCCCCTTTTTTCCTGAGGTATCTGCTGGTTCATTTGTTGCTGCATTGATGCTCCCAAAGCGTTACCGTGTGGACTGATTCCAGCAATCTGCAGAAGTTCTGAAGAGGACAATAACAGAACTGTGTGAGCACCAACAGAAGCTTTAATGCAAAACAAAAGCTTGGTGGTTCTGTTTAGTTCTGCAAATCTCTAATTCTAGCTATAGAGAAGTTAACAGATAGGACAGCAACAGAAATATCGCACAATTATTACAAAAACATGAGCTTCAACTATATTTCTGCACAAATATATTTGCATATATGAAAAGAATTATCTAAAAATATTCCTCTACAGTGATAACAAGAGAAATTTTCAGGCCTTACAAATTAACTCATTTTAACTGCAATTTTTAGTATTTTTTAGAACACATGAGAAGAAATGAACCCGAAGTGTTGAACTCTATGATGAAAAAGTACAAGAACTGGTTTACTGTGACGAGTTCAAAAGCAGGGCACAGGTCTACTCTCAAGACTTAAACAGCTGTCTTATTTCAGTTATTACAGGTTTTGGCCATACACATGCATATGGAGACTGAGCTGGATTTTCTTCTTTCAGAGCACTAGTTTCAATTGGTTTGCAGGGTAGAATTTTAAAGATCAAGCAAACTGGTTGGAAGAGGTGTAACTGGGATTACAAACTGGTCTACACTAGGCTAAGAAGTTCAATAGCCACTGAGAGTTCTGGTGGACTGAAAATAAACATAAGTGACATCACTCAGACAAAAAAAGAGAGCATTCTGAGGTTCAAGGTGACAGTGCCTTTTAAGAGTGCAAATACCCTGCAGTTGCATAACTTCCCTTATTATCTATCTTACATGATACTCTGTGTGGTATTACTAATATAACCGCATCTCAGATAATTCAACTTAACTTTGCTCTACTGAGAATAATTCTAAGAACAGGTAATTATTTAACCAGCTTCACAAAAGGTATTTTTACAATTTACCTGCTTTCCACCTAGAACTAGATAAGGAGTCAAATCCCAGTCAGCCCTTTTAAAGCCACACTCAATGCCATCAATTAAATTTACTTGCAGAAGAAAAGCAAACAGGATTTCAGCCAGCATTTCAAGCTAGCAGTCACTAAAGACTATTCTACATTAACACGGAAAGAGTAGATATTGCAGAGGAGGACATGAGGAGAGAGTTCACTTACTTGTAAATCTGTACTCATCCTCCCGTCTTCTGATTTCTAATTCTAAGAGAGAGGATGAAAAAAGTAATAAATATAAGTTTACAAAAGTTTATAAATTCTCCACCTCTTGCCCTCTTCTGAATACGTCTCATCATTATGTATGAAGGCATTTCTAACACGAAATCCTCACATGAATTAGTTTTTATTGCTGCCAAAATTAACCCAAACCCCAACCTGCTTTTAAAATGACAAAGTTTTCTGCTACTTAAACAAGTAACAATCCATTGCCTCTGATTAGATTTTAGTTTTAAAACCACTTACATAAAGGGGGGAAAAAAATGCAGTAATGTAATTTTGCTTAAAAAGGCTTCCCTAAACTCTCACATTTAGATCTGAGTATTACAATATAACATTTCCCATATTTTAAAGTACTGTTACAAACATTCTCTGCCAGTCCCTCCGGTTATGCACCATTTTATTTCCCTGTAGAGGGTCAGGAACTTCCCAGTGCCAAGTACACAACTACTCTCCTACCATTACCAAAACAGTGCTACTCATGTTCCCTCCTCAGTTAAAACACTTCTTTATGTAAATTCAAAAGCAAAGCAGATTTCTGTTTGCTCAGCATACTGTTTTTGGTAAGAGAATACACAACACCTTAAAAAAAAAAAAAAATCAAGGTACACTCTGAATCAGAGACAGTAACTTAAACCTACTTCTAAAAATAAATTAAGATCAACATAGCTACATTCTTACTCAGTAGCAAAAGTACTGCCAAGAGTAACTCCATCTACACCTACTAGATATGGAACAATGCTATGGTGACCAGCAGATGCTGCCAACAGCAGCCAAGTGAGGTTGGAAACCCAGCTATTCATCAAATTACCTATGCGAAATAGTATCTTCATGATCTGCATTGTGGCTTGCTGATTAAGCAGCAGATTTACTGTTAAAGCAGTAAATGAGATTAGAAAGTAAAATTTAGGAAGCTTGCTTTATAAAGTTAAATATTTAATAACACGTGTCAGTAAAGAAGCTAAACATTTAATACAGAAGGCAATACCCATGGCAGCACAGACCTTCTAGATTACTCTTTAAAGAAATCACATAAGTTCACATAAAGTAAAAATTAGATTTAATAGAAATTCCTTTAGATCATGTCACTTGCAGAACATCTAACATCAAAGTAAAAACTTTGTCAGGTTTCTTAAGCAAGGGCCCTGACTTGGTAAGTTTGATTTGACCAGAAGAAATATCAAACATCATACAAACCCCTTGGTGTTAAAGAAGTCTGCTTTTCAACTTCTGCTTGCTGTCTCAGGTTAGCTGGGATATTATTGTAGATCCTCTTGTAATGATTGTACACAGCAACTGAAAGCACCTTCTTGGCAAAACACTGACCAACAACGTATTTGTCGAGGTAGTTGTAAATCTGAAAAATAACTCAATCTTAATAACACTTTTAATCACCTTACAGCAGAATATCGTGCCAAAGATGGACTCTGGCCTAAACCAATCACTACAGAACTAAGAAACAGAAAGCCAACAACTAAAATACAGACTATATCCCTGTTGTTAAGTTTACTTAAAACCCTGGAGCTTACACATTCAGGCTGCATCTCTCAGTTCTCCCCTACTAATATTTAAAGTCATTGTCATTTTCACCCAAACTTGTAAGAACAACAGAAAGAGCAGCCTACCCAGGAGCTATGTGCAGCTTCAAAAAAACCACTGCAGTCCACTAGAACTGAGGAATACAATAAGCTCCCTCACTACTCAGGAGAGGGAAACCAAATGATTTAAGATGGGTCATGGTCAGAAGCTAACCAGCCACAGTTCTCACTCAGAAACAGGACAAATCCAAGGTTCTGCAGCTAGAGAAGGAAGCTGGTACAGAATCAGGGTACAGAATACATCAGGGTACAGAATATGCCAAGAGCAGGAAACAGAAGATACTGCAGTTGGTGAGGATTGAGGTTAGCCTCAGGGTCACAAGGAGAAAATGAAGGTACTGGACTTCAGTCACAAGATGAAGGCAGAGGAAAAACAAGCCCAACTGCTTCTATTGGATCTGCTTGTTTCCTTTATCAGTGCTCTGCTGGGTCACATAGCTCCGAAAGGTTTAATCTTGAGCTAATCATCTTTATTATTTGTTGCTCCAACCATTACACACCTGATGCAGATTAAGAAGCAAAACATTCCACCATGCTGCAACACAAGGAAACACTGGAGTGACATTAAGAACCAAACCTTTTTCGGTGGAGGCGGTGGCTTCTGCTGGAATGCCAATTTCACAGCTTCTGCTGCTGACTCGGGCTCTTTAATGATGCTCTTCTTTGTGTCCGCCTCTGACAGTACAACGAAAAAATGGTGACACTTTTCACACTTCACAAAGCGGGTGGAAGCTGCAGAAAAAGTAAACCAAAAGAGTAAGAGGAATCCTTTAGACAGCATTCATTAAACTGCCCAAGTTGCTCATACATGGAACAAGCACCTGTAAGACAGCACAGCCACCTCTGTGTTTACACACTTCCCCTTCACTCACCTTCAGAGCTTTAAAAGCAATTATTGGACTATGAAATTTGACACAAAGGGAATACAATTTGCCTAAAAAGTCACAATCCAGGGCAGCAACCAAACAAGCGATGAAAAAGTAAACATCTATTTCATACTTATTCAGTAGCACTACATATAGAAGAGGAAACTTTGCACCTCAGAGCAGCGCAAAGTTAATGAGGAGGTGTTCCTAACTCTCAAACTAACAGGCAAAAAAATGTGGTTACGGGTAAACTACCCTAAAGTGTGGGGAAGCAATCTACAGTCTCAAAGAGAGCAGGTTCAGGAAAGGAGAGATGTAGCAGCAGCTCCTTGACTCTGCATCCCACTGGCTGTGGAACACAGTGCAGCACGCTCAAGTCACCTAAACCCAGGACACAGAGAGCATCAGGATCACACAAAGGGCTCATCCCAAGCAGAAGCAGCTGTGGTATGCAACTGATGAGCAGGACTTAGATGTTTTGCAAGATCTTTTGCTTATTTATTTGTACTGTCAGGAAGAGAACAAATTTCTTTCAAATTCCAAAAGCCAAACCCCCCCACCACTAACTTTGTGAACTCTGTCTCAAGAAAACACAGAGACTGGTTTGAAGAGCCTGGTTATCTGCAGAGACTGGTTTCAAGAGCCTGTAAACTAGAACTTGCGCTACTTGTGTTTTCCTTTGGAAAAGCAAAGTTGAAATAGTGGAAAATAAGCAGTAGAGAAGAATGAATTTGTCATTCAAAATCGATCTTTTCTGACCGTATTACCATGCTATTAAATGCAAATCACATGCAACAGGACTGACTTAACGTAAATGTAGCAAAACATGAAAAACTTGCATCAACACCTCTGAAATCATACAAACTTCTTAGCAAATGCCCTGACCAGTGTAGTAGCAGCTGATTTTAATAATAGCCACTAGCAATAAATAAGCTGCTTATTTATAACTTCTTGTTGCCTCCCTATAGCTGGCATCAGCAAAGAGGGGTTTCTTTCAACCCCTTACACCTTATGACTGGGTAAATAAGACCAGCACGTTCTTTTAAGAACATAGTACATAATACTATGACCATCTCAGCTTTATTAACTCTACTTGCAAGAAAATCTGTCTAAAGGCTGGAAAGTTCTTCTGGCATCCTTCCATATTACTGTTACCTGCCTGATGGGAACAGGGTAGAGAACCACCTGCCTGCACCCACCCTGCTCACGTATCTGTTATTTAGCAACACTATTGTAGGAGAAAAAAAGCCCAAACTCTCCCTGAATGGTCACTCAAAACACTTCTGATACTCTTAGTGACCACAGTGCTACAAGGCTGCTGTCCTTCCTTATGCAATGCTAATAGCTTTATTAGTCAGCTGACAGCCACAAGAAAGTTGCCTCTTACAGATCCACAGGGATGGTAAACTAAATACAAAATAACGAGCAGGCTGTAAGAACACTATTGTGCATCTTTAAAACATCATTCACTGAAAAAATATTGTACAAAGTACATTTTTATCAATTACCCCAAACAACACAGATGAAGCATATTAGAGATCTTCTAATTTTCAGCAAGACCAATAGAACATCAGATTGGTTTGGACTGTAAAGGACCTTAAAGCTCACCCAGTTCCAACCCCCTGCCATGGACACCTTCCACTAGACCAGGTTGCTCCAAGTCCCTGTGTCCAACCTGGCCTTGAACACTGCCAGGGATGGGGCAGCCACAGCTTCTCTGGGCAACCTGTGCCAGTGCCTCAGCACTCTCACAGAGAAGAACTTTGTGCCTAAGACCTCATCTCAAGTGTCCCCTCTGGCAGGTTAAAGCCATTCCCCTTGTCCTGTCCCTACAAACCCTTGTCCAAAGCCCCTCTCCATGTTTCCTGTAGCCCCTTTAGGCACTGGAATCTGCTCTAAGGTCTCCTTTTAAGGAGCCTTCTTCTTTCCAGGCTGAACCAGCCCAGCTCTCTCAGCCTGGCTCCAGAGCAGAGCTGCTCCAGCCCTTAGAGCATCCTGATGGCCTCTTCTGGACTCTCCAGGTCCATAGCATCCATGGTTACACAGAAACATTGATGCATGGGGAGCCTGGGGAAGGAGACTTGGTTGTCAAAACACAGTCATATAACTGGCCAGTTTCTATCATCTACACAGTAATGTGGAGATAAGCATCAATGAGTTTTAACAGAGGAAAAGAAAAAATATAGGAAGTTTGCTCTAAATGTAAGGAAACCAAGTTTAACTACTGCTCCCTCCCTAAAACCAAGCATTCAAAACTGCAAACAACTCTGCTATTCTTAAATACTGACACGTTTCTTTTAGCAAACGTAAGAACACAGCAAAGAGCCTCCATGTCAAGTTACCTCACTGTTATAAAGTCCTCTGCAAATATTTACCATGTGCTAAAATGCAAGTCAAGAGCTATTTTTGCTTCGGGCAACGTTAACACAGAGGCTGCATTTGCAAAGAGATTTGTAAAGTTGGCAGGAGCTGACCTTGCCAAAGAGAAAGGCTGAGTTTTTACAACACATACAGGAAGCCAAAACAATTGGGGGATTAAATTTTAAAAACACTTGTTGAGATAATGGGCTGCTATTAAACTTCTATAATAAACATCAGGAAAAAGAGAGTAAGGAAATCCAGCTGTGGAGGATGGGAGCTGACTTGATGGTATCAGGTGGAGGCAGTAAAATCAGTGCTTAAACAAGGCTTTTTATGTTGATCAGCTTTACAGCTATTGGATTTCACTCCACATCTGAGGCTTACATCTTATTTCAGTGATCAGAAAACTCTTCTTACAGAGCCTAACAACACAAAGCAACACAGGAACTGCTGAGAAAGCATGTCCAAGCAAAATTCCTTTTGGTTTGCATCATATTGCTCCTTAGCTGTTAATTACTGGAAAACCATTACCAAGCAAATACTCCTGCAAGATTTGTGAATACGAAGGGAAGCCCCATTGAAAACAAACTCCACTGACCATCTTGCCCACTGCCACTCGATGGCAATTAATTCACTAATAATGTAGCTTTTAGTCAGTATTTTGTTCCCCTGCTTCTCAATAAATGTTTGAAAAAAACCTACTATTTAGAAACAAACTAATATTTCCCTTTGGCTTTAGACACTTACTTAAGGCTCTGCAGTTCAGTCATTCAAACCAGAACTGAAAGATCTCATCATTTTTCCTAACTAAGCAAAGGCTTATCCAAAAAATCAAATTACAGCATGTTTAATGCAAGCTGCAACCCATTCATTTTGGGCAGAATGGGGCAGAGATCTCTCTCATTAGTTTTTGCTTTCTTCTTTTTAATTGTTTTTAAGATAATTAGAACTTTGCTATTCTGTTCTCAAGTGCTTTAATGTTCTACAGTTTGGCTGGGAAGCAGCGTGCTCAAATGAAGAAACTAAACCAGAAGACAGGCCCATGACTCCCAGGGATTTCTGAGAAATCAGAGCAATTACAATCTTTGGTTTAATTTAAGTTACCAATTAACAGAGAACTGAGGACTGCTCTTAAGATGACCAGAATTCTGCTCTGCTCCGTTACCTCGTGACACTGGGCTTAGTTTGAACTAGTTAATAACAGATTCATTTAAAGGCTGTAAAATCTTTAAGCCTCAGAGTAGAACATGCAAGGAGGAGACACATTCAGCTATTCAAAGAGGGCTTCCCCATATTTTGACTTCCAAGCTCCTGATAGATCTGACCAGTTGCAACACTTTTTACAAGTGTAAAGCAGGTTTCCAGTCCCAAGTTCTTACAGGTTTTGCAGTATCAGTACTGGTGAATTGGAGATTGCATATAGAGGCCATTTTCTCCCATAATGCTAGTATGGATGAACCCTCTTCCCAAGGAAGTTTTCCTAACGATACTGACAACATACTAAACCACATCTCTGCTTTCCAGTGATAGACTGTGACTGTTCAATGGTGTTTCCAGATAAAAGCACAAACCTGGTAACAAGGGGAGCAAACACATCAGTGAAGTAAGAGAGTTTCAAAATGTCTCTGTCTACTCATGAATCATCTGATAAGAAGGTAAATGAGGTTAGAAATCCTTCCACTGATTTCAACCACACCTAGTCCAGGGAGAGGCCAACATACTGAATGCCACACAGGATTCTATTTCTGGCTCCATCAATTCCTGCCAGGTTTTTCAGAGAACCTCACTGCCTATAGTTTCAAACAAACAGAAAAAAGCTGATTGTTTCTGGGTAAAAAAAAAAAACAGTGGCTGAGGACTGATACTTGTATCTAACAAATATACTGGTATTATAGAATTGTTTTGTGATTCATGATGTTTGATCCTTTTTCTTAAATTGCATTTTATACAAATAACAGCAAAAAATAGCACATCCGCTCATTATTTTCACCCACGGCCACATTAACTGGTGTTGAACAAGTTTCTACTGACCCTGTCTTAAGCTTCCTAGCACACAAGTCTGATCATGACTTGCTGCTTCCTCCTTGAGCCCCACCAACTGACTGGTATTTGCTTTTTGACAACTATTTTCTAAGCTGGTCTCATAAGCACTGAAATAAGGAAAAATGTCTTCAAGTCTGATTAAACCTAAAGCATAACTGGCATTAATTTGGACTGTACTTCAGAAAAAGTAGCTATTGCTGCTGGACACCAGGTATCTGACACAGCTCGGGTTTTCTATTTGGACTTTCTAGCTTCCTATTTAGAATGTATTATGGATCTGACTTTGCCATGGAAGATCATGCTAGGAAGTCATCTGTCATACACTAATTCCTCTGCTGGATAAGCACTTTAATTAAAGTACATGCAGGATTAAAGGTTTATTATTTAGTAAACTGAAGACATATTATAAATGTGTGTGTGTGAAAATAAGTATCAGTAGTTAAAATAGTATTGTTTATGTGAGCATCTCTTCCACAGAATAAAACATAATGAACCACTCTAAAACCACCTATTCAGTTGCAGTCCGAATTCCACTACCACATTCTGCTCCACCACACACCATAGGAAATCACACAGATGTACCCACATAGACAATACACACTTACACCAATATGGCAAAAGTGTAATGGGAAGTTTTGACACTGTACAATTAGGTAGGTTAAAAGTTACCTATCAGAGTTATGTTAGATCACAAATACACTCATACCTGTATCTATTTAATAAAATATTGATTAAAACTTACACACAAAGGTCTCCACGTGTGTGCACAAGTCACCACACTTTGGGCAGCGCAGCTGGTTCCCTCCTTTCCCAGAGTTTCCAGAGCTGGACTTTTTACCACTCCCCTCACTGACAGATTTCTGAAACAGATTTCCAGACAATTAGCCCCCGACAATGGAGCTGTTACATGAGGCAGTTACTGGCGTGTTACAGAATCCAGTAACATGAATACTGCAATAGCTGGATGACAAAATAACTATTGCCAGGATTTGGTAATGTCTTTGAAAACTAAGAGCACAATATATACATTTTGAGTGTTCACACATCTGCATTTCCCAGGTATGCCAATTTTGGATCCCCAGGTAAGAGGCATCCCATATGTACATTGACTGGTACTAGAACAGTAACAAGCTCAACTGTGTCAAGAACGTTTTAATAGTATATTTCAATGCAATTTATTCTAACTCAGGGAAGAAAAGAAATCATACTTATAGATAGAGTAATTTCATTATCACCACTGTGTTGACTCTAAGGGTTTCTGAAGCCACAACTCCTCTCATGTCCTTGACAGCTGTAGCTATGCTGGCAGATAAAGAACAAGCCTCTTAAATTTCTTTGAAATATTTCATTTTTCACTTCTAAAGCAGAGTTCCCTACCAGAGCCCTACCTGCCTTTCTCTGTGTTACCCTGCCTAATGGTGTTGAAGGTTAACATTGTTTAAAATCTATATCCATTGAATGCCTTCATAATTTGATAAATAATAAAAGCTATTATATTTTAAGAAACAGCAAACATCTCTCTTCCCTTTTCTAAGGCAGTTCCCCATTTTCTTAAGCCTTGCTTGCTTACTCAGTTCTCCTTGTAACTCTTCTCAAGAAAAAAAGACTATAAAACTTTATCTTCCTCATTGGTTACAATACTTTAATCTGAACCTTCAGGACACACCTGTGTCATCTGGACAGCTCCTGAGATGTCACAACATGCTACACTAAGTTATTTCCTGTGAACTTCCAAAATCTTCTTTGCTGACTGAAGAGCAGTTTTATTCTCAGGTAATCATTTATCTGAAGAAGCTGTTTATTAACTAATTATAAAGAAAGACTAGAATAAAGCTAGAATAAAACTCTTCACAAACTTGTCTGGCTTTGTACAACTACCAAACCAGTGCTGAAAACAACAACTTCCAACGTACTTACTTTGAAACGCCTACTTGGGAATAGCAGGCTTTTGAAGGAAATTATGGTTCTGATCTCTTTCCTGAGATCCTGAAACCTGTTGTGGATTTCTAACATTCTACAAAGCTTTCAAGTGTCACTTTACACTAGGCAAAGAGATCTATAAAACTGCGAAAAGCTTTAAGGGATGTTTATAAGGTTTGCCTGCTAACAAATTCACAATATCATTTATTTTCTCTTCACTGTCAGTTGTAGCAATTTGAAGGATCAGAAAAGTCAGGAGTTAGAAAAAAATTCAAGAAGATTCTAATTGGAAGTATGGAAAAAACCTACTCATTTTATATAAGCTATTGAAAAACCTAATGAGTGGGGACTACCTTGTTTCCATCTCCAGAACCATCCTTGCTTGCACCATCCTTTGAAGCAAAGTACGCTGGTGTTTCTGAAAAGTTTCTAAGAGGGATTCGTCTCAGGGAACAAGTTTCAAAAGTCCCAAGTTTTCCTAAAACAGGGATGCGTGTACGGCCACAAGTGATACCTGAAATAAAAGGAAAACATGAAAATTAAACATTAAAAATACTCCAGTTCTAATCCCAATACCACCAAACCTCAGAATTTATTTACATTAAATGGAACACAAAGGTTTCAGCAACAGCACTTAATTCTGAGCATCCATATTACTCAGTATAAACTCTCTTCACCACCTTAACGTTCATCTCATTAGAAGCTGTTCATCTGATGTTTGGTCTGGATTGTCCCAAAATGATCCAAAATTAATTCCATTTTCTCTGTCAGACAATTGACAGCCCCATTGTCTCATTAAATAGGGAATATCCCAGTTATGAAACTGATCCTCACAGTGATAAACACAATCAACAACCAGCACTTAATGTGAAATAATTCAACCACTGAAATACAAAGAGACCCCTTTGAAGTGTCTCCTTATTACACAGAAGTTACCAGTGAAGTATCTCAGCCTCATGGACTACGCATCTGGATTTGGCTTTCACTTGTGAACTCTACTAAAAACCCGTTTCCAAGAGTTTGAGGTACCACTTGACAACACAAAGTTGTCCTGAGGAAAACCGAAAGGCAGCATCGTATTTGGCACATGCTGACAGACAAGCACAAGTAAATTCAGCATAATCTTAACTTTGTCAGGACAGCTTCTTGCCAACATGAACAACAAACTCTTTCAGCAACTGAACAGCCTCTTCCTCCTCTTGCAACAGCAGGCAGGATTACATTTCATGACTAGGTATGATGTGAATCAACATATGTCATGCTTGAGATTTCAACATCTCTCATGATCCTGATAAACAAGAGCCTGGAACCCACCTCTCCTATTTAAAGTGGCAAATTTCTCCCTTGCTCTCTAGTTTTGACAAGAACTTTGTGACTTGCTGACTGAAGAGCTGCAGAGTAACCATGACAATGGTAAACCTGCTGATAATACATGAATTTTCTGCTAGAGAGATGAGAGAATCCTATAGAAAACTCCAACACCTCTTCTAAAACAAGCATAAAAACACTAAGAATGTCAAGAGTAGTGCAGTTCATTTGCTTTGGAAGAGGTTAACAATGAAAATTAAGAGCTGGAATTTCAGTTGAAAGAGGACATTTAAGAACATTCACCTGGCTGCTGTAACAGGAAAAGTAAAGGAGAAAAGCATTATGGATGAGCCTAAATTTGCAAGGAAAACTCACACAGGCTTCTGCAAAGTCAGAGTCAAGAGGACCGTGTCAAATGAGATCTGATGTTGGTTTATTAACTTACATCCAGCTTCAGATTCCTCGAAGATGATCTGCAGTCATTTTAAACATGACTAAAAATGGAATCTTTGGAAAATCTGTACTTGCATTGCTTTTGTCTGTAAACATGAGGGAGGAATAACAATCATTGTGCTTTCCAATCCTGCTTTCCTCTGCTGAGTGCCACTGCCACACAGCAAAGCACTTTAGATTTCAAAGGATAAGCTATGAAAATATCACAGTAAACTTAAAAATACTGGCTCCCTTTCACACACAGTTGTGTTCTTTCAACTGAATCCGCAGACTACGTGTGCCAAGTGCACTTGTCAGTTGAGAATAAGCTCTGGTGTTATGTTTACAATGCGATAGCTGTTCTGCATAAATTGCTTCTCTTGGGGGCTTATTCCTCATAGATGGTTCCTTTATTGAGATTTGTTTTAGCACTTCTAAAGGGAACTGAGAAAAGACCCCTTAAATAGAAAAACCAAAATACTTCACCTCCCCTGAACAAAACCCCAAGTCATATGGCTTTTCTGCAATACAGGGAGATTTAGGCTGAAAGAATGAAGCACTAACACAGAAACTCAAATATTTTACCACCAAGCACTGCACGTGGACTAACAATCACTGATTTTAATTCAGAGAGCACCACTGATGCAGAAAATGCACTGAAAACTGTACTGGGTGGACTACAAAACTGCAGTGAGTTACAAGTGCCACGTTACTGCCTGCGTCCGTCTATTGATCAGAAACACTGCAGCTGTGGGGCTTCACTTCCAGCCTTTGACAGGACACTGGCAGCAAACCCAAGCCAGGCGGCAGTGCTACACCCACACTGTAAGGTTCTTGTTGTTGCTAACTCTTCACTCTCACAGTTTAGCTTTCTGGGAACATTAAACTCACTCTTCTTTATGTGCTGAACTCTAAAGGGTGGAGATAGGCTAAACAAGGGAAAAAGAAATCATGTTATTACTACATCAGCTTGTGGCTAAACAGGAAAACCCCGTCCCTGTGCTTATCACAAGGTCTGAGTGGTATTTTCTTGACAAAATCTCATTGTACAATTAAAGAATGAAGTACTAAGGAAGTTATCACAGCGACTTTCTGGCATAAATAAGCCCAGAGGCAGACTTTTCAGAAGAAATTAACATTCCAGCCCAACACCTGGCAATTTCCACTGAATGATCCAGACACTGATAAACGTTCAGCTATGCCACAGCTGACACTAGCACAGCAGTATCTGCTCACACACACCACCAGCAGTCACTGGGGTGGATGTCTGAAACAGTAAACTTAAAGGACATTTAAATGTTGTTGTAGCAGCAGTGGCACCTATCCAGGGTGTTCAGATTAGTGTGCTAAGAAATGGGAGGCTCCTTTGCACCTTATTAACCTTTAACTGATACTTGAGGAAATAAATACTGACTTTTGGGCCAAGCTTCAAGTACCTTGGAAGAATCTGTTGCCCAAGAAAGTGATAGGGAGACTGTGACAGAGGTCTCTCTGTCTCACAAGATACTTCATCAACCTGACTGATCCATGCACTCTGAATACTCTCAAGCTTGTACCAACCAGCAACAGCAAAGTACCTGCAGAACACATAATTTGTTACAACAAAAAATGCACCAAAATAAGATTATTTTTAAGGACTTTCAGGGAAAGCTGATGCATAAATAATCTTATTCCTCTGTATCTGTTTTAGTCTCCTTTGTTCTTTCACATCACTTTTAAATCTTAAGTTTTAAGCAAGAAAAAACCCCACAAACTTAAAAAATATATAGTTCTGCAGTGAATTCAGAATGTTACTTGCTTTGAAGTTTATTATTTCCATGGGTTTACATGAGGCCAGGCAGGCTGGAGGTGAACTGACTGGTTCTCACAGGTGATGTCAGACATGTAAATGTGAACTCAACTGCAATGAGTTAACTTGCCTCTTGAAGGCAATAAATCATCTCTGACTTGTCAGGCTACTGCTGAGGGTACAATTAGAATCTTGTGGCAACAGCAGAGACTTTCAGCATGATTTAGTGGTCGTCTGCCTTTTCCCAAGCAGCACAGGGCACATCAACCCTCTCTACCCACAAGAATACCATAAAAAGGACAAAAGTAGTAGAAAAAGAACAGTCTCCTCTGCTTCAACTTCCAGTAAGTGTTTTGCTGAGTTTCACCCTTCCATCAAGTTGGAAATAACTACTATTTGCTATGTGAGCCAAAGTCTTTATGAGAAACATTTCAAGTTTAGGCTGCAAAAGATAGGCTTTTACTCAGTCAGCTAAGCTCGCTACTAGCACTGCAGGGTAACACACACTGTGCGACTGCTGCTCACAATCACTTCTGTCGAAATAAGCTCTATTATTGCATTACATTGCCCAAAAGGTGTTTCAACGGGGGACTGTTTTCCGGAACTTCACACTGTGGAACGCTGCCCTTCACCCTGACGCGTCACCGGCCGTCCCCTCGCACCACCCGGGTGACAACAGCGAAAGATTAACAGGAAAAGGAAAGAAACAAAAACCAAACAGGCCAGTGCAGGCTCCGCGGCCCCGCTGAAGCCCTTATCGCCGCGCTGCAGCACAGAGCTCCCCCGCTGGCCGCCGCCGGGCTCGTCCCCCAGCAGCGCCTCCGGAGCGCGGCGCTCCCCGCTGACACCGCTCCGGCAGCAACCCAGCGGGCTCCGTTCCCCCCGGCAGCAGCGTTGTGAGGGGCGAGGAGAGCTGACAGCCGGAAGTAACGGGGCTGCCCCTCAGGGGAGCCGAAGGCCCCCCCCGCCCACCTCCGTGAGGCCCCAGGACAGAGGGCCCAGCCCCGCCGGGTGTAACGCCAGGCCGCGGCGGGGGAGGACGGCGGTTACCTCTCCGCGCGGAAGGCAGCGTGGAGCCCAGAAGGCGGGCGGCGGCAGCGCAGCTGTGGCAGGCGGACATGGTGCGGCCGCGGGCCCGGCCCGCTCCCCCCGCCGCCGACTAGGCCTCGCTGGCAGCGGTGCTGCGAGCCCCACCCGCGCCGTAAACACCCCCCTCCCCCGCGCGGCACCGCCTCAATGACGGCAGCGCGCTGCCGCCCGGCGTCACCGCGCAGACTACCGCTCCCGGCGGGCAGCGCGCAGGGCGCCTCCCCGACACCGGCCGTGCAGCCGCCCGGGGCACCATGGGAGATGTAGTCCGGGAGCGAAGAGCGGGCGTGGGCCCTGTCGCGATGCATCATGGGAAATGTAGTCCGGGCAGCAGCGCCTCCCGCCTCCCGCAGCCTGCCCCAGTACACGTCAGTTACCTCAGGCGAGGCCGGCTTTTGATCCTCTTCCTAAATTGAACACGAAGGAAGTATTTCCCTAGAATCGCAGAAATAATCTTTAAAAAGGCTTTTTGTAACAAGATTAAACTGAGAAAGCAGCTGAAAACTTAAGGCAAAATGAAGCAGTTTCAGGAGATTGATAAAATAACATCTTGCTACAGGGTGATCTTCAGGTAGGAAACTGCACTAGCTATGTTATATAGTCTATATATACTAGGTAAGACTAAATATATTCATTAATAGTGTAATTGCTATAATTTATTAATGTCATAATTATTAAATATTTATTACGTGTACTTTATACATTTGATAATAAAGCATATATTTTAGCCATATCTCATGGAGAACGCAGCTACAACTGACAGGTATCTACAGGTCAGTTTCTCACTTTCAGCTCTTAATCGTCACGTCCTAATTAATCGAAGCTAATTGATCCCACCTGTTCTTTACAGGAATGATTCAGACCGGAGCGATCTCCTGCTGCTCTCTTTAATTAACCGGAGCCGCCCTACTGCAAACACCATCAGGTCGTGCTGACAGCAGATAACACACCACTGCTCGGCTGCATCCAATGGGAAGATTAAATGTCATTTTTAAGGTATCTGTGCATAGAGGCCTCAACGCAGCTGAATTAACGCCTGTAAGAGTGAGACCCCGTCTTGAACACACACCAGCTCACTGTAATCACTTGCATTTCTCATATATACATGACAAAATGACGCTTTCTCCCGCTGGGTGGCAGCGGCGCCTGCACTAAGCAAAGAGGCGGCACAGAGCAGAATAAAGCACCCCCGGAGCGCTCCGCACCTTTAGTCCTACAGTAAAACAACGCTGTGAGAAACCCGCCCCTCAGACGCTCCCGCCCAGCGGGCGCTAATGGCGGTCGCGGCCCTCCCCGCCCACCGACCAATCACCGCCCAGCAGCGGGGCACGTGACTCCTGCCTCGGTAGCGATGGCGCCGGAACTGCTTACTTCCGCCTCGGTAGCGATGGCGCCTTCCTGCGCTCCTCCCTGCCGTCACGTGCCCGGCGCGGGAGGAGCACCCGGAAGTGGCCACCGGCGGCGTGAGCCCCCGCTTTGGCGCGGTGGGGAGCGGGAGGAGAGCGGTGGCCCCGGGCCCTGCCGAGCCGGTGAGGGCCGAGCGGCGAGAGGGGAAGGGTTGTCGCTGTGGGGATAGGCCTGTCTTTCTTGCTTGGGCCTCGGACCAGGGAGGGGGCTCTGAGGGGCTGGGGGGGGGGCACTGGGGGGCTGTCGGGCTCTGAGGAGGTTGAGGGGGGGGTCTCTCTGGCTCCGGTACAACATTAGTCCTGTGCAAGGCTGGGCCTCAGGGCCGGGGGACTCTGAGGAGGTATCAGGCCGGGGAGGAGGGGGATATCACGACCCCTGAGGGGGGCTGGAGGGAGGACTCGGGACTCGGCCCTGCAAGCTACTGAAAGCTCCGCACTGCAGGTTCATGTTCTCGGAGGGGCTCTAAAGGGAAGGGGCCGCCTCAGCTTGTGCCTGGGCTGGGGGTACCGAGTGAGGTTTGTCCCCTGCAAAGCTGGGTGAGCCCGCTGTGTCTGGGTACGAGCTGGGGTTAGTGGTCACAGCACTGAGAGAGAGGGGAAGGTGCTGCTGCCGTGTCCCAGTTATCCATAACTCTGCTTCCCCGTTGTCTGCGTTTGATGTTTATAAAGCACCCGTAGCCCTGGTGTTTCCCCTGCATCTCCTAGTGCTTGCCTGCAGCTCCCATCAGCTCTCAGTGCTGCTGTTGCTGATTCAGTTGTCTTGACCCAAAGGAGTGGGCGCTGCATGGTCAATGCAGTGGGAGAGAAGCTGCGCAGTGGCACTGGCACACACAGACACAGCACGGGGAGAGGAGCGAGTGCCCGCTCATCTGATCCACCCTGACAGGGGGTTAGTCTCTAGTGGCACAATCAAAGTCTTTCTAAATCAATAACAAATGGAACATGTCACAGTGTAGTGGGGATAACGCACAAGGAGAATGTTATCAAGTGCTCTGAATGCATCCATCAGTAATTCTTCCTTTAGAGGAATTGTTTTTAAGAGGTTAGAGTTCTTCAGATTGCTTGGTTTTATTGCAAATGAAACTTAGGTCTTCAGGAGCTCCATCATGAGCAGCATCAGGGTCTTTCTGATTTGAGTTGACTTCAGTGGCCGATTCCCTGTTCTGAGTTCATGGTTCAGCTTTTCTGTGAGAAAACAAAGCTTTTTCTCAGCTTTTTTCTGAGAAAAGCTCACGGTTGTTGTTGGCGTATTTATTTTGTGCAAACTTAATGCTGTGTTTCTGTGCCAAGGGAAAATAGAATCAGTAACAGGACATCAACTTCAGCAAAAGTTCTATGTAATCAATGAAAAAACTGTTTATTCTTGCTGTGAAAGAGGGGCAGTCCTCAAGAGTGGTGATCACAGATGTACCTGTACAAAAATCAGCCAATGGCTTGCTTCCATGAGCAGTAACAGGTGAGATGGGAAACTCAAAATCTAGGTTGCAGGTGGCCTCTTGTGGTGGTGTGAGCATAGCCTGAGAGGATGAAGTTCATCTGCATCATGCCCTTTCCTTATCTAGTCTAGTGATAGGCAGCTTCCAATTGATTCCAATTGAAATGCCAGCCCACAATGATTGGCTTAACAGTGCTGAAAGATTGAAGTGGTGAAAAAAGAGAGGCGGTTGCAGCAGGAAGAGATTGCCAGTCCTTTATGGCAAACAGAATCACTAGCAGAAGGCTTCCCTTTCCTGTGCCTCTGTATCCATGCAGTGCCTAGCAGAGTGAGGCCCTGCCTGTGACTTGTGTCTCTTGGCCCTGTTGCAATATAATACTCAAAGAGAACATGTTGTTTGAAGGCATTTGCTGATAATTCTGCCCTAATTTTGGCTGAGCAGCTTTTTGAGAGCTACTTGAGGTGTGGTTATGGAAAGGAATTGGTCTGGACTGCTCTTCCGTTTCTCTGATGACCAGCCATCCCCCTTAGTCCATAACACGTCTTCATGCCTGCTCTGCAGGTTGTTGGAATAGGTATTTTTTTATCTCTGCTGTAATTTTACCTGCTGCCAGATTGGCAAAGAACAAAGCAGTTGATAGAAGCACCAGAACAAAGCTACACAAAACTGAAACAAGGGTACCTCAGCCCCTTGTGGGACGTGAGAGGTGTATCACGTGCTCTGTATGTGTTGTCTTGACATTTAGAAAGTGCTTTCCCTTTAAAGTTCATGTTTTCTGTGCTTGGCAAAGGGCAAATGAAGGCTGAAGGATGAGGAAATTGTAAGTAACTGTTAACCCAATTAGCTGGTTGAGCCTGTGCACCAACAGCTTTCCTGCAGGGAGAAGGGGACTGATTCACAGAACATACCAAGGTCTTATTTTAGGAAGAATTTGGAAACAAAACCTATTGATTTATACTTGGCAGCTGTTAAGTAACAAGAGCAAAAGTTTCTTTGTTTTATTATGCCCAGTGCTGTGTGTGAAAGCATGAAAATAATCTCCTGAGGCAGTTGGCTTTCAGGGTAAAGCCATTGAGTCTGCAGGCTTGGGAACAGTTTGATATCATCTCTTGTATAAATGGAAGCTAATGGTCCCTCACTGCCTTAAAAGGAGTTAAATCTAGAAGTGTTTATTACTAATTTATGGAGTATTATAAGATACGCATTAGGTCTGCTAGCACATTCTGACTTCAGAGAGTGAATTAGTGGCATTCCTGTGTGGACCCATGTCTGAATCCATTTGTTCTGTATTAATTGGTGTACTTCAAAGTTGTCTTTGTTGGTAACTCCTGACCAGAGTCAGCTTCTGTGTGAGCAGAATTAAAGCTTCAGGGCTTGTTTGTAAGTTAAGCCTCAGATGAGCTGGGACCCCCTTGGGTCAGTTACATTGAGATGGAAGAATGTGGTCTGAATGCTTAGGCAGTGGGTTCATGAAATGGCTTAATTCTGTTGTGTGAACTGCAGAGTGAGCTGTATAAGTATTTATTAGACATAAATTTGGAGTGCTTCATAAATTAAAGCCAAGTCAAAAACATGCTTTAGGTTTTTAAGCCACTTATATCCTGCAACACAGTTGTCCTCTACAGCTGTTACAAAAGCATCATCACAATCAGGCTGGTACATTAAGGCAGTCAGGTGGCTGCCTCTTGGGAGAATTACGTGGTTTAGGATGAACACTGAAGATAAGGAAACTTGGTGTGGGTTAGAGGCAGTACAATCAACTGATCAGAGCAAACTCACCCTGCACATGCTTTATGTACATGGCACAGCTTTTGAGTGCTGCCTCTGGTAAAGCTGTTGGATCGATTTATTGATTTCTAACTTTGTCTCTCTCTTTCAGGCTGACCTAATCTGAGTGTTTCCTGAACATCATGGGAGAGATTAAAGTCTCTCCCGACTACAACTGGTTCAGAAGCACAGTTCCTCTTAAAAAGGTGTGTACAGCTGCCATGGTCTTGTGGTGAAATGTCTCCTCTTGCTGTGGTGGGTGAAACTGGTTAATGCAGAACAGTGCTGGTGACCTGGTTTATCCCCTGAAGTGTTGTCCCATGTGTCACGTGAGTGCATGAAAGCACACCCTACACTTTCACATGCTTCTGGGAGGTCCCTTGTGCATGTGGTGATGGGGAACAGAGGCTCACAGTTGTGAGCCACAGCAGCAGTACTCAGCGTCCTGATTCCAGCCATGCCCAAGGAGGAGACTCTGAGGAGCTGGGGTGTGCTGGGCACCACATGCAGGGCCTCTCATGGAGCACCAGGGCAGGGCAGCTGACCCAGCCACCACACAGCCATGCTGCCAGAGCCACCTCTGCTCTGCCTACACATTGTTCCTGGGAGTGGAAATGTGCCTGAACCATGGTGGAAAATGCCATGTGGTTTCTTCTGCTGTGTGTCCTTGAGATGTATTCTGCTTAACCACTCTTTCCAACCACTTTCTCTTCTCACTTGGATTTCTTCACTCCCTTTTACTTAACCACAGGAGAGTGTTTGAGGTGAGCAGTGCTCCACCTTCTGCTGAGTGGCAGAGGGCATGGAGTGCAGCACTAGTATGTAGCTCCTGCCCTGGACTAACTCTTGCACATACCTGTTGCAGATAAAGCTTGTGGAGGCTGCAGTTACAGACTAACCTGCAGCAGGAGCCCAGAATCCTGCCACACTGAAGGACAGTCTTACCTTTACACACCAACCTGCTGCTCCTGCCAGCAGAGTCATTGAGAGTCAGTGACCTGTCTAGCTTGGGAGCATTCTATAGTTTGTTTTTGGGCTAAAGGGACCTCCAGCTGGTTCAGTTTCCTAATTTGGATGGCTGTATGGGCTGTGAGAACATGAGGATGGTGCTGGCAGCAGAGGCAAGAGCAGCATTACCTGTTTCAATGGCAAGTTGGTTGCAGTTTGGCCACACAAAAGGGACTGTGTCCCACACCTAAGGAACAATCCTTACATGCGCTCAGCATTATTTCCACTGAGTGGTGTGTAGCTTTCTCTAAGAAACTACCTTTATGGAGGGGCTGTAGGATCTTCTGTTCAGGGTTTGTCATTCATTTTTGCCAGTTTGTGTCTTCTGTAAGTAAAAAAGATGCAGTGCTGTGATTGTGCCTGCTCTCTAGGCTCTGGCTGTCCAGCTTCTTTCTGTTTCTTCCCAGTTCCAGATCCCCTGGGTCTGTATGTGCCATACTGTCCCCTTCAGGCAATGCCTCATTGGGCCAGCAAACCCAGGGGACAGTATTCCGTTGGAAAGGCATGTGGGTGCTCTGAGGCACTGCTTTCTGGGGTGCAGTCTGGTAAATGAAAGGTGCTGGAGGTTGTGGTTACAGCAGAACACGCTCCTGCTGCGGTGGGGACTGTGACACCGCAGCTCACTGCCAGGGGCTGCTGCCTTCAGCTGCTGCTGGGGTTTCATAAATGGGGACATGCGTAAACTGAAGCTGCTGCTGACCTTCAGATGGGAATACCCTACCCTCCTGAGTGGTTCAGTCTAATGATGACACAGTGATGCATGCGGGGTATGAAGAAGGTAGAAATAAGTGAACTAGTCCTGGTTTTTGGAGAGAGAAGGGGAAACAAAGCACAACTCAAAGATGTAATTGATCTCTAAAACAGTCTTTAGGAACCTTTATTCCCCCTCTGAAATATAGGCAAAGCATGTGCAGAGCAGAGGAAGGGATGACCATCATTATTGCTGATAAGCACATGTTACTGCTCTCAGATCAACTTAAGGAAGCAGAGCTGGAGCAGATTGTTTGAGAACAGGCTGAGATGTTCCTCCTGACAGGAGCAGGAAATGCTCAGCTCCATCACCCTTCCGGCTTTTCTCAGATACAGGAAGTGCATCACAGAAAATAACAGTTTTAATCCGAGTTTTTAGCTTTGCCTTTGAGCCACTATTTGCATGCACTGCTCCTGTCTTAGGTAAGTCCTTCAGCAAGGGACACTCTGGCTCTGCTAAACTCAAGCAGGAAGTTCTGCCCGTTGTTTTGATGCAGAGTAGATTTTACCCTTCATGTAAACTGTAGGTGATGCTGGTTGGTCAACCAAAACCAGAAGGCTGTGACCTCCCAGCTCAGCAGTTACTGCACAGTGCTTGGCCTGGCTTGGGATCTGGAGTGAAACCATACGGTATGTGGCCAGAAATCAAATCAAACCGTTGTTGAAACCCATTGATTCATTGTCTGGGCTTGAGGAAAGAAACATCTCTGAGTTTCAGCTCTCTTAACATGAACTAACTTTGGGCTTGTGATTCCAAGGAGTATTCCTAAAGGTAAATGTTGCAGTAGCCACCAACAGGTGCCCAGATCCAGCATCACTGATGGATTGACAGCTGGAGCTCTGGACTTGTGTGCAAAGGGCTGTTTTGGGAGTGGAAGGGCTTTTGTACAGGGTTTATTTTTGAATGGTCTGGAAGCTGTGCTGTGCAATCTTGCTTTTTTCCATAGAGACTTTACAAAACAATATCATGTGATGTCTCACATGCTCCTGGAGCCTGAAATACTGGCTTCAGTACAAGCAGATTGTTAGTCAAGCAAATCAGCTTTGCGATATGCTGTTCTCTGATTCCCTGAGAAGCTTAACTGCTGGGATGGAAAAGCAAATTGTGCTTGTGTGTTACTGTTCAAAAAGCTGTAAAACCTTGACGCAGAGGAGGTGAATTCCCACTGTGTGCCACAGGCTTTCCCCAGAGGTTTGTGCTTGTTGGTCTGGTTTGAGCTGCACACTTTGGCTGGGTTGTGGAGTGTTGAAAGAGCATCCTAAATAAACAAAACAGTTTGCTGATGGAACAGGCCCTGTAAAAACAAGTCAGGGTCCAGCACTGCTGGAAAAGGAGACTTTTACCTGATTCTGGTACTTGTAAGGATACTAATTGTGCCTGAGATGAGCACTGTGTGAGGGACTACCCATTAAGCTTGCATGTGAATACTCTGCTTCAGCCAGCCATGTGTCCTGAGCACTCCAGATGCTCCCAAGGTGCTGCCAGATGATGGAAGCATTTTTCTTTCCAGGTCAGCTTTGCAGTGCTGCTTTGGGAGCTGTGTGCATCTCTCTCTCTGGCAGCCAGCTGTAACTGCTTCAGATCAATAACTTGTGGTGTTACTGCTTAATTCAGTAGGCTTGTGTGTATCCAGACCTGTAATGTCCACTGAATGCAAACATCAATGGTTGCTTAAAAAGCTGCCCTCGAGGCCATGCTGGCTCTGCCATCCCATGGCTGTTGCTTTCCACACCTTGAACTGACCTCCTGGGTCTCTCTTGGGCTGTGGCACAGTGGCTCCTTTCTCATTCCTTTCCCAAGGCACCCTGTTCATTATCCAGCTGATGTCAAGGCACACATTTGGGCTGGCAGTGCATGGCCACAGTTCTGCTCCAGCTGCATCTGCACAAACCTTGTTGCACCAGTTAGTAAACAGCCTTGGAGAAGAAAGCTGGAAGAGCAAAAGATGGTCTTGTTCAAAGGGGTCTTGAGGGTTATAACATTTACTGGATGGCACAGGTTTTGTACAAGCAATTCTAGAAGCTGGCCTAAGAGCCTCATGTCTCTGGTGTGTTTCTTCTTCCCCCCCATGTGCCTCTCTCTTTCCAGATAATAGTAGACGATGATGACAGCAAAGTCTGGTCGCTGTATGATGCGGGGCCTCGGAGCATTCGCTGCCCGCTCATATTCCTCCCTCCTGTAAGTGGAACTGCAGATGTGTTTTTCCAGCAGATTTTGGCACTGACTGGATGGGGCTACAGAGTTATCGCTGTGAGTATTCCCAGTGCTGTGTCAAACTGAATGTACTTGTGCTGAGAGGCTGGATAATGCAGGTGAACTTAGTTTTGATTAAGGGAATCTACAAAAAACGTGGTGCTGAGTTGCACTCCAGAGTGTGCAGCAGATCCAGGCTGAAATCTGCTGTTTGTCCACATCAGCACTTACCCAAAGCTTTGTGCATACATGTTATTAACTTCGGTGTGTTTTTCTCTTGCGTGCCCTGGACACCAGTTGTCTTTGCCTCCAGCTGGATCTTTGTTAGACATGAGGCAAAGACATGGGTTAGTTCAGGGTTTCCATGTTTTCCTTAGGGATGGTGGTTCTTGGCCAGCTTGCTAAGTCACTCCTTAAAATCCCAACAGCTCTTTTGTGGCTTGTCAGCTCCTGAGCAGGACTGAAATGATTGATTTGAACAACAATATTTCTGCTAAACAGCTTCAGGAGCACTCTGAACAGCAGTTCAGTTTCTGTGCCTGCTAAGTTCACGTGCCACAAAAGCACCGAAGAATCATTCCAGCCTCTTCTCACTGCTTACAGAATGGAGCAATGCTGCACTTTCCCCAACAAAGTTGCTCTGTGGTACCTTGTCACGTATTGTAGTGCAAGCAAAGGGGAGGCGTTCACACCCTTGGGCTGGAGGGACCTTGCTGAAGAGCTTGAGCTTCATGCTACAAGGCGAGGCAGGTTGCTATCTTGAAACCCTTAATGTGAGATTCAGTGTGGCTTTCGAGGAAACAGCTGACAGGTACTGATCTGAGATGGCTTTTTCTAACTGTGTGTTACTTTAGTTGCAGTATCCGGTGTACTGGGATCACCTGGAGTTCTGTGATGGGTTCAGAAAACTGCTAGACCACCTTCAGCTGGATAAAGTGAGTGCTCAGGGGTGGGGAAATGGATGTGGAGTTGCAATAAACACCTAATATTTGAGAGTCTCATCTAAGAGCAAGCGTGTAACATGTGACACAGAAACGTAGCCTAGAAATAAAGAGGCTGTGCTGGAATTTTACATTTGGAACTAGTTTATTTTTGAAGGTGAGTACCCTTGAAAATTGTTGTACTTGGCCTAAATTCAGCTGCTGTTCTAGGCCTGTTAAGTTGAATTGAGTAACTTTAGGTTTCCATGTGATCCTGTGGAAGTTACCCTTCTGAGCTCACATAGTGCAGGATACCACAACAAAGTGTCTTGGATTGGGGAATAGCTATTGAAGCCAAAGTGAAATGTTCCTTTTCTTTTTTTCTTAAGCTTGATGAGCACACAAGACATTGGGCCTGTGGTCTGGAAACGTTTCCTTCTTTCAGTCTTGGTCACATTTATATCATGCATAGACCCAGAAGTTGAAGAGGGATTCTTTAACAAAAGGGGTCATGAGGACTGGGTAAAACTACAGCGGCTTATTTTGACAATGAAACCTCGTGCTTAGAGGTCACATATTTCACAAGTGATCTGTTTGATTTTGGTTCTTTTGCTTGCACCAGGTTCACCTTTTTGGAGCATCTCTGGGAGGCTTTTTGGCTCAAAAGTTTGCTGAATACACACACAAATCTCCCAGAGTTCAGTCTCTGATCCTGTGTAATTCCTTTAGTGACACTTCTATCTTCAATCAGACCTGGACAGCAAACAGGTAAGAAAGGCTGAGACAAGCAATCAGATTCATGGCATTAACCTGTCTGTGGTGGTGTCTTGCTGCTCTGGTTGGACATGTGTCTAATCTGTTTCCAGCCTGGTGAGGGAGGTGTGGGATGGGACGCTTGTGAGTTTTGAAGCCACTTCATCAGGGGAATGGAAATGTTCACAATTGGGAGTGTGGATTCTGACAGACGAGTCGTTCTGTGATCCTCTGTGGATGTGGGGTCAGATTTAACAACTGCCTGTTTTCTAGCAAAACCATTTCGAGTGAGGAAAGTGTTATCACCATGTTTAAAGTACACTTTTGTAATGGAAGACCAACAGCTTCCCAGAGCAGTTCAAGCACCTCGCTGCCAGGTTTTCCCTCTCTGTGATCCTGAAGCTTCTTCAGGATTTCATTTGAAGTTAAAGCACAAAGTCTATGCCAGGAAAGGGAGGACTGACAACAAAGCATGTCACCGTTGGGGTCCTCGGTGCTTGAAGACTGTTACGTCTTGTTTCTATTTCAGCTTTTGGCTGATGCCTGCTTTCATGCTGAAAAAAATTGTCCTTGGGAATTTTGCATCTGGTCCTCTGGATCCTGAGATGGCCGATGGGATCGATTTCATGGTGGACAGGGTAGGTACCTGTGTACTGTCATATGCTGTGATGTTCATCTCGGTAGAAGATCTGCTTAGCAGGAGGTTGTGGATATTTCTGCTGCTTTCTTCATTTACTTACCCAGGAGGGAGGAGAAAGGGATGGATTTTGGGCAGATGATGACTGTCACAGCCCCAGCACTTTACCTGGTGCTGCAACCATCTGCCTTTATGGTTCTGTTTATGGAGATCAGAAGAGACGAATTTAAACTGAGGTGGTAGAGGAGAAGGCGCTGGGCTATGTCTATAGGCCATGCTCCAGAGGCAGGAGCAACTAATGGAGCATACTTTAAGTGTGTCTTGTGCGGAGTAATACTAAGTTGGAACTATGATCTTTTAACTGTTTCCCTGTAAAACTAACTTCTGTTTGGCTCTGTTTTTAATACTGCATTAACTTCCTGCAGTGAAATATGGTGTTAATCAGTGTTTCTCTCTACTGCAAGCTGGAGAGCCTGGGCCAGAGCGAGCTTGCCTCAAGACTTACCCTCAACTGCCAGAACTCCTATGTAGAACCTCATAAAATTCGGGACATCCCTGTAACCATCATGGATGTAAGTTAATCTCAGTGTCATCCTTTTGTGTGTTTTTCTTAAACACAGTTTCCTCCCCTCCAGGTGGGGTCTGGGTATTCTCTTAGCAACTTAGTAAGTATTGGCAGCACATAACTTCATATTTAGTCAAGTCTTTTACTGACTGGGCAATACCAGGACTCTTCTGTGTCAAATTATGAATTGGCTGTTCTGTGCCATAACACAGCCCTATGTTCATGTATCACAGCATTTGCTTTCTGATGTGTTCATGTTGTTTTCTGTTTCATTAACACTGCTCCAGAGAGAAGCTGATTGTTGCTTCCAGGAGCAGCATATATCCAGTCTGACTTGATTATCAGAATCTGGGATTCAGACCTGACTGCTGTGGTTTGTCATGCAGGTGTTTGACCAAAGCGCGCTTTCAACTGAAGCAAAAGAAGAAATGTATAAACTTTATCCTAATGCCAGAAGAGCTCATCTCAAAACAGGAGGCAACTTCCCCTATCTCTGCAGGAGTGCTGAGGTCAACCTGTATATTCAAGTGAGTGTCTGCATTCAAACTGGATCTGCTGCTGTGCACAGTAATAGGAAACGCCTTTTCTGTACTGGTTTTTCCCCCTTGGCTTGCCTGAGCTCTGCTCCCAGATTGCTGATACAGAATGCAGGGATGGAAGTAGTCACATTCATGGGGGACTGACTTTGGGGGTTCACCTCTTGCCCATTTTCTCTGTCCTCTTGTACTCAAAAGCCATAACTTCATCCTCACAATAATTACTCAGAAGAAATGTTTCGGTTTTGTTTTTTTTTTTTTTTACCAAAACCTTGTGCTTCTATACTTGTTTCAGCATTATTTTGTGTTCAACAGATCCATTTACTGCAGTTCCATGGTACCCGATACGCAGCCATCGATCCCTCCATGGTCAGCGCAGAAGAGCTGGAAGTCCAGAAGATCAGCCTTCACTCCAGCAGTGAACAAGAGCAGTAGGTCTTGGAGCACTGGTGAAAATGAGGAAATGGTTCCGTGGTCTTCTTGTGTATGAGCAACTGTTCCCACTCTGCCCTTTCCCTTGCGTTAGCCGATTATCACTGTGTGACTCCAGCAGGATCAGTCAGTGATCTGCCTGTGGACAGTAACCTCCAGCAGTACAATGGGATAGAGCTGTTTAACTTTTAGTCTTTGAATTGAAGGAAGCATCTTTGAAGACTACAGTTTTAAAAACAAAAGACACTTTTTGCTACCAAAGTCCTCACTATCATGTTCTTCAGCAGAACAGGATTTCTTTTTATACTCTTCACTCAGCTGTATATATTGCCACATGCAGATTGTGTACTTAGAAGCCACCATATATTTTTGTTGAATATTTGGTTTAAGTGACAAGGTTGCCATCACTTATTTGCCTCATATGTTGTGTTGTAAGTTAGTTCGTTTCTATTGGAAATAAAGCACTTGAATTTTTAACTTTCTTGCTGTTTAAAAGATGGTTTTCAATAAAACTTCACTTTCAGTTAAGGGTCTCTTGTTGTGACTACAAGAGAACAGCTCTGTAGCTTATCCTGGTCCTGGTTTGCCTCTACAGACACCTCTAGGGATGAAGAACATCAGCACATTAAAGCTTGAATCCACCTCAAGCTTTAATGATAAGGTTGTGCTGGTTTAGCTCTAAGTAAGAATTTTGTAGTGTTGTTTTAATAATGAATAACTAGGATGTAACTTGCAAATATAAGGGTAAAACCTGGATTTATTGAAATACAGACATTATTTTTACCCTTGAAACACTGTAAAAAATAAATACAAAGTATTAAATGATAAATAAGTATTTAAGAAAATTCTGTCCGTGTCAGAGGCTGTGTAGATAACCAATGATCATTCTTATCTTACAGCTTGAAAAGCGTAACCTATGGATTAAGGAATTTACCTGGTTGATTCATGAACAGTATGTGTAGGTTAATGTACATCTATAAACAGTGTATGTTAATGTTCTCTGAAATTTTCTGTTAAAGATCACAGCCCTCATGGTTCCAAAAGGACCAAGTGGGAGCCTTGACTCTTCTAAATTCCTGCCCTAACAAGGACATTCTGAACATACTAGGACACAAGGGACAGACACATCCCAAAAAAGGTAAGTAAAGAACACTCCTGAAAGCAAGGGCTTTGCCTTCAATAACTTACAAACAGATAATTAAAATTTATATACAAAAATGAGATGTACACCAGTTATAGTAAAACAGCAGTTCCTGATGCTCACGGTACGAGAAGCAAGGCTGGCTTGCTGAGCTCCTGCTACAGCAGCTAATAAAACTCTCCCTCCTCTGTAAAGAGCCATTTCAGACCATTGGCTTTGCTGATGTCTTCCCTATTCTGGAGAGGGAAGCAACAGTGGTGCCAGCTGTTGATACGAAGCCCTTAAGTTGCAGCTGCCTCCTGATCAGCAAGTGTTTCTCCTCTAGCTTGAGGGCAAGTTGTTGAAGGAGTTGCTGGTGCCCTCCTGCTACATTGCTACACACTTCCGTGGAGAGGCAGAGTCGGCGTTTGCTTTTTTCCGAATGCTTTCTGTAAAAGAGAGAGAGTTCTGCTGCACAGAGACCTGGACAGGGGCTTTTTGTAAGGGCTTGCAGGGACAGGACAAGGGAGAATGGTTTAACCTGCCCCAGGGGAGATTTACAATACATATTAGGAAGCTCTTCCCTGTGAGGGTGCTGAGGCGCTGACACAGGGTGCCCAGAGAAGCTGTGGCTGCCCCATTCCTGGCAGTGCTCAAGGCCAGGTTGGACACAGGGGCTTGGAGCAAGCTGCTCTAGTGGAAGGTGTCCCTGTCCGTGGCAGGAGGTTGGAGCTGGATGAGCTTTAAGGTCCCTTCAACCCAAACAATTCTATGAAAGTACAAAGCTGTGGCAGGATGCATTAATTTAATAAAAGGTAGCAAGGGGCAGGGTGGCTTTCGCCTTGTGTGAATTTGTGTTAGTTTTTCCTCTGCATATGCTCTGTCGCCATGGAATTCGGGTAGTGCTCAGTGTGCATTATTTGAAGGAAGACAAAAGTATTATATAGCACCTGCTAAATCTCTTCTTCCAATCCCCACAAGGCCTTCGTATAATCCCTTGACTGGATTTTCTCCTGCTGTGATCACACCATGGAGCCAGATGAGCAACATCCTGTGGCCGTGCTCCCTGAAGCTTTTAGTGCCTGGCAAGATGAAACCAGAGGTGAAATCCTGTGCTTGCAGTGCATGGCCCTGACCAGAGTGGATTTCTGAACTGGTGAGTTTGGACACCGCTCATCCCGCCCTCCTCTCTGGAGCCTACTAGAAGGCTCTGAAGTACAGTTTAGCTTAATTCCTGCTTGTGGTGTGATTGCTAATTCATGTGAAACTCATGGAGTGGCCATGCATGAGCTTGGGCTTGTCAGGCAACCTCTCGTGGCAATACAGACTTTCTGCCCCAGAGCACAGCTTAGCCCCATCCTTGCATCGTGCAAACTACAGTAACCTAACTAGCTGTGATCTGTTTGTGAAACTCAGAACCTGTTTCTACTAATGTATCTCTTAAATCCTATGGGACTTCACTGCCTGTTTGGTTCAGCTCCTTAAAAGACAAAAATAAAACTACCAAATTTCTTCTGTCCTATAGAACAGGAATTGTAGCAAGAACTCGCAGGTCTGGCAAGTGCCTCAGGAGTGAGCAATGAACTGGTAACTCCTGTGTTTGTGTGCTTTACTCCTAGACAAATTCATGCTTTGTTGTTATTGCAGACTTCTCTCCTAGAATCACAGTCCAAGTGAAGGAAGGCAAATATCAGGGTGGTGTTTTATACCTGTCCATTGCTGCTCGATGGCCCTAATGTGGGCATCAGTGAATTTCCAGTAATGTGCCAGCTTCTTCCATTCACCAGGTCTGAGGTACTTGGTAGCCAGTCTCCACATTACTGAGCGGATGTGCTGTGTTTCCAGCCTGTGATCTTGCTTAAAGGTCAAGTGCTTTGCTACCCAGGAGTCAGAGTCACTGTTCAGATTGTCCTGCAAAGCCAGAATAGGGGGTTTGGTTAGGATACTGCAGCTGTACCTCTCATTCCCCAGCCTCCCAGTTTCTCCTCCTGGGGAAAAGGAGCTAGTGGTATCCCAATCCCTTCTGCAGGGCTTTGGGAACAGCTGCCAAAGAATCTTTGAAAACCCCTGTTCCCTTCAGCACAGCCTGGGGTTTTTTAGCAACAGGGGCTGTTCTAAGTAAGGAAAGCCTTAAATGGATGTTGTGGGCATGGTAAGGACTTCTGTTTTTCTTAAGGAAGGTGATGAAAACAGAAGTCAGGCTGTCACAGCATGTCCTGTATTTCTTTTCCTTTTGACAGCTGGTATGATGGAGAGGACAAAGTCACATCTACCCTGGGAAGCACTGGGGATGGTATGTATGCTGTGCTCACCTTTTCCCATTTGTAAAACCGATCGGCTTTGATAATCATGTCTGCCAGGTTGATGTGATTGCCCCGAGCAGCAACATCCAGAGATGTTTTCCCTTGCTGAAATGAGAAGGGGAAAAATGAGCTGGAAAAGACCTTGCTTGCTTAGGAGGTACAATCTCCATGCCCACCCCACAGTCTGTAGTAGCAGGCAGCACGGCCTGTTGAGCAATGAGGATGAACAACCCCTGTTCTCCACCTGTACACACCTTGGATGTGAGCTAGCTTGGAGCTACTGCCTTCAGGGCAAGAGGAGTCCTCCAGGCTCTGCAGCATCTTCTCTGTTGGTTGGGAAAGCATCCTGCATCCCTCAGTGGATGGCAGGGTGCTCTTAGGCCCCCAAACAACATGGGTGCAGCCAGCCAAGGACCAGCTCAGCACTACAATCTGAGGTGCTTTATAGCCTTTTGCACAGCAGGTTTGCTGGCACATGAAACTCAAGTGATTTATACAACCTTATTAATTATATAGGCTCCACATACACATGATTAGAAACAATCTCCTAGGAGAAGCACAGGTTGATGAGACTATGAAATTGTAATTACACCCCTTACAGGAATATGATTTGGGATTGCACAGGGACGATTTGTGTCTGTATCTAAAAGCTTATAGCAGAAAGGAACAAGATTTGAATGCTGCACGAAGGAAAGCAAGGCAGCCCAGCCCTCAGGCATGCTGGGGAGAACAGTTCTAGCCTCAGATGTGAACAGAAATCAAATTTCACACACAAAAGTGAGAACGTGTTCCCTGTGCTGAGTCCCACTGTGGTTCCACAGGCTGCCCAAACCTGCTTCAGCATTTTCTGTCTGCATACCACACTTTCAGGCTGCACACAACTAACCCGATTCCTCTAGAATTCCTTTTGCTATATGTCCTGGGTTCAGCAGCAGCAGTCAGTTTTTCTCCTTCTTAGTAGCTGGTGCAGGACTGTGTTTTTGACTTTTGGCCTGGGAACAAAGCTGATGGCACTGATGTTTAGACTGACCAAGGACTTTGTGAGTCTCATGCTCTGCCAGGGAGGAGGAGGGGCCGGGAGGAAGCAGGGACAGGACACCTGACCCAAACTAGCCAAAGAGGTATTCCATACCACAGCACGTCATGCCAGGGGATGTAACTGGGAGCTACCCGGAAGGGCACGTCCTCTTTTCGGTCGGGCTCTCTTTTCCGGCGGGCGGTATCGTATTCTCTTCCCTTGTTATTTCCTTTATCATTATTATTATTGGTGGCAGCAGTAGTGGTTTGTGTTATACCTTAGTTACTGGGCTGTTTTTATCTCAACCTGTGGGAGTTATGTTCTTTCGATTCTCCTCCCCATCCCTCTGGGGAGTGTGTGTTGGGGGGAAGTAGACTGCGTGGTTCTGATTTACGGCCTGGGCTTAAACCACGACACTATAACATAGATCTGCTTTTCAGACAACGCTTTTGTTGAATTAATTAGAATGCAAAATAACCTGCTCAGCAGTGTTCCAAGGCCTTCTCCCTGGAAATATCCAGATTTTAGTATTATTACTAACCTCCCTTGAAAATAATGACAGTAGTGGCAGAGACCATCCATATTGACCCCACAGAATCTATCTGACCCATGGAGACATTCACCTTGTCTGTTAACTTCAGATTAACTCCTGCAATGAGAATCATCTCAGCAATGTCCTGCCTGCCGTGCTCCGCAGCGATGTGCAGGGGGGTCTGCTGCCTCTGCAGGAGGGGGAAAGGACTGTGTTTTAGAGGAGGACAAGTATGAGGCTGGAAGGACAGGACAGAACAATACCAGGAGGAAGTGTTGTAAGAACCCTGTCAGCTCTGCCCTCCCTTCCCCTCTATTCGTTTTTACACTGAGAGCTAAACACCCTCCTACCTCAAACTGGAGTTTGGTTCCTCAGGCTGAGCAGAACTGGTCTGCCCCAGCACCAGCACTAGAAAGCCTCGCTGATGCTCTTTCAGACTAAAGAATGACTGACTGTCCAATGAGCTGTGCAGAGGTCCCAGGGACATGGCACAGCACAGGTGTAGAATGTCATCAACTGGTTACCTCACTGCAATGCTCAATCATTTCACAGCTCTCGTGTTTCCTAAGTTGTGCTTCCAGGTTTTCCCCACTTTAAAGCGTTCCTCTTTAACCCTGTCCCCAAGGTGATCAAATCCCCCATGGAACTGGTTCACGTTTCAAAGAACAGGAGCTGCAGTCTTACATTATCTGCAATGTCAAGGTCACACTCTGCATCGATGAAGAGCTTCACCATGGCTGGGAAGTTCTGCAGCACCGCAATGTGCGTTGCTGATGCGTTTTGCTGTGGAAAGAAGACCCTGTGCTTAGGAAGAGCTTAGCTCAGGCACTGAAAGGATCATGCTGTGCCCAGCATTTCTTATTCCAAGACAGATTCCAGCCTGGATTGGAGGTAGACTGGGGGCACTGCTCCGTAAGCACAGATGCAACAGCAGCACTGATCCTTGTGAAGCTGCTTTGTGCTCTTGAATACCTCCACAAATTGGCTTTGCCTTTTGTAAGTGATGAGAGCATTAATCAGGACTTACATGATTAACAGCATCTGTGTGGATTCCTGTGTCCAGGAGGATCCTGCCTATCTCCTCGTAGCCATGCAGTGCTGCGTAATGAAGGCAGTTCATCTTCTTCTGGGAGGCACATCAAAAGAGATGGGTGTGAGTCAGGGCTTCTTCTCAGGGCTGTAGTTGTTACAGACTGTCCACAGAGATCTCCCTGCTTCTCTCCTGCAAGAGCCCCATGTCCCCATTCCAACAAATTCATAGACACTGTCTCCACAGCCAGAGCAGCCCAAGGGAGCATCACCCACCTCCTTGTATAAAGCCATCTGCACTGTTTGTGAAGTGCTGGGCTCCACGTGGCCTCACTCAATAATGGGTGCCCTACTTGGAAGGCCACACATCTGGGCAAAAATCCACACAGTAGTGTTTGGAAATGGAACCACCTCTGTGGAGCTAACCTGTGTTCGAGCATTGACATCAGCACCAGCTTCCAAGAGCAGCTTCACACAGTCACTGTGACCCCCCTCAGCAGCCATGTGCAGAGCTGTAAGTCCTTCCTGGACAAGGCAAAAAAGGAGACAAGCAGCTTTATGTAGACAAGGACCAGACAGAGCAGCAGAATGAGGTCTCTGCCCTGTCTTCTGAATCTGTTACATGTTAAAATACCAATTCTGAGGGCCACAGATCTCTCCAGTGTATTGTTAGGAAGATAAAGGGCACAGTTATCTGCCACTGACATGCCCGAGTACTGCTCTGTCCTTATGCCACTGGAGACAGCTGGCCCATGAGCCACGAGGCAAACATCGTGTTTACCATCTTTTCTCTCTTTCAGCCCATTAGCAAACGAAAGAGCATTTCACATGGACAATGAAGACAAGCCATTTTCTTGGAACAGCCCAGAGACAGCCGCAGGAGGACCTGGAAACTCATGGCTCCTCAACCACTAGTTCTCCCTTCTGAGGTCTGGAGCTCATTTCTTTACATGAAAACACAAGGAGGCAGAAGGTTTAATCTGCTTTGATGATTGCTCTTTGCACAAAGGGCAGCTCATCTGGGGGAAAACAAATGCTACCAAAGTTACCACAGAAGGTGATGTCCCCTTTCTTTCAGATCTTAATCACAATCAAATATACTTTTCAAAGACAGTAACTAAATAAGAATAAAAAAACTGCTGATAAACTCAACTGGGAGCATGCCCTGGAATAAATAACAACGTTACTAAGCCAATATTTGCTATCTAAGTCATTAACTGTGTTCCAACCACATAATTTTCCAAAGCAGGTCTGTCAGAAAGAGATCTCTGAGATCTCAAACAGAAGGTCCATATGTTCAGTGACTAAGTCAATACTATAAAGCATGGTAAAGTTTAGTTTAAAACACAATAACTATTTAGGTGCTTGAATGTACAAGGGTCAAGGGAAAAAAAATGGAGATTAAATTGAGTGATAAGGTCAGCATATACAGAAGAAAAGGCAGCACTTTAGAACTGGATATTGGTCCAGGAAGGCCTTTCACTGGTACTGTGCAACTGTGACCTGCGTTTGAACATATAGACTTTAGGTAAAAGCTATCTTCTAGACCTCTCCTGTCAATACTGAGTGCTCAGCCTGATTGTGGCAGGAGAGTATTTCTAGGGAGGGAAAGGGTAAAACTGCTGTGGGGTTTATTTCATTTAAATACACTTACCATGTTCTCTTCATCAAGGTCGACTCCAATATCTATAATCTTCTGCAGCACAGAGAGGTGTCCATTTTTAGCAGCTAAATGCAATGCTGTATTTTCTTCCTGAAAGTAAAAATGCTTCATACATATATGTATCACAGGACTGAGTGTTCATATGCCACAACCTTGCACAGAGTATATCCAGCATGACTGAAAAGGAGGTTCTAACCCGTATCACAAGCCTGAAGCAGTCTTCTATTAGGGGCAGCAGTGAGGGAAGGAACCCAGCTATCTTAACTGGAGCATGGACCACCAGGCTCACTGTGTATCTCATCTGAAAAGCACTGGAGAGAAATCCAACATGGACTGAGGTGCAAATGGCTTGCAAGTGGATAGGGAATAAGAGCCCTGACATGCCACAACCACAGTTGCAACTGCTGACAGTTTGCTTGCATAGCCTCATTTGGTGTCCTGCTCCCTAACTTTTACATCCTCTAATCCTTGGAATTTACCTCTCTTGTGTGAGGTTTTATACCCGTACCTTGTCTTTGGCACTGTGAGAGCAACCCAGTCGAACTAGGAACTCCACCACCTCCAGCTGCCCGTTCTCTGCAGCCAGGTGAAACGCTGTCCTGTCCAACTTTGGAAACAAGAAAACAAAGAAATACAGTCCAAGAAAGGCTCCGAAAGAACAAGATTAGAGCATCTGCTGTAAGCAATACAATAATTCCTTGAGCAACGATGCAGTCTACATTGGGAAAAAGTGCTGCACTTTGGAAATAGTTATCTTTTATTCTGCTATTAACTTTTATTCTGCTTTACATTTGTGTGCAAAGCCTTCCTACCTTGTCTGTCTTATCCACACACACATCCTCCAGGTCCTCCATGATGAACTCCATTACCTGGATGTGTCCCTTCTGAGCAGCACAGTGGAGCAGGTTCCTGCCATTCTGGAGAGGAAAACAGAAATAAAGGACCACTCATTTAACAAGTCCAGGACTAAGGTACAGTCTCTTTTTAACAAGCTGTTCCCATTAGCAACGACCCATTCCATGCCTCCCTCCACCGCTAGGGCTAAACTAGCTTGTGCTGCAGACAGCAGGTTATGACTCAAGTATTAATGCTCATTTTCCCAACCAAGGTCTGTTTAAAAACACAAAGCCTGCTGATACACTAAACCTGTTTCCCATTTCTATAACACCTTCCACATCACCAGTGCACACACGTGAGGTGAGCAAGCCATGTATACCCCTAAAGCTACAAATACTACTCCTGGTTTAGGAATAAGGCAGAAGGGGAGATGGCAGTCCCCATAGGAGATGCTGTCACATATGATCACCTTAGCTCACAGATAAGCCTCTCCCCCCTCCATCACTCTCTAGAGCTGTGTGATGGACCCACATAGGGAGACTCTCTTACCCTATTGACACAGTTAATCTTGGCCCCAGCGTTGACAAGGATCTGCAGGACACGGAGGTGGCCAAACCAGGCAGACAGCAGAAGCGCATTCATTCCAAACTGGGCAGAAGAAAAGAGAGACACTTTCAGCTATCTGCAGCCACCACCATCCCCATCATTCTCACGGATTCTACCAGCTTACTTCCTGGTCACTGTGCATGCAAGGAGAAGGCCAAAAAGAGCAGAAAACAAGGCTTGCTCCAGAAAGGCATTGCACCTGCCACAGCTTCCCAAGCACTGCAATGCCTTCTGCCACCCACCCAGGGCTAAGGTGATGTCTGTAACTTTCAGCCCAGCACCAGCCCTGGTGCTCCCCCAGTACAGAACGCATCTGCAGGACATGTAAGGGAGCCTTTGTACATTGTCTTCGTCATCCACCGAGACATCGTGGTCCAGGAGCAGTCGCACAGCATCCATGTTCCCTGCTCCTGCAGCCCAGTGCAGGGCAGTCCGGTCTGCCTGGAAGGGAAGGAAGAAGAGAGGGGAGGCTGATGTATGTACAGTGTATGTTTATCCACCAGCCTTCCTGAAGGCCGGAATCTCCTTTGCCACCTATGGAGCCAGAATTTATCACACCGTGCAAGGTTTTTTTTGAACACAGCCCTCTGTCTCTTTCGTCTCTTGTCAGGCAGGCAAGTGTTAGTCATCTTCTATCCAGAAACTACAGTTCTGGACTGTAACAACAGCACAGGAATGAAGACCATTGCTGACCGTTGATTGAAACAGTAGGGATGGGTACAACCTTGTATTTCCAAATACCTACTGGTCAATAAGGAGAGATGTGCACCAGGAACCGAGTTAGTCCGAGAGCCTCAGCGAATAGAGATGGCAAAATCAAAACCTTTCACTTCAGCTGTGTGTATCTGGCACACAGGTTCCAAGGGGAACCATAAATTATTACCCTCCCTCAGCGCTTGCAACTTTCCAGTCTGGCCAGGATGACAGTGCTGTGTGAAACTGCTCAGTTGCCACAGGCCCTATTCAGCACTGTGTGGTGTATTTTACAGCTCTGACCAACTGAGCAGCTAATGAGAAGAGCAGCATTAAGGAGCTGCAGTTCTGAAACACACCTTCCCCACTTCGTGCAGCTCAGAGGTGGAAAACCCAAGGACTTACATTGTTTTTGGCTTTGATGTTGACCCCTCTCCTGATGAGCTCCTCCATCCTGGCTGTGTCATTACGCTTCGCTGCATCGTGGAACTCCTTCTCTGAATGAAGCACTGCAGCAGAGACAGAAGAGTGGGCATTGAAACAGTGCTGGCAAGGAGCACAGAGCAGCATGTCTCAACAAACCTCCTCTTCATCTCAAGTGGCTTTCAAGTGCAGAAAGACTCTTTCAGCAAGAATCCCAGCCCTACAGACATTGCCATGTTTGCTGGATTTGTCCTCTCCAACTGTCTCCTGAGTACTCTGTGCCACATCAGTGCTCTTCCAGTCCTACAAGCTTCAAGTCTAATTCAATGTCTTTCTCTGCTCCAGCTGAAAAACCTTCTGACCCATTAGGACCATGTCCTCTGGGCATGCACCAAGGCCCAGAGCTGGTGCAAAGGCTCGGGCTGGGCCAGAAGACACAGACCCTTTCCTCCATCCTTCCCCTTACATCCCACTGCTGTAGAAGGAGGTCTTTACGCATGGCCCTGCTCTTCCCCTTCAGGCAACCTGCACCGGCCAAGCAGCACAAAACCACTTGCCTGGCCTGTGATTAGTGTTGCATCTCTTAATAGACTGTGGCACCTAAATTCTGCACCTAATTTAGCACGACTGGCAGCATTTGTCCTGCACAGTTAGGCACAATTTAAGTTCTTGCTCTCCATGCTGGGCCTTGCCCCAGCAACCTTCTCCTTGATTGAGCAAACCTTCCTGCCAAGAAACAAGAGCAAGGCTGCGACTCTGGGCCTGCCGCAGCCTGACAGGGAGGATTTTGGCAAGGCTGGTGTCAGTCTTTGTTGGACTCAGTCTCTGCCCCAGCACTATTGGGGAATCCACTCAAGAAGGGCTTGAGTCAGATCCTGAGCCACTCACATCCCACTGGAGAGCTGGCTTTGCTCTCTTCTGCATATCTCAGGCTGCAGTTTGAGGGTAGCAGGGGCTCAATGCAACTGCAGCTTGTATCAACATATTGGCTAGACATTAACCACATGCCATACAAGAGGCATCAAAGCATACCAATGTTTCCATCCCACCACAGTGAGGAGATAAACACGCTTGCTGTCCAAATAGCACTACCCTATTTCTCTCTGGAGAGCACAGTACAAAGGCACCCCTCTTACAGACTCATAGAGCAGCCTTCAAACAAAAACCTTTAGCTGACAAAAACCACAGATAACACAGATCTTAATAGGGATCGTTCGAGAGTGTTGGACCTGCTGTTACAACAGTAGGATTTGGACACTGATTTCTACAGGATCAGGATTTTCTGTGCTGGATATTGAGGCTCTGTTCTCTCTGGTCAGGTGTGTTAACGGGACTGCATTTCCACACTGCATGGACCCTTCATTTGAGAGGAGAACACGGCAAAAGCCTGTAGATTTTACACTAATTATTAACACTAATGGCCACACACAAATGACCTCTTTGCAAATGCTTATCTCTGTTCAGTGGGATAAATCCTGTGTTTCAGTTAAGCAAATGATGCTGTTCCTGCTCCCCAGGTGACCAAAATGTGTTCTTACATTTTATGATCACCATTGCCAAGAGATGCCAAACATCCCTTTGATTTAATAGTCTTTCCTCATTTTGATGGTCCGAGTTTCCCACTTAGTGTCCACACTGGTGAAGCCAGCCCTGTAGATGTAAATACGCTCCTCATCATGCCATGCACCCCAACAGCAGTGTTTCAGTAGGTATTTAGCAGTTTTCCTCCTCTTCCCAGCTCACATTCCAGGTATTTCACACTTCATAGCACTGAATATGAATTCAGTTATCCCAAACAGCATGGAAAACAATTTAAACGATTTACCCTCAGTGCAATGCACCAACTCACAGGCAGTTTATTATGCAAGAGGTTTAAAACAGTATCAAAGGAGAGGAAAGGCATGCAAAGAAACATGCTAGAACTGTCTGCTGGGCTCTACCTGAGGCTGCAGGACACAAAGACAACCCAGGACAGCCAGCCACTGGTCGATAAAGAGGGGCAGAACGCTGAAGGGAGGGTTACCGGCGTTACATGCAGCATCTTAGGGATACAGGACGGGATACAGGATGCTTTAGGGCTAAAGCACCCCTTTTCCCGCAGTGGGCTGTAAACCGGCTTTGTTTCTCAACGGGTTTTTACACCTTTAAAGCACCTCGGCCCTGCCCCAGAGCCCCCACGGAGGCCGGCGCTGGGTCCGCCCTCTCCCACCGCACAACCCCCGCTCCCGCCGCGGCCCCCGAGGCCCCACTCACGGGTGTCGTCCCCCGCCGCCACCTCGTCCCCCATGGCGCGGCCCCGCCGCCTCAGGGCGGGCTGATGGCAACGGCCCCGCCGCCTCAGGGCGGGCCAAGCGCCGCGGCACAGCGTCCCTTTAACAGCTATTTAAAGGGAAATAACCCAAAACACAGCCTTTTCCTCACAAACACGGTGTTTTCCTCACAAACACGGTGTTTTCCTCACGAACACGGTGTTTTCCTCACGAACACGGTGTTTTCAGGCTGGTTTGGGATGAGTTGAGGGGGGAAACGCAGCGACCGCCATTTCGGGCAGGGGGCTGCACGCCGGTGCCACCCGTTACCTCAGCGTGGCTCTTGGAGGCTGCGGGTGGTTTAATTCTCTTTCCAAACGGATTTAGAAGGAGAAGGAATTCTGTTATGTGGGAAATATGGGATGGATTGTTGTTTTTTCACCCTGAAAACAAGGTTCAGATTTGGGTGCTTCCAGGCGATGAGATGCTCCCGTGTACCACATAGCCCAGGCACATCAGCGGGTGCAGAAGAGGGTTAAAAGCTCCCTACACTCAGTTTCAGTTAATTCTCCTGTTTCAGCATCTGGGTCTGGTTTTGTCTTTTATTTTCTTTACCATTTTGATAGCATGAGGAGGAAGGAACCAGCGGCTGAGCTGAGGTTGGGGCGAGAACCTGATGTGTACCTGCTTCTCTTGAGGTATGAGTTAAGGTAGAAAAAAGTAGGAAAATAAAGGTCCAAAAGAGCCCAAACCCCCCTAAACCATAAACCCGGGTGTTGGTCCTGTGCGTGTCATCCATGTTCAGGCTGGAGAGATGCTGCTGCCTTACGAAGGGGCAGGTAGCGGCTGTCCAGGCAGCAAATCAGTCCTGGAGCTATGCAAACGCCATGTTTTCTGCCACAGCCATTTCCGTTCAGCCGCTGCAAGGTCTCTGGTGTGGGTCTGGGCCTTCTCCCCGTATCTGGTGTGTCAGGGTAAGCGCGGCACACCAGTGTTCTCTGCTCCTGCTGTTTTCTCTCCTGTGTTTGCTTGCGCTCAGTCTTGGCGTGAGGCATTGGGCGACATCTTGGGTTGATGCAGTGAATGCTGTTCGTTGGCCCTCAAATGCATTGGAAGGCGGTGTGAGGAGAAAGGAATGACCTGCTCCTCAAAGCCAGCGTGGGGAGGACCGGGAGCCACGAGCTTCCATCAGGACTTTGGTTTCACTAGCAGCCAAGGGGGAGCAGATGCTGCTGGTCTCCGGGTAGGAGAGGGGACATCCGATCTGTCTTCCTTCCCTGCGCCATGCTGGCCTAGAGACGTTGTCCTTGTCATGGCCCCCTCTCTCCTCCTCAGCAGGTCCCTGGCCGAGTCTCGCAGGCTCCATGCTCGGTGTTTGAGTGCGAGCACACACTGATCCCGGCGGCCACAGGAGGGTGCCAGCGCTGTTCATCTGCCACCATTTACTGCAGCGAGCTTTGAACCCCAGGGTGCAGATGGGGCTGTTCCCTGCGCTCAGGTCAGTTTTGGGGACACCCCTGTCCTGGGCACCCCGATTCGGGTCTGTGCAGCTCTGATGTGATCGAAACATCTCTCTGTGGGCACTGCTGCACCAGAGCTCTTAGGGCAGGGAGCGGCAGGGCTGAGCTGTGGGGTTCCACCTCATTCAAGCCCTCTATTGAGGGTCCATAGCCGAGCACTGCACTGATGCAGCTGACCCACTGCAAGGACTTGACTGTGAAATGGGGAGGTAGACCCTAAGCTCTTGAGCTCGCACAGATTGTGTGTGGGTCTGTGGGTAGCTGCTGGTCTCAGAGCTTTAGATTTGGTGTTTTGTTTTCCTTTTATTCAAATTGAGTTAAAAAAAGACACCCGCTCTGCTAGGAAAAGCAAACATAAGCTCTGTCTGGATAAAGGGGAAGCCCTTCTTTTTGCACAATAGTTCAGCGGGTAAAGCATCCTCCCCGAGGGAAGGGGAAAGCTAGGTTTGATCCTTGATTCTGCCGGAGGGGAGATGCATTCCCTGGCCTCCACAAGACCCCAGAGAGTCCCATAAATAGCAGGCTGGGAGCATGTCTGGTGGGGAGAGTTTTTCTGGCTCTTTCCTGTTATTTTAAATAATTAATGATTTGATGGAGCAGGGAGTGCAGAAGGCAGGTGTCCCCTCTCCCTGGAGAGCAGCCTGTGCACTCGGCCAGACAGAGCCCTGCTCTCGCAATGAATATTTAAGTGCCTTTAGACAGATTGGAACGGCTCCAGCAGGAATGACTGAGAAGGGGTGAGCCCTTCCCACTGGGTACCCCAGAGCCTGGGGGCTGGGGAAATAGCCCTGAATAGGGCAGAGAATAATCCCTGCTTGTATGGGTGGAACATCCATCCTAGTCTTTGGTGGGACCTCTGGCTCTTGGTAGGCTTTTGTTGTGCTGCAAGAGATCCTTGGATGGAAAGCTGTCTGGATTTAACCTGCCACTGTTAATGTCATTGTCTGCACCTCCTCCAGAGGCTGAATCAGCCAGGACTGATCACTTACAGCTCTTCTGGTGCTTAATGCTGACCTCAGGAGAGAAGTAGCGCAGATGCACTGAACATTTGCATCTGCTCGTGGGCTTGAGTTGTTTCCAGCAGGCAGGAAAAAAGCAATGTAGGCAGTTCCTTCTGTCCTTACTAAATAGGTATGTGTTCAGGGATGGAAGGGACGAAGACTTTCTGCTGATACTAAGTACAGAGTGCTGCAAGGAGTTATTAACGATGCTGAACACTTGTCTAGCGATCCATTTATTAGCTAACAGACCTAAGAGAGCTTTTGGATTTTTCCACTAACGCTGTAGCATAACAAATGACAGGGGGAGGTGGTAATTTGGGCTCTTTCTCTAATATATTCCAGGTATTGACCCCATCTTTCAGAAAGTGTTAAAGTCTTTGACTCTATTTCACTTGAAGAATAATTTTAGCTAAGGCAGCTTTGTGCTCTTTCTCACTTGGAAGTGAAGCTGTCTGACATAGCATTTGTGCTCTTACCCTGCAAGCATGATTTTTATGTGTTAGTTTAGGCTAATCACTCTTTTCAATCTCCATTGAAAAATCAGGAGCCAGGCTCGTTAAATCCATGCCACCTTAAAACATGCCTCTGTTTGCTTTCTGGTTCAGTTGTATACACTGTGATTTTAAAGTCAGTCAGATTTGCAGCTAGCCATGTAACACAGCCCACAAACCAGTATGTGTTTATGCAGGAACAGTTGCTTACCTAAAGGTTTAACAAATTGGACTTTAATTTATAATCTTCCTTTGGAAACAAATCTGGAAGGTGACTCCTCCTGCCTGCAGCTGCCTGTAGTACAGGAAGCCAAGCCCCTGCTTCACTGGAGCTGCCTACAGTGGAGGAGCCAAGCTCAGGGAACTCCAGCCCTGGAGGATTGGTTTCTCTGGCATATGCTGCAAGGGAATATTGCCACTTGAATACTGCATGGGAAAATGGATGGCCATGTTACTCTTTCAGTGCCTATGGACTGTTTTTACATGACTGGGTATCAAACAGCACCATGTTCTGAGATAGCAACCATGGGCTCTGCACCTAAACCAGGTCCTTCAGGCACTGTGGCACAGAGCTGCCATTGATGCCGTGAGGAACTGTACGTTTGTGGGGCTTTATGTCCCTGCTGTGGGTTTGAAAGGAACTAACAGTGTGTCCTGGTTTGCAAACCACGCTTCCAGGTATGTCCCGTTAGAATGGAGTACACGTTACAGCTCTGGCTGCATGGCTTCATGTGTGGCTCTGTCTTATTTATTTTTTGTCTGGGTTAGGCTTTTAGTTGTCCTGTAGACTAAGTTATTTTTAGTGCTTTCTTTGATAACTCTGTTGCCGTGACATGCTGCGAAGCCAAAACTCCTCTGGGAACATCCCAGCAATGCACACAAACATCAGCCCTGTAGCTCCTAACAGTCAATACGTGAAGCTTTCAGAAACCCTGGACCCCTGACAGGACTCCACAAACCCACTCGGGAAGCCTGAGAAGGGATCCAGCACTTTCCTCAAAGGCTGCATTCATCTCCTTGCAAGACTTCCACAGAGGAACAGCTTGTCAGAGGGACCTGTGGAGCTTGGAAGCTTTGCCAATAACAATTCAGGCCCAATTCTGAAATCAAATATTTGGTTAAACAGAGACTGTCTGATGACTGGATTAAACACAGACACAGCGGAGGGAGCTCGCCGCTGCAGGGTTTTGTCAGTGTCCATTTCACAAGCCTGTAATTCCATTTTTCCTGTCTTCCCAGACTCTGCTCCTCCTGTATAGTGTTTCAGACAACGCAGGAGGAGGTATTCCAGCAGAGCTGTTGCTCCTAGCTCAGGAAGCAGCCTGTATCACAAAGTGATGCTCTCTGGTTTAGGAGTAATCCAGCATTATGGCACTGGGAGGAAATCACATGTTAGAGAAATTGAGGGGTTTGTTTGTTTGCTTGTTTGTAAGGAAAAGTCTCAAGGAAGGCAGGAAATGGCAGAGAGGGTCAGTGAGTGAGTCTTGCCTGACAAGATGCTGCTGCATGGGCTTGTTCTGTCCATGTTAACAGCAACTGGAAGTTTCAGCTGGTGAGTTTGAACTTCTCTCTGCTGTCACTCTCACATCCCAAAGCTGATAGGCCTTTAAATCCCTTGGAAAGATAAATGGGCTTAAGCTTCTATGTAGCTTTGAAAGCAAATCTTACACACAATTAGCACTGTGGCCAGGGCTGTTCCTGACGATCAGGTCACTCCTGTTGAGCCCTGGCCTCTGCATAGAGCTTATTGACATGAGTTCACCACATCTCCCAACTCAGTATATTCTCCTTCCAGGTGTGGAGAACTGGGCTCACATCTCTCCTGCAGGAATATGTGAGAAGCAAAAAAAGGGTCCAGTATCATTTGTACCTGAATGATATCTTAGAAGATACTATGGGCGGGGGGCATTTGTTGTTTCTGTGGTGCTTTGCTGAAGGAGGTCTGTAGGAGCCCATCACAGTCAAACTCTCTTAATGCACGAGTCCTAGGTTTGACCAGGAGCTGGTGTGACAACCTCCGTCTCACAGTGGTCAGGCTGGCCTTGCTTTGAATTGCATTCCTTAACGGAAGAGTGGAGGCTGGTCTTTCAAAACCAGGACTATAAGACTAATGTGCTCTTAAAACACTGTGAACAAAAGCAAGTGTAGCAGGGAAGGATCTGAAGGGCAGAAAAATCTTCTTTCTTGAATTTGAGAAGAGAAATGGAGTGATGGAGCTGGGATCCCAGCCCTCCCTGCCTTGAATGCTGAGCAAGTGTTTGCTTATGGGCAGTGGCAACGGCTGCATTGTATAAACCAAGCAAGAATGGACAGTAAATCCTAATCCCCTTGCTGACATGCCTGCAGGCAATGTTTTTATTCTCACTTTCCTGCATGTGTAAAAAGAGGGAGGATCTTCTGCTTCCTGAGCCTCTGAGGGCTGTCTGGCTCCTAAAGACAATCCCTTCTCTGCTTTTTCAGGACAAAAGTGCAGCTGAAATGTAGGAGCTTACAGCCGCAAACCTGAAAAGCTGAAACTTACAGCCAAAGGCACAGCCCTGCGCTGCTCTTACGCCATGCTGGAGGAGCCAGTGCAAAATCCAGACCAAAAGATCTTGTGTTTGAGCATTTAGTGACAGCAAAGTGGAAGCAAAGGGTCACCAGGCTGTGATGCCATCGCTCCCTTCTTCTCTGATCCCATGGGAAACCACGGAGTGCAACAGGAGTAAGAAAGCACGCTGTTAGGAGGCAGCAGCGCAGCTTTGGAAGCGTTTCATTTCTCTCTCTCGGCAATTCTCTTCCAGAGCCCAAAACATCTGTCTCTGCCTCCAGCCACATGCAAGTGCACCGAAAGAGTTTTGTTCCAAACCTAATGAGTAATTTCATGGTCTTGGAACTAGAGGCAGGAGAAGGGGGCTGGGACAGCAGCCACAGTAGTGTGCTCTCTGAGGAGCTCTGCTGATGTCAAATAGCTTTGTGGCCTTTGTTTTATTGCAGCCCACCAGGCTTCCCTTTAAAGTCTGCTGCTGGTGATCAGTGCAGGAACAGCTCCCACAATGGGCTGCTGCGTTCCAGGGGCTTCCTCGCTTCTGGGCATAAGCAGCAACATGGAAAATCATGACATCAGTGGAGAGAGGGTGAGAAGCTCGGCTGGGTGTCAGCTCTGCTCTGTGCGGAGGGCACACATGAATGCAGGAAGCACTGTGCCTGCCTGCTTCTGGCTCCAGTGCAATGAGCTGGTAGAAGGAGGGATGAGGGAACAACCAACCCCAGGCAGATGTGTCATCACATCACTTGAGCATGTAGCAGATGATGCCGAGATGTGGTGATTGCATGTGGTCTGAGAACAGATATAGAATGAGCTGATTCAAACTGTAGCTGGTCTCAGCAGCGTTTGAAAAGCATAACCCCTCCTTTCTCTTTAAGGACAGGGTTATCTGTAGAGAGAGACACTCTGTACAGAGCACAGGAAACAGAAGGCAGATGTTGTTATATATATATATCTCATATGCTTCCACCAGAGAGTCTTCCTTTGAGACAGGCTTGCAGATCCCAGGCCCTGCAGCAGGATTTGCACAGCTCCATGGATGCACCATGCAGTCAGTGTTTATCTAGAGCAGAATACACAGAGCTCTTCCTCCACCTGCCCAGGTTCTCCTGGTCTGAAGAGGAAGTTTATAGCCACTGTCTGTGACTCAGCTACTGAGCCTGACTCATTTTCATGCTGTTACTCATAGAAGGGGAGAGCCAAATGGCAACCAGTCTGTGCCTGTAGACACCTGTAATTCTCCAGCTTTCTGCTGTTAATCTCTGGATGAGTTTCTGTTTATCAGCACTAACACAGTTACCCTGCTGCAGCTTTTAATACTTCTCTCTGCAGAGGAAGACTGATGAGAAAATAAAGTTTTCTACCCCTAAAGCGAAGAGGAAGTGTGCTGAGTCTCCATGGCTGCTTGCGGAGCTCCCAAAATGGGACTGTTTCAAGTGGATGCTTCATAGGCGTAGCAACGGCCTGGAACCAGATGGAGCAACGCCCAGGAAGAGCTGGGAATGGCTGAAGAGTTACTGCAGCTCCTGAGATCTGGAGGGAGTTGCTGGTGATTTTAAAGGTGTTCAATGCTCAGTGCTAGGAGATCCTGCTTCCAGCGATGATGGCTTGTTGGTGACCAGAAATCTGCCTCACCAGCTCTCTTGGCTTCCATCCCACTGTAATACAAGGACTAGAGCTGCTTGGGGTTCTGCAGGCTGCCAGTCCTCAGAGGAAGGGATGGTGTGTTATTTGTGTAAGCCTTTGTTGCACTGCCAGCTCAGGAGTCTCTTGAGACCTGGCTGTTGCTCACTGGTGCATATTTTGTCTGCTCCTCAGGGTGCAGGGAAACAGCGGGTCCTCGTTCCTTCTTTTGCAGCACATTGAGTGGGTTACTGTATGTTAGAGACCGCATGAGCATGAGTCAGATTTGAAAACCTCACCCAAGATCTGCACAGGGAGGCTTTAGCTGAGAGGTGCAAACCAGTGCCTGGCACTATAGCTGGGCCAAACCCAGCCTTTCCCATCACAGCTTTATTCCATGTAAAAACCACAGTGCAGCCCTTCCAGCACTGCACAGGAGAGCACAGTGCAAGGCTCCAGGTGGGTGGGCTGGCCGGAGCACAAAGAGGTATCTTGGGCCTGGAGCTGTGTTAGAATTAAGGCAGTTTCCTCTGGACTGTGGGAAGCTGAGGTTCAAGTCACTACTCTTAAGTCTTCCAGAGGGAAACTTGGCCTCAAATTTGTCTCTCCCGTCTCAGCAGCCTGCTGCTGGGCAAGAGGCCACCCTAGGGTTCTGCTCTCTCATCATTCTCCTTGATCCCATCTGAAGAGCTTTGATCAGAATTGCTCCATGGACTCTCAAATGAAGAACTGGCGGTTTGGTTATTTTATGGTGAAGAAATACTTAATTGGAAAAAATTCCTACGTGGCCTTGGCATGCTTTCAGCTGGCATCCTGCCTGCCACTCTGAAAACACTGCTCATTTTCAGTGCAAGCTGTCCATGCGAGGCTGGTTCCTTTGGTTGCAATCCCTCACTTGTTAGGTTTCCTTTTACCTTGAGCAGATGGTAGGAGCTGGCCTTTTGTTACACGGCACTGAAGCGACCTTCTGGGGCTGCCTGCACGTCCTGCTGCCCTTCACAGGAGAACATGGCTCAGAGAGACCGGCGCTCCTGTAGGATTTAAGGAGCAGCCACTGCTCCTGGCTGTCTGCTGTTAATACTTGCCACCGCCTCCAGCTCTGGCAGCCGTGTCTGCAGAAAGCTCTGCAGGCAATGGAAGCAAGCTGGTTTCATCATGACAATGGAGTTATCCTTTAAGGGAAAATTCCCTCTGGGAGCCAACCCTCAATTACCTCCTGCTCCAGTGCCTTCTTGCTGGAGATGGCTCCTAACACAGTGAGTTACAGCCACAGCAACTCCAGTGAGGGCCCAGTTGCTCTGCAAAAGAAATATGCATTAAACTCTGTTGGCTTCTCTTGTTGGTATATGTAGAAATTGGGGTCAAACCCCAAATGACCAGCTCCCCTCATCAGTGCATTTGTGCATAACCAATCTATGGACATTGCATCTTCAAACCCAGATGCTATTCCCATGGTATTAATGGTGTTGTATGCACATCCTGTGTTCTTCCCTACAAAAGGTTGTTGCAATATTCAGGAGCTCTGGATAGAACACGACTGGTGATAATCAGCTGATGCAAGTGCTTGCTGAATGCCAGGGAACTGGGGTAGGCAGTGCCTGCATTTCAATTTGCTGTTATTCACTGTGGTGAATGGGAGGGGTCCTCCAAGGGTCCTGATTCAGAAGCCAAAAAATTCCTTCTATTCTGCTGACATGGCTCATAGTCCACAGGGGTGATGTCTAACCAGAACAGGGCTGCTGCAGAGGTTGCCCTCTGCCTCTGTCGCAGTGAGCAGAGGTCTTTCTGTTCTATAGGAATGGTGCCTTTGGCTGCAAGCCCCCAAATTTACATCTTGTGTGTTTAGTGCTGAAAATACTCTTCATTCTAAACGAGCTGCTTACCAGAAGAACATGACACTTTTGAATCCAAACGTGTCACAGGAATGAGACCAGACTCCTTAAAGAAGTTCTAGGGACTGCTTTCGACAAGTGACAGTTTACTGTGACTGTCAGAGAAAATAGCATTTTCTCTTGGGGCAATGACAGACTCATTTAAAACCCAACTCTGTACCTGTGCAGCTACTGCTGTGTGAGCCAAAACAAATGGACCACAGACTGGATCATCTGAGAATGAAACAAAGCTCCTTGGAGGAGCAGAGGAGCCGGGCTGGATCCCTGGGCCCATTTTGAAACACACAGGAATCCTCCTCTGTCTGCCTAGGTCAGACTGAAAGAGGTTTGAATTCTCCCAAGGGTTTGATTTCTCTTCCTTTAGCAAGAGCAAGGGAAAAAAAGAATAATTCTAACTTCTGTAAGCAGAGAGGAAGCAATCACATGAGCTCCATCAGAATATGTAATTTCATGCTTTAAAAACTCTTTGGGTAACTTAAAATGTTGTAAATGAACTGAAGTGCTGAAATGGTGTTTTCATGTTGCGGAGCAAAACTGTCCCCTTTTGAAATGTCAAACTTCTCAAAGCTTTGTATGTACGTTTGTTTAAACCAGGACACTTCCCCGCCTCTGGAGCCTCTGTTATCAGTGTGGGGTTGCTGGTTTGCCCTGAAAACATTGCGCCAGGAATTTCTCAGCAGCAATTCCCAGAAGGTCCTGATCCCACCCTTAGAGGTGGGTGGGTTTGAATCCGCCTGGATTGAGTGTGGTGGCTAAGCTGAGAGCCATCCTGTCGTTCGAATACATAACTATTGTATGAACTGATGACCTTTCAGATGTTCATTAGTTCTTGGCAGTCAAAACCAAGTGGAATTCATTTGCCTGGCTTGGGAAACTCAACCCGTGCTGTTGAAAATTCAGCATTGCTCCAGAGAAAGGGCTGGTCACCGGCTCTGTTGTTGGATGGGATGATCATCCACATGCTGGGAACTGTCACCAGAGAACGTCGGTTCAAATCTCTATCTCCTGTGATCTCCCATATGACATCTGGCCATGGTTTTTAATTTGAGCTTCATTTCCCCTTCACCACGGTCATACAATGCGTGAAGAACTGGGCAGAGCTTTGCTGTCATGGTGATGTGCTCCAAACAAACCCTGAGTATTCTGCCAGTGTTGACTTCTTGTTGCGAATGAAATAGCAGAGGAACTTGCTGTTTTGTTAGAACAGATCCTCGCCCAGTTAGTCATGCTGGCTTGCATCTCTGTTGGGCTTTTGGAGATACTCTACTATTGATTTCAGTGATAATTATCCCAGTAACTAACTTTCAAATATCCCACTTTCTGGATATGACTCTGCTGTGTAGTTCTGAGGGGAAGGAGAGTTTGGATCTGTTTGTGTTGCGTATGTGTCACATCCTTACCCATGCACAGGAGCTAGTACTTAGCATTGCTTCCCCATGTCTTGCCTTCTTCCTACCTCTGACCTCTTCTTCTCCAATGCACCCCTTTATACTCTCAGCTCCAGATGGCTTTGTCTTTCCTTTCAGAGCATCTCCAAAATACTTCAGGTTCTTACTTCTTACTTTAAATGAACAATGTGGTAGAATTAACAGCTGTCTGTAGGATTTGTGCAGTATGTCTCACCTGTTTATGGGCTAGGAATAACAGTTCTTTCACTGTCATATCACCCAAAGAGAGCAAGATTTGGACATCCATTCCCATCCCTGCTAACAGACAAGTCATCAAAGGACAGATTCTCAGTATTGGCTGGGTTTTTTTCTGCTTTACTGTTTTTAGGAGCTCTTCCTCCGGTCACTGATGTTCAGGTCATCTCATGTTTGCTGCAGAATGTCACTACTGCACCAACTGAATGTATCTGCTGCAGGAGGATGGGTTTGGAGCCCAGCTCTTCAATGCTCTGTGCCTGTGCCTTCATTCTGCAGGTTGAGAAGCTCCACTGTCTTCCCTGACTGTGCTACAAGGCAGAATTCATTCATAGCCACAAAACACTTTCAGGTCTTCATACTGAAAGATGCTATAAAGGAGAACCAATAGTGGTTTTAGTCAAAAATCTGAGGTAGTTTTAAGCCCAGCTTGGGTTTCCAGCATTTTCATTCCATTCATTCATTTATTTTGAGCAAATACTTTTAAAATTCATTTCCTGGCTCTGAAAAATGCCCACGTTCTGCAGCATAAACTTATCCCCCACGGGGATGTGGAAACTGGCTCGTGAATCCGACGGGGGCGACAACGAAGGAGGTTTTCTTGGCAGCAGCACAACTAAAACTTATGGACAGCTTCTATCAACACAGCGCCGAGCTTTCCAGGAGTCAGTTGTTCTGGCGGAGAAGGGGCATGGGATGGGAAAGTGGGGAGAGATGAGAAGTGAAATCTGGAGCAGAAGGGGAGCAGAAAGCTGGGGAGAGCAGGTCAGGCTGAGCAGGTGTGAGCAGGGTCTGTAGGGGATTTCTAGGGTACCATGTTTGTCATCTCCCAGCTCCCCAGTGAGAGGAAAACCCGGGTTAAAGACCTACATACCCTGTGGGCTTTATTATTATATTTATATTATTTATTTGCAGGCTGAGGGAGCTGGGCTGGTTCAGCCTGGAGAAGAGAAGGATCCGAGGAAACCTTAGAGCAGCTCCCAGTGCCTAAAGCGGCTACAAGAAACCTGGAGAGGGGCTTGGAGCAACCTGCTCTAGTGGAAGGTGTCCCTGCCCATGGCAGGGGGTTGGAACTGGATGAGCTTTAAGGTCGCTTCCAACACAAACCAGTCTGGGATTCTATGATTAGCCCCCGAGTCTTGTTGCTGAGGCTCCTGCCAGTGCCCTGTGGAAACAATATAGTCAAGAAAGATCTCACACAACAGTTTCATCCACCTCTCCATATGAAGGAAGATGCACCCACCTTCCCTGTGTATCTACCATTAAGAAATCCCAGTGCTGGAGGTCTCTCTGTAGAGCCCATTCTAGAATACGTCCACCTGGGCCTGGAAGACTTTCCTAAATAGAAGTTTTTAATCACTTTTTGCTGCAAATTAAGCCAACTTTGTTTTTTCCCTTTCCCCAGTCCATGTGTTAAGCTGCTGACAGCCACCCCTCCTGTAACAACTTCTCAAAACCAGCATTTTGCAGTATTTAACAGTTTTCTTCTTCTTTTTTTTCCCCTGTAGCTGTGAATACATGTGCTTTATATCTCATCTTTAGTAAAGCTGCACTAAGGTAGGATTCCTTTGCTCTTTACTCATCTACTGTATTTTACAACCTCTGAGCTGCCAGGCTGGGCTGGCTCAAGCTGAGAGGACTTACCCTGCACAGCAGATGCAAGGGCTAAAGCCTCCTGCTGCTCTCTGAAGTGAAACTGGTGGGGCTGGGCCTGTGACACCCAGGAGGGGATGGAAAACACATGGCTTAAAGTACCTCACATTGACCTCAGACAGCAGGATTGCTGCTGAGAATGAAATTGTTAATGCCTTGTAGCATCACATTGGCGGTTGTCACAGGACTATTGTGGGTAGCTTAGCTGTGAGGTAAGGTGCTAGAAGGACATGGTGATGGACTTTCCTGGAATAAATTAAGCACTGGCTTTCTGAAGTATGTGAACTTGCACAGCATAACAAAACAGGGATCTCTATCCTCTAAACACAGTGGGTATCTTCTGTCCCTGCCAGTTTGCTAACTCTTCAGCTGGAAAGAGGAAACCTTGGAGAGCTTCACTGATGGTGACTCATATTTAAGATAAACCACACATTTTTTAATAGCAAGAACACTTAGTCATCAGAGTAGAGCAGCCAATGCTGTTGTAAATCTTCTGGCACCCTGAGACAGGAAGAGCTCTTTCTGCTCTTTTTCAGTTGCAGACTGAGTTCTGTGGGATCACTGGATGGAACCTAGGACCTGCATTTTCTATTTCAGATTGCATATAACGCAGTCAATCCAGTAACCCATGACTAGCCATTGAATTGAAAGCAGTCAGACAAATATGAAATACTATGTATGTTTTCTTTTGCCTTTCTTTAAATCGTGTTGCCCATAGCGCTAGACACTTTCTTACCAACATCAATCTCAGGCCAGAATGTGATGTGTGATTTGCTTTCTTACTGTGAGAGGAAGAAAGTGCCTTTCTCTATAGTATATTTTTAGAAGTTAAACCTGTGTCTTGGAGCTTGCTTTGAGGAACAGCCTCCTTCCCAGCAAGGGAATAGAGGGTTTGCTAAGCACATTTTTTACCCAGCTGAAGCCAGGCTTGTGCAATAGGATGGCATGTATACTTGCGCTCTTACCCCTGCTTCCTTGTAACTTTTGAACCTACAGACCAGTTTCTGCCCAGTTTTCACAGAAGGGAAGCAGTCACTATGGTACCAGCTTATCTTCCTGCAGCTTACTTGCATCTGGCCAGAGGAACAAGGCTCTGGTGCTTCTCATCACCAAGGGAATAACTGCAGAGTGAGCTCCATGTTTTGTAGACACCAGAGTCCACATGAAGGTGTTAAGGGCAGCCCAGACAGCACTGCTGACGGTGGTGCTTGGTGAGGATGCTTCCCACTGCTTTCCAAGAGGAGCAGGAGCAGATCCTGGCCTTGGCTGTGCTTTCTGGCCAGGGCAGCCAAGCTGGCAGGCAGGGATGACTCAGGAACTCCACTGTGTGCAGCAGCAGCAGCTCCAGCTCTGTGTCTGCTGCAGCCCCCAGCACTTCTCCTTCCTCCAGGCTTGTGGTTAGCACAGCATCTAGCTCACCACAGCCTACCCACAGCCTGTGCAATGTGCCCCCCTTCAGAGCAAAGCCTCAATGTGCTACTCCATGTAGCTCTTCTTTGCTTCTGTTTAGGACAAATGGCTCTTAAACAGTTGATATTTAAAAGGGGGTTTTATTGCCAAGTCTCAAAGCTCTTTACAAGCAGAAGACAAAGTGCTGCCTTTCCACAGGCTGCAGCAGCAGCTTCTCACATGGACATCCACACTTGCTTGCTTGCAAACTCACTTCCTTCCTGTCACAGACACATAACCTGGTGGCACAGCCCACAGCACAGACTCACACCCCAGTGCTCCATGCCCAGAGGGGTTTCAGGCACAGAACCCCAGCCTTAGTGCAGCCAGAATTAGATGGAAGTTGAAATGGAAGATTAAAGGAAGATTTAAAAGAAAAGTGCATGGTGGCAGGATGTACGCTGAAGATGGGAGTCGCTGTGGAAGGTCAGAGGTGCCCAGCACTGCCATTTTCAGAGCAGCATATAAAAACAGAGGGCAGTTGCAGGAGAACCCACTCGCCAGCCTTAGGCAGGGCCTGCCCCATGATCGGAATATGAAGAACAAGTGGGAAAAGCGCAGATGGAACATGATGGGTTTTTTCCTGCAAAATCCAGGTGAATCAGGCTTACATCTGGGCTAGACATCTTAGGATGAAACTTCTAACCCTAGTAGAAAAAATAGTTAAAAGCAAAGAGTCTCTAATACAGCATTTTTAGCAGTAGAGTTACTGGGTGCTACAGAGATTCCACTTAAGTTATACCTATTTACAAGACATAATACAAACCTAGTAAGTTCTGTGTTAGTACAGCAATTACAGTAACTAGCTGTAGCTTGTAAAGTGATTTAACTTGCCTATTTCCTAACAGATACAGGGGTTTTTATCTGTTAAGATTCTTACTGATGAGTATTCATTAAAATGTCAGACATTTATTCATTGGAATATTCGGTATAATATAAAAATATACAGTAAATATAAGCACATCCTCTAAGTTTGGCTGTAACAGATAGGGATATCTGGGTATTTTCATCAGCACTTTGCCAGATGGGTATCCACAGAACACACTGCCACAAGAAAACACCCATGAGAGCAAAAGCATTTGTATATAATTTAGGGGATTGAGCTATCCCATAACCTGTTTTCATTCTGTGTTTTCAGTTCCAGGCTTTGATTTACTCACCCTGGAGTTCAGGACTGGCTTCAGCTTTGGGATATGAACCTGTAGCTAGAGTTTGCCCTGGTTTGTGTATATTCCTGTTAGTGTGAACTGGTCTGTTCCCTATCGAATTTATCTCTCGTTATAGCACTGCATCTTGCAAAGCCTGCCTGCTCTCTGAAGCTGATGCTTTTTGACTTCCAGTGCACACCAGGTTCTGACAGCTCACATTCATACCACACAGTGATCGGTAAACAAAAGTGCACATGCAGAAAAATACATTTAGATAGCAGATAGGCACTGAACGTTGTCTGTGTTATTAGCCCTTGTCCTAACTATGGCTGGAAAGGTGAAGAAGATCCATGGTTCACATTGAATCTACAGCAGCAAATGACACAGATCCAGAGTTTGCTCCAAGCCCTGAGCCTGGAAGTGGGCTTAGGATGCAGGAAACCTTTTGTCTCAAAGCAAAGCTTTTTGGCACCTGAGCCCTGAGTGTTTGGCTGTGTAGAACTTTCCACGTGACAGAGTAACAAGTGAATTCCCATGCACTGTCTATGGCTGACTTGACAGGGGGAAAGATCACTGAAACCAAAGCTAGTTTAAGAGACAGAAGCATCAGTTCTAGTCGCTACCTGTGTGCCTGGCTCTGGGTGGTGAAACCAGGATATTTGGAAGCCTAAAGGCAACATTTCTGTGCTCAGGCCTGAAGCGCTCACTGCTTACCCTAGGAAAAGGCTCAGATGAAGCTTTACTGGGCTGCTGCTATAGGGGGATGTTTGCAGCCCACTGCAGCCTTGTGGAACCTGCGGTATTATATAAGAAAGAAGAAAAAGAAACGGGTGAGCTAAGAGGGCAGTGCTGGCAAATGAGAGAAGAGCTTAGGTGGTGTGTGTCACTCCTTAAAACCACACTGGGAAGATCACCTTTTTCCATGCTTCCAGAGTCTGACTCAAGCAAGGGAGAAGCCCTTTGGGCTGTCATATGATTCTTCTCAAAGCAACTATAAAGAATAGGGGAGGAGACCCAGCTCAGGTACAGTTTACAGCAGTGGTGCAAAGACATGGTTTTATCACAGCTGTAATCACTAAAGACCGGGGCACTGTGGTTGCTTCAGGAAGCTGTGGGAATTCTGCAATGCCTTCCTCAGACCCTTCTGTAGCAATGCATTGCTATTTTAATACACTTAAGCCACTGGGACCAGCCCCAAAGTTGTGCGTGCAAAATGCCTTTCCCTCCATGTATTCCAATTCTGTGCCAAGGCATGGCTCTCAGGCTAGCCAGGACACAGCAGGTAGAGACACGTTAAATAGGAAGAGGGATCTCATCCAGACCCGCTGCCTGATGTGTGTGTTCCTGTCAGTTAACTCAAGACACCACAGAAAGCAAGCCTACAGCTAAGGGAACACATATCCCTAAAGCTTCTTAACGGCAGCTCTCTTAGGAAGCTGCTGGGAATCTCCTGGGCACAAGCTCTCCAAATGCATAGCTCATTGTTCCCAATAATGATGAGGGGATTCAGAGTTATCAGATAGGAATGGTCTTCAATAATAAACCTGTGGTGCTGCTACAAGACACTCCTTCGAAGGCCAATTGTAACCTCTTTGCCTCAAGTTCCCTATTAATGAAGCAGGAACAATTAATACATGCCTGGCAATGATGCATTGAGACTTGAATTCACTCACACAGTGCTTAGCTCACCTAAAGCTCTGCAGAGCCAGGCTCAGAAGAGCCCTCACAGCTGCTCCAGATCTGAGGACGCTACTCACAGTCAGGAATTGGCCAGTGCTGTTTACCTCTGTGTGAGGTCACTTTTTAACTGTGGATGTGGTTTTAGAAGTATCTTTGGAGAAGATTAAACCATTTATCTTTACATTCCTGGATGTCACTGGGCCAGGTGGGCTGGGAAACCTCGCCAGCAAGTGAACAAACACTGACTACATCTATCCTTGAATTATTTAACTGGGAAAACCAGATGGGTGCCAGTGTAATCTGGTAAATACAGACAGACAGGGGCTTTTGCTGGAATAGCCATTCTGCTCCTTTCAAACACCTGGCTTTGATTACCAGTAATTTTTTAAGGCCTGATCCATTGAAAGGACTTTGGACAGAGTCCTTAAAGAGCATTCACATTTCTGAAACTGTTCAATGTCCTGTAACCTTCTGCTGTGCTAACAGGATTAGATCCACGCTGGTATGTACAACATGAAGAAAGAGAGAAAGAGGCTGTAACTGAAAGCTCAATTCTGTCCCATACACATGGTGTGTGCACAGCAAAACACCACCTTTTAAACACTGGCCTAGCAACGGTACAAATCATAAATGGCAAATGTTTAGCTTTGCTTTGGAGAAAGAAATCTCTTTGAAGAGTATGTCAGGGCGCACTTCTCCTATAGAGAGTCACTAGAGCCTTTTGCTTTTCTTTCTGTTTCTGTGTTCCTTCTTTTTTCAGTTCTCCAAGACCTTTAATTTCTTGCAAAACTTGTGTAGCTTGCCGAAGCTGTTCTACTGCCTCATTGAGCAATGTCTCTGCCATCACTGGGGGTCCATTCCCCTCCTGGGCCTGTTCCAACCCCTCACGTAAAACCTTCTGCAGAAGTTTTTCTGCCTTTTCCCTTTCGTTAGCCACTTTCTCCTCCATTTTAGCTAAGCATTGATGGGAATCCTTCGGGAAAGCTGGGCCTGGATGTGCTCTCTGTGTAGTTTTGGAATCAGACAGCAAGTCTCCCAGAGAAGAACTGCGAAGTTTGAGACACGAAGTGCTTTCTACAGACTCTTTCTTCTCAATAGTTGCTTTTACACTCTCATGGTGTGCTTCTGTAGCTAAGGAAGTCTCTGTCTCTTCTCCTGAAGTTTGCTGTTCCTTCTCGGCAGAGGTTCTCCCATTTCCTTCTTCAGTTTCAACTGTTGGGGATGCGAGATCTGCTGCCTCACTGTCTGCAATCCCATTTACTGGGGGCTTGGAGCTGCCAGACTCCTGGTCTTCCCAGCCCCTGGATTCCAGGTCACCATGGCTGGAGTTCATTGTGGCTAGCATTTTTTCCGACAGAACCTTAGGAGGGACAGGAGGCTTTGCAACATCTCCAGCAGCAATCTCAGCGAGGTTGTCTTCACTACTGTCTCCTGACAATTTCAAGTCTTCTGTGGTTTTAGGCTCAGAGGCTGGTTGGTCCCAAGCTACTTTTAGCTTGTCTGGTACGCTCTTAGGAAGAGGAATCGGAGCTTTTGCTATGCCCCTGTTGCTGACCTCAATGAGGTTCTCTCTGTTCTCCTCACTTGTTGCTTGAGATCCTTCCACATTCTCCTCTGGGCTTACAGAGTCCTCTTGCTTGCCATCTACATTGTCCTTTGATGTTACGCTTTCCTTAAGCTTCTTATCTGGAGGCAGTGGAGGAGACAGAGGCTTTTTATGCTCCTGGTTAGGAACATTGTTCTCTGCATCTTGGTTTTCTTTTGTGCCGGTTGGTTTTGTAGGTGGCATAGGTGGCTTTGGAGTCTCTTTCTGAGGTGGCTCATGGTCACCTTCACTGATAGTGGAAGCAAAGTTTGGTGGTCCATTGTCTACTATATCCAGATCTAATCGCAGGATACCATCTGATGTAGACTTGGCAGCCTGAAATACAAGAGAGAACTTTCTCAGTATCTGCCCCATCACCAATCCTGTGCTCCATCCTTTAACTTAAAAGTGCAAGAACCCCACAACCAGCATGGCAAGCAAGGGGTTGCTGCTTCACACATCCACCCTGTTTAATCTGTTGAAACTGCAAGAAGAATCTGACTGATAACAGAAATGTTTACTACTTCCTTTGAGAAGAACATCTCAAAGCCTGTTCCACACTATTTCTGGGTTCTTCTGTTGGTGCTGGCTCCCTCTCCCTCTACCCCCATCATTTACAACGTGCCTAGCCAAAGCACATCTGCTTTCTGCTTTAGGGGCTGTTATATTTTAACTTGAACCTATAAACCAAGCTGATCTTTAGATCATTTGGCCAGGGATACTGTTGTAATACCACTGTCTTCTGCTTGCTTCTTCCAACCTGATGTCATCCCTGTCTTAATAGGGCCAAGCCTCAGCTGGCTAAACCTCCTTCAAACCACAGGCTGTGTGCAAATCACTCTAGCAAGGGGAGGTCCTTAAAAGGATGGACTTAGTAAAGATGTTGCAGTGTGTAAGCTCCCCAGGAAGGAAAAATACGGTGACAGTTCCTGTGTGAGGGAACCCAAAACCACACCAAGGTGTAGCTGCAGCCAGGACCAGGCTTCTGCAGTGCAGAGAGTTGAGTTACAGTCTCTCTTTGCCTTTCCAGCCCATTAGAGGGACGGAGACAAGGTGCATCCTGGCAGCTTGGCCCTGACCCATCCTCACCTGGCCTGCTTTGACACTGAAAAGCATCATTCATCCCATTTCCTTCATGATACTGCAGCCAGCAGCTGTGATACACATCTTTCTGCAGGCTCTATCCTCTCCCTTTCCCCTCATTCCCACTTCTGAATTCGTAAAGCCAGTTTCCCCTGAATTTGGCTGAAGGTGAGAGGTCTTACTGGTATTAACCTTGGAGGTATCTTGTGAAAACAGTGAGCGGAGCACTGAGAGATCTTTTTAATGCTTAGGGAAGGGCTTCCTACCTTACCCAACCCATATTAGGCAACAGAGAATCCACACTTCAGTGCTGCTGTGACTTTTGTCATGTGTTCTTCTGCGGTTTTCTGGAGGAGTGGATGGGAATCTATGATTCATTCCATGCATGTCTCCAGAAGAGACATTCTCCCTCCATTTCTATGCAAAGTGAAAAGTCTCAGGGCATCTCCTTTTCTGCACGAGGGGCCTGAGTGCTGTGCAGACACAAAAGTCAGAGCCTTGGAAGTCTGAAGAAACTTGAGATTAATGCTCTGCTACAATATCTATCTGTCTGTAGCAACTTCTCCACAAATCACAGGAGTCAAACACTAGTAAGAACCTCTCCCATGGCAAGGAACTGTAGGTTTATTTTGTGGTGGTTTTGCTTCCTTTTCTAAGTGACAGATCCAGAACATCAGTTACGAGTAGACAGGTAAGCCCATAAAACTGCCTGGGAGAATAATGTATTCTGTTTCACACCTAAGAAAAGGGCTTGTAAGCTTGAAAGCTTGTCTGCTTTTTCCAGTTAGCTTAATAAAAAATACAGCTTCTCCCCACAGAGAGTGCAGTTCTTCTGCCTTTACACCACTGCAGCTACAAAACCATCACTTCATAGAAAATAAATACAGGAGCTTCGTTTCCTTCTGACTGCAGTGACACTATAATGGCTCTCCCCACATGGTCAAGCAGCTCATGAGTTATGGAAAGCTAAATATATCATAACATGTTGCAGCAGCTACAATCTATGGGAACCTGAGGCTTCCTCAGAGAGGTCCTGGTGCAGGCTTTCCCGGAGGAAGCTTGTTTCCCTGTCAGCTTCTTCCAGGCTGGCTGTGCCAAAGGGGTTTTCCCTGGGGTTTTGTAGCTGTGTGGAAGGAGCAGCTCTTGGTGATCCCAGCTGGGGAGACGGGTCACGCCATTGGGGGTTGGAACTAGATGATCTTAAGGTCCTTTCCAACCCTAACTATTCTATGATTCTATGATTCTATGATGCACTTACCTCCTTTAGGTGGCTTCTCGTGGGTGGCCTGCGTCCTTGGGTCATTTTCACTCTGTCCCGAGTTACATGGTCCAAGGAAAGACTCTCATCTACTTTCACCTTCAGAAGGGAGAAGAAGAGGGAAAGAAAGAAAGAAGACGGTCATTAATTTCTCAAGATATGTCTATGAAGGTCTCACTGTCACACATGAAGGGATGCAGCATTTGGATAACTTTCACCACTACCGTCTTTCCCTCAGACCTTTACACAGCCTGCCTGCAAAGCCCTGCACATACATGATGGATATTTAAGGTATCTGACCTATATAGAGCTGTGTTTATCTAACAGACACTCCAAAGAAGTTTGCCATGGATAACCTCCCCTCTACCTCAGGGGCAGGGCAGGAAGGACACAAGGCAGCTTTGTTGTCCTCACTGCAGCCCAGCCTTGGCCCAGCTCCTGGCCGTGGCAGAGCCCAGCACTGAAATTGCTGTTGCCATCTTAGAGGTGAAAGCTCATTAATAACCGTGACCTGACTGTGAACTGCACCAGCAGTGCTTCATTACAGACCTTCCCTTCTACAGCTCTAATGACGGCAGGATGCTGAAGAGAAGGTGTGAGCAGTGACCTGGATTAATTGCAACTCTAGCTGAATTAACGAATCTATTTCCTGGAATCAGATGAGAAATCCACTGCCTCCCACACGTGGGGAGGGAGGTCTCAGCCACTGGAAGGTATTTCTCTGTGCTGGCTCTGTGACCAAGCAGCCACTCTGTGATGGAGGAAGGCTGGAGTCTCCTCCATGCAGAGGGGTGGCACCAGTGAGTGGGGATGGTGAAACATCAGTGTGTCCTTGGTTTACTGGTCTTTGTACAATCAGAAAGCTGGCCAGGGTGAAATAAGGATTTAAAGGGAAAAATGGGTCCCAATCCCTGGCTGATATGGCAGAGTGGGTTTATACGTCTTTCAGAGGAGAACGGCTAATCCAAGCCAGCTGAGAGCTTGACCCATTAGCTTGTGCTTTAAATCTGGGGTTTGATCCTTACTGGAATGAATGAGAATCGGAGGCTGGCTCCCCCTGAGAACCAAGGCCCCCATAAGGAGGATAACCCCAGGCTGTGGCAGGGAGGTGACCTGAGATCCCACCTTGCCGTGGTGCTGAGGGAGTGTGCAGAGCTTGCTGCCCACTGGAGAGCCATGAGCTGGGCCCCTCCAGGTGCTGCATTACAGCACATCACATCTCCCATCTACTGAAACATGGGAGCAGACCTGGCTGCTGAGCTCTCTGCTGCTAGGTTTTGTCTGCTCAGGCTGCTGCTGGTCCTTTTAATTCCACATGCTGTTTCCCACTTGGTCTGAAGAACCAGTACATCCCACCACCAGCTGAGTGCCATTTGCCTAGGCTAAAAAGAAGCTTCTCCTCCTGCTTTTGCCCTCTGCTGAATAAAAGCAGAACCCAAGCTCTCAGAGTTCACATCTCTAGCACCATATCTGCAATGCTTAGCCCTTTTCTCAAAGCTCTTACTCACTCTTTGGTTTCCTTTGCTGAACAGATCTTGCTATTGCTTTTTTCCCTCGTTATGCTGCCTGCTCCTTCTTGTGCCGTTCCTGTGATGGTGGTTTTGTGCACTTCCTTTCAGTTATGAACCAACTGTGGAATAGATGCTGCTCCTTTGCTTTAGCTGAGGGCTGATTTACAGGTTAACAGGGAGCAGGGCAAGGTTGGTCAGTGCAATTTTCATCCCTCCCTCTGTGCAGCAGGATGGGAGGAGGATTTGGGAGCACAGGTATGCTGAGGCCAGCTGAGAGGCAGGCAGGTTTGGCCAGGGCCATGGAGTAACTTTCCAGTAGACTTCTCTCCAGGCTGAATAGCTGGTGGACTGAGTCACTTCAGAGTTTTCCAGTCTTCAAGACTGGGCTATGTCCTAACCAAATACCTCCATTTCCAGGCTGCTTGGTACTGAGGATCATGGCAGCGTGGGGAAGATGAGTCCAGACTGCAGCCCCAACTTTACACAGCTCAGTGCTGCAGCTGCTTCGTGCACCTGCTGCTTCCATTGGAAGAGAACTTCCATGCACTCGCTGATCCCAAACCCACTGAAGCCACCAGACCATCTCCCACTGACTTTGGTAAGCTCTTGTGTCCCATGGGCCTCTTGAGAGATGTTAGCTCTTAGCAGCACAGACCATCCCTGTGGCACACCATCTAGTCAACCAGCTGCCCCTGCCTTCGGCACCTAACCCTGGCCAGGAGAGAGGGAAGGGCAGCAAGATGCAAGGAGGGTGCAAATGGCTCTGTACAAGTCCTGTCTTCTTGAGCTGGGAACTGAAGTGGCTAAGAGCTTCCTAGCCTGTGGGGAAGCAACCTGGCCTTCCTTGCATACCATCTTTCTCCTTTCTTTGACCATGGCTGGCATGCAGGAATGACAAGGAGCATGGGGGCTTGGGCAAGTTCTGCTTTTGGCTAAACCAGTGGATGAGAACTGACACAGAAATAGAGGATTTGTTTGAAAACCATTTCTCTTACCTCATCAAATACTTTGTTTTTGCCTCTATTGATCCCTTCATTAAGAGCTTTTATCCATGATTCCTTTTCTTCCAAAGTTGGAGCTTGAAATTTGATATCATGAACCTGCAAGAGCAGAGAGACAATTGTTGTCTGTCAGGACCAGCGAGGCAGCTCTCTGTTCTCACTTCAGCTTCTCTATAACAGACAGCTCCAGCCTATGTTTAAACTACAGATTCCTTCGTGCTTTGGCAAGTGCTTCACTTCATAGTTCCCATGAACAGGACTTTGTTATGCTCAACAGCTTGTTGCTGTAGTTTTATTTCTGCATCTAGTAACTAAAGTAGTACGAAAGTAAGAGTTTCTTCCTCTGCAAAACACTCAGAATAGCTCTTAGAGCAGCAGCAAGTTGTATGGTCACACTGTGTATAAAGTCAGATTGAAAGTCCAAGTCATTTTGTGTTGGTTCAAATGCAATAAAGTACTTTATCTCCAACTTCTCCACAGGCTGCAAGCAACGGGAAGGCTGCGGGCAGTGGGCTCTGCCTGCTTCCCTGTTTCTGCAGTTCTGCAGAACAGAACTGATACAGGAATCTGGGGCTCTGACCTTGGCTGCAGGAACCCCAATTCAGCTGAGCACGGACGTGATGAGACATAAGGGCAATGTAAGTGAAAAAAATCACCATATCTTTTTCTGTTTGCAAAGAAATTCAGCAGTAAATGCTATAGACATACACACTCTGGGGTTTGAACAGTTGTCCTAAGAGGAAGGGAAGAGTTGGCCATACTAGAGGGAGCTGGCAAGTAGCATGGGACACAAGTGAGGAGGGAGTGATGGGTGATGGTATGGCCTGTCCTCCAGCCAGCTCTCCCCTTCCCCCAGGGCAGTCCCATGGCTTTGCTCAGTGTTTCGGATCAATTCTTGACCACAGCAGAACAATAGTAGGGTGTTATTTATTTCACTACTGTGTTCTGTGAGCACCTCACCATATTATGTAGCTTTGCCCCAGCATACACTTCAGGTGAGAGAAATATCGTCACATTACAGGTAGCTCTACAGCCAGCTTGGATCCAAATAGCTCCATGTGGTGCCCTAATCCACACTGCACAGGCACATGGAAATACTCTTTTGCTAAAGAACATCATCAAAGTTGCAAAATCAAGCACTTGCAAATGAGATAATCCCAGCACTGCTGGACAGTCCTAACTCAGCCTGCAGTGCATGTTCCTCCTAGCACTATCTCTAATGACAGGGGCAGCACGTCTTACTGAGCTATCCCATTTGTGTTCTGTCCTCATGGGTCAATATGTCTTATTGATCACACTCTGCCCTGAAAACAGAATTACTGATTCCCCTGACAGTCTTTTCTTTGCTGTTTATCACTACAGTATCTGAGGGCTTCAAAAATTAACTTTTCAGAGCAACCAAAATTATCTGCCTCTTGCAGGTGGGAAGTGAGTTACAGAGAGGCTCATTCAAAACATATACTAGTGGGGTCTCATTTGGAATAGATTTTTTGGGTGTTTAACATCCTATAGGTATTCTGCGCTTTCCCATTGCCTTCCAAAGCAGCTGTAGTCCCAGCCTTCTTGTAAATGAGGCCCCACATTCTGAAATCACAGCAGTGTCTCTATAAACCAGGGACTATCTAAAATGAGGGGGACAAAGCTAATAGTGACTGACAGTCGAATGCTTTTAGCAGCTCCTTGTTTCGCTATGGCACAACAAAGTGGCAACTCTTTTGGGTCTCAGCAACTTCTGAAGGTGCCATCAGAAACTCTGCAGAACTAAAACCTGACCTCCTTACAGCACTCCTGCTGTTTAGCTAGAAACCCACTGCCCTTCCTGCATCTATTCCTCGCTTCATTGCATAGTTTTACATTTACACATCACAGCAACAAAGTGCCAGACCTTCACGCCCAGCACGGCAAGCAGGGAGTTAAGAAGCAATTTGGGGAAAGATTATTTACTCAATTAGTTTGCACAGAAGGTGATGGGACCACATGTCTTCCCAAGAGCTCAGAGGAGAGGTTAGGCCCTGAACCAGAGCCCTCTGGAGAAAGAGCCCTTTGTCTGGGGTGCAGAAGGGCCACACTAACCAGGGAACTTAAGGGAAGGCAAGGCTCCAAAACAGAGCGACAGCCAGGTTTTGATGTGTGCTTAAAAACTCTTTTTGTTTGGAAACAATTTTGCCCCAAAGCTTTCTGATTATAAAAGCTTATTAGAAAGCTCTGCTTGTGAGCAGCTGAGCTGCTGCACTGCCTGGCAAAGACCTGGCAGCCAGCACCAGCATTTAGAAATCTCTGTACATGTTGTTCAAGGGACGGATTCCTGCCTCACTTCAAGCTTCCTCTTCCAATGCCACTTTCTGTGCCTCGTTCTCCCGAATAAAGCTTCTGAGAGTGTGACTAAGTGCTGGTGTCAGCAGCCCTGCAGCCAGACAGAGCAAAGCCTCAGGGGGATGGTTCATCTTTAATGAGAAGCTGAGATGTCCCTTTGGCATGCAAGCCTCTGCCTCACAGCACAACACAGACCTACTGCTGCGGCCACCGAACACAACAGATAGTGAGGCAAAGGGACTCATGGGAAGATGCTCCCAAGGCAGCAGCAGGAAGATGCAGGAAGTTTCCCAAAGGACTCAGTGAAGGAGGACAGGCAGCACCCTGTGTGGGACCCTGCTCTCTGCAATGGGGCAGTGAAGACAGTGCCCCCACTGCACTCCCTGCTTGCACAAGTCCCTGGGGCTGTGACACAAAGGGGAATCAGCCTCAAGGCTCGCAGCAGCTTCCTCCCAGTATGCCCAGCTATCTGTGCTTGAAACCTTTTCCCTCCTTTTTAGAACAATACCAACAGATAGCAAGGCACAGTCAGGCTGCTGGGGCTCTGAAGCTGGTGCTTGGGATGCTGCCAGCCACAGTCTCTTTGTTACCTTGCAGTCCCTTGTCTGTCTGCATTCATCTGTGACTCACATCTTCAGCCATGGCACTGGGAAGAGGAGACTAACCCAAAGCAGAGTGGAAGCTCTCTACACAGCAGACAGCTGCAGAGCAGAGGCAGGAAGAGCTGGAGGAGTTCTCAGTCCTGCCTGCCACTGGGTACACTAATCTGAGATCCCCAGGTCCTCCACAAACAAGGAACAAATGAATTTATCTTGTCTGTATTTTTACTCATTTGGGTATTCGCAGATATCAGAGGATGCACCTGAAAATGGATACTCCCCACAAAACAGTAAGCAGGGTCTGTTCTCCAGCAGCAATTGAAGGCAGAGAGTCAGTGACACCACTATAAGAGGGTGGAAGGCAGGGTAACACATTTCCTCGCTTTCTTGCTAAGCCAGCTGAGACTGAGTCATGTCTTAAACAACAGGTTGGTGTGCCAGGAAAAGCTGTCATGGCTAAAGCTAATGGGATAGTGACCATTGTAAGCCATGAATACACACCACGCAATTTACTGTCAGTTAACCCAGAGCACAGCACGGCCAGTCAGCTCCTGCTGAATCACTGGCTTAATGTCATGCAACAAGGGGCTCACACACGGGTCACTGTGCATGACAGCAGCGAGCGCAGCCTCCCCGGCTGCTCCATGCTTTCTTGACGACATCAGTCTCCTCAAGCAGTGACAGTCTTATGGCTATGCTGACCCTGCCTTCCAGGAAGGAGAACTGTTACTGTGGGCATTTTGTTGTGCCGGTACCAAATGATTTAACAGACAAGCTCTGAAGAGCTGAATAGCTGCAGTTCAAGACCTTTACCAACACTAGCTCTTCGCTGAGTAATTCTGTTAGATGGCGCTGATCTGCAGTAGTGGTGGGTGACAGAATCCTGTGCTTGCTCCTCAGCTGATTCAGTGCCTGCTGCAATTCAGTGGGGCTGGACTGTGAACTGCTTGTGAGCTGCTGGTTTAGGTGTGGGAAGTTCCCTTCTGCTGGCTTTTGGTACAGGATGGTCACCTCCAGCAGGAGCCAGAGCAGAGCTGGATTGGTAACACCTTAAACTACTCAAGAGTGCACCAGAGTCTATCTGCCAGATGTGAGGCCATCTCCTGCCTTCTTCTACATGACTTCAGGTTAGATCCTGGAGGGAAAAGTGGAAGCCAAGGGACTGTCAGTTAGGGGATTCTTGTGGTTTTCTGCAGCTGACTTGAGCTCCATCATCCCTGGGACTAACACAGCATCTCTGCCAAACTGTCAGACCCCAGGAGCAGCCTTCTCCATGCACAGGGCAAACATGCCTCAGTGTGATCTACTGCACCTTCCAGGCTGGACCCCTGCTGAGGACAGCTACAGGTACCTCCAAAAGCGGACTACGGGAAAAATAAGCACTGGAGGTTTCCACCTCTGCCTGCAGGTGTGGCGTTTGTGTCTGGCCACAGTAGGGAGGGATGTGTGGGGAGCTGCAGCGCTTGCTCATGGACTCTTTCCCTTACTACCACCCTCTTTCTTCCCACTCTTACGACCTCCCTGTAGTGAAGGCTTTCAGACCCACTGAATACCAGACTTGTGCTAATCTCTGTAGTCTCTAGGCAGTTTGCACCAAGCATGATTTCCAGTGCTTTCTGCATTGTGAGTACATTTTCAAGTCTTCAGGCCAAGGCTGCTGCTCTTTCTTACAGGTTCAGCTCTCTGCATCCAACAGCTTTCATTTAATTGCTGTGGGCAGAACGAAGCATTTGAGATTTCTAAGCAGAACGGGTCTTTTGCACACTGCCAGCTTCCTTTGCTGGAGAATCAAAGCTCAGGGGGCAGTGCTTTCTTTCAGTTCCATACCAGTGCAGGTGTGTGACATGCTTATATTGTCACAGCTTCACAAAAATGTCATCCTTGTGAACAGGGCAAGCAGAATCTGGGGTATATCCATCAAAGACTAGTGTTTAGCAAGGCAACTTATTTATTTGAGTGCAACTTTAGTTGCTGAGTAGTTTTAACTGAGTGATTCATCTCTGCTCTTCAAGAATATCCCATCCAGTATTTAAATTGGGATTTCCTTACAGCTAAACTGGGCTCCCTGTATCCCAGAGGGAAACTCCTGTTTGTGCAGTGAAATGGAAATGACCTTTCCTAGCTTGTTCATAAGTCCCACAAACTCATTGGATTTCTGCATTTCTCAGCATCCTGCTCAGGAGAGGGGGCAAAAAAAGCCCTAGCAAGGTCTGGCAGGGCTTGGCCAGCCAGCTCACAGGGTGATTTTCAACTGAGGATGGCAGCAAGCCTCCCAAATGGAAAATGTTTAGCTGATATATATCGCCACAGCTGCGATTTCAAAACAGAAGAAGGACAGTTGTGTACATTGGCCTCCTAATTGAAGCCTGTTCTAGCATCTGCCAAAGTATGTTGTGTGTCAACACCCTCAACCGATTCCCAGCCAAAAGGAGGGTGGGAGGGGAGCTACAAACAGGGAACTTTTCATTTATAAAAGCCTTTCCTTTCACCAAAAGAGCCTTATAAAAAGTAGCCTCTATCTAGATCTCCATTTAATCCGTGGCACGCAGAACAGAGGAGCCGTACGCTTGCCAGCATGGCAAAAGGATGAAGTTACCCTTCCAAGGCACAGTTTGGGCCTATGTTTCTCCTAGCAAGAAATGAAAGGTTTAGGAACAGGTCTCATATGCCGTGCTGATTCATGTAGCAGTGCAGACATACACAGCTATTACACTCTTCTAAGTAACATATTTGCCGATAACAATAATTCCTACCGTGCCACCCATCTCTGAGCACACGGGCTTTTATTCATCTCCCCAGGAATAGGTGTGCACTAGGAGTTATGGTGCCACCCTCTAGCAAACACACCAAGGCTGCCGGGGTTAGCCACTTCTGATGGAAAATGACATGATTTCTGATTAATCAAGTTACAAAACAAACACTAAACCTCAACTCAGACTGGGGAGACTCTGCCCCAGGACCGGGTGCTGAGCAGGAGCTCACTAGCTCAGGATGCACTTTTCCATCACTATAGTGCATGGTGCTTAATATTGGTTTTCTCCTTCATTGCAAAACAATCATTCACCTTTTCTCTCCACCCCACCCTGGTCCATGTGGTGTTTTGGGGCAGGACAGTCTTGTTTTGTTGTTCTGAGTGAAGTTTAGCACAATGAAGCTCTGAACTCAGCTGAGGTCTTACTATGGGAATAAACACTAAGTGACTAGAGTGAAAGAATAAGCAACAATGACAACAAGGACTAAACAATCTCTGTTTATTTAAACAAACTGGAGATGGGGGAATGCAGGCATGGTGGTATTTTTGCCTGTTCACTTTCTTATGGAAATGAGTATATTTTGTCCCTCTCAACCTCTCAGATCTACACAGGAAGATTTAGGAAGATCTCTTAGGCCAATAAAATCACACTGCAATTAGAAGTCAAAGTGTGATGCCTCAAAGCAACAACAGAAGCATCCTAGCCCATAAAGGTGCTGAAATGGATAGTGTGTAAATAGGAACTAAGGAGAACATTCAAAGATGTGTAGTGATGATGAACCTACATAGGAAGTAAGGCAAGCATGTCCTTGCATGCAGTCAGGGCTCAGACAGATATATAGCTTCTTTGCAGCACCAGCCTGGTTGTAAGGTTCTGGATCTAACCAGAGGCTGTGCAGGATGATAAAGATGTAGAGTTTCATGAATTCTGCAAAATAAATCTTTTCTCCTAGGAACTGTTTGGCTGCAAGTAGCTTTGCACTGAGGTTTCTCAGATCAATGGTTCCAACTCCAGGAGCAGACTCCTTACATGGATCAAGATCATTGATTTCACTGGAACTTGGGCAAAGCTGCAGCATCTGCAACTGGGACAGGGATACTTCCTTGCCCAGAACACACTGGGGAACATAAGGAATGGTCCTTCTGCAATGCTCAGGGAGTACTGGAGGAAGAAAATGATAAGGCAGGAAGAACATCAAGAGGAAAGAAGAAAGCCTACAAGACACTAGCATTCCTCCTTACACACTGTACACCATTCACAGCTAGAAGTCATTTCTCCAGCTGCCAAACAGCCAGATCTCAGCCTTTCATCAGCTTTGGGTGCAGCTGCCTGGGAACTCAGTTGGAGTGAGCAGACTGGAGGTGATGAGAAAGGCAATCCTACCTTCTTACCCGGGGAGCGGATCAAAATGAAACGGTTTTTCCTTTTGAGTAGCGCTCGCAGTTCCTGGCACTTGTCATAACTCTCCAGTTCCACTGTTTCTATGCACTTCTGCTCATCCTGCAGAGAGGGAATGAAACATTATGAATAGAAGCCATTGAAATCAATCATATACCATCAAACTCTGCATGTCTTCCCTTTCCATCTGTCTAAAAGCTCTTCTGCCTTAAAAATAACCCGCATGCAGACAGCAAGCCCCCATAAATCAGGCTGGCATCTCACTAAGGAAACACCCTAGTCTTTAAGCTACAGGACAATTTGCAGCTGGAGGTCCACAGTGGCCAAGCAAATAACATATTGTGGACAGTAACACCACCTCCTGCCATCTCTGTTGGCCTCATCCTGGGATCTGCAGCCAAAAGTGAAACTACCTCCTCCCTACAATGAACACAGGAGATGTTATTCTGGTTTCTCACAGGGAAGATGACACAAGCATCACCATGGTCCAGGCAGCTCCCTAGGATGCCAGAGGCATAGTGGAGATAAGAGGGGAGCCCTGCTACCACTGGTCCTCACATCGAAAAGGTCAGCAGAAGCCACGTGCAACTGGGACACACTCCTCTTGCAGCCACGCTTTGAGCTGTCAAAGTGCTTAGGACTGGAAATGCAGTTCCATACAGCCAGCAAAACTGCGAGGGCCAGTGTCTCAGTGGGTGTATTTATCTCTGGTGTCTCTCCACTGATGACTGCCGGCCACGTCTTGGCTCGTTTCTCCCAGTAACATAACTGAAATTCCACACATGGTGCGTGGCTCAGTTCAGCTGCACAGAACCAGCCGTAATAGGAATCAGTGTAACACTGTGCAGATAGTGTTCCTCATGTCTCAGTAGCCCAGAAGAGACCAAAGCTCCCTTTTGCTAACCATTAGACAAATAAGCAGTGAGAATCACAGAGCAGCTCTTGCTCCAGTCAGCACATCCCATGAACCACCATTACCACCCTGAATTCAAACCATTGGCCATGACAATCCCCAGCCCAGGCTCCGCTCCCAAGGCAGCTCTTGGTACCCGTCTGAGTTTGTATTTAGCAATTCCTGTAGCAGAGAAGGGGGTGTGGGATGAGGAAATGTATCGCAGCCAGGAAGCTGCTGCGTGGCTGGAGGCAGGGAATGGAGAGTTCAGAGGGAAGTGGGCTGCAGGGAATTTCCTCCCTTTACTGCCTGACATTTAAGTCGCTGTGCAGAGCTCAGGCTGTGTTTAGTTTGTTTTAACCCTCCTATCTGGGGATGGGGGCCCGGCGGAGCCGATGCCGGAATGCAGTGCAAGTTCAGAGCCACTGAGGGATGTCTGGATCTAATTTAGGTTTATTATTTTAATGACATTACTGTTTATTTCATTTAACACTGAGTAGGTGAACGTGACCAGAGAACCGGGAGAACACATACGAGGAGGAGCAGCTTAATGCTGCCCAAACCTAAACCCCAGCAGATAAAATCCTGCTGACGATACCGAGCCCTTTGAAGGCACAAGGCTCCTGCTGCAATCCTGCTGTCGCAGTGTCACTGCAAAAGGACGGGGATGGAAATAATAACCCCTCAGCGGCCAACAAATGACAGAGAAGGGTGAGGTCAGGAATACATGCCTCGGGGATGGGTGATCTCATCCTGGCCTTTGGTGCACGACCGCCCACATTACAGCACTGCTGCACGGCCGGTGCGGTTACCAGCCCCGACGTGAAAGTTTGCTGAGCTCCTTCATCTCAGAGACCTGAACTTCTCAAGTTATCCTCTATAGGGAGGGCGGGGAAGAAAGCAGCCAGGGAAATAAGAACACTCCATGTCTGAGGCAAAGCAAAAGCATCTGAGTTCAGGGAGCACCAGAATGGGGCTTTTGTCTCTGTTTTACCATTGGCAAGCAGCCATCCCCTCTATGTGACCCTACCTGGGTCACAAAGAGATCCTTTATGTTTGTCCTGCACCACTAAGATAAAGACTGAAAGACCCAACCCTGCTGCAGATCTCCAGGTGCCCTTCAACCTCCTGGGACCAGGAGGATACTCAGCATCACACAGCAACAAGGTTGCTTCCAGAGTCCCATTCCAACACATGGGTGTTAGACACATGTTCTGGACAAGCTCCGGCTCCATTTGGTCTCTAGTGTCCCAGAGAAGTTAAAGCAATCCTTTTATGTCATCCTGAGCCACAAATGTTGTGTTCTTACTCAGTGGTCACACCTCCCTGCAGCACACAGCTCACAGGTTGTCCCTGCATCTGATCAAGGCAGGGAATTCCCTTCAGACCACCTTTCTCTTTTCCTTTACAGACTTCAGGGCTTGTTTTTTAAACTGCTTCTGTGCTTGCTGTAAGGGACAATCAATAAGACACTTAAAATCCTACTATAGAAACCCCTACATTCATGATTTAATGCAGAAACCCAATTCCATTAGCTATTCATTGAGCAGATGCTGCGAGTTAACATGTATCTGTCTGTAGGCTTGGCCCTTAAGAAGGAAAATACCTAACACCTAAAAACATTAGAGCACCAACCAAAGAACCACACTAGGCAAACAACTGCCTTAATGAGAAGTTGATATAAAGGGGGGGAAAGACTCACTGAAACTTGTATTTATATGAAGTATAATTTCCAGCAAAGGCCTCTTCAGTGACCCACATTCATAGGCTGTGACCCCCCCGGTTCAGTGCACAGCGTCTAGACTGCCTGCAATAATAATTTACTTCTCTATCCAAGGAGCTCAAAGTGTTTTAACAGATCACTTTTGGGTATGTATTGCTTTTACCAGGGGCAAAATACAGATGTTAACTGCATGACTGTTAAATGCAGAGTGGATCCTCTGGTCTCTAGAAGGCTCTTTGTCTAGCAGGGTTTTAACCTGTCAAACGATGCACTTTAAAAAATCCCCAAAACAACAAAACCCCCAACTCTAAAACCTAAATATAAAGCACTGTTTAGGGGGGAAAACCCCCAAACTCAAGAGTGACGCTGTCTAATCTATGGAGTGTTGATACTGGTCTGTGTAGTCTCTCTGTGCAGGATTGCCTGTTCCCTGTTCTCCTGCTTGCTGGAGTTTTGCAACACTTGATTTTGATTCTAGCAAGAATATGCAGAAACAAGAAGAGAAAAAAACCCTTTAGAAAATAACCTGCTTGGTTCTGCGTGGGCCTGCTGAATGCATCCTGCCTTCCCAGAGACTTCTGAGCAGCTTCTGAGGATCTGAGCATGCCAGAGCTGTAAGTGTTCGCACTGACGGCTCTTTTCCTGCCACTGGGGTATGTAATATCACACAAACATCTTGCTTAACTAAGCCTTCACTCATGTGAGGGTGCAGAAGTAAGGGGCTGTAGATGGAGGCACAGCAGATAACAAGAAATGCATCTCCCTTCATTTCACATCTGCTGAAAGAAACCTGAAGCCAGGTGGGGTGACTTTCACCCCCCATCTGCTCCAGGTAATACAATAGCCATTTGCAATTCTTCGTAAACCAAACCCAAAGCCTGACTAACAAATGTAATATGGAAAACACTCTCCCAGGACAGGTCAGGAGCACATTCCAGGAGGTTGCTGTTGATGAGGACAAATACAGTATTTGTATTCTGCTCAGACTGTACTTTCTGGTGATACAGTACATTACTGCCTGCATCTTGTGTTGGCCATCCCCACTGCTCTTGTTCTGCACACACAAACCTCAGCTACAAGTGCAGCCAGCCTCATGCAATTGCATAGAGAAACGTGCCTGCATTAGAAACAACTGTTGAAGGCAATATTAGCACCTCTTCACGAAGGGCCTCAACACGTGAAGGGCTCCAACATGAGGGACCCATAAAAGCACAACACATCCAAGTCGTTATCTCAGTTCCTGGAAATCTGATGGGCTCAGACCAGCTGAAAGCCTCTGAACCTGCCCTCCCACATGGAAGCTGACCTCCCTCCCATTTAACCCACCTAGGTCTAACTTAGGATACACATGGGAAGACGCTTGTATTGCTGTTGCCTGAAGCTTTATCTCCTTTCTTTTTCTAGGGCTCCCATTCAGCAAGCACTGAGCAATGCCATTTTAAAGCATTTCAGCCTGAGAATGGTCTGGGATGCTGTGTCTGTCTCCAGGGTCACACAAAGCCAGCTCTCAGGTTCCACAAAGGTATGTGGAAAAGGTCCAGCAAGAAAAATGGCAGCTTGAGCTCCAGAAATAAAACCCACACTGCACCACAGACTCTCCTTTGACACTGGCCCTTCTCATCTCAAAAACTTAGTTCCTCAATTGTAAGATGGAGACAGCAACACTGCCCTAACTCACGTTAAAGGAAGATAAATACAGTCATAAACATGAACTGCCTCAATTCTGTAGCAACAGGACCCCTCCTGAGAGCAGAAAATTGCTATTTCCTTTAGTTCCCCTGTAGTAAGTCTGCACAATCACATGCTATCCTATTGTGCTACCAGATAATTTTGTAGCAATTTCCTCTCTTAGCCATTTGACTTCACTGTAAGCCAGTTTAATAGCCTATAGATATTAACATGATCCCTTATTTACAATAATGGGACCTTGTAGCTACTGTAGCTTACAGATGCAATTTATTACAGGATGTTACCACAATCCGCAGGCTACCAGAAAACGTTATGTCTGGTTGTTACAAATGCCATTTTCCTTGTTTAGATAATAAAATAACCCTTTAAATGATTGAGATTTTTCCTTCTTCTGAACATCTGTGAAAATTAATCTTACTTTAAAAGCCTCCTTTTCCCTTGTGGTAACGAAAGCCTCCATATATCTTGTTTTTAAAGGCATGCCCTTTAAAAAACCCTACGTCATGACGATAGAATTTGAATCTCTGAGTTCCTGAAGCTTCAGCTGGAGTCAACAGGTATCTGGGGCACTGGGAAGCAATCTGCAGAGCGTCAGTGGTTTGCAGGACCAGGCTGCAGCTCCCTGTGTAAGAGAAACCCTTTCCCTGCTTCCAAGCCGCTCATCACCTGACAGTGACTTCTCATCTCATTGTTCTTGCACTCTTCCTGCCATTTCACAACTAAGAACAAACGCCTCCAGAAAGTGTTGGGATTTGGGAAGAGCAGGAGGGCTCAGTGTAAGGGAGGAGGCAACACCCTTTAACCCAAACTGTTTTTAACAAATCTTTATTAGGCAATCATGTGTTTTTTAGAAAAGAGAACCGAACTCACTGTCAGTCCTGTTCCTGAAACCATCGCATCAAGGCAGCTGCTGAAACATTTCCCCATTCTTCTTCCCTTGACAAACTGCACACAAAGCTTCACATTACTCTGGTCTTCTATCATCTTGATACCCACGAATGACCCAGATCCCCTTGTGTCAGACACCACACAGACACGTGGTCCTTGTGCCGACCACACAGTGAGAAATCCTCTTCCATCCTGATGCTCACACAAACTTCCAGCCACCATATACCAGCAGGGCTTAGTCTGACCCACTCCTAATCTCAGATGGTTGTAGCCTGTGCTCTGCACTGTAATTTCTAACTTTGGGGCAAACTCCACTCTTGCAGAAGCCCCTTCTAACCCAGGAGCCAAGGGAAGAGCTCCCTTTGCAGCCCAGCAGGACTAGCCCTGCATTTTTCATTCTTCTAGTATGAAGATGCAGGACATATTTGGCTTGGCTTTTATTTCTCATTTGATTGGAAACAGCTCTAAATGAGGCCATGAACTTAAGGCATGCAATTTATCTAGGGAAGTCCAGGACAAGGCTCCCAGGAGTCCTTCGCTCAGTACTGGCTCAAGTAAAAGGAAAAGATGAGCCAAATCCAGACCGTGCCTCTGCTTAAGGACAGCAAGCACTCACAATCTCACCCTGCATCCATCAGAGACTCTGATGAGTCTGGCTAGCAACAATCTGAGCTGCTTGAAGGGTGCCAAACAGCTGCAGGGTTGCCTGCCATTCCCTCAAGCAGCAGGTGGGAAGTCACCCTGCTACAGTCCACTTTTATCCTTTAAACTCCAAAACCACACAGCACATATCCTGCTTCCGCCCCAAGCTTCACTCCCTTTGCCTTCTCACAGGATGTCCTGCCTCCATTATTTTTCTTTGGCAATGGAACTGTCAAAATATTTACTGGCTAAAATATTTATAATATATAATATACCCTAAAATGCAGCTGCTGTCTCTTCTTTATAGCATTTACCCTTCCTGGAGATAACTGGAGAAGCCCTTTTGAAAGGAATGAGCTGGAGAGAAGAGTGAAAAATGCAGGAACTTGTGTCACCAGGGGCCTGGTCCTGCCCCTGCTCAAGACCTTCAGCTGTGACCGTACCTCATCCTCATAGACCACGAGCTGTGTTTTCCGAAGCTGGATGTAACGATCCTTCCATAATCCCAGGAGCCCCCCACTGCTTTTCTTAATCCAGCCGTATTTCTCTGCGGTTGGAGCAGGCTTTGGTTTCTCTGAGACTTCCTCCTTTGTATCCTGCAAGGACAGAGAGGAGAAGGAATTACAGCAAAAGCACTTTCCATCCATTTAATCAAGGTCCTCAGAAAGCTTGCCTAGAAAAGACCTCAGCGCTCAGCAAATGTGGTCCCTCCCCACCATATCACAAGGGAAAACACTGGCATCTTCCAGAGGAAAACTCAACCAGATCCCATAGGATCAGGGAGTGAGGATGCACTCTGGCTACCCTGGGGGACATTGTTGAGATGGCAGTAAGACCACCTTGCTCCTCTGCTTCCCCAGTGGCTCTGCTCCCCTCTCTGTGTAGGTACTCCCTGCTCAACTGTGTACCAAGTGTGCCTTCAAAACTAGCACCTTCCTCTCCACTTTGCTCCTCCAACTCTCTGTTGAATCCCAGTGGGATGGATCCTGCTGGCATCAGTAGCAACACTCATATTTTAGCCCACGGCCACTTCTGTAAATGTCTCCTCTAGGTCTCTATGTTTGGACAATGCTTCCAAACCAAATCCCATGGGCAGATCCATGGCATAGAATGGTTCACTTTGGAAGGGCCCTTAAATATCATGAGAGCCATGACTTCATCAGAGCCACACTAAAATATTTCCGGAATGCTCCTGTGTGGTTTGCACGCAGAGGGAAGGACCAGCAGAGAAGGGAACACCAAGAGAGGGGTGGTTTTAACTGTCCTGCCTTTAGGTCCTTGCTGTTTGTCCCAGCCTGCTCTCGCCTGTCTGCAGCAGCATGGGGAGCCCCAGCATCCTGCACTGGGAGGCTGCTGCCTTTCCAGGCCTGGTAAAAACCAGAAGATGGATAACTTCCCTGCTTTGAAAAACATCAGAAATATCCAATATCAATATTCACGTCAAACAGAGACAGGAAACCTAAGCCGGGAGCAGGGGCTGATTAGCTGACTGCCTTCACCAGCAGACTTGGCTAAAGCTGAGTTTTCCTCCTCGCTGGTGCACTGGAAGAGCCTTTGCAAAGGCAGGATCCCCATTTCCCCTCCCTTGGAGCACCCTGCTGCTCCCAACACCCCACAAACCCTCAATAAGCCTCTTTGCCCGGAGTGAGGTGAGGGGAATCCCTCGCTGAGCCCAATCCCCTTACACAAACACTTCACCAACCTTGACACTTGTAAGGAGAGGCCAACCCCAAACCCTCCAGCCTCCTCCCAGGAAACACACTGACCCCTCAGACTTGGTTTCCTCCACATCCCGGTCTATAACAGCAGCAAATCCTGCTGCAGAAAGCCAGCACACCAACCATCCCCAAACAGTCCCCACTGACTGCTGAATGAAACCTTTTCCCATAGGAAAAAAACCCCAAACAAAACAAGCTGGACTGGCTGGAGCTCAGACATCATGTTTCATAACATGAGGAAATCCCACATGCATGGAAAGGAGTCAGAGCTGGATGCTCCCATGGCCAGGACAGAGCGAGTCTGTCGGATGGGCTCCAAAACTTGGGAGGAGAGCCTTACTAACAAATCTCTTTTCATGCACTAGATTCCCAGTAAACACACCCTTGGACAGCAGCTTTGCTTGCTCCAAAGAGGGAGCTCACGCTCGTAAAAGGAGGAAAAACACATTAAAGACCCCATGTATCCACATTTATTCTGATCCCTGCTAAGGTCAGGAAGAGGCTTGGCCTTGCAGGTAGGCTCAGGAGCAGATGGGGAGCAAGACAAATAAATCATGTATCACCTAAAAGAAAACCAGGCGGAAACCTGCAGCATCCTTGGTGCCATTTGTAGCAGTCATTTGTGTTTGAAACAGCCACAATACAGGATGACAGAGCACTGAGAAGTTTTCCGGGAAGTGAGGGGGACTGGGGGGGGGGGGTGTTCTTTAAACTTGACTTTTTAGGTTGCCAGGAAGTTGTATTCAGTTGTGATCTGTGACTTCAGCAAACAGCAACTGCTGCACAAATACAGACCTGCTGGTTTCCTGATCGAGCACCCTTTTGATGGCATTTTTAGATGGTTGAGCACAGACTTTAACCTCCCCTGGAGCAGTTCTGCATGGATGTAGCTGTACTAAGAGTTTATTCAAGTGACTCCAGACCAAGAGCTGCCAAGAGCTTACTCCTTAAAGGGTTTTTTTATGCTTGGCAGATGAATTCTTGCTGTTCTTTTTCCTCACCTGGCAGAAAGACTTTCTGCAATCACATGGCAAATACATCTATCCCTGGCCTCTCCAGGTGCTCTGCAGAGTGAAAACTACTCTGTCTCCTCTGGATTTAAACTAAAAGTACCCCCTGTGAAGACACAGCACTTAACATCTACCTCTGCAAAACCAGCGTGTCCCAGTAACAGTTTTTGTTGGAGCTGCACTTCTCCACAAGGCAGAGCTGCAAAGCTAGAGCCGAGCTTGTCTGGCAGCCTCTGAGGCTGCCTACTCCCCATGGGCTCTCCGGTCTTCCGAGGACATCACCTCTCCTCCATGACATTGCAGGGTGGCTTTGCAGCTCACCCTGTCCCCAGGCCACCCAAGAGCCCTGGTTGGAGCATCCACATGAGGATCTGTGACTCTGAGCCTCCGCCTGCCCCAGCTGAGCAGCCCAGGAGAGGGAAGGTGAGATGAGATGGAGAGTGCTGGGCTCAGCAGATGACAGCAGCCACAAGCACAGGGCTCTGTCCCCAGCACTGCACGGGAGTCACCTGAGCTGGAGCTGCCTGGTGCCTGCTCCGGTCCCCACTACAAGATAGATGTGACAGAGCCATCTGTGTAAAAGCCCAGATGATGCAACCTGTTTGTTCTCATGAAAGCAAGAAGAGTCTTGGAGATGGTGCCTGACACCTTTGCAGACTATTTTTATGCCACCACTGCCTGGAATTGGCACAAGAAGGTTGGCCAGGGAAGGGCACCAAGAGCAGGGCTTTGTGCCCACCATTCTGCAGCTCAAACCAGGGCATGGCACAAAGAGACGAGCTGCTGTGGTTATACTTCCTCAAGTATAGCTGAGTTATTCAGCTATTCAGCTACTCAGCTATTCCTTCCACAAGAAACACCAAGATACCCTTCCCAGGATGCTCTTGGGCTGGATTCATTCCTGATGCTGGTGTAAATCCATAAGAAGAAACTCCCTTACGTCAGCTAAGTGAGCCAGTGTAAATGAAGGAAGAACTGAGTTATCCCAACACTGGCTCATGCCAAAGGAATCACTCCCCAAACCAATCTGCAGGAGCCACTTTTGCAGTTTATACCACGATGGCATTTGAAGTGAGACATGAGTTTCAGACTGATGATGTAGAGATGACAAATCAGGGGGACAGGATGGTGGTTATTTCTCCTCTCCCCATGTACTTTAAGGGCCCACAAGCCCACATACTTTCCATGTTTTCCAACACAAAATCAACCCACCAGTTGGATCACGGCAATGCTTTTACAAGTTACATGTACTGCACAGAAGCATCTCACCCAGTTACAGTCACTTCACTTAAAGTGAGCAACTCCTGTATCACACACTCCTCTCTAGCAAGGCAGTGATAGACACCTCCCAGGACACAACCTCCCTCTCCAGACCTCCACTGTTTTCCCCCCTTTCCACATCCCCTCCAAGCCCCGCTGTTGGCCCTTCCACTTCTCCCTGACCCGCAAGAGCAAAACCATCTTATTGGAAACAAACTGCTCAGATCCATGTGAAGCTTGGGAAACAGCATCAGACACCCCCCCACGCCCCCCCCGCATGCAAGCACTGGAGGACTCATTTATCATTAATGAAGAGTGGATGGTGAGATGGTTGGTGGATGCTGGGGTGGGTGAGAAGCCCCTTTGGCCACTGGCCGCCAGCTGGAAGCAGTTTCTCTGCTGTGGATTAATTTCATGGATGCCAGTGGATAACAACTCTAGGTTGCTACCAACTTGGGCTGCTTTGCCATCTCCCTGTTGGTTTAGGAAAGCTCTCATTCTTGCCACAAAATGTTGAGGGCTGAAATAATGGGAAAGAGAGGAAACAAGCCACAGCTACTGGCATCACATGCATTAGAGGCTGAAGTCCTGCAGCAGACCGCCCTACCGGGAGCTTGCTTTGTGCATGAGCAGTAAAACCTCATTTAAGGAAAGGAAGCAGGAATAATTATCTGGACAGACAAGGAGAGAAAACGACCTGTTCAACTCACTAACAAATCTGTGGTGTCCTGATCCACACAAGGATGGATTACTGGGGCGTGAGCCCACGGATGTGTAAATCTACATGTGTAGAAGCACTGCTGCTCTTCTCCGCGTTAAACCCGTCCCAGGCAGACGCGGAGGAGGAGGAGGACAGACTTGGGGAAGGCTGCTAGGTATGTGGCCATGGCCAAGCTTGCGGTCTGACCGAGGCCCAGCTCCAGTACGGAAGTACAACACCCCAGCCAGAGTCAGCAGAAGGTGGCCTGAGCAAGCGTGGCATTTGAACAAGCCCGACTCTGCCAGCACTCGTCCTTCGGCAGCGCCAGCGTTCGCCCGGCAGCCTCACCCGGCCGGCTGGAAAGTTTAAATCCCAAGAGCTCCCGGGATGCTCAGCCCCGCAGCACCCGGGCCAGGGTTGAAGGAAGCGGGGGGGCTGCTTGGGAAAAGGAACCCCCATCATCTGCGTCTCCATTTCTGCCCCCGCCGCCTCCCGCTGTCGGAACGGGATCGGGGATGTGGCCGGAGCGGTCCTCACCCCCCGTCCCGGCCGGCAGCGGCACCGAGGGGCTCCCGTCCCCTCCCGGTGGTCCCCAACAGCCCCATCTCGTCCCAGGGACTCCGCTGCACACCCCACCCCATCCCATCCCGTCCCGTCCGGTCCGGTCCCGGTCGGACTCACTTGCTCCATGGCGGGCCGGGGCCGGTCGCTCCTCGCCGCCCGCTCAGGGGCTGCGCCGCCGCCCCGCTGCCCCGCTCGGCTCCGGGCTTGCGGGCATGCCGAGCTGAGCCGAGCCGAGCCTGGACGGGACGGGACGAGCCGGGTCAAGCCGAGGCGAGCTGCACCGAGCCGGGCCCCGCGGCTCTCGCCTCCGCACCAACTTCTCGGGGAGCAGCAGCAGCAGCAGCGCCGGGTTTCCGGCGGCTCCGGCGCTGCGAGCGAGGAGGCGGGGATGCCCCCGCCGCTGGCCCCGGCCCCGCCGCCGCCTGGCCCGGCCCTCCCTGCCTGGCCCGGCCCCGGCCCCCAGCGCACGGGCGGACTGGATCTGGGGGAAGGGAGGTGGGACTGAGCCTAAGGGAGAGGGGATGTGGAGTGAACAGGGAGCCTGGGGCCAGACGGTGGGTGCTGGGTGCGACGTGGAGCGTGGGGTGGAACAGGGTCCTTGGGGTGGGACAAGGAGCTTGGGGTGGGAGAGGTCGCCAGGGTCAGGCAGGGTCCCTAGCAAAAGATAGATACCCTAGGGATTACATCGGGACATCTGGGATCAGTTTGAGATTGCAAGCGTCAGGCCAGATCCCTGTGGCAGGATGATGTCCCTGAAATCGGAGGTTCCCCAGGATCAGATAAGGTCCCCAGGGATCAGATCAGGTCGGCAAGGATCAGGCCAGATGCCCGTGGCAGAACAGTGTCTCTGAAATCGGAGGGTCCCTACGGTCAAGCAGGGTCCCTGGGGTCAGGGTGGGACAGTGTCCCTGTGGCTGGGGTCAGGGAGATCCCCAGGAGCAGCAGGACGGGGTGCAGAGGGGTAAGGGATGCTCTCTTGGCACTCTGGGCATCACAAAGCCCATGTGGAGCAATGCCTGGGGCTCAGGTCCATGTGGCCGCAGCGGTGGCTCCTGGCCATGGGGTGATCTCAGGACAGCAGGTTTCAGCAGAGGTGTGATGTGGTTCGTGAGCACAAGAGGAAACAGCTGGGGAATGGTCTTTGGTGGCAGAACTGGTTAACGCAACTAGTCACGCTCAGAGCTATTGTTCTCCACTGGTATTCAGCTCTGCAGACTTCTGCTGCTATTTCAGGTCTGCTGGAGGGCTCATGTACCCAACAGCCTGCCTGGTTTTTCTTCTAATTATTTCAGTCAGTCTAAAAAAAGATATTACCTCCCTCTGCAAACCTCGCCTCCATTGTTCTCAGCTGAGAAGATGAGAAGGAAAGGAGAAGAAGTCTCGACACCCGTTAACTCCAGGTTAAGTGATGTTCTGCATAGGTACGGCAAGTGTTGGGAGGAAAAGCAGGAGATAGCTTCTGCTCATCAGAGGTGGAAGAGATACCAGAGCATCCATCCGGGCTGGCTGCCCCCATCCTGCAGGGCCAGGGGTTAATGGAGGAGCCGGGAATCACCCTGAGACACACCAGGATTGGAAATGAGAAATCCTTGTGCTGTCACGGGGCATTGACAGGGAAATGATCGCCATGTCAGCAGAAAGACATCCCCACGGCGGGGGGAGGAAGGTGCTAATAGATGTGCTGTGGTGAATCTGGGTTTTGACAAGAGGCTGAGGCACCAATCACGCTTGGATAAGCAAAGGGATGATGATAGGGTCTATCATCCAGCACTGGTGTGAGCTGGGAGAGGACAGCACAGGCATTGCACTCACCACACTTGCCCATAGGGTTTTGGGGCAGGACCCCCCTGTTTGTTCCTCTTGCACAAGGCTACAAGAGCAGCAGGGGCTGAGCCAGGACTGGAGCTCTTAAGATCAACAACACACAAACAATTATTAGTGATAATGAGCAAAACCACACTGATGGCATCTCCTTCGTATCAGCTTAGCGCTGGGTTTGGCAAAGGCTCCAGTCTCGCTGAGATGATCTCCTTGTTGTGTAAACACCTTCTGTGGCCTTCCCTGTTCCTCCTCCGTGGCTGAGAGCCAAACTGGGCAAAGAATGAGTGGCAATGAGTGCTGGCAATGGCAATAAAGAGGCCTGGCCAGTGGCTTGGGGGATGTGAGCATCCTTCACAGCTCTCCTTAACCTGGCATGACTGCACTGCTGAAAGGTTTGACCGGAAAATCATGGCTGGCCATGGTCACCCAGAGCTGTCACCAAGCCAGGGTTAGCGCTCTGCTGCCGAGCATTGGGTGGGAGCTGCTTTAAAAGCACGGTGTCTCTGTTTAATTCGCTGAGCCATCAAAAAGGGGCTTCACCTGGGGAGTGCGAGCACCCCAGCTCACCCACAGCCTCCTCCAGTGGGTGCGGGAGAGCAAGGCAGGCTGCAGCAGTGCCGAGCTCGGCTCCAGGATGGTGCCAGCCATCACAAAATGAGCTGTTGAAAGAGGTGATATTTTATCCAGGCTTTTAAAATGACCAAAAATACCCCCAAAGTGCCAGGAATGCTGTTTGGTGTTCTCTGTTTTCCCAGCAGGGCTGGGGGAGGAGAGGGAAAACCTCTGGCCTTACAGATAGGGTGTGGGCTGTGGTTCCAGCCCTCCTGCAAAACTGTGATGGGTGAAGAAGTGAAGGATATATTTAGCGTGCTGTCAACAAGCACATGAGGATGTGTGTGCTGCGAGAGCAAACAATGCAGAGCCCACATCCCTCTGAGTTAGCAGCTATCCTCACCCTTGCAAGCAGACCCAGAGAAAGCCACTGTGACTTCACTGCGGTGGGGGGACCTGTTGTCTGCAAGAGGCTGCTCATTGCATGAGGCCATGGAGGATGGTCCGAAAATGATATGGGTAAAGCCATCAGGCCTGTGTCTGCAGCTGGGGTTGGGCTGCCCCTCCAGGATGGGATGCACTGTCAGACCATTATCTTCTTCATTGGTAAGAGGTGGTGCAATGCTGCTCCAGCAAAGTGAAACTGAGTCATGAGTATATAGCAGCCTTCCAGTACCTGAAGGGGGGCTATAAGAAACCTGGAGAGGGACTTGTTGTAAGGGCATTTAGGGACAGGCCAAGGGGAATGGCTTTAACCTGACAAAGGGGAGACTGAGATGAGCTCTTAGGCAGAAGCTCTTCCCTGTGAGGGTGCTGAGGCGCTGGCACAGGGTGCCCAGAGAAGCTGTGGCTGCCCCATCCCTGGCAGTGCTCAAGGCCAGGTTGGACACAGGGGCTTGGAGCAAGCTGCTCCAGTGGAAGGTGCCCCTGCCCATGGCAAGGGTTGGAGCTGGATGAGCTTTAAGGTCCCTTCCAATCCAAACCATTTCATGGTTCTATGAGTGGCACCAAGGAGGCTGGCTGGGTGAATCGCAAAACCATTTGCAAGGGGACCCGTGGTCCTCCTGCTCTGCACCTCAATGGCCATGTTTGGGGTCTTGCAAAACTTGTGGGGCAGGATCAGAGGAGAACAGCAGTGCCGGAGGTCAGGAGGGATGGCCACAGCGACACAGCTGCCTTGAAGCCACTGAATTGGGGCCAGCATGGGTGAGGAGTCCCCACTGCCCTCCGAAACATGGGCAAACCTGTCTCTCCAGTGACAGGTACCACATGAAAGAGCTGTGGTCACCCTCATGTCTCCCTGCCATCCTTTCCCTGCTGAGACAGGAAGCTTTGGCTCCTGCATCCAGCCCGAGGTACCTCGTGACATGGGTCAGCCACTCCATCTGCTCCCAACTTGGTTTCCCTCCACCTCAAATGGCAATAACCCATCTCCAGGGTGCCGTGAAGCCAAGTTCATTAGCGCCAGGCTTCATTAGATGCTCTGAGCAGGGCTGGGAGGGCAGAGGCCCATTATCACAATTGCCATGTTATCTGCTAAGCAGCAGGGAGGAGGAGGTGGCCATGCCAGCAAGGCTGGGGGTCAGAGCCAGGCCCCGAGTGGCCACAGGGCTTCTGCCCTCAGCTGAAGGAGAAAGTTTCAGCCCCTTCATGGCACAGCTTAATGTGGTGTCCTTAACTTAATCTATTTGGTTGGGGCTGAAATAAAGATGCTCAAAGAAAGCACTGGGTCTGAATGGATGCCCAAGGATAGGGCTGAATTCAGGCTCTTGATGCCAGGTAGAGCCCTTGGCACCTCCTCACAACTGCAGTGTGTTTGTGGGGAGAAACCACTTCTCATATGGAGTGCAATCCTCTAAGCTACCTGAGCTCGGCAGGAAGTGTGGAGGTGACCCCATCCTTAGCTGATACATGGGCAATTAGCAGCAGCAAAGGGTGCAGGAGATGGGAGATCGTAGATGTGGGGCTAGCATGGAAGAAGGGCTCTCCTCACCTCCCTGCCTGCTTCCTGGGCTTAAAGCCTGTGTTTTATGGACGAGCCATGTGGAAGGATGGTGTTTCCATCCTGAGAAGCCGATGATGCAAAATTCCTGCATGGTGGTGGAATCAAATACAGAAATACAGAGGTCTTTCCATCGATACCACCCAAATACAGCGGTTTAAGCTGCTGCCTGTCATGAAAAACCCCAAGGGAACTCTCTGTGGCTAAAAGTGCTTTCTCACAAACCACTCGAAGCCTCAGTGGCCCTCAGCCACCAGCATCACCCCTGCTGCCTTCAGCTCTGACACAGAAATACCAAAGGAGGTTGATGTTTCAATTTGGAAATGCAAAGAGTTTGCGGTCACTGTAGGGTTTTTTTCTCATTCTATGGTTATCAGTGATCTGAGCCACAGCATCCCAGCTCTGGCTTCCGGATGCTTCATTTTAGCTGGACCACTAAGCCAGTGTATTGGCTCTGAGGTGGGAGCAGGCCGCAAAGGCAGCAGCAGATCCAGGATGATGCTCTGGCTTCTTGGAGGCAGCTCGAGGAACGTCTGGCTGCTGCCCAGTTGATGGAGATGATGCTGGTGCAGGGATTTAGCTGGAAATCGATGCTGGCACATGAATTTGGCAGAGATGCCATTGGTTATCTGTGGCTGGATTTGCAGGGAGCATTGTGGGAAGCTCATTTGGATCAGGTTTTGCCTTGTAGCTGAGTGCAGGGAATGGCCTGGGGAGGCCACATGCTGCAGGTGGAAAAAGAGGTTTTCATTTTGGGGTGGATCTGGAAAATATAAAGGGGGCAGAAGGGGGAAAATCAATTGAGATTAAACTGAAACTTCCTGATCTAAAGAGAAAAATCTCCCAAACAGTGTGGGTTTAGATCACCTCAGAATAGTCAGTTTGACAAGAAATGCAGAGTTTATTTTGCGGCTCAATCAGCCCCCTTCTAAAGCTTAAGGGGAAAAAAATCCATTCCCAAATAAAAAGTTAAATTCTACCATTCCTGAAAACCCTTCAGGAACAGAGACTGGGTATTCCTGAGGGGCTTCCTTTTGGGAACCCTGCAAGAAGTGTTTTGACGTTTCCAAACCACCTTCCTTTTCAGCCTCCAGATAGCTTCCAGGTTCACCTGAAATGGGTAAAGAGGTTTGAAGACTCCTGGGAGCAGCAGGCTCAGCAGGGAGCCCGGCATCCCCATGGAGCATGGAGCAGCACCTGCAGGTTTGTTATCCAGGGAAATGCGGGATGTGGGCTCCATCTCTCCATCCATGCCTTGTTGGAGTTGCCTCTGGGTTTCCCTGAGGATGCCGACGGCCAAAAGCATCCTCGGTCCTTGCTGCCAGTGTCTGGGTAGGAAAATCCTCTGGCTCCTGGATCCAGGCTTCAGGGTGATGCTGTCCCTGAAGGTTCCTCGTGCAGCGCCAGCAGACACGAGCTGAGTCTTAGTGTGAGCAGGGAGGGGGTGAGGTTTGTGGCCATACTCTGGTTTTGGTGGTGACTTGGGAGCTAGGATTGGATCAAGTGGATTCTGGAGAGATTTACAAGTAAACCCTTTCACATGAAGGGCTTACTGTGTTGGCCTGTTGTGTCCGAGACAGGTTTTGGGGGCATTGCCCATTGGGCAGCCAAGGCAAAGTGAGGAGTGTGAAACACTCTCCTGTGATGGGATTTTCCTCCTGCCACGTGTTCACTCCTCCTTAACCCCATGGTGAGGCCATACAAGGATCACGAGCACTTTCCATCCCATTCCCAGCACTGCTGCCACCTCCCAGCATTTCCAGCAAGGGCAGGACCTTGGTGGCTGTGTCCCACCCTAGTGATACCCATTGCAGACACAGGCTCAGGAGAAGGTCTGGCTGAGAGCACCCATGGGAAGTGTTTCCTTTCTGAGACTGCAAAACGTAATTAATGCCGGTAATTAACGTGGAGACTCGTTAGGATGAGGCCAGGCTGAGCTCCCACTGGTGAGCACAGCCTCTGCGCTGCAGGCTCTGCCGAATGTGGGCCAATGGGCTGGGACAAGCCCATTCCCTGCCTTCATCCCTTGGCTGTGATGAGGAGGAGGGCGGTGTGGCTGGCAGGATCTCCTCGAACTGTCCCGATGCCATCAAATATAAAGCAAATTCCCCTCCATCTCCTTCCGGGAAGCACCTTGGCCCCAGGGGATACCAGTGGGGCAACACCAAAGGGCCCACATGTGCCTCAGTCAGTCCCGAAATACCAGCCAAGCCCATGGTGCAGGGAGGTAAAGGGCAGGACTCACGGGCAGGATCAGGCCCATTGGCTGGCTCCGGCTGTTTTGCAGGGAAAAGGCTGTGATGTGCTTGTGTGTGACTCCTCCAGGCTGTGAACTTTGCAAATTGATTTCTGCTCTGTGTAGAATTGGGCTAATATTATTTTGTTTCCCTTTTTCAGGTGGTTTATGGGCATTTTCATCCCTCCAAGGTACTGGCTTGGGGACATCAGCTTGGTTAAGTCAAGTAACATTTGCCAGGGCCTTTCTGCAGCACCCCTGCCATGCCACTGCCGGCATCCCTGCCGTGCTGACTCCAGCATCGCTGCCACACCGTTGTCCACATCTCTGCCACTCTTGTCTCCAGCGTCCCTGCCACGCCGCTGCCTGCATCCCGCCCCTCATCCCTTCCCATGAGCCTTTCCCTTCAGCCCAGCCCCTCGGTCCCCTGCCCATCCGAGCCCCTCAGCTCCCCGGGCGGTGCCGCCAGCGGCACCCGCCCTGCCCGCGGCCCGTCCCTGCCTTCCTCCATCGCTCCTCCTCCTCCTCGGCCGGCACAGGCGGTGCTGCCGTGTGGTGCCACCCCCCTCTAGTGCCGGCCCGGCGCACCCGCACCCGGCTCCCCGCACTCGGGCTCTTTCCTGCCCTTTCCTGTCTTTCCTCTGGCTTCACCATCCCCAGGCTGCTGCACGGGCGCTTCCCCTCAGCTCCCTCGGGCGCTGTGGCTCCCAAGCCCCACGGAAGGGATGCAGGGTCCCGTGGACCTTCCTCGTGGTTCAGGGGATGCTCAGAGGCAGGGATGCTGCTGCTCACCCATGGGTTGCTGCGGCGCTGCCCATTGCAATGACAACGAACCAGGCTGAGAGCAGGTTGGTGCCGCAAGTTGTGTCCCACCAGGCTTGAAAATCTCTTTCCCTGCCACAGCAGAGAATTCAGAGCTTGATGGAGATGCCAAAACAACATGTCCCATCCCTGGCAGTGTTCAAGGCCAGGCTGGACACAGGGGCTTGGAGCAAGCTGCTCCAGTGGAAGGGGTCCCTGCCTGTGGCAGGGGGTTGGAACTGGATGAGCTTTAAGGTCCCTTCCAACCCAAACCAGCCTGGGATCCTATGATGTTATTCTATGGCCAAAAACAACTGCAAGGACAGACCCTTTGCATCAATGTTTTGAGGGGTTTATTTGTGTTGTTTAACTTCAGACACCAATTATGGCTGCAGAGGAAGTACATTTTGGATGGATACTGCCAAGTGCCCTCTGAATGAGCTGGAAAGCTGGAAACATGCTCAGAAATCCATGAAGACTGCAGGAAAGCATGGGAAAGACAGACCAAGGCATGGGAGAGGAAGCAGAAAGAAAGGCAGATTAAGGGGTGATGTGGCCTCCTTCGTATTTCCCGGTGCAACACTGCCCCTATTTTATCTTGGAAAACCCCTTGCAGCTCAGCCCTGAAAGCGGGATTCAGCAGCTTGGAGTAACCCAAATGTTTCCTTTGCTGCCTTAAAGAAACTGTTGGAACAGAGCGGGCTTAAAGCCTGCTGAAGAGGCCCATTTATCTGGGAACTGAGAGAACATATTGGGATAATATTTGGAAAAGCCTGTGGATGGGCACGGCCCAGCATGAGCCGGGCAGCAGTGACCTGCCAAGCTGTGGGGGAGAAGCCACCCTCTGCGTAGGGCTAATTTTCTCCTTTTCCCTCATTTCCTTTCCATTTCCTTCCTGGCTCCGAAAGGTTTTGCTCTGCCTGGGTGGGTCCTTGGGATGTGTTTCCCTCAGGAGAGTGGCAGTGCTGGAAGAAAAGGGGATGTTTCATGGACAGGGTGGCAAACACCAGGTCTGAGCATCCTGAATGGGGGGGAAGGTGTTTCTTTCCCCTGGTTAACAACCAAGGCTGGTCTGCAGGACCTGTTTAATCAGATATCACTTAAACCCAGATTGATTTCTGCCTAATTAGTCAGCAATAAGCATTTAATTGGCAAAGCTGCAACGAAGCTGCAGCCCCCCCTTCCTGGAGCCATTACCAGTGTCTATTTTAACACTCGGAGCCTGGCTGGGATTCAATAAGTGGGTTTGGGTTTTGTGTTTTGGCCATTTAAAAACATTAGTGTGTGTTCAGAATGCAGTTGGACATCTCATTTGGGGATGAAGTATAATTATGCTTGATGAGCACTAATAAGCAGCTTTCAAAATGAGATCAGGGTTGCATCTCTCCTGCTGTCTCCTGCGGGGAAACTGATATTCCTCACCAGCGGCTGATGCTGATCTTTATGGGACTAATGCAGACAAGTCTGAGGCTCCATAAAACCCACTTTGCCTTTCACTGCCTTGTTTTTAAGGGTCTTTTTCTACCTGGGATGAGTTTTTATTGCTGGGGAGGTTTGTTCCTTGTGGGATTTCCCCCATTGTGGGTCTGGGGGTGCCTTTGCAGGATGCAAAAGGTGATTTACCAAAACCAGGCTTTCCCCCCTCCAATTTTCCAGCCTCAAAGGGAAAGAAAATAAACACTGGGTTTTTTTTTGACTGTGCAGAAGGGAAACTGAATTCTGGGCCCCAAACTGACCCCAAGCCTTGGGACCTTGGTGCTGGCTCGAAGCCTGGCTGCAGGCTGGAGCAGACGCTGCTGATGCAGTGCCCAGCACAGATGCTGGTTGATGGTCGATGGTTGAACTGGTGTCGAGGTCGGCTCTGCGTTAGCACCAGCGCCTGCCTAGGTGGAGCTGCTTCTCTTTCAGCATCCCGTCCAGCCAGAAAGCGCTGGATCCGGTTTGATCACCTAAACCCTGCCTGCTTGCAGCGCCTGAGCAGAGCTCAGGGGAAAAGAAACCCACCCAGACTGTGGGTTTGTGTTTGTTTTCCACGCTCCCCCTCTCAAATACCATGGCAAAGGTAAGCTCATGGAGATCAGGCTTTGGCAAGCCCTGTTATGCTGCCGAAACCTCCAGGAACGCCCTTGGGGAGCCCCAAGCACACCCTGTGCTGGGATGGGGAGTGAGGCCTGGCCCCAGCTTGCAGGGGGATGTGGGGACACGTGTGACACTAACCCACAGAACACCCCCTTCTCTTCCAAAACCGGTCCCTTCCCAATGGGAGAGGCAGCAGAGCCCCCCCAAAATCCCATAGGGATATGTGTACCCGTTGCCCCTGCAGCCATCTCTCTGGCAAACCCCAGAGCTGCTGCCCACTGGGCTCTGAACCCCGAAATTCCCAACTGGGTCAAAATACTCCCAAAAAGCTGAGGTGGCAAAGGAGGAAAACCCCTCCAGGCCCTGTCCCGGCCCTGCCAGGCATGGCTCTGGGGGTGGCGTGAGGGGGTTTAATGGACACCAACTGGAGTTTGGGGGGGGGAAACACCTTTAACTGGGAATGCTCGGTGCTTGAGCAGCTCTCCTGAGGTTTTCCCCAAGGCATTTTGCAGCAATTAAGGAGATGCAGGTAAATAACCAAGCCCCAGAGCCTGGGGAAGGTGCCAACTGCTCTGCGTGCAGCCCAGACCCAGGCACTGACTCCGGGCTGACCATGTTCCAGCTCTAAATAGCTGCCTTTTGGGGGCAGGTGGGTCCCAGTAAACCTTATATTTCTGGACACAGCAAGCGCATTGTGCAGGGAAGGCTTTCCAAGGATGCTCCCCACGCCCTTGTCAGGAAATACCACGCAGCTCCCTTCGTGCCATGCCAGAGTTTGTTATTTAATTGGCACAAATGACAGCCTCAGCAAGGACGCGCCGTGTTTCCCCTGGGCTCCTGGGTTCTGCCTGGAGATCGCTGCTGGTTTGATCTTTGCATCTCTCCACCTCCAGGCTCGTCTCTCTCCCTGCTCCCAGTGCTTGTTCCAGTGCAACCGGGTTTGTTAGGGAGTGAAAATGCTATCGGGGGGGTCTGGTCACAGCCGGGTCCTTCGGGGCATCGCTGGCCCTGGGGATGAAGTAAACCGGTTGTATTTGATTTAATGAAGCACCACAGGGAGCAGGCAGCCGCCATCCCTGCCCAGTGCCCGTGTGAGAGCCCAATTCCCAAGCCCAGTTTCAGCCCTGGAGCCACCATCCTCACAACAACGCTGTGATTCCTCCCAGGGGGATCCGAAACATCCTCCCCCTGCAGTGATGACACAGCCCCGGCGCAGCGCCGGTGTAACCGGCTCTTCCAACAGCGCTGTTCCAGGGTGGGGTTGGGCTGGCCCGGGCTTTATTGCAGCTCCCGCTTGGCTCCGATGCTTTTCCCCGGTGCGGTGCTCTCGGATGAAGCGGGATGGCAGTGGGGAACGGGAGAGGAGGAAGGGTTCCTGCCCCACGTACAGGATGAGTGCCCCCAGAATGCACCCGTGGGGTCCCCAGCACCCTGTCCTTAGGGATAAGCCCTTTTTGCACCCCAAAACAGAGCAAATGGGAGCCCACACAGCCCCGGCACAGCTTCATAGGGATGCAGCAGGAGCTGAAGCATCTCCCAGTCCCACCACTTGGGCATTTCCTTCCTTGCCCTAATTTTCAAACTGACAATAAACCCCAGAACTGTTTGAGATGGGTGAAAAGGTCCCTTTTAATCCCAGGCCAAGCACAGAGCCACTTTTTCTTTTAACTTGTTGATTTTCCCCCCTCTATGAATGTCTGTGCTGGGCACGGCAGTCCCTGGAGCTCCCTTTCACGGCTGAGCTCCAATTGTTTCTGAACTCCCAGATCCATCTTCTGGATACTTTTACAAGCTTCAGCCCATCGTGGGCCCTTCCTTTCTGTTTTTCATTGCCAGTGTTTGTACCAGGTGACATTTTCACTGGGCTGGGAAATCTTCCTGCCCGCAGCACTGGTTCTAACAGCTGAGATTTAATCTGAGAGGGAGAAAGCATCAGATAGGAAAGACCCATCCGGATCTCAGTGAAATGGCAGCAAAGCGGTGCAGCAGGAGGCTGAGGGAAATCTCCAGCCCAGCCTGGAGCAGCACAAGGACTGCGCAAGCCCCGACCATCACTGGACAGATGTTGGTGTAATTACAGCTAAAACCTCTGGTGCAGGGGATGCTCCGATACTCTGAGTGTATCGTCGCAGTCAGGCAGCTTCTCTAATCTCCAGTTCAAATCCCTTTTGCTGCTGTCTTCAGTGTTTGGAAGAGATGCTGGATGGTAGAAAAGCATTAGCACATCCCTGCTTGGTCATCATCCCAGACTGGTTTGTGTTGGGAGGGACCTTAAAGCCCATCCAGCTCCAACCCCTGCCACGGGCAGGGACCCCTTCCACTGGAGCAGCTTGCTCCAAGCCCCTGTGTCCAACCTGGCCTTGAACACTGCCAGGGATGGGGCAGCCACAGCTTCTCTGGGCACCCTGTGCCAGCGCCTCAGCACCCTCACAGGGAAGAGCTTCTGCCTAAGAGCTCATCTCAGTCTCCCCTCTGGCAGGTTAAAGCCATTGCCCTTGGCCTGTCCCTACGGGCACTCTCTGCCTTTCTTGTCCACTTCTATAGGTACTGGAACAATGCTCCGAGGTCTCCCAGGAGCCTTCAAACCCTGTGGTCCTGCCAGGGATCAGAGCATCTGGGACATTTGAAATGAGCTTCCCTGTGCCAGGGTTGGTGTATCCAGGGCCACTGGCATGGAGCTGCTGCTTATCGCCCACCTTCCTGCACCTTCCTTCACTGCATCCCCTCCTTCCTCTCCATCACATTTTACATCACCTCTTTGGAAACAGCTCATTCCAGGTTTAGGAAGGAAAGAGAAAAGCAGGGGCACTATTTCCATTGATCATGATTCTCCTGGGAATTCACTCAGGGTTTTACCAGCTTCAAAGCTGGTGGCTGCTAAACAGTGTCAGTGGCATTGCCAGAGCCTGTGTGCTGCTGTGACACATCACCCATGGGGATGCTGCTCCACAGCAGCTCCAAACCTTATTCTCTGCTGGCAGGCTTCACTTGTGTGCAGGATTTTACCATTAATACAACTGAAACCAGACCATCTGGTCACTGGTGAGCCTGGTGTTACTCTAACACCTAAAAGGACCAGCAGAGAAAAAGAGATTGAGAGGCGTGAATTTAATGCAGAAACACTGATTTCCCCTTCAGATTTACAGGTTCCTGGATGGAAGCAGCAACAATGGCCAAGAGCCCCATGTTTTGCCATGCCCAGTGCGTGTGCTGGGAGGGATCTGGAGTGGCTGCAGGAGGATGCTGGAGGCATCAGGTTTAAAGGCTGTTGTTAAAGGGCTGGTGTTAATGGGCACCCTGATGGCGAGAGCCCGGGCGCTGGAGCTGTGCAGGGGCTGGAGCCAGAGCTGGATGGGATTTTTCCACATGGGCTTTCACTGGCAAGTGAAGAGTCAAGCTGCAGAGTGAGTCCCTGGTGCAAACAGGATCATGAACCGCATCGCTTTAATTATGCCAGTGCAAATTTCACTCATTTGGTTAAGCCTGGGAGCTACAGAAAGAGCTATTTCCAGGTGCGCTGCTTTAATTACCGTGTGCCCTTTATTAACCACGGCACGCAGCGTGCCCGGGGCTTGCAGCCACCAGCATCACCATGGCCCTGCTCACGTCCCTGGGACGCCGCTTGGGTCACATAAATGGGTTTTAACCTGATTTTTGCTGTAATCCCTGCACTGAGAGGCCCTCATCGTGCAGAGGATAAACCCTCAGCTCCCACAGCCAGGGCCTGGTGGGGTTTATGGGGCAGCTCCCACCGGCCAATGTCCCCACCAAGCCAAGCAGCCACCCGGCTCCAGCACCCCAGGGGCTCCTCTGGGCTTTGTGCGTTTGCAAACTGCCTTTTGTTTGCTTCGATTCGTGCCCTGCAGCAGGCAGGGGCACAGCTCCCGCTGCCCCCTCTGCCTGCAGGCAGGGGCAGGGCGGCAGTCCCCCAGCGCCGGTCCTCCCATTCCACCCCTGCAGAAATAGCAGCTTTCGGGTGCTTTATTTGCACTTTCCTTTCCTGCCCTTGCCTTAAAAAGGCGCAGAAGGGTTCGGCTTTCAAACAAGCACCATTTAAGCGATGCTCTTCCCTGCTCGTCCAGCTCCCAGCTGTAACCCCACCGCCGCACGGAGCGCATGGTGCGTGGTGGGATTTGAACTGTAACTCATGGAGCGACGTAAACCTGCCAGGATTATTGTGCATTTTATAGAGCACAGTTCGAGCGTTACTGGTTCAGCAGCGCCTCTTTCTGTGCTGCCTCTGCAGCAGCTCCTCTTTAATCTCTCTGCTCGCTAAACCCATTGCAGGAATTCTCCGGGTTTTCAAATAATCCCAGGAAAAGAGTTAAAAGGGAGCCTCTGCCTCAGTGTGCATCCAGTGCAAAGCACGTGAGGCCAAAGTCTGGTTTTCCTGACCCCCCTGGTAAATCCTATGGGCTCGGCTGGAAAACTGCCCTCCAGAACATAAGGGGATACACCTCTGAGTTTCAAAACCCAGCCAGTGAGAGAGGAGGAATGTGGGGATGTGGGCAATGAAATGTGGGTCTCAGTGTGGCAGTCAGTGCTCAGGCAAGGCTCTAACTCCCCTCAATCTGCTATGCAAGGTGCTGCTGGGGTTTGGTGCCCACGGGGCTGTTGCAGTGGGATGCAGAGCGCTCCCAGGCATGGATCTGGTCTGGTCCTTCTGGGATTTGCCCATTTTTCACCACCCGACACAGGGGACATGGAGTTTTGCATCCTCCCTCCCCACAGGCAACCCTTTTTCCACGTCTGCCATCATAAAGCTTTTCCCACCATCAAACCCTAAACCTTCCCTGGCACCACCAGAGCCCATTCCCTCTCCTTTGCTCCACATGGAGATATTGCCTCCCTCCTTCACAGCCCCTGGTGACCATGGGCATCCCCCATAGACCTTCCCCAGCACAGCGAGGTGGATGTTATGAGACCAAAGGGATGGGGTTTATTTCATTTCCCCTGGCTCTGCCCCCTGCACCTCTCTTGACGTGCATCACACACATAGCAGGCACAACCCTCCAGCCCTGCTCATCCATCTACACACCTTAACCAATGGGAAACACAAGGAAAAGCCCATAAACCAGATGGGAAGTGAGGATTGGATTTGCAGCGCGCTTGTTCTAATGGAAACCATCCTTCACTGCTTAATCAGAAGAAATGGCCATGCACAAACCCATCACTTCTGCCCAGAGGGTGAGATGAGCCCTAATGAAAGCAAATGGTTCCAGTGTCCCCACATGCTGTGACTGGTACCCACAGTGATACCCCAGGGGCTGACCCCCAGTGGGTTTTGCAAAGCTTTTGGGGCTTGGGAAGGTGTGAAGGTGTTTGCATTCAGATGGAGGGGGCTGGGGCAGCCCCAAGGGATGTGTGGAAGCGTTTTGGTTGGCAGCAGGGGTTTGCGCCCAAAATACCCCTTAAATCTCTTCAGGGCTTGGGAGATAGACCCACTCTGGGAACCACAGCTGCCCCAAGGCCATCCCGGCTGGAGGAGCCTGTGGTTGGAGCTGTAGGGCCTGGCAGTGCTCGTTACTGGGCATTGTGAATCCTGGGGTCTGTGTAGGGGCAGATCTAAAGCTCCAGTGTGACGGAGGTGAAGTTCTTATGTGATGAGAGTGGAGCTCAGATGTGATGTGAGTGAAACATCGCTTCATCTCTGGCAGTTGTCAGCTTTCTGCTGGCCTCTGCCTGTGCTGGCAGGGAGGGCTGTGGAACAGAGCATCATTGACCCACTCCTGAGCCCGGCCTTTGTTTCCAGCACCACCTTCTCCCTAACAAAGCCTATTTTCTAATACCCCACGAGCTTTCTGCTGTCCTCTGAATGGCATCTGTGGGAGGCAAGGACCGTGCTCCAGCCCTCCTGCCCATGCCCATGGCTCCCCTTATGCCCACCATGGCCCAGAGTTCTGCCTCCAAATTCCCCCATCAGCTTTGCCCCTGTGAGCCCACGAGGAGCCCCAGTTTGGGGGTGCAGGAGGGGTGCCAGGGTGATGGGTGCCCTGTGGGCAGTGCAGGGGAAATGCCCAGGGGATACGGGTGGCAGTGGTGGGAGGCAGGGGGAAGCACAGTGGGAGATGCCTGCGGGGATACATGAGAATGGGGATGGAGAAGATGCAGACAGGATACCCAGAGGGTCGGTGCCAGGGGCTTGGAGGGGCATAAGTTCAGGATGGCTGCACAGCGGCAGTCAGACCTGGGGATCAGAGCTGTGGGATGGCTGAGGGGATGCTGAGGGGATGCAGAGGGTCTGTCGGGGGGAATGCAGGCGCACAAAGGATTATGAGAGACATGCGAAGGGATGGATGAAGGGGGATGCAGAGGGCTGTCAGGGGAGCAGCACTCGGGCACGCAGTGGGAATGCAGCGCAGTACAAGGGGTTGCCCATGGACAAGCAGGAAGGGCTCCGGGGAGCACCACCGGGGGATGCCGGAGGATACAGGGGGGTTTGTCGGGAGACATTCAGGGGTTGACCAGGGACATGCAAGGGACGTGCCAGGAGGTGTCCTTGGAGCTGCACCGAGGCGCAGGGGGGATGCAGGGGTGTGCGGAGGGGGTCCGTGAAGCAGCACCGGGCAGGCGGGGGGCGGTGGGGGAGCGGTGGGGGTGCCCGTCGGCGGGGCCGGGAGGCTGCAGGGGGGGTGCTCACGTCCCGCCCCGTCCGCCCGTTTCCCCGTCGCTGCCGCCGGGCCGGGCCCTCCCCGCCGCCTCCGCCTGCCCCCCCCCGGAGCATCCCCCCGCCCCCCCGGGCTCCGGGGCCGCTTTAAAAGGCGCAGCTCCGCCGCTCCGCCCAGCCCGGCTCCGCGGAGCGCACCATGCCCGCCGCAGCCGGCCCCGGCCCGGGGAGCGCGGCCGCGCCGCCGCCCGCCCGCCTCTGCCTGCTGGCCCTGGCGCTGGCGCTGAGCGGGCGCGGGGCTGCGGCCGAGCCCTCCCGCACCGTCTACACCAACCACTGGGCCGTGCGGGTGCGGGGGGGCCCCGCCGAGGCCGCCCGCATCGCCGCTGCTTACGGGTACATCAGCCTGGGGCAGGTAAGGGGCAGCGGCGGGCAGGTGCCCGGGCACCGGGAGCGCGGATGCATGGGGGGAATGGGGGCTTGTACTGGGGATCCCGGGGCCGGGAGATGGGCCCCGGAGCGGTCGCGGCGAGGCCGGTGCCGCCGGAGCCTTGGTTTGCCCTGGGGGTATCCGGACAGCCCCGGCCGCCGCTTCCACCGCACCGGTCCCGGCCGAACCGGCGGCGGCTCCTCGGAGTGCCCGGGCCCCGCCGAACCCGCTCCCGCAGCGGCGGGGAATTGCACAAGTTCCTCCCATCCTGGGAAGTTCTATTTGAGGATTTAACAAACTTTGGACTCTCTGGCCGGGTTTATCGGAGGGTTTGGGAACACGGAGAACTTTTGCTTTCAAGCCCCCGCCGCACACGGGTGGCTTAAAGGCGACTTGGAGCGTTTCTGTTCCTGTCGATTTCTTCGTTCTCTCTGTTAAACCCGGCTGCGCGCTGGTGTCCTCGGAGCTTCCTCTCGAGTTATCACCCTGTGCTCAGCGCTTTTCTGGCTGGGTGGCACTTCAGGGTGTCTGCCTGCCCAAGGTGTCTCCTGCGCTATAAATTATAACCTTGCTTTAGATCGCAACCCTCCCTTTAAGTATAATTAAAGCCAGAGGGTGCTACGTAAACACACTTTCGGTGGGGGGTTAAAGGCTGAATTGGGGACTGCCTCCTGCACCGGTGTCTGTGACCCCCGTGGGGATCACCCCTCGCATCCCACCCTCCATCTCCAACCTGTTCTGCCTGACTGTTGTCCCACCGAGGGGAAAATCACTTCCATTATTCAATGCTTCTACCGCAGGGTTGCATGAATGTGGTTGTGCAACCCAAAGGGCTTTCTGGTGTTTATCCCTCTTCAGCCAGAGAATATCTTGATCGAGCTTCCCATTCTCCCGATTTGCATCAGCCTAACGTCAGCTCCTGGTCTGGGGTTTTTGCCGTGTCCCTTCCCTGCTGGAGCATCTGCTTCCCTCCCAGCATCCTGCCTTTCCCAAGCTCTTCCCTGTGACGCTGGAATCCTTTGGCTCACGGGCACGATGTGGCCCCTCCGGAGCATCCATCCCACCCCGCTGAGCCCGCTCCCGGGGCAGCCCGACGCAGGCTGGAGAGCAAGGGAAATATTTCTGCGGTTGCATCAGGGTGTTCGTGGCTCCCGCCCGTCCCGCGGATACCGGGAGCTCCTGCACCGCTGGGGCTTCCCCAGCTGCTCTCAACTCCCTGCCTTCAGCATTCCTGCTCCACGGGCCCCTCCGGCTTTTCCCATGGGAGCTCGGCCAGGGCCAAACCCTGAGGAACCACTTTCCCTGCGTGTGTGTGCGCTTATGGGTGATGTCTGTTGTGCTGTGCTCGGGGCTCATAGGGCTGTGAGTCCCCCGTTGGGTCCTCTGCTTGTGGAGCTGCTGGGGGTAACACTGTTCCCGATGGGATGGGCCTGATCCTGTTGGAAAACCCTGCCTGAGGGCATATCACCCTGCCCTGGGGAGATGATCGGGTGGAGGCAAGTGGTGGAGTCCAATGTGGCAAGGCAGGAGGAGAGGGGACAGTCAGAGGGACCCAGCTGGGCGCCAGGGAGCCCTGTGCTGGTGGCTGCTCCTGCCTGGAAAGGCATCGCTGTGCTTTGCGCACACAAGCGTCTGCCCCATGTCCGACCTGTCCCTGCATGTTCCCATGCCCAACCCATGCACCAGGACACTCTAAAACCCTTCCGGGTCGCAGCAGTGACATTTCCCTTGGGGAATCATTTACGTCAACTTCCATTGAAGTGATGCAAACAATCGGACAAAAGGAGAAGCTTTTACACCCCCGAACTCCTGCTCCTTCTTCCCCACGGGGCTGTGCTGGGCGTGCAGGAACAGGCCCCGGCCGAGGGCCGTGCGGTGCCGGTGCTCCAAGCACTGCCTGCTCCACAGAGCCTGTTCCTATCCCGGGAACGGGGTTTATGTGAGGTTTTCCTTGTGCAGTGTCCAGTGCTGTGCATAGGGACATGGGTTAGGGGTGGACTTGGTGGTCTTACAGGGCCTTTCCAGCCTGGCTGATTCTATGATTTTGGGAGGGTTTGCAGCAGTCCTCAGCAGTGCCAGCTGCAGTGCAGGAGGTGGGCAGGATTCATTTGGGCAGGATTCATTTGGGGCTGCAAGTGGAGCTTTCTTGGATTCCTGTCATTCGGGGGATGCTGGAATGATGGTGCTGGGTTGGTCCTTGGCTGAATCTGGCATGGCCATCTGAGAACAACATTCCGGAAGGCTCAGTGGCTGGAGCCCTTATCCCCAGTGGGAACGGACGGTATCCCAAGGAAGGGAGCAGTCATGTCCTCCCCAGCTGGATCCAGCCTGCTGGAGGGCACCAGTGCCAACACACTGCATCTTGTGGGAATGGGATGGATTGGGTGAGATGCTGGAGGATTTCTCTGAATGGGGAGGGAAGAAATGGGCTCAGCAATGCCCTGACTGCCCTCGGTGGTGTCCAGCTCTTCTATGCTGTATCTCATTAGCCACAAGCAGTCTTGAACCTGCTGGAAGTACTAATGGCTGTCAATGGGGCAGGGCAGGCACCGGGCTCATCTCTGCCTGGCAGTGCATGGGGACAGCCGGGTTCTGCTGCAGGAGCATCTCCTGAGTGCCTCTCCCTGCTCTGGTTGTGCCTGGATTTGAGGGGAAAAAGGGGATGGAAAAGGAGATTGGGATGTGGCCAAACTCCTTGCAATCGTACCACTTCTTAGTGCTGTGGAGAGCTGTCTTTGTAGAGTGATCCGTGCTGGCAAGGACCTATGGAGGTCTGTGGACCAGCCTCCCCCATTAACTTTGAGGCTAAATCAGGCTGCACAGGGCCTCAGCTGGGTGAGAGCTGAAGCTCTCCAAGGATGGAGATACCAGCACCTCTCAGGGCCCATGTGTGTCCACCTTCCTTTATATCCAAACAAGGTTTCTCCCCTCGCAACTCATTGCCTCATCCTTTCGCCGTACATCTCCATCTCTAACCACCTGTGTCCCACTGGGGCCATGAGTATCTCCTTCAGCTTCTAGCTCCTCCCCATTTGGCCAGATGACATTGGCAAGTGTGTGTGTTTTTGGAAGTGGAGCCATCAACACCCTTGGCATAGTGATGATGGCTTTGCAGGGTGCAAAACGTGCTTGCATTGCTTTGGCTTGCTCCACGTGCAGCCCAGCTGAGCACTGCTTCCTGCTTCCTTTGCCTCAGATGCAGGAAGGAAGAAAACCTCCTCGTGGTTGTTGAGGTACGAATTCAAATTGCCTGGAAAAATCTCAAATTGCCCCTCAAACTTCAGCCCAAAACTGCAAATCAATTGGGAAAATGAGAATGGACCCTTGGGGATATGGGAAGCTCCTGTGGGTGTTCTTGTTGTAAGCCAGGAGTCTAAAAAAACCAAGGTTCATGGTTGTAAATGCACTTGGGGAGGGAATGAGCATGCCTGGAGCTGCTTGGTGTGGTCTGGTGGGCTTTGTAACTGCAGCTGGGGGCAACCTGGGCTATCTCCTGTGTGGTGGAGCTGGGACCTTTCACCATGGGCAGCTGTCTCCTGGCTGGTCCGGAGCCGATGGGTATGACCTGGGTGTCGGGAAGGACCATAGTGCTGCCATGTGCCTCTTGGGTGCTCCGCTGGGATTTCCAGCTTCCCCATCCCTCTGGCCATGGGGCTGTGGCCTCGCTGGTGCTGTATGCAGGAGAAGACCCAACTGCTGCGAGTCTCCAGTGCTCCCGTCCCAGCGGCTGCATTGCGGAGCCCTCCTGACCTCAAGGAGGAGAACAAATGATTTCCACTAAAAAAAGGGCATTTTAAAGGTTTTCTTCTTAGAACCCCTGATGTGCAAGGGGGCCTCTGGAGGGCACCAAGGTTCAGCCTCGGCTCAGAGCGGGGCCCCTTCTCCTTAGCCTCAACACGAGGTTTTCCTTACTTTTCCTCCCATAAATCCAGGTGAATGAAGAACCTGGAGCACCAAGTGCCTTTCCTGCTTCTCTGACCACGTATCCCCAGAGCCTGGGATGGGATCATCACCCTCCCTGTCCTCCTGCTGGTCTGCCTTGCATGGGGATTCTGCATTGATTCCAAAAGCCCTGCACCTGCTCTGATTTCCCTAAAACACGGGGAGGTTGGAGCATCCTCCTCCCCTTTCCTAAGTGCAAGCACATTTGAGGAGTGGGTTTTAAAAGCCAGGCTGCAAGGGGCAATGTGTAGATGTTAAAGGAAGTGCCCATCTGTGCTGTAGTGCAAAGAAAAGATGATGATGGGGGAGAGGAAGGGTTTAAATGAACTTGAATGGAGACAAATCACAAAAGCTCACACTAAGGGCAGTGAAATGACTTTCTGGCATGGAAGTCGAAGCAAAACTAACTAGATAGTTAATGCTTATAAGAGGCACTGGCACATCTCAGGGTATCAAGCATGGTACCATGTAAGTAGTTGTCATCCTCTGCTTCAGCATCTGGTCCGGATGAACCTGTTTGCTCTCCCTTGCCTGCTGCAGCCAGCCCTGGTCTGGCCTCGGGGATGTCACCCTGGTTCCTGGGTTGGAGATGGGTCTCACAGCATGGCTGTCCCTGGTCCTCTGAGCCAGGCACAGGGGCTGCTGATGGCTCCCTGCAGCTCCTGGCCATGGGGCAGGGTTTTTGGGGGGAGGAGGAAAACCAACCTCAGCTAAAAGGGATTTCATAGCAGAGACCCGATCCGTACCAACATTGTGTGACCTGGGAGCCACACGCAGTGAGAGCAGCTCTTGGGTCCTTCCCATCCCTGTGGCTGTGAATCCCTGTGGAATGCTTTTCATATGGCTCCTGGCTGAGTTCGCCCGGCTCATTGTGCATCCCTGGACTTGATCTGTGCCTTTGGGATGGAAAAAGAGGGGTTGCAGCATCTCTGGCTGCTGGGATGAGAGGGCTGGAGGCAGCACAGCCACCCGGGGCTTGGCAGGGTGCTGTTTTCATGCAAATGTTGGACATTTTGGCTCTGTGCAAGCAACATGAGGGCAAAAACTTGTAACAGAGGAACGTGGGGCTTCCCTGAGCCAAAGGGAGCCAGTGGGGCTGCCCTTCCCTGCCCGCCTTAGCTCCTGGGCTGCACTAACTGATGGGAGGGATTCCAGGCTGGGGCATGCCTTGTACCTCCCTCGGGAGGGATGGTTGGTTTGCTGGGAGATGATACTGTTTTATTTGACTCCTGCTGCTGTCCCTGGCCCCAGGCTTCCCAGGAGCATCCCAGTGTTCACAGGGATCGCATCCACCTCTCCTTAAGGGACTGCTCGTGCTGCTGTGGTGGGAAGAGGAGGGAGGATGAGGCAGAGCTCCCCCAGCTCTGCTGCTGCTGCTGAGCTCATCTTGAGCTCATTATTTCTGCTCGGGAGCTGATGGAAGGTGGTTTGCAAAGATGCGTTTAATGGGTGAGAACCCAAAAAGATGGGTTTGGGGCTCTGTTGTCCCGGTGCGGCGCTGTTTACCATGGTGGTGGTACCAGGTGCCAGCATCCTGCATCCCCTCCCTGAATGCCGCTTTGCCAGGGAGCTTTGTGAGCAGAGCAGCATGAAGGGATGTTGCCAGCACTGAAATGGGGGTAAACTACAAGAAACCTTAAGTTTCATTAAAGAAAACCCTCTCTTTTTGCAGATTGGGAGCTTGGAGAACTATTACCACTTCCACCACAGCAAGACATTTAAGCGCTCGACGCTGAGCAGCCGGGGACCACACAACTTCCTCCGCATGGACCCCAAGGTATGGGGCCGGGCAGCCTGGGCTCCCCCAGCCTCTGTGGGGTGGGGGTCCCTGCTTCCCATTGTCTTGGTGTGGGTCAAGGGTGAGCCCCAGCATCTTGTGATGACGTTCTGCTGGAGCTGCAGGCCTGTGCGTGCCTGGGGTGACTCACTGGACATGGGGACATCCATCGGTGATGACAAACACTTACAGTGATTAAACACTAACATCTGCCTGAAAGCCAGGAGGAAGGAAAGGAGGAGAAAAGCCTTCCAGGATAGAAAGGCTGTTGCATGCTCGGGGTGTTGATCCAGTTGCCACAACACTTGCTGCCTCAATGGTTGCTATGTGTGAAATCCTTGGCAATAGCTCTGCATTGCTTTTTCCTAGAGCAAGCATCCGAAGGGATTTTCGGCACAGCTGAATTGACAAAAGTGATGGGGCGGGGGGGAGAAGGCAGGGAGGGACAGGCAGGACTGGGTGAGCTGCGGCTCTGCATTGGCTTTTCCCTTCTCACAGCTCTACCCAGGGCCTGACCCACGGGCGATGCTACTTCTGTAGGGCAGGGGAAGGGTTCTTGTGTGGGGAGAGGGGGCCATCAATACAGAAGAAGCCATTGCAGTGAAGGCGCTGGTGCTTGCACTGGTGCCCGGCCACCCTTGGGGTGCTCCTGTTCACCTCTGGGATGCTGTTTCCCAACGCCTTTCCAACCCACTCAGCACAACCGGTCCCATCTGCATCTCTCCAGACCCACACCAGCCCTGCTGCCCAGACAGCTGCTGGGATGCATTTGGACAGGGCCCACAGCTCATCTCTGAGGAGCACACACGTGGCTGCCTCACCATGGGGGAAACATCAGCCAGGGGATTGTGGGTGCCCTGGAATCCTGCTGGGCCCTACTTAAAGCTCTTTGCCCTTGGGGAGGTGCACAGGCATCCCAGCAAAGGAGGAATTCAACTGGGCAATCCAGATGCCTCCATTTAAATGAGTCTACTTGTAATGCAAACCCAAGCAATTGGCTTTTAGTCTTATTAACATTTACCTTGCCTTGCTCTATGGGCTGCAAGCTGGAGCCATTAGCTCCTGTTCTCTTAATCCTTCCTTATCGCTTGGAGTTCAAGACCTTTTGGCATTTGCTGTGCATGGGAGAGGGGCAGAGACACTTGCAAATCCTTTTGGAGGTGTCTTGGTATTTGAATGGCACCGGCTTAGCATGTGCAATGCAGGAAAGCATCACCTCAAGGCATGAGGAAACAGAACTGGAACAGTGAAAATTGAAACAAATCTTGCAGAAATCCCACAGAATCAGCAAATCCAATGATTTGCAGATGTTGGGTGGTTCGTGCCTTCCAGGGGCTATTGTTTCCAGCACGTTGTTTAGCAGCTTGCTCTGCCATGGGAGCTGGTGGCACAGGGTCCTGCAGTAGGACCATGGGCAAGCCCTGCATCCCAAGGATGTGGGTGGCTGGGGAGAGGGAGACCAGTGAACATGGGGCAGCACCCAGGGCTCTGGTCCCTGTGGGACCACTCTGCTGCTGAGCTCCCCTCTTGCCCCAGGAGACCCCCATGGCTGGTGGCTGCTCTGGGGCTGATGTGAGCCAAGGGATGGAAAGGGAGATGTGGCAAATCCAGCCTTGTGGGGAGCACTGGGGTGCAGAGTGGGGTCATACCCTCTTATGGGCTCCACTTGCAGCTCTCATCGCTGTAAACTTTCCTGGCTCCATGGAATGCTCCTGTTGGTCCTTGGCTTGAGCTGCAGCATCTCTGCTCCTGTTCCATGGAATGGTTTGGGTTGGAAGGGACCTTAAAGCTCATCCAGCTCCAACCCCCTGCCACGGGCAGGGACCCCTTCCACTGGAGCAGCTTGCTCCAAGCCCCTGTGTCCAACCTGGCCTTGAACACTGCCAGGGATGGGGCAGCCACAGCTTCTCTGGGCACCCTGTGCCAGCGCCTCAGCACCCTCACAGGGAAGAGCTTCTGCCTAAGAGCTCATCTCAGTCTCCCCTCTTAATCCTGCCTCCTTCATCCTCGTTGAGGGATGTCCCAGCCTCAGCCCCTGTGCCTCTGGCCATGCACTGTAGCAAAATGATCCCCACCTAGCTTATTTCTGCTGTGCTTTATGACAAACACATGCTGGAGCCATCCTGTTTGTCCTGCATCTCTGCTTTTATTCTTGCACATCCACTGGAATAAATGCAGCTATTTGCTTCCTGAGGCTGCAAAAGGAGTTGCATCCTCCCCGTGCTGGTTTAGTGTTTGATGAAGCTACCTTACCCCAAAGCAAGGGAGGAACATACAAAGCTGCCCCTCTGCTTCCAGCAAGGCCAAAGGGCTCTGCTCAGTGATACCTGTGCCTCCTCACAGGCTCCTTTGATGCCGCTCACTGCTGCCTTGTTATTGCTAATTGAGGTTGGAGCAGGGAGTTCTGAGCTTTTCCCCTCCCTGCATGGGAGATGGAAGCTGATCCCAGTCTCCCAAGCTCCAGGAGCTGTTGCAGGGATGCTTCGGGCTCCTTCCCGCTCCCCTTTTGTCTCCACACACCAACCACATGAATATAGCAAATCCCCTTTGAAATCCCTGCCATTGAAATGCTGATTTCTCTGCGTCCACACCAGAATTCCCCATTGCCTCCTGGCTGGGGTCGGTCAGGAGGGTGTTGTAGGTGAAGGTGTCCCCACGAAGCAGCACAGCTCCTGGCAAAGCCCTGTGCAATCCCATAATCATCCCTGCATCCAGCAAAGCCGCAGGGAAAGGCGATAGCTGCGGCTTGGCCAGCGAGACCGGTGGTACCGCTGCCAAGGAGTGCTGCTTTAAGGAGAGAAGCTGGGTATTTGGGCCATATCCTCTATTTAATGTTTGGGGGTATTTTTAACTAGACCATGAAGTTGTATTTTCGCTTCCAATGCTTGAATTCATCCTTGTAAAGCAAAGCAGCGTGCTGCTGGCAGCCCAGGCAGCGCGGAAACTCATTTTTCTAGGAAATAGATAGATTTCTTCCTTTCAATGTTTTTTTTTTGCTTTAAAAATGTGTGTTTAAATCCCAGGCTCGAGGCTGGAAGCTGTCAGCTTCCTGATAGGCGCAAGCTCCCCATCCACCTCCATCCGAGCAGCAAGCCATAAACCATGCAAGAGGAACGCGGTTCAGCCGCTGCTTTTACATAAACGAGCCCAACAAAAACTTGCGTTTTGGAGTTTTATTCTTTTCCTTACAAACTCCTGCTCGCAGGAATAGAAAAGTCCCCGCGAGCAGCTCTGCTGTTCCCAAAAGGGACTGAGATGCCGGGAAGAAAGCGTCTGGGGAGGAGGGATGTGCTGCAGAGCCATCCTGGCTCATTGCCCCATGCTTCCTTCTCCCTCCACTATAAGCATGTGTAAAGATTTGGTCTATGAATTAGGTTTATAACCTGGTTTTGGTAAACCTGGGTTTCATCTCCATCCTGAAGGCAGCAGAGTGGGCAGAAAGGGCCTGGGGAGGGAATGCTCACCAAGGACAGGATGCGGTTGCTCCTGAACTGGCACCGTAGGCAGCTCCCAGCCAAACAAACACTGGTGTTTCCCAATCCTGGCCTTTTCCAGCTCATTTCCCGTTTGATCTTTGCGTGTCATGCCCCACTGCAATGCAAACACATGTCAGGGCGGTCAGCCCCAAGGCCACCTTGCCCTCAGCTGGTGCCAGAGATGCCTCTCTGGAGCTGGCCGCATCCCCTGGGAGCTACCATGGCCTGTGGTCATCCCGTGGTTTTGGGAAGCATGGGTTGTGCTTGGGTAAAGCCCCCCCAGTTTCATTGCTCTATCAGGAAGAGCTTGAAGGATGAGCATTCCTGGAGCTGGGTGGTGAAGTGTTGGGGCTGAGCTGCTCCTGGTGCCTCCTGGTCGGGGGGGGGAAGGATCAGCCCCAGAATGAAGCCAAGCACCCGAGTCTTCTCCAGCACTTTGAGTAACCACTGAAGCATGTGGTTTGTCTCTATTGGGACTTCAGTGTGTGCTTCAGTGCTCTGTTAAGCCAGGGTGAGGGTTCAGGCATGTGCTTGGAGGGGACATTGTTTATGCTGAAGGGTTTTGCTGCACTGGGAGAGGAATCTGGTCCCTGGCTCAGAGACCACAAATTGCTGAGCTTGCTCTGTCCATCTTCCATCCATCCTTTCTGTCCCCAAAGGAGCTGCTATTCCTGCAACCAACTCTGACGAAGGAGACGGGGGGTTGCTGGAGCATGGGGTGATGCTGGGATGGGTCCAGGCTGTGATTCGCGCTGCTCCTGCATCCCACATCCCATTCAGTGGGTGATGCTGACCCACGTCTCTGCTTGCAGGTGGACTGGCTGCAGCAGCAGGAGGTGAAGCGGCGGGTGAAGAGGCAGGTCCGAGGCGAGCCGCATGCCTTGCCCTTCAATGACCCGGTGTGGCCCAACATGTGGTACCTGGTGGGTATCAGTCTTTACTGAAACACCCTAATATCAGCACATGTGCTTGGCAGCGGGGTTTTGAAACGGTGAATTAATACATGGAGGAGTCCAGTTTGAAGTGCTTCACCATCATTAGCAGCCCCTTGCTACGATCTGCACAGCAGAGGCTTGGGAGCCCAAGAGCTGCAATCGTCTATTTGCGATATCATTTTTCTCCTGCCTGCTTCATCGATCTGTGTTTGACGGGGAAATTCATTTAAAAATAAAGCACAGAAAGGAAAAGAGCACTTCAAAACCAAAGAGCCCACAGTCTGTGAAATGGAAGAGGAAAACAATAATAGGGAGATAACATTGCCTGCGTTAACTGCTGCCGGTCGGCTTTGATCAGTGGAGTAAAGTTGCAACAAATCTACAAGTTATATGGCAGGGGATGGGATGTAAATGTACTTTCTGATTGATTAAACGGGCTCCCAGCCCTGCTGCTGGCTGAGATGGGCAGAAACAGGGACGTAGCCCTTCTGCAGCTGTGTTTTCCCCCTGTAGCACTGCGGCGATAAAGGCAGCCGCTGCAGGTCAGAGATGAACATCCTGGCAGCCTGGCAGAGGGGCTACACCGGCAAGAACGTGGTGGTCACCATCCTGGATGACGGCATAGAGAGGAACCACCCTGACCTCCTGCAGAACTATGTGAGCTGGGGCTGGATGTGCTGGGGATGGATGGGCCGGGAGTGCAGTGAACTGATTTATGGAGCGCTTCTGTGTGTAAAGATAGCTCAATTCCGTGCACTGGCAGATCGGGAGAAAAGGGATTTTAGAATGTGCACAAGATGTTTTTAAGAAGGAAATGAGGTTTTTAGACAAGAAGGTTTGGGGAAACTCCCTTTGCAGCTGCCTGGGAAGCGGCCGCCTCCCTCCGGCTCGCCAAGGCAGAGCCAAAAACACGCGTGAATCCGCTCAACCCCAGCTCAAATGGCTGTGAGAGGGGTGTAGAATGGTCTTGGACCCAGCAGGGTTTGGGGTTTGGAGGGGCTATTCCTCAGGTAGTGGGATGTTTCCCCTGGGAAACACTTAGGGCTGCAGCCCAAAGTTATTTATCCTGAGCAACTAAGGGGGAAATGGCATTTTCTGCCCTGCTCAGCTCTATTGGCCACCACACTGGCTATGGGTGAAGCAGGACTCTGCTGATGCTGAGGCTACTTTGTCCTACGCTGTGTTGGTAAGTCAAATCTAATGGTGACAACATGTTTTCAGGACCCTCTTGCAAGCTATGATGTCAATGGGAATGACCACGACCCGACTCCGCGCTACGATGCCAGCAATGAGAATAAGTACGTGATGCTAATTGCCATGGAGCTGGTGTCTGCATGGCCGGGGTGTGCGGGGGTCCCTGGGGCTGGGTGTCCCCAGTGGGGTGTCTTCCAGGTCCATGGCCTTGCCCCATCCCCAGTACGGCAGAGGATGCTGCATTATGGGCTTTGCAGCCATTGCATTTAATACAAATCCAGCCTGTAGCAACCACACCAATTGCTAATGAACCCCTGAGCCACCAAATGACAGCACCAGAGGGGTTCCTTGCTGTGGTCAGGGGTTAAACCGTGTGAATTGGGCTGGGTAGCAAATGTCAAAGCTGAGATGTGCTTCCTGGGCTTCAGTTAAAGCGGGATGGGCACCTGGTGGTGTGTGCGGAAGGGAAATGGGAATACAAAGAGCAAATCGCATCTAGATGCGAAAACCAAACAGCAAATCGCTTCCTGCATTAGTTTCCTCCATCCTTAACCCTTGGTTTTGGATGATGGCTCTCAGCTCTTGAAGCACCTTCTTCCACGGCTCCAGCCTTGGGGCTGGATGGGGGTGTTTGGAGGGATCCTTTGCTACAGGACATCAGCTCATGGGGTTTCTCATTGCAGACACGGCACTCGCTGTGCAGGGGAGGTGGCGGCAGCAGCGAACAACTCCTACTGCATCGTGGGCATCGCTTACAACGCGCGCATCGGAGGTGAGGCTGGCGCCTGCCTGCAGCTCCCCTGCCCTTCGCTGTCCCTCCACGGGACCACGGCCACCCTGGCTGTGCCAATGGGCTCCTGGGAGGGTGGTGGGATGCTGTTCTCCCAGGTATCACCAAGAGAGTCTTCTTGGGCCCTGGTTGCAGGGAGCTCCAGGGTGTCGGGGGAGGATGGGTGATATGGGATGCAGGAGACCTCGGCTTCATGTGTTTTGGGGTGGAAACCCTCTGCTTGGGCTGCATCCTTACCGTTAGGATGCACATGGATTGAGGATGTGGTGGTTTCACCCCACAAGTCCATGGCTGCTCTGGGGAGGGTTGTCTTTTGGGGTGGCCTCATTTGCTACGCTCAGTGGTGCTGGTTTAGCTTCAGAGCTGAAATCGGTTGTTCGGGAGGTTAAATGCCTGCGGATGAGCTGCTCAGATGGTGGGGTCTGGAGTGACCCCCAAAACACCTTTATGGGAAAAACACCAAGGAGGTGGGGGGCTGGAGCTGTGTGGAATAGGGGACCTTTCATGGTGCCTCAAATAACATGGTGTGCGGGAAGCAATTGAATGTTTATCACCAAATTGGATGGTAATTAGCACCATCAGAGCTCATTTGCATTAGCCCAGCTGTTTTGTAGGCTGGTTTGAGCTGGTACAGCACCCATCGGGGAGATGGGGTGTCAGGGGTTGGGAGTGCTGTGTCCCATCATAGAGGGTACAAATGCCTGGAGCTAGGTCATCATCACTGGGGGCTTTAGCCCCATCCCAGGTATGGGTGGAATAGGAGAGGGGCTTTTACTGCAACCTCTGCCACCAACCATCACACTGCTGGGAGAAGTCTCTGTTGGGAACATGGACCCAAGCACACACGGGAGGATTTGGGGCTTAATTCCTTCTCTCAGCTTCATTAGGGTTGTGTCTGCACAGGAGTAATGCACAAAGGGGGTCCTGCTCCTGGCCGAGCACCTTCAGTAGCTCCCTGTGCTGGGAAAATCCCCTGAGGGAAGAAATAACCCTGGGGGGCGGGATGATGGGGGAATGGTAGGGGCTGTAAATGCTGTGGCACATCATCCCGTCTCACCCCATCCCACCCCATCCCACCCCATCTCACCCCATCCCTATGTAGGACGGCTTCTTGCCTCTCAAAAACCATCTCCAAGCAGGCACCAAGCAGCAGCAGAGCAAGGCAAAGCCCTTGGCAGGGTTTAAGGCAGATCTGCACCCTGCAGGATCAGACCATTGCCTTCATGCTCCTTTTCAAGCCCATTTCTCTGCAGCAGCCCTGGAGATGAGCATCACTTGTTGGCTTTATAACAACTTATGGGTCTTGTTTTAATTTGCTTCCTTTAACGAGTGCTTGGGGCTGTGCTGAGGAGGTGCTGAGTGAGACAAGGCACATGGCACAGGGCTTCCCACAGCGTGAACAGACAAAGGGGAAGAATAACGTCTGTAGCCGTTATCAAGCCCAGGATCGTGGAGGGAAATACGCTATAGCTGCAGTGAGAGTGATTTTAGATGGATTACGCAAATAAAGCACCGATTAATGAGCACAACGTGTTGGAGAAGCCTATTTGTCACCCTCTGAGAGCTACCACCTCATTTCACTGGCTGCTCTTCAGCGCTCTTGCGTTGCTTTTCATTTGCTCCGGGCAAAATACATTGCTGCTCAGGAAACAGAAAGGGCCATTCCTCCTCCTCCTCATTTCCCCTCTCCTTAAACACTTGCTTCAGAGGCTGCTATTGCTCCCTGCGTGGCAAAGAGTTCGGTTGTTTTGCAGCATCCTTCCCTACTCCCTCCTGCTCCCATTATTTAACAGGGGGGTTCCAACACCGTGGGTGGTTGTCTATGGGCTGGCTTTGGGTTGGCTTTGGGTTGATCTTGAGGTCCTTTCCAACCCTAACTATTCTATGATTCTATGATTTTGAGTTACCTTTGGATTGACTTTGAGGTAGATTTGGGCTGGCTTTGGGTTGACTTTGGGTTGGCTTTGGGTTGGCTTTGGGTTGACTTTGGGTTGGCTTTGGGTTGGCTTTGGGTTGACTTTGGGTTGGCTTTGGGTTGGCTTTGGGTTGACTTTAGGCTGTTTTGGGCTGACTTCGCACTAAATTTGGGTTGACTTCAAGCTAACTTTGGGCTACCTTTGGGCTGACTTTAAAATGACTTTGGGTTTGCTGGTGAATTTAGCAAGCACAAAAGACCATCCCTGAGCTGGGTTTGCTTGCGGTGCCGCAGCCAAGTGTGGCTCAGATGCTGGGCTCAGCTTCTCAGCCCTTCTCCTCATCCCTTCTCCTCAGCTTTCCTTGTTAACGTGACAAAGGGAGCAAGTTTCTTGGGAACTGCTCTGCTCCCTGGTTTTGTATTTCTGAGCTTGTTTTTGGCTGGTAGGGGACAGGGTCAGAAAGAGATATTTGCGTTGACTGGTGTCCAGAGCACAGCTGCAGCTGTAATGACATCTGCCTGCATTTGTTTGCTTTAAGAGAAGTACATGTGGAAGGGGAAATGCATTTTGATGAACTGGACTCTCCCTGGCTGCAAAGGGCGATGCTGAAACTTCCAGCATCTCTTTTCCTGGAAGGGCTGGGTTTGGGGAGCCCTTTGGGGTACCTGGCACCTTCTGTCTGATGTATGGAGGGGGAAATGCAGCAGGGAAAGGGTGACGGGGAGCATAAAGGGTTGTAACCCCCATATTGCAGCAGTTGGGGTGTGCAGGTGTGGTTATCCCAGGTGGCATCGTCGTCCTGCCATGGGCTGTGGTCCTGGATGTGATTTTGTCTGTGTAAGCTTCAGTCTGGGGCTCCCGTAGCTCTTCTCTCCTTCCTGGGCACCGCTGGCATCATTTGGGCAGTGATGGGGTTCAGGGATGTTTACAGTCATGTTCACAGTCATTCCCACTCATGGGAAGTGCCTCCATCCTGATGTGCCTGAAGCTGGGTGGCTCTGAGCATTAGGAAACACTGTTATCTTCCAGGTAGAGAAATGAGTTCGCTAATTTAAAGCAGGGGAGAAAGGGTTTTAGTGGGTGGACTTTGACACAGGGGAGCTCAGCACTGTTCCCACCGCCCGATCCCTGTTGATGGAGGGAAGCGGGTTTGATCCCTCCCTCCCCATCCCTTGCCATGAAGCCAGCAACTCGGAAAACTTTCCAGAATAGCTCCCCAGCATCCCGCTGCCGGGCTCATGAGCGCATGGGGCCAGGGGTTGAAGCTATTCCAGGCGCGCCTGAGCCGTGCGGTTTCCGCCGCCGTTAACAAAGCCCTTTGATTGCAATCCTCGCACTTTCATCCAAGCCATTAAGCCCTAATGTCTGATGTTTTTGTGCTTTTAGGCATTCGTATGTTAGATGGCGATGTAACAGATGTTGTTGAAGCGAAGTCGCTTGGCATCAGACCCGATTACATTGACATTTACAGCGCGAGCTGGGGGCCAGATGATGATGGGAAGACAGTTGATGGACCTGGTCTATTGGCCAAACAGGCTTTTGAGCATGGCATTAAAAAGGTGTGGATCCTGCAGCGCACAGACGCGCTCGCCCTCCTCCTCCTGCCCCACGGGGAATAACACGTGCCTTGGCCATGGCTGGCCCGGGGTCTGGCGCGGGGACCCCCGAGCCAATGCTAGGGCTGGGGTGGGGGGGACGCGAATCATCCCTGATGTTCCCTTAGCTCTCCCTGGCTCCGGTGGACTGTGTGGATGAGGGTGGTGACGGCGGGAGGTGCCCGGCGATGGCGCGGCCCCCGTGGGATTCCTCGGTGCAGCCCCCAGGTTGAGTTGCGAAGCTGGGCCGGGCTGAGGAACCCAAAGCGGGTCTTGGGGGGGTGATTTGGCACCTCTAAATGTGCCCCTGGGTGCCGGCATCTTCATCCCCCCTCCTTCACCCTCCCCAGGCTGCCTGTATCCACTCCCAGAGGTCTCTATCACACCAAGCCTTTCCCTGTTTTTCCACCCTGAACGAGTGGCTGTGTCATGACTGGGGGGACGCGTGGGTCCCATCACAGGGACACAGGAGGAATTCAGATTATTGTCCCTTAAGCTCTCCAGCGAGAGGCTTCAGCCGCTGTCACGTGTGACTGAAGCTGTCAGTCCCCACTGGGGATGCTCCAGCCTTCCCACACCCCTTCTCTTTGTGGGTGCGTTAAAAAGTGCTCAATATTGGCTAAAACCATTGGGAAAAGTCCTTTCTTGGCAGCCCAACAGGTGCCGTGGGTAAGTGTTGCAGCAGCTCAGGGCTCTGCAATGGGTGTCCTCAGTGATATTGGGGTTCAGGCTGTGCTTTGAGCCCCCCCTTCTCCCTCCCTGCCTCCCTCCTGCCCCTGCTGCCTCTTCTTGGGCCGGGCAATGCAGCCTGCGTGTTATCTATAAATAGGGTGGAGTGGTTTTCCCACTATTTACTTGATTTCCTGCCGGGGCGGTGAGGCCGAGGAGCCCATTGAAGTGCCGGGAGTTCACGCCGTGTAAATATGGGGAAAAAAGCTGCTTTTTAAACCTTATTTTTCCATGCAGGAGCAAATGGGCGGCAGCGGTGTCCTTGCCCATCACGGCCCTGCTGCTCTGGGATGCTTGCTTCTGTCTCCCAAGGGATATCAGGCCCTGTGCCCCCATTGCCAGCCGTGTTTGTGGTACCCACTATTCCTTGTGCACAGCTCCTAACTGCCAGCTTCTCCTTAAGTAATGGGAAGAGCTGCAGGCAGATATTTAGCAGCCACCTTTAGCCCCAGCGAATGGCTTTAAGGAAGTTATAAATCCTTAAAATTGAGTTTTTAATGGAAACATTAAAATAACCTTTATCTATTAGCAATGGGCTTGCGCTGGGATAATTTATCTTCTTGTTCCTCGCTCCTCCAGCCACACCTTATTAGTTCCTGAGCTAACGAGGCAATATTTATCCTGGGCTCTCATGGAATGCCGTTGGGCAAACACCAAAGCCCTGGCAGTGCTGCAGGAGCAGGAAGATGCTGTGCATCCGGCATCCGACTGATGTGCTGCTGGGGTGAGCAGGATCATCCCCAGCCTTGGCCAGGGAGGGATTCACTGATTTAAATGATGCCCAGATCCAGGTTTTATAGTGGCCAGGAGCCCTTCACTAGGAAGGTGGCAGATGAAGAAGTTGGATGTTTGGGATCTGCTTGTGGGAATCTTGATAATCGTTTGTTTGGGAGCGAAGGGAAAGGGTGATTTTCTCCAGTCCAAGGGAGTTGTATGTAACGTGTGGTGAGCTCTTGCTCCACTGGAAATGCTATCAGGTGTTAGATGTCCATTGCTGTAGTGTCATTTATGTGCCTGTCTGTGTCCTTGTGCAACAGTGCTGGCTCTGAACCCACTTTCCTCCAGCACAGCCCTGCCTGGGCACCATGGGGATGCAGGTTTGCACTGGGATCAAGCAGCCTTGGTGTCTCCGGCTGCGATGCTCTGGGTGTGGGATGTAAGTGAGGTCCGGGCTCCCTGTCTGATCCCAATTGAAATCACTGCTATGTCTCTGCCCACCTTCAGCAACCGGTGCCTGGTTTTATTCCTCCAGTTACTGAATTAGGAAAGCCTGGGTTGGATGCAGCGAGGGTCATCCTCGGAGATGGGTGGATTTTAGTAGTGGAGAGCTGGACAATCACTGTGGGCTGGGATGCTGCCGCCTCTGAGATCCAGGAAACCCTGGAAAGCAGGCCTGGAGGTGCCAGCAGCAGGCTTGGTGGGCTGGGTCGAGCTGTCTGTGACATGGGGCAGGGCAGTGATTCCTGTTGCAATCGCACTTTTCCTTGCAGAGCTCAGACAGCTCTATTGACCTTTGGGAGGGAAACACCCTCCCAGCTGGGCTGAGAGGCAGTCCAGATAATGGAAGCCTCCATAAAGTAAGGGAAGAGCCTGACTTAGCCCGTGTGTCCAGAGGCAGGGTCAGCTCAGAGCCTCTGCCCGAGGAGGAGGGCGAGACAGGCAATAAACCATCCCTCTCCCCTCCGGCACGTGACCCTCCGCAGTAAATCCCAGTGGATTCCTGCCCAGCAAAGCTGCTCTTCTCCCTTTCTTTCCCCTTGTTTGTGTGGAGGAAGCCACCACAGAGCAGTGGGAGGGAGATAAACACCAGATCTGCCCAGGCTAGCGCTGAAATCCCTCCGTGGCTGCCGTAGCCGTGGGGAGGATGGGGCTGCTCCATGACGGGTGCTTCCATCGCCTGCCAAGCCCAGCAGCACCATACCCTCCCCGGAGATCCCTGCCTTACAGGGCACGGAAGCAAACCAGACACTTCATTTCCTGCCCCAAACTCCTTTAGGTCACCAAAAATCCTTCCTTGGGACCATGAATCCCCATGGAGCAGGATTATTCCTGGGTGCCCTGGCAGTGGTTTGAATGGAAGCCACCACTGTTGGCTTCACACGGGGCCCCTCCTTGGCAGTGTGGCTGGTGCTGCCGGGCGGGATTTTCCCTCTGCTCCAGGGAGGTCCCCCCAGTTCCCGGTGGGATGCTGCAGCTGTAGCCGGTGGGGACGGCTCCATCAGATGTTCCTGCCAAGTGATGGGGAGGGGAAAAAAAGCTGGGATTAAAAAAGAGGAAAACAAAAGGAACCTGAAAGTGAGGCTGGGGGAAGGTTTCTGGTGGGTTAGATGGGTTCATAAGGGGTTTGTGGGCTTGGGGCAAGGGAGATGTGGGTTTTGGGGGTATCCCTGCCAGTTCCTCTCACAGGGCTATCCCTGTACCCTAGAAAGCACCATGCTGTGTGTTACCAGCAGGTCCAGGGGGTGTTTTCCCCTGGGAAAACCTACAGAAGATGTCAAAGTCCCCATTACCAGAGGCTCTCCCATCCTCACAGGGAGTCACTGGCTGTCAGACATCAGGCACATTTGTGGGACCTGCTCCAGGAGGCTGAGCGCCGGGCAGGATGGGACCCATCCTTCCACTGTAACCAAACCCCAAGTCCGGACCCCAAAATCAGGCTTACCAACAGCATCCCAGCGCTGGAGGGGGCTGCCCCCAATCCCCCATCCGCGATGGCCTCTCCTCCTGCACAAACCCCTCCTCTCACCTCTGTCCCCTCTCTCCTTGCAGGGCCGCAGGGGTTTGGGGTCCATTTTTGTCTGGGCATCTGGGAATGGTGGCAGAGAGGGCGATTACTGCTCCTGTGATGGCTACACCAACAGCATCTACACCATCTCCATCAGCAGCACCACTGAGAACGGCTACAAGCCCTGGTACCTGGAGGAGTGCGCTTCCACCCTCGCCACCACCTACAGCAGCGGGGCTTTCTATGAGCGGAAAATAGTGAGTTTCATCCCAATATTGAGCATTCCCTGGATGTTTTCTGCATGGCTGGGCTGGATGATGGCTTGCTGTAAGAGCCAGACTTTGCTCTTAGTCCTGCGGTGGATTTTGCTTGTGTTTTTTTATGGTGGGTCCAATATTGCTCTGGTCCTTGGGAAGTGATTGGGGATGTGGCATAGTCCCTGGGAAATGGGTGAAAGGCCTGGAGGTTTGTAAAAATACCCATGCAAATATCTACCTGTTCCCCAAAGTACTGGGTCACTGTCCCTTGCTTTCAATAAAGAAGGGAATTTTGAGGTATTTTAGTCTGACAGAGCAAAAAGAGGGAGGATGGAGGCATTTTGGCAGGGATGTGGAAGTCCCAAACAGGGAGCAGAGAACGTGTGGAGCCCAGGAATTCCCTTGAAAGCATCTGCATGTGGGGATCAGTCTGTTTTCCCTCCCGCCCAGCCTATGTTTGCTCTGTCCCAACACATGCTGTGATCTCCTCACAGCAAGGCCTTTTGCTACTGACATTCCAGTGCGTCATCTGTACCTCAGGCCATAAAACATCACCCACCAGCACAGCACCTTACCCAAGCTGGGGGGTGTTTTCTATCCAAATAAGGTTTTTGGCAAAAAACGTGGAGGTTTTTTACAGGTAAATATTTTTTTGCTTTGTTTGGCCCCTAAAAGACTAATTTTCAGCCAGAAAACCAAGGACCATTTTCATGGCACTCAGGAGCATCTGCATGGCTGAGGTCAGCACCAATCGAGTGCCGCTGGAGCACTGATGGGCAAAAAAGCACTTTCCAGGGGCACCTTGGGGAGAAGCTGGGGGCTTCCCCATCCTCCAGAAATCACCAGATTAACTCAAACCCCAGGAGCCTTTAGAAAATGTACCCGATGGAGCATCTCTTTGCCCACCTCCTCTCTCCGAGCTTTTGGTACCCAAGCATCGCGCTCTGTCCTGAAACGAAAAAGCTGGAAATGGCTTTTTTCCCCCCTTTTGCTTCCTATGCAAATGGAAACCCTTGCAAAACACTGGGAGATGGAGCTTTGAAGTAAAGTGGTAATAAAGTAGTATTAAAGGAATATGGCCCAGCTCAATATGCACCCATGGGTGCATACCCACGGCAGCTCTGCCCAATTCACTGCTCCATCCATGCCTTTTCCCCCAGCTGATCCACACCAAAATTGACATTTTTTTTCCCCATTTTCCAAATAGTTTTTGTACCTTTGAGCAAAGGGAAATGTATGTGCATGTGCCAAATCTATCTGCAGCCCTTTTATGGGGGGCTCTACCACCCTGATGGCACGGGGGCCATGGCAGGGGTTGGGTACCAGCTGGCAGCATCCCAAGCAAACCTGGGTGCTCAATGGGGTATAATCCATGCCGGGAGCGTCTTTGGAAGCATGGAGGTGCAGCTCCTGTCTCCACAGGTCACCACGGACCTCCGGCACCGGTGCACGGATGGCCACACCGGCACCTCCGTGTCTGCACCTATGGTTGCAGGCATCATCGCCTTGGCTTTGGAGGCAAAGTAAGTGTAACCTTACCATGGCTCATGGGGGAGATGTTCCCATGTTTAATACCTGGTGAGCAAAGCCAGAAACAAAAGTTGGGGTTTTAACCTCTGGAGTGACTCAAAATGGGGCAGAGTTGTTCAGGATCACTCCTTTTGGCAAGGTTTGATGCAGCGTTGTTGTTTCACGTCTAATCTTCCTGCAGGTGCTTTATTGAGCTAATTCTTCACTTGTGGTGGTGTGTTGAAAAGTTGGGGTTGGTGAGATGAAGTCAGGCTTCTCATTTGATGCATTGAAAGTGCTGACAGCCGGCTCCAGCAGGAGTTTTATAAAACTTCCTGGGAGAAAAATGTCAGAAAACATCAAGGAAATGGAAAACGTCAGCAGAAGTGATGGTTTTCAGCAAGTGTTTCATTTCTGGGGGAAAAAGGACTACTTTTGCATCATGTCAAAAATCCACATGGTGTGACTGGCAGTGACATGCTCCCCAGTTCAAACAAGCTGCTCTTTGCCTCTTGTCCCCATCCCGGTCTCATCCTGCTCTCATTGTGGTCCCCCTGCCCAGGAGCAGGCTCACCCCTTGAGCATCCCCATGTTGCTCCATGGAGCATCTTTATCTTCAATAAAACGAGCTTATTATTATTACTTTTATGGGGTAGAACCAAAAATAAGGCTGGGAATAAGCGCCAGGGCAGCGCTGTGCTCATGTTTAGGGACTGTGATTGTGGCATGTCGGCTCCAGTTCCTCTCCTCCGGTTTAATCCCAGTGACCAGCTCGGGTGAGCATGATTCCAGAGATGCCGTTTCCAGTGCAAAGATATGATGAGCTTTTGATGTGATTTTTGGATTGTTTAGCTGAGGCATAAAACGCAACATCAAGTACCGGAGCTTGGTGCTCGGCCGCTCCATTATGACAAGAAGGAATAAAGTGAATTTCTTTTCTTAAATGTTGCTCCAGATCAATATAAATCCCAGCTGCTGACGTGGAGAACTGAGCATGAGGAAAGTGTGGAAAATCCTGCAGCAATATCCCTGGGATGGGGTCTTGGGATGGGGAGACACAAAAGCACAAACAGTGCTCAGTGACCAGCACCCTGAACGCACAAACCTCACATGAACCCAGTCTATCAGGGGGGTTGGAAACACTTTGGGTTTCATTTTCCTCTTAAATGAGCAATCTAAGGTTTTTTCCAAGCAATTTTTGCTGTTATTCCTGTAATGGGAAAGTTTGCTCAGCATTGTGTACCAGGGAGGTGCCGAGCCTGGTGCCATGCCTTGGGATGTGCTTCATTCCCAATTTCCTGCAAGAAAATAGGGAAAACCTTCCAGATTTGCTCCAGTTATACCTCAGAGCATGAGGCAGCCAAAGCTATTTAGCTTTGGTCAGGAATAAACCTTGCAATGCCTGTGGGCACGTGGCATCCCTCCATGCATCGCCCCATGGTGCTGGAGCACCCCAAGTGATGGCCAGCCTCCAAGGCAGGGCATCAACATCTAAATCATCAATTCCTGTTCTTTTGCAGGAAGAAAGAAGAGGGTTTTTTGGGGGGGGTTAACCCAGCGGAGGTCCCTGCTGCTGCATGGGAGCCATCCCATGAGCTATGTGTCGTTGCAGCCCCATGCTCACCTGGAGGGATGTCCAGCATCTACTGGTCAAAACCTCGCGGCCAGTGCATCTGCGAGCGGCCGACTGGAAGACCAATGGTGCAGGGCATAAAGGTGAGCGGCCATGGTGGGGAGGTGGCGTGGTGAGATGGGAAAATAAAGGTCCCCAGAGCTTCATTCATGAGAGTGTTCACCCTGGATGGTCTCTGTCCGCTGCTTTGGGTGCTCTTACCATGAGGCTGTTGAGCAGAGGGAGGAGAGGGCAGTAATTTGATGGGCAAGGTGCTTGGAAGCCTTGTTTGGTGGATGCCCTCATGAGCTGCAGCATTGCCTGCTCCTTTCAGTGGGCTGCTCCCAGAAATGGGATTTCCATGGTGCCAGTGTGGATTTGGGGTGTAATTTGGGGAGGGTGATAAGCTCTGTGTATTTTGGAGTATCTCGTAACTCAACAGGGTCAATTCTGCACCTTCCCCAGTGGTAGGAGGATGCTCCACCAAGCACTGAGGAGGAGCTCCTGACCCGTGCTTGGAAGGCAGTGGGTTTCTGAGTCTTCTCTCTTTCCAGTTAGCCATCTATATGGCTTTGGTCTGGTGGATGCGGATGCTATTGTGGTGGAAGCCAAGAAGTGGAAAGCGGTTCCTCCCCAGCACGTCTGTGTGGGAAGCCTGGACCGGGTGCCCAAGTGAGTGTTGCGTGATGGGAGCTCTCCCAGGGCATGCAGCCACTGGGAAGGAGCTTTGTTGGGTCTGGCTCTTGCAGTGCAAAGGCTCAGCCATTGTCATGGCATTTGGAAAGGGAAATCAGGAGTTGGGGTGGCAGGGACGAGTCCATGTGCAGGCGAGGTGATGGTCATGGGTTTTACAGTCAGAGTGACCTCCATTGCTGGTTACTGACCCAGAAGTGCCCATCTGGGGTCTGTGCCTATGGTTTGGTGAGGAGCAGGTCCCATGGGGCCTCTCTGGGATCAGCTTTGACAGTGGGTGATTTATTTTTGCCCTTTTGCACGCTTTTGCTTCCCAGACTGGTGATTAATAGGGGATTTTTGAGGGCTGATGGTGAGAGACCAAAACCAACTTGCCCGCTGGGTCCTACATGAGCAGTGATGTGTTGGTCTCTTCTCCCTCCTCCACCAAAGATCTCATCTTGATGGAAGACATCAAAAACTGGTGCCTGGTGCAAGGCTTTGCAGATTTCCAGTGCCTGGAGTCTCTTTGAGTTTGGCTTCAGGTTCAAACCAGCTTAGGTTTGTCCTTGCTAGGTTGAAGGGTAGGATCCGGGATATGACCACACGGACCCTCCTTGTTTACCACTGCCTGGTTGTGGAGCAAGAGAGTTTTTCATCAGAAAAGCAGTTCCTTGCATATGCAAAGCAGGAATGAATTTGGAGCCAAGTATGTTCATGAAACTGTTTATCTGATACAGACACTAATTACAACCCAGAGAGGAGCGCTGCGCTGATAATTACAATAAAGAAGCGTCCTTGCAGCCCATAAGGCATAGATCTTAGCAGCAGCTCAAACCCATCTCGTTAACGTTGAGCAATTCAGCAAATTCCATGCTGGGACACTGTACTGCAATGGAGGATGAGACAATTCTTGCCATGAAGCAGTAGGAGACCGGGTTCAACTATAAGTGGGTGTCCACGCTGCTGGGAGCACTGTGGAGCCTATGATGTTCTCCATCCCTGACAGGTACATCCGAGCAGACCATGTGCTGCGTGCCAGCACCCTCAGCAGCGCCTGTGCTGAGCACCGTGACCAGCACGTGCTCTACTTGGAGCACGTCGTGGTGCGGCTCAGCATCTCGCACCCGCGCCGGGGAGACCTCCAGATCAGCCTCATCTCTCCTGCAGGGACCAGGTCGCAGCTCCTCGCCAGGAGGTAAGAGCAGATGGGAGACAGCATGTGTCTGGGATGGGCAGCATCCTTGTCTAGGGGGTTGCTGCACTTTTTCTTGGGTATTTTGGGAAGGCAGGGGGCATGTTCTGGTTTCAGCTGCAGGAGGGCTTCAGGCAAGGGTGGGTGCATGCGAGGATGCCTAAAATCCTTCATCCCCATCTACCTATTCCCATTAAACAAGACATTCAAAGTCACGTTTCCTGATGCACGGCATTATCATTGCAGGGTGTTTGACCACTCCAATGAGGGGTTCAAGGGCTGGGAATTCATGACCGTCCACTGCTGGGGGGAGCGGGCAGCAGGGGAGTGGACGCTGGAGATCCACGACACGCCATCCCAAGTGCGCAACCCCACCGTGCAAGGTAAGGATTCCTCCTTAGCACCCATGTCCTGCAGCACCCACCGGTCCCCCTTGCCCCCAAAGCTCTTCAAAGGCTTCTTGGCTTGGCTGTAACTTTTGCTGTGAGTTTTATGGCTTTCAGCAAGCCCATAGTGCCCAAACCCTTCACAAATAGGACCAAAGCTCCATCCCCGAGCGCAGGAGGCTGCCGCTCTGCCTGAGCCGGGAACGGGTTTTCTCCCAGCAGCAACCCAAGCGCCAGGTTTCCAAAATTAAACCATAATGAGCCAAAAGAAGGAAACCCGAGCGCTGTAATTGTTGTTTGCTTGGTTTGCTGCACCGCTGGGACATCTGGCCTGTGGGCTGGTTGTGCAACGATGCCCCTTAGCCTGCGGATGACAGACCCATGGACACCCTGCCCGGGGCTGCCACTGTGCTGGGGGGGGTGGTTGGGCTCAGCATGTCCCCAACCCTGCTGTGTCCCCCCCTCTTTGGCTTGGTGCCTGCTCCCTGACCCCTTCCCGGCAGAGGAGCCGGGCTGGCGGGATCCATTCCAGATGGGAAGGGGCAGCCGCCTCGCTGGCTGATGGCAGCAGGGCATGAAGCCTCTTGCCTGGGGCTGGTGTGTGCTGTGGGGGTGTTAGAATCCACACAGCCATTGATAGGAAGCCAGGGGTACATTAAAACCTCTCCCACACAACTCTCCGGCAGGAGGTGCAGGTGGGGGTTCATGGTGCAGGGACTGTTTGTGTTTGCTGCCTTCACCCCAAGTCTTTTGAACTCGGAGAGCAGCAGCAACGCGCCCATGGAGCTGCTTTTCCCCCTGTTTGCAGTTTGTGGTGGGTGTTTCAGAGCCCCTCGTGGGCATCGGGGCTTGGCTTCACCTGGCGAGAAAAGGAGATGGAAACGAGCGAGTTCAGTCACCCCCCTCAAAGGGTCTGCGCCCGGTTTGAAGCAGAGAGGGGAGAAGGGAACATGAAGGAAGATGCTCCTAGCCCGCAGAAGAAATGGGTATTAAATGTTAATTGAATTGGTTAATTTAATACCAAATAAATACCATAGGTGTCCTGTCACTGGCTCTGCTGCATCCCCAGCATGAGCCCCATGCGGCGCAGGCTTTCCCTATGTGGGACATTCCGGATTTAAAGCAAACTACATTCTCTTGGTGGAGGCACATGTCTGAGCTCTTTCCTGGCTGATGCCACCTCAGCTCACCCCTTTGCAGGCTCCAAGCTGCTTGCAGCAAGTGGGTCCTTCTCAGCCCTTTGGGAGAGCCAAGGGTTTGATGTTGGGAATTTTAAGCCCTTCCTGGAAATGCAGAGATTAGGAGTGAAAGCCAAGCATGCCATGGCCATGAGGTGACTCCTATTGATGGGGAATTGAAAGGAAAACAGCGTTGGAAAGAAGCAACAGCGTTTTGTGACTCCCTCCCCAAAGCTGCATGGGTCAGGGAGGACCTTGGTGAGGGCATCCCCAGCTCCTGGGTGCAGTACAGGCTCTGGGGACCCCCGTGGTGTTCCAATGGACACAGAGCTCAGACCATTGTTCTGTCAGGCAAAGGAATGGCTGGAGCAACAGCAGCAGGAAATAATCCAGTGTGTGCTCGCTGGCTTTTATCAGACAGAAATAGACCTTTATTATGGAGCTTTTCAAGTTACTGGTTCTCTCCATGTGTTGGCTGTGGAGGCTGTGGTGATGCTGTGGTCCATCAGATGAGCTATAGAATAAAAATACCCTTATAGATGCCTTAAACGGCTGCATTTGTGCAGGCTGGGAGCTCCGGGGCTTGTGAGCATTTCTTGTTGGTTGATTCTACATTGACATGCCAATGGGGAAGCCCTGATGGTCCAGTCCATCCTCGCTCTGCTTCTCTGAAAGCTGGGTCCCCAGCAAGGAGCAAAACAGGGAGTGGGATGGGTGATGCTGTGCCTGCCCCACAGGGAAGCTGAAGGAGTGGAGCCTCCTCTTCTATGGGACAGCCGAGCACCCCTACACCCCGCAGAGCAGCTCCCAGTCCCGCGGGAGGACACTGGAGGTGCAGGCATCAGAGATGGAGCCATCGAGAGCCGCCTTCCTGCAGAGCCAGGTGGAGGTGGCGGAGGAGGAGGAGGAGTACACAGGTAAGTGCTGACCGAGCCGCTGCGCTGTGTGCCCCACATAACCCGGGAAAACACAAACCTGGATGCCCTGGGAGAGCCACGAGGTCTGATCCTGCCCAGGGCTGGGAGGAGCGGTGCCTGTGGCCAGCACGGGGCAGCAGGACAGTGAAATTAGAAGGTAGCAAAACGCCCCGTCCCAGCGCTCCCACCACAAATTGGTGGTGCAGCCATCTGAGGGGTAAAAAAAGCTCCTCTGCCCACCTCGTCCTGGGCATGGGCGGGTGTCCCTGCTGCTGGTCCTCAAGGAATGGGTCTGGGCCTTTGTTCAAAGCTGCTGCTGCAGCAGGGTGCTCAGCTGCGGGATGGCTGGGTGTGGGAATCATGCTGGGGAGGAGGAGCCAGAGGAGAGGCAAGCACCCAAAGCCACCTAGCTCCATAGAGTAGATAAGACCTATAAGATAATAGATATAGGATAAGGTAGGTGGAGCGTTCCCACATCCATCATGATAGGGTCATGAGAGGGTGTGCTCAGAGCATCCTGGCAGCGGGGTCTGGGGGATGCTCAGCCTCTGCCCCGGCTGAGCCTGTCTCTCCCTCCCCAGGTCCGTGCCACCCGGAGTGTGGTGATCAAGGCTGTGATGGCCCCAATGCCGACCAGTGCTTGAACTGCATCCACTACAGCCTGGGCAGTGTGAAAACCGGCAGGTGAGGGGTGGTGGGATGTCCTGAGGCTTGCACCACAACGAGAGTGATTGATGAATGTTTGCACAGAGAAAGAAGTGTATGAAAGAGAAACTGGAGGGAGGAGGAGGCAGTGTGGGGATCCCTGTCCTGGATTCAGGTATATGAGGTGGGGTACACAGAGCTGGAGAGCCCTGGAGGACCATGGCCATGTACTCATGCTGGGGAAGAAGCATTGGCTTCATCAGCTCAGGTCACCCATGCCCAAGGGGCAGGTAACTGAGGTGCCAAATCAGTTCTGGGGATTCCACTTCTCTTGGGCTGGCACAGGGAAAGTTTACCTATAGTCAGGGTTGCTGACCAAGAGTCCCCGGCTCTTTATTATAGAGCCAGGACATTCAAGGCACCTTAAATGTAAAGAATAAGGAGTAAATGAGCCCAAACCACTGAAGCTACAGGTGAGAGGATGATGGCAAATGCCTGACTGCCTGGAGGTGCCCAGCTCTTGGCACCATAGACTGAGCCCTCTGTGTTCCTCCCCAGGATGTGTGTGAGCTCCTGCCCCATGGGGTTTTTTGGTGACAAAGGGGCCCGGAGGTGCCGCCGGTGCTACAAGGGCTGCGAGCGCTGCGTCGGGAGGGGACCGACCCAGTGCACAGCCTGCAAGAGGAGCCTCTACCATCACCAGATGAGCACCTGCGTGGTGCTGTGTCCGCCTGGGTTTTACGCGGAGGAACGTAAGGATGTTTGTCATTAGCACACTGTAGCCTGAGGATAGAATCATGGAATGGTTTGGGTTGGATGGGTCCTTAAAGCTCATCCAGCTCCAACCCCTGCCATGGGCAGGGACACCTTCCACTAGAGCAGCTTGCTCCAAGCCCCTGTGTCCAACCTGGCCTTGAGCACTGCCAGGGATGGGGCAGCCGCAGCTTCTCTGGGCACCCTGTGCCAGCGCCTCAGCACCCTCACAGTCTTCCTAATATCTGGTCTAAATCTCCTCTATGTCAATTTGAAGCCATTCCCTTGTCCTGTCACTACATGCCCTCTACAGATTGTTCGTCACTCCCTTTAGGCACTGGAAGCTCCTCTCTCTAAGGTCTCCCCAGAGCCTTCTCTTCTCTAAGTTGAACAAGCCCAGCTCTCAGCCTGTCAGCTGCGTATGCAGTTGGGTTTCTTCCCCAGAGCCTGTAGTTCAGGTGCAAGCATCCTTTTTGGTTTCCCTTCCTATGCAGGGTTTCCTTCTATTTTAAATCCTATAGGTGGAGAAAACACCTTGATTTTTGAGTAGTGAATTTCCCCCCTTGGCCCGCTTTGCACAGTGAAGGGAAGAGGAAAACCCCTGGGTGTTCAGAGGGTGGTGCAAAGCCAAGGCGCTCAACTCAGCTCTTAATTAGAAGACTGTAATTAATGATCCTAGCTGCTTGCAAAGTGTATTTCTTCTTAGCAAGCAATGACAGATAAGGTCATGGGCAATAGCAGCGACCCGTCGGGGGGGATGTGGCTCTCTGCCCTGGGGACCTGGCGCTGGGGTGCAGTGGGGCTTTGCAGCTCCAGCCGCTGCCTGCAAATCACTGCCCGGGTTTTATTCTCCCCGTCTCTCTTTGTTTTTTGAAAGGTCAGAAACGCTGTCTGAAATGTCACCAAAGCTGTAAAAAATGCGTCGGCGAAGCAGACAAATGCACTGCATGCAAAGAAGGATTCAGGTAACAGAGCAGCACGGGAGGCGTTTGTACCTGCAGCATCGGTACCTGCTTGGGAAAACCGGTGGGAAATTGGGAAGTGAGTTAGTTCAAGATCCAAGATCCTGCTTCCATGGTACTGCAGCGGTGACGTGGAGTGCTGGAGGCCTGGGGATTTAAAGGGGGTGATTCATGTCCCTTCGGTAGCTGAAAAGGGTGATTTAGATTTCATTTCCTCTCCTCCAGCTCTTGCCAGGGTGGTGGGTAAGTGCTGCGGGCTCAGATGTGCTCATCCAAACCTAGTGACCTGCGACCAGAGCAGCCCTGGCGCTGCAGCATCTAAACTGGGGAGAAAAAAGCAACGAGAATGTTTATACTGCATGTTATGAAGTGCAAGTTTCCTCCTGGATGTACCTGTTGAGTGGGGCTACTATAGGATATGTCTCCCATACCACAGGATATACGGCTCCTGCGGGATGCAGAGCCCAGCCGTACCGGCAGCAGTACCAGCATTGGGAAGAAGCTGTTTCCATCCCCAAGTGTGTGTGGAAGTATGATCCCGTAGCAGGAGGGATCTTCAGGGGGAGAATCTTACACTTAAGACCCCTTTAGGGGCTGTAAGTGAGCCAGAGCCATGGTGTAGCAGCAGGGCTCTCTCAGACAAAGAAATTGCCACTGCCAAAAGATTATCTACTCCCTCAGAAGAGCAGAAGTGGACGCACTTGTCAGACAGAATCCGCTGGCGCTTGCTTTTTATTGTCCAATATCCTTTTAAGCCAGGACTTCAAATCATCCCTGCCACAGTGAAGCGGCACTGGCCCAGCCAATTTCCTTTCATTCCAGGGAGCCTCATGGTGCAAAAAGGTCTTTGGGAGAGCCTGGCTGGCTGCCCACGGGAAAAAATAGCTTTATTTCCTCCTGGATACTTAATTAAGGAAGCTGCAGCCGTCCCTTTGGTCAAGGCAGGACTTTAACTCCTCCTGAAGCACTGGCTGGGTGTGTGATGCTCCTGCACTGCGGGCAGAGGCTGCTGTAGGCACTGGGGGATGTGGAGATGGGGATGGGCTGAGTTGAGCCTCCAGAGCCTGTAGCTTTGGGTGCCAATGTCCTTTCTGCTTCCCCTGCAGCCTGGCAGGAGAGAGCTGTGTGCCGGAGTGCCAGCCCAGCATGTACCTCAGCCGGGAGCCCCGGCGGTGCGAGACCTGCTCTGCCAGCACAGGTACATCCTTCCCCCCACAGCATCCTCCAAACCCTCGTGCATCAAGAGGTGGTACCCACCATACTGAGCAAAGGCAGAGTATGCTGGAGGGGAAGCAATCCCGGCTCTCCAGCACATCCCGCTGGGAATATGTTTGTACTGGAAAGGCTTTTAGGGAGTTTTCACGTTTTTATTGGAGCCATTCTTTATTTCCTGATCCCTCTGAAGCCAGGTGCTTCAGTTTAATAAGATTGCGGGGAGGCTGTAAAACGGAGTGATGGAAGATGGCTTTGCAGTGTAAAAATGTCAGGGAGCCGAGGTGTGTTATCCCATGGGAATGGGCTGCCCACTGCTGCTTCCTCCTGCTGCCCGTGCGGCGTTCCCTTTAAATCCTGCCTTTTTCACTTCTTGAAAGTCCAATTATTTTCGATTGTTAATGTTTGCATCTGCTCTCAAAATCATCATAGATCTGATGATAATATGATCTCTAGACAATTCATGTTCAGTGGCGTGAATCTCTTCTATCGTACATGGGCAATTTCCTAAGACTGAATCCAAAATATTTATTGATCTTGTTGGCAGGCGTGGAAAAGAACGGGCTCTTAATCCCTTAAGAAAATTACTTCCCTTCTAATTCTTATTCCAGTCAGTGTAAATGTACTTTGCCACAATTATTTTTCAAGCCTTTTCTTGTCTCCTTTTCCTGCATCACCATCTCTCATGCCTGGTGCGTGGAAAACCTCTAATAATACCACCTCCATCACTGGGGTTTGCTGTCCAGCCGCAATATACCGGCGTCAGAGTGGGGCCCTCTGCTTTCCCAGCTCTTTTCCTGAGCCCTTCCCTCCTTCAGCCCAATTTAGCATCTCTTTTTCCACGTGTTAACTCTGAATGGGGTGGGAAAGTCAAACCGGTGCACACTTCGGAGCAGTGGCTGATGGTCCAGAAGGGATTTTGATGTGATGTCCACCGCCAAGCTCCTATGGCCAGCTCTTGGCTCGACAGGATGCTAGGCTTTTTGGGGGTTGGAAGCTGAGTTTTTTGAGGTGGAAGCTGGGATTTTTGGGACAGGAGCCAAGCAGCACTCTGGTGGCACAACAAGGAGCTTGTAGACTCTCGGGCAATAGCAGGGCAGAGATGGTGTCTCTCCAAAATGACCCATGTGCCATCTGCCCTATCCCCTGTCCCGCAGGGCCAGGTGAGGAGGACTGTGCACCCTGCACCCCTGAAACCTCTGCACCCCACTGGCACTGCGTCCCTGCCTGCCGTGAGGGCTTCTACCCCGCTGACAGCCATGGGCTGCCCAACAAAGTCTGCAAGAGGTAGGTACCACCCCGACCATGACCAGAGCAAAGCTGGGATCGATGGGGATCACTGGGAGAGATGCTGGAAAAAACAACGCTAAAAGCAGCTCACAGCTGGAGCTGTTTGGTAGGGAAATTAAAATAGGGATGAGGCAGCCAGGGCAGCCGTGGGGCTGGACCCCACACGCCCCTGCCCTATAGATTTAAGAGCAGCAAAGCTGCACGCTCCCCCACCGGAGGCAGCCAGCCAAGATGGCTTAGGGCTACTGTGGAAGGGGCTCAGCCCCGGCTGCAGGCTCTTTGGAGGAGGTGTGGGAGGAATGGTAATGTTTAGGTAAATATTCCAGCTTTCAATCAAACCTGCTCCGCTCGCCCGCGGCCGTGTTGGAGGAGCTGCACCCGCTCCCCGGCCCAGCACAGCACGGGGGCTGCGTGCGGGAGATGGGGGATGCCGGGAGGCAGCAATTTGCTCCCACTCTCCGGCACTCAGCGCTTTAAGTGGGGAGTGGGAGTGGAGTCAGCCTCATTGAAGCGAACATGAAAGGGAAGGAGTAAAGGTCACTTGGGAACACACAATGCAGTCCCTGCCTGCACAGGGTTTCACTCACCCGGGCTGGCTCTCCAGCAGGGAGAAACGAGAGACCAGCATCCGTTCCCAGGGATTTTGGGTACACTCTCCCCAGGCAGGAGGCACAGCTGATGGGCTCTTTTCCCTGAGTGAATAGACTGTAGTAGCAGAGGTTCCCCTTTCTCTAAGTGGGGTTGCTGGGAGAGGTGTGTGTCCCACTGACCCTTCCCAGCAGACAAGTGCTGTTGGGATGTCACTGTCACTGGGCATCGAGCTGGCATCATGAGCCCGTTTTTCCTGGGGCTTTGATAACTTTTCAAGCTTCAGATTCACCATTTACCCAGAGAAGCTGTGGCTGCCCTATCCCTGGCAGTGTTCAAGGCCAGGTTGGACACAGCGGCTTGGAGCAAGCTGCTCTAGTGGAAGGTGTCCCTGCCCATGGCAGGGGTTGGAACTGGATGAGCTTTAAGGTCCCTTCCAGCCCAACCCAGTCTGGGATTCTGTGATTTTCCACACCCTGTGGTTCAGTCTGGATGTCACAGTGCCAGCAGACACATGTTCTGGCTGCCAGCCCATTTGGCATGGCTGGGATGGGTGGTGGTGCTGCTTCAGATCACAGCAGAGCCTCCATCTCCAGGTGCGACGACCACTGCTCAGCCTGCGAGGGCTCCAGTGGAAACTGCCTCAAGTGTAAAGAAGGTTTCAGCCTCCTCGGTGGCTCCTGTGTAACAAATGAAACCTGTACCAATGGTAAGTAGCTGTGGCAGAACCGCTGGCACCATAGTGCTTCCCTGGTAGCAAAACCAAGGGGTTTGGGGGATTCCCTTCACAGTGTAAAGCTGAAAGCACTGGAGCTCCTGGGCTTGCTGGGGCACGGCTGTGGTGGGCAGGCAGCTTACCTGGCAGAGCTACTGGATATCTGCCTGTTGCTCAAACACATCCAAGCATCTGTGTTTGCTACAGCTTAGTCTTGGGGCTAATTCTCCCACTCGCTGCAAAGCTGCTTTATTCCTTCATTAAAATCATGTGAAAGCTGCATTTTAAAAGCAACTCTTTTTCGATTCTCTCCCCTCCAACACTGGAACAAGTTGCACCGCCCGTTACGTGCAATGTTTGTTTATTTAGGATGTTAATCTGCTCTCATTTTCTCTTGTTCCTCACCTCGGCCTCCCAGCTGACAAGACTTTCTGTGAGATGGTGAAATCAAACAAGCTCTGTGAAAAGAAGCTGTTTGTGCAGTTCTGCTGTCAGACGTGTCTTATGGCCGGGTAAAGTTCAGCGCCTGCATCCATCCAGGACTTCCACCAACGGCCAGCCCAGTTGTGCCAAATGTTTAGGACAAAAGTTTATGTTTTCAGCTTTGAGAGAGTTTACATGGTGCTGTCAAGCATCCGCTCGTAAGTTTGATAGCTTTAATATCACTGTCAGCGCATTTCTATAGCAATAGGGTAAGCTGAGATTGGATCGTACCCTGAATGATCAAGTCCCGAAAGGCAGCAGACAAGCGGTGATATTAACACTCTCAAACACTCCTCGTGAGCAGGGACCGGTGCATGATCCATGTATGCACGCTTGGTTCTTTACAGAGATCCTACTGATGTGCCCGCTGCGAGCGGCTGGCAGGAGCCCTCGCTGTGATGGAGGCAGGACTTGACACCTCCGCAAAGAAAGAGCCGGTCCTGGCTCGGTGTTTGGTACCCTTCCCTGCTAGGTGATGGCTGATCTAAACCCGCATTGCAAATGGCCATGCTCTGTACATAGGTAAAACGATGAATTAGGTGGTTCCGGAGCGGTGCCCACCGCCTGCTCCGGTGCTCCTGTTCGGATTCGGTCGGTAGCTGGTTTTCTCTCTGGCCATGGCAATAACTGGAGATTTGAGGACCAAAGCGAGAGCTGATCCATGTGGCTCTGCAGGCATTGTCAGCCCAGTGCGTCCACAGGGCTTTGCTGTGTAGGTAACTGAAGGCCGGCAAACCCCTTGTGCCTAAAAGGGGTCTTAGGGACTTTGGGGGGTTCATCCATCCACATGGAACAGCCTGTGGGGGTCACAGCCTTACCACACAATGTATTTCCCTCCTGGAATTGCTAGGAATCACTGATTAATAAGTTCTGGAATGAGCTAGATCCTTCCTCTATATGAGATGGTGTCCCAGTTCATCTCCTGGCATTTTATGTCATGATCCTTCCCCTGTTTCACTGGGTTCACCACTCTCTCTTACACAAAATCCTCCTGTTTTTACTTGGGCATCAGTTTCCAAAAGAGACATTCCAGGGATCCAGCCAGGAAACTCTCAATGCTACAAACCCCTTCCCCGAAACAAACCTTTTCATGCTCGGTCTTAACAGTAACGTGGTGTTTATATATAATTGTGTTTAAAATATCCTTGGCTATGTTGTTTTACAGATTTTTTAAAAATAACTTATACAATCCTTGGTTTTCCTCTGTGAACTATTTTTTATATGGGAGTGGGGAACCTTTCTGTGTCCTACGTCCTTCTCTCGGACCCTGCAGAGCCACTCTTTGCACCAGATGTATGTAAACACTCTTTCCTACGTTGCATGTTCTGATTTTCATTGTTAATAGCTGGAACAAGTTAACCTTTTGCCAATGAAATTCACAGTAGGAATTGTCACCGGCTCCTCATGGAACCGGGATAATCCCTGCTTGGTTTCAGTTGCAATGACACGAGCCCTGCCTGGGCTTGCCCGCTAGAGCTTACCTCAGCCAGGTGAAGAGGGGCAGAGCCACGCCGCCACCGGTCCTCATCTGCCTGGACCAGACCCAAAGATGGAGCTTTGGTGAACTGACCTTTAAGTTAATAAACTATTGATCTCCCCCGACCAATGAATCTGTGCTTTTTCCAAACGCACACAGCTGCCATCCCAGCCAGTGATGCATCGCATGTCTTTATCGTGCTGGACAAGGCAGTTGTCCTGGCTGGAGCTCCTCGTCATTCCAGAGCACCTGTGGGAGAAACGGCTCAGGAACAGACAAGCTGCATCTGCAAACCCCTCCCTTTTGTTCTCATAAAGGTCTTTTTACCTTCAGAGGAAACTTCTATCCCACATACCTGCCCCGTGCCAGGCAGGGCTGGCATCGCTGGTGCACCCAGGGCTGTCTGGCTGGGGTTCAGGGCTGTGCTCAGGCACAGCTGTGTGTATTCTCTGGCTGTGGGGGATCCCAGATGAGCTGGCAGGAGGGCTTGCTCCCCCTTCCCACCTGCACAAGGAGCATCCTGCAGTGCCCCACCACTGCTGGGGGCTGCAGGGCCATTGTCCCCCTTCAGCTGGTGGGGAAAGGAGAGGAGCCGCTGGTGCGTTGGGGAGAGGAGGGAGCTGTGGAGCCTTTTGTTCGTTGTGTTGGTTTTGCAATGTTTAACCATGGGCCAGGTGCCCAGGATAGTGCTGGGATACCTGAAACAGAGCTTTTTCAGTGTGGAAAGAAAGGGAAAAGAATGGAATATTCCCATGAGGGAATGCGCTTTCTCAGAGCTGCGCTGCTCTTGGGCTCCTGCATCTTAAGGTCTTCACATTTATCAAATGATAAATGTGAGTTAATCAGATGATTTATCACATCCAGTGACTCCTGCTGTTGCTCCAGGATTCCCCTTGCAGTCTCGGGCCAAACCAGAGGTCAGAAGTGTGGTAAAATGCTGCTGGCTTTTGCCCCTTGGGTTGTAAAATGACAAACTTACTTCCATTTCTGTTGCTGTGTCACAGTCAAAAGCCAGGAGCCACGAGTACTACATCAGCTCTGCTCACTGTGGCCTGCTGCTAAATACTGCTCACTGGTATATTTAGATGCACTGAACTGCTAAAAAAGAAAAAAACATGTTTACCCTTACATCCTTGGCGTAACTCAAAATACACACTGGGTGAAGCAGTGCAATTTAAGATGACCAGTCCCCAGCAGTCCCAGCTTTACCCTGCTTTCTGCTGCCCTCCAGCCTGCCAGCAAAGAGACACGAATTCTGCATCAACATCAGCTTCCAGTGTTTCCCTCAGAAATCACTCCTGGAAAGCAATAAAATTCAGATTATTTATTCAAGCTATTGCAATGCTTGCTTGGAGCTATTAAAGTCCCTCTGACACTGGTACGCTCAGAGGATCAAAGTGGCTGCTGTGTCTTCAAGATAAATGCGTACTTAGGCAATTTGTTAAAGCCCATTGCTCTGTTGTCTCCTGGCACCAAAGCCAGACCTGTAATAGCTGTTTTCTGGAAGTCCTCAATGCAGCCTGACTCCTGGATTGCTGTTTGCCTGTGAGGTTGCATCCAGGACCATCTGCATTTCACAGTTCACATCTTAAAAAATCATTACTTTAGCTTTCCATTACAAAGAAAGGGCTTTTAAGAGCGTGTGTACAGCATCCAAGACCAAGAACCTGTCTGCTCTCAGATACAATGCTATGATGACTGTAGAGCTGAGACATACAGATGTATTGTGCTAAGGGAGACAGGTCTGGGCTTTATTTGGCCTTGTCAGAGGCAGGACCTGCCTTCCAGGAGGCTGAAGAAGGTCTCCTTTTAGTGACTGCCTGAAATGACAAAAGACTCTTGTCTTTATCACCACATGATTCCTGAGTCAGGTAAAACGGTGCTGCTGATGACTTTGCTTATGACAGCTCTTTCTCTTCTTCTTGCTCTCTCCTAACTGTGTTCAAACAAGCGCAAGATGTCATAAAAACCTGACTACGTGCTTCCATATACAGCTTTGGAGAGGGCGTCTTGCAAGCAGGGAGCACAGGAGCTGCCTGACCCCAGCTGACATCTCTGCAGGGATCATCCGGCACAACAGAGCCAGCTCTGACGCTGCAATCCCGGGGAACGAGCCAGGAGTCCCTCTCGGGGTGATGCTGCAAGATGCTCCCAAAGGAAAAGCATGAGCCATCCCTGTGCGGTGCCAAACGTATCTGCAGCGTTTAACCTATTATCACATCCTCTGGGTTCACTGAAATGTCATGGCTCATGAAAAATACCCTTCCCTCGACAGCAGAGGATCCAGAAACCATCCTGCCTTGGCTTGCTCGGGGGGGCTGGAGGGCTGGGGCAGTATTCTCCGGGGCTGCAGAAGTGGCTTGGTGACATCCATCAGGCGACGGCTGGGACCTGGGACGGTCAATTGGTTCCTTTAGCCCGTATCACCCTCCAGCCACCAGCCGAGCGCTGTCACCAGCCTCGGCCACAGCAGCCTCATGCTGGCAATGGGCAGGCTGAGACCTCTGCTCTTCCTTGCTGTTCTCCGCATTCCTAAAACAGCACAGGGGATGCAGGGACACTTGAAAGCGCTCTTTGTCTCGCAGGGAAAGGATGAATACCCTTCAGAGCTTCTCTGAACCCAGGAATACACACGGAAGAGCCAGAGCAACTGTCCTAATGCTGCAGGGCAAAGCGTTTATGGGCAACCCTATACCCAGGAGCAAAGGCTGAGCTTCTGCTTGGATGCAGGAGCTGTAGCTGCGGGAAGCTGCCCTGGCTGCATAGCATGGAGGGAGGGAGCAGCGTGTGCTCGGACAAGCGCACAGCTAAAGCACACACAGTCCATAGGAAAGCAGCCTGCTCGCTGCCAGCCCCGGCCTGAAGCAGGCTCTGGAGTGCCGGGGACGCGCCTCGGGGCCGCTTCCTCAGAGGGCAGAGCCGTGCGCAGGCCGCCGGGTCCCTCTGCTGACGAGCTGCCGGCACTGCTGCGGGCCCGCCCGCGGCCGCTCCCCAGCTCCCCGGGACCCTCTGAGGGGCACGGCCTGTGCCTGCCCGGCCCCGGGGGCGAAGGGGGAGCCGCGGCTGCCCGGCGGAGAGCCCGCCGCGGCCTCCCCACTCGGGAACGGAGGAGCCGGCTGGCCTCGGGGGGGGGGGGGGGGGGGGCGCTCGGCTCGGCGCTCGGCTGCTCGGCCTGGCCGGGCGCGGCTCGGCGCTCGGCGGGTTGTCCTGGCGTGGCGCGGCGCGGCCCGGCGGTGAGGCGCGGCACGGTGAGGCCCGGCGCGATGGTGAAGCTGACGGCGGAGCTGATCGAGCAGGCGGCGCAGTACACTAATGCCGTGCGCGACCGCGAGCTCGACCTGCGCGGTGAGCGGGGACAGAGGGGCTCCGGGCCGGGGGGCTGTGCCGAGAGAGAGCGTGGCTTCAGCCGTAGGCCGGGGCTCTCGGGGTCTGTGGTGAGGCCTAGTGGGCATGTGGTGGGGCCTGTGGAGGAGGCTGTGGGTATCCTATGGTGGGGTTTGGAGTCTTCAGTGGGCTGCAGCAGGACAAGGGAAGCCGGGAGGAGGTTGTTGGAGGAGTCTGCAGTGGCCGGAGGGGATTGGGGAAGGAAGGAGTTAAAGAGGCTCCAGTGTTAGGGGAACCTGAGGGGCCTGCAATGGAAGGGAATTTGGGGTAATGTGGTAGTAACGTGCAGTGGTTGGGGTGGGACACACGAGGTGGGTTTGGGCTGGGAGGTTACAGGGAGGGAGTTGAGGTGTTTGTGGAGGGGGAGGAAGAGGGGTGCTTTGAAAAGGCTGCGGGGGCTGTTGGGTCTGAAAGGGAGAGTTTGGTCTGTGGGTGATGCGGAGGTGTCATTCCAGAGATGCTTTGACTATCTGCATCCTCAGTCTGTCCAGATATGTGTGCTCTGCCTCTTGCTTTGTTCTGCTTCCCTTCTGGGCACCATCTGATCTCTGCCTTGCACCCTTCCCTCAGGCTATAAAATCCCTGTTATTGAGAACTTGGGTGCCACTCTGGACCAATTTGATGCAATTGATTTCTCTGACAATGAGATCCGGAAGCTGGATGGGTTCCCACTGTTGAGGAGACTGAAAACTCTTCTGATGAATAACAATAGGATTTGGTAAGTGGTTGTATTTTGGCCAGATGGGGCCCTGAGGCATAGGAAGATGCTCTTTGGGAGAGTGTTTGTGCATCTTTCAGTGCTGGGTAACTGTAGAAGTGTTTGGTTTATGGAAAAAAATCTGCACTGTATAGTATATATAGAGAACTGTGTAGGCTGTCTTTGATTTTCCTTCCTCACTCAGTGCAAAAGTCAGGCTTTGTTTTTCAGACAGGACGATGAGATGCAGAGTTTGGAATCTGGCTGGAACTTTAGATTTCAGTAGTCAGTCCCCATAAAGACAAAAACCAGGGATACCTGCAATGAGTGAATGTAAATCTGATACTGCATCTAGTACTCTTTCAGCAATGGCTGGTATTTATTGCCACCTTAATTAGTAAAAGTGTTGTAGCGGATGCTGACCCAAACTCCTGCCAGCGTTGGACTGGGTTGTTTTACATGGGGATCCTTTTTGTTATCACATTTCTGTGTGTCTTTTCACCATTGCTCATTTCTGGCCTAAGTTAAACCTTTGGTTTTTTGTTCTTCTTTAGTCGCATTGGTGAAAACCTTGAGCAGGCTCTGCCCTGCCTGACAGAGCTCATTCTCACCAACAACAACATTGCTGAACTGGTAAGTTATTGGTGCAGGATAAATTGAACCAAGCTTAAAGATTGTATTTGTCATCTTTCCAATTAACCTTTTTGCTGAGAGTAGTGTCACATACTTCTGGTCGTAGTTGGCTCTTTTTCTTTAGAGTAATGCCATATGGTATTGGTAGTAGTTAATGTTGTACATAGTGTAATGAGCATAATTTGCAGCATGCAGTGGAACAGCAGTCACAAAGACTGAGTGGATTTCCCGTTAAACTAATTGCAGTAATCCTAATTAGTAACAATTACTAATTCTAATTGGTCATTAAAATAGATGTGAGTTCAGGAACTTTGTTTTCTAATCAGATTTCGATCATTCACTAAAGAGACTTATGATTTCTTACTGTGTTCTCATTACATAGGGTGAACTGGATCCATTGTCAACTATTAAATCATTGACGTACCTGAGGTATGTGATCTTGGAAAGACAAGCTGCTCTTTCCTTGCTGTTTGAACTCTGCAGCTGGCCTGGCTCTTTGCTTTGCTCTGGAATGTTCTCCTTTTTATGAGCTGTGACAGAGCCTTTATGCTTAAAAGTTCAATCGGTAAAGGTTTCTACTACGCTTCAGAAATACCTGGTACTTAATGGGTGAAGCTTTCTGTTACTGACAGACAGTTGGACTAATGAGATGTAACATCTCTATAAACCAGTATATGAGCACTGAAGTAACCTTAACCTTTAAAAGCCTAAAAACTAAAGGTTAAAACTGTTGTTACAAAATACTTTAAAATATGTGTGAACAGTGACTTTTCAGTAATGTCACATTTGGCGTGAGGGACAAAAGTAAAAGCAGCTTGTTTGGTGATTTTACTAGCTCATCGGTGTCCAGGTAGGAAATGTGATGGTTTAGGGTTCTTTTGTTTGGGTCGTTTTGGGTTTTTTTTAATATATATGTATATATAAACATATATATATATTTTTTCAGGTTGTTCTTTATGTTCAGTAAAATCGACTTAATTGATAAAGTGCAAGTTTTTACCATAGTTTTCATAATATCAAAGAACAGTCACTAGGCTTATTTAATGGTGTTGCGGAAGGTACATGGATGTATTTTAAGTATATTAATGTATTTCAGTGTAAGTGTATTTTCACATATGTTATATTAAGAACCTCTCTGTAACCTCTGTTGACTTTGTAGCATTTTAAGGAATCCTGTAACAAATAAGAAGCATTACAGATTATATGTCATCCACAAAGTTCCCCAGGTCAGAGTGCTGGATTTTCAGAAAGTGAGACTCAAAGTAAGTCTGCTTTCTTTGCTTCCAGCACAAGATGAATGCTTTTTGTTCCCTGTTGCATGCTTCAAAATTCAGCAGTAACAATAAGCTTTTTGCTGTAGTTGTAAATTTAATTGAAACTATGTATCATAAGTGGCTCTAAAAACATGCTCTTTTTCTTTCATGGTTTCATTCTGTTAAGTGTATAGTCTGTTTAATGATGCGAAGTTTTACTAGCTTTGTTTAGCCTGATTCTTTTCTGGCCCTTTGGTGTTGGTAGAAAGACTGGAGAAAGAGGCCATTTGCTCTTTGCTGTCAGTCAAGATGTGCGTGGGAAAGAGTTCTTACTAGGCTGATACATCTCGAGTCTGAATGTTTGGGCAGTGTTTATGTGCTTGTTCTTCCATCTGGTCTCCGTGTACCAATGTTGACTGATGAAGATGAGCCAAAGAGTCTTTCTTTGCAAAGACAGAAGCTTTGCAAACTGCAGTGTTCCTAAATTAACTTTGTGTGTGTGGTATCGCTGTAGGAGCGACAGGAGGCAGAGAAAATGTTCAAGGGCAAACGGGGTGCACAGCTTGCAAAGGATATTGCCAGGAGAGCAAAAACGTAAGATAAAAAACCAATTTACACTGGCATCCTCCTTCAGAAACACCACGTTCTGTGTGTGATGTGAGGCACTAAACTGAAACACCAGCTGCTAGCGGGATGCTTCAAAAGCTTTGCTCGCCAGAAGTGCCTTGTCCAAGCATCCCAAGTTTTGGATGGTGGTGAATACATCTCAGAAGTATGTTTGAAAGATGTATTTGGTCAGGGTGGGTTGACGTAAGTCAACAAGCAGGAAATGTTAATTTTTGCCGTTGTTTAATTTGCCTTTTTTCCCCCTAGATGATTGGTAGTTCCGTTTTTTTTCTTTTGCTAGGGAATATAAACTGCTGTAGTCAGGAGGGTAAATGCAGGTGAAAGTCTCCAGTTAAACTGTTACATGTTTAATGAGTTTAATTATTAAGTGGTGCAACATGTTTTGTTTCTTTACTTCTTTGGTAATCAGAATCTGGATCGTGTATGGCCACAGCATTTCCAAATCCGTAATTAAATTAAAGATACCTTGAATGTATTTAGCATTTAAAACTATAATAGATGGACTCGAGCTCTGGTTTATGAGCTCTATTCTGGAATATTTTTAGAACAAGTAGATGATTGAACTAAGTAGCTCAATAAACATAAAGAGAATCTCTAGCTGCAAAGGAGGCTGCAGCCTGGGCTGTCAGCACTTGAGGAATTCCTTCGAGCTGATCAGCCAGTAACATCCAGTTTTGTATACTACAGGTTTTTCTTTTGAGTGTTAAGATTATATCCAGTCTAGTGTTTCATATAGGCTGGTGTAATATCATATTAGACATACGAGAGCAGGAAACCCAGTTCCAGTAACTCTTTATTTATCCACCCTGCTTTTGAAATGGCAACAGCCCACCTGAGTGTTCAACAACATCCAAATCAAATAGCCTTTGTCAACTGCTTGATATCTAAAGTTAAGGCCTGCCTCTCTACAAGAGCAGATTAAAAGGTTTGGGGGGAGTGGGGAGGAATGGGACAGTGAGGACAGGCTGCTGGTGTTTCTGAAGGAGGCGATTCTTCACTGTATCAGTTTGTTAACAAAGATAAGATACTACACTTGATTGAGTGAAACGCTTCCAAACCTAGTTTGGAAGTTAAGAGAAGCGCGTGCCCTTCAAAAGGTGTAACAAGGCTTTATTTTCCCTTGGAAGCTTCATCCCAGGTGCTGCTCTGCACTTTGACAAAAAGAAAGGTGGGCCCTCTGCAGGGGACGTGGAGGCAATTAAGGTAAGTCTGTCAGGACAGCACATGTGGATCCAAATGGAACCAAGGTTTCCTCCTGGAAACCCCTGCCTCTGTTTACACAAACAGAGCAGCGTGGCCTAACTTTGGTTTAGGCCACTTTTCTGTAATTTTTCTTCTCTTAGGATATATCTGGTTTTTTTGAGAACTTAAATGAAACGTTCTGTGAGCTTGGAGTTGTCTCAGGACAAAGCAGCTCATTTAATAAGAGTGGTTGTTTTGAGTAGGGTCTTTGTCTTTTGCAAAATTTTCTAGAACTAGAATTTTGCAGAACTTTCTATAGAAACTTAGCATCACTTCACTGGGTTAAAAACATTGCTCTCCGGTTTCTTCTAAACAGACTGACACTGTGTGTGGAGATTCATTGGGTTCTTTTGTCTGTTTTTCAGACTGCTATAGCAAATGCCACGACTTTGGCTGAAGTGGAGCGGCTGAAGGGCATGTTGCAGGCTGGTCAGATTCCTGGCAGAGAACGAAAAACAGGTCACTTTAATTACTGTTTCCCAAACAGAATCTACCTCTTTTTGTTCTTTCCCGATGTTTTATGTGAGCTCTGGAGGGAGTTACGTTGGAAAGGCCAAACAGTTCAAAGAACTGTTTAAACTGAGTGTAAGTTTATCATCAGAATGACTGGACCACATCCATAGGGCTTTGTCTGCCTGGCCTCTGGAGTGCAGCTCTGGGCTGTTACTTGGGGCTCTGTTGACAGCAAGGTGCTGAACATCAGCCCTGAGCCTTCCCTGGGGAACTGGCTAAATCCCAGCAGTTCATCCCACTGATTTAACAAGCAAGATGAATTGCAGAGTCTGCCTGGACTGAGCATTTGTGCCTCAGATGAGGGTACAGGAGCATGTCTCAGAGGGTTCTGCATGGACAAATCTTAACCACAGACTGGCAATGCCATGTGTTTCTATTAGTGCTGTGTAGATTCTGCTCATGGAGCTGGTTTTAAGGGTTCGCGTTATTAGTGCCCCTCTCAGGGGCTGGAAATCAATATCCTTACCCTGTGAGAAAGAAAAGGAACCTTTGCAGTAACCACCCTAACCCTGGACCGTGTCCTTCCAGGCCCGTCGGAGGACGCTGAGGAGGAAATGGAAGAGGATACGGTTCCCAATGGATCCTAGGCCCCGGCTGGCCGCGGTCCGGCGCTTCTCCTTGCGGGGGGCTCAGCCCGGCCCCTCCGCGGAACCCCCCCCCCTTCCCGCACCGTGTCCTGGCGCCTTTCGGTGCTCAATAAATGAGCCTTTCCGTTTGCTCCCCGTGTGCGGCGTCGTGTGTGCGGAGCCCTCCCTGCACACCCCGATTGGCTCCTAGCTCCCTTCACCTCTTCTCTCATTGGCCGACATAAGCATGATTTCACCCTTAGTCTCCTTCCCATTGGTCCACGAGGGGAAGCGTCGCTTCGTGGTTGGTTCTCCAGCCCCGACGTGGCGGAGGACGAGGAGGGCGGTGATGGGTGGGCGGGCGGGGCGGCTCCCGGACGTGAGGCGACGGCGACGGAGGTGGTTGGCGATGGATGCGGGAGATGCCGGCGGCGGCCCCGGCGCGCTGGGGCTGGAGGGGATCGAGTTCCTGCAGCACACGGGTGAGGGCCGGGGGGCGAGGGGAGCGCAGCGGGTCCCGCCGGGGCGGCCTGCTGCTTTTCTCCTCCGGGCTGGGTGGGCTCCTTCCCCCGCGGCCTGCGCTCACCTGCGGCCTGTTCCCTCACAGCCGGCTCCCTGCTGTCCCGCTATGGCTGGTACATCCTCCTGGCCGCTGTCGCCGTCTATGTCCTCTTCCAGAAGCTGTCCCAGCGCCTGGCGGCCCAGTGGAGCGGGCGGCCGGGAGCGGCTGACGCAGCGATGGGTGAGTAGGGGCGATACGGGGGCCTCCTGTGGGGGCCTGCTCCGCAGTCGCCGTGGGGTGTATGGCAGCTGATTGGATCTGTTCGCACGGCATGTAGTTAATAACTAACAGATGTAGTTTGGAGAGGTTTTAATGGTGGTCGATACTCGGGATAACAGTTTAAGCCCACAAAGACATAGAGATTGTGTTACTGAATTGATCCCTGGGCAGAGGTTGGGCCAAGAAGTGTATTTTTCAAAGGTTGTCAGGGAAGGATTGTGTCCCAAAGGAACGTGGTTGGGGGTGAAGGAGCAGAACAAGGGATTAGCTGGTCTTCGATTGTGCAGAAGATGAGGGAATGGTGGTTAAAATTAGTTGTTGTCAGCTACCAAATAATAGTCTTGCCAAACAAAACCAAAACATCCAAATCTGAATACCGGGGGAGAAATCTTTTGACTAATACTAATTTTTTAATCAAAATTCATCACCCGTTTTGGCTGCCCCATCCCTGGCAGTGTTCAAGGCCAGGTTGGACACAGGGGCTTGGAGCAAGCTGCTCTAGTGGAAGGTGTCCCTGCCTGTGGCAGGAGGTTGGAACTGGATGAGCTTTAAGGTCCCTTCCAGCCCAAACCATTCCATGATTCTATGATCTCTCTCCTTTCACTTATTCCTTCACAATTCCTGCTCCAGCAGGACTGTGTACATTTGGGGTGTAACTGCCTCTCACCCGTGTTATCTTCCCAAGGGTGGCACGGGCTGTAAATCTTACACAGTCATGATCCTGCCTTATTTTGAGACTTGCTGCTGTAAAGCACAGGCTGTACTTAGGGATCAGCCAAACAATAAGTGCTTCATACCAGTTCCTTTGGCTTGTTGGCGTGGCAGTACATGGGCCCAGAAAATAGTACTCACGTGCCCTTATCCTCCTGGTGCTCTTTCATAATGCCAGTTAAATCTTCATTTAATTGCCTAAGCTGCCTGTGAAATTACTGAAAGTACTGACATTTCTTTCACGTGTGCATCACCGGATGGTAGCAAACACATGAAGAGACAAACAAATGTGGACTTCTAAAGGCCACTGAAGGGAAGTGGTGACTCAGTGTAGGTTTTGTGAGACTGCCAGTTTTCTCTTGAGATATGTGTGCTATTTGTAAGTAATTCCTCTGCTGATGGAGCGTGTTAAACCTGCCACTGCTTCGCTGCTGTAATGGGACAAGCTGGACCAGTTGGCAGGAGGAGGAGGAGTGGATGTGGGCAGGTTGCCCCATGCTTCTGCGTAAAAGAAGTTCTCTGGGTAAAAACGGAATCCCTGCAAAGCTTGGGTGCTATTGCTCAAGCTGTCTCAAACAAATCCTTCAGAAATAGAAGCAAGTATCCCAGAAGTGTGAATTTTAGTTTTTCATGGGGTTGTTAACATAGGTGCCCTTAGTCATTCAAATCCCATTAAAGTAATTGCTCTAAAATATTAAAATGTAATGCAGTTTAAATCAGCACATAAATTACTATCAAAGATCAGCTGGAAACTGAACTTGAGCTGTGATTTTCTGCTACCAGCTGCAGGGAGAGATGTGAACCTTTCCTTAGTACAAATCCTTGAGAAGAACATCTACCATTTATATTGAATAGCTTTGCAAACTCTTTCCCAATCTCCTAGAGCCTGACATGGTGGTGAGAAGGCAGGAAGCTCTGGCAGCAGCTCGCCTTAGGATGCAGGAGGAGTTGAACGCACAAGCAGAAAGATACAAAGAAAGACAAAGACAGGTAACAGGAGGGTGTTTCTTTCTTTAATTCATAAATTTGCCATCAAGGGCTTTGCTGCTACTATAGGAAGGTTTATTCCACACTAGGTACCAGAATAATAGGAGACTCACTCTCTGCTGGAATGGGGGTGCTGGGTTTTTACCCCCTTCTTTACCTGGAACACTTTTGATACAGTTTGATCCACAGAGCGGCAACAGGCAGTAGGTACCAGGATGGTATCACCTCCACAGGCACATCCCTGTATGCTGTGCTGACCTGATGTCTTGATGCTCTTTGTTAATTACAATGATTGATACATGTAGTACTTTGCTCCTTCCTGAAGTAATTAACCTCTATGGCACTTGCTTCACTGCAAGTAATTGTGTCTGTGGGACACTGTGGGCCTGTTCTTTATTTTTTAACAGGCAAATCTGTGATTACAGGAACTTAGTACAAGGCACAGAAAATGTCTGGAGGGATTTACTGGTGTTTAGGTTAACTGTACTGCTGCAGACATGCTTTTTCTGTTCCTAATGGCAAATAGAAGTTCTTAGAAACGTAGGTTATCACTGCTGTAATTTAATGGTTGGAATTTCAGCTTGAGAAAATGAGGAATAGCGTATTGCTATTTGGGGTAGCATAGAGAAGCAGATGTGAATCAGCATAGCTATAACGTTGCTGATTAGTCCCAGCCCTTGGGTTTTGTTGTAGCTGTTTCTGTAGCACTGGTGATTCCATTAGTTCTGAAATCTTAGTCTTGCATATCCTGGATTTGTTCCTTAGCTTGAAGAAGAGAAGCGAAGGCAGAAGATAGCGATGTGGGAAAGCATGCAAGAAGGAAAAAGCTATAAAGGAAACCTGAAACTGAATCAGGTAACAACTATGTTAATCAGGTTACAAGTATGTTTATGTGATTAGATGAGCTGATACTCGCAGTGATTAAATTCCAAGTAACTTTTTGCTTTCGTGAACAGCAAGAAGTAGAATCTGGTGCCTCCACCTCATCAGCAGTCCCGAGATCTAAGCCAACCAAAAGGCCCTTGCGAGAAGGTGGTAAGTGTGAAACCCTTAAGACACGGTGAGCTTGAAACAGAGCATTCTCCAGCTGCTGACATAGTCATCATACATATTTTTTTTCTTCTTCAAGGAGGAAACAATGTGCCTTGCAGATGAGGACTTTAAACAGTGCAAAACCTAGCAGGAAGTTTCTGTGGTGCTTTTCCCCTGGAAAACAGCGTTTCAGTTTGCTTGTAAATGCTTCTGCCACAATTTACTGAGATTTTTGTCGCTCAGAATTAGAGATTCTTACAATAATTCTGGGATCCCTTCCCCATTATTGTAAAAGTCAGATAATTGACTATCTGATCTGTCTTTCAGCCACCTGTATTACTGACTGGATGTAGGAAGAGGGTATTTTGTATTATGTAGATTTTGGAAGAGGAAAGACTGTATTATACAAAATGTGACCTTTTTTTATCAGGTATCATAGTAATGATCTATTGAATCTATGAATACATCTGAAATCCTGCAGATGTATAAACTTTTACCAACTCTCACAAACCACCAGAGGATCTTATTATTACACTCACAGTCAACTGCTGAAATCATCTTGATTGGTGAACTGCTTTCCATGGCCCACACTAGGATCACTGCTAGTTGGCCGTGCAGCTGATCTCCTTTGTCTCCTCTCAGCCTGTGCCGTACCTGCAAGTGCTAGTTTGGGTGTAATATTTTAATGATGATTTTCCATAGTTGGGGGGAGGATCATCTAAATAAGCCTCAATAGTATCAGACTGAAAAGGGAAACCCATTTTGGGTGCAGCACTGAGTAGGTCACTCAATTAAATGTATGAAACCTGAAGATTCTTGATTAAAGATATTAAACCTCAATAATTGTGCAGTGCTGAAATTTCTGCTTTGAATATTTTTACTGACAGCTGATGACAAAATCTGGATGAACTGATCAGTTGATCCATCTTATGTTAATATGAGCTCAAGTCTAATGTCTGATACTGTCAAATGTCTTTTACAGCTCTTGCATGGGATATTTAGCACTGTGGGGGATGAGAAGTGCCTGTAATGGCTGCGTGAAGAACCAAGATCAGGGCAGCTGGGTTGAGGCATGTTTCCAGCTGCTCCCTGTCTTAGTTTCATCCTAAATCTGCTTAAATAACAGATGATAGAATTAGAGGTCTCTGATCTTCTCATGAGGTAGGTCAGCATGACATGAGAGAACCACCTGCACTGCTCAGCTGCTGAATTAAGGTAGAAAGCAGAACTTGGCTAGTATGAGAAAAACTTCAAAGAGGGAGGTGATGCTTGAAGTTTCAGTGCACAGGTCGCTTTGAAACCTGCTTGGTTAGGAACACTACTAGGTTGTCAGTTGTCTTTTTCTTTGCCTGGTTCAGAACAAATTGAGGACATTGGCCAAGTCGTATCTTTCTGAATATGTACTCATAAAATGAAGCTGCCTATAGTTATGGCATTAGAATGCTCAACTAAAATACGTTTGTTTTCCTGCATATACTTCCCTTTTCAAATCCTTGGTAAAAATCATACAGTAGTAATGACTGGATTTACCTTTTGACCTTCAGAGTATTCCTTGCAGGACTGGAATAAAAGATTCTTTTAAGTCCTTAACTACTAGGGCTCTTGGAGAACAGATGCACTCTTACAGAGTTCACTGTAGGAGTTACTGCTCTGTTTATTCTGCTGAGCAGCTCTAAAGCTTAGTGCAGGCTTAGAGAAATTAAATGGTAATTAATTTCAATTTAATTTAATCCAAATTGATCAAATGAAAACACAGGTGTTTTGCAATGGCTTTTACTGACAGCACTACAAAAATAAACCATCTCAAGCCCGTTTTCATTTTCCTTAAAATGCTGCCTATGTAGTTAAGTATAAACAAGGCGCAAATAAATGTGAAGTTTATTTTTGATGTTCCTTGTATGTTGGTGTAGGCCTATTGAGGATGAATATTAATCCAATGGATTTCTCCTCTATTTCTAGGCTATAACCCCCTGTCTGGAGAAGGAGGTGGAACTTGTTCCTGGAGACCAGGCCGGCGAGGCCCATCAGCAGGTGGATGAGGCTAACCTCCCTAGTGTCTCATGTCACTAGCAGGCTTGATCTTATCCACTGTCTAACTGCCTACAGTTTGCTTGTCACAGTGACTCCTTTGGGACTGGGTCTAGTGCAGGTGTTAACATCAAAACAGATTTACATCATTTCCAAATAATAGTGCAGAAGGTGATACCACACAAGAAAAATACCTGATCCTCTTAGAGAGAATGAAGAAAGAAATAGTTTTCCCTGTAGAGAGGAAGTGTTGTCTGCATTGCCTGAGTTGAGAGCTGGGTTCTGTGGCTGCCAATCCAAAAGTCTGGCCTCAGGCAAATGTAATTATCTACACTCCATGAAATGAGGATATTTGCCACCCTCAAACATGTTACCAGATCTGCTCTGTTTCACTAGAAGATACTTTAGAGGAGAAGGATGTTATCATTGGCAGATACCTTAGATTTTAGGTGGAGGGACTTTGAGGCAAAACATGAAGTGACAAACTCCACACACTAGCACCAAACGCCTGTTATTTACTGCAGAAGAGTCTCTGTGACAGGCTGCTTTCAATGATGTTTTCCTTATAAATGGTACACAAACCAGTGAGGATTACTGATGGTAGACAGCAGATGGGGGATTCTTGCTACCCTTTTTTTTTTTATTATTTTATTTCAACTGCTTTGTAAAAACAAAACACTATTAATATTAAATATAATTGCAAACAAATCATAACTCTAGTATTTACAATCTTGTGGGTTTCTGCAGCATCTTTTTATATAGGAGGCACATGTTCTAGTGCAATAAATGTGCGTAAAGGAAGATGAGAGATCAAATGAAAGGATTTTCATTTGACTACCTCCATAAACAAAAGGTATTTTTTCAGCTGTTCTTTTTGTCTTAAAACTGATTTGTTTTATTTGGGTGTTCTGTGTTTCAGATCATGATTTTAGAATAGTCAGCTTCAGGTTAAGTACAATTCAAGCTTTCCCAAGTTTAAAAAGTGAAACTCCTCATTTTCTTCCCTACCTCCAATAAGTGATTCTGTAGTTGGATCAATTGCATTACTGGTTGTTAAGCACTCCAGCTGTATTTGAATCTAAATCAAGAAAGCATGTAACAAAGGCCTTGCTTAAACAGAGCAGGTTTCTTCACAGGCTACAAATATTCAAACACTGCAAGGTATTCAAAGCTAAGAAAGCCACAGATTGTGCCAAGAACTGTTGGTTTGGGCCACGAGGCTGCTTGTAGCTTTAGCAGTGCAGTGTCAGGGTTACACTGTGGGGACGTAAAGAACTGACTTTGTACTACCTTCTGCTCTGAATGTGTCTCAGGGTGGGAGCTGGTAGCTTGGCTGCATGGCTCCCCTGAACACCCCAGCTAAAGGCTGAGGTGGACTCTTACCAGCTTGTGCAGCATAAAAGCTGAGTGTGGTTTGTGCTGGAGAGGGCCTCTGGGTAGCAGACGTGTCAAACTTGCAAGTGAGGGGCTATAAGGAGTAAGTATCCGGAGTGTGTGTGGTCTTCATCCTTCTGGTGCTTAGCCAGCACTGGAGAGAAAATAAAGCTAGATCTGGCCATTGTAATTGAGCTTCCCAAACATCCCATCCCCTTGATATGCAAAACACACAATGCAACGAAAATCCAGGCTGGCTTTGATACAGAATGAAATAGTTCCTGGCAGCATATGACAAGTGTCTCAGTGTCTGATTACTGCTATTGAGCTTGTATATAGGCATTAAAATATGTACCTGTTTCATTAGCATAGCTTAGGGCTGCTTCAACACTTGTTTCTAAATAAATACTTAGGCTTGGAGTATTTGTGTTCATCCGACAGTGTAAGTGCTAACTTTGAATATGGTGGTTATACATATCAGATACTGCTCTGTATGTCAGGTGAGCTGTGATTTTCTCTTGACTGTAGATGTAAGTAATACATTACTAGTGAATTTTAAAGTTGCCAGCTAATGAAATAGAAAGTCAAAGAACATTTTGCCTTAGGGCCATGAAGTGTGTGCGTTCAGGTGTGTGTGGAAGATGAAGTGAGAAGGCTGCTAATGTTCCTACAGAAACTAGTTTTCATTTCCTGACTTCCGGGTGTTTTGGTATGTAAACTGAAATTTCCATTGTTGTAACATACTCTGGTGTATGTAACTTCAGGTTTTAATCTTTAACAAGGCAAAATAGAGGTGGGGAAGGCTGTTTTCAAGATCTGAGGTTCTCCATCAGTAAAGAGGACTAAGTCGTTATCTTACTCATGCCTCTGGGGAACATTTTCCCCTTGTGTTGGTGAAACAGGCAACAGACTGCAGCAAAACAACTGGGGGAGGTTGTTGTCTTAAGCAGAATTCCTTCTGTGGATAAAATGGTGAGGACGAGTTGATTTAATTCAGTAAAGACATTTGAAGAAATAAATAAGCAGGTCTGAACTGAGCATATGCTAATCTTTCTCTGTGTCTCAAGACTTGCTTTGGGCTGGGACTGAGAATATGGATATTTGCCCAATTCTAAGATTTATGAAGACACATCCAGTGAGAATGAAGTGATTTATGTATTTCTGGAAACTTCAACCTTCTCTCTCCCTTAATTTTTGTATTTTAATCCTCAGGTCCCTAAGTTTTTCTTGATCAGACACTTCTAAGCCATTGAACAGAGTGGGAGGAAGAACCTCAGTTTGTAAAGCTTCTCTTTTGGCTCCCAACCTGCACAAGCAGATGGAAGGGTTTTTCTTCTGACTTCGAATAGAAAGCTCTCCCTTGACCACAAACAACTATGGAGAGGTGGTTGCTTGTTGCTTTCTAGCTTGAGAGTGAAGCATGCAGAAGGCGTGAGGTGAAAGTGAGTTATTTGATGAGTCCATTGTTCCTACTTTGCCATGAATTCCCAAGAACTTGAATTACAAAAGATCATATTAAAAAGCCTTCAGGAGATTCCCCACACACACAGACTTAGAGCAGTTACAAAAAAAGCCTCTTACTCTAGTGATGCAGATGTTCTGAAAACATCTTTATCTGGAAGAAGCCAGCTAACAAACTTAGAGTTAATGCAGTGCTATTAATCTGCCATATAATTTTGCTTAGCCACTGAAGAATAATCTAGTTGGGGTATTGAAAAGCCCTAAATGAAGCAAGTGTTCAGAGGCACAAAAGAGTCTTGAAACATTAGTTGCTAGAAGTGTTTTTCATCGTCTTTTGGATGATTTATATATGGGAGGAACAAAGTTTTTTGTCTTCTTTAAGTTGCAGATAAGGTCTGGTTTATGCAGAGTTCTCTTAACTGTTCATCAGGAGATACTAAGCACTGGAATGAAAACTGAACAAAAACCCCACGTCACTCTCGTAAAATTTGTTTGGCTTTATTCATGCCTTTCAAAACCATTGTGAAACGAGGGAAAGCTTTTACAAGTGCTCTTGCATACTTTGTCGTGGTAAAAAGAATATGTTTCTTATGCTGGAAAGTTTTAATAACCAACAACAGGAGATGGAGTCAGGAGTGAGGGCAAATGGGGCGTGTGTCAGCAGAGCTGTTCCAGGTGCTCCAGGATTAATCAAAGCTCCAGTGTTAATCAGGGATAAGTGTGAATGAGAGTGCTAATTGCTCCATTTCTGCAAGTCGCCTTGAAGAGACTGAATGCAGGTGTGAAACGTTAGTACTACTGTGTTTTAAACAGTTCCGTGCTATTTTGACTCAAAACTCCAGGAATTGGGGTGCTCTGCAGCTGCTCTGTGACAGGCTGCTTTCCTTCTTAGACTGGGCTGATGCTCAGTGCAGGTGTTTAGATTGGGTTCTTTTTCTCTTGGGTTTTGTGTCTTTTCCCTCTCTAGGAGGTGACTAAGCAGAGATTAAGCATTCAGATTGATTCTGAACGAGGGTGGCACCCAGCATGAGTTTCTCCTATGCTATACCAGCAGTGCTACAGTTCATGGCTGCGTTTAAACCATGCTAACATCATCCTTTATGCCTCCTGTGCTCAGCAAAACAGTTCCCATCTCTGGCAGTTGTGCTTTCCCAAGCCTGGCTGCATATCAGCACACGTCTGCATCAGATCCACATTTGGATGAGTTTTACTCTTGTACAGGCTAAGACAGTGACACCTTTTGATGGATTGGGTTAGCCAGGAGCGGGGCACAGAGTGTTTCTGTCCACGCTATCACAGAACACTGAAACTGGATATAAAGTTGGTCTAGACTTGGATGGGCTGATGACTTGTTCCTTCTTTTCTTCCCCCCTTTTGGAATGAAGGCTTAGCTTTTGGAACAGCTCTGCAACCACAAAGGAAAAGCATACTGCTGCTGGCTGGGTGGTGTCCTGGCCCGGTTGCACTGTTGTAGCTGATTCTGTGTGAGCTTCCAAGCCAGCTGTTACAAGCCTGACACACACCCTGCCCATATTCCCAGCTCTGGAGCCAGCGACTTCAAAAACCTCCATCAGTTTTTATAAAGCAACCAATGGCTGCAGTGAAATCGGTCTCCTCAGCTCAGCTCTGGTGGTGAACATAGGTTTTCATTGCAGATTTCTGTTATGTAAAGTACTGCCAACACAAAGCAAGATCTCCACTGATAAATTAACGACGTAATTCCTCTTTCTGTGTCTACCATAGTTTACTAATCAAGATTCTTTTTATGTGCTGCTTATGAGGCTCAGCTTCAGAACTCGTGCAGTGGGTAACATTAATATAGGGATGGCAATGAAAAGGACTGAGAAAGTTCTATTTAAAGAGAACAGAAGGAAAATGGATATACTGAAATACTTCCTGGCTGTTCAATCTAGTTCTGGTGCTCTGTTGTGTGCATTAAAATGAGGAGTTACTGTCGGGCTGGCCTACAAAACATGCTTTCAAAAGAACCAGACCCAAAGCTGGCTCTTAAAGCTTTACTTCTTCACATATTGGAGGGCGTAATGTTCAATGTAAATTGGCCTGACTGCTTCTTTGGTAATGTAATACAGCAGCTTCCAGTGCCTACAGGGGCTGACAAGAAAGCTGGAGAGGGGCTATAGGGACAGGCCAAGGGGAATGGCTTTAACCTGCCAGAGGAGAGATTGAGATGAGCTCTTACGCACAAGTTCTTTCCTGTGAGGGTGCTGAGGCGCTGGCACAGGGTGCCCAGAGAAGCTGTGGCTGCCCCATCCCTGGCAGTGTTCAAGGCCACGTTGGACACAGGGGCTTGGAGCAAGCTGCTCTAGTGGAAGGTGTCCCTGCCCGTGGCAGGGGGTTGGAAATGGATGAGCTTTAAGGTCCCTTCCAACCCAAACCAGTCTGGGGTTCTATGAATTGCCACTCCATGAGCTGTTCTGTTCTTAGCTATGCTGCATCTTGACACTTGCTTTTTATATACACATTCTAGACTCTTCCAGTGTTGTTTGACACTGGTGTGGGGGTAGCATGTTAAAAACACATCACCTTCCCCTCTGTGACACAAAGCTCCAGGGCCTTTCATGCGCCATGGCCGTGCTGCTACCACCTCCCAGCCGAAGGGAGCGGGAGCTGTGTGGGGAGCAGGAGGGTTTTCCATTGCTTCCAAAGCCCTAAACGGAGCTCCTTGGCTGGGAAGAGCAGAGGAGAGCCAGGGCCTGGCCTGCACTGCGGGGCCGGGCCGAGGGATGGCAATGTTGGCCTGGCTTTACAGCAAAAGCAAACGATGACAGCTCAGGGTGGTTTTGTCCCTTGAACGGGCTTCGTCTGAGCGATTCAGAGGGGAAAGGTTGGGACTGGTCCGTGGCAGGACCAGAAGAGGTTGGGGAGGAGAAATGCTGGAGCTAGGGAAGGAGTTTCTGCATCATTTGGGAAAATGCAACGGAGCTGGAAATACTGTGACGGGGAGAAGTGCTGCGGGTTGCCCAGCTAGATTTTTTCCACCGTGAGTCTGTTACCTTGAATGTATGAAGTATGCTCATTTTCCAGTGCCTGGGTAGTTCTTACAGTATCAGGTTAAGTACTGGAACATTCATAATTAAAGCTTCTGGAGCACTTGGGAAGTAGTTCACTTCTGTAACTGTTACTTTAAAAGGTGCTAAAGAACGTCTATTGTAGAAGGCACATCCTGTGTTAGAGTGGGCTCATCACCATGGACAAAGTGGAAAGCAAAACTGATGGGAAAGAGAAGCTGTTAAAATGCAGGATATATCCATTCTCTATAATGTAGAGTCTCCTGTTTGGAATAAACTCTTTTCTTTTGGTTTTAAGCTTCTTTGTTCCAAAAGGATGACACCTATTCCGTATGGACACAAACCAGCTCAAAAAGCTGCTCCAAGGACTTGGCTTTTTTATCTTTTAAAAATAGGATTACTGTGTTGTTAATCTGATTATGAATCTAAACGGTGTGGGCCTCTCAAATGGGCTCTGGCTGGCTGGTCTGGGTGCTAATCTCACCGGAGTGACTGGGATGGGAGCACAGGGACAGAGCACATACGATGTGCATCCTCTTCAGATAAGCTCTCAGAATATTTCCTCAAGCAGTCCTACATAGAAAAGAAACCATGCTGTGTAAAATGCTTTTATACTTGCATACAGTGTTATATGAACAAAATACCATGCCTTTTAGTATATGATAGCCACAGTACATAGTGTTAATTATTTACTAAGAGGAGGAGGCACTTAAATGTGATTATGCAGTATGACCTTTCTCTGACAACCAGATTAAGGACATACTCTAGGCAGGTAATGCCAAGGTTATAACTCAGCTGGAAGAACTAAGCCATCCTCTTCCCGTTTCTGTCCCCTTTTTTCCTATAGTGGAAACAGCAGCTGCTCTATGTGAGAATAGAGAAGGAGGCATTTGCCCACCTAACACTTTGAAACGTGAGTTTGGCACAATGAATGGGCTGAAGCGAGGCACTTTGATGTGCTCAGGGAGGTTGTGTGTGGATCACAATGTTCCTGGGTGCTACCCCATTTTACAGCTTGATGTCTCAGCTGTATAGCTGGGGTGATCTCATCCGGCAGCAGTGAGAACTCTAAACATGCCTTCAATTCCGGGTTGAATCCTGACTCCTAGAAAGCACCTCTTCCTTCTCCTGCCATTCCTTGAGTGCTCTCTGCGAGGCCCTGGTCTATAAAGGAGGTGCAGGGAGGTGGGAAAGTGCCAAAGGAGAGCCGCGGGCAGAGGAGCTCTTAACACAGGAGCGTGCGGCTCCGCTTCATCGTTTCCATGTGTGCGAAGTCGTGCAAAGTTTTCAGTTCTGATGACTAACTTCTTTTTTTCATGGGAAGAAGCCAACTGACAGCTCCTCAGCCCCAATCCTTCTCTCTTTTATTGCCTTTTAACCATGCTAGCTCTGCCTCTTCCTGCAATTCATTGGCCACAGTGGCTTTCCCTTGAATCAGGAGATTTTTACTGCTGATTTGGAGCACGCTGAGAGCAATCCTGTTCCTGCTCACGAGCCTGCCACATCTCCCTCCCTTGGAAAGGAGTGCCCTTACGCTTAGTTTTAGCTTCAGTATTTCAGGACCTGATGATCGAGCTTGGAGGGGTGAAGAAGAGTTTGAGGTCTCTTTTGAAGATGCTTTTAAAAGTGGGATAAAAGATCCATGTGTGCAGAATGGCTGAGGATAACCCCAAGCTTGGCAGAAAGGGATGTGGGCACCCGTAGTTAGAAATAGTAGTGAAGCTTTGGAAGTCCTGGGAAGTAGAAAGGAATTCTGGTAGTGGTTTGGGGGTGGATTTCCCCATAAGGAAGGGATGGAAAGGACAGTATAGCAGAAAAGGTTTTCCTGGTGTAAATAGTGGGTTGGGATTATTTTACTAGGGAAGAACTGAGGTGGATCATGGGTCCCATTCCCTGTTCCCAGAGGAAGGTGCCAGAAAGGCAAAGCTCTGGCTTTGTCAGAGCAAGTGTGGGCAACAACAGGAGACCTCCTGCTCTTCTTTCCTGTTAATCGCTTGTATTTCTTCTCTAGTTTCTATTACATCTTGGTTTTGTTTAGTGCCACAAGTTGTGGTGGCACTTCCCTTGTGTTATTCATTGCTCCTGACATCACCCTTGTTCATCCGTGCTGACCTCTGTGTGAGGATTGCACCATCACAAGAGCAATAAAACGCCAAAAATAAAGGCATTTTTACCAAACTCATTGGGTTAATTTGGTGAGCAGATTGGGATATTACCTGCTAGTTCTAAGGTACAAGGTTCCTTGCTACAAGGGTTGTAGGAATGTCATATATGGCTCTTTGAGTCATTGATTTACAGTATTCAGTACAATGCCTGCTTGTGCAATGGTTCTTGCTCAAGAGCAGGCTGCTTTTATGCCTAAACTTTCTTCTTCCCAGCTCGTTGTGGATGACACCACAATATAAATAACTTTTAAACGGGGAAAGAATGGCCATTGGAGATGCAAAAATGGGTAGGAAATGGAAGAAACCACAATGATACAGCACGAGCTCAGTGAGCTGTGCTGGATGTGTTTGTTCTGTACCGACTGGAGGGCTTGTTTTCCCTCCAGGGTTTGGGGCTGCAGTATTTGAAGCTGAAGCACTCTGTAGATGAAACCCAAGTTAGTTATGGCAGACAAAGAAACAACCCTTCACCTGGTACAGCTGAAGCAGTCATTATAGCCTCTGAATGGAAGCAGACTGACCTGTTTCTGGTCGGTTTAATTAGCAAGGTGGGAGAAAATGGGAGAGCTGCCTGTGCTTCTGCCCTTCCCTGCCACCAGCATGAATCCATCAGCGCCAAGTGAAACCAGGGCTGGGGGGCTGCTCCTCGCTGCCATGCCTCCCTCCAGCTCTGGAGGCACCATGGCCTGAGACAGGGCAGCTCTGGGGCTTGGGCAGCAGGAACCCAACCGTGCAGAGATGGGAATGGTGTGTTACTGGATGTGCACACTCGACATGAGCTGTGCTGGGTCTCTGCAGGGATGGGTGATGGACCTCTGCCACCAGGCATGGTACCTAGTGCTGTTCTGGGTCAAGGTACCAGCTCCCCAATGCCTTCTCATTCAGGCCCGAAGGGATGCTCCTGTGCAGGGTGCTGGGCTGGGGTCCCTGTCCTGGGGTTGTGCTCAGGGCCTTAGTCCCAGGATTGGAGCACCCATGCTCGGGTCCTGCGGTCCCCATGTGCGGTGCGTGGCCAAGCCGCCGGTCCCTGCGCTGCGGCCGCATCCCGAGGTTCGCTGTCCCTGCTCCGCACCCCGGGTCCGAGCCCACACCGGAGCCCCTGTCCCGGGCGGGACCCGAGGGGCCGAGCGGTACCCGGGGGGCGGGTTCGGCCCCGCTGCCGGGCGGGGCTACGGGCAGCGCGGCGCGGGCCGCACACGGCGCCTGTGCCGAGGGGCAGGGCCGGGGAGGCGGGCGCCCCCTTCCCTTCCCCTCCTCTCCGCTTCCCGTCCCTGCCCCTTCCCCCCATGGCGGCGCTGGGCGACTCGTCGCGGCTGGCGGCGGCGGCGCAGCGCGGGGCGGCGGCGCTGTGAGGAGCCGCGCGGGGCGGGCATGGCGGGCCGCGGCCGCCGCGCCTGGCTCAGCGTCCTGCTGGGGCTGGTGCTGGGCTTCGTGCTCGCCTCGCGCCTCGTCCTGCCCCGCGCCTCCGAGCTGGCGGCGGCGGCGCGGCCCCACCGAGCCCGCCCGCAGGGCTGCCGCCCGCCGCCCGCCGCCGCCGCCGCCCCGCCGCGCCGCCCCGGCCCGCCGGCACAGAGCTTCCTCTTCGTGGGGGTCATGACGGCGCAGAAGTACCTGAGGAGCCGCGCCGTGGCCGCGCACCGGTGAGCGGGATGGGGGGGATGCGGCTCCGCTCGGCTGCCTTCGGCGGCGATCGGGGCTGTTCGGCTTGGGGCTCGGGTGGGCTCGGTTCGGGGTCGGGCGGGTTCGGCCGCTTTCGGCCGCTGTCCCTGAGGAGCGGCTGAGGTAAGAGCCGCCGGGATGGGATGATGCCCGTGCGGCCGGGGTCCCCCCTCCGGCCCAGAGCCCGCTCGCCCTTCCCCCGGGCAGGTGTGAGCGAAGCGAAGCGAATCGGTGCCGGCTCTCCCGGCTCCAGCCCGGGCGCGGTGTGGGCAGCTCCGGGCGGCCGGGCCGCGGTGTATGTGAGGGGGGAGAGGTGCCCCGAGCTCCCCTCTGCGGACCGGAGTCCGGTTGAGTGGCGTTGAGGCTCTCACACGGTCTGGTTGAGCCGGTACCCGGCAGATGGACCCAGTGGTCATGACCCTCACCGCAGGGAGGAACACCTACCGCCGGTCACTGAGGGAGAAGAGGTGTTCTCCCCTTCCTCCCGTTGAGTATAGCTTCCCTCGGTGCTTCTACCTTGGGCATGGCTATGCCATGCTGGTGCAGTCCTTGGGTGCTGCTTCTGAAGAGAGCTGTCACCCTGATGATAAACGATAATGGTAATAATAAAGTTTAGAGGCTGCTGTAACCCCCTGGATAGGGAGATAAGGACCACTGTGCGCTGCGAGAGCGTATGTTTAAGAATGAGACTTAGAAAGCGCATCTGGGAACAAAGAGTAAAACCAACCTCTGCTCACCGCAGCTCTAGCTAAGGCTGGACCAGGTAGGGAGACAGCTTCAATAGGGAAAGTCAGTGCGGGTGTAATGCTCCTGGCTTTGGGCTGGTGAAGCTGGTGCAGGAGCCAGGGTCTCAGAGGTGCGCGTTCATTACCTGAGCCTGTTGTCATTGTGCTCCGCACTGTGTGCCGCTTGCTGTAGCCTCCAGCCCTAACCGTTGATGGTCGTGAGCGCTGCGTGCTAACGGGACTTCTGGCCATCAGAATAGTCATGTGTTGTGTGAGAGACGTGTCTGTGGCTTTGGGGAAACTCTCCTCTCTGCTGAGATTCGCACATTGCTCTGGGGCTGGAGCCAGCGGGCAGTGCTGGGCGGCTGTGCAGGAAGCACGCTTGGGAAAGCTGAAAGAGTTAAGAGCTAAGATATCAGCTCCGGTATAGCCCGGCTTGGATCGGGAGCTGCACGGTCGCCGCTGGCAGGGGGGCGGCCAGGAGCTCTGCGGAGAATCTTTGTCTGATAAAACATCCCCTTTAGACACGCACTAGGACAAACCCTTCTCTGTCTCCTGCCTGCCCAGGTTGAAAAGTGCTTGGCCATGTTGGCCAGGTCAAGAACAGGATGGCAAAGCCATGTCTCATGGACCGTCTCCTCCTCTCCCTGCCCAGCTCTGGTTTCGGAAAGGGGTAGCTCTCTTTATATCAGCATCAAATACAGTAAAATTGCTTAATTTGGGCAATCTGAAGCATATTGTTCACCAACGAGGGTTTTAATGGAAACTTAATTCCTTCTTTCAGCAGCAGACCTGTAATTAACTTGCAGAGGGTGCGTGATTGAAGCTTTAAAACGGGTGAAAGAATCTGTTTCTTCAGGGTTATGTATTCTTCACTGTGTGGGATGGCGCATTTTGGATTGCAAATGTCATGAGCTGTGTAATTTACGTTTCCATGAAGGAAAGGCTGGAGTTGTACATCACGTAACAGGTTTTATGGCAGAATAGTTTGTCTATCAGATCAGATCCATCATCTGTCAGATTTTGTGTGATGCATTCAAGAAAGGGAAGTTTATCACAATGTTGTCCAGAGATGGGGGTTAGTTGTGGAGCATTTAACTTTGCTGGCATGGGAAGGATTCTCATCCCTGGCTTTGCTGTGCTTGCTGAGCAGTGCCGTGCTGTGAGAGCGATGGGTTTACAGAACCAGATCTGCAACATCTGCTCACACACAAGAAATAGCTAAAGATGCAATTTAACAAATCCAGCTAATGGAATAGGACTCCTTCAGCCCTCAGAAGGAGACCTGAGGTTGCTTTTTACTGCACTGCTATTTTGGTTTAACCTCTAGAGATGATGTCTGCTCTTGGAAGGGATGAATAAATAGACCTCTTAACTCTGCGGTAGGGCTAAATGCATTTTTCTCACCTCCTCCTGTAGTAAAAGAAAGGAGCTAATGTCCTGGTGACAGGAAGACATCTTTGGGGGAAGGTGAGGAGGGGGGAAGAGGAAGACAAACCTGAAATCTTAAATGGCTTTTGATTGCCATGAAGTACTCAAGCAGACAATTGCTGGGATTACTACATTGACAAAGCATCCTGGTGAGCTGAATCGCTGGCACAGCCAGGGAAATGGGAAGCTGCTAGCAAGGCATTCCCGGGGTGGCAGCGTGTGCAGAGCCTTGATACGGCAGTGGCCAGAGCGCTGAAAGGAATTAGGGATTCAGAGGCTGAATACCTCCAAATTGCTGTGGCTCAAAGGCCATTTACAGACACAGCTAAAAGGGACCAGAGCGGAAAGCATTTGCTGATCCTTGCTGCTGTGAATCCAGATAGGGTCTAACAAGAGGGGAAGCAATCCACTTCCTGAACATCAATCATGAGCAAAATGACCACTGCAAGGCAAAACGGGCCTGCTGGATATTCAGGAGACGCCAGCTCTTTGAACAGTCGTGCTTTTGTAGTCTGCGAGGCAGAGAATGAGCTTCAGATCTGCTACAGGTTTTCAGAGGACAGATTTGCAGCTTTAGCAGTGATTGCATCTGACAGCCAGGTTAGCAGAGCTTCCCTTCCAGGAGGCCAGGGAAGTGCAGCAGCAGAAACTGCAGTGTCACATCAAAAGACAAGAAATAGTTGGGAAAAGAAGCAGGCAGGCAGGAGTTAATTTATGGCTGGGGTTCAAGGAAAGTGCAGCAATATATGCTAATGGTTTTGTAGTTGAGGGGAGTTGTCCTTAAAGAGCTAAAAGGAAGGAAAGGATGGGAATAAGCAGTCTCCTAGAAGATTTAAGTCTGCTGTCTTGGGAACTATATCAAGCAGTTAACCCTCTGTCTGTCTGTCTGTCTATCCATCTATCAAATCTATCTTGTGTGTAGCAACTACATATCCTGGAAAATGTGGCAGGGCACTAGTGTGAATGCAATTCATGGTGAGATGTCCGAGGTTGGTCTCTTGCAGTATCTGCAGGAACACAGCTGCAGTACTTCCCAGTTTGGGACAGTCCCCACGGCACCTTGAAGTGCCCAGAGGCCACACACAGGAGAACCACGAGTGATGCCAGGGCTCATTCTAAGCTGTTCCAGTCCTGCAGCAGAAGCATGCTCTCAGAGAGGCTCCTGCCACTCTGTGGTCGCTTATAGGAAAGAGACAGCACTGAAATCTAAATACCTGAGTGCTTGGAAAAGCCTCAGTGAAAGGCAGCCAGAAGGATCTGGGGTCTAAAGGAGTTTGTATTATTTGTCTAAGCCTGCACTAGCTGCTGCAGCAGTGTAATACAAACCACATTTTTATCTTTGTTTCGAATTCAGAGCCTTGAATGTAAAGGTTGAGGTTGTTGGGTGCTATTTGGTTTTGGTCGTTTCTGGTTGCTAATGAGGTAGTGTGATGGATTGTAGAACGGGCACCCTTGCCTCTTGGGGAGGAGGTCATCTGAAGTGACTTTGAACATCGTGACAGCACAATTTATGTTTTGCTTAACATACTGCAGTATTGCAATAGTGAGCACTCCATGTGTCCTGCTCTTGTATCCTCTAACAGCAGTATGACATACTTGGGCTTTCCGAGCAGTTACCTAAAATTTGCAGGAATTTGTATGAAACATACATTGAGAGCAATGGGCACTGATACATGGAGGATAAGGAGAATCCAAGTCAGTTCCATACCCCAAAATAACCGTATGGTCCAGTTCTCTGGGACACCTGGGCTGTGATCTTAGTCTGACCCACGGACTATCAGTGTGCTTATGGGTGATGAAGGTGGGTGAATTTCCATGGATAGAAAACTGGTGTCACTTTAATTTGGAGGAGTTTAAATCAAGAAGCCGTCCTGCAAAAAGCTGAAAGGAGCTCTCCCTCAAAATCTGATCATAAGTGACAGGTTCCTTTAAACTGTAAATGTAAATGTAGCTGTAAATGTAATAAAAACCCCAGCTCATTTTTCTGGCCTCTTGTGATGGCCATCTGCAGTTCCACTTGCTGGTTTGGGTGCTCAGTTCCAGCTAAGCTGTAGTGTAGTGAGCATTGCTGGAAAGATGGGACCTCGAAGAACAGTTGTGCAAAACTAACCCTAATTCAACATGAAATTTAGCTGAACCATGTATTCAAGAAATCAGCCTCTCATGTCTTGCTGAGTTCTTCACAAATTTTTCTTTAGCACAGTTATCCAAGATGACTATTTCTTGAAACTTTCAATGGTTTCTCTGATCTCCTCTAAGTGAGGTCCCCAAGCTGCACAGAAAACCCAAGTTCATCTTCTGTAATTGTCTCCAGTTTGGGTCTCTACAAAGGGAGCATTGTCTGCATAACGCTGCTGACTGTGCTTCTGCTGAGTCTGCAGAGCTGATAACAGCACAAGGTAATACAAATAAATAGTAAACACTGCAGGCTGAAGATGAAACAGATCTGTGCTCCTCCTGCTCCAAACTGCGCCTTTTAAATGAAGGAATGATTTACGACAACGTTTGGGGACTACAGTACTGTTCTCTTTAGGAAATACTGTTCTATATTGTATGAATCCTGTACCACTTCTGCACCCTGTTTGCTGGTGACTTGCTCGTGTGAGGATACACATAGGATATCCAGTGTGCCAAACCAGTTACGGGATGATCAAATTGATTTGGTAGTTGCTGGTAGTGGAGTTTTACCAGGCTAATGCCCTCTGCTAAGAAATTTCTTCTAAGGAAGCGTTATCTAATTTATATGATTTTGTTTGTTTAAACTGTGCTTTCATTTCCTTGTCAATGTCTGCGTCTCGTTCATTGGAGTTATGTGCCCTGTGCACTGAGAGAAACCGGGACACACGCTGTCGTGTGTGTTTTCAGCACTGCTCCTGGGGAAGTTAATAGAGAGCCTTGCTGTCCTGATCCATGCACATCCTGCTGTTTAAGTGAGCAGATTCAGATTACATGGAGGAGATAAGGTTGGGATCTGTCAGAGTAGTTCATCTGCTGGTTTTTAAATGACCAGTTCGGTACACGTATCGGTTGTATTCAGAACCTGATACTTCTCTCTGGACAGAGTCTGAATGGCCTTGAGCTGGCTGAGGCCACCAGCAATTGCTGCAGTAGAGATGGTCTCTGCAGGTGTAGATACAGGAGTCTGGTGGCAGAAATGTGACCATATTTCTTTTAACCAGCTGAAGGTGATGGGGAGCCCTTGGCAGGGGAAGGAGGGTGTCAAGTTTGGCTAAAAGTATTTTTCCTTTTTCAATTACCAGACAGATATTCATTTGCAGATAAAGTCTTACATAGAGAAGCCTTGACCGGGAAGGCAATGTCAGCCGGTGGGAGTGGTGCTGGTGGGACCACGGAAGTAGGAAGGTGTTGAGACAAGAGCTCTGTACTTAAGGAGCTGAAGGGGTCAGGTTGCTGCCCATAACCTGAGAGCAGACACTGTAAACCGCACTGGGGTTGGGAGGACAGGCAAGAAAGGTAGCTGTTAACACATTGCTCTGCAGAACCGCTTGTGGTTGAGTCAGGTCTGATTCTTTGCAATGTGAGATAAAAAAGTTAAAAGTAGCTTTGATCAGAATTCATCCCTGCATTTACCAGTCCTTAGCTCTGCTGATAGCTGAGGTCAGAAAAATGTACTTACAGTTCATCTTACGGTCTGTGGTTTGGCTTCTTTGGCCAAGCGCAGCAACGTTTCCTGAGCAGACTGTTCTTTTTTGTATTCTCAACCCAAAAAAGGGCCACATTGAGCAGTGAGCTGTGGCTTAGACATAAGGAGTAGCACATGGTGACTCCCATTGTTTCAGCCTCTGCCGAGCAGCGCTTGCTTTGACATACTCAGGCAGTTTTCGATGTGGGAGCATATTCTGAGTCTGAGCAAACGCTCAAAGCCACAGTCACAAGTAACACAGTGTCATCCTACAAGTTGTCTTGTCTCAGGGAATGAGCAAAGGCTTAATCAAGCTGTCTGGGGCATGGTGAGATCCCAAGGCTGAAGTAACGTCGTGGTGCCGACCCAAGTCACACACTGATCGCTGGGCATGGTCTTTCTGCCTGCTCTGTGCCCCTAGCCTACAGGAATATGTCTCTGGTTTGCTCCTGTTTTAGTATGAAACTTAAATATGGCCTAGATCCGTGTTAAGATGGGGTCAGACTGGCTTTGAGCTGAGGGGTTTAATGCAATACAATGATTGGGAATCAAAAGTGCCAGGGTTCATGGACGTACACATGTTTTGTTTCCTCTTCATTGAATGGTGAATGGAAACTCTTCTCTTGACAATACTTAGGGGGGTCCTGAGGTGAGGGTACCTGGTTGGAGAGCAGAGGGTAAAGTTAAACTGGGAACCAACATATAACTTTATCTGGTGATTGGCTGGAAAGTGTCCTAGGTCCACCCAAAGCGGCACTGTGAACCGGTCACTGTGGATGCTCTGAGCTGTGTTTCTCAGCAGCTTCTGCATTTTCTTCTTAGAGATTAAAATATGGACGTGTCAAGTACCTTTAGTGAAGAAGCCTTTTAAACTCCAGGCTGGGAGTTGATATGGGAAGAGCAATTTACCATATAGTCTTTACATTCAAAACCAGATGATTTGTATGTGGAGTGTGGGTGTCAGAAAGTAAACAGCAGAACTTCCTCAATAGGTAGTGAAAGCTCAAGATGTGAGCAGGTCTCGTTTCAAAACAGGCAGTTTACAATGCTTTAACAGGATGTGACTCTATGACCACTGATACCGTGCGTTAATCGCATCACTGATGGTTAAAGACCTCATCACCTCTGTTGTGAAGTCAACGGGAATATTTCCATTGGCTTTACTCTGTGCTTCTTGGGGAAGCTGGGATCTAAGCTTTTCCTTTGAAACACTACCCATGGCAGTGAGAAATCCAGAAGACAGGTTTTAAAGTAATGGGGCGATAGTCATTACACAAAGCTGCATTAGTGTGTAGCTGTGAAGGTGTTGAAGTTGATGCTCAGTTAGCATTAATGAAATACCTTTGCATTTCCTGGTGGAACTTAAGGATTAGTTTTCTCCTGAAATACATTTGCATTTCAGCCTTTGTACAGGAGCTAATTCTGGAGATTTCAAATATTCAGATGGTCTGTACTGCCCAAAATCTGCTCTGCTTTTGGCAAGAAACCAATGCTGAGAGGCATCTGGTAAAAGTGACAGTGATGCATTGAGGGAATACTGTGTTCTTTACCTTGAGAGCTATGAATATAGGTTATATCCTGAGCAGAGTCACCAAACATAACTAGAAAGTGTTCTCCCCCAATAGAAAAAGGGACAAAACCTATTGGTTTCCCAATGGAAGTAGTTTTCTGTGAAGCCTGTGTGAGCTCTGCTTTTTCCCAGGTAGAATCTGAGAAAATGGTACTGAAAGCTTAAAATGACCAATTTTTAGGGCAAGGCTGTTTGATTGAAAATCCTCCCTGGAGGAGTTTAAGAGTTCTGCAGTCCGCCTTGAGGAATCATCCTATATCTCTTCCTGCACCAGAAGTGACCCAGTTTGCTCATGCAGATGGGTTGGATTTGGCGGAGAGGAGCACACAAGGTGTGGAGCAGATGTTGTTGCTGTGCTGCTTCACACATAAAAGGCTCCTCTTTTGTGATGTTCCCCTCTGCTAAAATCTGCTCTGAAGTGTATGGAAAGCTGCTGGAGGTGCTGGTGTTGGTAGCACCAGGTCATCTGTTGGCATCATGTTTTGATGGATCACTTTTCTACTAGTCCTTTGCTGGTATGGGCAAACCCGTTTGAGGTTACTACTGATGCCATGCACCGTGCTCCTCCGGCAGCTGCAAACAGGAGCATTTTACTTTCCTCAAAGCCCTACATACTCCTCCAGGTAGCGTCTGGAGAAGTTGCTGCTTGAGTGGTTTCCTCACAAGTTCATGTGAAATATGCATCTTCTCACTGTGGAAGTCAGTGATTCTGAATGCACATTTGAGCTTTTGTGGGGCTGAGAGTGAATGGAAGGTGGGACATGACACTGAATAACTTGCAGGGAAGCTTTGGAGGCATTAAATCGAGCCTGCCCTCTTTGCTCCCTTTGGCCAATAGCTGGTAGACCAGTGCTGGGTGTGCTTAAGCAATCCTGCCTGCCACTAGTGAACTACTACTACTGAATGAATTTTCTACCAGATAGAGATGCAAAAATGATAATCAGATGCTTGTCGTAGCAGAATCTTTTGTGTGTTATACCAATTGCTCTGTGTGCTGTGCGAATGTCCTCATTTGCATGGAAAAAAATAACCCTTCAAGGCATTTAAGAAGGGAATTTGTAAAGCAGATGAGCTGTAGCTCCTCTGAGTTGTCTCTGGTAGCACTCCCTGCCTGTCTTGCTTTGCATACTTAACTCGTCCTTATTGTCTTTTTCAACCTAGAACGTGGTCCAAAACCATTCCTGGCAAGGTTGAATTCTTCTCCAGCGAGGGTTCGGACACCTCTATTCCCATCCCCATCGTGCCGCTTCCAGGTGTCGATGACTCTTACCCACCCCAGAAGAAATCATTCATGATGCTCAAATACATGCATGACCACTACTTGGACAAATACGAATGGTTTATGAGGGCTGATGACGACGTTTACATCAAAGGGGACAAACTGGAGAACTTTCTTAGGAGCTTGAACAGCAGTCAGCCCCTCTTTCTTGGGCAGACTGGCCTTGGCACCACTGAGGAGATGGGGAAACTGGCGCTGGAACCGGGTGAGAACTTTTGCATGGGGGGACCAGGAGTGATCATGAGCCGGGAGGTCCTGCGGAGAATGGTGCCCCACATTGGCGAGTGCCTGCGAGAGATGTACACCACCCATGAGGACGTGGAAGTTGGAAGATGCGTACGGAGGTTTGCGGGAGTGCAGTGTGTATGGTCCTACGAGGTAAGGATGAGGGCATGGAGTGTGAGGTGTGTGTTCTGGGGGAGACAGAGAGGCTGGGAGAGGCTGGCAGCAGGGAATTGATGTTGAACGGCTGCGCAGCAGTTCCTTCACAGCTTTTCACCATCCAACTGTACAGTTTCTACACTCTTCTTTCCTGCAAGCGTTGCCCTGGAAAGACCAATGCAAATATGGAAGTGCAACAGTAAGGGGGGAAATGGAGCCTGACATTAGGCATGTTGGGATGAGGGGAAGATCATCTGTCATTCATAACAGATAACGTTTGTTTAGACAGAAAGGGAATAAGTTTAAATCAAAATGGCCACAGGTCCCTGCAGACTTCACTATCCAAGTCTCTTTTATCTTCTTTAGCTGGGTATGTCATAGTGTCAGTGTGGAAAATGGATGACACAATTACTGTGTTTCCTACCACAGTTGAAAGGTGTGAGGCTGGCAGATGTTTGCCCTGATAGTGATGGGTTTTCCCTAAACTCACAGCCACAGCAGAGATGTCTCATGGTGGCTGGCACTGTCACCCTGTGTGCTGAGCTGCCTCCCAGCACAAGTCTGCTGCTGCTCAAGAGACTTGCTGGCAGCCCCGTCCTGCAGAAGCCTGCTCAGCAGGTCCTTGACGTCAGCAGAGACAAGGCACCACTCTTGCAGCAGAGCTCGGGGTCTGCCCATACTGATGTGGCTGCAAATTTGGCATCTTGGGGGGGAAAAAACCATGAGTCCCCATCCTGCTTGTGGCAGTTTCCTGCTGCTGTTCCTGCTGGGAGCTGGCAGCTCGCCCCAGGGGTGAGGGGACTTGTGCCCAGTGTGCTGGGCAATGTGAGTCCTGGGTGTTTACAGACTGTCTGACTGAAAACACCTGCAGGGCTTGAGCTGCAGCTTCTCCTCTAGTTCCCAGGGAAAATGCTGGTGGAAATAAGGGAGAAGTTGAGGGCAGAATGTAGGGTGAGCAGTTTCTTTTTGCACAAACACTTGTGACTTGTACGCAGCTCTTGCTTTGTCCTTTTCTGAGATGTGGTAAAGAGGGGGATTCTTCTGCCCGTGTGACACAGAGCTGTGGTCACGGATGACGACAGACGCTGCTGCTGACCCACTGGCAAAGACTTGTGTTAAACTTTTCACACTGGCTTTCTGCTCCCAAAAGCTGTGGCTTCGTTTCAGTTCACAGTTCAGTGATGGGAAAGCCTCTGAGGAAGTGGAAGGAGGTTTTCAGCTTCTCTAATTCATTCGTATCTTTTGTGCATGAAGACTTTATGGACTAACAGTGGCTCTCCACGTTCCCGACTTACAGACCTGGAACTAGCTTGTGCATTGCCAGCATTGTGGTTAGCCATTCATAAGGAGTCAGTAACTTTTTCCACAGTCTTTAACAGCATAAAATTTTTCCTGTAGACATTCTGAGTTGAAATAACTCCTGGTGCGAATGCCTGTACCATGTGGCATTTGATGACTTACTTAAGGTCAGCACTTTGGTGTTACTGAAACTGGCAAAGACCTCCTAAACTGAATATGATCAAATTTTGGCTTGAAATAGCTGGCGATAGCACAACTGCACTGGGAATTCTACCTGACAGAATTAAATTGAGCTTTTCCTAAAGCCAGTTTTGTTTGATCAGCTCCTGCTAAATTAGCCGTATTTAACAGTGCTGGATTCTCCCAAGTGCTATGAATTACTTAAAATTGATTTGTGTGAAGTGTGTAAACTGTAGGATGTTCAGAAGTAACCCTGGAGTGTGAGATGTTAAGGCTCAGCTGCTTTGGAGAGAGGGGAGAGTTCTGGTGATGAGAGCTCACTGCTTCTGCCTGAGTAAGTCCACTCTCATTTAGTTGAGGTTTTTCAATTTAAAAACCTGTCATTTTTTCCTCTTTTTTATTTTGATCTCATCCTTTCATTGCCCAGACAACTCGATGAGAAGTGCCTGGTATTTTATTTAAGATAAAGCAATAGCTGTGTGAAATAACACAGCTGTCAGAACAGCTGTGCTAGGAGAGCTTGGGGTAAAAGCGACCTTTTCCATGTCTCGTACAGTTGTGAACATCAAGCCACAGGTCACGGCACGTGAACTGCAAAGCACTGGATTTCAGTGAGCTTCTGACAGAGCAAAAGGTTTATCTGTGCCTGCTCTGCTGCGGCACAGCCACCAAATCCTTCACAATTCCCATTGAAAGGGAAGCAGCAGTGGCACAAGGCTCAGTGAACAAAACGGTGTTGGCCTCAGAAAAAGCAAACCTCAGACTTCTCCTTTGCTTTCTGCACTTCCTATTCTGGAGAGACTCAAGTGGCAGCACAAATGAGGAGCTTGAGTCTTTGCAGTCACACCCCAGCTCTTTGGTTTCGTTCTTAGCATCTCGGACATGGAATATCCTGCTGGACCTCAGTGCGGGTGGTTGTTCCCTGTGCTGTTTGTGCCGTGGGCTCTATGCCCAGAGTTGTTTTACTCATCTCCATGACTGTCACTGCCCCCTTTCTCTGATTTTAAGATCTCACAATGTCTTTACTGTGCTGCTCATCTTCCCTGGCTCTGGCTCTGGTGGTGTGCCCAGATTCATCTCCAGGCCCAGTGCTGTGGGTTTTCTCTGCTCCCAGCAGTCTGTCTCAAAGCCCCTTTTTCCCCCCCTTCCTGTGTTTCTGTCGCTCTGCTGCTCTCTGCGGTGCTGCTCAGACCACTCCATCAGTGGCACCGGTTATTGCTCATTTCAAGACTTGTAAAGATTTGTTCACATGCTTCCTGTCATCAGGAGCTTGACAGCAAATGCAGCAGAGGAATTAACACCGGGATTCTTTGGACTTCCTGTTTCATCTCACCCAAGGAAAGAGGCAGCAATGGTATGTGCAAGTTTGAGAACTGAAGCTCCCTGGGTTCTGGGGCTTCATCTGATGCACCCAGACTGCTGTTTCAGGAGCAGTTTGCAGCCCACAATAGATTCTAGGCTCCTATGACCAGGTTTGTAGCTGTTACCCTACTTGACACAGGTTGAGTGAGCCATAGATGAGACATGCCTCTGAAATGGTAATTTTTTAATGGCAAGGCTTATCACCATTGTAAAAATAATGAGCAGCTGGAGCTACAGATTTTATGCAGCAAACTGGAAGGCAAAAATCATGGAAAGAAAGGAGCAATGAAACCTGTGAAGATTACAGATGAGGGATTGACAGTTTATGAAGCGAGATAGAGCACGGTCCTTCTTGAAGAGGACAAAAGGTTTGGACTGAACTTGCTAAGAAGTGGTTTTGCCTTTCTAGTGAGTGTTGGTATTTTGGTCTTGTGGCACGCTGCTGCTGTTCATCTCAGGAAAAGTTTATGTAGTTGTCTCCTTTCTTCTCTCATTTCCTCATGCCAGTAGTTCCAGTGTGTCCTGTGTGGATCAGAGACATGCTAGTTTTGTTTTCTCATATGCTGTCATGTGCATGATCTTGGCTGTTCAACCTGAGAACAGGTTTCAGCTTAAGTGACCAGCTATCTCATTTGTGATTTAAGTGATCCCAAGGTATTGCTGAGCTCAGTTTTCACTTTGAGTCTAATGTTTCCTTTAAGTGCATCTGAATTACAAAGCCATCACTCTGCAGCTTAGTGTTGTTTCAGCCTTGTTTGTAGCTGCTGCTGAGTATTGTTCTAATTTGTGTTTAATATCCTCACCTTGAGAACACTAGGAACTTCCATGCAAGCTCTTTGTAGCTGCTGGAAATCAAGGCAGTGCTGAGATACCCAATGAATTTCTTCAGTAATAAAACCCTTCTAACACTGCTTTCAGGTGATACTGACTGCTTCGTGTCCCCCAGCACAATAGAAACAGCTGGATGCAGCTTATGCTACCCCTAACTGTTGGTGCAGATGTTTTGTCTGGTTTTCCCTCTGTTCTGATCCAGGCATTGGAAGAAGTTAGGTAAGAAGCAGCAACCGTTTGTGGGGGCAGTGCTTTCCTCCAAACCAGCAACAAGGACTCCCTAAATGGCCTGAAGTGAGACAGGGTTTTTTTGTAATATACGTGGAAAAGATGCTGTGTCAAGGGGAGTGATCCCATTGGGAAATGTGAGCATCAAGGAAGCGTAGATCCTACCTTTTGGGCATTACTGAGGGAAAAAGTAGGGCAGTGGTGACCGGGGGGTGGTTCTGGGAGAAGGGGGTTTTGAATTAAGGTTTTGTGTGGTCTTTCATCTGGAGTAATTGAAGATAATTGCTACTCTGAAATCCACTGAAGTTAGGAAAGCCCTTCAAGTGCACGTTGTATCTGCCAAGTACATTGGCAGAGCCAGAGCACACCGTGTCTGGAATGGACTCTCCCATGGGCAAAACTGAAGCTTATGGTTTTCTGTAAGACAGCCAGAAGTTAAAACAGGATAAAAAGTGCTGCAGTGATTGATCAGAACTGAAAGGCTGGGGACAGATGGGACTCTTGATGGCTAACCTTGCTTTATCCTCTGAGAAAGAACCTTCCATTAACAGAAAAGGAGATTGATCATGCTTGTAGCTGGCTCATGTCTGGCACACAGCACACACAGCAGCAAGAGCTGTACATCTCTGAGCAGGGCAGGATGGGCTCTGTGAGAAGGTGCTTTGGGCAGGATGCTTTGCAGCACCTTGGTTCACTGCGGTGGGGTTGGGCTGTGATTATTTGGTCGCTCTTGCTCTGTGGACCCTTGCGCTGGACACAAGGCAGCAAGTGGAAGAGTTGACTTGTCTTTGTGATGGGAGCATCCAGTGGCACTTCTGAAATAGGACACTCTAATACATATACGTTGTCCTGGCTTCAAAGCTTGTATGTTTTTCTGAAGTCAGAGCATAGGAACTTGGCAAACCCTGACAGCAACAGATACCTTATATCCTGTGTATGTAGCCCATTGTATCTCTTCATTCAGGAAGCATATGATACAAATTGTATGTGTGTGTTTGAGAGAGGGAAGTTACAAACATGCCCAGTGCTTTAGAGTGGATGTTTATAAATCATCTTTCCTTAAACACTGAATTTTATCTTTGAAACACATCAGAGATACCTCTTTGGCTTCCGAGTAAGTTGGAAGTGGGTGGCCATCTATTCTGGGGATGAGGAATGGCATTTTGTCAGAGGACAGGCAGGTAAGACTAGAGAAGGGCGTTATCTGGACAGGGAAGGTGATGCATGAGGCTTGGTCTGAGTCTAAATACATAGGAGCAGAGAGGTCAGAGGAGAGAGTAAAGGCTTTAGTATGGGTTTGTGGAACCAAGATGTTGGTTAGGAGGGTTTGGAATAGGAGACAGATCTCAGATCTGCACCCAAGTCCTGACCTGGCGCTTGCACTTCAAAAATAATTAAGTATTATTATTATCATAAATAAATATTTGAGAACCAGATATTTCAAAGAGGGAAAGCTTGACATCACCGAGTCATTTCTTAGTGCCTCCTGAACTTGGAAAGGTTTCTTGTTTGTTGGAGAAATCAAGAACTGCTTTGTATATAGAACTGAGTGTTGTAACGAAGTGACTTGAGTCTGAATCCCACAGACTTTCTGCTGGTCATCACTTTAAAAGATGAAAGGCTGTGTGCTTTGTGCTTACACATACATGCCTGTCCAGTCCATAGATACCGTCTGAGACTGACCTAGTTTTTGTGAGCACATGGTTAGTCTGCCCCTAGTTAGCTGGATGACTTGGTCTAATGCCTGAGCTGAGGCATGCTGAAGTGGGGACTTTGATGGTGTGGTGCAGACTCTTAAGGAAGCTCCAGCCATGAATCCAGCAAACAGAAGGATTGCTTTTCCTCCTGTTATTATCATCTCGGACTGCAGTGGTTTGGTTGGAAATGAGGATGTGTGCAGCCTGTTGAGTTCAGGGAGCCATCAGGATTAGTTGTTATCTTGAGGACAAGTCAGGAAAGGCTAATCCTTCATTGTGTGACAGGACAAAGGACTCAAATCCCAGTTTCTTCATTAAGGCATTCAGAAGATACTTGAGGATTTGAGTTGTGTTGAGCAGCAGGGAGGATGGACAGAGAGTACATCTGAGCCTGCAAGCTTTATCTAATGTATTTTTCTCTTCTGAACTGATGGAAAAAGCCATCCCTGTCTTGCAGGATAGATTCTTACTTTATGCCTTGCTAGAGCTGTGAGACTTGGTTCTTGGAGGAAATAACATTGTGCTGTGATCAGAGCTGCACCCTGCACTGCCTCTTGTAGGTGAATCCCACCTGACTGGAGACCCTGGAAGGACACTGCTGAATTCCAAATCTGGTCAATATATAAACCCTAGGAATACCTGTGTAGTTGAGTTTCTCCTGTGGGTCAATGATGTCTGACCAAACTGAGTTGGGAAGTTTCCTTTTCCATTTTATTCAGTGTAGAAAAGGTGAGGATGGGAGAATAAACCACTTGGCTACCTCTGTGTAAACAGAATCTCTGAAATGTCCCTTGTGACTAGACAGTAAAAAAGTAATAATAAAGAACTTGTCTTTCTGAGCTGCAGTGGACATGAAGCGTCTTCAGCTGGGCTCTCAGAATGGAAGTTTTTGGCTGATATATATGTAGAGGGTCACTGTAACCTGGATAGTGGGATTCTGTGTGTTAATCATGGAAATTTGGAGAGAATATTTGCTTTTCTCCACTCAGATCTATTAAAGGCAAGGTCTGTGAGCAACTTAAGGTGCCAGCAGCATGGAGGTGTCAGAGCCTCTAAGCACGGGAGAGAAAAGCCAGGCTTGTTTGGTGATGGGAAATAGAAGTGAAGTGCTGATGTGAGGAAGGGGCTTAATATAAACTAGCTGAGGTCACCAAAGGGATGGTGGAAACAGCCTCAGCTCAAATGCTTTCGGTGCTGTGTTATACTTGGAGTATGGTGTTTTGAGAACTACTGGATTGTTTTAATATAAACGATTTATAACAGAGAAGAAAGAAAAAGCAGCTCTTTTAAATGGATGGGTGCATTGGGTTTTGAGGCCAGATCTAGTTGTTACTTTTAAAAAACCAAAACAGGTTTAATGTAAGGTAATTTTCTTTTGAACTGTCAGGGACTGAACGCAGAGAGTTGTCCAGAGCTGCTTTAGACAGTGGCTGTGGGAGCTGTATTGGTGTAGCACTCACCTGCAGTGAAGGCTTTGCTTGATGCTTTTGGAGAAAATAGGACCTGGCAGGCTAACTCTGCCTTGGGACAGCGCTGGGTGGCTGCTCTGTGAGCATCTCCCTGTGCTGGCAGGGGCCTTGAGCGCACTCTGAGGATACATCTGTGATCTGTACAATTATCTTTTACATGTTTGTGGTCTCTGGTCTGGCGCTGGGAAATAGACTGGGTAGAGCTGTTAACACCAGGTGACTCCTCACCTCAGCACAGGAGCTGCCAATTCCTCTTCTGCTTCCCTATTCCTAAAGTCCCTGTCCTCGATGGACTTTGTGATTCCCCAAGTGCTGACAAGGCAGAGGATGGCAGTCATTGTGCCACGGGGTTTCTGTTTTACAGCTCACAGCTGCAGTTACTAATGAGATCTGTCTGTCGAGTCCTCCCGTGCAGTGTACCCAAGCGCACTTAGCATATGTCGGGAAGGAGCTTGGCTTTTAGGCTATGGTGGGGGAACCACTGGTTCATTGATGAACAGGGAAGATGCAAGATGACAACTTGGACCACCCCATCCCTGCAGCAGGCAGGTAGCAGTGTAACTGGGTGCTCTGCGCTGTTGTCGGTGGCTCTGTGCATGGTGTGAGTACTCTGCCTGCACAGAGGATTAATAGTCCAGGATTTGTGTAACCTCATTTCCTGTAGAGACCTCCCAGCCGCAGAGCTGCTGCTGCTGTTTCGTGTTCCAAACCCATCTGACGTGGAGCAGAGAACTTAATTCTGCTCTTCTGGACTGTTGCACCATCTTTAATTGATCCTTATAATGCTTAAAACACTTTGGCACTAATTTCCTGTTAAAAGCTTATCTGGACTCCTGGCGGTGTGAACTTCCATGGTTATCAGCTGGAGACCTCTAAAATCTTGGCAGAAATCCTGATTGCCCCAAGGGTGGGGATTATCCTCCTGCATGCCTAGACCAAAATGACCTTTCTGTGTCACAAAGAACTGGGGAACGTAATTAGAAGAGTTTGGGGAATCAACTGGTTTTGTTCTCCTACATCCCGAAGTTTCTGCTGGAAGTGCATATGGGGGTCCTGGCAGAACGTAAAGTTGAGTTCTGGTTATTTCTAGTAGCTTCTTGCATAAAAGTGAATTTCTTCTGGTGTCTTTTAGATGTGCTTTGAGCAACTGCAGAGTTCCATTACAGTAATGAAACGAAGGTGAAAGTTGTGGCTGATTTTTATCAGGAGGGGTTCTTGAGAACCAATTGAGCTTCAAGCCATTACTTGCAGCTTGTGTGGTGGGTGACTTCAGTAAAAGAGCCAAAGCCTGCAAGTCGTTTAAATTTTGATGACCCAAAGTGGTTTCTAAGACTCTTAGAATAGGAAATGCCCATTTATCCATTTGTCCACACTGCAGTGTTGCACCCTGATGTGAAGGATTGCTGATCAGAGGAAAGCCACCACAGCAAGGTCTCTTTCCAAGTAAGCACCCGGCAGTCTGTGTGATGCTGTTTTACCTGTGCTGCTGGCAGTGCCTTCCTCCAAGGGCTGCAGCGTAGGGGAAGCTCCAGTGCTCAGTTTCTGCTCTTGCTGGTCTGATGCCCGAGGAGCATTGCTAAGGTAGGACAAAGAGCTTCATTTACCGTCTGTTCTGATTTATGGCTGAGAGCACGTGGCAGTACAGGATGGGAGCCCTAAATATTTATGCAGAGCTGTGAGAAGAGGCTCCTAGAGCCAGTGCTTTAGAGTCATTAGCTTAGAAAGAGGTTTAGGAAAAGGCATGACTTGCTCTTGTGTAACAAAGAGCGCACAGGTAGGGTCATGCCCACTGGATCTAAGCTCCATCCATGTCTCTGGGTTTAATCCTTCCTACTGAATGGCTTTAGGGACTTCCAGCTGAGTGCTATATTTTTCTTCTTGGAAGCAGTCTTCAGAAGCATCCGGTACTCTGTGGATTAAGCCCAGGTTCTTAGACAGAGGCTAGAATTAGCAATGAAATAAATGGGAAACCATAGTTTGGACACAGCCAGCAGTTCATTAGAAAGCAGAAAAGGGTGGCAGAAAGCTACTTGCATTTCCAGAAGTGTTACTGTCACCTTCTTCCAGCCGCAAAGAAAAGCATGTTGTCAGACCAATAAAGACATAAAACTTGTCTACCTTTGGATTGCCCCAGCCTTTTGGAGGAGGCAGCCAGCATTTGGGTGCTGCATCCTTGCCTGCTGTCCTCTTGGCCGTGCTCAGACCTTGTGTCAGTGTGCTTTCTGAAAGGCAAGTACAAGTTTGTTCATGAAAACTCATTGCCTGCTCTTGTTCATGGTTGCCACTTCACATTGGTGCAACTGCTTAGAAAAGTGCTCCGAGAATGGCAGCAGAGTCTTAATGAAGGTTCCTCTGCTTGTAGGCCTTCAGTGGGTATAATTACTTGGCAGTAACTTCTTTAAACCTTATTTGAATTAAAGCTGCATGTTTTGGCTGGTTATGCCACCACTGTATTAGTGAGGAATGCAGGAGAGAGTGCTAGCTTGCATTAACTGAGCTGCCTTAATCCTTTGTAACCATACTTTTTAGTCTGTTACTGTCTTATAGAGAGCAAAAACATTTGCCCAAGGGACAGCAGAGTTCATCCTCAGCATCTCCGCATAAGGGCAATATTCTTTGTCTTATTAAAGACAAAGAAAATTCTTAGTAAGTGGGTGTTGAGAATTAATAAAGTGTAATTCTGCATAAATACTCGATAGGGAACTGTCTGTATCTTAAGGCTGAGGTTTTATAATCCTTTTCCCTACAGCCCCCTCAGTGTGTGGGTGCAGAATGGGTTCAACGCCTTCCACAGTGTTTTTAATGGTTTCATACAGCCTTCAGCCCAGATGTTTCACTAGAAACCCCTCTTGTCTGAGCAGAGCGACTCCAGAGCACACACCTCTCATGTTCATTGTCCAGATCAGCACAAATACTGTTCCTTGCCTCTGTATCTTTGTTATCATGACAAAAGGGAAATTTGCTTAACCTTAACACAGATGATATGTCAATAAACCTCACCATCACCTTCTCTTCCCGTGTTTGTTCAACGTTATCACAGATCGTTTTACTGACGTACTTATATCCGTCTCCTATTAAGACACTTCCTTTGGACAAGGGGATCTTTATTTAAAAAGCAAACAAAAAACCAATCAACAACTGAAAGACAGTCACAGATTTCATCTTCATAAAGCAGCAGGGCCTTTGCTTCCCTGGGAATGTTCGTGAGCTGTGGCTTTTCCAGATTTTGGGCATAGCAATTCTGGCTTTTTCAGATAATCTTTCCCCCCTTTGTGACTCCCCAGAGTTGAAATGTGCTCTGTAGTCACTGCAAGAGCCCTTTGCAGATGTACTTTGTCTTGCTACCATTTTCCTGGGCGCAGCTGGAAGCCACCTCTGATCCTGTGCAAAAGTGAAGTTTGCTGATGGTAGCATCACTGCAGCGTGTGCTTGTATTCAGGAGAAACTGTCCACGTGGTTTCTAGGCCAAAAATAACACCAGAGCTCCTGCAGCCTTAAAGAATTAGCCTAATTTCAGAACTGGGAAGTAGGGTGAGGATGGAAAGGGTATTTCAAAATATATAAAATAGGAGCTGGGTGCCCAAGCGTTAGGATGAAAAGCTTTGTCTGGAGCTCTGGATGGTGAATCAGAAGTGTTTATGATGATCTTCTGCATGGACTCTACAGCAGGGGCAAGCCTCTACTCAATGGCAGGTCTCCTCACATTGAAACCAAGAGGTGCAGTCCTGATAGGGGAGCTGCAGGCAAGGAAGGTGGAAGGTGAGGGCAGTGCCATTTTCCTCCTGGTTGCGATGTGGCTCCTCCTCATCCCTGATGTTGCTCTGCAGAAAATGGGTCATTTCTGAGTCCACGGCGTCTGCTTTGTGCCATCTGCCCTCGCGGTTCCTGGTCCAGGGGAAGTGTGAAATGTGTAACCCCATGTATTCTGGTAGGTGGTCAAGGCCTTCTCCCTTACAGAAAATGCCTTGTTTCTGTTCAGCCAGCACAAAGGCTCTTTTATAGCTGCTTGGCTATACATCTGTCGAGGTGCCTCAGACTGTTAGCACTGGTTACTGTTTGAGGTATGCAGGCTCTGAGGCTGTGATGTACAGTGATATGTTGTTTATATGTTGCCTCCCTTTCCTTCTGAGGATAGGGAGCTGTGCTGTGTCCGGCCCTGAACAAAGCTGGTGTAGTTATGTGATGGAGCAGTAGTGGTGGATGCATTCGCCCATTAAAAGCAGGACAGGAATCTGCCTGTTTCACACTTTGAATGAAACGTCTGAATTTAGCAATGTGACTGCAGGACAATAGGACTTTCTCTGGGGAAAAGTGTGTTGAATTTCTGCTCCAGAGACAGACCTGGCTTGAAAGAGTGCATGTATCTTCACAGGGCACTTAACAACTGGATAAACCCCTGACTTCCTAAAGCTTTTGAACTCTATTGCAGCCTCTGGATTCGTTTCCCCATCTTCTCCCTTTCCTGCCCTGATATTTTTCCCCCTGTGCATGTCCTCGTGCTCATTTCACAGAGACTTTGCTGAAACCAGTCCTGCTCAGAAACGCACACTCATCTTTTGAAATGTAGGGGAAGGAGTGAGAGGAGGCTTTGTAAGCTGACAGCGTTCTGGTGAGTTCTGAATCTCTGATGTTTGTCTCCTTTGGCTTTCCGACATCTTAAGGTTTGCCATCTCTTGGCTCCTGGGTTTGGTTTGCTATGTGTTGGGTTTTATTTTAACCCCACAAAGCTATCTGACAGCTTTTCAGTTCCAGGCCCAAATAGCATCCTGATGCTGTCACTGCTGGCTTCTTGACTGAAAGTAGAGTTTTGGTGGAAAACCAGCTTTCAATCAAATTACCACGAGATAGGTCTCATGGGGTGAAGGAAGAGCATGAAAAGAATGTGCCCCGTTTCACGTAAGCTCTTCTGCCTTGACGTTGGTGTTCCTTTCTGCTCCGTTAGCATGGATAAATACTGAAACCTGGTAGATGAGGGTGGCAAAAGGTGACTTGGAACATACCAGGGACCTCCCTCCCCACTGAGTCCCCATCCCTTGAGAACAGCAGCTCTGCCCTGCCCAGGCCCTGGTGTCAGCTCTCAGCTCTGGCTTGTGAACATGTGCCTGTACTTGCTCTCCTCTCTGGGGAGTATTTCTCATCGAAGAGCTGCTTAGGCTTTGAAGATGCATTTAGGCTTTTGTGGCCTCTTTCACAAGAGGGTGAGAAGTTACTTTTCAACTTAATTTTAGCCTGGCTGTCATTCTCAAGCAAGCTTGAAGCAGTGTGGGTTTGACCTGCTCGCAGCGAGCCTTGGAGGACCCTGATTTCCCACCGCATTGAGGGAACTGTTACCTCAGGTCTACAATTTTGTGCTTCAGCATCAAAGCCCATTGCAAACCTTTCCCATGCTCCTTCTGCCACAGCTCTCCCAGCATGGCATGGGGTTATCCCCAGGGCACAGGAGGAGGCACTGGCGGGGCAAGGTGCAGTGTAAGAGGTCCTGACTGTGTCCTGCAGCCAAACCACACCTTCCCTCCCCTCTTTCACCAGTCACTTCAATTAAAATTCCACAGTCAGGGCTGCAGGGGGTGAGGCAGGAGCTGACTTGTTTTCAGCAGGGAAAGGGAGCACCAAATTTGCTGCCAGAAGGGGCCCTTTCTGACAGTGGGCTCAGGAAATGTCCCTCCCCAGCAGTGCGGTGCAGTAAAGTCACAGGTGGGAATGGCAGGAGTAATCAGCATTGTCTGCTTCAGTTCCCAGAGAGCATCAAAGAGGGAACAAATTGAGCTGGAAGTGAAGAGCCCTGCAGACAAACCTGTGGCCTCTCTGAACCATGGCCCTGAGCACTCGTGGAAGATGATTTCTCTACCAAGCGGGGGGGAGCTGCTTTGCTGGCACCAGGGAACAAAGTGGAGGAATGGGGAAGAACCTCCTGGAGGTGAGAGGTGGTGAAAGCAGGAGAGCCAGAGCGAAACCCTGGGGGGTTTTATGAGTGTGGTGGAGTCCAAGCAATTTCAAATATTCTAAACAGAGGTCCCATGAGTAGAGATGTGAGGGGAACCAAATTCCTTTGGCATTTGCAATATCAGGCTGGCGAAAGGGGCTGCTCTTGTGCAACGCTCTTGCTGAGCGGTTACGCAGCAGATGTTGATCCTTTTATAACCGCTGTTCACAGTGAAGCAGTTCCTTTCCGTGAGGGAGAGTCCAGGTACCTATGTGAAGCAGGGAGCTGTTTTATAGGTGCTCCCCATTGCATTGGGCCAGCACTGTGATAAAAGGTGAGGTTGGAAGTACTGAGACTGGAGGAGAAGCAGTCACTTGCTGAAGAAACCATCCCCTTAAGGAGTGTGAGGACAACGTGAACCTTAAATGTGCTTAATCTTGGTTGCAGGCAGGTTCTCTAATGAGAATATGGAGCATGTGGTGGTGACAGGCTGAGATACTGTTTCAGAAAGTAAATTGGTTTAAAGTGTAAGTAAACAGTAAAATGTTACAAGGTGCAAGCTAAGGAACAACCTGCTGTTCTCCCTGGCTCTTGCTGTGACACAGCTCTAATCCTTTGAGCTGGAAATCATATCTGATGGGCTACAGTAATCTTACTTTTTCCTAGCTGTAGAACTCCCCTGTTTCAGTCTCCCCTAGGCAAGGAGGAATACCTGCCAAGAAAGCAATGCACTCTGAGACTCAGCTGCGTTGGCATGCCAGCAAAACCATCCTGCACTTAAGCGACTGCATGATGCTGATGGGACATGTTCTGGTGTGGCAGCTTCATGAAATCTAAGTGGGAGCGCTCATGCTCCTGACTGATGGCCAACAGAAGAACCCCTGAGCAGCCTGCATTGTAGCTGGTATAATTTCATGCCTAGTTACCATGCAGAACAGCCAACTCTTTATGCAAAACCTGAGGTTTGAAAGTGACTTCTTAAGAGTATGTTGTCTTCCTGTCCAAGCAGAGAGTGTGCAATGAAGAGCAGTGGCTTGGGTTCTGTTTTCTTTGGGAGCCAGTATAACGTCGCTGCTTGTCTTTGTGTCTGCCTCTCTTTGTGTGGTGGGACAAAAAAGTTGTGCCCGGTTTGGGGTTGGTGCCAGTTCTATCAATATGATGATTATATGCAGGAGAAAGGAGCTGCAGTGGTTCTTGTGGTGCCTCGATGGTAAATAATAGTGAAATATGGCTGTATCTGAATCTTCTAGTTAAACTCCCCCAGTTGCCACACATTGGAAAGCACCCCTTTTCCTGTTAGTGTGTGTGTGTGTTCATGCATGCTGGGGTTAGCTAAAGTAAGTGTTCACATCCTTGTGTGTGCTGGAGTATAACAGTACCGCTGTAAAATACTCCAAGCCCTGTTCCTGTGCATTGTCACTTGGGTGATGCTATCACAGGGAGTTTTATTTCATCATTGTTTAATCCTGCAGCAGAGGTGCTGCAGTGCTTTCCCCATCAGCCTTTGGGGAGAAAACCATAGCTATAGCTTTGAAACTCGGAAATATCCGTACTGACTCAGCCCTGCATCTCACACCAGACAGCAATGAGCACTGAAAGCTAAACTGAGCCCATTGATATGTTGATGATCAGTACTTTTTTCTTTCTGATTAACATTCAACCTGTGTCTTCTATAACATTCCAAACAAACCATGGGATTGTCCATTCTTCCTAGATCCAGTTGCTGGGTGGATTTGAGCCCATCCTGCCAGAGAAGCTGCTGGTGGTCTATCCTGTTAGGGCAGTATCCATGTTTGCCTGTGGTGCTGTGGTTATACGTATGATCCAATTTGGGTTGGTTTTCATTCCCAGAGAGTCATCCTGTAGGGCTGAAGGTGACAGATTGACAGCGTGGAGAGAGTGCCTCTGTGTTTGATCTGCTGCAACATGGAGTCTGTAATCCCATAAGGATTGCTGTGTCCCTGCTGGGAGCCCGGGTGTTGGGCAGAAGGTGCAAAGGGCTGTGTGCTGCAGCCTTTGCCTCGGAGATCTTGTGTGCCAAGAGTTGTAAGAGAAGTGCATTAAATGGCAGGACACCACACAGCACTATGGGCAGCATTAAGAGAGTGAGAATAGATGCGGATTTTCTTAATATTTCAAGTTAAACCAAATTCTGGCACCTTAGTAAAGAGAGAAGTTCTTGTCTGTGCTTTAGGAGAGCTTCCTGGCTGCCCCCTTGGTCAAGCTGGCTGCTTTGGGTGCCCTTCATCTGCCCTGTTTGACTTGTAACCTCCCATGGGTGCTGCTGTGGAGTGACCACCTTGGTTCTCCTATGGCATCAAGGGTCGGTTCCCTGTAGGAGCTCTGCTGGGGGGTGAGCCTGGGCTCCCCGGAGACCCCAGCCACAAAAGGAGGCAGGCCAGTGGGCCAGTGGGCTCACACAGGTGGCTCTTTGTGGCTCGCTGTGGCTTTTCGATACAAAAAGATACTTGAAGGAGGCAGATAGCATTGAGAAGCCTGGTACCGTCCTTCCCATGCTGTAAGTTGCCAGCTTTGGGAAGTTGTACTTTAGTCTTTGAGAGTGGGGGCTCAAATGTACTGGTTAACCAGGCTGGGATGGCAGCCCTCCCAGTGGAAGGTACAGCAAATGTCATACCAGCCTCCCAAAAGGGCAAGGTGAAGGATCCGTGTCGAGTGGCCAAACACAACTTTCCTCCTGCCCCTTCCCAGCCCTTTGGTTGAAGGTGAGGGCTGAGAGGTCTGCTCTTTGTGCCAGGGTAGCCTGGGAAACTTCTTGCCTTGTAATGCCACTGAAAGTGGGAAATTCATAACGTCTGAAGGGGAATTAAAACGTGAGAGCATCCAAAGTGCTGGGGCACCTTCATCTGTGGATTGTACCTTTCCAAACAGAGCTACCGTTGCACAGAGCTTCATCTGGTGGGTAAATCCCTGCTTGCCCAAACCACAGCAAATTTAACAGAATAATAGTTTGGAGAGATGCTAAATCACTCTATTTCTGTCCTCTATTTGTGGGGAAGTGCTAGAGAGATTGGAGATTTGCACTTGTGCATGTGAGAGAGATATATATACACAGATATATATGTGCACCCCTGTTCTCTGAAGGAACAAGGTGCACCACAGTCAGTGGTGGGGAGATGCTTTCCTCGTGGTTCTCCTACATCTTCTCTCTCCGAGCTCTTGGGAGCTGGAGCTGTCGGGAGGAGCAGGGGCAGGATTACATGTGAGGCTCATCCAGGCTTTATTCCTCGCTCTGCAGTGAAGATGACCTTGTTGGCTTGATTGATTTAGGCTTGCTGCAAATCTCCTCCGCTCAGCAGGCTGCAGGAGGAAGCTGCTGGCAGTGTCTCCAGGTAACAGGCATAAAACCCCAAGTGATTATAACATTACTTCATTTATAACTAAATGAAAGACGCAGGGGATGGCAGCCACAGAGCGGTTGTATGAAAGGGCAGGCAGCTCTGCTCTGTGGGAGCAGAGGGAAGGCTGGGGAGTGGCTCAGGCTTCCCAGTGCTTTCCATAGGCAGAGCTCAGGAAATGAGCTTTTTTCTTTCTGTGTTTTCAAAAAGGGATTTCTAGGAAATGCAGGATGAAGTGGTCTTTGTTTGGACTGGCCACGCAATCCCCTCACGAGCAAACACTTTATCGTGCCTGTTAGGCTGTGATGAGTGATGTATTACAGTAGCAGGTTTGTTACTCTGTGTGACTGCTGTGGCCTTTAATAGCCAGAGAAAACCAGGCAGTGAGCTTGCTTGCAGCGGGTCAATGCTAAATCTGCTGTTAAAGCCCTTTCAGGGGAAATCCTTGTGGCAGAAGCTTTCACATTTATTAATTGGTCTAATTTCTCTACCTAGTGAAAGATGTCTTAGATCATTCCAAAAGTAAAGAGTCAGGTCCAGGTAAATGTATATTTAATGAGATAGCATTGTAACGAAAGAAAACCATTGTAGCTATGCAGAAATGCCTTAGAAATGCCTTTTGCTGTCATAAAATGGACTGAAGATGTATTTTTTTTCTCCCTTGCATTCCCTCCTCCCTCCAGCAAAACCTTGCTGAATGTGTCTGGACAATGAATGTTCTTTATGGGGGTGAACACGCAATCTTAAAGGTTAAACTTGCTCTGTAAGGTGTTTGCACTCAGATAAAGCTCTTTTGTATATGACATTTCCTGCATTGTAGCAACAAGCTTTTAAAGCAGTGTGTTTAAGGAAGGCTTAACTTCCCAAAGCAAGGCTGTATGTATGTATGTAGCTTGAGCTTCCTTTATAAAATGTCAATGTCGCTTAATGCCCTTAACACCTTCCTCAGCGCTGCTGCCAGTCCCTTCCCAGGCCTGGTGCATGGGGTATCCATGAGCTTGGGAACTGCCTGCCCTTCCCATGGTAGAGGTGTTTCTTTATGTGCTCCCCAAGCTGTGCATTGAACCCCTTTGCTACAACAACGGCCTCCAGGTTGTAACTCACTGAAGAATCCTTTCAGTCAAAGAGAACTTTGAGTAGAAACTCAGCACAAGGCTTTTGCAGCACATCTCTGCCAGGAGCAGCCTGTACGTATTGTATGTGTAAAAACATTCCTTTTATCCATTCAGGAGTATCACCTTTGGACTCTACCTGCAATACATGGACACAGCACAGCGATGCTCCCTTTGCTTGCTGTGAGCAGCTGCCTGTCCACTTCCTGGCTGCAGACTCTCCTCTGCGTGCATTTAGTTGCCTTTTTCCTCTATTTTCCCCTCTTTTTTGTTCTTTTTCCAGATAGGTTTACACTGCTTTTAAAATTGCTCAGATTTCCATCTTGACCACATGAGGCTGACCACTGACGCAACTTGCTTTCAATGCTCTTGAGGATGTGTCTTTTAAATCCTGTTTTTTCTTCCCTTCGGTCAAGTCCACAAAGAATACTCTGTTTTATGTGCTTTATATGTATGATTTCTTCTTAAAGGACGACTCATTTCCTCTACTTTAGAGCTATTTTCTTCAATCTGTCACTTCCTGTCTCTTTCTTGGCTGTCCCTTTGCCAGGTTGTACTTTTTTTTGGGAACGGTTCCCTTCATTAACTACTCAGATCCTTTGGGAATTGCGTTTTGCCCAGGCGAGGTGAAACTCCGTTTTCTTTCTCTGGCAAGAAATATTTGATGATTAATTTAATTGCTAAATTGGCTCCGAAGCAGAAGCAGCCTTGGAAAACTGAAAGGGAATTAATCATGCCACTTAACAGAAGGGACTTGAACACGTGGAGGCTTCACTACAGACGTCAGTGCAAACCAAGGTGCGCTGTAGCTAACAAGCTTGTAGTATTTTATTATGCTTCCTTTGGTTTCTTGCTGGCTTTCACTGCTTTTTGCCAGTTTGAAGAACAGACTGTTCTCTCCCAAGAAGAAAGCAAAGTTTTCTCATCTCGGAGGGCCCTACCTGGTTCTGAGGGAGCTGGCTCTGAGGTTTGGAGTGAACACCTGAAATACACGCACAGGGGCAGGCACAGACGAGGCGTGCAGGTCCTTGTGTGGCTTTTCAGAGACTAAAAATGTGGTCCACACCTCTCTATAGGTTTGGAGAGTTCAGATGTATTCCACTGGTGCATGATCGATCAGGAGGAAAAGCTCTGATCTGCTTCTTGTAGCCTCAGTGCTCATGGACCTTTATCCTTCACCTGCCCTGCAGCAAAAGGCTGGTTTTGCACCCTGGTTCTTTATGCAGAACCAGCCTCATACTTCTAAATGCTTTTCTTGACCTTCCTACAGACCTTTCTCAATCCGTTGGAGCTGTCTTTAATGTATACACAATCAGAAATGAATTCTGGTGTAACAGAGAGCTCACTTCAAAGCAGCAAGTGTTGGATCAAGATCACGGTTAAGATTATTTAATTTATTTATCCTGAAAGTGAAATACAGTTGAGTTACAAGAGCTGCTTCTAAATAAGACCTGGCATAAGGTTGATTTTTCCTCTGATGTAAATGGTGTAACTTGATCAGGTAGCAAGGTGATGCTGATTTACATCAGCTAAAGATTAGACTTTGAAATCTTGTATGTGACTGTGTCCAAGTACTGCAAGGAAACAGTGAGGTCTAAAGGATGGTTTTGTTCAGTATTTTATTAAACCAAATTGAATCCGTTTTGGAAAAGCTGCTGCCTGCAAGCCTGCATGGCTTAGAGTGAGCTCAACTTCATGGGACTCCAAAGGCATTATTACAACTTCTGTAATTACCCAAAATAGCTGTTCCGTGCATAAGATTGGCATGACATTAAAGCTCAGTGTCTTGGGCTTTTGCAGGACTAGGCTTCAGTAATGACTCTTCTATTATCTAGCTGGAATCTCCCTTTGAAATGCATAAAGTGCTTTAGAAAGCAGGGGGCTGGGTGTATAATGTCTCATTTTTATTAACCATGTCAGATCTGCTGTTGGTAGGAGGTGTCAGGTGTTGCATATCCTGTGACTTGGGGAAGAAGTGGGGAGCAAACTCTGTGTTTGGAAGGGTAGAAGCAATTTTCTGGTTGGCCTGCTGTCTCTGTTGGCAGAGGGAGAGATTAGCACTGTCATGGCAGTATGAAGGCATTAAATGTGATATTTGGAGGTTAAATTAAGTGGAGGAAAGAAATGAGAAGTTATGGATGTGAAAAATGTTCTTATGTAAGTAAACCCACCAGAGTTACTTCATACATGAATAAATGCAGTTCTTACAAGATGCACATCTAATACTGAGGTCCCCAAGATGACCGTTGTCTGATGAAATACTTTCCTGCAACCCCTAGATAAAGACATTGATGTTTTCTGCATCATTTGCCATGCTTTAATTCAGACATGCAAATAATGACTGAAGAACCTTCCTTCCGTAGTGCAGGAAGTATCTTCTGAAGAACAAGCCCTGACTGGTAGCAGCATTGTATTGAGCATGGATATAGGAGGCCTATAAGGATGCTGGGGAGGGACTCTTCATCAGGGACTGTAGTGACAGGACAAGGGGTAACGGGTTCAAACTTAAACAGGGAAAGTTTAGACTGGATATAGGGAAGAAATTCTTTACTGTGAGGGTGCTGAGGCACTGGAATGGGTTGCCCAGGGAGCTTGTGAATGCTCCATCACTGGCGGTGTTCAAGGCCAGGTTAGACAGAGCTTGGGTGCCACGGTTTAGTGTGGGGTGTCCCTGCCCATGGCAGGGGGTTGGAACTGGATGATCTTAAGGTCCTTTCCAACCTGAACTATTCTATGATTCTGTGGATCTATCCCTTTTTTGCTGGTTAAGCTGCCTCCAATTGCAAATTTTCTACTGAAGTTTAACTGATTTTGCATTTGTTTTTCAGTAAATGTTACTGCTGTGAGAACTGCAGCCTATGAATCATTTTTCCTTTATTTATACAACAATTGAGCAGAGCCAATATAAATGTGTTTGGTTTTGAGCACTGTTATTATAGTGTATCAGATGTGGTTCATGCCATTATGCTTACGATTGACTACACAACTCATGTTAACAGTTACCTTGTGCACCTAAGTTGAGATCTAAATTCCTGATTTGTAAGTATGCATTAATGTATACGCAGATGTCTGAAACACTGTCCTGCTGGGGTGCTGGAGTATTGGGGTCTTGTATGGGCTTTGACATGCAGGTGGGGAAAGGAATAGGGAAAAATACACAATAAACCAGAAGTATCCCAACTGGACTGGGGAGGGTGGTTTTGTAATAGGAAAAAGCAATGGGACTTGAGATGATGTCTGTAAACTTTATTTTTCCCCTCCCTTGACATCTCAAGGGAGAGCTGTCAAGGGAAGTCTCAAGACTTCCTCTCTGCTAGTCCTGGAAGTGCTTTTTCATTCATCACTTGGGAGATCTGTTTTTCCCCCTTTAAGGTATAACCAAATAGTGTCTTGCCTTAGGATCAGACAAGAATACCTTATTTACACTGTTAAACAGTCCCTTCATGTTTAGACTTTTGCTTTGCAAATATTTGTGAGCATTTTAGTAGATCATGCCTTGACATTACTCTTTCCTTTGTCTGTCCATGGTCTGCTGTATGTTTGGGGAGCTTGTTGCTGTGTTGGGCTTTTCCCCTATCCCTTCCTAGTTTCACAGCCAGTTTTCTGGCAGGAACATCTTCAGAAGGTGCAGTGTTGGTGTAAATGTGTGATTCTTAGCTCCCCGGCCCTGAACATGGGGATACCATTAGTACATCCCAAAGCAATTGCCTTTTTACTGCGCTGGTGATGAAATTGCTTTCTAGCTCACACTGTAAGATATAAAACCACTGTTGCTCTGCTTTTGTGGGAAGGTCTGTCAGGGGCCATTAAACATAACGGTCCAAATGCAGTTTCCAGCTCAGGAAACACTTTGCTGTCTGCTGCAAGCTGGAAAGCAATACAAGGGCAAGAACCATCCTATATCTCCCCTGCTGCTTGGATGCTTCCTGGAGGAATTCACAAGTGCCACTGTCAGAGCAGACATTACCCAGGTGGGGTTTGAATCTGGCACAGTGCGGCTGCTCTATGGTCTTGGGTTAGTTCTGGTACTGCCTCTGTCTCACTGAGTTGTCCCAGTGGTTGTCCAGCTGGCTTGTAAACTGAGTGCATGTCATCTGGTTTCACTGCAGCAATAGGACAAAATGAGATGAAATCCATTAACTGTGTGTCCTCTGACTCTGTTTTCCAGTACTGTGAGCATCTCTCTTTCATGAGAAAAGAGAGTGAAGGCTTTTACTGGCTCAGTGTCACCTTCTGGTTTCTTCCATTGTATTTAAGTGATGGGCCTCTCTTCAGAGCTTTCCCTCTCCTTGGTGGGTTTGTGTCACTGCTGCTATGTAAGCTCTTGGTGATGCTGGTGTGTTAAAGAGCATTGCTCATGTGGTGCTATGCTGCATCCTGGGGTCATCTTCTCCCCCATACCCATACTACATTTCTCCACAGGTTTTAATTTCTGGTGCTTTGCAATCTTTTCCTGCAACCAAATGACTGGGGGGCAGTTTTGTTTTTGGTTGTGCTGCATTTGCACTGCTTCAGCTTCATGCTTTGCACTGAGGGGAGGCATTCAGTTTACTATAACCCATTTTCCTCCTCTTATTGTCACCTGGAGGATCTTCTGCGCTCATTTAACAGCCTTCAGCCTCTACTTTGTACCTGTTAATATTTTTCTTTGGATCCCTGCCATCCTCTGGAGTATTGCCTCTTACTAATTGAGAGCTAATGCTAAGTAGGGCAAACATTGTAAAGGGCAGCTTTTCCATGAGGAGCCTCTTTAATTGCCGGTGGGAGAGGGGTTTATCTGTAGTGTTTCCTTTCCTTTGCTTAATGCAGGTTCAAGTATTGCCCTTCCTGCTGGTAGATGAAAACACTTTAATGAAGGCTAGTGCTTTGTATTTGAAAGGAGTGGATAATGAACCTTCACGGTATAGGATTATTTTTGGTATTAGGGAAAGGAATGGGCATCCAAATGGATGTATTCCAGTGATACGCAGCTTAAGCAATGCTGAATATCACTGGGAATGCACTTCTGTGACGTTGGTGATTGTCTTTCATTTGCTTTGAGGGAAAAGGTTACTTGGCGGTAATAGACCAAAAGGATCCTGCTGTATGAGGGAATACTAAGAAATGTTGAGTCCATGGTTTCCATTTGTACCTCACTGGATTTGGCCGGGTTTGCGAGCAGTATTCTGCATGATAGCCCAAACCCAGTACCAAGTTGCTGGAGTGTGTGCTGTCTCCTTGTTTTCACCAACAGATCTTGTGCTTTCCTCTTCTGTGTCCTGGGAACATGAAGTGTTCAGTGGAAAATTTCCTTGACCTTGGTGGGATGCTCAGTCTTGTTGTCAGTTGAACTTCCTGGTTTATAGATGGGATTGGGTTGCTTTTAACTAGGGCGGTTTTGTTTCCCTCCTCTTTCCTCCCTTTAAATCTGCTCTGGCCTTTAAAGCACTCCAAAGGGCACTGTGGCAGAGGAGGAACACCTGAGCAATGCAATGTGAAGCCAAGACCTTTTAAAATCTGAATTAATAGCCTTTCTTAAAGAAATCTGGCCTGGGGCTAGATGTGTGCAGGTGGGAAAGACACATCTGCTTTTTCTAGTGCTCTCTGATGGCTTAAGAACAGTGCCTTGGCTGTTTGCTTCCCTGGGGATCAGTACTAGTGATGAATCAGGTTTTCTGGCTCTTTTTGTCCCATTTGTGTTTCTTCTCCCTCTTGTGGGAAACCTTTCCATGTTTCAAACAGAGTCATAAGGCTGGTTAAACTGCGCCTGCCCTTCCGAGCTGGCTGGGACCTTTGTGGTTAGGAAAACCCCAGCGCTGTCAGCCCACGTAAGGTGGGTGCGGTGCTTCCCACTTGCTGCCTTGGCCCTGCCAAGGGATGAGCCACCTTCTCATTCCCGTCACCCCTTGGAAACCCAGCCCGTTGGCCTCCCTGTTGTGCAAGGTTGGTGTGAGACAGCAGGTTAAGGCACTTCTGAAATAGCAGGCACATGTGAGGAGTGCAGTGAATATCTAGTGTCAAGATAAAATGCTTGGGAGTTATCACACCAGGTGCATAGTTAGCCACATCAGCTCTCTGAGCTGGCTGGTCCCACAGCTTCATGTGCCAGTGCTAGGAGAAGGAGATGAGCCCCTTCCAGCAGTGTCACCTGCGTCTTAAATAGGGTCAGGCTGCTCCTGAACCTGAATGGCCTTTCCGTGCTGCTGTAAATCCAAAGCAGTGATGGATTTACATCCTGACCTGCTGAAGCTATCTAACTTGAAATGATGGTTCATCAAAAACTAGATACCCCTTCAGTGCTGGCCAGGGATGTAGGGCACCTTCCCTTGCCTCCCGGAATGTCTCATGTGTTCAGAAAGTGATTCCTTTGGTATGAATTTGTATCAGGATTTAGTTTTAAACCAACAGCTTAAATTTAATCAGGCTTTTGACAGAGACAAACCTGTGATTTGAGCTTTCCTGTAGCAGTTAATTTTCCAAGCATTTGTAGATGCTTGGCTGTCACTTCAGACAGTAAGGAGAGTGTCTTTGTGCTTTAAGGACAGAATGAAGTTACTCCTTGTTCTTAATTCTTCTTTCTATTCAAGCTGTTTCTGTTACAGCTCCCACCACAGAATCAGGCACGAGAAAGGGATTTTTTGCAGCAGTGCTTTGCCTTGTCTGTATTTGAAGCACAAAGATAAGCATGTTTATGCTTGAACATGACGGCACTGTGGAAAGTAACTGTTGATCTGATTAGTGTATTGAGAGGGAACTTTGCCTTCCTGTGCTTTATGGGTGTTCATCTGCCCGCGGCAGCGAAGGCAGAGCAACTGCAGCTTCTGCCTCATCCCCATTCTGCTGCTGCTCAGAGGATGGAACAAGTTTGGACAGCAGACAAAAGGCAGGCCTGCAACAGTCCCTTCTGCATGTCAGCCTTTGACAAGTTTGTGTGTGTGAGGAAGCTGGAAGTCATAAAAGCTGAGCAGAAGAGACTCCTCGATATCTTTAGGAAGACCCATATGCTTTTTATTAATGTTGCTTGATTGTTTTGTTCTTGTCTTGGTTGATTTTCGTTTCACGCTAAAATGGATTTTTATTTTCACCTTTCTTTCTTTTAATCCAGGCATTCAGGAAACCTGCAATTGAAATTGGCTTGTATTGATGGCTAGATAGAGGTGAGGAGCACACAACTGCAATTTCTCTCTCAGAAAGCAAGTATTCAGTTAAATCAGTAAATCCCCCTATGACAGTTTAATCCTAAACTGGAGCACAAAGTCTCATGCAATAAAACAAATGTCCCTGATGTTAGGGAGGATTCTCAGAATCCTCATTTGACTGCTGGAAGTAAAGACATGCTAACATGCTGCTCATTCTGTAACTGTGTCTCAGTTGTAAGCCATAATGGGTAAATGCATTACCTTTCACCACAGTTGTGATTAAAATGGTAGGGTTGCTAAGCTGGCAGCATACAAAACTCTCTAAGAATGGGCACCCACCTGAGGTGATGTCTTTCCTCTGTCCTTGATTTCTGGCGCAGATGGAATGTAAGGTTTGGGGCAGTAAAGGGTGATATTCTGGCTCCATAGAGTCAAGCTTAGGAACATCACTTGTTCTTTACCTGGACTCCATGTTTGCCAGCAGCAGTGTTGCAGAGAGGATGTGTGTTTAACATACTCAGTCTGCAAGACCACTGCATTAAGGGGTAAAGTATGATGGAAAGGTCTGCATTGCCTTGATGGGATTTCTGTTCATGATCAAGCTGGAGCCTTGTTTCCTCTTTATGTCCTTTCTAGCTGCATGTGTTTGCTTTGACACTGCTGCCTTGCGATGCTGAGGTATTGCCTCCCCTTTTGCCTTGTGCTTTCAGCTCTGCCTGTACTGGGGTGTTGTGTATCACCTTACTTTCGCTTTGTTAAATCTGGAGGTCAGAGATTGGTTGGTTTTGGTGTGTCTTTGTTTTCCTGGGTTTGTTTCTTTCCTTTTTGTATTGTTACCGAGCCTGGTGGGTTCTCCTCTGGGGTAAGAGAGAGCCTTTGGCCATCCCAGGACTATAAATTATACACAGAATTGTCTTTAACTTGCAGATTTTGAGCAGCTCTTTCTTGGAGTAGCACTGGAGGTGGTGATTAGAGCTGAGGTTGGTTGTCTGAGGAGTATGAAGTTCTCACAGCGGTCTGGCAGAGCTTCCTGCAGATCCTTGTTGCGCAGTTGGCTTGGAATCCATGGTAATAAAGTGTCTTTTCTTGAGTTCTTTTTCTTTCTTTTCTTTCTTTTTTTCTTATTATTCTTTTATTTCACCCTTCTCTGACTCCAGCACGAGCCAGGTCCTGCCTACGTGAGAACAAGATGGGCCTTTTCTGCCTGACAGTGGCATACCTGACTGCTCCCCACATCTGCTCTGCCACAGGCAGGGAGGGTGAATCTGGTTAGAAACAGCTCTAATTCTGGAATACTGCTTAAACACTCTTTCATCTCGTTTATGGGATGCATGGGAGAGCAGCCTCTTATACCTGCCCAATTTCCACTCTATGGAGCAGACATTTCCCAAAAGTCATATGGGAATTTTATGGCAAAACCTTGCCTAGAACCTGGTTTGAACAACAGTCCTTGTCTTTTAGTTTTCCTCTTTGTAAGGGATTATTCATAAAATGCTGGAGATGCTCATTTAAATTCATCCCAGAAGTTCTGCATGCTGCAGAGATTTCAGATTATTCCAGACACCAGGAAAACACTTTGGAAATAGAAGTGTACGTAACTGGATACGCACGCAGAGATCCCTGCAGGGTGTGTGTTACAGGGGCTCTTGTCTCTGCTGCTAATAACAGCCCAAAAGACCTCAGGCGTCTATTCAAGGTTTTTTTACTAAGGGGTACAGCAAAAAAAAATGTAATATAATTTAATACTAAAATACAAGTCAAATGCAAAGGTGACCTCTTATTTAAGGTACTAGAATAGCCTGTAGGTCCTTGTATTTGCACTTGGGTTTGGTTCGTGTTTTTGAAGGGAGGAGTGGGGGAAGCTGGTGTTTAAAATGTCTCAGTTTCTTTTCTTCATGGTTGCCTTCCAAGCAGTTCACAGGGGTGAGTCTCACTGCAGATTGTCTCTACCTGGCACAGGCTTCCAGAGTCACAGCTCTCACCCTTCAGCCCCTTCTGAAGGGTGATGTGGATACACTGGTCAGGCCTCTCAGCGCTGCATCTGTTACATCTCCTGCAGCCCTGCCTCTCTGCGTCCTCCTCCTTGCTGGCTCAGTGTGGCACAGTCAGGCTGGGTGCCCAACCACCCGTAACACTGGGCAGCCTCTCCGTGTCCGGGCTTGGAAGCGGAAGCGGCTGCTTGGCAGGGAGATCAAACTCTCTTCTGAGAACTGCATGGGTGTGAGACCAGACACAAGGATGGGCACAGTTCTGGGTTTCCTTCTCTGTCCCTCAGCTGTAGCTTGCTGTGGTCTCTGCTCCTTCAGCTGAGGAGTCGCAGAAGCTGTTTATCGCTGTGCTGTGTGGTTGTCACTGTTGGGGCCTGCGACATGGCAGGAACGTGAACCTGCTTGAGCAAGTCCAGAGGAGGCCATGGAGATGCTGCGAGGGCTGGAGCAGCTCTGCCGTGGACACAGGCTGGCTTGTTCAGACTGGAGAAGAGAAGGCTCCTGAAGGGGAGACCTTAGAGCAGCTCCAGTGCCTAAAGGGGCTGCAGGAAACCTGGAGAGGAGCTTTGGACAAGGGCCTGTAGGGACAGGCCAAGGGGAATGGCTTTAACCTGCCAGAAGGGAGACTGAGATGAGCTCTTAGGCAGAAGCTCTTCCCTGTGAGGGTGCTGAGGCGCTGGCACAGGGTGCCCAGAGAAGCTGTGGCTGCCCCATCCCTGGCAGTGTTCAAGGCCAGGTTGGACACAGGGGCTTGGAGCAAGCTGCTCCAGTGGAAGGGCTCCCTGCCCATGGCAGGGGTTGGAGCTGGGTGAGCTTTAAGGTCCCTTCCAACACAAATCATTTTAGGATTCTTAATGTTTCTGTGACAGTACCATCATTTACTTGCCTTGTGTAAGATGACCATATTCCAGGAGTAAAAGGCTAGGAGGGTGTATCTGTATTTCTGCCAGTAGAGCAAGTCTTTAGTGCTGGTAACTGTAATGTGAAACCCTCCCAGAACATACCCAACCATTAAAAGTGACCTTTCAAGATCCTTGCAAGCTTCTTGTATGTAGCAATATCCTAGTACAGCTCCTAAAGCAGCCGCTAGCTGTCCTTGGTGGTGATTAGATTACAGCAGTTCAAACAGCTCCAGCAATCAGACAACCATCTCCTTTAGAGGGCTGTGCAGTGTGTACAGAATGGCTCCTTCAGAAAGCCAGGTGGCCAGCTGAGATGTTCCACGCCTTGAGCACATCTTGTGGTCCTGTGGCATTTTCCCATAGGGAAGGCATGCGCCTGGTGTCTGCTCCCACACACTGCAGTCCCCAGGTGCAGCAAGGAAATTCCAGAGGTGCGTTACACCGAGGTCATGTTTCTCCCAACACAACTCCAGAATGACTTTCTGTGCGTTCCCTCTTTCATCCTCTTTGGGGTTAGTGGCATGTTCCAGTACGTCATGCGTGTGGGGACAAGCTTTTGCAAAGCGCTGCTTCCCCCCAGCCCAGCTACAAGGCAACAAAACCAGGCTCTTTCTGTGTAGCTTTCAAAGGCAAAGTGTGGAGGAATATGCATCTTCTTGGTGTTCACTGGCTGCTTAACTTGGGCTTGGGACACATCTAGTCTAGTATGTGCTGGTGAGGACATTAAGGCTGGCAGTTGTGGTGAGACGGGAAAGCAGAGGTTGGTGAGAGATGCTGTAAGACACTTCCCATACGTGGATGTAAGTCTCATTGTATAAAGTATTTCTGTATTTAAATACACCATCCAGAGGTGTACTCATCATTTAATGAAGTAATGTTGAAGACTTGACAGTTTGAGGGTACAAATGCACTGAGGTTTAGAGGAGGAGCCAAGTTTTCTAACTTCTCTCTGTATTATTTAGTCTAAGCAGGAAGGTTTTCAGGCCAACTGCCCTTCTTCAGACTGGAAAAAAGGACTTAGATGCCGAAAGCTTGTCCGTCCCTTTGGCCTCCCAGCCCCTCAGGCTCCTTGTTTGTATCTGTTGGTCTAATAAAAGGTATTACATCTCCTGAAAAATGTTTCCTCACTAAACATTTAAACATGCCGGCTTGGATTTGTCAGAACTGTCTCGGTGAATTAGGCAGCTTTCCGCAACGCTCCTGCACAGCCTTTAAATCATGAAGATAGATTTGGAAATGCTATCCAGCTTTTTTTAAGTGGGTGGTAAAGTAGTATGGACAAGACAGGGCCTTTAATGTTGCACTTATTGGAAGCTTCTCATTTTGAAGTCTAGGTTACATCTATTTAAACACTGGTCCTGCAGCAGATGTTTGCTTTGCTTTTCTCTCCTAATGGAGCTGGGCTCTTCAGTTTCTGGAGCCTCTGCTGCACCATGGTCTAGTGTTACCTGCAGCTCTCCTTATGTGCTTCTGCAGAGGTCTTTGTTTAGTGCTGTTGTCCACTGAACCCACCAAACTCTTCTATTTTCCACTAGATAGCTGCGTGTTCCTGTCTTTTGGAGGCACTGAAACATGGTCGTAGCCACCAGCCCTAATGTAACGTGGCCACAGTTACTTGCCTGCTTTATGAGGTGCTGTGCCCTGATTAGCGTTTGCTGCCAGCAGACTTGATAATCCCTCCAGAACAGACACATGAATAACACAGCTCCCAGATACCATGGACATGGTGCAAGGGATGTGAGCCCAGCCTGCTCCAGGCCTGGGGCTGCTCTGCTTTTGTCAGTGGGGTGAAGGGCTCTGCTGAGGTCTTGTGATGGGGAGGGCATCCCCTCCTTCCAAACACACAGATACTGGGAAATGGTCAGGTTCTTGACTATTGGGATTTTAGTATTAGCTGAGAAATCATATTCTTGACCTCTGTTTTCACATAGCAGGTAAGCCTTGAGGTGCTAATTTAAGGATCGTGAAGCCAGTAACATTCTTGTGACAAGTTAAATATAAAGGGCTTTGTACAATTTATCCAGTGTCTCTGATAAAAATGGGAAGTGGGTAGACTGAATTCCGTGGTGCTGAAGAGCTGCTCAAGGGTAGAAAACAGCGGATTTCCCAAAAGGTGCTCCTTCCTCTAAGGCACGGAGACTCATTTTGTCATGGGAATTTGAGAGCAGGGTCCTTTGGACTGGGAGGCCTTTCCTCTGAAATCATTGTCCATTTTTTGGTGAGGACAGAGGGCTCAGTCTTCAGTTTCTGAACCTCTTGACCCAGAGGAATTTGGCCTCTTCCACTGCCCACAGTGGCCATCATGATCCCATCAGACTGGAAGGCTCCAGAGTTGATGGGCAGCCCCGTCCTCGCTCCTCTGCTGCAGAGGCAGTTTCTCTTTTACAGTTTGAGTCCCTGAACTTCTCAGGAAGAAGCAACTGTAGGAGTTCAGTGGAAATGGCAAATTTAATGGTTTCTAAAACAAGCAAGCGTCTTATTTCTTCACATCCTACCCTCTGTGGAGGTTTCCTGCTGGTGCTGTTGATGACATTTATAGCTGTTGCTAACAGGGAAAGGGCGGAAAAAAAAGAGACTTGGTTTTTATGCTGTCACAGCAGTACTCAGGACCTCAGCTTTAGGACATTGGAACTGGAGGGCTCTCTTATTAGTTATTAATCTACTTCTCCCTATACGTGCTCCCTGAAACTTCTTTGCAGTGTCCTATAACGTGAGGCTCTGAAGCATTTGATTGTTCACTTTAACCTCGGTAACTGATTTAAATGCACTTACCTCCATAAAATCCTGCTTGTTTCTTTGAGCAAGCTGCTTTCACATCTCAAAGCCATCACATACGCTTCAGAACTGAGCTTGTTTCAAAGATGCCAGGGAAAACTCCACATTCACCTTCTGGTGTGGGTTGAAGGATATGAGGTGTTCTGTTCCCCAGCCTGTTCTTTAAGATCCAAATGGCTGTTGAAAGGGTTTTTTCCCACTTGTGAGCTGTCTGTGAAGGGACCAGGAGCTTTGTGCTCTTTCCCCACATGGGCGGTATTCCAAATGTTTAAAATGGTTTGAGAATGACTCTAGAGAAGCATTAAAACAGAGTGGAAGAGCAGGGAATGAATGTGCCATGTTTAGAAATGCAGCATTTAGTGTATAGTTGTCTTTAGCAAAAAGAATCCCAAACAACACCCAAAAAGACTGAGGAAAACTGGCAGGGAACAGGAGACTGAAGATGACAGTTCCTGCGTGGAGTGGTGTTAATCTGCAAGCTGTCCTGAAATGATGGGTTTCAAAGAGAGTCTAACTCTAGACCTCACCTTAACGCTGGTTGCATGACCTGTATTTCCAGCACACTTGCCATGTCACAGCACTTCCATAGGATTTTGTGCTGTTGGAAGCAGTCAGCTTCACATAACGCTGCTGCAAGCAAAATCTCTTCCCTGCCTTTGCTTTTGCCTGCGTCTTGGTTTAGAAGAGAGCTGAGTGAAACAGAGCTGACTAAACCCGTGTGCATGCAGCCCTCTGCAGCGGTATTGCAGCTCTTTCTGCACGCACACTCGGCTCTGTTTCATCATCCATGCTGCAGCCTTTAGGTCTGGCTCCTGTGGCTGCTTGAGGTTTTACCCGACTTCATTTGAGGAGTTGCTCTTGAGGCATCCTATGAAGCAATGATCCTGATATTTCTGCTGTCTTTAAGGTACAGTTTAAAATCTGGTCCAACACTTTCCTGCTTTTTTAGGACTTGGCATGGTGCAGACTTTGTCTTTACTCAGGACAACACTGCAGGATTTGGAAAGAACTCTTTCCTTCACATTTCCTTGCCTCGTCATTTATATGCCTTGCTTAAGAGTGCTCTGTGTCATTGGGGTGCATTTCCAAAAAGCTCTATAGGAAGGAGGCCAGTTCTGGAGACTTGTAAAAGTGTAGGTAGGCTTTGCTACTCACTTGAGAAGATGTGTAGGGGAAGAAAGTGATTCTGGTTTTGAGCTCATGCTCTCATCCAGACAGCACCATTTCCTTTGGGGTCTCAGTCTTTCATTCCGAAGTTACAATCAGTGCATTGCAGTGGCAAACTGCTAATGCTCCCCCCGATAACTTCTTCCAGAGTCCTTCCTTTGTTCATGCTTCAAATATTAATATAAGGATTAATTCCTATGGTAACACCATGGAAGTATTTCTTGATAATTATTAAAGGTAACACTTCTCATTTTCTCACTGTGCTGCTCCTGAAGCTCTCCCTAATCTCCTTGGAGTGAAACTGAAGGTTGGTACCGAGACGCTACCAGGATGAAAAGGTCAGGGGGAGAAGTAGTGACCCAGCTTTAAGATTTTGTTCTTGCCAGCTTTCAGCCCAAATCCTTGCAGCACGACAAAGGAAGAACGATCTCTTCTGCTGTGTGGGCACAGAAGAATCAAATTCAGTGTTTGAGCTTTAAATGGATTTGCTGGCGTGCACTTACAAGATGTTAAGGCTTTGACAGAGGGAGCTTTTATTGACGGGAAAAGAAGAGATGTGGTAGGTTGTTTGGCTTCCCTTCCCAGTTAGGTTCTGGTAAAACTAACTTAATTTCCCCCTCCCCTTTTAATTTGGTTATATATGCAGCTAGAAATCAAGTAATGAGAGCGTACAATTCAGTTTCACCTCTGGGAGAGCTGCTTCTACATTGCTTGCATTGGTCAATGTGGTGCTGTGGGTGAAGGAGCCAAGCATCCCTTATGGCATAGCAGCTTATGATCTTAAGTCCTTTGTGTCCAGAACCTGAGATACTTCAAGGAGGAAACACTGCTGTGCTGTTCTCTAGATCTCCAGCACCTTTGCAGCAGGGGCCAGCACAGTGCCATGCCATGCGTGTGTCCTACTTACTGGTGTGACAGAAGGACCTGCATCTGTAATCACAATAACATAATTAGTCTTGCTTGCAGAGATCAGAAGGTTGTACTCATCTTCTCGGGGAGAGAGAATGCAAATTCAAACTAAGACAATGTTAAGGTTGCTTGAAAGGGTTTTTAATAAGCTGTCTCCAGCTTTGGTTTGACTGCTCCTCTCTTTGCTACCTTGCTGTTTCCTTTTGAGTCTGAAAAAGTGTTTGCTGTGCTAACGCTGTCCTTACGTGTTGTTTCAGAGTATTATTTCCTCATGTGCTCTGCCTTCAGTGGTTCAGAGCCCATTTAATTACATGGATGACAACTTTAGGCTGATTTTCTGATCCATATCTCATCTGAGCTTTGTATTTTCTCTCACACCAAGGCAAGGACCTTTCAGGTGACCGAGTTGTTAGGAAAGGCCACCAGCACAGCGGGATGGGTGAGGATCTGCCCAGACTTGGGGTTTTGCCACGTGCCATGGCTGGTTGGTCCAAACTGGCATCCGTGGAATCACAGTTAAACAGGAGGTAAAACTTTGTCACTGTGAGAGTGGTCAGAAACAGGAACCTGGGTGCCTGGGGGGGACGAGACTCTGAACGCACTGAACACGCATTGGCAGGGTCCTGAGCAATCTGCTTAAGCTGCTCTTCTCGAGCAGGATGGTGGGACTAGAGTTCCCTCACTGCCCAAACTCATTTTGTTACGGTTACTGAAGCTCCTTAAATGGCCTTTGGACTGGAGTTCGCTATTTGGTAAACCACAGGGAAATGCAACTCCATTTTGCAACCCTTCTGCAATCGGCAGTTGCCTGTTGGATGTGTGAACCCAGCTCCAGTTGAAATTGCTCACAAGGAGTCCAAGCTGCTTGCTAGTAAAACATTTGAGACTGGGGGCTGTTGGCTGCAAGTTGGGCAATGCATCCAAACTTGGGCTGCATGCGGTAAACCTCTATCTGTGTAACACAAGGGCAGGGAACCTTTTCATTGCTAATGGCCCAGTAAATGTTTTCATCACATTTAACGGGCCACGTCTTGACACACACTTGTTACTGTGTGTATTGTGCTATGCATAATAAACCAAAACACACAACATGGCTGCGAGCCACATGTTCCCTGTCATTAGCTGACTATGGCAGAGATTTTCAGAAGAGATTGAAACCTTTGGCTTCCTTGTATGTGTTGTCTTGCTCAGTCATCTCTGTTGGTGCCAAGTAAAATTACACTTGTTCTTGGGGCTTGTGGAGTTGAGATAGAGGCCAGTAGAGATGTTAGAAGTTACAGGTCTGTCACTCTTTTAGCATCATTGCACAGTTTTTCCCCATCAGGCTGGGTGTTTGCACTGACAAGTGTCATGTGAGCCCATTAAAAGTGTAGCTAGCACATGGACATTGAACACCTGGGGGAAGACCTAAAACCTCTCTTTATTCGTTTTCAGTGTTGCCTCAGAAGCATTCCTACACAAGTAGAGCAGTTCATACACAACCCGAGGAGCTCCTCCTGCCATCCAGGCAGAATCACAGCCTGCAGTAAATAGGACTGATTGTGGGAACTGCCTTTCTTGTAAAGACACATCAGGATAGCAAGCAGCTTGATGGGTGACTTTGCTTGTTGGCCTCCTGCAGTGCTTTGAAAGCCTGGGTGGTCACTTGCAGTGTCAGCATCTTCCTCCTTGTAAAAAAAGGGAAAGAAAGAACTTTTTAAACAGCCATAAATGAGAACAAAGCACTCGCAGTGAGACAGGGGCTGAGTGCCTGGACCTGGTGCATGGGAGCCCGCAGAGGTGACAGCCTGGGGGCACTGGGGTGAGCTCTAAGTCAAACACATCCCTTTGGGGCACACATCCAGCACCACGCTTACTGCCTGCGGAGGTGCACCTGCCCTGGGGCTGGTGTGCCGGGCTGACACTGGGATGTGCACAGCCTCCCCTGCATGCTGTCCCTCCATAGAAGGCAGGGTGTGTGCTGGGGCTGCAGACCTCCAGTCAACAGCCTGTATGACTTGGAAACGACTCTTCAGAGTGCAGGAGAAGCTGCAGGACAAAACACAGGCGTATCTGCATGGTGGAGAAGGAAGATGTTCTCCCACCTCCGTCCCTTCTTCAGCTTTTCCAGTTATGGGATCCCCTGTTTTGGGAGGCCTGAGCCTCGAGGCTCTGCTCCTTTCCTCGAAAGCCCTTTGTAGAACATCCCCTGGTTTAGTTTTGGGGGGGGTTACCCCTGCTTTCTCAGCAAATGAAGTACCCCCAAGAGCAAAGTGTCCTGGCTGTGCTTTGTGTCTGAAGCCCTCCAGCAGCTGTACAGAAGAGGGTATGATGTGGAACAGCAGCTCTTTACATCCCCCTTAAGGTGAACAGCTGTTCCCAAACGAAGTCCAGTGCCTCTTTCTTTTAGTTTCCTAAAGCAGCGGAGAATGGAAGGAACACCAGGGCTTTGCTTGCCAAATCTGATCATTTAAGTGGTTTTCCGTGATTGCCATGTTTTGTCTTCTGTTGATTAAATGCCTATTTACAGGGGATGAAAACATTATGAATTAAGATGCCTTCTTTTTTCCCCTGTTATGCAAAGGGTGATTTGTCTGTAGTCTAAAATTAAAATGCTCCAAATTGAATTGTTTGTAACCCTTCTGCTTTAAATATATCTCATACGTTTACAGTTTGTTTTAAGCAGGCATTAACACTGCTTCAGGGGAGGGCACACATGTTAATATTGTCATATTATTCTGCATCTTTAAGGGCTGTCTAACAGTAAGTTTAATGTTGCCTACACCTTCAAGGCAGGGAAGTGCTGTGTTACCCAGGTTTTTATGCATGGTGTATGTATCTATGTATGTATTTTATGCATGGTGTGTGTATTTATCACTTTTAAATAGGGAAAGCAGATGATAGAGGAGAAACGCTTCCATCTGGTATCATAGGGTATCACTGAGGGGCTTAATGTGTATGGGGGGATCCTCTTAGGCCAAGGAAGAATAGAGGGGGGGTCATACCAACAACGTGTTTTGGAGCAAACTGTTCTCCTTTTATTTAGAGGGAGTGTAGGAACTTTGGTGGGCTCCGAGTTGGGATGACAGGATTGTTGTGGGGTTTAGGAGGAAAAGAAGCAGTAAAGTTCTGGATTTGGAATGGGATCATGCGTGTGATGGCTGGGAAGGACCCGGGGGTCATGGTGGGCACTAGGTTGAGAACAAGCCCAGAGTGCAATTGTCACAGATAAAGCAAAGTGTTTATTATCTACGTTAGAAGCCTGGCCAGTGAAATGGGAGAAGTTCTCACCACCTCCGCTTGACACTGGTGAGATACATCTAAAATATTATCCCCTCGGCTCAAAAAGGTCATGAGAAACTGCAGAGGGTTTAGCAGAAGGCCACCAAGCTGGCCAGGACCCATGCGTCACACATGGCCTCCAAGGAAGGAGGAAGCTGGACTCATTTCCTCTGGTGAAGAAGCTAAGGAGTCATCAAACAGCCACCTATAACTGTGTGAAGGGCAGATGTGATGATGGTGGAACCAAGCTCTTTGCTTGTGCCTCATGATACAAGGAACAATGGCCACATAATAAAGGGGTTCAAAGCTGTGCCAATAGCCCCGTCTCAAGAGGGAGGTTGGGCTGAAGTCCTCCAGAGGTCCTTCATAATCAAAGCTTCTGTAATCTTGTGAAGAGCTTGCTCAAACTTCAGGGTAAAATGTGCAACAGCTGTCTACCACTGTGGTCTTGAAGCAAACAAAACCTGATCTGGTGAGTCTGAATGTGGCTTTGTTCTGATGTCTTCTGAGTGACTAATGCCGTGAGGAGGTGGGAGGGAGGCACGATGGGGAACATCTGGGTTGTCACTGCACGGCCTCATCGCCTACGACTTTGGCCAATATTTAATGTGGCTCTGGTTGTGGTGGGTTTAATGTTGCATCTTGTTAAAATCTAAATTGTGGTGAGCCTTCTGGAGGTAGGAAGGAGGATGTTTGAGTCCTGATGTGCAAGAATGTCAAGCAGGAACCCGTGCACAAGGGACTGAAGCTGTAGACGTTCTCTGGGCTTGCCTGCAGTGGGGCAGCTTTAAACTGTTGTTGCCTGGGTTGAATTGTTAGGCAGGAGGTGGTGAGGAAATGAAACAGATCTTGTTTCACATGGAGCATCGATACTCCATTGCAGTCTTGGCAAATACTCCTGTCTCGTGACTGATGCTTGCTGTGACCCTCTGCACTAACACTGCTCAGAAACTCGTGTGTGTCAGGTTAACACCCGTGCACGTTTCTCAGCACGCCAACAACACATATGGTAAAGAAAGTGTCTGCTCAGCATGTGGGTTTGCCGTGTCAGAACGTGGCTCGAGGCAGAATAGTTTCCTTTAGGGTTTATCGGCTGATGTCAGAGTATATCAGGATATGTGGGGTCTGGTTTCTTTCCTGGGTCAGCTGCAGCTCGTCAGGGCAGACCAACAGCCACTTCTCCCCTTTTGGCTCATGCGTTAATCCTTCCCTCAACAGGACATGACGAATTTGCATTGACTTCAGCATGAGTTTGTCATCCTCTGTGGGAAGAAGTGGGCCCGGAACAGATACTGACTGCTGCTCTTGAGATCTTCCAGCAAAGATGTGGAAATAGCAGCATTTCCACTGCTTGCTGTGCTATCACGGGCTGAAAAGCCCAGTTCCCGTACATGGGAAGTGTGGGCTCAGCTGTGTCTTGGGCTCTTGGCTGTGTTTTGGGCTTTCAATATGAAACTGATAAGCTGGCCTTCAGGCTGAATATTTCTGGGGAGGGAAGAGGATGCAGCATCGTTGTGCTGTTGGTACATGCTGCATCAATTAAAGGTGAAAATACACTCTTCAAAGGCACTAAGGAGAAAATGGCTCTAGGAAAGCGAAGCTTGGAGGGTCACTACACTGCTTCACAGTGTTAGTGGATGTCTGCATTCTACCTAGTTTGGTTCTGATGGCTTAATTTAAGATTCTACAAATGCTTGTGAGACCTTCCTGGATGGGAAATGACACAGTGGAGCAACGTTGGCAGCGCTCTTCTGCTTTGGCTTTGGTTTTGGCTGGTTGGCTTAAACCATTCTATGCGGTGTCGTGGCTTTTTGTGATTCATTTTTAGAAAGTGCAAGCACGGAAAGCTGTCTGCCTGGCTCCCTTTCCACATCATGGCCCAAGATTTTCAGTAGCTTAGATATGACCACGGTCTTACTTCCTTCTGTCTGAAGGATGGCCGCCAGATTGAGAAGTAGCATGCATCATCGCGCTGACGCACATGGAGGGAAATCCGGGAGCTGTCTGCTGGAACAGATGCTTGCCCTCTTTTTGAAGGAAACCAGGGGGAAAAAAGGGATGAAATTGAGCAACAGCATGTGATACCGAGCCACCAGCGCATAGACTGATCGTCTCCACCGCCTTCTTCATCAGACAGCTGATAAGCAAGTTAGAGCAGCACTTGGGAGTTTTGAGTATAGTTGAGATGTCCCAATTTGCGCGGAGTTTCAGGGCTGTGCCTGTGGGCAGATTACTCAGAATGATGATTATTCAGAATGTGAAACTTCCAGATCAGACAGGAAGGAAAGGAAACGTCCTCAGGAGCTGGATCTTTCTGTTATTTTGAAGTGGAAAAATTCTGGTCAGCTTTTAGTGGCAAGTGATGCATTTTAATGTGTTGTTGCTTTCAGCTTGTGTTGCTGAAGAGAATTGTGCCCGATAAAGAGAATCCTCTTTAGCTCACCACTTTGGAAGAAAGAGTTGAGGGGCTGATCTAGTTCATGTTAAAATCCCTAAACTCTCTTTCTGGGGAGCAAGCAAACAGCAGAAAGCACAGAAGGATGAGAACAGCAGCGAGATCCTGTGCGGTGCTGAAGGCAGGGATGCTCAGTGCTGCAGGAAAGCAAGTATATGAAGTGAGGAATGAAGTTGAGCTGCTGTGAGCCCCTCTGACAGCCTGTCCAGTGCTGTGTTGGAATACAAGTCATTTATGTCAAGGCAGCGAAACAGAGTGTCCCTGTTGCACTGTGGGTCAACACGAGAGATGTTGAAGCTGATCCTTTTATGAAGCACAGGCTAAAGCAAGGTGCTGGGATGTGCATTCAGCATAGCTGCTCAGCACAAAACCCCCCTGATTCTCCAAGGTTTCTTTTCCCCTGCCACATGTTTTTGCTGGGCAGTTGTCAAAGGATCAGCTCATGGGTGTAAGTACTGGCATTGGACTTTCGTAAAAGGGGAAAAAAATCACTGCCTTCTGATTAACCCCTTGTTTCTGTCTCCTGCATCATCACTGCTTGATTATTGCTAATGATTATCAGGGAAGTTAAAGGAGAGGCATTCATAGAGTCAGGAATGAAATCTGGAGCTGAACAACAGGGGAGTAAAATCCCTACTCACCCAGGCTGGAGTTCAGCTGTGATAGTCAGTATGGCTCTGTTCAGCTGGGATTAGATGCAAGATTACGTGTCCTTCTGGACAGATCTTTAGCTTAACTGGCTCTGTGTGAGATGTGGGGGGGGGGATCAAGCTGGAATCCTGTCGTATGTGGAGTAAGTCATGCTTGGAATTGCACGTGTAACTTCTAACTATTTTAAAGGGGCATTTTCTGAAGAATGTTTGAATTGATGGTCAGCAAGGAAATGGCATAGCAGGGGATTTCACTAGGGTTGAGACACGTGTATTAAATAATCTAAGTGTATCTAATATAGCTTATTTGCCTGCTTTGAAAGGCTTATGGTCCTGAAAGCTGCATCTCAGCACTTCTCCTTCCAGTAAAACATCAGGTGGATAGTCTAGACAGAGGTGACGGAGGATTTCCCTCTCAACAGGAACCCAGCAGAAGCTAGAGACCGGAGTGAGTCTAACACAGAGAGGACAGAGCTTGGAGCTGCTCTGTTCTTATTTCCTTAATTTATTTATTGTTTGTCCTGTAGTTAGCTGGCAGTCCATCCAGAAACAGTTGGCTCTATTAGTTCTTCTTAAGTGAAAGCTTTACATGGGTGTAACTCTTTCTTTTCTTTGGCAGTCAAAACATTTTTATTTCCAAAGGCAGAGAAGTCTGTTGGTTTTTTTCCCTTTGGTGCCATTTCCAGGTAATGGAGCTTCAGCTAACCCGGCCCTGAGCAACATTTTACACGAAATGAGGAGAAAAGGGACATTAATACAAACTAGGAAAGTGGGACAAGGGCAGCGCTGCAGCTGGCTGCTGGGACGGACCAGATGGCACAGAAAGGACACGGTGGGAGGCATTGTCAGAACATTTCATAGACTCCTGGAATGGTTTGGGTTGGAAGGGACCTTGAAGCTCATCCAGTTCCACCCCCTGCCATGGGCAGGGACACCTTCCACTGGACCAGGACACGTTTTAAAGCTTCCAAAGGGATGCATTTTATGGAGCACCCATTAACCCCTAAACCTTGCCTCTGCAACCAGCTATCTGCCAAAGCCTCCATGGGGTTAAGAAGGATTATGGCCAGGTATCAATATTAGGTTTGGCAGCCATGCTACAACAAAAAAATATGTGCCAGGGAATAGGGTAGTGAGTAAGTGGGCTTAAGGATGGCTCTTTCAGCATAGGGATGATGCTGAATGGAAGTGCTCATTCCCAGGAGATCTGGACCTGTCTGCAGCTCCAGGTGGGACTTTGCTGCTGATCCCTATGTCTGTTGAGCTGGAAAGCCTGTTTAGTACATGAGGGAGTAAGGAGCATGGCAGCAGATGCTGGTTCAGTGTGAGCTCATGATCAACAAAGAGACCCCACAGAAGGTGGATGGATGAGCTGTGTAATGAGGAGGTACACGTGTCCTGTCACTGCCTGCATGGTGGGGAGATAACTCACGTGGGCTCCTCCTCCCTTTCTTACCCCCATGATTTCTCTCTGAGAGTTCTCCTGGGGCAGAACAGGCTTTGATATGAAATTACCTCTCCAGCTTATGTTTTTCTCCTTGCCAGGATGGCTGGTAAGGAATTTTATCTCCTTTCAGTCATTCTGCTGAAGCTCCTGCATCAAATCTTCCCTGGCACCTACCTCTTCAGCATAGCTGGGAACATTGCTGGGGTTCATGGCTCCATACCCAGAAACTGGCAGGCTCCTTCTCAGCTGTGAGATACAAACACCTGGAGTCCCAAGCCAGTGCCAAGATTGCAGATCTCTTCTGAGCAGCCTTCTGCATCCCACGGGGGACAGGTTGGTTTGATCTGTTAAACACAGGGTAGTGCCAGCTCCGTGGGGAGTGAAACATCTGGGTGTGCAAGCTCGCCCATGGAACAGCTTGTGTGAAATGTGCTTCTTTAGCTGCAGTGTCCTGTGTTTCTCCTGTCCCCCAGTCTAAAAACATCCTATGGGCTCAGCAGGATGCTTCCTTGTGAAAGAGGACTGAGTGTTTGAGTAACGCTTCATGGTTACGAGGAGGAGGGAGGTGCTGTGGGTCCTGTGTGTTCAGTGTGGAAATCCTGTGATTTTACTTTTTAATAGCACCTAGGGATTTATTTAATGCAGGGATCATTTCCCCTTCCTTCATGTCCCAGGGAGCTGCAGTGAGTGTCTGCAGGGGCTCTGTGGGGTAGCGATGCTTTCTGTGAGGGGTATTGTGTGTGGTCGGGGTGTCTGAGATCTGAGAGCTGAAGGAAGTCAAGTCTGTGTTTGCTGGATGAAATACTTGAGGAGCAATAATTGACCATAATCTGACAGCAGATCTGGCTATGCAGAGGACAGCTCATCACCACGTTAACAGAAATGGGCTCTCTAATGGAAATGGAGCTGATGGATGTTTTCTAATTATTCCCTTGTGTTGCAAGTGTTCGAGAGCCAGCTTGAAATCTCTGCCCAGAATTCAGAGCCTTAATTTGTTTGACCTTTCCACTGCTGCAGACACCAGGCTGTATGAATTGCAGTCATCTCCATTAATTTCTCTATTGTTCTGGGGATGCAGATGAGTGTGTTCTTCTGCAGATACTGTATGAGGACGGTGCGCGGTATTAGGTGATGCTTCCAGTGCGTTTGAGAGGGATGCTGAGCCGTGCCTTACTGAAAGGAGATCATCCAAAGAGGTTGAGGACATCCTGGCTGACTGGAGCTGGAGCTGTGTTTAAACCCACTGATGCTGGCGGGGTTTCTCTCCCTTTCCATGTCTTAGAAACAACCAGATATTCTGGCAGATCTGTTTCTTACAGAATTGCCTAGATTTTTGCCTTTGGAGACATTCATTTTGGTAAAGAACAGCACATTTCAGATAACCTATCTCAAGGGTGTCTAATACTCCAGTATCATCCTCTTGGCTTGAAGGATAGTACTCCTTCAACCCCTTTGAAAGTGCATGTGAGTTTTCCACTAGTTTATCAGGGAAACTTTAGAGGCTGGCTTGCTTTCATGTTTTAATGAACAAAAGCTAGAGCTGCCAGGCATCTGCTAGTTCAGCTGGTACCAAACGTGTGTGCATGTGTGTCGCTCCCAGCCCGTGAATCACCAGTGGGTGCAGCAGTCATTTTTGGTAACTGGGAGGCAGACAAAATTGCTGGTTATGATTTAAAGTCTTGCCCACAGCAGAGCAAGCAAAAGGGATGAATTAGAGACAGGAATAGTAGCACAGCCTCTTTTTTTTTCTCTTCTTTTTTGTGTGCAGGAAACCTCAAAGCACATAATAAACTCCTGCCATTTTGATTACCCAAAAAGAAAGAAAAACCCACCCCAGAAAACTGAATGCAAAGATAAAATAAGAAAACCTCAAGCTTAATGGCTTCGCCAGTAATAAAAATACAGCACAGAACAAAAGCCTGCGGAGTGGGGTTTTTTATATCTTGTGCTCGTTGCACTGGATTGAAAAGCAATTGGCAAAAGGCTGTTTTTAAAGTCCCCACCTTGCTTGTAGTTGCTCATTGTGCTTGGGAGGAGTGCCTCCGTGGCTGTGCAAGTCAGCAGCCAGCAGCAATAGCGGCGAGCATGGGAAAAGACATCATTATGATAACATTAATTGCTCTTATCAGAGGATTTCTTTTACAGCAGCCTCATAAGTCAAGCTGCTTCTTATTCAGTGGCCTCTCCAGCGGTGTCTATTGTAGTCCTGGAAGCTGTGCAGGACCTGGCTGGGGACTCATCAAAGTCTACCCTTGCTTTTTGACTCCTGTGAACACAGAGCCATTACATTACACAAACACAAAGCTCCTTTGGGCACCAGTGGGTCTTGTTTGAATTCTTATAAATACGTTGAACTGATGTTGGCACTTTAAATAAAGCCTTTCATCTCCTTTCTATATAATGAGTATATCCTTAGCCACGGCCAGTAATCTGCTTCCTTCTTGCATCCCTTCCCCCTGTTCTGAACCTGCTGCTTCTCGTCTATTGAGGCTTATCCCGCTGTCTGCTGAGCTTCCCCACATCATCGTGTACTGCTGGCAGGTCTTGAGAGAGGAGAAAAAGCTGCGGAGAACTCTGGTTTTCTCTGGACACAAATCAGGATGTGTTTTAATGACAGTTTGTTGAGGTTTGGTGCATTGCACTGATACTGATTCTCTCTGAGTGTCTTCTGCTATCTCATGGCAGAGCCCAAAGAAGTATCTTTTCCATCTCCTCTTGCTTTGGGTGCGGGAACGCAGCACCTTTCTGGCACTACTGGGATATGGTGGGGCGTGGGGGAAAAGCTAAAATCCCGAGTCAGCATTCCCTGCTCTTTTAAGATCCAACCAGGATGTTTTTGGTCTCCAGCACTGACAGAGGACACAGCTGTACTGCACAGCAAAGTGCCTTTCAGGCATATCTGGACGAGCTCCTGAGCTCCACCCAGGGTTACAGTCTAAGCAAAGCAAAATGCTGCTTAATCCCAAGTCCCTTTTTGTGCCCACAGCTTAACTTGGAGTTCCTGCTCTCAAATACTCTTCCTCTGGGGCTGAGGCTTGGATCGCTTCAAAGCGGTGTCATTACCGAAGCGGCATAAAATGCGCGCCCGGATTTGCCGGCGTCTGGAGGAATACTGTGTCCCTGCAGGTTGATGGGAGTCTCCTGTCCACGTTGATGGGGAGACTGCGACTGCTTTCAGCTGATTGTTGGCAGCGTTGAACAAACTGGCTTAGCACAGTGTTTGACAATGGATTTTCCACGAGGTGCGGCACACGGTGGTGCCCGGAGCTGGCTGCTGTCGGGCTCTTCCTCGTTATGAAACTGGATGCTCATGGTTGGCACCAACGTGCTGTGCTCACAGCAAGGAGGGAGGCAGAACAACGCTGCAGCTCATAGGGCTCCACCACACTGCAGCCTTAGAGCCACGGCTCTGAATCCGCTTTTTCAGTGTGGAGCATTAGCAATTGGAAAAGCAGGCGGTGTGTGCGCTTACTCGTAGAGCATTTAACCATGTCTCCTCGTGGACTTTGCTCATTTGATCTTGTGTACATCACAGGCTGTTAAGTTTCACCCAAGTGTCTCTGTATTAACTCAAGAATTTCAGCCTAATCTAATTTTGCTTAGGAGAGAGAAGAGGGAGGTTAATTCCTGACCTTCTCCACAGATGCATGATTGATAAAGTGAGAGGTACTTAAGTGGTCCTAAGAGAGGCATATCCCATGTTGCAGTAGGGAGAGCATGCTGGGGGAAGGATTTATTCTGCCATCTGTCCTGGGATAGGAATTATTCTTGACACCAGCTCTCGTGACCAGCAGGGACCTTCAGCGTTGCTCATTAACCAGACCTCTAAGAAAAGGTCTTACCTTACAACAGACTTGGTCTATGTGAGATGCTCAATAACTTTTCAGAGCAAAGCACCCCTGCCCCTCTGATCTCACAGAATCCCAAACTGGTTTGAGTTGGAAGGGACCTTAAAGCTCACCCAGCTCCAACCCCTGCCACGGGCAGGGACACCTTCCACTAGAGCAGCTTGCTCCAAGCCCCTGTGTCCAACCTGGCCTTGAGCACTGCCAGGGATGGGGCAGCCACAGCTTCTCTGGGCACCCTGTGCCAGTGCCTCAGCACCCTCACAGGGAAGAGCTTCTGCCTAAGAGCTCATCTCAGTCTCCCCTCTGGCAGGTTCAAGCCATTCCCCTTGGCCTGTCCCTACAGGCCCTTGTCCAAAGCTCCTGTCCAGGTTTCCTGCAGCCCCTTTAGGCACTGGAGCTGCTCTAAGGTCTCCCCTTCAGGAGCCGTCTCTTCTCCAGGCTGACCCAGCCCAGCTCTCTCAGCCTGGCTACAGAGCAGAGCTGCTCCAGCCCTCGCAGCATCTCCGTGGCCTCCTCTGGACCCACTCCAACAGCTTCACTTCCTTATCTCCATCCTTATCTCCTCCATCAATGTCTTTTGCTACCACAAATACATCTAACAACAGCAGATCTTCTCTGATCTTGACAGACAACTGCTGAAGCAGTTATCAGATCTAGTAAGAAAGATTTATTCATATAGGGCAGTGAGCAGTAGGAACAACCTGAGCAAGGTAAAGGCCATTGCATAAAGTAAGCAAATACACAACAATTCCTGGCTTCTGGTACAAACAAGATGATCACATGTAAGCAGTTGGGATGCTCTGTACATTGGGACCATGCAACAGCTCCCAAAAGCTTTAGTTAGGATATATTTTATTAAGAAGTCTGAGTAGCTGGGCAATAGTGTGTTATCTTGCCCACTATCTCTGTTTTGGTGAAGCTCTTCAAAAGTTCAGCCACTTGGACAGTGTGGTGCCCCTGTTTTCAACGCTCGGATCTCATTACACCTTTAAATCAATAATGAAGCCCCATTTCCATACTGTCAGATTACAGCTACCCACACCTCATGTTCGAATTGTGGCTCGGCCTTTGTAAATGTCTTTTCTTATTATTCTAATGCCCATTCAATTAAAGAAAACAAAGCAAATCCCAGCAGTCTGGCTTGCAACCCTCTCATTCCCATTCCTGTGCTTTTTAAGAACATCCCACCCCTTACTCCTGCTTCATCATAAACCACCCTACAATGGGCAGTCCATGTGGTGACAATTCTTTTGTGTCCCGGGCGCTGAAGTAATCTTGCTCTGTCAAAACATGCCTTTGGAGTTTGCTTTGCCCAAGAGACCTAGGTGTCAACAGCTCCTATTTCAGTTTCTCCTTGTTAGAGTTTTTGTATCGACTAGTTTGTCATCTGCTGTCTCGGTCCCTTGGGTAGCAGAGGCTAATTCTGCCCTCAGAGCCTCTTCTGAGGTAGAAAAAGTGGCGTGTTCCTAGTGCTGATTCAATGAAACCGTGACACACAGCAGCACTGCTCTGCTTTATAGTCCAAAGAGCATTTGAAATGGAATAAATCTTGCAACCCTGCTAAAACCATGCCAGAACGCTTTTCAGGCTGGGTAAATATTAATAGCTGGCTGACATGAGTTTCTTGCAGGCTGTCATCTCTAGCTTTAGCCACCTTGAGCAGGAGGATCTGCGGGGGGTATCTAGCCAAAGTCTGAGAGGCTCCTTCTGTCCTTAAGGGAGAAAAGGTCACATCTCCAAGATTGTTTCATGCGGTGCCTGTTTAAGTCACCAGTCTGGGACTGGAAAGTCGGTCTTCCCATATCCTTTAGAAGAGTCCCTCTTCCAGGATGAGGTTGCCAGGTCTTCGAAGACATTCATTGTCAGGCTGTAATTCTATCTGCAACCCTAATAAAGATGACATCTTGAGGGGTGATCTGCTTTCGTCCTCCCTTTGCATGCTGTGGGCTGATAGATGACTCTGCTTTATTGGCATTCTTGATTTTCAGGTTTTTCTCTTCGAGCAAGAAGCAAGACTGGATGGAACGCAAAAGAAGTGCAGTCAGTTGCCAGTGCAGAGTTTGCACAGCTGCCAAAACAAGGTGCACACATTTTACTGGGTGATACAAAATGAATGTTTAATTCATCGTGCATGGCACATTAAATAAGTGTCACTTGGCCACCCTCTAACGAGGATGCGCTTGACCGTCGGCACCTCGCATCCTGGATGCAGTTTCTGGGGGTAGTTTTTATGGCAGGTTCTACAGTTTTGGAGAAATAACATTCAAAATACGATTCATTCAGTCTTGTCTAAAACAGGTCTTCAATTTTGTAGCACCACGTTTGAATCCTTACATTTAAATTGCTGCTTGAAGACAGCCATCACGATCCAGCCTGGTTTTTATAGAGCAATAAACTGCAATGTCATATACCAGATGGTAGCAACATGCAGCTACTGTGTACTTTTAACTAAAGACCTTCATGTTTCTCCTCCATTTTCCCTTCCTGAGAGATGTTGGCGTATTCCCTGCATCCCGTTCCAGGCTGGATCCACCTGCATGCAGGCTCCCTAGGGCTTTACCCTGTACTTAAGGAGGGGAGCACTCAATTTTTAGGCCTGGCTGCACAAAGGAAACAGAAGTTTGCTTAATGATTATTCTTTCCCTCAACAAACAGAGACTAATGCCTGTATCCCTTCTTTTTGTTGGATAACCACCTCCGTTCCTTGGACTAACCAGCCAGAGAGTGATGGGGAAGGGAGAGTAGCTGTGCATAATGGAGCTGCTGCAGGAGGGCTCCGGCTGCTTCTTGTTATAACAGGACGAGAGCAGAAGGAAAATGTAACCACAGCCATTGTAAATATGGATTTCCGGAGTAAACAGGGATTTGTGAAGTGCAAATCTCACTCACTGAAGTGTGTTACTTGTTGCAGGTGTAGGGACTCCATTCTGTTATATCTACAGTTGTGCTTCTAATTGTGCCGTTGAATACCCCTAATTTTGGGCCACCTTAGTTCTTAAGACATTATCACCTGAATACTGTGCCCTGTTTTTTCCGGGAAGATAAGAAGTTAGGATTAAATGAAGGAAGATAAGGGGGGAGGCAGTTCTTGACCTCCATCCAGTGCACTCCGTGGGGCTGTGGGCTCCTGCAGCCCCTCTGATAGCTTTTCCTACCAGTTCTGTGCTGCAGTGAGACCCACATGATGCTGGTGCTTGAGTTTTGCTAAGGAGGGCTTGGCAAGTGATCACACACCTCTCCAGCCCTCTTCCCATTCTGCATTGATAGAGGGGCTGTCGCTCTTCCACGTGTTTCTTGGATGGGAAGCGTTGCCTGTTCTGCCGAGGAAACCTGCTCCAGAAGCTCTTGAGCAGCACTCCCCCATCTTCAGGCACAGTTCCTGCTGCTTGTGTCCATGCCAGGACTTCAACATCAGGGAAACCGGAATGTTTGCACTGTGAGCTAATCTACTCTTTAAAGATGTTAGATACTATAATAAAATAGCTCAGCGGTGCATTGCAATTACCTTTCACATTTCGTCATGCTACTAAAATTTTTGTCTTCTGAAACTAGGGCTGTATTTTTAGTACAGTGCAATCAAAAATGTCTGGCCAAGAACCTGATATAGTACCTAGGAAAATAGAAATATTCCTTTAAATGTCTTCCAGAGCTGTGGTTTCCTCTGAGTATTAAACTCCATTTGTTACGTCCTGATTACATACTTTGGTCTGGGTTATATAGGGCTTGGTTTTATAACTTCACATATAGGGGCAGTTTGATCTCTTCCTTGTATTTTTAATGACAGAAAGCACAACCTAGACCTTTATTTTAGCATGATGTAAGCATAATTATTTAGTGGGCAAGATCACATTCTTCTGTTTGCCACTGAGGCTTACGGATTATTATTGCTATTTTTTTCTTCTTGGTTATGACCAAAAGATTCATGCCTTTTAAACCCAAACCATTATGTCAGGGTAGTGGCTTCTGTAAGTTGTAAGTAAAGAAAGAAACCTAACATCGAGCTGGCTAGCGCACCAGTGGAGTGGTTTTGACATCTGGATTTGACATCATCCAGCAGTGCCAGGAATTGGTGTGTCCCTTACCTGCATCCTGGTGAATTCACTTTCTTGGCATTTTGCATCACTCAGGACACAAAGCATTAGCAGTAATCCCAGCTGGTCTCTTAAACCACTGCTCCTTACCATCTTCTGCTCTTTTCAAGTCTTCAATGTGTCTCTTTTCCAAGCTGGCATTTATCACACAACTTCCTATCTAACATGGTACCTATGCAGAACTGCTCTATGATCCCCTGCAGCTCATAAGGCTCCAAGTTCCACCTTGAGCAAGTAATCAGCTGTTGTTACTGTACACTTTCTCATGCCTGTGAACCATCTGATGCCTGCCTAGTTGCTCTCCTATGGAACATAAAGCAAAACCAGAGCAGACCAGCTTGGGTAAATGTCCTTTCAAGGTAGTTTCCAGTCTCATTACTGAGTGGGAGTTGTCTGAAGGATGAAGATGAGAAGGGTGTTTTGGATAGGGTTATTGTTTGATGTGTGCTTTTTGATGTTGTGGGGTTGTTTTACTTTCCCAATGTATTTTAGCCCTTTGAGAAGCTGGAGGAGCTGACATTAGTGAGTCGAGTGGTTTCTTTCCTGTTCAAAGTAGCCAGGATGGCTGCCATAGAAAAAGCCAACCTACAAGGAGCCCAGGGAGCTGGGATTTCAGGGCCAGGAAGACTTGCCTTGACCTACTTGTGGACTCATTGCAAAGCACTCTACATCTGCTGAGATGATGCTGTTATCCTGCTAGTGGGTCCCAAACCCTGGACACATCCTTGCTGCTACAGAGGACAGTGCTTTGTGTAAGGGGAAGGCAGCTGCAGGCAGGCACCAACTGTGCTGGATCTTCAGGTTTGGGCCACATCAGTTCCACCATAAAACCTCCTTCTTACAAATCCTCTGGGTGTGAAAGCCCAGCCCTCAAGAACAGACAGTTCTTTTGGTGAAAATCAACCTAAACCAATAAGCAGTACAACATGTTGTGTAAATCACACGTCTGTCGCGTCGCTCATCCAAAGTAAGGCAAAGAAGTATCTTTTCTGAGTTCATGGATTTAGTGGAGTTTGTATGTGGTTCCTTTTAATCTGCTTCAGTTTAGTCACAGTGCTTTATTTCCTAGGCTTCGTTACGCTTGTGCTCTGACCATATTGATAGTCACTCCTAGTAGTTTACTGAAGACTAGTTTTAATATCCTGATATAGATTTCTTCAATATCCTGCAATGCATTTCTTAGTGCTTTGTTGGATAATGCTAATGCTAAACAGTCTGTCATGCACCAGGGCCCCGAGCTACAGTTTAAAGTTAGCGTAATGCTTTTCATCTTTGTGCAACACAAACTGCTATTATGATTTGGGGTCTTTTTAGGACACTGAGTACCCAAAAGGAGCATTTTGCTTAAAAAGAACTGCGACATGACACAACGATGCTATAAGCTTGCCTCTTCTGGTCTGCTGTTGTGCCTTCTCCCTTCTACTCTCTCTCTTTGTCTAGCCATTGCTCCTCTCTTTTTAATCTGTGGAAAGGAATCAGAACAGTGCAGTGTTTCCATGGAGAACAAAATGCTCAGGAGATCACCTCTGTATCCTTCTGGCTTAGAGACCTATAGAAACAAATGTCAGTTTGCTGAATAAAAAGATGGCACACTGAAGAGACAGGGTTTGATTTGTCACCTCTGGTCCCGTGGCACTATTTGAGCTGTTGAATTTCTGTCAAGGTAGAAGACAACTGTTTTTCAAGTCAAGAGGTCAAACTTCCCTTAGAGACAGAGGGTTGTTGCTCACTGGTGTGCACTGAAGCACTTCTGCACCAGGTGTAGATTTTCTTCTCCAAACAGCAAAAAAGCCTTTGAACATAATATCATTGCCTTAAAAATAAAAGGGAAGAAACCCATGCCCTCAGGCGTTTGACAGGAGGCCAGGCCTCGGAGCACAGCTGGAGACAGGCACACACACAGGTTTCTAACATCTGCTTCTCGTGGGTGGATTGTATTTGGCTTTGGCATTCACATCAAGACGAGGCAAAGGCAGCAGGGGCACGGCTTGATGAAGAGCGTGGTCCAGCACACTGCACCCTGTCCTGCTGGCTCTTTGATTGCAAAGCCCCCCAACAGTGAGGGGCAAAACAGCCATGAGATGAGGGGTGAGAATCCTGGGGTACAGGCATAGCTCTTCCTGTAGGCTTTAGAGAATGGTGCTGATAACGTTGGATTTGGCATCCCAAATCAGGTCATTGCTGCAGAGTACTGGGGATGGCCTTGTGTGGAGTGAAGCCTTCCTCCCACCCTGAGCTCTGGGTGCCTCCAGGCCCTGCCAGGTGAGCTGTGTTGAACAGTACTGCTATTTTAAGATGCAGATAGTGTGTCAGTGCCTGCTGTGCTTTGTGACACAAGGTGCTGTCCCCAGGGCTGAGTCAGCAATGGGGGACACGTCCTTATGCCGCCAGCTGAGCCTCTTCCCAAACACTTGCTCTCAGTAGTGGTTTGAAAGCTTGCTGTTGGCTGGGAGTTGGGAGCGCACCTATTTGCTCCTTGGGTTCACGTCAGAGCCCTTATTAGCTCCAGCTCAAAACCGCATTGAACTTGGGAACAACCCAGAGCTCAGATGATACAAGTGTATCTCAGAAGAGTACTAAGGAAAATGCAGCAGAAAATAGTCCAGTGTGTCCCTCTGAAAGCCCCATTGAAGGGCTCTGGCTCCCTCATGGACGTGCCTTGGTGGGACAGCAGAAGAACACAGTCCCCATCCATGCACCCTGCCCTTCTGGGCTGGTGGCCGCCTGCGTCTGAACCGCGGCGATTTATGACACCCCGAGGAAACTAGTGCCCATTTCAATGCAGCTTTAAGCTGTCAGGCTGTAAATTGTCTTGGTTCAGGAGCTGCTTCAAAGCAGCCTCTCCTTCCTGCAGCAAGGTGAAGGCTTTTTTGGCAAACCCAGCATAAGTCATTTGCTGTTCATGAGTCAAATCCCTGAAATGTCCTCGATCAACAACTAAAAATGGGTCATAAGGAGACAAGGCATCGCTGTCTGGTGAACGAAGCTGCTGACTCCATCAGGCTTCTCCATCTCTTGGCTAAAGCTGCTTCTGCTTTCTCAGTGATTGATTTTCCTCTCTGTTTGCCTTTCTCCATTGTCCTCAGCAGCATCCAGCACACACAAGGTTTCCTGAAGCGATGGGACTTGGACCCAGTGGGCAAACCCACCCGGATCTCCTCCATGTTTCCCTGCTCCTCCCATTGACCCTGTCTCCCAGATGAGTAAAAAGTGTTGATGAGGGTAAGGGAAAGCCACTGTTAAATTTCTTCTAAGCTGCCTCATGTCCAAATCTAGAAGGGTTGCAGTGATCAAGGGAGAGGGAAAGCAAACACCAGCTGGGTGCAAGCAGAGACCTGCAGGCTGGAGGGATGGAGGCACCAGGCAATGATGACTGCAGGTAACACACTGAAGTTTTGGAGCTGGGTCCCTTCACCCAAAACGGTGTCTGCTTGGTCACAAGCAGCAGAACAAAGCATCCTCCACATCAGAAGCAGAGAAATAAAGAAAACCCTATGAAGGGACCAAAAAAGTCTCCATGTGTATGTGGCTAATGTTCAAAAGGATGTTTGTGTGTTGTGTGAGTAGCAGATCCTTCACCAAGCTTGGGACTATTTGAGGCAGTGTTTCATTTATCCATTTCTAATGGTGGCTGACACATTGGCATTCAGCCTAGCGGCATTTATTGGTACCCACATCCCTTGCTTCAACTTAGGGCATTGCAAAAGCAGCCGTTGACTCTTCTTTTTGTCAGAGCTAGATGATGGATGGCGCACATCAGCGAAGCTTAAACACACCCGCTCAGAGGTGAGCCCCTTGGTTTGTCAGACCATGTGTAATGCAAGAGGCACTTGGTTACGGAGCCCTGCAGAGTAACACTGCTCGTTACTTCTCCAAGCTGTGCCAGACAGCAATCTTCCAGAAAACCTCAGACCATATACAGTTAGCCAGCAACACTATGTGAAATCTTTAACCATATTTGAACGAACGGGCTAACTTGGACACGGCAAGGAGGGAAATGCCAGTCTGCCTGACAGCTCGTTTTCATAATGAGAAAGTTGTTCCACTGACAGGAGGACAATAAAAAGCTGTGGCTCTGTAGCAAGATGTTGCCTTTCTTCTAGTTCAGAGCATGCAGAGGAAAGGGCTGCTCCCAAACCTGTGCCCCTGTAGCTGTCCTTTCCCTTCTTTCACTGCTCTTCTTTCACCACTTTTCTTTCTGGGGTGTTGAATCTGCACCCACCCTGTGACCCCTATCCAAATGAGGCTCCAGTTTGCCTTGGTAAATGGCTACTTTCTCCTGAAACGTGCCCTGTTTAAAATAGATTATCCCTTGTGCTTCAGTGGAGCAAGTAATAAAAATGGGTGACCTTTTGTAGTTAAGAGCTATTAATGCACAGTTTATGGGGCTTTTGAGGTACAGGGCATGAAAGTCAAAGTCTTGAGAAATCTTCAGCCCTCTGAATGGGCAGACATCGTCTGCTGATTCCCAAGTCATCAAAGAGCTGTATCTGTATAACCACACTATTGTGTATTTTATAACCAAATAGAAACCACTGTGTATTTTACTGTGTCATTGTGTATTACTATTGTGTATGTAGGGTTGCACAGATTTTAGGTGGCAGAACTCTTTGAGACAGAGATCTTGTCACTGTATGGTTTTGGCAGTGCCATGTCTACGCTGGATGGTGTGCGTATGTTTTCTAGTGATGAGACAACGGGCAGATTCTGGTTTGAAACTCACACAGAATCATGGGCAGGCTTCAAGTTAATGTTATGGGCACCAGAAGAGCACTTTCGCAATCATGGCATCTCACTGTGGAAACTGTGTCTGTGGCGTTATCGCACAATGCTCTTGTAAAGCTGCGTTATTCCGGGGCCAGGGCTCAGCTGTCGGATCTTCGTGGGCTGCCTGAAACATGTGGCTTCTCCACATAAAACAAGGGTTTGTGGCTTTTATCTCCCTGCCCTCCTCTGAGCAATTCTGAAACAATTCTTTTGGCAAAAAAAGTTATGTGCACGCGTTTAAAACGCACACTTCAGAACAATGCTGTGCAGTTCAGTGAACCCTGGAAGCTGCTCCCCGTGTGAAACAAGCTGGTGATTGAGTCCAGGCCCTTGCAGACAGTCTTGAAACCAGCTCCAGAAATGGTGGCTCTGGTTGAAAAACCAGACTGAAGATGAAGAACCGATCTGAGCTCGCGGCGAAACCCTCTGCCTGTGTCACAAACGTTATGTTTGGATTGGGTACCGGTTCTGCAGCAGTTTGTAAGGAACGGCATCTCTTGTTCTTATTTTCACCAGCAGGAACAGAAGATGTTCTTTTAAATCCAGCTTAATTTAGGAGAAGCAGACGGAGGAGACTGAGCTCCTGCTTCACTGCTGGATGGCTTGGAGGGGCATCCTGCTGACAGTGGTCCCGGGCAGGAAACCCAGCACTGCCTCACTGCTGGCTCCCCTCCCGCTGGGAGGCCAACAAAGGCAGCAGCCTTGCTGCAGCAAGCAGAGGGATGCCGTGGTCCTCGCTGGGAGGCTTTCTGCTTTTGGAGGCTGTTATATAGTAATCACAGGCCCTGGTGCCTTGTGCTCAGTCACAGTGGCTCTTCCTAAGCTTGCTGAACTGGAGGGGTAGCAGAGACATGTGCGATGGCCAGTGTGCCCTTCAAACTGTGCCGAGTTGCTAACAGGGCTGGCTGTCAGACAGGGGGATCTTTCATTTGATGTAAGTCAGCTGGATTCCCATGGAGCTCCCCATCACCTGCCAGCTCAGAGCTGCTTGCAGGCTGTTTTGCTAAAGGGCTGTGGGTATTAAATCACCTTAAGTACTGGGTGTCTTCAGCATGACCCTGGAAAAAGCTGTTAGTGAGCATCACTCTGGAGCACTCGTTAAAATCCAAGCCTGGAGGAGAGATGACTGTGCCATCAGGTTACACAACAGTGATTCAACCATCACCTTGCCATTTGTGCTGTTTGCAAACCAGGCGACACCAGTGGGACTTGAGGAGATCCAAGCTTTGATCCAGTGTGTCCGCATGGATTCAGTGAGGCCAAGTGGATGGGATGAGCTCACTCTCCGAGGTTTGAATAAACTGTGTTTCAGACATCCCTGCCAGCATGAGGTGGTGTGCGGCTGCCACCTCCTAGGGGCAGATCACCACTGATTTGGAAGGGGTTTTAGGAGTGTGTCCTGAGCAATGCACAGCAGCATTGTTGTGGCAGCCGGGAGGAGGGCTCACTAGCAGAGAAATCAGAAACCCAATATACTCCTAGTTTTCCGTCGGTTTTCATTAGCTGATACTGATGCTGCTGGCACAGAAGTGGTGTTCCTATCAGTTGTTAGGAAAGCGTAAAGCAGGCTGATTTCTAAATGCAGTTGTGAATGAAGCTCTGTCACTTCAAGGCTGTTCCTGGCACTGCAGGTTCAAAGGGCTGCAGCTTTGGCATAGGCAGTTCAGCAGCTGGCCTTGTCTTGGGGATTTTATCCAGCATTCCCAGCTCCCTGCTCGCCCCTTTCCAGAAGATGTATTCTTGCCACAGGTGTGAGGGATCAGGAACAGCAAGCGTGGCCTTTTGCCATCAAAAGGGAGCTGTGTCCCTCCTCATCTAACATGATGCTGCTTAAGCTGGAAGTGCCAAAAGTCTTGAAATGACTGTGTTTTGAAAACACCCTCCACCTCTTTACAGGCAGGGAAGAACTGCAGCAGCAGCAGCTCTCATGAGGCCAAATCTTTGCCTAATTAAATTCACAGTAATCTCCTGTGAAGGCTCGGACAGATTTAGGGCTTTGCACTGATGTGACCACTCTGGTACTGTCCTTCAGCCCAGACCTGTTACTGACAGTGTCTCCGTGTAGGGCACTGTGTACCTGCTATGGGGACGGGGTTCCAGAAGCATCTTGCAGCAAAAGAAAGCTGTGCTGGTGATGGGGGCAAGGCTGAAGGGCTGGATCCTGCAGCCAGATCCACTGGGGCCAATCCTTTCCCTGGGATTCTTGCAGAATCCGGTATTGGAGACCTGGTCTGGTGTGTGCTTCAAGGTCACTGCTGTCCCCATCCCATCTGGCAGAGAGGCTACACTGCTCTGGCTTTATTTCTGATGTTGGAATGATGTTGGGATGATGTGTGGATGCCTGGGCTGCAGCTGGAGCTTCTCCAAGCAGAGGGGTTCTTCTCCGCCCTCCCTGTAGGCAGCAGCTTGTGGTAGCCTTTCCAAGTGTTTTGGGACCCAAAGGGTTTGTCATCCGTCATGGCTTGCGACTCCTACAAAACCACTGGATGTGGAAAGTAGCTCCCAAATAGGAATCTGTGAATTCCATAGACAGAAGTATTTCTAAATGATTACATTAGTGCTTCTTGAAAACACATGGTGGAAAATCACGCCGCAGTCCAGAAGAGGTCTTCTCTTTCTGCTCATCATCTCCATGAAACTGCCCTCCAAGGGTCATGTGCTGTTCCTCTGAATTCTTAACACTTAGCATGAGAAAGAGCAGATACAGACTTCCAAGGCTGCAGCTCTTTCTTTCGTGGGGCTGTTGAAATTCATAATGAAACCCAGGTTTTCCTTGAACTCTGTACCACAGAGTCCCCAAGTGTGGAGCTGACAGCAAGGAAAAGAAAGCCCAAGACGTGGTATATTCAGTCTATTCGGTGGGCCAGAAATTTGGCATCATCCCTGAGCCCGGCCTTTAAATCAACAGATCAGTGGCGAGTCGCTGTATCCTGGGTTTTGTTTGGATCTGGGACAGAGCCTGACCCTCTCTGCTGGAGTGGGAGAGCTGAATCATTTGCCCTGTGGGTCAAAGCCTTAATTTAAGCAAGGGAGAGCCATGTGCAGCGCAGCAGCTTGCACCAGGACTCCTAATTTGGAAGTTATGCTAGACACAGACTTTGAGCAGACTTTCTCAAGCAATAGCAATGATAATCATTAGCACCTATAATATTGTGCTGCTTTAACATCCGTAGCATAGAACATTTGTTACTATTCAGTGGTGTCTTATTTGGTTTTGTTTCTGTTAAATCAGAACCTTCTGGAAGAAAACCCTGTAGCTGCATCCAGCCCTCCTGTAGTTTGCTTGGGTAAATCTAAAATGGCACATTCTGCTTTATCTGGTTACTGCTAAAGTACAAAATGCTTTCAGGTTGTGTCTGGTTTGTGGTTTTAATACATCAGTCTGTCTCTAGAGGAGTTCCAGGTCTCATGGAGTGCACAATGGCACCTGTATAGTTTGCTCGTCAGATACACCCAAGGGGAAGAATGTTTCACTAAATGGGGCAACTGTCTTCTTTTGAGAGTGTTTTGTGTTTGCACTACTCTTTTCTTTACACACCAGGTCTGATACAACTCGTCCCCCTTATCCAGAATAGGGGAGACATGAAGTAATCCTGCCTTCATGACTAAGAGGAGACCAGGCTCCTCTGTCTTCACCTAAATTTAGACCAGGAAGATGAAGCTCAGTTTAATACAGGGCCACGAGAGGTTCTCTTCTGCCTCAGTTCCAGGTGCTCTGGGTTGCTCCTGTGTGTAGGTTTTGGGTAATGAGGTTGTCAAGCTCAGAGGTGAAGTACACGATGCCAGTTTTGAAGACACATTCACCCTTGCAGCTTTTCTTCTTTCTCTTGCCAAGCTGGGAGCACTTTAGAGGCTGCTTGGTTTGAGAAACCGTAAATGAATAAGTAATTTTTAAGCTCTTTTGCTTGCTTAAACAAGAAAGGATTGGGAGAAGGACAGTTGTTTAATTAGACAGCTACTTGGTATTGTTAACAAAAGACTGAACTCCAGCAGTACCTCCTAATTCACAGATTCCTTGGGAATTCAATGACCTTGAGTTTGCTGTGCTTGAAATTTGCCTTCGATACTTGGCTTCCCTTCTGGAGTACTTTGGAGAGGAGAGTGGTGCAGAAGGCGCTGTGAGGCTCGAGTGAGACAGGCTCTGTTTTGGTAATATCATATAAGAAGAAGCAATTGTGTTGTACAAAACAAACTCCTTGCTTCAGAGGATGCCTGGAGTTACTGCACTTAGAGGTCGCAGTGTATCCCAGCCGGATCTGCCTCTGCTCCTGCAGCAGTGTGCTGTGGAATACCGAGTGCTGCCTGTTGGGGATGTCCAGCTGATTCTCTTGCCCCTCTTTAATTTATGAAACAAAGCGAATGTGAACCCGTGGTACATGATGAAATCTGTGTGAGAAGTCACTCGTCTGAGGAATCACAGCATTTAACTGTGCTCCAGAGCTCGGGATCAGCTGAGAGGGAAGTCTGATCTCCCAGCACCGAGTGGTGTTTCCTGCATCCTTTCCTATAGTGGCAACTGGGGAGGTTACAGGGGTGAACGAGTGGCCAAGTTCACTGGAAATGAGTGTTTATCCATTACTTCCCTGTGTTTGTCTCCACCATAATAACTCTGCTCAGGAGTCACTTTAGTAATGTCAGTGGTTGGCTGGGGGATCGCACATAGAATCATAGAATCATAGAATAGTTAGGGTTGGAAAGGACCTTAAGATCGCATCGGGATTTAAAACAGAAAGAGCATCGTTAATAAGAACCCTGAATACCCAGAGCTGTATCCAGGGAGGTCACTACAGGGTCCCCATCCACAAAAAGCAAGTCAGCAATAAAGAAAGACCCACTTGCTTCTTTCCATTGAGTCTCCATGCAAAATTCTTTATTAACTTGGCTTTGAAAATCAGAAACCCAGTGATCTGTTTTGTTTGATCACTCCAAAGTGGCAAAGCTGTGTTAGTGCAGCGCCAGTTATTTCATACCCACTTGGGATGTGAGTGCAAAACATCTTTTCCTTTCACTTAACCAACTGACAGGAGCTGCCCCCTCGCACCACTGCAGCTGCATCTGTGGCAGGAGGAGCGAGGAGGAGATGGGGATGAGCATCCTGCATACTTTTGGCAGCAGAGCTGTGGGGCAGGGTAAGAACAGCTCTGCACCAGCTCTGGAGGGGGACCTGCAGGCTCTTGTCCTCCCAGCTGAGGTGCTCACGTGCTAGGTGACATTAGCCATCTTTCAAGCTTTTAATTCCTTTGGCTTTGTATTTAAAGCACATCTTGGGCATTTCGAAGCCTGCCATACAACATGTCTTGCCCATGGTTGCTTTTCATGAGACCTGTGGGGCTGCGTTTTCAGGGCTGTGGTAGTACAATCTGGAGCTGTGAGAGAAAGCCCTCGGGGGCTGATCCGTGGCTGCGGGCCAGTTTCTGCATAAACTGGTCTTATTTTTAAAGTCCATTTTCTCCAGTACACTTTTTTTGGCCTGCAAAAGACTTCTTCATTTAAAACGGAGAACGTAACACTCTCTCCTTTCAGTTGGTCCTTTGGACACGAGCCAGTAGTGCCCACAACAGCTGTACCACAGTTTAAACATTCAGTCTCTAATGGTTTGGGGAACATTAGGGTTTTTAAGGCTTCAACAGGTCTAGAGTAAATAGTGGTCAATAAAGAGTAGCTCTTCTTTGTATCCCTATGTTCTCAGTGCTCTGCGCTAGAATAAAGCATGCTTACAATATAATCATTGCAAAATTAATGTCCATGAAAGGTTCTTTTTTTGAAGAGAATCCCAGAGAAACCTGTTTGACTAGAAGAAGAGTTTGCAAGAGTTCAACTCACAAGAGTCTGGTAACAGGCATGGGGAAGCTTGCACGTAGTGTCTGTGAGAGACGTGCGTGTTCTGGACTTGTGTCGCTCCCTACGTGTGTGTTTAATGGTGGAGCAAATAAATTACAGGTATTGCTTTCTCTGCTGTCTTCTTCTACCCATCTGTTAAGGAGACACACAAGAGGTAACTACGATTTTCTTCTCTTCCTTGGTTTACAGTATTGTGTGGAGTCAAAAGCCCATGTGTGCTAATACATGCATAGAGTTCTGGACCCAAATGAGGTAAAAACCACATTAGCAGTGATGGGCGATGGTTGGGCATTGCCCTTGTTAAGTGATTGAGCCCAATGCTGAGGACTATCACTGCCTAAATAATAGAAACAGATTAGTGTTGGTGGAGCTGTCAAACCATATGGAAGGAACTGCTCATTTCTTTCAAGTTGTGTAGATGTGGGTGAGAAAAAACAATCCACGTGGAGCTCCTTCTCATGAAGGAAAGCCCATGGGCATCACAGCGCTTCTGTGGCTTTGGGTCAGTGTTCGCAGGCACCTTGACCCAGGAAGGGTTAAATTGCCCTGCTGGCTGCTGGCCACTTGCACTTCATCAACAGCACTTCATGCCACTGTGCAGAAATAGTTTGTAAGTCATTGTACTCTCTGCAGGGAGTTGATTAACCCCTTCCATGTGTAGGGTGTCCCTTGGCTCCTAGATGGGCGATCAGGACTGCAGGGTGCTGGCACATCCCATGCCTGCTGCAGCTTGCTGAATGCGAGGAGACAAGAGGGATGCTGGGATAGGAGAGGGGGAGACTTCGTAGGAAAAACAATGGAAGTGCCAGCCTGGCAAGGCATTGCTCTGAAAACCAGGATTATATAAAAGCCTGGCTGCTCTGGTGCTTCTCATTAGCAGGGTTGGCCGGAGCGCAGGGTTTGTTACAGTTGTCACCTTTTTGGCTGGAGCAAGGTGGCCGTTGGTAGATGTTTCAGTTGTAAATTGCTTTGCCTCGAAGCAAAAGTCTCGCTGAGATTTGTTTTATTTCCAGCTCCGTTTTCAAAGTTAGCTTGTGTTTTGGAAAAGGCAAGGAATGGTATTAAAAGGTCACAAGTTAAGCAGCCCAGCTCAGAAGTTACTCCTGCATGGCAAGCCAGAGCTTCAAAATACACTTGTTAATCTGACTTAGGGCCATTTGTTAGGGATTCGTATCTTTACTTCCATTGGGAAGTTTCATAACATTTTCCTACCCATCGGTATTCTATTAAAACTGCATTGTGTAACCTAAAAGCTTTTCTGCTTCTCATGGTTTCCTCTTGTAGCTAGTTCAGAATGCCCTAGATAGCAATTTCGGAGTAAATGCATTCAGGCTGCATGGGCTTGATGTTGTTTTCGTATAAATTCAAAGCAAGGTTTGAAATTCAGCCTTATTGTCAAATTTCCTTTAAATAAAAGTCGCCTAATGACATGATTTAAGGATTTTTATCGAGTGGTGCAACTCTTGTAGGAAAGCCTGTGCCTGTAGTTGTGTTGTAGTTCAAATGTCAGTTAAATCTCTTACCATATGCATTTAATACTTCTAGTTCTCTTTGTGTATCGTGTTAGAGAGGATAGATGAGCGGAGTCAGTGAAAATACACGTGTGGGTCCTGCAGTGTTGGTCTGATCTTGCTGTGTGAGCTCCCCATTGTAATAAATTCTTCTTACAGGACTGACTGTAAGTGGGTGTGATTTGAGGTCTACAGCCCGTAACAGGAGCAGTGAGGTTCAAAGTGGACAAAAAATGAAGTGTTATTAGTAGAGGAAACAATATTAGGGATACAAATGAAGAACAGTCTTTGGATGAGTGGAAAAACGTGCTTCTGGGGAAAGCATGAGGCTCACTCAGCTTGGATAACTCTGCTAAACACAGGATTAGACCACTGAACCTCTGCCTGTAGCACGCTCTTCAATCTTGCATGACTTCTGAAGGGATATACATCTTGACAGGCAGCTCATCTGTGGCTTGCCAGGAGGCCATCGCCAAGATGTTCTCCTTTGGCCACGTTGCTGTATGGGATCTATCTAATAAGAGGCAGCTGTTGGCCTGAATTGCTCATAGGCAGCGTGAAAGCAGCAGGGATCACTTGGGGGTGAGCAGGCAACAAGGTGAAGTTGAGCAAGAAAGGAGAAGGGGTGGGGGATTGGTGGTGACCCATGACAAGAATTGCCCTTCCTTTCCCAGCCTGGCTGGAATTCCTCCCTCCCTCCTTTGAAATGAATTACATTTGCTGGGATTCAGATCCACACGAGCCGCTCCAAGCAGAGGCAGGTCACTCCTGTGCTGTCCGCAGGGATACGCTGAACTTCACGTTTCAGCGTGCGCACATCTGGTTTGGTAAGGTAGCAGCAATGAAATCCAGGTGTGCGTTTATCCCTTAGATTCAGCGTCTGCCCACAGTAATGGGAAAAATGCAAGTGCAGGCCTGATAAAACAGGGCTTGAGCTGGGTCTGACCAGCTGGTAGAAGCATCACTCGTGCTGCCTGTGATTTCCTTTTAGTGCTGTGGTTAATTGCCATCGTATTTGAGTCATTCTCTTGCTTGTCCTTTGGATCTTAGATCTTTGCTAATCTTTATGGCCTTTTTGCATGTGCTTTATCGACTTATTACAGATAACAAATTCTGCTGCTGATAATGTAGGCTGGACCCTATATTGAATGAAGCAGTCATGTCAGGTCCTGGGGCACTGTTGTGACATGGAATCAGCCTGTGATCTTTCTAAATGCCCATTGTCTGGTGTAAACTTTGGCCTTGAGGGGTTGGGGGGAGGAGGGTTTGCCTTGTTTCTGGTTTGTTTTTCCAGTTTGTATTCCACGTTATCACCCTGCCTTGCACGAGCATTTCATTCAGCTACTGCCTGAGCAACTGAAGACTGTAAAGCTGGTTTGTCTGCTTAAGTTGTGGCTTTCCATTAGGCTGGTGAATATAACTGTAATCTCACTATCTTCTTGTTTTGAAACAGCAATTTCCACTCTAAGGATGCTTTTACCCTAGTGTATGTACACATCCTGTCTTGCCTGGAACTACTGCTCAGAATCTCAGATGCATTTTGCTTTCTATTGGCATATTTAAATGACAGGGGGACCATAGCTTTGCATTGTAGCACTTGAGAGAATGTATTTGGCATCTTGACTAAAACATTTAGCAAGGATTTTTAATGCTTAAACAGCGTTCGGGTATAACAGCAATCAAGTAAGATGCGTGATTGCTGTGTACGTGGATCCTTTTTTATTGTTCGTTATTATTAAATCCATGGGAAGCAGACAAAGAGGAAGAGTTTTGTAATGAACCCTTCATGGGCTTTTTTCCTGGTGATGCTTTGGTGTTGTGAAAAAGTGTGCTTGCAGTGGACTTCCTGCTCAGTTGTGCCGACGGTGCTATCTCTGGAATGGGCTGTAGTAATCCCAAATCCACGGTGGATGTTTCTTTCACCAGTTTACAATGCGTAATCCTCTTTAATTTCCTTGAATAGCAGCTGGTATTGCTACAACCTGTGCCTAAACCCAAGAACAGCTTAGTCAGAAAGCCTTTGGGCCCTGCGAGCAAGGAGGAGTCTTCTCCCATTGTGGGCTAACTTTCCCAAGGACAGCACTGCTGAGACTTTAACTTCTCCCATCTCTCTTCTAGATGCAGCAGCTGTTCTATGAAAACTATGAGAAGAACAAGAAAGGTTATATCCGAGACCTGCGGAACAGCAAGATCCACAGAGCCATAACACTGCACCCCAACAAGAACCCCCCGTACCAGTACAGGCTGCACAGCTACATGTTGAGCCGCAAGATCGCCGAGCTGCGCCACCGCACCGTGCAGCTGCACCGGGAGATTGTCCTCATGAGCAAATACAGCAACACAGAAATCCACAAGGATGACCTGCAGCTGGGGATGCCACCTTCCTTCATGCGATTCCAGCCCCGCCACCGGGAAGAAATCTTGGAGTGGGAGTTTCTGACAGGCAAGTATTTGTATTCAGGTGCCGACGGGCAGCCCCCTCGGAGAGGAATAGACTCTTCCCAGCGTGAAGCGCTGGATGACATTGTCATGCAGGTGATGGAAATGATCAACGCCAACGCCAAGACCCGGGGGAGGATCATAGATTTCAAGGAAATACAGTATGGCTACCGCAGAGTGAATCCCATGTACGGAGCGGAGTACGTTCTGGACTTGCTGCTGCTGTACAAAAAGCATAAGGGGAAGAAGATGACCGTCCCCGTCAGGAGGCATGCGTACTTGCAGCAGACCTTCAGCAAGATCCAGTTCATGGAGCACGAGGAGATGGACGCCAAAGAGCTGGCCAGCAAAATCAACCAGGATTCTGGATCCTTGTCTTTCCTCTCCAACTCGCTGAAGATGTTTGTTCCCTTCCAGCTCAGCAGATCGAAAGTGGAGAGGAAGGAACTCAAAGACAAGAAGATCAACATCCTGATCCCTCTCTCCGGGCGATTTGACATGTTCACAAGGTTCATGGGGAACTTTGAAAAGACATGCCTCATTCCAAACCAGAACGTCAAGCTGGTTGTCCTGCTTTTCAATTCCAACTCCAACCCTGACAAAGCAAAGCAGATCGAGCTGATGAGAGATTATCGCTCCAAATACCCCAAGGCTGACATGCAGGTTTTACCGGTGTCGGGGGAGTTCTCGAGGGCACTGGCTCTGGAAGTCGGATCTTCTCAGTTCCAGAATGAGTCTTTACTTTTCTTCTGTGATGTTGACTTAGTGTTTACTACAGAATTCCTCCAGCGGTGTCGAGCCAATACAGTTTTGGGTCAACAAGTATACTTCCCCATCATTTTTAGCCAGTATGATCCAAAGATTGTTTATAGTGGAAAAGTTCCTAGTGACAATCATTTTGCCTTCACCCAGAAAACAGGTTTCTGGAGGAACTATGGCTTTGGTATTACCTGTATTTACAAAGGTGATCTTCTTCGAGCAGGTGGCTTTGATGTCTCCATCCAAGGCTGGGGCCTTGAAGACGTAGACCTGTTTAACAAAGTCATTCAAGCTGGCTTAAAAACTTTCCGAAGCCAAGAGATTGGAGTGGTCCATGTGCATCACCCTGTTTTCTGTGACCCTAATCTTGATCCAAAACAATACAAAATGTGCTTGGGGTCCAAAGCTTCAACATATGGGTCCACACAGCAGCTGGCTGAGATATGGTTTGAGAAAAATGACCCAAATTTGGGGAGAAGCAGCAATACGAATGGCTCCGTGAGGACAGCCTAATGTCCAGCTATGCTGGAAAAGACTTTTTTTTTAATTATCTAATTTATTTTTTGGGGAAAAAAAAAAAAAAAGGAAGTTTTTTGATAATTCTCTTTTAAAAGACCACACAGGATATATTTTAGAAATCATCGTTGTTTTCGTACAAAGCTCTCATTTGGAGAAGAACAAAGCCCTCGGGTTTCTTTGTTGTGGTGGTTTGGGTTTGGAACAAAACTCCGATCAATCTTTGCCTTCAGACAACCCCAGAGTTCCTGATCGACGGAGATCTGACTCGAATTGCAGTTTCCTTAAGAACAAAAGATTGTTTCCTGCTTTGTTCCGTCGCTGTCGTCGTTGTTGGGATTCTGTACGTCGGGACCTTGCAAGTGACAAACCGGTGTCTACACGTGCGGTTGTGACTGCTGCCGCGCACTGCTTCTGCTGCTCTTGTTAAGGATGGCCAGGAGTTCTTGAACTGGGTTTGACCCAACCCAGTCAGTGTGGTGGTGCTGAGGGGGTCAATCACAGGAGGGGGTTTTCCCTAAAGGCTGATTATTCCAGTGAAAAAATACACTTCCAGACAACTCCAAGGCAGGGCAGAAAGTGAGCACAACCTCCTGTCCCGTCAGTCCCTGCCGGAATCATTGTCTTTTCTGTTCGGTCCATATATTGATGTAAGGATCCATGGTGGGTTCTGGGTGTTATCCTCAACTGTCCTGTCTAGAGTCGATGTGGTCAAGGGATGCCGGAGCAGAATGAGGGAGGGGAAATGGGAATCTCTTGCAGCAAAGCGCCGGCACGCAGCAAACAACAGGAGATCCCTGAGGAGAGTCTCCTCCAGCGAGTGTGCTGCACCCGATGGCATCGCTGTTCGGTCGGGTTCGTGATGTGACTGGGAACAGTTACGACATTGGATTTACTAGGTTTGCTTTGGGACTATGTTTTTTCCTGTATCGGATAGACCGTTAATTTATTTAATATCCATTGGTTTAGGTTCTTGACCTCTCCTTGAATATCTGTTAGTCATTTGAATATTTTATATATATATATGTGTGTGTAAATATATATATATATATTAGGAATGTATTGCATCTTCTCACTGATAAGGTAGTGTACATCAGACTTGCAGTAAATGATCTCCAAAGATTACTTTCTACAATATTTTTTCATGAATCTTTTTTTTTTCCCCAAAAAAACTGTTCTTCAACGTTTTTTGGGAATGCCTGCAGTAAGCTTAGGAATTGCTTTGGGATTCTAAGAGGAACTGGGGATGGGGAGGCCGAACACAAGGGAAGTGCGATCCCCGTGAATGAGCACCTAGCAAGGTAAGAGAAAACACACAAAATAAAGTGCCTTAAAGCCAGAAAGGGAACCCTTTACCTGAGACTTAGTGGGTGGACACTGGCACTGCAGCAGATGCTCTGCTGGGACCTGCCTGTAAATACCTGGCTCAGCAGAAACAAGAAGCAGAAACCAGCAAACAAGTCTATTTTTCTATGGTATCCTCCATGACCATCTTGTGTCATTGCTCTCAGCTCCTGCTCTTTGGGAAGTGGAGACCAGGGAAGGAACAGAGGGAAACTGATGCTTAGGTCGTTGCCGTGTTTGAAGGGATCTTGTGGAGTAATTGCTATTCCAGTAGAAGAAATAACCATTGTTTACACGTGTATGGACTATGAACTGCAACTAGTGTAGAGTCGATGTCTTATAATGTGCAGCGTTTTGGTGACAGTCCCAAGGATGTAGGTACTTGGATGGATTCAGTGCATGGAAAAAGCTTTTCTTTCCTTTTTTTTTTTTTTCATTTTCTTTTTCTTTTCTTTCCCTTTCTTTTTTTTTTTTTTTTTTACATTTGCTTCTAAGCTGCAATAAAGATTTTTTATTTGCAACCAGAGCTCCTCCTGTCCCTGTGTGTCCGTTCAGCGCAGGCACCACCGCAGAGCCAGAGCGCGCGGGGAAGCAAGGCCAGGTGAGAGCATCTCCCTCCGACAAAGGGCTCTGACCTGCGTGTTGGGCTCTGGCCTGCAGTAAACTCCACACCACGTTCCTTGGCTCTGGTTCATCGCACTCCGGGGTTGGCTCCTCCCTGGGGCAGCCGCTCGTCTGCAGCGAGGGGTTGGACCTCTCCCTGGGGAGAGAAGTGCTTCTGCTGTCCGAGAACATCCTTAACTGCACCTTTAAACTGCATCAGTGACAGGGCTGAGTAATCCCATAATGGTTTGTGTCCGAAACACAGCAAAAATAATCACTGTGTCGAGCGCTTTTAGTAGCTCTGCCAGTTTGATCCGTTCTGCAGTGTCGGCGTGAGGCTTTTCCGTGTAGGAATTAAGTCCCAAAGCAGGGATATTGGGGGTTACAGAAGCTTTTTCTTCATGCAGGGGAAAGGAGGAGAAAAGCAACAATTTGTGTCTGCAGAGAAGAGCTTGAAGAGTATGAACCGTGAGGAACTGCACCGAAAGATGGGGAAAACAAACCCTGTACTTACAGTGTATTTGTTAACATCTATGATGATGTAGGGCTTTTTTAGCCCCTAACAGCTGGTAAAAGCTGAATGCAGGTAAATGGAAGGAGCTGTTTAATGAAGAGCACCCATCTGGCTCTGGGGCTTTGTGCTCAGTTGCCACAGCTCTGGTTCTGTTACCAAACCTGTCCAGACAGCAGCACAGGTGAGTCTTGCACAGAGCTCTCTTGCAGCCTCCCATCAGAACTGAGCACAGATGTGATGGGCTTGCAGCTTAGAAGTGATGCATTTTGAGGTGAAGTTTCTGGTTATACCTGCCTAGGGTAAAGTCTGACCTCACAAACCCCATTTTATGCTAAACCGAGCAGATTTGGCTGCCTCAGTTGTAAGAGCTTGACCAGGTGCAAGTCATCGGCCGGCAAGTGCGGACCCAGCCTCTGACAAAGCCCTTCTGGGGCTGGAGCATTTCATTGGCACTTTACTGCTGTTGTTCGGTTCAGGGGGAGTTTGCTTCATGCCTGGAGGCTTTGCCTCACATCCACTGGGAAAAACAAGGACTGAGGAGACGAGGTGGTGCCTGCCTGAGACTGAAGCGCTCGGTGACCGAGAGGCTTTTGCCGGGGTTGGCTCCATGGTGCGGTGCTTCTCTTCCTTAAAGCAATTGAAGACAGCCGGCACTCCTTGTGCAGGCGGTAACTGGGCTCAGGTGCTGTGCTGCTCATGGGATGCTCACAGCAATCCTCCCAAAGCAGGGCTTTCCAGCCCCTTCCCTGCATGGATTCCAACCCTTCCAGCTGCCCACGGGTGCAAGCTCTGGAGGACAAACTGGTGAGTCCAGGCTTGGGGATGCTTTGCCATTCCCATCTTCCCAGGGCTCATGGTGAGAGGTGGGGTTGGACAGGGGGGTCCTCACCCCTGGTGGCTCCTGCTCTGCAGGTCGGTGGCTCCTTGTTCTGCTGGGCTGCAGGAGTGCCATGAAGCCAATCAAGGTCCTTCCTTCTGGTCAGGATACCTGGGGGGTGGGTTGGAGGCCTCGTCACCCCATGGGCTGTTGGGGACAGCCAAAAGCCGCTGTGGGTCTCAACCTCACGCTTGGCTCTTTGTTCACCACTCACTGCAGTTTAAATGCATGTGAGGCTTCAGGGAGAGGCAATGGGGGAGCTGGGTTTATTCCCTGTTTTCTAAAGCATTCCCCTCCCAGCAGCTCGTTTCTTTGCTCAGGGATCCATCGTGGACAATGAGGCAAAGGAGACAGGGAAAGGGCTGGGGAAGGGGGCACGATCCTGCCAGCAAGCACCCTGCTCAAGGCACAGGTGGGCCAGGTCCCACCACGTTCCTCCTCCTCTGCTCTGGGCTGTGGTGAGAGCTGGGCCCTGCTTTAAGTGGATGTTTTCATACCAGCTCCATGCTCTCAGTGCCAGTTGTTGCCCTCAACTGAGCAAACCCAGGGATTTGGTCCCAGTTGGCCCTCCATGGGGCATGGGCATCCCTGGGGACAGCCCAGCCGCCATAGCCAGCACATATCCCATGGGAGCTCCTTCCCCATCCCCTTACTGCCTCTCACTGCCAGAAGCACTTGTATTCCTCACATCCAAACTGCTGCTGACACCTTCCCAAGTGCAAGAACCGTGTCCGCAGCCATTCCAAGCTCCCAAAGTCACCTCCCGGCTCTCCTCCAACCCCGGAATCTCCTTTTAAATCACCTTTATGAGCAGGGAAAGGATTGAATTAGCATCAAACAACCCCTGCAGATCCAACACTGGGCTGCCTGCGATTGCTTTCACACCTTAATTCAGTCAAAACCTTTAACTTTAATTGATCTGAATCACCTCCAGCATTCCAGCGTGCTGGAATTGAGCATCTTGGATGTCTGGGGTGCCAGGAGAACTTTGCTGTGCTTCTCACTGACTGCATGAGAAAAGGAAGACAAAAGGTAACAGCACCTTTGGCTTTATTGATTGTTCAATAGAGGGCTCACGGTGAGGGCACAGCTGAAAGCAATTCCGCAATGAAACACCCTCCAAAGCAAACAGGCGGCTGCAGGGGCAGATCAAGGCTGTTGGCTCCGTGCTTTGGGCCGGTCAGCAGTGAAAGGTGGAGCTGGGTGGCCCCAGGCAACCTGAATGGCTGCAGATGTGCAGCTCTTGGGGCAGGTCCCTGCCCTGGTTGGGTGCCCACTGCCAGGATCACTGTGCTGTGACCCCCGGTGCTGAGCACAGCCCCATCCCCATGGGCCATGGAGCTGCCTGATGGCTCCGGTTGCCTCCCAAGGCCCCAGAAGCCGGGTACAGACAAGGAGCGGGGGCAGGTTTCTGTTTCTGTTAGAATTGGCCCCAATTTCCACTCCTGTCCTCACTCGGGGCCCCGCTCGCTGCAGCCGTAAGGGCTGGACCATCAGTGTGGTGGCCATCAAAGGGAACCCCTTTAGCAGAGGCTCAGCCCAGTGAGCCCCCCAAGGAAGGTTCATTGGGGCCGGGAGATGGTGCTGAAGCGTTCAACAGCCCAGAGACCAGCCCAAATGCAGTACCCAGGCCCTGGCAGAGCAGCGTCCTCCTGCCCGTGGCAGTTCAAAGCCAGGGCCATTGTGCCCAGGAAGCCACTGGAGCCAATGGTGCTGCGGGGCTGGGGTGAGCTGGGGACAGCCCAAAATAGCCACGGTATTTCCTGTCCTTCGAAGCCTGCTCAAAGAGAGCCGATTTCCTCCATCCCATCGGCAGCAGAACACGGAGCAGCCACCGCTGCAGCCACATCACACCTGAGGCCCCTCGGAAGGATCAGGCCGAGCCCTGCTGGGACCTGGGCTTGGGCCACAGCCGTTGTTCTTCATCCCCCGATGCCAGCAAAGAAACAGCCAAACCCAGGCCGTGATCAGGGTCCAGATGGTCACTGGTTGCTTTAATCTCATCTCGGAGCATTCGTTTCCCTCCCTGAGCCCTCTCCCTGTGCTCCCGCTGCTCCAGGATGGGCTGGGGGAAACCTGCTGTGGGTACAATGAAACTGAGCCGTTTGCTCATCTCTCCTCAGCTGCAGGAGTGAATCCCCCCTCCCGGCCCCTGCCCTGGGTTGGTTTTGGAAGCTGAAATCAAACAGGTTCCAAAAAAAGGCTTTTCCTGCTTCTAGCCTTGACTCCAGCCCTTTCCACAGGGATCATGGCGATGCCCCTCGCCTGTACCTGCTGGCGGGAGGGCTGGGAATGAGCATTGGAATCACACCTGAACTGCCCAAACTGGCAGGGTTTTGATGGCGGTGGTAATTTCTGTTTAGTTTTGCCCCTGAGGCTTCATCCGGTAGCGTTAATGGAGCCCTGATTGCACCGAGTTCCACAGCAGCACTCAGGCTCTGTGACCTTTGGGATCCGACGCCGTTCCCGGGAGGGTCAGGACACGGTTCCTGCCCATCCTGCAGCAGGGACCTCTCACACTTCTCCCCTTCTCCCACGCAGGGCTCCTGGAACCCAGTTGCAGCCCCTCTGCTCCCCCCACAACCACCCTGACCTGGCTGGGGAGCGGTGCTCAGGGCAGAGATGTTCTGGCGTGGCTGGGGAAGGTGTGTGCCGTGTCTGTGCACAGCAGCAGCTCCCAGCAGACAGCAGGGAGTGGAACAAAGCCCCTTTTGTAACCACAGCCCCACAGCGGCTGGGGAAGCAGCGCACGGCCCAAGCTGTGCTGCTCCAGGGGGAGGATGAGGAATGGCTGTGGCTGCCAGGCTGAATGAAGGCCAGGTTGGACACAGGGGCTTGGAGCAACCTGCTCCAGTGGAAGGGGCTGGAGCTGGATGAGCTTTAAGGTCCCTTCCAACCCAAACCAGTCTGGGACTCTGCGATGCAGCAGCCGCTGGAGGAGCTGCAGGGGACGGAGACAACGCCAATGAAGAGTGCCACCAGTGCCGTGTCAGTGTGGGGAGGAATGAGTTTATTTTAAGATACACTCTTGTTTCTGAGGAAGGGATTTTAGCAGCCTGCACCAGAACTGTGAACCAGAGCGTGAACCTGCCCGCTCGGCCTTGGCCAGCCTTGCCGATGCTCACACGGGTTTCTTGGGATAGAAAAGAAGAAGGTCCAAAATTCAACTGTACACCTTTATACAGGGTGCTCAGCCAGGCTCCCTTTATACACACTGCTGTACATGCTTGGGATAACTGAGTGCAATTGTAGTCAGAGCCAATACATCATCCCAGGCTAATGAAGATAAGGTGAAAGCTGTGGTGAACAGAAGCTGCACAGATACACAGGCAAATGAAGCTTATTGCGTTCCCGACACTCCCAAGTGCATTTACCAAGAGGAGTGGAGCAAAGAGAGTTTTCAAACCTTCCTGGTTAAAGGGCTCCCTGTCTCACACCAGTGAGCATCTCCCTGACTGGGGGACTTTGCTTTGCGTGGGCTCTATGTACAATGGACTTTGCAACAGTGCAACTAACCAGCTCGCTCACGTACCGAGGTTGTGCAGGATCACTGGCAGCTGATCTGAGGCTCTCTCACAGCAGCACTGTGCCGCAACAGCCTTCAGGAACCAGCAATGCAGTGGCCAGCCAAAGCTCATCACTGGGTCTTACACCCGCATGTCTCTGCACAGCAGTCACAACGGGGGCTGCACCCGAAGCAGCCTCTGACCCACTCGCAGGGATGTGGGCAGCAGCTCCAAGCGCTTCCAGCGGGGTGCATTGTCCCATGGTGAGCCACACTGCCGGCCAGCAGACAGTGGGGACCACAATGTGCTCAGGCTCCCAGGAAGAGCCCCATGGGGGTATCAGGGCTCTCCCAGCTGACAACAGACACCATGAAGCAGCAGCAGCAGCCAGGGCATGCTGAAGGTGAGGAAGGAGTTTAAAATGGGGAAGAAGAAACTGTAAGAGAGGCACCTCCACCTCCTGCTTTCCATTACTGCAGGGGAGCGTGCGATGGAGCAAGAGAGCAGGGAGGTGGCTCCACTCACACTGGCCCCTTCAGTCCCCAAAGCCCTGATGGGGCTCCAGCCACGGGAACCCCACAGTGGTCCTTAGCAGCAAACCATTCCCATGCTCCCACCCCTCGTTCCCTGCCTCTCGGGGCTGTGTCTCGCAGTCCAGGCACACTCAGAGCAGGATGCTCCCCTCGAGCCCCGGCTCCCAGCGCCGCAGGCACTACCTCCTTTTCCTCATGCAGGTTTCGAGCCTTCCCAGCTCTTCGTAGGCCTGGTAGAAGATGTCAAAGTCTCTGGCGCTCCAGCCCCTCCAGACAGCCAGGCACCGCGCCGTGGTTTCGTTCTGGAAGCAGCACACGACTGTGTCCTTTGCTATGAGAGCAGCATCCACCAGCGTCCTGCGAAAGGAAGGACAGAGCGGAGAAGGGCATCAGAGCTCTGCTAGCACAGCGCCTCGCCTCTCATGGGGCATGCACTGACTCACACGCTTCCCTTTCCAGTTACTGAATCTCTTTATAAGCTACAAATCCATGAGAAAGGAGAATGTAACAAAGAGAGGGATGAGGAACCACGGCAGGGCAGAAGCAAGCGGCTCACTGATGTGGGAAAGGGTTTTTAAAGGGTGCCCAAACATGCTGGTGGGTGCTTGTCTGCGGGACATCCTGAAGTTGCCCTCAATCCAGACTCCTCTGCCTGCTGCCAGCTGGGCATTTTGAACACAGCTCCATCACGGCACAGCTACAGGCTGCCAACAGCTTCCACAGCCTGCAGGAGTGGGATGGAGCCCAGCCCCACAGGCATGGCTGGGGCAACAGCACAGGGATCCACAAGGCTGCTGTAGGAGTCCTGTGTGACAGCATCACATTGCCTGCGCTTCCCTTCCTGGTGTCTGAGTGTGTTACCTGATCAGACAGCAGCAGCTGAAGCTGCTCTGCAGATACCCCATGGGGATGAGGCCAGGCAGAAGGTGATGCGTTTGTCCCTGCAGGGTTCAGGTCTCTTCCCTGTGAGGGTGCTGAGGCGCTGGCACAGGGCGCCCAGAGAAGCTGTGGCTGCCCCATCCCTGGCAGTGTTCAAGGCCAGGTTGGACACAGGGGCTTGGAGCAAGCTGCTCCAGTGGAAGGGCTCCCTGCCCGTGGCAGGGGTTGGAGCTGGATGGGCTTTAAGGTCCCTTCAACCCAAACCAGTCTGGGATCCTGTGATTCTACAATAGGAGTCCAGCTCTTGCTGGGCTCTATTGACAGCAGATGGGGGAAGACTGGCCCCAAGCTGAGGCCCCAGATGGGGGAACTGGCAACAAGGGTTGTCCCTGGCAGCTGTTTCTATCACAAACTGCCCCTAAGAAACCCCCTCCCTTCCCTCACCTCCCCACCCTGCCCTGCCCTTGGAGGAGGCTGCACTGCTGCTCCTTATCCTGCCGGTAAAGCAGGGTGAGTCAGTGACCATCGTGCCTGAACCAGCCGGGCAGCAAAGCAGGGCAAGCCTGAGGTGTCTGCATCGCTTCGCCTTAACTGCACACCTAATGTGGGTAAAGCAAAATCACCCTAAAGATTACCTGTGAGCAATAAAGACAATGCTCTACTCCCAGCTAGCTGATAAGGACACTCACACTGAAAGCAGAGGGAATGGCAGGACAGCTTTGATCTCTGGCTGTGTTTGCCTAGTGGTAATAAATGATAATGTATAATCCCTCGCAATCCTTAACCTCCGTTTGTCTGGACATAAACAGTACAATCCCAGACTGGTATTTAAGTGATCAGCAGGAACACCCGCATCTCTCCAGCAGCCATTTATTTGCTCGGACCCTTGTTCACTGTATGAAACATTTCAGTTAATGTATGTAACTGCTCCCCCCTGTGCTCCAGGAGCCTCCCCCCCGGCCCGTCACTGCCAGCAGCACAAAGGTGCTCATTTAGAGCCAGAACATCAACCTGATCCACGTGAATGCAGCCACAGACAAGCACCATGCTCTGCATAAATACCCCTCTTGTTCTGAGCGCAGGGCCTGAGGCTGCCAAGCTCCACTGCTCCTCTGCCAGGTGCCCTCAGAGCACCGGGGCCCAGCACCAGGCAGGATCAGAGCAATGTTCATTGCATCGTGCACGATGGTCCTGGCTGTCTCGTTATGGGGTACTTGGTCTCTGTGGCTCTTGGAGACCAGGCTGTGGTCACGGTGCCTTCCCCTCACCTATGTCATGCAAGCGCATGCCTTGATGTGCAACCACCACCTGCGTCTCCTCTATCCGGGACCTTCTCAGATGCTGCTGGAAGCCAAGAGGAAGCTCACAGGAGCCTGCAGAGCCACTTTCTGCCACCCAGCCCCCTTGTGCCCCTGGTGCAATGGGCACTGCCCCATCATCCTCACCCGTAGGGAGCCAGCTCCCCAGCCTTCAGCACGGCGATCACTCTGCCCCGCTGGGTGCCCGACTCCTTCTCCAGCCCGATAACGATGATATCCCCTCCTCTCCTGGAAGAGAAACAAGGGAGATGTCACAGGTACTGCACAACGGGGACTGCTGAGGAAGATCCATGCTGGGTATCCATCCCCTGCTGCAACTCCTGCTGCAGTTATACAGCGTTCTGCAGGGAAAGGGGACTCTGATGCCATTGAGGTGCATCTGGAATCCACTACAGTGAGAGCCCCCAGGCCAGGCAAAATCAGATCCCCAATGGTTTCCATCAGCTCAACAGAAGGCAACAGGATTTGCCAGGCTGTGTGTGAGCAAGGGAGCTGCCTGCTGGTTTTTGTTACCTCAGTAGCTGGGGAACCACAGCTGTGAGTCTTACCACCCACCTTCTCACTCTGCTGAAATCAATCTGGCATGACCCAAGCTGTGGCCATGCTGCTCAACACCAAATAGCTTTAAAAAGAGGTAGAAAATTGATGTAATGTTGTACTGGGAGCAAAGTGTCTTGATTTTTTAGTCCAGGTGAATGATGCTGGGAATGCAGAAGCTCCTGAGTTAGCCTGAGATAATCTCACATTCAGCCCAGCAGGGATTTTGATGAAGTTCTTTGATAAGTGACCCTCTTACCTGGGGATCCATATGAGGTCTTTTACTGAAAGAATCTTGACAGCTTGAAGATGCTGCTGCATGTTGTCCCCCAAAGGCACAGCATCATGATCCAGGGAAGCCTTCAGCTCATGGAATTTGCCAGACTCCTCAAAATCAATGGAGAGGAATGCACTGGAGGAGCTCGTGGGTGAGCTGGGCAGGCTGGAGGGGCACCGGGTGACCCTGTTAGGAGGCGAGGAGGAGTAGGAAGACACAGAGCAATAATCTGTGAGCGAGTCCTGGTGGTTCAGTATCTGGGTGCCAACCTCTGGGCTGTAGATAATGCTCATGTCCGCCAGCGGGCTGCTCTCCATCGCTTTGTGGTTGATGGGTGCTGTGGCTGGGATGGGTGCTGAGGGCTGCTGGATTGTGAACATGTCCCTGAGAGGGCTGCAGTCCCCGCAGAAGTAGCGTGCACAGAGCTGGTAGGTGGCAACGTGAAACATCACCAGGAAGTTGCTCTTATCATCCAGGCACCACACCACCTCCTCGCCGTGACACTCGGAGTTGCAGGCGATGGATGTGATCACCGAGGGCGGGCTGAAGGGCTCCAGCCTCCTGCTGATCTCCATCGAGGCGCAGTCTATGATGAGGATGCCGGGGCCATTGCTGTACCAGACCTCAGCCCCGCTGCTGGCAATCTCCATGGCCCTCACGGGGTACGGGTTCTGCCGGGGGTCGTCGTCAGGAATGTTGAATTTGGACCTGTTTGCCGTGTGGGAGCACAGGTAGGAGCAGCTGTCCCCTGGGATGCCCTGGGACACTGAAAACACTGCTACGAGTCCATCCGACAAACCAGCCAGCACCACGTACGAGTTCTGCAAGGAAGAGAGAGCAGAATCGCCATCGGATTCTTTACTTCTCTGCAATCATAGGATGGTTTGGGTTGGAAAGGACCCTGAGCTCATCCAGTTCCAACCCCTTGCTGTGAGCAGGGACACCTCACACTAAACCACGTTGCCCAAGGCCCATCCAACCTGGCCTTGAATGCTACCAGGGATGAAGCATTCACTACAAGAGCTTTCAGTCCCAGAGGCTCTGGCTGCCTCTCTCAATTCTACAAGTACACCAGTAACTTAACCAAATCACTCAGTGATAACAGCAACATAAAAAGAAGTCATTACATAGAAGCTGCTGCAGAGCCATACTCCTCTCACCCAGTATTACCTCTCTCTTTATTGGCAAGGGAGGACAGACAGACCTGGCAGCCTGCCCTGAAGGTTAACAAATTCAAGCTGGAGTATGTTCAGAGACAGCCATCATGATCCTATGAATCCAGCTGGAGAAACCCGGCTCATTTCCAAAAAGGAGTAAAAGCTATTGCTATCAGTGTAGGCAGGAGAGGAAGAAGAAACACAGTAGAAAAGGAAAGAGAGGGAGGCAAACAGGAGCACACAGTGATCGCTCTGCCTCTGATGTCTCTTGCTTTGACAGCCCTGCTCCTCCCAGGGACACCCTCTGGGATCCTGACAGCTCAGAGACACCCCAGCAAAGGGCACAGAAGCAGCAGCGCTTCAGCAAAGCGGATTCCAAGTGCCATGAACAAACCTGCAGGTGGTTAAAAACCTGCCTCTAACCATACAGATGTGCTGGCTGCAGGAGCCACGGCTCCGTGCTGCTCTGGAGCCCTGCTCCAGTGGATGCCGTCACGTCCCATGGATGGGAGCCGGTGAGGAGGACACGGCTCGCCGGGTCTCCGACTCCTCCAGCTCATCACAGCCGTGCAAATGCTGTTAAACAGACTGGGAAATTAATCTCTCGGGAGTAAAACTCCCCATGACCTTGGGTCTGCACCAGGAACTCCCCCGTCTGCGAGGCAGATAAAACAATACCCACCTCAAAGGCCTTTCTATTTCCTCCCTGTGGAGCAATAAATTCTATATAAAGACCCTTTGCCCAGGGCTTTTTTGCTGTTGTTACAATCTGGTTGGACTGAGAGAGGCAAAGTGAACAAACCAGACAGAGCACCACCAGCTGAATGACACCAGCTCACCCCTCTGCAGCGAGACAGGCTGGGGACTCAGCATCACCTCTTGCTGCTCATAAATTAAGCGAAAACCTGTGTCTTTCCAGGGATCTTGGCTGTGCCAGACCTGGAAGACAGCTCCCAGGCTGCTCTAAACCCACAAAGGCCAAAATCAGTGTCTTGAATTGCTCTCAGATATCAAGGGGGCAGATAGCATAGGGTAAGTATTAGTTTAATTGATTGCACTGTTTGCAAGGCTCATTAAGACTCTTGGATAAAAAGCCATTATCCTGCATACAAAGTATGAGTAAAACCCTGAGTGTGCTGAGCCCGTATGACTAATCCAAGTCACAGCAGAACTTTACTGTAATGGGAAAAAGTAGGGAAGCAAGTGGAAAGTTGTGAAATGGGACCTGGACTTTAACTCAGTCCAGTCCCAATGCTCTAACCACTAATTAAAAGAAACCCAAAAGGCCTGTACTGTCTGGTGCCATGTCCCCGCTGCCATGTGGATCTGGTGCAAAGGCTCCTGGATGTGGCTTTGCCAGGGAGTTGCGTCAGTAGGTTGGGACATGGCACAGTGCTTTGCACAAGCTGGGTTCTGGGTTATTCTTTCTTTGGAAAGGAGTTGGATTGTTTAAGACAGAACAAAACAAAGCAGAGCAGCCCGCATTTCTCTGGTGAAAATGGGCCAACTTTTTTTCAGACCCTCCACAATAGGTGCTTTTACTAAAAATGGAGAATTTTAGAGAGGAATATCTGACCTTAACCATAATACAGGTTATGGCAACGTGAACTGCTCTTAGTGTGACACAGGACACTTAAAGTCTCCAGAGATCTCTGTCATTTTGTCTCATGTGAGCTGAAATCAGTGAATTACCCAAGCACAGGCTTCATAAAAAGTATTCTGATTTTAGTTTATTAGTGTCAGCTACTGCAGAACAGAACCCAGCTTCCCTCTGGGTTCCACAGGCCAGATTGCCTCAGGGCTGAGCAATCAGCGCTGTTACCAGGCAGAGCTGCATCACTGATCCCCACCCAGCTTCACCAGTGATACCAAATTCTAGCCATGGCTGGAAAAGCACAATGGGGGAAGCAAATCTGGAAGTTATTTTGTGCTCTGAGGTGATGATTGCTCACTGCCTTGGCTACTGGGACCTGTTTCTATCCAGCCACTGTTGTTATCTCTCTGTTTAAGAAGGGAGGAGTGCTCAAGTGCTGAGAAAAGCCCCCAGCCTGCCATCCCTTGCCTAAGACAAGGGACTGACCGTATCACAGAAGACCATGGCAAAGGCCACCACCCATGGGTTCCATTGACCCACCAGACTTCATTAGGTGCCAGTGCAGCTGGACAAAACCCTCCAAATGAGGGTATTACAGCAGTGACCAGAGGTAGGCAGGGCAGCAGCCTCCAGAAACCTTAAGTAACTTTCTCAGAATTCATTTTCAACATTTGGGCTCCATAAAGAGCCAACAAAAACACACAGCAACAAAACTGCATTTGAAGTCTCCGTCCTGCCAAAAGTCCCACTGTGCCAGGGAGGAAGGCCTCTGAGCGGGGCTGTGATGGTATGTGATGTGCAGGAGATGAGCTGGCTCCAGACGTCCTGTTCTCGTAGCTAAGGACAGTGCAAGGCTTGGAGCCATCAGGAACAGGTTAAGAAGAAAAATACATCCCCCAACAGCCCAGCCTTGGTCACCTCCTCCTCTCCTCCCCGCAGGGTCTGGCACTGCTGGCAGTGAACGCCGCAGCAGGCTGCAGCCTTTAAATGCAGCTTTTGTTTTCATGTGTTCCAGGTTTCTGCAAGGGGCCAGAGGCTTGAACCATTCAGGTTTCTCTCTCCCTCAACGTCTCCTTGTCAGAACGCTGCAAACCAATGCAGAAAGCACCTTGGTTTGCTCTTTTTAACCTGTTTGTTTGCTTATCTGGGTTTTTTTTTCTGAAAGGAAATGTTCTTGTTTGCCAAACCCAGTGATGCTGGTGACAGAAAGCACGCAACAAAAAAGCTTAACTTGTACAAGACTTTTTCCTTGGCGGCAGAGTTTTGGATTCTGGGGCCCTCTCTGCTGCTTTTAAATTTCCATGATGCTTCCTTTGGATGAGAAACCACGTTTTGGAAACTATTTCTTTTGGATCAGTCTTCCCAAGGCAGTCGTAAAGAATTCCCCTTCCCAGCAACATCCCTCGGCAGTTCTCTGACTGCAAGTTACCTCACATCTCATCAGCTAAAGGCTTTCTTCCCAGGGAAATGCAGGCAGTTCTGCTCTCCACTGGACAATAATGGCTGTGTGATAACTCTGATACAGCTCCCTGTGCTGTACAGTGAGTCTGACAAGTGTAAGCTTTCCACTGAGCCTTGCTGGAAGAACTGGCTCCTTCAAAAAGTGGTTGAGTTTCTTGCCAACCTGGTCTGCACATCCCTATGGCTGCTGCTGTGGCTATTTCACTGCCAAGCTCATTCATAGAAAGGAGAGAGGAAAAAGTAAGTCCAATAAACTAAGAAGGAGTACGCTGAAGGGATGTGGATTTCTGGAAGGTTGGGTAGGGTCGGGGAAGGAAGGGAGGTGTCTAGACTCAATATTACTATTGTAGGGCCTGGCATTATTTATGACATTTTCTAGGCAAGCCACAAACTGGAAATAGAAACCAGGAGACATAAAGCCACTCGTAACCCTTGAGGAATGGCTTTGCAAGCTGTATGACAGTGGAAAAGCTGAAAGCGAAAGACTCATTCAACTGTCCTGGACAAAACCTCAGGCAGCATGAAAAAGAAATCTGCCCTGCACATCAGAAATGAAACTCCAGGTCTGGGAGCCAAAGAAAGCTGAGAGATGCAGCCTCCCGGCTGGTGAAACTCATCCCTCTGCCAGCTTCACATCTATGCCCTACTTTAGTCCTCCTGACACCATGTTTGGAAGTGAAGCAGTCCACCTTACACTAACCATCTGCCTCAGAGTCAGTCTGCAGCGATGCTGCAGTTGGAGCCAGAAACGGACAGCAACTCAGAACGGGCATGTGGCATAAAGCAGCTCCACTGTTGCTCTGAGAGCTGCTCCATACTGAGCTTTTAGACACTCACCAGTCTGATGGCATTTGCAGAAACTACACAGCTACTAACAATGCTGGAACATAATTATATGTTTTCACTTGAGGTGGCTGTAAGCAAACCAGAGGTAATTTAGCCCCGCACCACACCAGTTTTTATGCATCTCCCAAGACTCGCACGATAGGCAGTCCTGTCTCTTGCCAGTAACTGGATGTTAGCAATTCCAGAACTAGACAATATGTAACTCTTGTCATTACCTGTAATTATCCATATTATCTATAAGATTATTACCCCTATGAGCTGTATCACCCATGTGTTCTCATTCAAAACCAAAAGAGAAGTGTGGCTGAGCCTAGACAGTATTATCAAGATGACTGTGTGCACAAATGACAGGATGCACACACACCAGGGAAAGAGTAGTTACCAGAGCTAGGATATAGGATACTCAAACCCTGCATCAGCAGTTGACAAATCTCCATTCTAATTATTGTTTCATGTCTTCTCTACTTTGCTTGATCAACCTAAACGTTGTCTTCCAGTGATGTGGAAACACAGCTGGAAAACTTCCTTGCAGAGGAATTTGATCTATTTTGACCGTTTTCCCAGCAGGCTTGGAAGTGCCAGCTTTGGTCCCCGACACAGGTTCTTGCCCACACCTCTCTGTCTTCTCACAGAGGCACAAAGATCTGGAAGCCTTCTCCCCATGCTGCCAAAATGTTCCTGGGCATTGCAAAGTCCAACACGAGCTAGCAACAAGCCACACAAACTCTGGCAGCTTGGCTTAGTCCCACGAATGCCCCTTTCCCTTTAGGTTCCTCCTTACCTTTCTGACAACGGGCATTACTAGAAAGCAGCTCACAGTAGCAGGAGTGTCTAAACACTTTTGTGGAGTCTTTAAAGGACACATGCCCTGCAACCCGTACACAGAAATCTTCTGATCCTGTGAAAGAACACACAAAACTCTGTAAATCTCAATCATCTTCCATGTTTTTCATATTTTAATACCTGAACAGGATCAAATTGGTTCCAAGACCATTTTTCACTTGATATCCAAAGCCTGGATTTCTCCTTGTTTTCCCTGGAGATCACAGGATAGAAAGCAGGTACTACCTTCCCCAGAATGAGCTGTGAGCAATGGATGTGCTATCCGGAAGCCACCAAAATCACCACTACAGGTGTTTTATTACCACATCTAAAAGCAGCATTTGACAACCCTGACTGCACAAACCCCAAACATGCCAGGACAACTGAAACATGTTGTATGCTATTTTGCATGAATCTGTCAATCCAAGGAAAGCCAGTATTACATTGTATGTGGAATTATGCCTGCTCCATACCTCATAAATCTATTAAACTGATGCAGAGCACCCAGTGAAGGGAATAGCAGCACATTTCATTTTTATTGAAAAGGTGGCAATACAGTGCTTTAAGATTTTTGAATTCTATTTTTTTCCATCATTTTTGTTATAAAAAAGAGGAATATTTGAACTTTGCCTCCATTTGGGAACAGAAAACGTCAATATGTCTTATTTGCTTATGGGAAAAAAAAAAAAGCTGTATTCTCACTCAGTTACAGTACCTGTCCTAGGTTGTGGTGAATTAACCAACACAAATTATTTATTCAATAAGTGTGACCCTCTTTCCCACAATGAAACACTGAACTTCAGGAACATTTCAGTTTGTTTCAGCTATTTTTAACTTGCTTTGTGTCAAATGATTGTGTTGGGACTGGCTGACACTTAACACAGCCCTTTGTGATGGGTGGACAGGGGCTCTGGGGAGTACGTCAGCCATGCTCTCTCACTCTTATCTTCTTAGCTGCAGTTTTCCATGGCGAACACAAAACTTGGGTACCCACTTCCCACCAACTTTGAAATCCCTCAGGCCTCTTTCAAAACCCCACCCTTCCATGCATGGTTTCTTTCACTGCTTCCCTTTATCGCCCACAGATAAGGACATTTCCCAGATGAAACCCTGGGTACGGATATACTACAATTTTGCCTTGGAAAGCTGAAGTTCCCACAATTGCTTTGAAAACCAGGAGGCAGGATTTTGATCTAGGTGTCAGCTGTCTGACATGTAGAAACAACACCCCCAAAGGCAGCAGATGCAACGTCACGCTGCTCATCCAAGATGCCCATGGTCTCAAACACTCTCAGCTTTACTAATTTAATAAGCTCTTTCTCTTCATTTGTGTCTCTTCTAATGAGGCCCCTTCTTGAGCAGGGCACTTAGACTTAACCAACACTCACCTCTGTGGCAGCCCAGAGGGCATTCTGAAATTTGAGTTGGCAGCATAGCTTCATTCCTGGGCAGCTCATCCTCTCCACTTCTATGACTCCTTTCTCCAGGTTCACCACTGTGTAGTTTCTGAAAGGAGCAAATAACAATTTCCTATAGCCAGCATTCAGCCTGCACACTGCTGCAGGACAGTACGTGGCATTTTTGGCCAAGCCATAACATGACTGTCCAGATGTGCACAGGCTGCAAGGATCGACAACCCTCCAAACAGCCATTGTAAAGGAAGAGAAATACAGATGTGCACAAGTCTTCCTCAGGGGGCAGATATGCAATTGTTTCTATGAAGATTTAAACTCAGCTATCTGACTTTGTGTGGAAATGGATGAGGAGAACTATGTGGTTACTATAATTCATCTGTGAGACAAATAGCTCCAGCTGAACAGCAGTATTACTAGCTATTAATAGTAATTAATAGCTGTGAGGTCTTAGCCCATCTTGCCCATTAGGTTCTCCAGAGAATATGTGCTCATTTTCCAAGTTCACTGCCTTAGTATTATCTGGCTTCATTACTTATTCTAGTACATAAAACAGAAGAGCATGATTCTTCCAAGTAAGAGCAAAGACCTGTAACCTGATAAAATGATCTCTAAATATGCCTGATTAATATTTTTGTAACTACACATATTTTGTTTGGGGAGTTTATTGGGTTTGCACGTTTGAACAATAACTGGATATTCACACCCACATCTGTGAGCCCCAGATGTTTTACCAACTGTGGCACGAGCAATTACACAGCCTGAAATCTGTCACATATAAGTAATTTGTTATTCAGCAGTCTCCAGCAAGTGGATTGTCCAGTCAGGAAGCAGATTCACTGAGATATATTGCTGTGAATATTTGGACAACATCCACGCATTCAAATTACATCTGTGAGTCCCATGTGTTTCAACAGTTTTAGCAGGAGTACTTGTACTGTCTGCACTGAACGATTGAGCAGGCACCACGAAGAGTGAAGCAAATTGTTCATAAACAAATCACGTCCCTTTCCCATTAGGATAATGGTTACAAATAATGAACACATTAATATAAAATTTAGATCAGTTTGTGACTGTTTCCAGAGAAGACTGAGGCTATAAAAATCAGTAACATCCATAAAAATAAACCTAACTAGCCATGGGTCACATACGGCTGAGCAAAACGCCATCATCTCAGTCACAGTTTAATAACATTTTAAGCACATGCCTATTCAGTACAGCACACATTTTACTGGCAGTGTACACTTGGATGCACACACAGCTTCAGGCATGTGGTCAACTCCTGATGATTTCAATAGGATTTAAGCATGTGCTTAATTGCTCTGCGGAACGGAGATGAAACTGCAGTCGCAATTAGGAAAGGTTTAGTGTTAAATGGCCTCATTAAGGAAGACAGAACATGTCTGTTCTCATGTACAAATGCTTCATCCCGTGTGCGTGAATCACTACACTGCCCTAAGCTTCTCCTCATATTAACTGAAGCTGAGTTAAGCTCATTAAATAGCCTTTATAAAGCAACCACCATTCGCAATTAAAAGAGTTTGGGAAAACAGTGTTCACCGTATCCTTGGCACTCACCCAAATCCACTTTCACCTTCTCTTTACCTCCCTCCCAGGGGCATGAAGTGAAGATGCTGCAGGGTTTTTACTTAAAAAGAAAAAAGAAAGAAAGAAATTACAAATATGAGCTGTCTCACCTGGTGTCTTCCTTCCCGTTCCAGAACACCACAGTATAATCCTGTCCTTGGGAGCAGAAGAAGGAGGACTGCTTCCCACAGGATAGCAGGTACATAAATGTTGCAAAGGTAGGATCTTTCATCTGTCCTACCACAGAAATGGCCAGTGGACGCTGTGGGGAAAGGAAAAAGGAAAGGCATCTGTCACACAAGACAGCCGGAGGTCCAGATCATGAAAGAATTACAGTAAGTATCAATTATTAAAGCTGGAGAGCCAGGAAGTGGCCTCCTTCAATAAAGACATCTGCTACTTTCTCAAATCTGCACCAAATTCTCCTTATAAATCCCACCTCATTGGTTCTTAGTATCCTCTGTATCCCACTGAAGCCAAGCCTCTTCTGTACTTCCATGGTTTGATCAGTGATTCTCTTCCACATTTTATCAATTCATTTCTTCAGGTTTATGCATTTTGGAAGCTGCCCCACTGTCACTGCCATGACTAATAGCTGTGAGTCAAGCTGACCTTTGTCTGCAGGACAGCAGCTATTAAACACCAACTTGTAATTAATGAAAAACATAATGCAGCATCATCCTTTTCTCGTACTTCGAACCCTTTTATTCCTTACACTGCCTTTCACAATCTCAGGCGTTTGGAAATCTTTGTAGTTACACTCACAGCATAATATTGTAGAAATCATGGGTAATATCTTGCCCTGGTGAAATCAATACCCAAACTCCCACTGCCATCAAGGGACCTTCATGTCACCGCACTGTCTAAGGCCACCAATCTGCCACCATTTCATTCATAAAACTCTCATTTAAGTCAAGAGCAGTTCTGGGCCAAATCAGCAGGAGCAGTAAATGGACAAACAAGCTGTCTGCTGTACCAAGAACAAGCTCAGCTCTCCTGTGTGAAGAGGGCTGCCAGATCCCTGTAGCTGTAAGATCAGAAAACGCTGGTCACAAAAGGGCTGTCTTGTACCTTTTCTGGCTTAGTGTCCCAACACTCCATCATGAGTGCCTGCATCCTATATAGCTGCACCTCTTCTGGCTGCCCAAGAACAGGACGGATCCCTTTGGACAGCTTCTTTGCAATCTGGAGCTGGTGTTGTCCTAGCACAGGCCGCTGACCAGACAGCAGCTCATACAGGACCATCCCGTATGAGAACATGTCCACCTAGAGCCAGAAGCAGAGGAAAAAACAAGGCAAACCCCCCTTGGTGGATGGAGAAGGAAGGAAGGAAGATCTCAGTGGGAAAGCCAGTGCTGCACACCATGCATGTGTAAGGGAATTCATCCCCATGCACGAAGCCAGCACCCACTGCTGTCGCACAGGAGCTGCCCCCATGGATACACCACAGTTACCTTCTCATCATAGACTATGCGAGGCCTGATCTCAGGAGCCTGGTATCCTGGTGTGCCCTCCACGCCAAGTGCACCTTCATGGAACGACTGCCGGGAGATCCCATAGTCAGAGAGTTTGATGTTGATGTGCTCTTTGACATCCAGGGACCACACCAAAATGTTATCTGACTTCAGGTCACAGAAGATGATGTTCTTCTTATGCAGGTAGGCAAGGCCTGTTACAATCTGGTACGCTATTTTGTGTGTCAGCATGTGTCCCAGCGGCACAAAGGAAGACCCTGGCCCAAAGGAACAGCCTGTCTTCAGTTCTTGTAATTTCAACAACTGCTTTTTTCACCCCCTCCTTTCTCTTTTAAACTCAGAGCAATAACTAACAACCTTTTAAAACATCACTCAATGTCAGGATGTGAAGTGACACTGTTCGTGTTACTATTCACATCTGACAGTTCTATTATATTCCTTTTTTAAACCCTTTCACTTCTAAACCCCTAAATCTTCTGGTTAGAATCAGTGTCTTACCGAAAACTGACACAAAGCCAAGGTGCCAAGAGGTCAGATGGCCTCAACCTATCTTGGAATTAGTGTCATTCATTTGACAGTGACAGAAATATAGATAATTATGAGGGAATTCAGAGTGCCAGACACCCCTCTGCAGGTGGATGAACACAGCATTCCCCATGCAGCACTGAAGTGAGATGCACTTTTTAATTTGCAGAGAAATTGAAAATCCAGGTCTCCAAAATAAGTTTGACAATCCTGAGCATCAATTTTTACTAGGTTCCCAAAGGCACGGTTTAAAAGCAATTCCATCCCTCCCACTTCCCCTAGTCTGGAAAAAAATCCCCTCTAGTAAACCAGGCAGTAATTTAAATGTTGTTGACCATTTGCCACTATCACGACTCAGAGAATGAGCTCTCCCAGGAGGAAAACCCTGGTTTTACCTTTGGAGTTTTCAGACAATACAGTGGTGAGGCTGCCCAGGGGGGCCAGCTCTAAGGCAAAGCAGAGAGGATGGATGCTGATGCCAATAAGGGAGACGATGCACGGGTGTTGCAGCGAGTGGAGCATGCTGGCTTCCTGGCGAAACTCTGAGAAGTTCTTCATGGCATCCATGGCTCTCAGGTGTTTCAGCATGGTATCTGGCAAGACACACAAAGCCCTTCTTACTCCCCAGCTGAGAAACCAAGTCAGAAACTCTTTGGAAGGTGCTAATCACTGAGCAAATGCTGCAGGAGGTGCAGGAGGAAGGCAGCTTGTGGTGTTACACCAATACCAAGGCTTTAAGTTGCATCATAGAACGGTTTGGGTTGGAAGGGACTGTGCTTTCTGAAGCAGGGACTCTCTGGGTATGGATGTCACATTGCAAACCCTCTGGTGAAAGGAGTCTTCCCTACCCTTCCCCAGCTGCCCTGCCAGAAGAGGGACACTTCACAGTAACTGCCTTTCTGCCACAGGTCACCACAGGCTGCTCAGGCAGGCTTGGTCTTTCCCAAGGATTTTTGTCACTGTGACAGCAGCTGATCCACAGCTCAGGGGTTCAGGAACAAAAACGAGGAAAGTGAGGCACTTTTCCCTTTCCTTTGTCCATGGACTGAGGCTCTGCTGGAAATCTGGGCTTGACAGACAGCATGTGCAGTACTAGAGCCTGTCCCTGCCTAAAGGAGCTGGCAGCCTGAGGATTTCCAATTTGCTTTCTGTAGCTGCTGGCACAGATGGAGTAAAAGACTTATTCAAAGGTAGAGACTCACAAGCCCTTAGTACAAACCCATGCAAATCCACACTTCTCATTGCCAAACAGCTTGGGAACAGGAGATGAAATCTTACTTCCCACCCCAATCAAGGGCTCTGCCTTGGCACCCTGAATCCACCCGGCAGGAGAGATGCTTCCAGTAGTGCCAATGACCTTCATTGCTGAAGTGCTTTCATGAAGAACTCGAAGATGCACCCTCCTCCTCCATGGAAACACATCCATTTTGCTATATATTTCAAAGCTGTATTTAAACAGGTGCTGCCAGCACTTTGGAGAGCAAAGCCTCTTTGGTCTTAGCTTGGGATAGCAGACTGCAAGAGCCGATTCCTGACACCGATGCTGTGTACTGTACCTGCAGCTGAAGTGGGAGAACCCTTGCATTTTTTAATCTGAAATCTCTTCACAGCCACTGGTTTTCCTTGGTACCGTGCCCGATATATAACGGTTCCACTTCCACCCTGGCCAAGAACGTTGTTTTCATTTTCACTGCATTCCAGTTTGCTATTTTCCAGGAACAGTCTGCCAAAAGGAGATCGGGGCTTTTTAATTAAAAGTTTCAAAGATGTTGTAAAATCATGGTTTTAATGTGATTTCCATTTCCACAAATCCCTAATTGCTTCTTGTCTTATCTACTGAGAGGACCAAATCACCTAAACTACCTTGGTCATCTCAGCGTGCTCTATGCTGGCTCATGTTGTACAACAGGTTTCTAGCAGAAAGAAGTAACTTGGACAAATGAGCACTAAAGTCTCTTTACTAATTTATCCCACAAGAATCAAACAGATTTGGAAAGCACATAAGCTCCTTTTCCAAGCAGATGACAAGGTACAGCTATTTGTACCATTTATCTGTATTAATGATTTTTTTGCTTCATTTCCCTCTCTTCTCCACTGAGGCAGGACAGGATGTTTATGAACAGCTCCACACTCTGAAACCTGATTATTCAAATCAGCTAGCTGTTCCCAGGCTGCAATTCATCACTTCCCCACTCTTCCAGAGACTACTTTTACAGCTGTTCACACTTCAAACATCTCCACTCGCCTCATACCCGTCAAATAAATCTCTAGGAGATAGCACTGTGAGGAGAGTTGTCGTGATGAGCTGATGGGGTGTTTGCCCAGTGAAATGACCCCAAGAAAGGAACAGGGGCCAGTGGGAGCTCAGAAGACTCTGACAGCAGGCAAAAGGGCTCAGTTTGGTCTAGAGGTCTCATGGCTCTGCATCGGGCACAGAAAGGTCTGAGAGAGTGTGAACCAAAAGAGACATTGATATCTTGTCCTGCCTGCTGTCAGGAGGTCTCTTGCTCTACACAGTAAATAAGAAGGGGTGTTAGACCGAACCCATCTGGGAATGCTGTTAAGCTACTTAAAGATTTGGCAGTGCTGCTATGGGTAGGGAAGAGGCGTTTCAGCTGTTCAGAACTGCCACACTACTATAGAACACATCCAACAGCTCTCAGCCAAGCGGGAGCCTCAACTCAGTGTGAATTCTCTAGTGGAGTCTAAATTCACTCACCTATAGGCTCTTAAAACTAAAGGTGATTTCAGTGCCAGTCTTGTGACGCAGCAGCACTTCCTTTTGGTTTTGCCATATTAAAGTCTCTTTTCTGGGATCCTAGAAAGACTCAAACTACAGAAACCTCTGGCGAGAGTACTGGGCAATGCAGGACAGCTGGGGCTTTAAAAAGGGACTCTCATATTGCACCACAGTGATCTCAAAGGACCCCCTGAAGTGATGACTTGGGTCAGCACACAGTGATTGTCTAAGCGAGTGTGCTGACCACCAGCTGAGCAGTTTGGGATGAATTGCCAGAGCAGGAATTAAGAGTGGATGAATTTGTTTCCTGTGGTCAGTATGTTCCTCTAGCAGAGATTATTTAGGAAAAAGATCCAACTGAATTACAGAGGCACACTGAAACTTAATTAAAGACTATTAAATAACATTACCTGGCAGGAAAATCAGTCATGAAAAGCTCTGGGACCAGCTCTTGGAGAGAAACAGGGATGTCAGGGTGGTTTGGACACGTGATGTAGTCCAGTTCAATGGCAGTCAAGACACAGTCCTCCATGTTGAAGTACTGAGCGTCCTCTGCCCTCTCACCACACTCATTCTCCAGCTTGGAAGCTGCACAGATGTGGCAGGGCACATACTGCTCCATCAGCAACGTGCCATCACTCTCAGTGGCTGTGAGTGCTTCAAAGCAAGCAAGCAAACAGAAAACAACAACATAACCCACACAAACTGATAAGGAACAACAGCTCCAAATACAAATGTCTGCAGTCACTACCTGGATCCACTGGCTGAAAATGGTCACACTCACAAAAGCAGCAGTTTAACACTGTTGTGTATTGACTGGAGTAAGAAAAGAGCTTTTTCCAAAGTGTACACAGATAGCAGAGACAGTACTGAGGAGACAGGATTGTTGACATAACTGAACAGCTACTTTGCTTTGGTCACAGGTAACACACAGGCTCACAAAGAAAATATATTCAGGACCAGTAGAAACTCAAAGTATATGAATAGAGCTTTGGAGAGAACTTCCTGCGTGCTGGGTGTCTGTGAGCTGCATACAAGGATCAGTGTGCATGCTAAAGAGCACAACCATGCAGTGGAAGTACAGCGGCTGCCCAGGAGCCCCAGCCACATCTGCCTTGCAGACTGCAAACTGCCAGGTGGCTTCATACGGAGAGCAGGCATGGGAATGGGTTGGGAAGCATGGAATGCTGTGCTCAGGCTGAGCACTTCAGGTGCAGGCTAGGAGTAAGCACTCACCTACAGCACCCAAGTTAGGAGCACAGTTACCATGTACTCACTCATGGGCAAATTTTCAGCCCCTCCAGGGGAAACATAGATTCTACCAAAGGTAAACCTTTGGGAGGTTCACACCTCTTCCACTAACTGCAGAAGGATTAGAGGTGACAGGCTCCATTAAATGCCTACAATTAGGCAGAGTGAATATGGGCCACAGCCTTCAAAGTCATGACTCTTTTCAAGCTTTGGCAATAAATGTTATCCTTATTTTAATCCAAAGGCAAATAAAACTTTCTTTTATCTTCATAACACACAGAACATGAATATGTGAGAGTGCACAACTGCTTCCTCCAGAGAGCCTCCAATTAAGTGATTTTGGCACTGTTTTCTAGCCCAGTGTGGGACAAGAAGGAACACTTCAGATTTTGTTTTGGTTTCAAACAAAGTGCATTGGGGTTTCAAAGAGCCCGCTGGGTAACAGCAGGATCTGTGCTAATCACAGGAAAAACAACTGCAGGAGTCAAGGAAGTTACCTTGGCACAGAGTCCTTGGTATCATATTCACTCATGCCTCTCCCATCATAATTTTATAAATTACAGGGTGTTAGAAATGGTGGACAAATGCTGATCCCAGCTGACGCCAAAATGAGTTCTGCCATCGAGGGACAGAGCCAAGTAGTTTGGGCCAAATCCTGCCCCTGCAATGAGCACTGGAAGAGTCTTTTGAACTCATACAGAAGCAGGTCCTGTTTGATCTGTAATATTTCACCTGTGCTTACCGTGACTGACAGACTGAAAGACACAATGTCTAGACCAAGGTGTGCTGGCAAAAAATCCTGATCTGTCTGCAGGTTTATCAGCTTTTACCAAATGTTATTGGCTTGAGACTGTCAGAGCCTGAGGGGTCCTCAATTAACACCCAGTATTGTGCACCTGGAGAGCTCTGTCAAAGAGCCTTCTGTTAGAAAGACCTAATACTGCACAGAAAATTACAGCAGTTCTCTTACCAGGAAACCACTGGTCTATCAAAGAGTTGACATGATCTGTGATGAAAGCCATTGCTGAAAAGTCTCTCACTTCTGACTGGGAAATGATTTTAATTCCACCACTTTTTTTCTTTTTCCAGTTCACATCAGAAGACTCGACACTGTGTAAGAAAGGCAAAAGACAGCCCCATGAAGCTTTGGTGAAGTATCAGTGTCAGCAAACTTTCTTCCTCGCAGGAAACCTGAATTACATAACAACATGTAGTTCATAAGTAATCAAAAAAGAAATGCCAATTGCTCACAATGGGTGAATGCTACAGAAGGTCAGACCCAGAGAAAACTCTGGCCTAAGTGAATTCAGTATAATAGAGACTTTTGACAGAAACGCCCCTTACAGAATGATAGAAGGATAAGAATTTTATAAAATTTATAAATTTATATAATAATTTATAAAATTCCAGTGATTTTTTGTTACTATAACTTCCAAAAACTGTTTGGAAGAGTTTATGGACATAATTTTTGTGTAATGCCCACAAAAGCAAACAAACCCCAAACCCAACCCAAATCCCCCACCCATTTAATACAAAGAGCTGAGTTCTGTAACTCCCTGAGGTACATAGAGAGATAAGAGGTTGACCACCACCATGGTCCAGAATTAAGGATTCCAGTGTGTGATTTGCAACGTCTGGGTGCAAATCTCTACTCAGCCACAGACTGTGTAGATGAACTCAGGAAAGTCACCGTGCCCCTTCTGGTTTCCAACCATGCAACAGCATCAATGGTTCCTCCCTATCCTGCCAGTGACTGAAAGAGCAAATGCATCTGCAGATACTACAGAGATTAATGTCTTAATTAGTTGCCTACTCCCTACAGTTGTGAAAGAACATGGACAGCAGGTTTTTCTCCAGGCTTGCAGCCAGCACACACTCTGCCCTGGCCAGCTTAAACCTGTTGTCCACAGTCCCTGAACCACACAGTCTGATAACACAGAAGCACCTCCACTGATCTGAATTATTGCCACATGGTGGTGATGCTTTAGGATTCAGTGGAAAAGCCCCTGCTGTAACAAAATCTTTGCATGTGATAATGTATGATTTTACACTGGTAAAGAGTTCTGCACTGAGTATCGCTTTGTTTTCAGGCCTCTTTAAATCTGTGGCTGCAATAACACATTAGGTTGATATATTCAGAACTGCAAACAATCAGGTACTCATCATTTTTGTCACCAGTTGTTACCAGATGAGTTATGTCTAACAGAGGAGCCTCGTTTTCTACTGATGAGTGAGCATATACCATGAGTTAGGCTCATTCATCTCCATTCAGATGATGCGTTTCATAGTCCCCTGTCATGCATGCTGCATTATGAACACAAATTACCTAAGATAGCCTCCATCAAAGGTAACGAACAGACCTTCCTGCCAGTAAACAGTGTGAGTCCTTTTGACTCGGAATGTGCTGCAGCGGTTCCTTTGGGTGCCTGTGAAGCTGTAGATGGTCACCTTTTTGTTTCTTGTCTTGGTGTTCTTCTTGTTTTCAAAAAGCTGAAACAACAGAAAAGCATGAAAGTCATTAAATCATTGAAATTTCTTAGAAGGATGTTGGTTTAATCAAGAATTAAGGTGACTTCATGTTTTGGCCTTCACACATGTTATCATACCTTTGCCATTTAAGAGCAACTTGTCCTCATAAAATTTCAGTGACAGAATGAAAATACATACAGTAAAAGTTGTTTTATAGCAATGAAAGTATTTTTCATGCACTCAAAAGGGAACAATTTCCTATCAGTGAAAAAAGTTAATTCTGTAACTGTGACATTTGTTACATCAATTCTGCATTTGCAGAAGTCTTACAAGCCTAAAGAAGAGCTAAATGTTCTAGTGAATGATTAAGTCTGCCCTTAATGTAGAGTTAACTTTTCCACCTGTTTCAGTGGGAGGAAGATGGCTTTTCTCCAAGACACTTCAAACCAGCACTTGGAGCAAAATGTATTTTAAAACCAAAGACTTATCTGCAGAACTCCACTGTATTCATTGCTCTAATGCTTATTTGTCTGCAGATGGGTTAGATGCCTGGAATCTTTTCCATTCACTGCAGTGAGGACTGGATGAGGTCCCTAGCAAAGGTGCTCTAGGGTTACATAGTGCCCTTGAGGATGTAAGCAAGGGGTTGCCAAGACAGTCCATTAAAACAGGTAAAGTTATTACATGGTTTGAGAAGCTTGGAACACTGAGGGCCTTCCAAACCTAGGCATCATGTTTTCCACGTTCTGTACATCAATGACAGAACACACTTTAAATGGATAGCTGTTAAGAAGATACCACAGTAGTACTAAAAATATTTTGCAGGTGTTTATTGTGGTTTCCAGCAGGGCTATGTTTCTATGTTTTCAGATATAAGCTGCTGCAAAAATAAGTCTGTAATAACATTAAAATTCACTTAGCTTTCAGAACCTTACAAGCACTGCTTTAATGATAGGCATACCACTTGCACTAATAGGGTGCCTGCCTGCACTCATTATCACATTAAGGCAACAGTCCTGTAATTTTCTTCTCATTTAAACCCATATAGATTCAGATAGCTGACTTTACTGGAGCTATTCCAGATCTCCTCTGGCAAATTATGTGAGCAGAGCCTGGCCCACTGGAACGGTCATGGACAAGAGCCACAGGCAGAACTCCAATTACTTGTAATTGGAAGATGCTGGAGGTACTGAGACCTTCCAGGGGATCATGTTATAAAGAGGCTGTGGAGAACACAGGCTTTCTTCCCCAGTGCCAATCTGCTGTTCTAAATGACACCTACTGTGAAAACAGAATCAGATTTTGAGTGCAGAGTCTCATTTCTCCTTATTTACTAAAATAACATTATTGAAATCTGTGACTGAAGAAAGCTGGATATGAAGAGACACCCACTTAACACTACACTGAACAACTTTAGCTGTCTTCTTTTGCTTGCAGAGAGATACAGCAACCTACCTGGAGGTCCATCTCAGCCAAGCTAATTAACATTCGGGCTATGAATCTTTGCCAAAAGCCAACTGGGACAAAACTCATCTTGAAGACCCTTTGGACTGTGTTTGTGGTCTGGTGGCAGAGCCCATGGATATCTAATGCTGGCTTGGTAGGAAGCAGATGAGGGAGGAGGTAGCTGAAACACATCAAATTCAACAGCTCAGATTTTAGCTACAGCTTGTAACAGTGAGTGTATTGTTACTGGATAATAAGGCAATTCAGTCTCCAAAGAGATTTTTAATGGCACAGCCTACTGCATATAAAAAAGCTTTTAGAATAAAGGCGCTGCAGCAATACATGGAGAAATTCATTTACACTATGGAAGCAAGCAGGGCAAAGCAGACATTACATAATTCAGCCAGGGCTATTGGACAGGGCTAAAACTGATGTAATGAGCAGGACATTTGTGTATGCATTAAAATATAAGAGTCATTAGAACAGCTGTGATGTTGGGAGTCATTATTTTGGTATCTTTACTACTCTGGTAGTAGAGCAGAGAATTACAGCTGTATTACAGCTGTGCTCCTGTGTGGAACAGAAGATAAATGCAAGAACAACCTATACCAGCTCAGCTTCAGTAAGTCCAGAAGGTGGGGGGAGGAGGTACTGTGGGAAGTGGCAGTGAGGCTGCAAGGACTGGGGCTGCTCTCATTCTCACCCCAGTCCCAGGATGAGAGCATCTTACAGGTCAACATGATAGGGTTTCCTGCTGCACCAACACTGCAGCTGATGGACTCCCTACCACATCCCTGACAAAGTCCTGGCCAAGAGTGTACTTTGCCAGGCTGATGCCAGCAGAGATAACACTTGTCTTGCTCACTCTCCTCCTGCAACCAGGTTATTAGGTTCTTTGCCCATGTGTAGAGGAGACTCAGTTCTAGCCAAGTCAGAAGTAACAGAGCTACCCTGGTGTAGAGGACCACAAATTTTTCAGATCTACCAGTAAGCTCAGAGTATTCATTTGTCCTGATCTTTAATATTGGGGAAGCTTTTGGAAGACAAGAACTGTTTTGAAAACAATGAGCTTAGGGCTTTCAATACCTGCCAATAATCTCTTGACAATGATACTCTTCAGTACCAAATACATTCCAAAATGCCTATATGATCAAATAATCTTACATGCTTATAAACAGAAATACTGCTGCATTATCAGTGTTGAGCCTGAGAAAATGTGTTGGCATCTGGGGCTCATCATTGACGGGCACAATGACAGCAATGAGGCAAATGGCCAAGAGGCTTGACCAAAATAACAGTGGTAGGGTCTAAACACATAACTAGAACTAATGCTGGGTCCAAATTCAGTGCTTTAAGCCTATTATGTTTTCTCTCTAGCAGCTGCAATATTCTGTAAAACCTGAAATATCAGCTCAGAAAAAACAGCCATCACGAGACAACAGCTCTCTCCATATGTCACAGTCCATAACATCTGATGACATTTTAAGATTGAATTATCCGATCCATAAAACATCTTTGGAATGTAAAACTGATAAAGATTTCTCTCCACTTATAAATTACAGTAAGAATGGACATACTTTCAACCCTGTTTTAACAAGCAGAACAAAGCTAAATTACATGCACCTTAGGCAGAAAAGTGGAGTGCATCAAACTACAAGCTCTTGCTCTATAAAGGTAGTGGATGCATCATATGACAGCCAATACATTTTCCCCAGCCCATCCAAGAAAGGGTGTAGGAGAATAAGAAGGCCAGTGAGGCCCTTCTGGACCACAACTATATAGTGGATTATAATACAGATGGTGATTCGATGCTCTTGAACAACAGCCAATGCAAATTTTGAAACTATGTGAAACATGCCCTCATCCACCCTTTCAGAACAGAAACTGGCAGCTGCCTCCTCTACTGACTGCACAGAAACTCTCTCTGGCAATCTATACAATAATTGCAGAAGCACAGAAACAAATAACTGCTCTGTGTCTGGCTAGTACATTAAATTAATCCAACCTGCTAAGAGCTACAGTCCGTCAGTGGGAAGAATATTCTGCTAATGTGGCTTGGATTGCTCTAAAAAAGATTGGGCAGGCCATGAAAAAGCAGTTTCCTTGTTCCTGAGGCACAAACAATGTAATTGCCTTGGAGAAAAATGGCAGATAGTGACAAGGAGTCCAAAAGGCATTTTGGACTAAGCAGAAACATTGCTGCTTTATCTGTGTTAAGCCTGAGAAAATTTGTTGGCATCCGGGTCTGGATAAGTGACAGGCATAATGACAGCACAGAGAATGCTGCACTTGTGCTGGCATTCAGAGCTCCCGAGAGGCTCAGGGCGATGCAGCCGTGCTGTCCTGGAAGGGCAAGGAAGTGAAATGCAAATGCCACATCAAAAGTGCAATACAACTACGGTTTCACTGCTAACACAACAACAGGCTGTCGCCAAGCAGATGGGAGAGAGAAAAATAGCAGGGAACTCTGCCCAGAGGAAGAGGGATCGGGGGGCAGATGGGAGGAGGACTCATTAACATTTAAAGAGAATGAGGTTTCCTAGACCATTTCTAGGAAAACTATTGATCAACACCTATTGAGGCTAAAAATGTTACTGAAGCTCCACTTTCCTGATTTCACTAGAAATAAAACACTGCTACGTTCTGAACTGACAATTATTGACTACCCAGAGTTTTCTGCCATACTCTTAAGTGAGGATCTTTCACTGGAAACAGATGACTCCAGCCCATCTATGTTTCAGGCCTGGCAGCCAGGAGCCTCACATCCTCTCTCAGCTGCAGTCATCCTGGCTGAGCCCTTACAGCTTCCAGCTCCTCATTGCCACATCCCTGGTGGTGTCATCACCCTTCTGTGCTGGTGGCTGAGCCTCTCACTAACCTCAAAGCACCGAGTGGACAAAGACTTGCTTTGGAAAGTTCTCACACTAGCCTGTCTGGACCAAAGGATACTCATGCCAGGAAATACAGCCCAAGTGGATGGGTGCCTTCCATTACACTGTTTAATGCGCTCAAATATCTTCTCATAGCAAGATCCTTGTCAAGACAAATTCTGTTTGATTAAACAGACATTCTTCTCCAGCCTGGCTAAATATCTTTAATTATCAACATACCTGTTATTGGCCACTGGCAGTGCAATTTCAAACTTGGCCAAGAACTGGAAGTACTGCTCTTCAGTTTGCTCAGTGAAGCCCGTCCCAACCAGCAGCATTCTGAGATCCTCTGCTCTGATGACTCCATTCTTAGCTACAGACTTGGAGCTCTTGATGTTGAAAATCCTCTGTAGACACTCTGAGAGCCAGACAGGGTCAAGGAAGTAGAGGTTTCTCAGGCCATGGCTTGTGTCTGGGAAGTGCAGTAGTGTACCCGTTTCTATGAGAAAATTAATTGCTGCAAAAAATAAAGAATTGTAGATTAGCACTAGACCAACATTAGGAAACCACAGTGCAGATGACTAAGATTATGAGGCAGTCTGTGCAGTTTTAGGCATACCAGATATAGCCAGCACATAGCCAAGCCAAGAGTATAACATTTCTCTGAGGAGTGCTGCTATCTGGCACTCCGCTGTTAAACCCACATCTCATTGCTTTACAGTCAGTATTTCTGTCCCTATCACAGCTCCCCTCTACCCTCCTGCCATCCTCACAGAGAAGTGCTCCTGCAGAGCAAGGCCTCCATAAAGATCAGAGGAGTGGGGCTCTACAGAGAAAACAACCTTGAAACTATGGCAGCCTCATCCTTCACAGAGCAGAAATAACATCAAAGCTTGTTTAAAATAAGATAAATTGGTAGCCTCAGACCATCCTAGAAACTTCCCAGCCCTCTCCCCAAACCCTCATTCCTAGTTTTATATCTTACCAATTTCCAAAGTGACCTCTACACAAGTGCAGAGCACTCTGCAACTGGTTTTATTTGCACAGCAGTTACCTGGTGGGCTTCCCCTCTGCCCATTATTATTATTCATGGAATATTTCAGTTGGTCACACATACTGATTTCCAAGAAATTACTGGTCTGCTCTGACGTACCAGTCTGCAAATCTTCATAGTCTTTGATATCATTTCCAGGTGTTTGCTCAATGATCAGTTCTATCTGTCTGTCTGTTAAATACTGTACGTCATCATTCTGACTTCTCCTATGCTGTTCCGCAAGGACAGCTTCTTGAAGACTAAGGTAACTTCTTGGTATCTGCAAGCCACAAGACAAAAATAGAAGGATCGATACGAGACAGCAATCACTCTGCTGGAGATGAAGTGGCTAAGTCATCTCCCTTTTAAAGGGAAATTACAGTTCTGTCTTTTCCCAAAGCCAGATAGGCATCTTATTGTTGATGTAGAAGGCATACAAAGTATGTAACTCCTAACGTTCACCTTCCAATCCAAAACCAAGCCCCCCAAAAGCCTCCTTTTGGTAAGGATCACCACCCACTAGAAAGAGCAGTTCTCACCAATCTCCCTGCAAGTTTCTGTGAGCAAATTGAGCTGCCGACATCCTTCATGTTGCAAGTGACATGGAAAATCAGCTGTCGGAGTCCATCGAGGCCTTCCAGAGTCTTACATGAGAGCTCACTGCAAAAGTCATGCAAGGGTGAAGATTATCAAACCTTATCAGCACACCGACTTCCTTTACAGGCTCACTTTCTCCTATCAGTGACTTTCAATTTCCTGTGTGAGGTGAATGGGAGGAAGGCTGTCAGTGAACATTTTTAGCTTTGGAGAAAAGCCTGGAAAAGGTATGCTAGGCCAACCTGTGCTCTGCCTGCTTCACTCACTGTGCATTATTCTATTCCCTATGCACTGTCATCTCTGGGGACTTCCCTGGCAGACTGACCAAAATCTTTTTGACCCTCTTTCCCTTCATTGCTGCACATATCCTGTAAGGGACTTCAGGAAGAAGGAAAACACAGTGTTCTGGCAATCGCTGGAGAAGAGTCCAGTTCTCTCTCTCCTCAGATCAAAGAGGCACGATGATGACTACCAGACACCTATTCTCACCCTCGTTCAGCTGGATTCTGTAATCTGGGAATTGATGCTGGCCTTCATCGTCTCTTTAACAGCTAAAAACCTGCTTGCTCCAGCTCCTTCTATTTTTGGTCTTCTTTTGGGCTGGATAAGAATGGCTCATTTCCACTTTCCCCAACAAAGGGTCTTTCTGACTGATTCTACACATGTTCCAGTGGCAGACAGAAAATCCTCTTCTAAAGCAATGTGCCTTATCTTAAACCCCAGACATTGGTGGCACTGGGATCACTGAGATGTTGGAGGACCTGCACTGATAAAACCATTCTGGGCTCACCCACACAAGGATTTCACAACACATGCTGCTCTGGCTGCCTGGAGTGCTGCTCAGAGGAGCCCACATCTCAAGTGGATGCTGGGGTGTAAAGAGGAAGCATGGGGGAGAGGAAGTACAAAATCAGGCACAACTCCAACTGGGAGGAAATGCAGAGGAAAAGGAAGGTGAAGGGGAACATGTAGGATATGTGGCAGAGTGAAAGAAAGTCCCCTTGAGAAAGAATGACTGACATCATGTTAGGATGCTCTGTGGTGATGGGAAAAGAGGCTTGAGGAGACTGAAGCACAAAGTTTTCTCTTTCTCACTGTGAGCCTCTATGCCTCACACCGAGTCCCTGGTACTCCTCCTAACAGGAAAGAGCCAGCTGGGATGCCGGACACAGAGCCCGCATCTGCAGAACGGATCATGGGAGGTCTCCTGATGACTTTGCCAGGCAGCAGATGGAAAGCGCTAGGGACATTGCAGTGCCCTTCTTTACTTGCCAGCTGCCACCTGCTCTTTGCCCCAGGCATTGGTGATTTCACACTGCTTGGTGCCAGCCTGCTGCATCCACATTCCCCCCATGCTGTGCGCTCCTGTGGCTGACAGATCCGCTCCTTTCTCCTCTCCCCAAGGGCACTCTCTGTCAGCTGAAGGGAGAGAGCAGCATCAGACTGCATGACCTGACACTGATCTTCCAGACAGCATCACCCTCTGTTAATCACATCCTGAGAACTCAAATGACACAGGTTTGGATTGTCAGAAGGCTCAGGGGGCTGACCCACTACTTGCCCTGCCATGTGAGCTGTGTTCTCACGTCAAGAGGTCTCCTCTTAATAAACACCACAGCACCCACCCTGTAAAAGTCATGCTCTCAAGCTCTGCAGTGTTAATTACTCAATCTGTACTTTCTCTCCTTGGAACTAAGACTGTATCACCATTTAATGGTGAGAAAGCCAAGTGGAGCAGGAGCACTAAAACAAGCTGGCCTGAGGTCATGACTTTGGACCTTCCAGCTCTCAGACCCATGATCAGACCCCTGAGCAACACTGAACTTCTCTCTAATTATACTACATTATCCGAGTCAAAAATAGATGAAACGCAATGCTGACATGTCTTTTAAATCAGCTCCGTTGCCAAGGAGATTGAGTATTGCAAAATGGTTTAAAGTGACATCAAACAGAGTGACTGAGCTCCATAAAGGCACGAGTACTTACTGCAGGTGCTTGAACGTGATATCTGGGAAGCCAGTTGCTCTGGATCCAGAGGGAGACCGGCAGAGAGCCAAGACATATGCCCTAAGAGTTGCTATCCTCTCAACGCGGAACTTAGTTTCAATTAAATCAAGGTGTGTTCCAACCACTAATACCACTGAATTTGGAGCTTTGGCCTGCAAAGGGAAAACACTGACAATGATCTCATCCAGATTATGTCATGGTAAATTCAGTGAGGACATGTGAAAAGTAGAATATTTAAGAGGCGGTAGTCATACACATTAATAAAATGGAATATATATTTATATAAAAAATGGCTGCAACCTGTTGTGACAGTTTGACAACAGCAACAAGTGATATGGGTATTACAGAATTCCTCCTGCAGAATACAGCTTAATCATCTGCTGCTACTGCAAAGCAGAAAACTGTCAGTTTGGGTTTATTACATCAGGTCTTAACATACAGGGAGTTGCCATGTGGTATTAAGGTGCTATGAGCCAGCCAAACGATGGCAACTCTGTCCACCCAGACAAAGGAAAAGTTAGCTTAACCTGTAGCCAGAAGATCTGATACCCTGCGAAAGCCCAGTTACACTCTGGAATGGGTACCAGAGGAAGTTATGCAAACTTTTTCACTGGCGGTATATGGAGAGGAGAGATAAACTGTTAGAAAAGTCTCAATCTACTTAATCCTGAATCAGTGCAAAGGAATGGATTAGATGATCTCGTGTTTGTTTCCAGCTCTTCCATGATTCTCTTACAGCACTGGAATGTATCCAGATTTCAGGGAATGCGCTGCCAAATACAGTGGGATTGCACAGCCTCAAGCAGAGATCAGCCTGCTGATCCAAATGACTTTGGCCACAGAAGCCTATTCAGATGCAGAAATACATGCTTATTTGCAGCCAATCCATTTCCCTCTTATGATGCCCACTGAGATGTCCTAACTTGAATGACACCAACCTTGAACCCCGTGCAGACAAAGGAGCGATGGCTGTACCAAGTCAGACCAAAGGGCCCACTTGGCCAAACATTCTTGTTGGTGCTAACAAAGAGTACAGGCACAGGGCAGGCATGCACAGATTTTTCTTGGTGTGCTCTCCCAGTATCCTGCAGCTCACCATCTTTCTGAGATTTCCCTCAATTAATAGCACTTGATGTATTTTTATTCCACCAGTCCTTTTTTCAGCCTCTGACACCCACAGCAGATTGTAGCTTTGCCACCTAGTTTGGGGGTTTGATTGCTGCTGACCATTATGCTGGTATTTCTGTAACGTCAAGATGTTTCTTTTCTGAGCAGCACTTGCTTTGAACCCATTTTTGTGTAATATTAAAACAGATATAAAATAATAAACATTTATAAAACAACTATTAACATTGTATTACAAAAATCAACTCCAATGAACTCGCTGTAGCTCTGAGTCTCAGCTGACAGCTGTCTGGGAGATACTCTCCAGCTTACCTGAATCTAAAGTGTTAAAAATATAACCTAAAGACTAATGTGTGTCTAACCCCACAGAAGAAAGAAAATGCTTCAAACCCCCCATGGAGCACAGTGTGGTCAAACACTAATTCCAAAATAAGTATGTCCAGCCTTACTTAGCAAGGGTTTATAAATCAGCTTTTGTTTCAGTCTCTGATGTGTGCGAGGGGGAACAAAGCAAATGATAAATTTAAACCATTAAATATAGCAAAACGCCTACAGCGCAATGGAAAATTAATTCCAAAAGCTATGCAAAATTCAGAGCTTGCAGAGTTTTGGAAAGCAGACCAGAAAGAATCTGTAATATCACATATCTGTGTGCTGAGCTGCTACTTGATAAACACATACTCCAAAGTCCACCAGTGACTTCTTACCTCGATATTCAGCAACCAGAACTGCAAGTTTGCCACAGCTTCTTCCCCCAGTGCCAAGTTCCATACCACTATGTACAATGCTTTGTCTGTGAAGAAACACTGATTGACTGTAGACATGCTCGCTGGGCCTCCGATATCCCAGACATTGAACTCCACTGAATCAACCTACTTAGACAAAGAGGAGTGTTCAAATCAAACGGTCGCAGTAAATCACAGGGAGATAATAGCTGAAGTATAAACCTACGCCTGCATAATGTATGACACAAGAAGGGTTTCAATGTCCTAATTGTGCCTCCAGGAAAGATAAATCAACAAGCAATTGTTAAGCATAGCTACCACTTCCCCACAGGAAATCAAGACTAATTAGTTGCTGCTAAAATGATAGAGGTGCCCTTGATGCTGGTAAATCTCCAGTTGATGCTGTAGATTCTCCAGTACAAACAAGGGTCTTATTCTGAGCCCTGCATTTCACTGCATCTGGAATAGAAACTGTTTCATCCTTGTCAGTGCCACGCTCGACAGGACTGCTGAAGTTACTTATCTGCCATGGCTGTGGGGAACAGGAAACCCCCTGCTGAAATCACTTCCACTGAGCTCAGCCCTAGCTGAGCCAAAGAGAATATAGATGCTCAGGAGATGGGAAACTTCTCAAGCCTTTCATAAAGGCCTCCTGCACGTTCCTCAGAGGTTTCTGACGTGTGTGTCACACCAGAGACAAGGCAGAATTACAGCTATTGTAAAGCAGACTCACTGATTTTGGGGGAATGCATAAATGGAGGCATCTCTAGCTCAGGTTCTCTTCCAAGTATCTCAGCACCCATTCCTCCATGCACCCCACACAACAGCACTAAGAGGGAGGATGGCTTTCTATTTAAAAGATATTCAGGCTCCCAGCAGCTTCTGTAGGAAGCACCTACAGACCTTGGAGGCTTCTAAATCCTTTGTCCCTGTGAGGCAAGAAGCCTGTGACATGAAAGAAAACCAAACTCTGCTCTGGCCACCATCCTCAGAGCATCATGTAATGTCAAGTGGGCTCTGTTTACTGGTCCAGGTCCAAGTACTGACTGATCCCACATGACAAGTTACCCTATGAGATTTCAGCAAGGAGCTAAGTATCTCAGTAGGGCTCTGATGTCCTAGCATAGTCCTAGTTTGAAGTTTTCCAGAAACAGCTGGAAGAACTTCCATATTGTTTTAAGCCAAACCCTAATTAGCACAAGGACTGCTTTGTTCATCCAAAAGACCTTCAGCTGTGGGTGCCTGTATGGAAAGACAGAGACACAGAGGTAGGGACAAAGCCTGTTCAACATCTTGGTCCCACTCCAGGTCTCTGATGCTGTCTAGGTTTTTATTTCATTCAATTGCTCTTCAATACAAAATGAACAAATCCCTTCTCCCACCAAAGTCTTCTCTTTAAAGAGTCAGGCTGTGCTTGCTCTGTTTCTTTCTGTCTCTGGCCTGGCACTCTTTGCTGTATAATAGCTCAACTCAGCAGGGTCCTCTGCTCCTTCCAGAACAGTCTGGTGGTCATGGCTCTCCTCCGGAAATGGAGAGCCATACATTTGCACGCCCTCAGCTCCGACAAGACCTCAGGACCAATTCTGCATGCTCTAATCTCTGTGTTACTACACAGGCAGTGGACAGGGCCACCTACAAACCCTCGAATGAATGCAGTGCAGTCCAAATGAGTTCAGTATGGGTTGACACACTCCCCGAATGAGCCATCTGAGATCTGGGTGTTTGAGGCGTGCCTTAGACATCCCTGGGTCACACTTGAGGTCAGGCATCCTAACTTCCACCCACCTTCCCCATCTAGGACAGTTCAGATATCAAGGGAGTCCAGCTTTAGATAGTGATGTCCCATTTTCTGGCCCCAAATGAAAGGACAGTCTGCTTTAGAGAAGCTGATTTAAAACATTCTTTCAAAATCAGTGTCCAAAAACCACCCAAGCTGGGAAAGCCAGAGTTTAGGCTCACTTTCTTTGGGATACAAAGTTGAGTGCTCAGGAAAACAGAACTGTCCTCTAGTACTGAAACAGAGGAATTGTGAAGGGTCTAAAAACATGTCACTTGCAAGACCTGGCTCACAGGTACTGGAAGCTGTTCTCTGTAAAGGGACAGACAATTTCAGCCCAAAAGGGATACTGCAGGGCTCAAACATCCCACTGGGGCTAAAGATCCTGGAATGTTTTTCACCTTTGCCTTGTGTCCCACTGGCTTAGGGAGCTCCCATTTTGTTGTACGGATGGTGGCATCACTGTGCATCATCTGAGGGACTTTTCCTGTCTGCAGGATCTCAACCAGTGTTGACTTTCCCTGCCGTGGAGGACCGATGATGATCATCTTCATCAACTTGCACTTCTCTGCCTTGCGCAGCTGTGCTCGTAAGTATGCCAGCACTGTTTTAGGGCCTATGAGGGGGAAGTGAACAGGCTTTATCTGTGGTTCGCAGTTACAAATGTACATATGTAGAGCAGGACTGCACAAAACCTACTGCTGCAGACACATCAGCTGAATTAATATTTTCCCCGAGTTTCACTGTGGGCTGAGACAACCCAGAGAATAAACAAAGAAACCTCTAGTGGACAAACCTGAGACAGAGACCCCAGAAAAAGGTCACTGCTCTGAGGCTCCACAATGGAGCACTGTAAGAAGAGACAAATGCTGTGGCTCGTATGCTTCAGAAGCTGAAAGGAAACATAAAATACTAATTTAGTATTGGAAAATACTCAGTTTTTCCTTCTACTTTTATGTTTCCAGTTAAAATTAGATTTAGGCTTCAACAGTGTGCTGGAGAGGGAATAATTCCCAATAACTTTGTTCCCACAGGATTTTCTTATTAAAACACACAAAAAAGAAGACAGTATTGTAATAGATCCAAAAACCTAGCAGTTTACAATAAAGTCACTTCAATGCGACTCTGACTGCTGATCCTAAACACTTCAGTCTTTACAAAGGCCATCTAAATACCCTAAAATATACATATTCAGGAAGCAAGCCATGGAATTTATGTGGTATGCATAGTGCAAATGAAATATTGCATTTGTAAGTAATAATTTTAACATGTGATCTATCTTAAATTGATCTTATAGCCAGAGCTTAGCACCGATTATCAAATTTGCAAATATGCAGAAGAAGTTTCCCTGTGCAATTCCAGTTATCCACAACAAGGGCCTGGGCACCCACTGTCATTAGGAGTATTAAAAAGGGAGTGATTTTCATTATATGTTCAGTCAGTTTAATAAAGAACACATAGGCTCAGCCTTACCCTCTTTCCTGATCTCTGCAGGAACGTTACCGATACTTAGTTCCTCGATATCCAGCTGCCAGAGATTAGCCAGCTGCCCAAGCTCTGGAGGAAGCTCTCGGATACCAGGGTTACTGTACAAAAACAAATAAATCTACCAACAACCAGGCTTTGTGTGTAAGTAGCTGCTCTCACGGACTCTCAGATTACACTATTCTCTCCTTGCAGAAATCTTCCATTAACATTTTAATAAGACTACTCAGCACTTTAATAGTAATTTCCATCCTAAAAGTGATGTATAACCTCAATTTATCCTCTGAGGCAGACAACTGTAATCATCTTTACTGGATAGCTGAAGAAATAAGGGCAAAAATGATGAGTTAGTCACTCTAACGTTATAGAAGCTGACAGCAAAAAAGCCAGAATGAACTAGAGACACATTAGATTCCCAGGCCTGTGTTCAAAGCATTAGATCATCTTCCTTAATTCAAAAGCCCAGCCTCCTCCTTATCTGAAGCAAATGACAGGCACAGTTTTAACAAGGGGCTAACTATTTCCAGCGTTTTGAGTTCAAAAGCACTGGACATCTGGGCTGGGGCTCCGCAAAAGACTGGTCACTAAAACAACACAGATATAATAATATTGCATAGATTTTCCAGAACACGGACTTACTTTCCTAAATAAAGTTCTGTTAAACCTTTCAGAAGGCAAACGGATGGAGGGACAGAGTCCAGCTGATTGTCATTCAGATAAAGGACTTCCAGAGAATCACTCAGAAATGCTGGAAATTCCAAAAAAGTACCTGGAACAAGACAGGAAACAAGTTGTACCTTTAAAACATAACAGTCACCAAAGCTCTGAACCAAGAGCCTTCACCTTAACTTTGTAGGCAGGACATGAGGTCATGTTCCTTGGCAGAAACCACCATGAAGCAACAGCAGAAAAGCAAACAGTCTTCAATGGCAAGCACACATTGATGCCCACATCTCACATTTTTAAAGCCATGGTGATGCATGTGTTGGAAGGTGACAGTCTCCAGGACTTCTGGGTTACTGAAGGAGGAACTATAGGCCCGCTAACATGACTATATGTCAGAGGATGAGTGGTATTATATTTCTTGCTGTTGAATAGCTGGTAATACCTTGTGAACTGCCTCTATCCCAGCCTGACAGCTGGCAGGGAAAGGGCATACCAAGGGCACCACTGGTTCTCAACATGTTTTTCCCCATGTTGCCTGACAAAAGCCAGAAGCCAGTCAGAATTCATGTTCAGGCCCCCATGTCACATCCTGGAGCAATTTATGGTGGATCGAAGTCAATAACAACAGAGAAGAAAACCCAAACTGCAGCTTACAGACTGCCAACCTATGCCTCTAAAACACTGTTCCCATTTGCCCCTCTGCTGTCTCAGGCTGCAAGGTCTCAGGGCACTTTGGATTTCCCATGTATCTGAACAGCAACCAGCGTATTTTGGGAGCCACCCAAGCAGTAATAGCAGCGACTGCATGGCTGAGTTGCTGCTGCTCGAGAGGTTCAAACAAAGGGAAATTCAGTTGGTTCCAAAGAGCATCATTTCACTCCACAAATTACTCCTGGGATAGTGGCATGAAAAGCTGCCATGAATTGTGTTGCTGTCTTAAGAGTGTCACAACTATCTGCCAAGCAGCATCCTGAAGTCAAGGAAAAACTAGGCCACACAAGGACAAACAGATTCTGAGTCTCTGATTAGGAAAGTACAACCACCTCCATCTGCTGCCTCCATGGTCAATGAAAGCAGTGATGCTTCTATTGATGTGAGACACGTCCTTCCTCAAGGATAGGACAGTTGCACTTCCACCAAGATCTTCCCTTACAGAGAAGACTTGAGGAACTGTAACTAGACTTAGCTGAAAAGGGGAAAATAGAAAGTAAACGGAAGAGGTTTTCTCAGGAGAAAATTCCCCACTTCTAATATTAACAGCATTTCGAGCCTGAGCTATGATCAGAAAAGAAGATAGAGCCCTACTGTCTGCAGGGGTGTTTTATGCACGTGACAGAACTGTCTGCTGTGGGCAGGGTGTCACAGTCCTCCTTTGAGGCTTGAAATAAGAAAATCATCTTTGGGATTATTTTAGGAGAACAGCAGGCTCATTCATGGATTCAATTCACTTCCTTTCTGGCTCATCACTGGACTTAAACTTTTCATTGTTCCTTTTCAGTATGCACCTAGGCACAGACAGATTTAGTCCTCTTGGACACGTAGGCTCCTAAAATAGTGGCAATACTCTATTCACCAAAGAGTCCCAGGCAGAAAGGAGTGTTCTATATTGGAAGCAAGCTCGAGGTGTTTATGAATTGTAATTATTTATTCATGAGTTATTTATGATTTCTCTGGCTTCAGCTCAAATTTTCTTTTAAAGAACTGCAGAAAAATTAAAACAAATCCCATCTTGAAAATATATTTTTGGATGAGTAAACGCCATCAACCCCATGTGCGTGTGCAAGAAGTTATTCTGGGATTTATCAATCAAATATAGTGAGCACCCATAAATTATTCTCTTTAAATAATCTAGACTTAAGTAAACAGCTTTGTTGGTAAAATGAGATGAAAACCTGCCCCCCACCTCGCTTGGAGACTTCTGTGAGCAGCTGATGTACTTAAGCTTCTGTTTTCTCTTGATGTTCTTTAAATTCTTGGCCACATCCTCTAGTCTCACCAAGCTATACTTGGCAGAGGAACAGAGAGGGGAAAAAAAAGAGCTGGCTTTGCTCTGTCTCTGTGGCTGTTCAACCGTGGCACCAGCCAGGTGGGCTACTCCGTGCCTTCCTGAGGCAACCTCAGGCAGCTTGAAGTTGAACCAGGGTAATTTCAAGCAGTACTAATGCAGAGTCCATGCTCTCCTCCTTTACGCACAGGGGTTATGCTGGGTTTGCAGCATGGAGAAATCTCCATCAGCAGCAACTCCCTTTTCTGGCTGGTTTTACCTGCCTTTGCCCACTGCTCCTGCCCTTCTCTCCCCATTGGGAAATGCTGCTGTATGTAGCACTTCACGGAGAAGCTCTGAGGATATGACAGTCTCCACAAACTCACAAGGTTCAGACTCTTTTTTTCTAAATCTTCCATGTTCAGGATTTCACCAATGCCACAGCATTTCCATTTCCATTTCCTACTTGCAAAACAGCGCAGACCAATCCTGTCTCCTCCTTGGGGTGCACACACAGGACTCAGGACTTGCTGCACAGCAGCCTTTACTTCCATGAGCAGAAAAATGAGCCTCTGACCTTCAGTCCTAACCTAAAGCTATGGCTGTACTTTGTGCATTTACCAGTTTTACGTGTTCGCATTGACCTGAGACCACAATTTCTAGGGGAACAGAGGAAAGCATTTGCTGCAGGAGAGCCTCTCTCTCCTGCAGGCAGCCGAGTGCTGCTCGGATGTGCGTCACGAAGACGCCAGCTCTGTTCCACTCTACGATTTGTAAAGAATGCTTTAGAGCAAGTCATTCTTCAAGGCAGCAGAGAAAGAGAAAGCTCTCCAAGGGCTTTAAAACAAAACAAACAAACCAATATGCAGATGAAGCCCACAGAGAGCAGGAAGGAGTGCAAATATCTGCAGATATTCCTTTGTTCTCTGTAGGATTTCATCTGCATGGATCCAGAACATCTCTTCTGCTCTGCCCCACGCTGGGGGTGCAAATCACAGAGACAGGGAAAAACATGCGTTTTACAAATTCAGCAGCAGGAACAATCCTAAGAGTAATGACACTAATTATGGGTTAATTTCCTTTCAACACACCAGTTAGTACTCTGCTAAAAAGAATAACCTTCATGAAAAGGATAAAAGCTCAGTGAAAGAAACAGGTTTCACTCATTCTTCATCTTTCTATGTCAATGGTAACAACCAGCTGCACCGTTTCTTTTGAAACGTTTAATCTAAATGTATTTCCTCTCAATTTAAAAGCTGTTGCACTTGAAATCACAGATGAATTTACACTGATTTCCCTCCAGCCAAGCTCCACAGATCCCTGCTGCTTCACAGCTTGCTTGGCATTCTCAGCAGTTGCTTCCCTGTGTGCCTTACCTGCCTCTGGGCCACCGCGCACCCTGTTCTTCGTGGTGAAAAAGGGAATCCGCTTCGTTTTGAATCCCTCATCACTCCTGCAGGTCAGACAAAATGGTCACATGTTGAGAACTGGCCTGCAGCTTCATGCCCAGGACACTAGGCAGTGCAGTCTGACCCTGCTCAAGGTTGTGGGATTCACAGCACAGCTTTTACAGGTTCCTGTCTGCTTTTGAGAGATGGGATTGAAACCCGCTGTGCAATCACTCAGCTAGACTCCACCAGCACTTGTCCAGGCCCAATAGTTTTCTTCTGGCAAATTAACAGAGCTCGGCAAGGCAGTGCTTTCAGCTCCCAGGGCGAGAGCACTTGACCCCCAGCTTTATGGGTGTCAAGGTTAAGTAGTCTGTCAAACAGCAAATTGAACAAGCTTCATGAGAAGCACTGGAGAACCGACCTGCTGCCATTCCCTGCTCTCACCAGTGAGCCTCTGACAAGGTGACCCAACAACATGACTCTGGAAATCCACCAAGACATTCAAAAAACAGTAATTTGTCTTTTGCAGCTGACACAGCAACTCATAAGGACTCCAGAACATTTGCTTGTCAGGCACCCAAATGAGAAGATACAAGTATGACACAATTCACTGCAGTTCTGGAGAAGATAAGGGACCTTTAACGCTATGTTAAACATCCCTATTGTAATTTCTAAATACAAGAACACTAGAACTCTTTTATTGGATTTCCTTATTAACATCACTCTTAGAATCATAGAATGATAGAATTGTTTTGGTTGGAAATCATCTCTATGAACTTGCAGCTGGTTACACTTCCATTTCAAAACCAAAGATCTTTCATTTTCTCCAAAACAATCCTCCCACATTACAAACTGCAGTCCAGCAGATGCTTCATGGTTAAGACATACTCCCACAAACTGGTATTTGTAGTGCTGATTGACACCCTGGGTTAAAGACATTTCTACATGCTCTGAAATTGAACTGCCATTATCAGTAATCTACCCACTTAATAAATGATACAGTGTGCTAAATGCCTGAAGAATCAGTAAAGGATAATTCATCACTGTCACAGACACACAATATACTTGAGACATGGTATGTGGATATCAATGCCTGCTCTGCAGGTAATTAATTCACTAGGGACACCCTTTGTATTACACCAGGGATTGGGTTTGCTGTTATTTCTCCAGCTTTTGTTTTCTCAGGCAAAATCTGAAAGAGACACTTACTTCCCAAGTTGGTTTTTTGAAAGATCCAGTGATTTAAGTTGTTTGCAATTCCACTTATCTTGTGAAGGCAATGCAACTAACTGATTTCCCAGCAGCTTCAGGGACACCAAAGCCTAAAAAAGGAATAGCCTGGAGTTAGAAGTCAGAGTCCATCAAATGCAAAGAAAGAGGGTTTTTAACATGGCTATTAAATGACAGAAACATGAAGAAAAGTACATTTTATTCATCAGAACATCCTGTCCGTGCTGCCTAGCATGCAAACATTTCCTTCGTGTTTCCAGCAAGTATATTTTCTGCATGAAGCAACACCATTAGTTCGGGGAGATTATTAGTCTACTTGCTGACAGATGCAATTGGAAACAACCCATCTTAAGAGGACATTTGACTTTTAGTGAGGAAACCTTTCCAAATGGAAAAGAACAGTGTGATTTACCTTCACAGTATGCCACATATGAATGAGAAGTCTTATATATGCGTGTATCAGAGTGGACTTACATCCATTAAGTATACATAAAAATCACCATACAAAACGTGAACTAGTTCACACAAGGAAAATTTGTAATTGTTTTGTTATTACATGTCTATTAAAATGGAAAGGTTTTATATTAACTTTGCCCTATTTCACAGAATCATAGAATGGTTTGTGTTGGAAGGGACCTTAAAGCTCATCCAGTACCAACCCGCTGCCATGGGCAGGGACACCTTCCACTAGAGCAGGTTGCTCACTTTAGACAAGTTACCCATCTACTTTTTGTTTTCCTCACACCAGAGAGAGATTTTAAATACAAGGATTGAAGCTGATGAACACCACACAGTTAATGTCATACAGTTAGGACTCAGCTGCAAATGCCACAAATAAGGTTAATCACAAGCTCTCCTTTAAACTTAACTGAAATAGAAAAGAAAAAAATGCAGTTCCCATTCAGCTTTTTAAAGTTGATGCTCTTCCATCTGCCCTTAACAATAACATCGAGGCTCAAATGATCATTTTCATTTGGTTGAAAAGCCAGTTTCCCACTGAAAAACAGTCTTCTAAATAGAGTTTCCAACCAAGCATATTCTGCAAGTCCCCGTCCCCCCCACCATGAAAACTGAGATAAACAGAACATCAGCTGAATTATCTTGTGCCACGAGTACATATTAATGAATGATACCCCATGGAAATCATGTTTTACCAGCAGTCTTCAGCTTCAAGTGTGTTAAATGTTTTATGTGCTCCCCATAATATAAAAGGTTTATGCCCCTTTTCATCAACCAGGATTAATAACGTCTCACTAAGCCAGTCTGTTGGCCTTCCTCCCCTTTTCTCAGATTGGAAAAAGATGAGTTATCCATGTGACATCAGCCATGGTCAACCAGCTGGAATGGCCATTACCATGCAAACCGCTCCCTCTAGTGATAAGAGAGGGGCAGCACTGGGCCTTGATAGGACGTGAGCAAGGAAAAGCAAAATGTCAAACGGCAGACACAGAGAGTGAACCACTAGAGGAAAGGGTTGGAAAACCGGGCAAACTATAAAACCCTCCCTGCCACTTGAATCTTGACAGCCAATGCTTTTAGCATCATCAGTCTTCCACTGGCTCAAACCTCCCACTGGAAGGAAAACCCCTCCAGTCCACCCTTGGCGCCTGCTGTCAAGCTCTCTCCAGTACCACAGTATGGGGCTCTTCAATGACATTGCTTCAGACTTCTCCCCTGAAATATCCCTGAGCAGAAGGTGGGAGGAAGGGGAGGCTACACGTTCCAGAATTGGCACCAACTTTGTTCTGTGTGGTCTAGCTGGAGTGCTTCATTTGCCATCAACTGTGCCCATGTTACATGTCCCGTCCCTCCCCCGGCGCTCACAAAGGCCACAGTCCAGGATAGCTGAGAGGCTGGTGAGATTACATGTAATGTCCCTGCTCCATAGAGGGAATATCAGTGACTTTCAGCTGGCTAGGGCTCTTTCATGACTGTAAGTCTAGAGATCACCAGTCCTTGGTTTGTAATTGCCTCTTCTCTCTCATCTCCATTTTTGCTGTCTTTCAGGAAGAGAATGGCACTATTTAAGAGAGTCAAAGCTTCAAAGGTAACTTTGATGAGGGACCATCAGCAAAGATTGCACTATCTTCTCTGACACTCCGCACTGGTGCCTTCACATCCCTCTGCAGCCTCTGAGCAGCAGCACCCAGGGAAATGTGCCCTTGAAGCACCATCTAGCGTTTAATATCTGTCATGGTAGCTCCTACCCACTAAGCTTATTTTTAACGCATTCAGAAAAGGACAAGTTTTGGAGACAATAGCACATAAGATACATTCTACTTCAAAAGAAATGCCAATTGAAAACAAACGGTTACCAGAAAGCAAAGTCATGTCTGCAGGGATCACTCAAAGGAACTGTGGAGCAAACAACTTTCAGCCTCTTATTCCAGGCAGAAACATGAGGCACCTTTGCTGCACAGATCCAAACTGGACACAGATATGAGCCATCACTTTTGCATCCCTCCCACAGAAGCCAGCAGTGAAAATCACAAAGCTTCTGCACAAGGATTTACCTCTGTTTCTATCTCCATGGCCCTCAGTTTCACAATCCGGAAGGGAAGCTTGGAGGAAACCCCCAAGTTCTGGTTGGTTTCATGTTGAAACTTTGCAAAGCCACACATTCTGAAGAATTTGGAAGTAAAACTATGGATCTCTGGTGCCCACTGGCAAGAATTATTTAATCTACAAGCTTAGAGATGCCAACTTCCATCATCTAGGGCATTCAAACATGCTATTTTCAGCATAGGAAGATTCATCTATAATTACACAACACTTGTGTGCCAGAGTAAGAAAAAACACAACTATTTGTGAGCACACTTGAGTACATCTATATTTCAGCTAGCTGGAGCTTGCAGCTACAATGCAGTGGTTGTCTTCCAAACTGTGCTCCCAAAAATCTGAAAACCACAGACATCCAGAGAGTTCTTGGAAGCTAGACACCATATCACATTGGACAAGGGTCTGAATGTGGTCATTCAGGGGGTTACAGGCTGCTCAAAGACTCTGTGCAATTGCTGTCTTCACCAACTTAAAGCAGCAGGTAATCTCCTACCTTCATCAGGCAGCCACTGCTATGACTTCAAGGTCTGAGTAGGTATTAAGTACTGCAAAGTAGAAAGAAATGACACTTACTTCAAGCTGGAAGAGTCCTGGGGGAACTTCTTTTAGTGAGTTCTCAGAAAAATCCACTTCTCTGAGGTGATTCTTCCAGAACACAGTCAATGCATCAGGCAGGAATTCCAGTGAGTTTCTAGATGCTTTACAACATTTCTGGAAAACATAAAAGAAAAGAAAACTTATAGTAGTAATAATCTCTTTAAATAATGAGGTAGATCAGGTGTCACATGTTTAGGGCATTCACTCATTCATTCTAGGTGATCTCTTTAGATATTTTGATGTAGAGAAATTATTGTGCATGCAGGTCCATAGGATTTGCTGAGGAGATTCACTCAGTAGACAAATTCTTTGGTGGGCAAAGAAAGTTAGTTTGAAAGTTATCCCCATTTGCTTTTCAACCACTAGCAAACACTTCAGCAAAGTACACTGTCCTCCTGCTATCCCTGTAATAATGAGGAATAAGGTCACAGAGATGGGTGGATTTATAGATGCCCTTGTCAGCCATGCGTTTGGGCAGCTAACTTTGAATAAAGGTTCCATAACATGTTCTGGAACATTTTAGTGTTCCATAAAATGACCCTAACAATAATTATGCTCATATGAACTGTAAAGAAAATTAATACATCCATATAAGACACATTTATAGAAGTTTTCCCCCAATTCCATCAACAGGGTGAGAACAGAGCAGAACCTCAGAAAGACTTCGTCTGAGCCCCATAAACTGAATCAGGCAGGGACACTCAGAACCAGAGCAGCTTTTTAGCCTAAGACATCTGATAGCTTTTTAAGCATCACAGTATAGTTTTTGCATTGTTTCAACAGCTTTTTCAGCCTCTGACTCTGTCAGAGCTGTTTCACTTACCAAGGGGCAGGCCCAGGGATCTGGAAACACTTTCAGCTGATTTCTGGAAACATTCAGTATGTTTAGGGACTTGAAGCAGTATAGAAAAACCGTTGGAAGTTCCACCAACCTGTTGTCAGAGACGTCAAACTCCTGCAGCTTCCTTAACCCAATCCAATTAGTTGCTAGAAAACACAAAACATTGTGGACTTGGTGTAAGCAACCTGATCCAGCAAGATGCTGCATACTTGCTAGGTTAAGAGCAAAAGGATTTCATGAGTGCTAAAACACAGCCAGGCCTTTTCATGTACTTTGGACAAAGGACTGAGAGATGCTAAGCATCCCTAGCTAACACTGTCTTTCAGTCATTACTGACAGTTTGGAGGTCTCCCTTACAGACCTAGGCTTGAAATGTAAGCATAACACTGGGCTGTACATACTGTTTTCCTCATCAAATAACTTCTCCATATAGTTTTTGGAAGCGACGAGTTTTCTAAGGTTTTTAAGATGTAGGAATCCAGAAGGGAGAGTAGAGAGCCTGTTGCTGGATACATCGACCTCAAGTAACCTGTGAATACAGAAGATACTCAGTCAGGCATCAATAAAATGCTAGCAAAGACTCCTGTTGCCATAGACATCTATTTTACCAGGACAGATTTAGATCTGAATGAAAGCAGCTGGAATGTACTCTCACAAGGCAAAGCAAAAAACACTATTTAGAAAATTAACCCTTCCAGGGAGCAGACAGAAGTGGTCTGCATAGACAGCAGGTCTATCTATTGACAGCAAATATCAATTCGAGCCAGCTCAGGGCTTCGACTTAGAGAAGTGAGGCTCACCAGAACTGGAGAAAAGCAGAAGCAACATGAGACAGTACAGCAATAAAAGTCCCTACAACTTGGAAACACTGAGAATGCAAAAGGGCAAATCTTAAGTTAAACCTTGCAGCAGACAGAAAATAAACCAAGAAGCTCCTGCACATGCCCTTCACTTATTGCAGTGTCACACAAGCACAACTGACTCATTTGCACCTACTCTCTGCACAGGTTCAGTTTGCTGTAGGCATTGAGCACACACACCTTGTACATATAATTTCATCGGATGACTGGATGCTGGGTAACTCCGTGAGCTGGTTGTCAGCCAGGCTGAGCTTCCTGAGGTTTATCAGGCCCCATGGGATCACGGATGGAAGGGAGACCAGGCAGTTGGCAGAGAGATCAAGCTCAGTTATCTGACAGGAGATATCAATCAGCCAGTCCAGATCCACCCAGGGCAGTTTGAGGTTTGACCAGTTCACACACAAAACCTGTATATATCAAAGAAAGAGGTAAAACCACATTAGTAAAACCCCAGTTGCTCTCAGCCAGTGTTACACCACTGGGAATGCGGCAGATCAGAGCACAGACCATGAACATTTTGCTCACTTTCCAGTCTGCTTCTAGGAATTAAACTGACTCAGAGATGAAATCATGCCTGGATATCAGCAGCCTCCACCATATAGCTGCTCCATGATCTCACTCCAAAGACCGTGAGCAAGCACAAGCAGGGGGCCTGAACTTCTTCACTAGTCCATACCCCAGCCCCAGTGTGTCCCACCAGCAGCGAGCTGCTTGAAACCAGACTCTCATATGAGAGCTGGGCAGACTCTAATAGGTTGTTCATCCAACAATGTGCAGTGAGTTTCCATGGGGCTGGGCTCCCAGCCCCACAAGATGCATTCACACCCTACACTAGCAGCACAATACGGACAGATAATGGAAACCACTTTAAATCCCGACTCCACAGCCTGAACCCCACTCTGTCTCTTGGACATGGTCTGTATTGCTGCTCAGAACTCCAGGGGACTCTGAGCACCAACAGAGGCCTGGAAGGTCCAGAAAAACCCCTGTGGAGCAGTCAGCTTCTGAAATACTTATGGATCACAGAAGCAAAGAATGGTTGGGGCTGGAAGGGACCTCTAGAGATCATGTAGTCCAACCCCACTGCTAAAGTCGTTCACCTAGAGCAGGTTGTACAGCATCACCTCCACGCAGGTATTGAATACCTACAGAGAAGGAGACTTCACAGCCTCTCTGGGAAGCCTGTTCCAGTGCTCTGACAGCCTCAAAGCAAAGATCATTGCTTGTGCATCTGTAGAGAGGACAGCGACAGATCTGCTGAGTGTGGTAATGACTTCCTAGGAGAAGGCCTGCTGCTGGAATAATCAATATACACCCAAGCACTGCTCTTCCATCTTAAACCTTCCAACAAGCAGCCAAACCATTCCGGGGAAGGTTCAGGTTTTGCAAAGAAACATCTGGGAAAGGCAAGGAAAGGCAAACACCCTCTTGTAAACCATTTCTAAACACTGGAAATTTGCTCAGTATCATTTACAAACATATTTCAGTTGAGACACATGATTTGGGCAGTTGCCTCCCTTCTAGATAATGTTCTGCTGCTTTTGACAGTAAGATGAGGAAGTCTCTTTATCCTCTTTTGGAAGAACAACAGAAGCTGTTGTGAAAGGCATAACTCTTGTTTCAGGCTCCAGCTTGGACAGAAGAAAACATGAACACGTAAGGGTCATTAATGCAAGTAAACAACCCAAGGCTTCATTTTCAAGATCACTTCATTGTGTTCCAATGGGATCTATGTTCCAAAATACACATTTTTTAAATGCTAGCCCCAAAATGTTTTCACAATCTCAGTGGTTTTGACTTAATCCGTCCCAAAGACAGCCTCAATGAAGTGATCCTTACTTCTCCACCAGGAGGCAGCAAGGACCCGACAGCAATTTAGTTTGCTTTCCAATGCCCAGTACTTAGTACTTTTAACCCCAAATTTAAAGTTAAAAGGAATATATTTTGGGAAGGGAGAGAAATAAAAAGGAAACAAAAGTTTATTTCAAATACTTATTTGAGATTCAGAATTCCAAATAATGCAGCTTGCACAGTTTGAATGCCTAGGAGAATGGAATAAAGGGTAGAGCACAAACAGTTGCACTTTTTAGAAACTGATAGTAGTTGTACTTAGTGTAGACATAATGCTCTTCAAATGTTCACTAGTGAAGCCTCAAGACAGCCCTACAAAGAGGAATGGAAATATTATGCCCATTGCATCAACTTGGGAAACCAAGGCAGAGAGCCTGTTTTTCGAATGCTCCACTCCATAAGGCATGCACATAAAACACAGCAAGCCAGCAGCAACAAGAAATCAAATTAAGCAGAGTATCCACTGCTACAGCTAAATACACAGTACTAATGGGAGTTACACTGCAAAGCTTTCACACTGGCACTGAACACACTCTGCTTTACTGCTAGATTTTCCAAGCCTGCATATTTAAGAGCTTCCTGCTTACAAACTCTTGGTTTAATTCTGTATGCAGTTTTCTGTCATTTTCTGTCACCTGTAACAGCCCAAGAGCTGTTTACACCATTGTTTACAGCAATAGTTGTGAGTTACAGTAACAGAGAGTATAAACACATGGGTCAGACTCCCTTTCCATCCCTAGCTACCCCACACTTCAAGAGAGAAGGAGGGATGTGGTAGTGATGCTGAGACTGGGAGACCTTCCCAGCATGAGGAAACCTTACTGGAGAAGAGCACATTTCTGCTGAGACACCTGATCATTTTCTTCTGCTTCCTTGAATTGCCTCAAGAGCTCCTAACAGGAACCAGACTCCAAAATCCAAATAACATAGGAAACCAGCTCTACCTTGGAAACAAAATCCTCAAGTAGTATTAGTACCTGTCTGACTGCTTACACACACTTTCAGGTCACTATCCTATCCTTTAACAGTAACTCTATCTTAGAGAGAGAATTTTCAACTGGTTTAGCTCCCAGCTGAGGCCACCAAAAACTGACCTACAATGGTACACAAGAGGAGGAAGGAGCACATAGCTGGGCAGAGGAGGGCAGCAGCATCACTGTAGCTCCGTCCTAGATGAGCTAAAATTGCCCCCGGTAGAAATATAGTTTCATCAGCAATTAAATTCTCTTACTGATGTCATTTATACCATATTGTGGTTTACAGTGATGCCAGCAACAGCCTCTTTATGTCAAGACAATTAAATCTACATCATGACTTCTGCTCATACAGAAACAAACCCATCACTCTGACAGCGCTGGGTAAAATCGCATGTTCTGCATTAGCAAAACCACATACCACAAATCCCCTGGCCTAGCAAAGAGTGAAAAAGGGGCCCAATCCCCAACTACTCATGCTCCATGTAGATTTTTTATAGGAATGGACTCTTCAGGCTAGAAGACAAAGGTGTAACAAAGTATAACAAAGATCCAGGTACTGAAAGTATAATACAAGCACAGTCTGCCTAGATATGAGAAATGTTTTAACAGGGAATCAGCCATTTTAGCAACTAACCTGATCTGGCAATGAATAGTTTCTCCTGATCCTTTCTTTCCAGGAATGCTAATTTTTTCCAAAAGCTATGCTGAGACTCAGCCAAAATGGGAGAAGAGGGGTTAAATCAGAATGAATAGGGGAAAAACCAAGCTTTTAGGCAGCAGGTCCAGAGGACAAGTCTATGGTCCTTCAGTCACACCCAGGATGCACAGAACTATACAGGCAGTGATGGAAACAAAGACCTGGAGAGCTGCCTTGCTCATTTGGTTTCCTCCTCAGAGGAGAAAGCAGGATCTTGTGGGTTGGGATTCTGAATTCACACTCCAGAGCCCCAGATCTCCTGTGTGACACCAGTCACTGTCTCAGCCTACCCAGACTCTGTTTGACAGTCCATCTGCCCTGGAAGGAGTGAAAATGCACTATAGACTCCAAGTCCCTCCCTTCTCTTCCAGCTTAATTAAACTGCACCAAATAAAGCTGCAATTAAAAGGAATTAGAAAAAAAGAACTGATGGTGCTCATCCCCTCCCTCAGTTCCTTCTTTGTTTCATGATGATGCTCTTCACAGTGCAAAATAGTACTTGTCCTTGAGCACACCTACCAATGCAGTAATAATATCTGTAGCTTTTAGCGAGTGCAAGCAGGACCCTGTATCTCTGCTGTTTCCCATATCAGACTGATACTCATCTCTATTTTGCATTCAGATTGCTGTGTATCATTTACCTCAAAAATGCAGAGCCAGGGCCCCAGGGTATTTAATGTGATAGAAAAGATACCTGAAGAATTCAGATAGGGACTTCTAAAACCACAGACAAGATTATGAAATCCAACACTGGCACCGAACACTGCAGGGTAGGTGTCCCCATCTCCCAGGCAGCTTTTGGAATCTCACCAGTAAGTGCTTTGCACTCTGTCTTCCTCCCCATCCACAGCCAAGGACTGAGTCTCTTTTGAGTGCTGCAAACTCCAGCACCAGCCAAGCCCCTTCATCTGATGAGGGACAGTGGACCAAACTCATCTTGGTGCTAGCAACCCTATGTTAGTGGAGCTACCTTAAGGATTTACTTGGCCCTGCAGTGAAAATGTAATTAAGTGAAAGAAACACTGACAGCAGTGCCACAAAGAAAAGGGATTTCCTCCCCAGCTCATACTCAATCATCTCCACTACCTTCCCAGAAAATCCTGTTTCTTTGATGCCAAAGGTCTATGATGCTGAACTTGCAGAGCCCAGTGATCAGCTCAGCCCTTCTCTATTTGGCACTGGCTGGAGGGCTTGGTGAGAGACAGTGTTCAGAAGCTGTGAGCTCCTGGGCACAGCCTGACTCTGGGCAGCTTATTGCTCTTCAGAGGGCAAGGAAAACCTCTGTGCCTCTGTGGACTTCTCTCTCCTGCCAAACAAAGGATTTCTCAATACAAGTCCTGAAAACTAAATGGAAATATTCTACTGCAGTGATGTCAGGGGATGCACTGAGGGAGACAGGGACTGGAAATTGTGCAGAGGCAAGAAACCATGCTGCTCTTGGGCAAATGGTGAACTATAAATACGAAAGACATTTACTTGGGTTTGAGACCACTTGGTAAGGTGATTGAAAAGGCTGCTGTGCATTTCTCCTAAATAACGTGTCATGCCCCAACAGAACCTCACTCGTTAGATGGGATATTCTGAGGATGGTCATCTAATTCCTCCACTAGTAAAGCTGCTGAGAATCTTGAGTGGAACTGCTGCAGATATCTTCACCGTAACTGAGAAAGCCAGGCAATGATTAAAGAAATCAGAGGTGGATCACACACACAAACACACAGAGAGGTGTTTGCACGCTTCTGCATGAAATTCTTTGCAAAACATTTCCTCTTTCCTGGTCTGTAATGGGAAAAACAGATCTCTCTCACACTGCACACACTGGAAAGTTACATGGATCTCCATGCTGGTGACACCTATCAAAATCTGGAATCTATACCCAGCCACACAGGGAGTCTTTCTGGCATTAGCTACCTGTTCCTGTGAAAAAGGAGCACTTCCTCTCTTTAGCAGGGCAGTAGTTTGCTGTGGAGATAAATTTATGCCAGAAAGGAAAAAAAGAAAAGGTGAAACAGGTATTAGAAAAATGAGATGTGACTCCTTGTGTGTCAGGAAGGGCAGCACTGCAGAGTGCAGTGACTGCCTGGAAGGTGTGGCACTAAACCGAGCTCTCCAACCACATTTTATGCATAGCTGGTAGCATTCACTGCTGTGAAATCAACTGGAGGTCAACTGTGCAGTGTTTTCACTTACAGATAGCACAGAAGGGACAAACCCTTCTGAAGTTCTGGACTCTTTCTGAAATGGTCTGTGCTCCGTCTGCCCTGTTCAAGAGGAGAGACTGTCTGACACCCAGCTGCCTGCCATGCACATCACAGCCTCTGCACGATGCTTTTTGCCTCCTCCTGGTGCAAAATGCATCACAGCACTTACAAAAGCAGACTTGCATTCATGAACCTTATGAGATATGAAGAAAGCACTGAAGAAGTTTGTTTGCAGCGGCCACAAAGCTGTCTTTTAAAATCTTATCAGGGTGTGTGGCTGTCACTTCCCAGGGATCTGAGCTCTGCAGACAAACTAGGACAAACCTTCCCGCATTTGGTGCGGTCTGCCAAAATGAATTCAAAGAGAATGCATTAAATAAGCAAACATATTAAAAATAACAGCTACTAAAAGAATCAAAGTCAAGTTTCTGGGTCTTTTTTTTCTCTTGTTTTTTAGTCCAGACCTTTCTGGCAGTTAGCTGATGTTTCAAGGCTGCTCTCTTCTTCACTCAGGGTGTGACAACAGCAAAGCTGAGTCACTTTTACAGCAGCTAGGTTAAATATTGCCAGCAAGTTCACATGGAAAACAGACCTCTTCCCTGTGACTCAGACATTTATTCCAAGTTTATTCAAGTTGAATTATCCAGTTAGTTGGATTTTGTTTTCCTTCTAGAAGGCATGTAGTTTCATCAACTGTTATCCAGAAACATCTAGGATTTAGCTTCCTATCATTTACCTGTCAATGAAACTGAGATTCCCACAGCAAGGGCTCCAAATCCGTTGATGGAACCTAATGAAGTCAAGCTCACATATGTGGCCTAACATTCACAGTGTTGACAGGAATCCAGCAAGACAGGACTTTGGCAGGAAAACAGAGAATGGAGAAGTTTGTAAAACCATGAAAACCTCTCTCTTATTTTTACTTTAACAGCAAAGCAGAATCAACACCCCATGCTATTACGAGCTGAGCAAAGAGATACCCAGCTGGTAATGGGATTCATGCAGAAAGAGCCTTGATCAAAAAATCCCTCACAATTTTTCACTGCAAAATTTTTATGACCTAATGAAAACCACTGAAAGCTCAGGGCTCTCTGATGCTCCTATTTAGTGTCAGTTACTTACAGACAGAGGGGAAAACCAGAACATGCCTGATAACTATGCTGGATGAGAGTAGAAATAATACGAAATACTATGTGCTTCCCTATAAAGCAGTAACAGTGTGTGCTGAGACATTTTTCAGCTCTGAATAAAGGACACTAAGATAATAGAGATTAAGAGAATGAAGAACATAGCTTAGTTACATAAAGAAATGTGATAATCATGAGACGTAATAATACCCTGCGTGAAAACAGTGACACTCATCTGTAGATCTCAAAGCACCTTCATCATGTATTAAGCCTTCTAACAGCTGTAAGATGCGAGGAGTTTAAATCTCCCCACTTTACAGTGGAAGAAACAGAGATGCAAATGAATTACCAAAATTGTCAGAAGGCTTTAAGTGGCTGAGTAGCTAACAGAGCTCTTGCCAGCCTAAAAAGGCTTCAATTGCTTTTTGTTGGCCTTGGTTTCCCATCAAAAACCATTTGTGTGGCACAAGCTCAGCTCAACTAATATGATGTGATCACACACGATCCTCCCCACGCTGCTTCAGAAAGCCAGATCTGCCCTAAGCAAGTGACAGTAAAGGCTACCAGGCATCTTTTACTGATGGGGGTCTGAAGTAGGGAAGATATTTTGAGCAGATGTGAGCTTGCTCTACTCATGTTCCATGTTAATAAAAAGCCACATGAACCTATTTGTACGTGCTGTATCTGAGCTATCTGACGCAGGGGAAGAGAAGGGTTTACATGCTCTGCTCTGCACTGTGCTTGTGGCATTACCTTGCAACCAGAATCCACGGCAGAAACCTAAATGAAGTGATTATCCTAGAGTCACAAAGGAAGCCTGTGGCAGTGCTTATTTCTCTGGAAGACTTTGAGCGCAAAGTCTATGTTTCCTTTCCACAGCATATACCTGGTTCACACACTGACAGTAAAATTGCCAAGTGGAAGCTGCCACACACAGTGTCTTGCACAATGATGCCATTACACCTTGCAGCTCAGTGCTGGCATGAAAGCCACTTTCACAGCTTGTTCTCTTAATGGGTAGCAAACCACAAGGCTCTTAGCTGAGAAGAATCACCAGCCACATGGTACCCAAAGACAAATATCAATTATTAACATGATAGTCCTTTAAAAGAACATCTCTTCAGACAGATAAATGGCTACTTACTGGTTTTGCTGGAGCACTACCTGGCAGTGGGCTCGTCTCAATGAAATACTTCCTCAGAAGGTGTTTGCTGGATTCGGGACTGTCCATCAGGATGTAGGAACAAAAGAAAGCTCCATTCCGTAATAAAAACACGGCTACATCTTCATTCCCTTTAAGAGAAAAGCAGATTGTCTGTTCTCTTCTTCTCATGTAAATGAACCAACAAGGAGCTGAACAGAAATCCTGGGAAATAACCACTTCTGAAAAAAAGCCATGTGGTGTGCAAAAAGGAAACTGAACTTTCTAAAGGCTGTTTCCTCCAGTGACAGGATTTAGCTTGGTCAAACTGAGACAGCAAAGACACTATGTGAAAGCACGGGCCCAGCCTTGCTCTTTTTCCTCTTTCCCCATCTAATCTATACACACAGCTGTGCTTTGAAATGTAAATTATTCAGCCTAAATCAAGCATGTTTGCCAGAGAGTCCATCACAATAATACTTTCACTTGCAAAGTTTCCATTTTTGAGGGGTCTCTTCCCCAAGAGTTTACAGAGGAAAGTTCAGCCCCTCAGTATTTACAGTACTATAACTTAAGAAGGCCCTGACTTAAATCTGGCTAAGTCAAAAGATTCAGAGCTGATTTTATTTCATTTATCCCACCGGAAATTCAGGACAATTCCAGACAAGCCAGTCCACACTAATCCCTTCCTCGATGTGAACAACTCAGCCCATTCTTTAAAAAGCATTGCAGAAAAGGAAGTTTTGAAGCATGCGCATACATACCTGCCTTTATAGCAGCATAGAGGGGCAACCGGATAAGAACTGGAAACTCATTCTTCCTCACTGCACAGCTCTCTGGGTCAGCACTGTATGCACGAATTAGGAGTTTCACTATGTCTAAATGTCCCTGCTGGCAGGCTATGGCCAGCATCCAGTTCAGGAGTTGTTGGCAAGTACTAGGACCTACTGAAAAGAGACAGCATTTGACTTGGTTGATGCCAGCAGGCTGTGATGTACAAGAGTCATCCACAAATGGCTGTGCAAGGGGAGCAGGGTAAAGCTCCTGAGGACTAAGGAGCAGATTTCCACCGCACCCTAACGTCTACCACAAAAAAAAGATTCATTTCCCCTTGGAATACTTCATTTTGGGTGAATCCTTTACTACCAATTCATCAGTTAGACATTAGATAAATGCCATTTAAGGCTAAAAACTAAAGTGCCATGTCCTGATTTCTGCATGAATTTGCTAATGTTTTAGTCATCGCCAAACTGCTTATTTTGCTGAATTAATGTTTTACCAGTAGAACACTGCTTTCCTCTAGGTGTACATAATTCTGTCCATGTAACTAACTGCCCATGACAGGATTATTTCTGCTAACAATAAGCAGTCCTCAAATCTTCCCTGATGCACAATAGCACTTTACAAATTCACATCCCCTTTGAAATGCTCACAGAAACATCCACAAACCCAAGTTTACATGCTAACTTTTGGGAGTGTTTTTGCAGTTTCTCCATATGGAAATTACATTGCTCTTTGTGTTCTTAACAACCTGACTTAATCACTCGCCCTCATGCTATCAAAAACAGGCTCCACATCAGCTGTAAGCCACAAGAAGCTCACACTGAGCCAGAGAGGATCGCTGCATCAGCCAAACTGCAAATTAATGCAAGTTATTCCTAAGCCCTGGGATTGGTTTCTATGTAACTTCCCAGGGAAATGAATAGAAAGTCCCGCATAAAAACTTCTGAAAGCTGCTGTTTGGATAGAGCACCTCCCTTGATCCCTTGAAGCAAGAGTTGAAGGGAATTTGGTCAGTTCTAAGCTAAGTTTTCAGAAACCACTTAAGTCACTTCTCATTACTGAGAGCACTATATTAATATAATTTTTGCTACTAGGTTACAAACACACTGCTGTTCAGCCTCCTTTCTGGCTGAAGGAAATACTACATTTAATTGCATCCCCAAACTGGAAAGTTTCTTCCCTTATTAGTGCTCTAACAGTATAAGAACATTGAATAAGCAGGTTTCCCAACAGGTAATTCCTGTTCTCATTGAGAACACTGGCAAGTACACAGCTCCAGTGAGGAGCTAGAGCTATATTCAGGTCAAATATTGCAGAGGCATAGCTTAGCTGTTAGAGTTGGTCTGAGGTCAAGACAGCATTTTGCTCTGGCTGCTGTGCAGGACCAACAGATCTTGAATCCATAGAGGGTCCCAGTAAGAAGCAGGTGCCATGCCCCCCATCAAGAAAGCAACAGAGGACCCAAACACAGTTTCTGGTCCTGACTCAGAGCAATGCTCTTCCCTCTGCCCTCACAGCTGCTCTAAGAATTATGTCCAGGTCTAAAAATGTCTCTGTTCTGCTATAAAATAACGTATAATAACATTTGATTAAAACATTACGATTCTAAAGAAGGAATTCCCCTCACAGTCAGAACAAGATGCCAACAAGAGAGCATGCGGCACGTTGCCAGCTGTGCACCCAAACTATTACCAGCCAGCCAGTCATGCTGCATTCTTACTCCCAGCACCACTGTGTCTGCTGGATCAGCAGAGTGGGATGATGCTGTTTCCTGAAATCCCTTGATTTCTCTGTAGGGTCTGGGATGTTGCCCAGCTGTGCAGGCTGACGGGAATGAATTGCCTCCATGGCATCTTCCTTCACTTCCAATTTGCAAACAGGGAATATTTTTATGCATGTGTTTCTTCCCCCACAGGGAAAGTTTCCTTCAAACACAGCATAGATTAGATCCCTCCTCGCACTTTCCCAGGACTTAGTCCCTCCCCTTTCAAGGAACATGAAAAAACAAATGCCTGCTTGAAGCTACAGCACACACAGCTACCAACAAGCTTAAGGAAAGGCAGAGGCAACCCAACAGGCTTACCACGCAAGGAATCCAGCAGCTCCTTCACAATATCCTTGTGTCCAAAATATGCAGCCACCACAGCTGCGTTGTCATCATTAGGCTCTGTTGGTAACACCACTAATGCTTCCTTCAGTAAATACCTCACTGCCTGCAGATCTCCATATGCTGCTGCAATACCTAAAAGCTGACACTGGCAAAGAAAATACAGCAAAATACATTTTCTGTAAAGGGAGTGGGCAGATGAAGAGAGCATTTTGAGAGCTATGTATCTATTTGTGCCCATGTAAATGCATAGCCACTGTAACTGAGAATGTCATAAACACTAGTAGCCATTATAAACATAAAGAACAGGCTCAAAGGGAGGGCTCTGAAGGCAGAACCTGGCGCAGAGAATATAGTTCCAAACACAAGCAGGAAAAACTTCCCAGGAGGCCACTGACCGTCTTCCCACTGATGGGGGAACACATATTTTGCAAAGTCTATGAACTACTTCCTTTTCATGTATTTCCCTGTTTTTGTGGCCACAGCACCAGCACCCCTCCTTGCACAGCCTCCTGTTCCTAAATACACTGTTCCCTGGGGTCTCTGTGATCAGTGAGCAGTGCTTTCTGATCACTGCTTTCTCTGATCAGTGCTTTCAAGGGCAAACACCATCTCTGACCATGTGTTTCTGACACAAGCAGCTATGCATGGGACCCTGCAGTACCAACATAACATATATACCTGAATGGATTTTCTGCATGAGAAACGATGGAAGACAGTGGTTTGGCATATTGGTTTCTTTCCCAACACAATTTGAGAAAGAGCAGTAACCTAACCCTACCTTTTCCACTTGCAGTGCAGTCTCCTCACACGACAATTTAATCAACTCTTGGGCCTTACTGGTGTCTCCAGCTTTGTAAGCATCCTGAATGCTTTCTGTCACAGGTGTCTGAATGACAGAGACTCCACCAACTGTGGACTGTTTGCCACCCATGTCCACAGTTCCTGCAGTAGAGATTGAAAAGAGGAATGAAGTACCTGTGCATTACTCATGTACAGCTGCAACATCACTGCACCCTGGCAACAAAAAAAGGGGGTGAATTATTTTCAGTGGAATATTTACTGCACACAAGTAACAACAAAAAAGGAGAAACCTGAACACTTGTTTGCCTGATAAAAGAAAGGGGTAACACGGTAAAGTACTTTCCAATAGGGACATGAAACTAACAGGGACAGCGAGTTCCCCAATTGCTCCCAGAGGTGGTTTCCAAAGTACAGCATGAAAGCTCACACACAGAGACACATAGGCTCTGCAGCAGCCCACCATGCTCAGCCTTCTGCTGCAGGAACCAGAGAGGGGAAGAGCTTTCACAAGACTGGCAACTGCAGCACTTCTAAAGCAGCAAGGAGACTGCATGACCTGCAAAGCAATTCTGGCATTAACTTCACTTCAGTCACACTTCACCTCCTGACAACAGCCTAATAGAACCCCACTGTTCTTCTCCAGCATTTTCAACCAGAGGTTTATACACCTCAATGAATGTGAAAGAAAAGAAATAGGGAATATTTTTACTCTGGGAATGAGAGTAAAACGAGATTATTCAGGTTCCCAGTGATCGATCATGGAGAATCTCCTAGGCTAGACTTCCTTTCTTAAAATGCTCTTAGGACCCAGAAGAGCTTTTACACGTCAAAGCTTAAAAGCCACAAGCCATTAGAGAAGATGCTTGTGGTGAAGATGAAGAGGCAGCCATGAAGTCTTACATCCACCCACCCCCAGCTACCAGGCCAGGGAAAGCTGCAGGAAAGACACTAAATTATGAGTGAGATGTTCAGGTCCACTCCTGAACAAGAAGCAAGGCAGAGAAAAGCAGCACTTTTCACTTGAAAAGAAACTGTTTCCTACTCACTTTTTTCCTGTTAAGACATTATTATTATTGCTATTTGCAACCAGTTAAATAAAGCCCTTAAATCCACAGATTTTCATATACGTTAACAAGGATTACTCTTTTTCAGTAGACAGCTATGTCATACAGAGCTCAGTTTAGTGCAGCCTGGAAAAAAGAAGTAAATTTGGACCAATCTATAACTGTCAGTAAATATCTTTGAATAATGCAGTCTGAATCACCAACAGATTCTGACTAACGCTTCTCATCAATTATTTAAACGACGCTCAAATCACTCAGACATTGGAGATGGCTCCAGAGATTCGTGCCATTAAAAATGTGCCCACATCAATAACCTTTCTCAGATGACGCACAGCGTGTAAAGGATGAGCAGCAGAAATCACGGCAGATGAATGTGGTGCTACATTACAGCATAATAAAGAGCATCTTAGAGTGCATGTTAATAGGTGCAGTGCCTTCATAATTCCATAGTTTTTGGGGGTACCTAGGAAAAGAAATTCATCCATTGGTCCAGTCTTTTAGAGCAGACCACACACTGTAAGGGATCGCTAAGAATATTGCATATGATTTAATTCTCTTTTGAATGGACACCAAAGGTAGGAAATGCAAATGATTCTTTGGCAAGTAACTGTTAAAAGGTGGCAGAAGAGAGAACATTAAAGCAAAACAGTTCTTCAGTCTGAAGTACAGATCCAAGCAAACACTGTAGTTACTGGAACATGCAGCCTCCCTGCGCTTAGTGTCCTGTGATGAAATCCTGAACCTAGAGAGAAGCACTGGAATTCCCCTTGAAGGAAAAAATGTCTCACATCAGAGATACAGAACAGCTGGAAAGCTGAGCAGGAAGCATTGCAAATCAGGGCTGGCAGAGCACAGCAACTTTAGTCTTGTTCCTAAAGAAATGCTGAAAGGAGGGACAAATTTACTTCCTTCCAGCTTCAATCCTGACTTTGAGGACTATCATTCAAGACCCCACATCTGCAGCCATTCTGCACGTAAAGGCACATCTTTCTGTCATAGAACAAAGCAGGGCCATCTTTCTTCTTTCTTATTAAATCATGGCCAGGGAAGGTGGGGTGACAAGTATCTTGTGGTCACAGATTCATTTGGGATCTGGGAGATGCTGGTGTCACTTCCTCATGTAATAGAGACCTCTCCAGCCAACCTCTCATGCACTGCACATCAGAGCTCTCCTTACAGCAGCATTTTCCACCTCTCCTACTGGAACTGCCCCACTGTGCAGGAAGGAATACCAGATCAGTTGGCCAGGCAGCGCAAAAAGGACCACAATGTTGTTACTGAGGAAAGCAGGAACGCCACAAGCCAGATCCTAATGCCAAAACCGCTTCTGTGTTTTAACAAATGACTGCTTCACAAAACTACTTAGCTAATGTGTCATGCTTCCTCTTACAGTTTTGGCCCCCTCAAAAGTCCTTTGTAGTGTAATGGCTCAGTTACAACCATTGCTACTATCATCACCATCTGGAGAACATGGGCTGGCCATCAACCATCGCAGTCTATTCATATATGTTAGCTGCAGACTTCTGGGCTCTCCAGGAATGGGAAGGTCACAAACAGCTGGCTTCATGGAGTTCACATGCTCCCAGAATTAGCTGGCAGTTTAATCAGAGTCATTGGGGTTAATTTTAGCCCTTAAACTCAATTTTAATCTTGTCTTAGGCGAATTTTTATTGAACTAATCAAAACTGCCTACTTTTGGACATTTAAACATCCATCAAACAGAAATCAATAAAAACTTCATTGAATCTAGGAGACCTGAACAATTCTACTGTTTGAAACCAATCTATTTCTATTTAAATATTCTGGCAGAAAGATTACGTTGCTCATCATTCAAGTTTCTTACGTAACTGTCATCAAAACCTCCCCCTATGATCGCATTCTGCAGAGAAAACTGACCTCCTGCCTCAGACCTGCGGAAAAAAGCCGCCAAAGGTCTTCAGCATAAAGAACACTTTGCAATTGAAGTAATTACAAGCCTGAAAGGAGCAAAACTGATGAGCTACAGAGAGATAAAAAAGCCTGCCCTGAACCAACTGCTGGACTCACATGTTTTTGTCAAAGTTAACTTGAGATTGCAAAGGTTAAACAAGGAAAGGTGGACTATCCATTCCTAAGCTCCCAGAAACCACAGAAGCCATCCATGGTAAAGCTAAGCATCTCGCCAAGCAAATTACCCAATTCACAGAGATTTCCTGGTAGCTTAGTAAGTGATATATTGACTGAAATACAGATGGAAAATAGGAAGCAGCATGTTTCACAAGCTTAATTTATACTAACCAGTAGGGAAAAAAAAAAAAATGAGGAAAATTATATTTGACTGGCTAAAGACTGTTTTATTGCTACAAATTGCATGACTGAACTATCATCAGTACTGGCACTCATGTAGGCTGGAAGTAAAGTTTTGCCAATACATGTATCAGCCATTTTTAGCAGAAAACTGGGCTGAAATCCAAAGTTCTGCCTATGGTTTTAACCCTACAAATCTCACACTCCTTACATGAGCTCTTTGTGGCTTTCATAATAGGGTCACCTCACTTGCATACAGCCTTGAACAACACAATATGAGAGCAATACTGAAGCTGAATAAAACTGAATCTCTGTTTATCACGCAACATGCTGAGCATCTGAGCCTGGAGGTAACAAAGTGCTTTTAATTCTTAGATTGCATGGATTTAGGAACTGGCTTCTGCACTTTGCACAGGAGGGTCTGTGTTACTGTTTAACAGTGCACATTGCTATATGCAAAACAGCAGAGCAAGTTATGATATTCTAGCAGTACTTCTTGGATATTCCTGTAATAAAAGGCTACTAGAAACACCAAACTTTGGAAATATTTCCCGCTTAGATTTCAATGTTTTATACATTGGAAATGCCTTAAGTTTGGCTTTGCATTAACAGCTTTTTACAAAAGCTATGGGAAAGACTCATTTTCTCCTAAAATATATTCCAGTGGAAACACAGGTTACCAGTGAAACAAAGCAGTGTTATTTTATTGCCATTCAAAGGTTACAAGAGTAAAGAGCAGCAGACTGCTGGCCCAGCTAAAAGAAACAAAACAAAACCAAGTCTTATCATTAATAAAGGATATAATGAGAATTTCAGAGATATATGTAGTCACACTCTGCCTCAGGCCTTGTTATTATAGCAAGTGAAGAAAAACCAAACTGAAATCTCTAAACTGACAGTGTGCCTTCTTCAGTAACAAGGTGAGGGTTTGCAGGTCAATGCTGTGAATCAGCAAATGGCTGCACGACAAAACAGCGCACTGTAGAGATGATTATTACCTTTATATCCCAAATCACTGCATTTCTCTCTCTGACACATTAACTCACAGTTTGTACATGCTACCTTAGTCCCTTTGATAAAGCAGGAGTTCTTCGGCAACTAACAAGGGTATTTTTATTTAGCAGAGAAAGGTATAAGATGCTTAACGCAGGATAAAATAGGGCAGAAAGCTAACTTGCTCCAAAACAGAATTACAATAACAATAAAACTTTAAAACTGCTACTGACCTTGTCATAATGTGTGCAGGTATTTCCAGAGACAGGAACAAATCAAGATGATGACTTTAACACAGCATCCCATTCAGTGATGCTCAATTAAGCTATTAATTCCTTGGACTGTTTTGTCACCCACCTCTGCTTCTGCACAAGCAGCTCTTCCAGCAGCCACTGGATGTAATGTCTTTTGCCTGCCTGGCTGCTGCTTTGTCTGAATGAACTACTACATTTGAGCCTTGACAGTTATTTTGATCTCCATGGCCCATTACAGCGAAATCCAAGCCTCTGGTTCAGAGAGGATCTGGGGATGGGGGTGGGCAGGGAGGCTGCCCCTCTGGGCTGAGCTCAGACATTAATTCCTCAGCAGCCCCAGATGGTTACAGCTAACCTTTACCAGCTTAATCTTCCGTATTTTGACTCCTGAGCGCTGCCACAGAGCGAATAAAAAATGGGACAGAGATGAGGTTTGAGATATGTTGAATATTTAAAGCCAACCACCCCAAAATGCTTAGAAACTCCCCGAGTGTTGCTGAATATTTTTCAATACCACCTTAGAGAAGCTTTGGCCGCCTGGTTTGCAAAATTAACAGAAAGCCATGTTTTTTCTGTAACAGACCCATGTATCTTCTGTTGCTTTGAGAAACTTCAGACTAATAAACTGAACAACAGCCAAGAGGAAGCCTCCAGTGACTTCAAAGGATGATGGATCTGTCCTACATTGCGCTTCCCACTTAGATGGGTAAGAAAAATTTTTCAAGCCTCTGGAAATCTTTGAGATACTGAAAAAGAATTCCCCTTGCAAGACTGGAAGAAAAAAAAACCCTGGGTACTTTAATAAGAAAACCAGCTCAGAACCCTTCAAAGGAGGGTCCTGCAGTAGGAAGCCTATCATTTATTTCACCTTGTTCTCAGATTTAGGCAAAATACCTATGGCTCAACCAATTCTGCTGTAAAATGTACCTGGAAGGATTCAAAACTGGTTAGAACCACTTATAAACCCCACTGTGAGAAAGCAAGGAGAGAAAGGTATGGTAAATCCAACTGAGATGGTTTATATGGGAAATTCAGCACCGCTACTAGAGAGACTACACCAGAATTGGGCTATGTCCCTCTGACCCTGATTAATCTCTCTTCACAACAAGTGAGACATGCCAGCTTCTCAGGACAGCAGGAACCCTCCACAGGCTTCGTCTGCTTATTTTTTGTGGTTCCATTTCACCCAAACATCTATTATTTCAGCTAATTAAAGGAGCAGCTCCACACCAAGATTTCTCTGCCTAGGCAGTGGAAAAGATGATGCACTGAGTACAAAAGACACCCGCATCTACAACATTGCTTATAATCAATGCTCACTGCCCCAAAAGGAAACTTAATAACCCCACAAAAGACCAGATCTGAAACACAGAAGAATGCTTCAAAGACAAAACTCCAGGACTGAAGGGATATTTTTCACTTCTTATTGCATAATCTGGACTTATTTTTAAGTCCTTTGCATGGCAGTACCACGCACACCAAGTGCTCATCTGCACTGAGCATCTTCCAGCAAGCATTTAGGATCCTGTAAAGGGCATTCTGACAGTTTTAGGTACAGCCACGCAAAGTGACCAGTTATCACCGGAGCCACTGGAAATTTTCTCTTTAGAAACACTCCTAACCTGCAAGGAAAAAAAGCATTTGCTAATGCAAACCTGAAAGGAAAATATTAAGTCCCAGATGGAAAAATGCTCTGGACTCTGCCTTTTTAAGGGGTTCCAGAACTGAATTACGAACATCAGACATTTCCAAAGGCTTTAGCTCCACACTTACACAATCATTTCTTCATCATCCAGGACAATGGGGGAAGAGGGGACAGAAAAGCCTTAAACAGAGGCAGCACTGAGACTCGACAGTCTTTAGTGGGCAGCATGATGGATGCCTGAATGGCTGTGTGAAGCTGTCTGTCTGTCCTTCTGCCATGGTGAGCACTGAGCCAGGGCTGAAAAGCTCTACCAGATCTGAGCAGGCTGCTGCATCTGTGTGTGTGCCTCCCAGATCCTTGGGACTCTGGAAATGACTTGTATTGTCCAAGAAGTTAAAATGAAACTAAGCTGGTTATTCTTACTTTGCTGAAGTACAAAACAGGCTACACACACAGCCATTACAAAGCAATGAGGTTGGAGAGTGCACACACACTGGAATACAAGTCAGAGCAAACCCATCATGTCAGTGTGCAAATCACTCTGGAAAAGTAAGTCTGGGATCACTAATGGTACCTGCAGCTACCAAGGCAAAAGGAACAGGGCTACTACATGTGATGGCCCTGGGATATGGCTCTTCTCTTGCATTCCGCAACAGGACAACTCTACCTTAGACATGGTGCTCCCCAATGATTGTTTTCTAAGTGCACCCCTTCTGTTGCCCTGAGCTATATTCGATGGAAGAGGGGCAGGAGGCATATAACTTTCACCACAGAATCAGAGCAAAGGCACTCCATCAGCACCATGGGATCCAGGTGCTGCAGCCAGCCTCTTGTGTGCTGATAAACCCCACACAAATCCCCGTCTGGCAGTGCATACAGCACATAAGGCTCCCATTGTTCCCCATCCCACCTTTAGCTGCACCCTCTCCATTTATAGTTTCCTTAGCTGCAGTAGATAACACCAAGGCAACCACCATATCCCAAATGGCAGCAGCAATAACAAACACAGGGCTGCTGCCTCCTCCTCCTCTCTCTTCGCCTTCCCACTTCCCACCCAGTGGCTGGGTACAGAACACAAGCAGGCAGCCGCTCGCTAACCCTGCCCCCTCCAGCTTACCAGTGCTATGAACTGGGCTGTTGTTGGTGACAGTGATGGTTTTACTCCCTCCACTGAGTAAAAGTGTCAGGCCTAAGCAGCTCCACGTGTGCATTTTCATCCCTTTTGAACCATAGGAGCACTCAGAGCATCAGTGCATTTCTCAGTGGTCAGATTGTCTCATCACCCCTGGTAGACACAGTGCAGAGAAGGAATGGGACACGGATGACCTCCTGCAAGCACAGGGCAAAGGCTGGCTCTTGCAGAGAAGGGGGATGCCCCCAGTAGTGCCCTCTTTTGGGTGCAAAGGATCAGCAAAGCCCACAGAGAACATTGATGGTGTTCATTTCCACCCCTAAGAGAATGAGATTGAGGGAACCAAGATTGCTCCAAATGGCCAGAGAGCCAATTGCTGCATCAAAAATACAAATGACTCAGCTCTAAGTGAAAGTTTCTATTTTTGTCTTTTGGCCTCAGTGGTTTGGTTCCAATCCTACAGTTTGAATCATTCAAAAAGCTGCTTTTGCAGGCAAGGCTGGCAACACCACTCTGGCTTTCCACATTTTAAATTGGAAGATATACATTAAGCATACAGAAGTATGACAACGCTTCTGGATTTTATTTATGCCCATTTCCAGGCATGCCTGGAAAGAGGATTATTAAATGATGAAAGATGTCTCTAGTGAGACCATTCCCGTCCAACTGCATCAAACGTTATAGCCATGAAACCAAACCAAGATTGGATTTCATTTGAAACACCATAAAACAAGAATTTCATGGCTAACTTTGGTTTCTTTGGAAACTTTTCCTTAATGTTCAAGCTTTGATCAGAAGGAAAAGAAATTACACATCAGTAACTCTCTCTCTTTCAAAGAAGTAATTTGCTCAACATCCTTCTATACCAAAAGTCACTAATTATTCACACTGGGGAAGCACCGTGTCATGGCCAGCCCCTTTCTGCTATGTCCTCCTTACACATCTATTTAAAGCTAGCTTTAGAAAGAAGCAAATGCTTTTAGCCCCAGCTCCGGGAGGCTGCATCTGGAAGAGTTCAGGGAGGGACTCCCTGTGTATGTGTGAGGGGAGGACAGGCCCAAGGTCTCTGCCCAGGTCTCTTCCGAGTCCAAGTCTTCTACTGGCTCTATCAAAGACACATTCAGCGATTTCACAGCTTGTCTGAGTTGAGAAAAGCAGCTCCTAAGCTTATGTTTCACTTTAATAACACATGTAAACACCCTCCTAAATGGAAAACCCATTTAAGACACTCCAACCCAACTGCTGGTCAAAATCAATAGCACAGAAGCAGCCAACATCTGCCTCTCCATCCCCATGAAACACCACGGATGCTACTGGGAAAGACAAGCCTCAGTGGGGCTTTCAGAGAAACCTGCTTAAAGTGATAAGATGAAGCTCAAGAGCTGCTCCATCATGTCCTCTTGGGCCATAGCAGCAAGCCCAGTTCTCCATCCCTCCATCACATGGCAGGGGTCCTGGGTAGCTGCTGCCACCTTAGATGCGTGCTTCCTCCCTTCCCCAAGGACCGAGCAGGTCTGGCAGATCCTGGACATATGAAGGTTTTGGAAAGGCCAGCCAGAGAGGAGGGAAAAAAAGGGAAAGCTACATTAAAAAGATGTAAAATACCTTGCACAAGTCCAGTTTACTGTATTCAAGGAATATTAAGAGAATCTGGAAGAGGTGGAAAAGAATCAAAGCAATAGTCTAATTACAAGACTACAGACAAAAAAAGCCTAGAAAAATGAAGGCTGGATGGAGATGGGAGTACTGTCTATAAATACATGGAGAGGGAGACACCAGGGAAGGAGAAGAGTTATTTATGTGCAGGGTAGGAACACATTTTGGCTGCCAGCTAGAAGAAAGTTTGAAGTCTTGGAGAAATGAGGAACAGTCTTCTAGAAAAGCAGAAGGAACAGACAAGTTAACGTGCTTAAAACGGGCCTTAAATAAGGCTTAAGAGTGTGACACCGGCACACTGACCCACACACTCCTTCCAACCCTACAGCCTGTGCTCCCAAGTTATACATGTGCAGAAGCTAACCCAGTTACCAAGCACTAACACATGAGATGACAACAGCTTCACGGGCTACTTTAAGGGAAGTCTGTAGAGAGTATCTTTTATTAAACAAACTGACAGATCGAGGAAAAAGCAGACACATCTAAGAGAAAAAGCTCTTCAAGAGATTTGAGGGGGTCCCACTCAACAAAATGCAAGCTTAGTACATGTTAGACAAAGATCAATGTGCTTTAACTGTCTGCTAAATAAAATACTTTACCCTTTGCTATCCCCACTTCTCATTTATCACCAAGACAACAACAACTCTAGATTAGTTTAGGTACATGTGTTACATGCAGGAGAAAAGAAAACGCAATTAAGATACTGGATATGGTTGGCATCAAGGAAGCTGAACAGCCAATTCGGCAACAGCAAAGCCAAGGGAACTGCAGAGCTGGCAGGAGCATCACAGGAAAGAGATGAACACAATAGTCTGGAATAGAAAATAAAACCCCAACAAAACAGTGGAGAGAGAGATGTTCCACTCCAGCTTCTACTGAACTCAAGGTGAGCACTTCCACCAGCTTCCATGAAGGTAGATCCACCAAGATGCCAGTTTCCAGGATAGAATATCTCAGAGGGAAGATTACCTTAACAGTTGTGTCTGGAGGCAGAAGAGAAAGTCTGATAAAAAGACCTCTGCTGTTGGCCGAGACAGTGCTGGTCACAAATCAGGCTGCATAGTGATGTGCTGCCAAAGCTTTAACAGGGGCTACTAAAGAAACTAAAACCTTCCTTCACTTGTGACAAAACCTACGAGCAGCAGAGATGAAACATCTGCATTTGCAAAGAGGGAGAAGGGGGAGATCCTTTCCCTTGGTCTTCCTGATGTCTGGGAATATCAGCATTCATTTCAGTGGAGGGAGAACACGGATTCTGCCCAGGAGAATGCTATGTTCAAACAAAAGCAGATGCTGTGAGCCTACTGCAGCTCACAGCATTTTTAGATAGCTGCTTCAAGGTAGAGACAGCAAGCTTAAGCAAGGCACATTTCATCCCCCTCCCACCAGTCTATAATGAACTCTAATCCATTGCACATGAGAACCTGGCCCAATCCATGCAAATGACCTTGATTTGACAGCTTTTATTCCCACCCTGCCATCATGTGTGCCCTGGTTTCAGCTGGGATAGAGCTCATTTTCTCTGTAGGGGTGGAGTGAGCAAGGGGTTGAGTGGTCCTTAGCTTCCAGCTGGGCTGAAAACACACCAGTGTGAAAGGTTCAAGGTGCAGAACACTGGAGAACTGTGATCACGAAAACAAGCCCACTTAAGGAGCTGGACTTTTTAAGGAGCCAGACTGTTTTGTTTTTCAGATGAGATCTGAAAAGGGATCCTGTCCATTAGTGTTACTGAAAAAAAATAGAAAAGGTTCCTGTTTGATGCAAAACTAAAAGCATTTTCAAAGGCTCTTTGATGTGCAAAACAGAAAGAGGAGCAGGCAGATTTTGGAGGAGGTCTTGTCTTCAGCAATTACCAGCACTCTTTTTGAATCTGAGTCCCCAGACAGAATTTTTATGTGAAGATAATCACACTTTAGAGTGTATCAGCGCTAAACTTTGTGGCTTTTCAATTAAGCAGCAATAACCTCTAGTCAAAACACTCCTTAACCCAGATGGGAATAAAACAACCCCAAAACCAACTAACTGCAGGTGAAACAATTCCAAAGACATCTATGCTTTGAAAAGATTTCATTTTGAGCTCTCCTCGGGTAGCCATGCCAGTTTTCCAAGTGATATTCTGATCATTTAAACAAGCAGTGATGTAATTTCCACAGCGACCACAAACATACCAAGAATATTTGAGCTAAATTTATCCAGACTTCTCGTTTGAATCACTGCTTTGGTTCATTATTTTTCCATGATTTTCAACTCTGCACAGAAAAGGAGCCATGGACAGCCTGGGACTCCTGAGTTTTCCCCAGCAGTATCCGTAATCCCAACCTTTACACTTGGAAGCTAGAGGCTATTAGAAATGAAATGAAGCTGCTCTTCCAGCTCCCAATCCCAGTCCCTGCCTCCTTTCACCCTTCTCCTTCCTCCTGCCCTTCCTGTAGCAGCCTGACCCCTTTCCCTCACCCTTGGTAACATGGGGCTTGGCTTTGCAGCTGAGAAGTTCCTGAAGGTCACCACTGATCTGCTACCCTCCCCAGACAAGAGAGGGTGACCAAGAAAGTGAGGATCTGCACGACTGCTCTGTGCAGCTCCATGGCAGACCCCAAGTCCTGCCAGCCTGTCCATAGCAACACGTGAAGCTTCGTGAAGTTTGAGGCCTTTCCCTAACACTTAAAGACTTCTTTCATAAGTCCTCCCTCCAAGTAAGAGCAAGGCATAAATTCAAAGCATGGGCACACTTCTGTTGTGAAACTATCAGCAGCTTCCATAAAAGGGCTGCTAGTGTGTGGTGACACATTATCATGCAAATAAACAATTGCTGACCCACTAATGAGCACACAGACTTGGTTTAAGGATTCTAAACTGATGTAAAATCTGAAACAAAACTTATTGAGAGACAGAACTTTGCAGGTGAGTCACCATCCCTGTAAGAGACGTGTAGATGTGACTCTAAGTGACATGGTTTAGTGGTGGACTCGGCAGTGCTGGGTTAACAGTTGGATTTCATGACCTTAAAGGTCTCTTTCAACCTAAACAATTCTATGATTCTATACAGCAGATTGGGAGTTGAATGGAATAAAATCCATCCCTCACACCCTGTGAGCAACGCAAATGTTTCCCCTCAGTTACCTGCCTCCTGCCAAGCAGTGCCCTGGCAGCCCTTTTATTGATCAGACAAATGAAAACCAAACGAATCGCAGACTTAATGCTGTAGGGATCCCTAAAGATCTGGTCCCAAGCCTGTTACGTCAGTGCAAAGACTTTAAAGGGTTTTGGATAAGGGCCCCAAAGGATAAGACCTTGGAGAAGACTAAATATAGCTCATAGCACTTTCTTCAGTGCAGGTATAAAATCACCTGCAACATCACTGACAAAACCCTAAATCAGTGATAGGCCTGGTGAAGACTGAGTTGGTGGGAGCACTATCAATTGTTTTTTCCCACTGAAACAGAGGACAGTGGTTCTATGACCACGGTGTCAGCCCTCACCTAAGAGCTACCTTATAATCACACATTAGTAACATCATTAAGTAGTCCCAGTGTACAGGATCTAAGAGCAAAGGGTTTTCTTTACTACCCTATCACCTCAGCTTTGTTTTCTTCTAGGCTTCTTGATTGAGTTGTCATAAGTTACATCTTAATGTAGCGTAAATATAAATACATTTTGCATTACATTGTATGATATTGTAATACCACAAATACATTTTAACTGAAAGGTGGAAAAATAAAGCTGTACAGCAGCAGATAATGCCAGGTACTGCTCAGACAAAGCTCAATGATTTACTCCTCTCTGTAAATCAGTCTGGCTCTCAGGCTGGACTGTCTGCTTACTTAGCTTTCTGAGGTCTGCACCACACTGCTGGCACTTCCAGCAGCTAAGTCCACAAGTTCAAGATCAGGCTGGTTTTGATGGTATTTATCTGGACAAAGCTGTTCCCGTCACTACTAAGACCTAAGTTTTCCTTTATACCTCCCTGACCCTAGAGGGATGCAGCACCCACAAGACCAACACCCATTTTACACATGCACATTAAGGCATTTTCAAAGGCAAATGGTTCTTCCAGATGCCTCTGTTTCACAACAGAAGGGACGTCTTCTAAGGGTGGGTGTGAATAACAGAGCTTAGTATCCAGGCTCTGAGAATTAGTTCAGAATGTCTTAAATTAGGCTCCTAATTGTAAATACTCCAGCATTTGTTGACCTTTTCAGCAACCCAGGCTCAGCTTGGTGAGGTGGTGCAATATGCAGTTCTGTTACAGTCTGCACAGGAGGACAGGCTTAACCACATGCATTTTCTGCTGCAGGCTGGCCTTCCGCATCAGCTTTTGGCCCTGTGTGAGACTGCACCACTTCTGTAGAGTGTGTATTTAAATAGGGTTAAAAATACAGGCCTATTACTGCTTTACCAGTGTACTTCCTATTCCTGCCTAGCATTTCCTACTTCTCCTTCTGCAGGGCATCATGCAGTAAGACTAACTCACATAAGACACCTGGTTTATTTTTTGCCTTTTTAATTTTTTGCTTGCAGGACTACTTTCAATTTGCTGTTTGGACTCACAGCTTAAGGAGCAGGAAGAAAACCAGAAGACCTTCAAGGCTCATTTACTCTGATTATACAGAACTTCAAGCAAACAACACACTGCAGGTCTCTAGTGCTCTGTGTGCTCAAATCACCTCCCAGATGCTCTCCTCACCACCATGCTGTCACAGCAGGCTCAGGGTAATGTTATTACAGGGTAATGTGTGGATGGAAAAAGCAGAACAGAGGGTGCAAGTACATTTTCCCTGTTATGCAGCACAACGTGCCACAGATGGGGCTAAGTCAACATGCCCTAAGACCTGGCCCAAGCCCCATGCACACAGCTGCTGTAAAGGTTTTAAGGTTTACATGGTGATTTCATGAGGATCAAAGTGACACCAGTGGTGCTACCAACATGGATTTTCCCTTCCTCCTCTATTCGGCAGAGAAGATTTATAAGCAAAGATATTTTCACTACCAAATGCCAGTTCCTGCTCTTCACAGGTGACAAAAACAACAGTGGAAATGACAGCAAATGACACCAAAAATGATCTGGAGGCCATTTACATGTATACCCTGGAGTGGATGAGCTCTGCTGCTTTTACTGCTGCAAAGAAGTCAGTTCTTCCTGTAGACTTACTTTTTAAGTGGATTTCACACTGACAGCCTGGCAGGCTTGGGTTAGCCAGTAAGCACCAAAGGGAGAACAAGGGCACAGTATCCCAAAGTTTCCATCCCTCCACATATAGTCCTGCTGACAGACAGACCCTGCCACCTCCTCAAAAAGCCTCTGATGAAGGCCTGGGCCCCATTTGCAGATGTTCTGCCCTGATGCAAACCAGGGAGTGACGCTGGATGCACAAAGCCGTGTCCCCAGAGAATGAACCATTTCAGTTGCTATTAGCTAACCTCAAGCTGTCACCATTCAATCCATTGTGCAACTTTCCACATAGAATTGCACTCGCTCCTGAGCAGTCCCTCTTGTTAAAATGACTCTTTAACTCTTTCAGTTAAACTTCTCTTACACTGGAGACTTCTCTACGACTCAGGAAGCAGCAGCACAGGCAGCTGCTTTCCCTCTGAGTCAGTACTGAGCTGAGCCACGGCCCAGATGGGGTTGCAAAGGTCACAACAATCGTGAGCAGCTTCTTTCTGACAAAATACAAGGCCCTGGGAGCTGCTGGGTCACCACAGCCCTTGTGAAGCACAGCTTGAAGAGTCTTCAGTCCACTCCAAATGCCAACTCAAGTCATTATATTCTGGTCACTTGTTTGATTCCTCATTTTACTATTTAGGTCTCTTTTTCAGGCATTCTGCTCTTGCCTACTTGTGCTTCCATGGACAGGAAGTTGGAAGTCACCTGCTTAAACCAGATTTGCCTCAAAAGAAGCTGTGAAGGTTGATTTAGTTAATAAGTGCAAAGCTGCTATAAAATGTCAAGCAACTATCATTGGCATCATAGTCCCTAATATGTAATATTATATACATTACAACATAACACCCTTATCAATGCCCATTTCTAGATTTAGAAGGAGGAAAGAGACACCCTCTGGTGTGCTTGAAGGATAATCCAATTCCACCTCCGAGACACAAACCAGTGGCACATGAACACCGTGACTTTGAATAAAATCCTCAGTAAGACAGCAATAAGCTCTTTAACAAAACTGCCCTTACATTTCAGCAGACAATGATTGCTTTTCTGCATCTTTGCTGAACTGTCTCCTAGAATCTCCTATGAGAATTAAATCCTAGCTGTAAAATTTCATCAGATTCAAAGAAACCAACCAGCCCACAGAAAGATGACTCTCTATTCTGCTTTGGGCATTCATACAGTGGTATCTTTGGGCTTACATGGTATTTCTTACAAGCCTGGTATTATGTCACCTCCACTATATTATGTAGAACTCTTTAATCAAGTTTAAAATCCCAAAACCTGTGTTCCATAAGAAGCTGCAGCCACCCCCGTATCTCTGCTCGCTTTCTTGCCTTTAATTAGGGCAAGATGAACACATCTAGGAGAGGAGAAGCAGGGTTTGAGGAGGGAAGGGAGATCCTGACTGCACCGGAATGGAGCGTTATTCTGCACTCCAGTGACAAATCCTCTCTGTGGACCAGCGGGTGCTCAGCTGGCATCGAGTCAAGCCCAGCACCACCCCCAGAGGGTAGAGAGGGTCCAGTTCTGAAGCACAGCTCTGACGGTAACTGAGCATCCTGCTGGGATACAGGCAAGATCACTGCCACAGCCAAGAGGAATAGCAAAGGAGACGCAAGCAGTAAGGTGAGCCCTTGCATCATATCTTACATTTGCTACCTAGAGTCAGTAATGCTGTGAACCTATTCTCCACATGGACACCTGGACAAATGCATAGCTGTGGGGGAAAAAAAAAGCCCTAAAAACCTTAAGGCTTTCAAATGATCAAGGCACTGGGTGCTCATGGTACCTGCTGGAAGGTGCCTCCAGCACTGTGCCAGCCGTAATGCTGCGCTGATCCATCACTGAGGCACAAGCACTACCGTGCTGTTTGTTAAACCCCTCACACGCACCCTGTCCTTCCTGCCCCCCCAAGAAAGCCTCCAAGCTTTGGGAGCACTAATGAGGTCATCGGCATTAAAGAAATGATCTGTGATCTCACTCCACTTCCCACTGGTTCCCACTGAATGGGAGCAGGAGGCTGCATCTATATTGTTAACAAATCGTGTAAACAATAAGTTCAGATGTGGAGGCTGAATGAGTCACCTCATTCCTGCCATCAAGCTCTGTAATAGGATCCAAATGCAGAACAAGGACCAGCTAACTTAGGGAGTGGACCAGCCAGCTAATGACAATTATTCTTGGCAGGACTCAAACAAGCCTGAAATAAAAAAGAGTTTAAACATGTACAGCATGCTTTCAAAGACAAATCAACCAGGGCAGTACTCAGTCTTATGCATTCATAGGATCCCTTTGCCAACCTTCCAACACTGTTTATCAAATACAATAACCCAGACGTGTATAGAAGAGTTATACCGGTATGATTTGCCTGCTTTCAGTTAACCAGTTTAACTGAATATATTTACATAACAGAAGCATGTAATAAAGTTCCCAGAACAAGAACTGAGCTCACAATGTAGATCTGCCTTTTTTGCTTTTCACTTCATTATGCACTCCTAAACCAATTTGTTTTATTTACTGTATCTTTAAACAGGGAGAAAAACTTGTCAAATCACTACTGCAGAACAAAAATTTAGCAATTCTTAACACTTGTGAATCATTAGCACAGATTAAAATTCTTCTCATGTTTTATAGCTTAGTATTCAAGTGGAGATAATTTCTTCCAGAGAGAAACTCAGAAGATAGAATTTAAGGATATTCAATAACCAAATGCTCCTCATTATTACAGAAAGATACAATGCTGATTAACAAAAGCAAAACCAACGAGAAAAATCAGTATCACAGAATAAGCAGCATACATACAGAGAGAGGAAAGAGTCCCCAGAGCTCCCTGTGACGCTGGTGAGAAACGTCTTCAAACCAGATAAGGCGGCCTCTGAATAAACTATCAGGTTTTGCTTCATACTTGCTGATAAAATCCAAAATAAGGCTGCAAAAACATTAGCTTCTGCTGAAGCCTGCTTACTCACTACAAAGCGTCAAACACACCTTCATCCCACACTTAAAACGCAGATGCTGCCTCCTAATGAACTGCTTGTTGCAAGGGGGGAATACCGTTATACAATAACCAGGCGGCTATTTCTTGCTGCAGGAGCATAACTGGGGTTTGACTCAGAGAAAGGCAGCACTGCTGAGGAGCTGAGGGTTTCAGGGATAAAAGCCATCCAAAAATAATTTGGCTGTTCAGAAAACAAACTAAATTCACAGGAAGCAACCTGAAGCATATGCCCCTCCTGAAAGAGAAATTCCCACTATGGATTTATGACATTATATGAACACAGACCTTCCAACCTAGCCAACAATAACCCGCTGCAAGCCACTAAATCAAAGCTGACAATAAAACTGGAGCAGGCTAATATCAGGTTTAGCCTGAGGAATGATGCTCTGATTTTAGCAGCTTTCATCCCCCAAATACACACTGCATCAGCGGCTGGGAACATATTTGCATTCACACACTGAAAAAGCACAGATCTTGTAAAACATATTTAGGAACTGGTGAGACGTGATACATATATTGACTAATTCTGTAGGCCTTTGGAGAAAAATCAGTCTTCAGAGGAATGCTATTCTTACCGCCTGCGTAGTTCAACATGACTCTCCTTGGAAGTAAAATTCCTTGTTCTAACCTATACATTTTCAATGATTAGGGCTCAAATCACTCAAAGATCTTCCACACATGTAAATGTCACTGAAACTCAGTGGCAGCTGGCCATTCTTACAACCTTTTGCTCCAAATCTGAACAGGAAAGGAAAGAAATCCTCCCATTTACCATTTTGTGGATCCATGTTGCTCTCTCTGCGAACAGCGGATTCCTCAGTTCCCACACACCAGTACATTCTGGGTCGCAGCTGTAAAGATCCAACAGACAAACTTTCTGCAGCATTTAAAACTGAAGTGTTGTCAAAGCTGAATGATCTCCGTCAAGTAAATGCAGGAGCAGAGGCTGTTAGTAAGCACCATCCTGACGAAACATCATTTGCTCTGTTTAAAAATAAACAGCAAAACAAATTAATTGTCTAGAAATTGCATGAATCTTATTCCTCCACACTCTGAGGCAGTTGTCTAAATGTTACTTTGCAGAAATGCACTTATCATCCTATAAATACAATTATTTTCATAATAGCTTTGTTAAGAGCACAACATGAATTAACAGAGGAGACTAACATCTCTGCTATAGAAAGATAATGTTCCCAATCTTTCTCCACTGAAGCTGCTCAGTCTTCGGGGGTGGGCAAGGGTCACAGCTGCAGTTTCAGATTCTCCACAAGCTAGTGTAAAGGCAGAGCATTGAAACCATGCAGTGCAGCTGGAAAAATCCTAAATGCAACCTCAAAACCTTTCCCGTCCACAAAGAAGACTGCGGCTCTTGTAAGACTCCACCGTGAGAAACTGAGAAGTACTGATGTGGTTACTGAGACAGTGCTCTGTAGAAAAGAAAAGAGGGTTAAGAGAAACACACCAGCTCCTTCCCCTCTGCCCAGTGCTCCTAGAAGCCTCAGGCTTCCTCAAACATGTTCAAGGAGGCAAATCAGGCCCTGAGTAGCTCTTAAAGTTGGCTTCTTCTGAACTGTCTTGCACAACAGCCAGCAGAAAACTGCACGGCTCGGTCTCCAAAGGCATTTCCATCTCCTTACCTCTTCACCACTGCACACCTGGAATTTTCTCTTTGAATGCATCTTCCACAGGGGTTAAAAGTACAGGTGAATTTGCAGCGTGTGCCCAACCAGTATCAGTGCCTATTCACTTTCTCCTTTCGGTTTCAGTCAGTAAAAGCCTCTCAAACGTAATGTGATGCCCTTCAACTTTGACTGCTATTGGTTATTCTCACGTCTGGTGTGTGATACTGAAGTTTTGATTAGAGGCTCTAATTTGCCAAAGCATGTAACCTACATCCTTCTTCAGCCTGTAAGACCCAAGAGTATCCCTAACCCTCCTTGAGCAGAGCTGGTTTCCTGCACTGGGATCAAAGGCCAAGGAGAATATAAAAATACACTGATTCATCATCATTCTCCAGGAAGTTTTCTGCTCTTCCCCCATTTCACAGGGTTTTTAACCACCAGCTGACAATGTTAAAAGTCCCTGCATGCTACATCAGTTGTTTCTAGGCGAATAATTGAATTTTAAGTGCACTTAGCAGCAAAACTCAGCTTCTGATGACCCCTACTTTGTGGTGCCTGGCAGCAGGAACCAAAATTCCCAGCCCAAGCACTGCACACACCCTGAAATCCAGGCTCTGGGTGTTGACCACAGACTGTGGTTTGGTGCTTTGGTGTTTTTCAGAGGTGGGAAAAATAACTCGGGTGCCATATGGCAAACAATGATATGGATTGAGAGACCTGGGCCAGGCTGCATGCAAGCACTTACATACACAGGCCACAAACACCTCCTTTGCAGCAGGATGGCTGCAGCTCCAGATGGATGCAGATGCCTGAGCATCAATCCATCCCTCCCTCCACATCCCAGCCTGCTCATCTCCCAGGTCAGGCCCCAGCAGCTCTCACACCCCAGTGCAGCAGCTGGGCACATGTAAGAGGCTCTGGCTGCTGCAGGAGGCTGAGATGGAGGCGGTCTCTAAGCCCAGATCCAGCCCATGAACTGGTGAACTGGGCCCATGGCAGTGGAGGACAGGATTCTGCCCTAGAACATGCCAAGATCCCAAAAGCAGTCCAGGTTGTTAACTCTGAAAATGGAAGGGATGTGATGCTGCCAGCAGCTGCTTCCCCTGCGCCCTCGCTTATAAATGCACTGAGCAGCTATAGTAAGAATAAATACTTCCCCATGCAAAGACCAAAGGACCAGCTCTTTTAGCAGATACTGGTTTCTGACGCATTTCCTTGCTGTACGATAAGGCACACCATGTGCACTCACAGCAACTGTACAAGCAACACTGAATGGGGGTCAGTGTGGACCATAGAGGCTTGAAAACCACCCCACTCCTGATTCTTAGCTTTCTACTCAGTTTATTCCCCAGGTTGAAGCTTTCCTCATATGTAATGAAAGGAAAACACTGTCAGGAACAATAATACTGTGGTTTTGACAATCAGTTCCCTTTAACTGCAGGTAGGACACTAAATGCTGTAGACACGTATACTAATGCCGCACAGCACCCATCAAAGCAGCATTTCTGTATTTCAGGACCTTTGTCTATATAGTAACAGTGCTTTTACCTTAAGCAAGATACACCCAACTGTGACACATGCAAACACCGTGTGCTAATTTGATTTAGGGAGAGGGATCCTATGGGCTCTGCAGAAGGAGCAATGCGAATGTGCAGAACACACCTGAAGGCTGATTTAGATCCCATTTCACACATTCCCAGTTTCCCTCCTGAGACCTGCCCCTGCCAGCTATCAGTCAGTGTCCCAGTGCATCCAACCACGCCTGGAGCATCCTGAGAACCTGCTCTCCACTTTGCCCGTCCAGGTACCGTGCCTAACAGCAGCAAGGCACCCATGAACACCATGGTCTCACCGGGATCGCTTCCCAGCTCACCAGAAACATGCCCAAACTTCAGTTCTCTGCTCAAATCACCTGCTGCTTCCAAGCAGCCCATCAGGGCACTGCAGTAGGTACCACCACGGATCCAGAGAGCCCCAAAACACCCTCGGGATGGAAACGCACTGCGGGCTCCTCTGCTTGCCATCACACACTGGAACGGACACGGCCTGCCTCATTCCTGCCTGGAGACATCCCAGCCCGGCGGGACACACGTCCTTCGGTCTGCTCTGTGTAGAAAGTGCCAACCCCCTTCTCCCCACACTGAGGGGAAATGAGGCATCACCCCCATTCGAGGCGTTCCATGAGCCTTCCCTGCCTTTCTCGGTGGCCGCTCGGCCAAAGGGAGCCGGGGCAGCCCGGGAGGAGCCGCTCTCAGCCCGCAGCCCCGCGTCGATAAACCGAGTTCTCCTCAGAGCAAGTCTCGAGTGTTTCCTCTCCGCGCCGGGCCGGGGCAGCCGGGCGGGGCGGCCGCTCTCCGCCTGCCCGGGCCGGGGAGGGGAGGGCAGCGCCGCAAAGTTCCCTCCGCACTTTTATTGTATTTTAAAGAAGCTTTTCCCCCCTACTTTCTCCACACGAAAAGCCCCGGAGTGCCCCGGCAGCCCCCAGCCCGCCGCCTCCCCTCACGGCGGGGCAGGTGCCCGCGGCGCGGCCAGGCCGAAGCGGCAGCAAAGCCACGGTACCTCCTGCGTCCCGGGGCCCGCGGGGTCCCTGCGGCCGCGCCGCCGCCTCCTCCTCCTCCTCCGGCGCTCGGCCACCCGCCCGCCTCGCTGTGCGGCGCGGGAGGCGGAGGGAGGGAGGAAGGAAAAGGAGCGGGGCAGCGGCGCGGCGCCTCCTCCGCCACCGGGCCCGCGGTCGCTGAGGGCCCGCCCGGCCGCGGCCGCCGTGAGGGGCTGCGCCTTGCCGGGCGCGGCTGAGGGTGCCGGGCCGCGCCTCGCCTGCCTCCCGAGGGCTGAGGGGACGTGGAGGGAGAGGAGAGGAAGGGCCCCCGGGGCTGCCCCTCTGGGTTCCTTGTCCAGCCGGGACCAGCCGCGAGTGGTGTCCGCCGGGTCCCCACTCTTTGGGGTTGTTTCGGGGCAAAAACAGACTTTGGGAGCTGCAGGGGCTGAAGCGGGACCCTCTCAGCTACAGCGGGTTGTCAGGGGGTGCTCGCCCTCACAACCTGCTGCCATAGAGCTCCCCGGGCTCGTAACACTGCTGCCTATCTCCTGTCAGCATCAGTCGGCCGGGCCTTACCGGTAGCAGCGCTGATCCGAGATTCCTTTCTTTGAAAGTTGCTCCTTCCCCAGAAGAGAGTTTGCTCCTGTTTGGAAAAGCAAGGCGAGGTTGCCCCCTTCCTTCCGAAGGAGGTGGACATGCCGTGCTCCATCTGGAGTATCGTTTCCCCATCACAAACCCATTCATCCCCAGGTACAGGAACCTCTAACAAGCCTGGTGCTGCTCTGCTTTCCTCACTCAGTGGGTGTACTAAGAAAAGACCACTTTTGCATGCTTTTTGCTTTGTTATTCATAGTGATTCTGTAAATTACATACTGAGGGTTTTTTCTTCCCTGGTCTGTACCAAGAAATGGGTCTCTGATCAGAGCCTGAGGGTGCAAAAAGCCATATCCATTCGTGGAATGGCTGCCTCCAGCCTGAGACTTGCCTCGGGTGTTTCTTTGATGTGATCACGGAGACAGAGAGAGGATGGGTCTTCTCTGGTGCTTTCACTTGTGTTCAGGTCCCATTAATCTGCTTTTAGCTGCAGCCACAGTAGTGGTACCTGGTTTTAGCACCCTTTCTACCTTCTACCCAGCCTTTATTCCTTTTTGAACTGGAAGGAGCTGTGCTTACCCCAGCCAGCTGCAGCTCTGCTCTTCTCCTCAGCTTACTGTAATGGCGTAACTTACAAAAGTGACTGCTTAAAGGGTCAGCTAGCAGGCACATGCTGCAGTTTTTGTGTGCGAAGCACCAACCACACTTCAGGGGCTTTGCTTTTCAAATAGGCTAATCCTTCACAAACTTCAGAAATGAACCCAGGTTCAGATTCCTTTGGAATCCCCAGTGGGATACTTCATCCCCAGATACACATGTGCAGACATGCACTCTGTGTTCAGTTCTGCCACGTGGAGAAGGTACCTTGAAATGACATTGTGTCTTGTGCACGTTTCCACTTGGGGACTACTGCTGGGCTCCTGAATGAAGTGGAACAGACACAACGCTGTTTGAGGAAGAACCCACTGTAACTACAGCAATCCAGGGCCAGTCTGGTTTAGAAGAACTGAACAGTAGAACTGAACAGTAACCCTTTCTACTGTTTGCTTGTGTTGACAAAATGTGCCAAAGTCAGAGTGAAATTAAACCCAGTGAGAGTAGCATGGAGTTGAGTGGAAGACGTTTGCTGATGGAAGGAGTCTTACTACATGCGTAAGAGGGGATGTAATTACCTTAAAGCACTTATCAGTGTAAAAACAAAAGGCATTCAGCTTACTCCCCTCTGTTAGACAGTGAAGTCAATGGAAGTTTTCTGCTCCCCCACCTTCAACGTGCAGCATTTAGGAACTACTTCACAAAGTTAAACATTTATTAGGAATGAGAACTATTACAAAAAGATACCCAGAGTCTAAATATATACATGAGGTTTAAACATAGCATTTTCCTGTACCTTTAGCTATAAAAATACATTAGATTAACTGTCTCCTAATTTATAAATATAGTTCTTTTTTAATATAAAACCCCAAACCTAGTATTTCATATGAAAGCCTTGGTGTGCAATGGAAGAATATATATACCCACTAAGGGGTTATCTTAAAGTTAGTGTCTAGTGTTATATAACTTACAAAATTCAGTGTGTAGAGTCAAACCCTGATTTATACAATAAGAGATACACTGACTTTTTAAAAACTTGATAAGAAAAAAGAGGTGAAATATATATCATACATATAAAGCCAGAATACTAGGAACTTCAGAACCTCAGCTGATTTTGGTTTCAACCACTATCCATCAAAAATACAGAGCAAGATAACCAGCCTTTTACTGTTTGCCTTCTCTCCCTCCTGACTGCAGCCCTAGAAAACTGTCCAGTAGGCAAAAGTAAAATGTTTGTCTGAGACGTTGTTTGCACTCTAAAAGTGTTTTACAAAACATAGAAACTTATTTACAATGTTCCCGTTTGGCCTTTCATGGAGAAGGGAGGACCTTTCCTTCACTGGATGGGGAGATTGACCTGTCTCACATGCCCGTGTTATGCACTGCTGCTGGAGGTATGTCATTTAAGAAGTTTAAGCAGGGTTGAAGTGCAATTTCAATGTTCACTAATAAGGAAGTTTAGGCTCATGCAAACCTTTTCCTTACTTACCACCTCTTTCCTCCTCCAAAAAAAAAAGGTCCCCTCATGCGGCAGAACTTGTTACTGACTGGGTATATCTCTGAGCTAAGGAAGGTACTGGTTAAATCCTTGCTTGCGTCAGAGAAGAGAGGTTAGACCTGCATTTCTGCTTCAAGCACTGACATCTGGAAGGCTCCAGGCAGGAATCTTTATCCATGGAGATATGTTGACAGCTGTAAGGAACCTCGCTTGGTTTGCTCTCAGAGAACAATCCCAGTGAGATCAGCTGAACTCCCTAACAAGCTGGCACCACTAACTCCTGCATACTCACAGCTCCTGCAAACGCAGAACTTCCCGTATACTTGCCAGTGGTTCTCCAGTACAGAATCAGCAGGAGGAGGAGGGAGAGTAGTGAGCCCAGGAACTGGTGGCTTGTCATTAATCTCATAGTAAAGTCTGGGCATGCAAAGAAGTTACTGCAGTAGGGACTAAGGCATGAACTTGGTGTGACAGCCACTCCGTGGATGCTATTCATGTACGAGCATGCTTATACAATTGAAGGCAGTTTAGTTCTCGGTGAAGGACCAGCTACTCTGTGCTTGCCACAAGATGACAGCACTCACAGGGGCACTTACTGCAAAGCTGCTGACACATTTAAGTCCAGCCATAGCTTATTCCATGATAACTGCTTGTACACCCACATCTTTAGCACAGACTGTGTGCTTGGGAGCACCTGCCTTTTCATACTGTACTTCCAGAAATGTATTTTAAGCTATATTCATATGGGATAAAAAAGCAGTGAAGAGAGCTTATAAGTTTTACTCTCATAATAATAATTCTGGCTCAAAAAATGAAGAGATGTTCAGACTGAAAGTTACAGAGAAAAAGCAAGCAGGACAGCTTCTTGCAGCTCTTCAGCTCCCTCCCCCAAATCAGAAGGACTGGTGTGGGATATTTTCTGTGGGATATCTACCATGCTACATGCTTAGCATTCAACTCGGTGTCATGGTAAGTACAGTGCAAAATCCTCTTGCAAAAAGTGCTATAGTGAAGGTTTGAGATACAATTATGACTCATTGGGAGCTAGAAGGGTTAGAAAGTCAGTACCTTGCATTTGCAGCATGTGTGCACATCAGAACATCAGGTTCCAAGGACACTTTAAAGTCTAGCTCTGTTGGGTGAAATACTGGCCCTAAAGGAGTCCTCTAGGAAACTCCCACAGATCTCATTCAGGGCTAGAATATCACCACTATGGAGAATGCATGTATCTTTAGAGAGACCAAGACAGCTCTTTCAAAGGGAGTTTCTTTACAAATCCTTCCATGAAAGCTTGAAATTCTGAACTCCAGCTGCAGTCTTCACACAAACTCTGTCAACTTCAGTCACGCTGTATTAACCCAACCACTCAAGTCCATTTAAGCCAAGTGAAACCCATACAGAACCATAGAATAGTTAAGGTTGGACAGGACCTTAAGATCATCTAGTTCCAACCCCCTGCCATGGGCAGGGACACCTCACACTAACAGTACCAGAAGCTTCTCTAACATGCCACTGATGTTCACATCCTTCAGGGGTACAGTTTGAAAGCCCTGTCCTGCAAACACTGTCACAGGTAGCAGAGAGATGGACAGCCAGGAACTTGTGCCGTACAAGTATGTGCTGCGCTGCCAGTAGGGTCAGTTAAATCAGTTTTCAAAGAGACAGTTGACAAAATGGAGTCCAGTAGATTCAGTGTTTCTAGAGGAATAAAGTTAGGTGTTTCCATTCTCCTTTCTCCCCTCCCCTCCCCCTTGCTCTGAACACGTCCCCCAGGTGCCACATTCAGTGTCACATTCAGGCCTTCTGCTTTCATGGGCTCTTCTGGGAGAGTTTGATGGTGACTGTTTTCACTTCAGTATATTCTGCCAAAGCATATTCACCGCTGGAAGAGAAGAGAGAGGAGGGAAGGGGACAAGCAATTGTAGCTTATTAACGTGTATTCCCCTAACATAAGAGATTTACACGCAACTGCATTTTAGCCTCTGATTGACAGCTGCTGTAAATGACATCAGGCCATTAAAACTAGATCTAAACTAACTTATACCAGCTATCAGTTTGACCCACTACTGCTCATAATCATGAAGCACACGCACCTAAGTACACACAATTACACCCCATTTTAAAAGAAACACATGCTTGCACAAGTGGAACTGACTGATCAGGAGAAATTAAGAGCTTATAACGCAGATGAAGGTACTCTAAAAAGCATCACTCAGGTTTTCACACCTGTGCATTACACCCACACTGTACTGGCTTAGCACCTCCCTCTGCAGCATACCGCAAGCCTAATAGTTTAAAGCAAATTCAACAACATTTTCACAGTTATTGCATTCACCATCCACATATAAACAAAATATTGAGCAAAACTCACAGTTCTCTGCCATTGCCTGACATTTTAAAGCCACCAAAAGGAGCCTGTGCATAAAGCGCGTTGTAACAGTTGATCCTACAATAAAAACATCAATTGTAAAACCACAATTCAGTTCCAAGGAGAAACAAGATGATGATGACAACACCACCACCACAAAAAAGGCTGAAATCTGACAGTTTTCTCTTTATACAGTTCACACACTTGCATAATCAGATTTTAGCAATAAAATCTTCTTTTGTGTCAGAAACAGAAAACATTTGAGTGGTGCTCACTCTGACCTACATCTCGCTTCATAGTCTCTAATGGTGAAGACATTCATGCTTAAGCTGGAATTTATGCTGTGTTCAGACCTGTGCTTAAAATAAATAGTACAACCTATTCCCTAATTTAATGAAGCACATTCTGCACTGAACATGTTTACTCAGAAAGCTGTCTATAAACACTCATGAGCAGCCCCACCATCCACTTCCAGGTATAGAAAAAAGTTGGACTGCATTAGACAATTGTGTTGCAATAAAATGGAAGTGCTAGGCATTTCTCTGTAGATATTAGGCAGCAAAAGCTAAGGCAGATACTTCCTCAGCATCTCAGTAAGATCAAATGACTGAAGAGAGACAGCTATGGCTTGGTGCTGTAGGACTGCACCTTCATGTATGTACAGCATGTATATCCTTCAAAGCCTAACATCCCATTTTCATGTAAATGTTACTCAGAGGCATATTCTTCTGATGCCAAGTCTTGAAATCAATCCTCTGTAGGTATCAAAGTCAGATCTCAGATCAAATTCCTACCTTAAGTGGGGGGAAAAAAAAAATCAGGATTCCTTCTTTAAAATGATTCTAATATGAAATAAGCAATTTTATAAGCAAAAAAATAGCTAATCTTTCTGACAGTGGTGTGATGCCATCTACCGTCCATGCTGATTTGTGCAGCTAAGACCCATCTGATGCTACCTAAAGACGGTGAAAGTTGCTTGCCTTCACACACAGGATTTTGAAAGGCATCATGTCCGGTGGAACTCACTACAACCCCTACACTTCCAGGGATTTCCAGTCAAAGGACTACATTGACTGAAGGAACAAAAAGTCCATTTCTTGCCTGACTATCTGGTCTTTACCACCTTATTTTGATGAATGGATGTTGCTTCTAAGCAGGATATTGGGAATTAAGCAGACTAATACATCTTAGCTGTGGCACATACACAGGATTCCAAATCATACTCCCTCCACACTCCCAGGAAACAAAATCCCAGCCCACACTCTGGTCCCATGCTGCTTACCAGACTGTTCCTGACTGCAATGCTGAAGCTAGTGTTAATGCTCTGTCCAGATTCTTTGTGAACACTGCAGCTGTGAGTCCATACTCAGTACTGTTGGCTCTTCTTATGACCTCTTCTATACTCTTGAACTTCATAATTGGCTGAACTGGCCCAAAAATCTGCACAAAGTGAGGAAAGCCTTTGCTAATCGTGGCAATTTTGAAGTAATCACGATCAGGTGCTTTGTTTGGATACTGTATTTAAAATGTTACATCCTGGTCTTCTAGAAGTCACTGTTAGTCTTTAAAACCTACTAATTAAACTGACTTCAAAGGAAGTACAGTGATGTGCTACAGCAGCTAATACATGCTAAGATCCAACAACTAGCAGATCATTTGTAACAATCAGAATAGGCAGAGTTAGATCTGAACAAGTTTCAAATGATTCATCCTTACTCCATTTATGACTCTCCTTTTGAACTCAGAAGTGGAGTGTACTCAAGTAGTAATTCATATATTTCAAGGATTGCAAGTTTTCTTCCTTGGCTTGAACTCTGATTTTGTCACTGTATGCAGTTTATTTGCATGCAGTGCATTTACCAGCATGCGTTTGACCACAAACTTGGCTTCCCAGGTTGCCAGAATAAAGGCAGCAAGCACACACAATGCTTCCCAAGTTCTGGATGGTAACTCTCATCCTGTACAGTATCAAAGGTGAGGCCCTTTTCTGGCCTGCATGGTCTTGCAGTATAATAAACCCTGAGCTCAGGTGAGATACAGTCTCGCTTGTGCCACCTTGAGGGCCAGGCTGAGCAGTTTGCCTGGCCTTTAGGCTCATATAAGTGTTTTTAAACACCTTCGTTTTGGGAGATCCAGGTACTTAACTTGATCCTAGGCAAAGGATGAACGTGCATTTGCAATAAAACTGAGAATGAATGAAACTGGATAAACTTCATGAATTGTGACTTGGGATTTGGAGTCAGTTCATTACAAAAAGGCCTGTCATGGGATTTTCAGCTCTTATTCCCTCTATTTTTAGACTGTAACTCATGCCCAGACTGACTGATATCTTTCCCAGGTTCCTCAGAGATGCTGTGGCAGATCTGAGACATTAAACATTTTGTCAGGAGTGAACAGTAAGCAGCCCCATAAAAAGCACTAGGCTAAACTGTAAAAAACAAGTGCCAGTTAGACTTTGGCAACTACTTATTTTCCTTTGGAGAACATGATGAGAAGTAGATTAACTTCTATTTCAAAGGAATATCACAGGACCTAATCACATACAGCTTGTTCAGTTTTTCTGCATATGAATAATGAAAGCCAGAGTATTAGAGTTGCACTTTGCTGGTTTTGACCATGTTTTCAAAGAGGAAAAAAATGGTCAATCCCAGGGGATTTCACCATGAGAACAGAATCAGGGACCATTTCAGATGTTAAGGCTACTTGAGAAAAGTTCTTCAGTGGCAGAACAGCAGGGCCATTCCTTCCCTCCTCACCAGCTTCAGGTCCCAGATTTCTTGTCCCACCTTTCTGCAACAAAGCAACTCCTTTTTTACTAAGTAGTGGAGCAAGAACACACATTACCCTGTCCTCTCTCACGCTGAATCAGCATGTACCATAGCTGAGCAATTTCAAGTCCACTCAGTAGGAGGTGCGTGAGAACACATCTGCGTAGAGTGGGAGAGCTTAACTGTCTTCAGAAAACTTGAAAACTTCAGGGCAAAGGAGACACAGATTGCTCCAGCCTGCCACAGTCACAGTTATTTTTATTCATCTATATTTAAAATCAAGGGTTCAGACAGAAACCCTTCCATTACCACTATTGCTTATTCAGAAGCAGTATTTACCTAGATAAGGCATGCACTTGTATTTTGCATTATATCAAGTTTTCCTGAAATGAGACCCAAAAGCTTTAGGGTAGGGTTATCTACTATGTTTTCATCTGGGTTTATTAAAGTCCACTAGATACAGAGGGGCTCCTTTCCTTTTGGAAAACCAAACAAAATGAGGGAAAGCTGCAAGGCATTAGAAAGGGCTGCAAAGAGACACCTATTCATGGCACAAAAACTGCTGCTAAAACATTTTGACAGGAGTTTTTGCCTGTTCTGTTCTTCTCCTTTTCCTCCCACAGTTCCCCCCTGTATGCACATACACTCCAGATTGAAGCTCACCTTGCAGATACTTCATTAGTAGAATAGATTTCAGCATTATGCAGTTGTTAAGACACTGAAATAAGTGAAACTTCAGTTCTCCTCTCACGTTTTCACTTCAGCAAACAACCATACCTCTTTTCTTTCCCATTTAAATGCATATATAGGTTCAGGTGACTTGTACTGTACCTCTTCTTTGGCAATACGCATGTTGTCAGTGACCTCTGAAAACACAGTGGGTTTTATAAACAGGCCTCTGTCTTCAATGGCAAGACCCCCACATTCCAGCTTAGCCCCTTCTTTCTTCCCACTTTCTATCAGCTCCAGGATTTTATCAAACTGGTTTTGGTCAATCTGCCAGACACAGAAGAAAAAGAAACAGACAACAGTACCTTTATTATTACTGTTCCAGAGACTGGAGTCATTGCAAGTGGCCCAGGGGCACATTTCAGGGCACATTTCAGGGCACTGTCAAAGCGGGTGAGTTTATATCTCATTCTATGATACAACAGTCAGGCAATAAGCAGGGTGAAAGACAGGACATAGGCATGGCCCTGAGCCACAGAAAACAGGAGGTGAAGTTACATGTGATAGTTCAATCTGATCTAATAGTTTGCTGCTATTAGTATTTTCCCTTCCTCCACATCTTGGCTATGTACTCCCATGGCTCACCTCGCTCCTGCTCTGGGACTTACTGACCTTCTCCATGCACTAACTTTAGCTCAGTAGCACCATGAGAACAGCCTGAGATGGGTTTTGCTGGGCTAGCAACCTCAGCCAGCTCATCAAGGGATTCTATCAGCAACAGAAACAGTGCAAGGGAGGGAAAAATCAGCGTATATAAACTATTAAGCTGACTTTGCTGTAATGTGCAGCTTCACTCATAGCTATCTGTCCCCAGCTGGAAGAGCCCAGGGAGCTCTGCCTCCAACTCTTTCCACACACACACTGTATGACCAGCCTCAAAGATAAGCCCTGTTAGTGAGGTGACTTCAGAACAACTACTGCTCTGAAGCCATACTCGTCAAATCATACAGATACTGTCAGGCTTCACACGAACACGTTATTTGCATGATGGATAATTAAGAGATGAAACACCTCATCACAGCACACTGCAGATGGTAAGACTTATCTTAAGCTAAAACTAATAAAACCCTTGACAACTTCATAGACAAATAAAAGACTCCAAGGTGCCCTGGCAGCCTGGGAGGTTATTCTGAATGCCAGGTATCTCCAGATGCTTGTACTGGTTCAATACCCCTCCCTAAGCATCTGGTTTTATTTCAGCAGGGCCAGTTGCCAGTTGGGACTGTTTATATGGAGTGTTCCACACTCAGCTCCTCCAGATTACAGACTATATCCTGTCCTTAGTTAATCCTGGCCACACGCAATCCGAGTTGTCATGCTTTTAGACAAATATCAAAGCTTCAGGAGGGTGTCCTTGGGGTACTTCTGGTACACAGTGAAAACAGAGAACAGCACATCCGCTGCCACACAGATGTGTGTATTACATGTGCTGTGGACAGCTTGTACTAAGTGCTCATGTTCTCTCATGTGTTAAGATGCTACCCAAGAAAACACTTGGATGCTACTGCATGAGGAAATGTGTGCCCTCGTGTTGGACTCAGGGTGTCACATAGTAAGTTTGGCAGGTGTCACACACATTGTCTATTTGCCTGGTTGCTTAGCTGCCAAATGTAAATAGTTTGAAATATCTGCAAGTGCTTTCCATCCTGGCATGTCTGTGATCCAGAGCAATCCAGTCCATCCACTTCACATCACAGAAAACAAAACAAGGATATTTATACAGCTGTAACTTGTTGCGAGGCACACTATAGTTAGATGAAAAGACACTGGGGAAAGAAAACATTTGTAAAAATGACATGCAAGGGTGGAACTGTTTGCCATTGTAACTAGAGCTTGCAAGGCTTGTTTAAATTCTGTCCCCTACTCCACTATTATTTATGGTTCCAGTATTGACTTCTATTACAAACACATGACCTGGTGGAGCAAATCCTGCTATTTGTTCAACTGATTCAAAAGAGAAGAAGGTTTCTAAGCATCACTGCAATGGTGAAAATCTGAGAACCCCCAAATCGTCATATCTTGCTTCATTATGTCAAGACTTCAAGGGGCAAGTTTTTCCTTTTCCAAGCCTAGCTCTTGTAATCCTATAGAATAATCACACAACCATCTGGTGGGCACAGACTCCTACTTACATATTTTACTTTCATGCTTTAATCCTAAAGTAGACAAACATCTACAGTCTAAGGAAAATACTCACTATCTTAAAATGCAAACAACCAATAGGGTTTGGGCTGAGTAAGTACTGGCAAGCAACTGCCATGAGGCAGCCTTGGTGCTTGTTTTATTCACAGTATGTTAGAGATTGGAAGGGACCTCAAAAGATCATCTAGTCCAAAAGGACTTACAGTCCACAAATCCCAGCATTTGGGGTTCTACAATAACAAAACTATTCCAGTCTTGTTCTAATCCGACCCCTCTTCTAGTCCACCAGGATGTTAGTCTCACCTAACACAGTTTGCTGCTCACAGTTGTATAATGCCCTGGTTAACCACTTTGCCATCTGTGCAGAATTACTTCATTACTTCCTGTGATACAGCTCACAGGAATCCAGAGTTAAAACCCCCTTGGTCTGCATTTGAGGTTGGCAGTCAAACAGTCCTGATCACCCCTCAGGTTTCTTGTGGTGTCCTTTGAATTGCAGCCAGCCGGCACAGTCAGACCCATGTGAGTTTTGGAGAAGGCTCATCAGAAGCATGCTTCATTTCTGCTTAAATTTAATACTATTTAAATTTAACCTAATTTTGATCAGAGCAATGCAGCTTATATCAGCATAACCCAATCCTGCAGCTGACACAGTCTTTTTCCCATACCCATGGCATGAGCATTCGCGCCAGTGCACAGTAATCCACATCAGGGAGCTGACCTGAGTAAAACCTTTCTTGCTCACTTCCAGAAAGGCTGGATTAGACCTGAATCAGCCAGTTCCCTAATCTACTGTGCGAGTGCAGTGCAATATAGGAACAAACAGCTGCACACAGCACCATGTTTCTAAGCTCTTGTGGAACTGCAGAGGCTGTAAAAAGTGTAAAACACTTTCTGAACTCTCTGTTATTGCAGGTCCTGTTGTCTCCTTATGATCATTTGGAGCTGATGTAGGACCAAAAAGATCATGGGCTACAACCACTGTCAGCCTAAAGCTGGCTCCAGCTCCTTCCCACTGTTGGGTTCCAAGCCAGTGATCATCCCAGAATGGGGTCTACACAGCAGCATGTGGCCATTTTTGTCGTGCTATTATGTATGTTTACCCTGACCCATACAGGAGAATTAAAGCAATGACCTGGATCTGAAGCAACTGAGGCCTGACAGGGAGAGATGAAGAAGGTAACAGAATATTTTCCCTGGTGAGTCTTCCCTTATCCATCAGTTCAAGATAAAAACCCCTCACAGCAGAGCAGGCTACTTCAGGAACAGAGGGAAAATTTGCTCTGGAAGCTTCACATTTGAACAGTAACCTGTGGGCAGGTGTGAATCTTTGCTACTTTTGGAGGCATTTTAAGCCCTTGTGACACTGCATCATTTTGCTCTTCTGATTGAATTCCTGTGTGTTGCATCTTACAGCATAGGCTCCAGACAGAGCAACTATAACTGCAGAGGAAGTGGTTGTTACTTTGCACTGTCAGCCACATGAAAGCTTTGGGATTAACAGTTTCCTCCCACTCTTTTAACACCTTCCCACCTTGGGCCTGACAGCTGCATATACAGAAGCTCAGGTGCGTGTGCCCTCTCTCCTAGGTACAAGTGGAACAGGTAAGCCAGAACAAGGAAAGAGGACAGTTGGGCCATGTTTAAAATCTGATGAGACACTGCTATTCCAACTTACTACCCTCAATTATAGCTCTGTATGCAAAGAGTCTCCCTTAAGCAGAAAGAAGGTAAGAGCAGACCTTGAAACAGTTTGAGGGTCAGCTCATCTCTGCTGACGCAAGTTCCAGCATGGGATTATTGTCCTAAAACTGCTGAGCAGTTTGAAATCTCTTTCTAGGCAAGTTAAAGGATAGGTGTAGCCCCAGCCTGAACAGGGGATGTACATTGTCTTATTCCACATGCATGAGGACACGCAATGAGGTTTTGTTATGCATGAAATGGGTCTAGATCCAGACAAGGAGAGGCAGATGTCCTCACAGCCATCCCTTCTCTGAAGGATCCTATATAGCATCAAGGAAGAAAAACTCACAGGGCAGTACTAAGAACAGGAGGTCTAAGCTACAGATTTCTGGGATTCCCCCTTTATTTTTAGTAGCAAAAAATGGCCCTCTTAGAAGATCTGACCCAAGGATCATCTTCCTCCAGAGCTCTCCACCACAGCTCAGATTGCTTCAGAAGGGAAAAATGAGAGGAAGGCTCTGGAAGCATTGACAACGCTGGCCATGACAGCAGCTTGGCATGGCTCTTCCTCCTAATTCAGCTGAAAATTCTCCAAAGGATCAGAAAAGGAGCAGAGGAAGAGAGGGAAAGTGGGGACTCAGGAATCCCTGGGCTCTAACTACTTGTCATCACCAACACAGCCAAGTAGCTGAATGGCCATTTTTGCAGCTGTACTCTTCTGTGCATTGCTTCTTGTTCCAATATGCTTTGTATTAATGTACCAGGGAGTCAGCCCCTTCCATAAAGCTGGATAAGAAGTGAATTAAATACATTTGTGCTTAAAAAAATTACAACATAACATTTCAACAGTTGTGATTAATTGATATTTAAAATAGGGAGAAAAATAAAGCCACGATACATTACTCACCCCTCAGCACTTCTGCTGGGACCATATTCATAAGGATAATATTTACACAAGGAAAACGAAACAGAAACACAACCAAACCCCATACAACAACTATTCTCAGGCACACAGTTACCTGGGGCCCCTGTTCAGTTCTGGCATCAAAGGGGTCTCCAATGAGTCGCTTCTTGGCATACTCCACGCTGCGCTTGACAAACTCGGGGTAGATCTGCTCCTCCACAAACACTCGAGAGGCAGCCGTGCAGCACTGCCCTTGGTTGAAGAACACGCCTTGATGGGCACATTCCACTGCCAAGTCCACTGCAACAGAGCCCAGGAGGAAAAAGCATTACCACATGCACAGTTCCAGTCTCTCAGTGTTTCCAGGCTTGTGTTTTGCCTTTCTTTTTTGAAAGACTCCTTAAAACAATGCTGACAATGGTCTGCACCCATTTGAATGCACTCACAAGGCCCAATGATGCCCCCAAACCAGATGACTTATTCCACCCCCCTTCCTGCCTTTTGACTCAAGATCTAGTTTGCCATAGCTCCTGATACTTTCTTCCACAAGGACTCACTGAGGGCAGTAAGCAGCTTTTCCTTGCTGTGGGAATTCAGATGTGGATTCCTTGATACTGTGCATTGGTCCCTGAAGAGTGGTTTCAGTAGTGGATGTTTAAAAAGCAGAGTTTCCTTCTATTGTACAGCCAGCATGGACCAGGTCTTTGCAATGCTCAGTTAGCAGATGGCACAAATACCTCTGGCTGTCAAGCAATAGTATAATGGTCTGCTCATCTGCCATAGGAATGGTGCCTGTGCTGGGCAAGAGCTCCAGCATAGAACTGCATCTTGCCCTTAGACTGAGGTTTCCTCCAGTCTCTGGGGTGGATGCAGTGGCAAACACCAGCCCTGCTGGCTGCCAAAGGACACAGAGACGCACAAAAAGCACCACGCTCATAGTCTCTTACAGCAAATAAACACACTTACGGTCTGCATCTGCACACACAATGCAGGGGTTTTTCCCTCCAAGCTCTAGTGTCACCCTTTTGAGGTTGCTTTTAGAAGCAGCTTCCTTGATCAGTTTCCCAACCTGTAGCATTGAGACACAAAAACGATGTGAGCCGTTTCCCTGGAAGTCTTAACTCAGTGTGTCAAGTGTGATGCTAACAAGGGTAGAATTGGTGGGGTTTATCTGTCCACCCTCTCCTGAAGGGAAGGATTTACTCTGCTGCCAGAATGTAACCAAAGTAATGTCAAACTAAAGGTTTCCCCCACCAGAAAAATCATTTCATATCACGTTTTCCCCAAAATCTGACTGGCCTTTTTAATACTGTTAACACCAAACCAACAATTTCTCTTTCCATTTAAAAAATATGGAATTCCTCACAAGAGCAGCATAAATCAAGCATCAGAATCACTTAGCAATCTGATTTTGTTAGAAACAGTATTAGCTAAAACTATTTGGGAGCTTCAGTTGTTAAGGCAGGTTATTGTTTTAAGTGTGACCTTATATTTGAATGTCCTCCCTCATTCTGTAACTGATTTTCTTGTATTTTACTTTTGCAAGTGACAATCTTCACTTTATTTCTGCCTCAAAATTACCCTGGAGTGGAGCTGTGAGCAAGGAAAGCATGGGGCAGCTTCTGGCAGTTATAGGTCTGCATTAGTCATGTTTTGCCTTTGTATCTGGAGCAAGGCTCCTGAACCTAGCAGTACAGATCACTTCTAGTCACTCAGCAGCCTAGTCCTAGAGAGAGCAGAAATAAGTGATGCATCATGCTGCAGATACACATAGCTTCACCAGAGGCATTCCTACAAGCTAGCTGGCTGAAGAGGAGTAATGTTAATATACTAAGTGAAAGAAAGAAATCTAGATGGGAACCTTCTCGTGGAGTTTAAGCTCAGTGTTTCCAGGCTGGCCCTGAGCCCAAGCTGGGGCTTAAGAACTAAGTCAAAATATATTTTGAATTAGCTTCACTTCCTGGCTCAGAAACAGTAGCGCTGTGCTGCAAATACAGTGGAGATGCAGCTGAACTCACAGATGGGCGGAGGGGGAAGAAAACACTTTTAAATTACACATGCATTAGCAAAGAATCTGTCTCCCTCGGTGTTTCCTGCACACCCATGGATTAAGAAGACAAGCACAATGGCTATAAGAGTTTTTTTGCCTACAGGCTCCAGCAGCTGAGATTTTCCTCCTCCTCCTAATCCACTGAATACTCTTTTTTCATCAAAAACCCAAACAGATCCATGTGGGCTGGATGAGTCTATAAGCTCTATTGTTTTCACACAGCCAGCAGCTCATCTGGGCTGAAAGTTTCTGATTTAGGCTTTGGAGAGAGCATGTAACTGGGTGAACTCCTAGATTAGACCAACTATCAAGACAGTAAAAGCTTATTGTGAACTTTTACTTTATGGTGTTCATGTTTGTTTCCTTGATCCCTCTACAGAAATAGGGTCTTAACACACCTTCTCCTACGGGATGGACGAAGCAATTAGCATATATCCAAAGCCACTAGATGGTACTGTTGTTAAACGCAGCAGCTTTTGAGTGTTTACTTTTACCGACCAAGAGTACCATTCAATGTAATTTGTCATCATTATACATTTAGATTACACTCTGCAATTAGGAGGACAGACATAAGAATGGATGAATTCGGTAACTGCTCACCCAGAATAATGTTTCTCAAAGAAATAAAAGAGAAGAGACTGTATTTGCCTCAACTGCACCCACTGGTGTCAGCATTTCCATTCTTTGGACAGTCCCTCTCTTCAGGGGGTGAGTATATGTTGCAAAGAAAATCTAGAGCAGCGAGTGGGAAAAGGTTCACATATCTAAGCAAGTTTTTGTTTGAGCCTGGAGAAGAGAAGGCTGCGTGGAGACCTCATAGCAGCCTTCCAGTATCTGAAGGGGGCCTACAAGGATGCTGGTGATGGACTCTTCATCAGGGACTGTAGTGACAGGACAAGGGGTAACGGGTTCAAACTTAAACAGGGGAAGTTTAGATTGGATCTAAGGAAGAAATTCTTTACTGTGAGGGTGGTGAGGCACTGGAATGGGTTGTCCTGGGAGGTTGTGAGTGCTCCATCCTTGGCAGTGTTCAAGGCCAGGTTGGATGAGGCCTTGGGTGACATGGTTTAGTGTGAGGTGTCCCTGCCCATGGCAGGGGGGTTGGAACTGGATGATCTTAAGGTCCTTTCCCCGAACTGTTCTATGATTCTATGATTTTCTCTTCGCATGTCAGAGCTGTGCTCTGTGTGTCCATGCACAAGGCCAAGCTATGTGGTCTTTTCCCCCATGTAGGACAGCTATAGGTGTCTGACAATACAGAGGTCTCACTTCCAACCCTTCTCATAAGCAAAGCAGCTGTAGCTATTTACAGGAAGAAAGAGAATAGAAGGTGCTTTACTGTGCAGGTCTCAAAAGCAGCTCAAATGTTAATCCCATTCACGTCAGCAGAGGAAGCCTTGGGCACAGAGCCATGTTTTTATTTAAGTTCTAGTTCCTCAGAGGTAACTGAAGCTGAGGAAGAATTGTTCAGGGCTCTGACTGACATGTTTTCCATCAGCACATGCTTGCAGGGCAGGACTGGCAGGGAAACTTGCCCAGAAGTTCCATCAGGTCAATGACGTGATGCTAAGACACTGCCAGCCTCCCCTGTAGACCCTTACCTTATGTCAGAACATGTATTACTTACAGTTCTTACAGAAATGGGGTGGTTTGGCAAAACCCAGTTTAGAGACGTGGGATTAACACTAGCACAAGGACCTCAATTAGACAAATCCCAAACACTTCTGAGAAATCCTGTCACATGGATTGTGATGGAAATGTGATGGAAAATGGAATGTGATGGAAAATGGTGTTGGCTATACAGAAATCACTGACATTTCATTGGTCCAGTCTTACATGGCTGACAGTTTTAGAAAAGAATGCAAAAAGGAACAGCAAGTGTTCTATGAGGAGTCCATCACCTACCTTTGTTGATCCAGTAAAAGCAATTTTATCAATGCTGTGATGGGTAGAAATGGCAGCTCCAGCTGTGGGGCCATAGCCTGGCACAATGTTCACCACACCTGGAGGGAAACCCACCTAAAACAGAGGTTAAATACAGCTCTGTAGAGAGATTACAAGCACTGTGGAGCTGACTCCGCACTCCAGAGAGTGCAGTTCAGGTCTCAGGAAGCTTGAATTAGTTGTACTGTGCTCCTTGTAATTAAGAATTGCGAGTTGCAGACAAGGAGCCTATACGAGATACATCCCTGTTTTCCAGACTTTCCAGTAACATGACTGCGTGCTACCAGCTGGAGTCGACGTGGGTAGAACTAACAGCCATGCTTAGGAAATGCCAAGTTTCAGTAAGAATTCTTGGAGAAGTCCCAGTTTCAAGTCAAGAGTGCAATCTTCTGGCCAAACTTGGCCCACAGCTACTGCTGTGCAGCTGGAGCCAAGGGATAACTGAATGAAAGTTTGTTTTGAACAAAGGTTGACATTTGTGGTTCTTCAGGGGCCAGAGGGATTAGGAAGTCAGTAAAACCTCACTAGATGATGGGGCTAATAAAACAGGAACACAAAAGCAGATGGTAACAGACGTATGCCAGTTTCCACCACATTTACGACCTAGATTAGGCAACTAGTAATTTTGCCAAAAGAGACAAATGGCAAAACTCTAGGTGAAATTCTAATGTGAGGAGAAGTGCGGGACTTCCTGGTCTGGTTTTACTTCCTGAAATAAGAGTTTCAAAGATTATGCGTGTCTAGGTCAGCCCTCCCCTACTACTGATTGTGCAAGGCTGTTTTCCCTGCAATTTCTAACAATGGAATTGCAGGGTATTAAACATTCACTTCATTTACTGTGGCTTTTTAATGTCAAAACTCAATAAAAGCAATTGCTCCTTCCCAACACATAAAAAATGGAAGTAATTTCTCATGTTAGCTTCCTTTTTTCCCCACTTTTTCTTCTCATAAATTGGCAGGGCAGTCAGATTTCTTCTATGGATGTGACAGTTATAAAAGTGAGTTGAACAGAGTTTGCATCTTGGCTAATGAGTTTTCAAGAAAGCACTGCATGTCAAACTGTGCAAGTAATGGTGTTTGGAGTCAGCAGCAAAGCCACAAGGAAGTAAAAAAACTGGTTCAGGTCACCCTGAACCAAAAAGTTTTTTCTGTTTTTTCAGCAAAAAAGAAAGGCAAAATGTTTTGGTTGGCCCAACATGATTTCATTGAACCTAAGACACAATTTTTGCTTTTGTGTTAACATCTTCTGCATCCTTTTAATGAGGGGGAAAAAATATATAAAAATGAACTTATTCTTCTGAAAAGCTGCAGAGAATTGAGCTAATTTGGGGTGGAGAAAGGAGCATCTTCAAATAAAACAATTCTGCTCTAATTACACTTCTGCCTTGAAGGACAAGTGTGAGGAAGAGGCAGCTTAGAATTTCAGCTCAGAAAACTGATTTTATCAGATTTGAGTTGGGTTTTTTGGGGGAATGCTTGTGTTTGGGGGGCTGTATGTCAGTGAAAGAAGCAGTGGCGTGGTAGGGCTGACTAGAAGTCATGGCAACTGCATTCTATGCTCCCTCATCTTGTGTAATCTTCTTAAGTCGTTTAACTGTAGGAGATACTTAACTGGTAGTATTTTTGCACTGCCTTTCCTGAAGAGCCCTAAGTGTCAGTTATTCACATATCCTGTATTCTCCCAGGCTAAGCCAGGAGCAGACAAAGCCATCGTTATCATTTGACTAAGCCTAACAGACTTTTCCAGGTAAGAGGCAAAAGTTTATCTACAACCCTTTTAGTTTTCCTCACAATTAGTTATATATGTAGTTGTAGGAAGCTGAAGTACTGACCAGTGCTGGAAGTACCCTGCACCTCCCACCACCTCAGGATGGTTAATAGGTCTGAGGGCACCTGAGATCCTGACAAACCCTAAACCAACATTTTGGAATCCCAACCTATGGTCTTCCTTTTATGTCAGTACGGAGGTGGCTTTACAGGCCAGACGTAGCTAACTTGTTCTATGAACTGTAGAAATGATGAAGAATTGTTTCCCATGGCACTCTGTCTTGGTCGATTTATCCCACTTAAAAATGGTATAAACACAACCCTGCTGTCAAAACATATTCTTTTCGTCCCATTGTCTAAGAAAAATGAGCTGTATTCTTTCCCTCGTTTGGGAGAGGGGAAGACAAGGCAGAGGAATAAAAGCACGTTTTTCTCTCTGCAGCTTTCCTGAGAAAGGAGAAAAACCTACAGGTTTTGTGATCTTTGCTTACAAAGCAAAGGCCTTTGTAAGAAAAGGCTGAAGACACAGGTGGCTCTCCCTTTCCTTTGTGAGGCTTTAACATCTTTAAAACCTAAAACCCTACAGTTTCAATTCAAAATATAGCCTTGCTTATGACCTTAAAAGAACAGCACCTAGACAGGATGTTCAGATTTCCTTACCTCCTTGATCAGCGAGCCAATGTACAGCGATGTGAGAGGAGTTTGTTCAGCTGGCTTAATAACCAAAGTGTTTCCACAGCACAGCGCTGGTGCCATCTTCCAAACCAGCATCAGCAATGGGAAGTTCCACTGCAAGAACACACGGCCGGTCAGCTCAGCCTGGCAGTCACCTACCCACAGCCACATAGCATTTGCCCCACCTTCACAGGGAGAGAAAGAAGCAACTGGGAGAACAGCCACAAAGAGAAGTGGCTGCTTACAAATCTGTGTTTGCTTGGACTACGGGGTATAACTTCCTTGATTTCCCCTTGAGATCCCAAAGATTGCTGGCAGCCCTCAAGCTAATCCTGTAAGTTGGACAAAGCTCTGTGTGATGTGACCTCATTCTTTACAGGAGTTTGAGCTCACTTTGCATAGGATTTTGGCTGTTCACAGGAATTGTATTGGAAGCAGTGTCCTGATGCATCACTTCTGCACAGTGTCCTTATGTGGGGAATTACAGGGTGCAACTGCTCATTGAATAAAACCCATTTTTCTGTTAGGTACTGGCTGAGTAGTTCAGAGTTATATGATATCACTCAATTCCAGGTTTATAACAAGGAAACTGCAGTGGGTTGTTCAGTTGTGGAAATCCAGGGGAGGTCTTATACTCTCTTCAAATTGTAAATTGCTCTTTTCCAATTAGTTTTCTTATTAGGAATTAGGAACCAGTCCACATGAGTTTCCTCTGTGCTAATCTCTTTCATGGTCATACGTATTTGTAGACCTTGGAGCCTAAGCAAGAAGTGGAAAAAAATCGAGCTCAGACTAAGTCTCAGAAAGGTCATTTGGCAGCAGAAAGGATTTCTTCATTAAAAATAATTAATGCTGCTTGAGGGATGATGGAAGCATGCCAACAGTAAGGGGACTTCTTCTCTAGACTCAAGCCAAGGGCCTTCAGCTATCAACAAAGAAGCCAAATATGTTGGGAATCTACAAATTCACACTTACAAATAAATTAGCAGTGTAGCTTTTCAGATATGAGCTCTGTTCTAACCCAGCAGCCCTGAGACAAAGCAGAATTTAGTCTAATTCTTCAAATCGCCTCTCCCTCTTTCCCAGACCTGCTATTTCGGTGATCTCCAGTGGCCACATCCCATGATTTGCCCATTTGTCTTTTTCTCCTAAGCCTTCTTGAAGGCCTGACTTTGCAGCTTGAGCCATCCACATCTAAACTTCTGTTCTAGACTTTCAGAGCATGACATAGAATCATAGAATAGTTCGGGTTGGAAAGGACCTTAAGATCATCTAGTTCCAACTCCCCTGCCATGGGCAGGGACACCTCACACTAAACCATGTCACCCAAGGCCTCATCCAACCTGGCCTTGAACACTGCCAAGGATGGAGCATTCACAACTTCCCTGGGCAACCCATTAGGAGCTTTCTGTTGCAGCATGGCTGGTGAAAGTAACAGTGAAGGACTCCACTGCTGCCTCATTACATCACCTAGGGATAAAAAGAACTTCCCTTGCTGAGAACATTGGTTTCAATATAGTCAAGCCACAGGAAAAAAGGAAGGACTGGTAATTGGTGGAGGGAGACATATGCCGAGTAGTGACAGAATCTCTTTAAATCAAGTAGGAATATACAAACCCACAGACTGCTGGCGTTAGAGATCAAACTGCAGAAAGAATTGAAGGGGATTTGTTCTAAGTAAACTGAAGACAGATGTGGTTTTGTTGACCCCAATCATCCTTTTTACAAACACACTGTTGAACTTGAGTCAAATTTAGTTCTGTACGTTCTATTGTATATATGTATATATATATATTGTATTTATGTATGTAATATATGTATATATATGTTAATATATGTATATATATATATTGTATTTATTATATGTGTATATATATATATTGTATTTATGGTTGATGGAGGGGCAACCTGAAATATTAGAAGTCCTACTATGTCCCATTAAAGTGACCTTCCAAAAGCATCCTACATATAGGCTTTTAAAGGGATAGTTTCCAAAGCATTGCTGAGTACCAAAGGTGGCTGAGTGTGTCAGGAATATACCTTTTTATTTGTGATCTATGTGAGGAACCTGATAGTTTGATCTGAAGTCTTAAATTCTAGTCAGTCACAAGCAGTCACGTTGCTTGGTCAGCAGACAAGCTGTGCAGAAATCATCAAACCAAACAACTGGCAACTAGTACCAACTATCTCCCACTTTGCCTCACTCTCATGTTGCTAAACAGACTGCACCATCTTGTCACCAGGATATAAACTCAGTTCTGCTGGAGGAAAAAGCAAAATTTCCCCAGATATCTTTGGGAACTGGTCCAGACCTGATATTCCCAACAAATCCAACACCGCACATGCATTTCTTTCAGTCTCTCCTATGACCTTATCCCAAAGGTAAAAATCTTCCATGGACTCTTACTGATCCAAGTATCCAAATACAAAATCTTGGCACACCATCATTTGCCTCATGACCTGTAGGATACCACATTCAAAGCATTTTACTACCAGGCAGCACCAAACTCCATCTCCTGTGTAGCTGTAAAATCTTCCTGGATGTCCGTTAAAACAGAGCAAGCAATATACACTAAAACTGGAGGTATTCCAAGAACTAGCCACACTGTCCTCTCAGCAGAGAATGAGACCTCAAGGAAAAGAAAACTATTTAGTGAGATTTCATCACAGAAAGCTCAGAGAACAGTCAAGCATTATGAGTAATAGATATGATTTAAAACTATGCATCAGCACTAGACAGCATAAAGCTGTCACACATAATGACATCCAAGCAGTGCAAGACTCAGAGAGCTCTGACTGGCCTCTAGTGACTGTTGTCAGCCTTAGAGAGGAGCAGAGCATCTGATTAGGAGACCCACCCTTTCACTGCAGAGGACTTTGTGTTGCCAAGAGCAATTGGCATGAGGGTAAACCAAGAAACTACATCAGGCAACCGAGATGGGAGTTTCCTGCAGAACAGCTGTACTTAACTGGGAAGCAAACGGCTGCAGTATAAGATGGGGAGTGCACATGTTCCAGTTCTAAGAGAGATACAGGGCACCATCACTGCTACTTACTGGAGTTATAGCTCCACAGACACCCATCGGTTCGTGCCTCGTAAAACAGACAAAATTGTCATCTGCAAGACAAAAGAATGAAAGACTAGTCAAAATCCTTGCTGCTGCAGGAAGACTGTAACACAACTGCACACTAACAGGCTGGGGACAGAACTAAAACCATATTAGACAAAGAACCCTATATCTGTTTATCATAACTCATGCCCCTGGGACACCCCAGGTGGATGAAGATCTCTGAGAACAGGTCTTGTATCAGCTCAAAAGCCAAATACTGCTCATGGTCACAGTGGAGCCTTTAAAACCAGAGGTTCAATTCTTTCTGCAGACTCCCTGTGTTGAGGCTAAGGGGAGGATAACTCCCACACTGAAAAGCCAGCACAAATTTAATTGAGATTGTTCCTCACTGGAAGAAGCAAAGCACTTGTCTCCCTGAGGGGGAGAGTTTTTAAACCCATTTTGTATAGGAATCATACTCAGTGTAACAGGAATTGCATTTCCAGTAAGAAATCACAAAGAGATGAAACTCTGGACTAGTGTAATACCATTCATCTTAAAATACTGCTATTCTTCTTTCAAAGGAAAAACAGGGAGGACTTTTTCCTTATAAATTCACTCTTGCTGAAAACCTGCTTTCATTGGGAAGATCTGACAGAAAACATGAACATTTCTAATTAGAGTTTTTGGAAGTGATCTCAAATCAAGACAAATGAGCAATGTCCAGGCAAGCAAAGCTTCCCATCACTCTGAATGAGGGTGACAGATCTCAGTTTATATGACTGGCATTGCTCCCTTTGCTGCCTGCACAGACTGAAACTAGTCCAGCCCTTCACAGCCCTTCCTCTGGTGACTAATTCTTGTCTGCAGTGCCTGTCCTTCGTCCAGCCTCAGTGATCACCCACATGCAGGAACAAAACAGGCTGATTCTGAAAATACATGGGCATTCATTGTCTTAACTTGTTCTCCCCAAAACCATATTTGAACTCATACAGCTGAGACACAGTGTTCTCTCTGTCCCTGCCACAGCAGTGCAGTGGGACTGCTCCAGCTCTGCAGCCTAGGAAACATTCTGGGAGAAGTTTGAAGTGTCAGAAAACTTAAGAGGGTCCCTCCAAGAGCTCAGGATTTGGCTCCTGAGAGGAGGCAACAACTCAGACCTTCTCTTTAATAACACTTAAGATAAGGCACTACATACTGTCTCTAAACATCTGTAAGCAAGCACTGTCAAGGATGCAGGAACATCAGCGAGGTGGGAGATGCTGGTGGATTCAACCATCTGCCACATCTGTTTGCCATCTAGAACAGCACAAGCTCTGATGCCTTTATACAATTCTCCCTAGAAACCTCCATCCTTACACTCTCCAGCATCTTAATTCATTTCAGTGACACCCAATGAGTAAACTCCCCTATAACCTGTGGCTTTTTTCTTTAAAAATTAGCCTGAATTTAAAACCAAAAAAGTTTCTCTGTTAAAAAGGCAACAAAAGAGCCCATCCATTGTTTTCCAGAGATCTAACCAGGCTTTCCATTGTCCTGCCATTAGCTTAAATCTTGAAACACATCTACTTAAAGTGCATCCTGAGACAGAAAGAAAATGCAGACTATTTTTCACAAGCAGACCTTTCCATGCACTTCCCTCCCACCCCTTGAGCCAGATCCCATCCCAGCTCTGAAACTGGGTCTGAAGGAACTTACCCACTGGGATAGTTCTGCCCTGGATTTTATCAGCCCATCCAGCATAATATCGGAGTGTTTTTATACAACCTTCCAGGTCAATGAAATAAGCCTGCAGAAAGGGTTTGCCTGTGTCCATTGTTTCCAGAGTCTGAAAAAACCAAATTGCATCAATGTTAAAGTGGGTTTTCTTAAAATAAAAAGCAGTTTTAGAGGACTCTTTCTCAATTTTATTTTGCCTTGTGCTGCAGACATAAGGCTTCTTTCCTTCTGCTTAGATTTAAGGAATGAACTTGTTGATACAAGTAAGGTAGAAGGGAGACTGGACCAAATAATCCTACTGCATGCACAAGGTGAGTGCAGTGACAGCACATCCTCCAGAAGCCCCCAGAAGGTGGCTCTTGATGGGATCCAGGGCTGTGATCTGGGGCACTGGTCAGAAATGTTGTGTCATGACTTCACTGTAACTGACCCTTCAACGCAGATGTTCTGGATTCCAGATGGTGTCACTGAAATCAGTCAGATCCACTTTTCTTTTATTTGCAAATCTACTTTTTCTACTTGATAGCCCTAAAACCAACCTCTGAAAATATTCTTTTGTCCACAGGATGATAAACCCCACATATTTTAGAGTTCTGCTAAAGTAACCTTTGGGCTCAGATCTGGGCTGAGACTAAGGCAAGGCAGGAGTCATTTCACTACAGCTGCACTGATGCTGAGCAGCTCTAAATGAAGTCCAGTTTGGGCCCTTGTCCTTCTAACTGTTCTGGACATTAGCTCAGTGAATGCTTTGTTCTCTACTCAGGTCATTAAATCGGGATATTGGTGCAAATGGCCAGCACATCCATAAAGGAAGTACTATCCCTTGGTAGATTGAAACATCTTTGTTTACATATGAAGTCATACCCTGTCATCTTCCACAGATATTAGGGTCCAAACAGACATTCCCCTTGGAATGACCAGGATTGTTATCCATTCTGGCTGCCTGCTAAACTGATTTTTATAAGTCATTACTTAGCATGCAGCCAAGGCAGCTAGGGCTGGTTTTCTGCAGTAAAAACAACAATGCCAAACAAGCCCTCCCAGATCAGAAGGACAGCAGAGAGCTTGAAATGAGTATCCTGGTTATGGAAAAAGGAGGGTCCTCTGGAGTCACATCAAAAAAGGGAGCAGAAAATGAACAGGGTATATTCACACACAGTTTTTTTTCCTTCCCTTTTATTCGCTGGCCAGGACTGCCTTCAGACCTGGATGCTTTGGTTTTGTCCTGCTGAAACTGAAAGCTTTCATGTGGTTAAGAGGCATTATGCTGGGGAGAGACACAGCTCAGAACAGTCACGCAAGTACAGATTCCTAAGAACATCTCATGTATATTAAGTCCTACTGACCCCAGTGGGACATTGGCTCAGACACATAGAGATCTACCAGCACTGAATGGCACAAATGCCATTCCCTTGAAGATAAGCAGAGCCAAAGTGCAGCACTGAACTAGTCAGTGCTGAGGTCCATGATCTTAGGCTTGGACAGACAATAGCTCCAAGCTGAGAGATGTCAGGATCTGTGGGAGGAATGTGCAAAGATTTATGAGGCCCATATAGTCTAAAGGTTTATACCAACTGCAGTGGATTTTAGCTCCGGTCCTGCTCCCTTTATTCTGCACCAGAAGGATTCCTTCAGAACAGGATGGGGAATCATTAGCCATGGTTCTTCAGTGCAGGTCCAAATTAAAACAGCTTCAGGGCTATAATGCTATTTTCCTGAGCCAGTATTTAGTAGGGAAAGAAACAGTTCCCACTTACACACATTTTAAACTTTGGATGACATCCAGCAAGAGAAAGAATCTCTTTCCAGCCCCCCATTTTAGGGGAAGCAATTTGCACAGGAGTCAAACTGGCCTTGTATTTTTGTAATAAAGAAGGACCAGGTCATTTGTGGTGGTTTGGGGTTTTTTGTTTGGTTTGGGTTTATTTGTTGGTTGTTCAGTTTGGGTTGGTTTGTTTTTAAGATAAGAGCTGGGAGACAGCTATGATCATTGATGACTTAAACTGAAAAAGAATATGTTTATTGCTTTGAAAATTTAATATCTGTAATCATTTCCATAACTAGCTAAAGTTTTAGTTTTCCTATGTAGTTGGCTTCTCTATCAGCCTTCTTCCAAGAGCCCTAACATCATCCTACAGAAAGAGGAAGGTAAGCCATGTCTCCTCCATGGACTCTTCTGTCCTTCATGGAGAGAAAAGTATTAGATAGTTATTAATTAGTAGATAAGGAAGCAGCAGTATCAGAGGATGGAGCTGAGTTCCCAGCCAGCTGCTGCTGGCTGATCACTGCTCACAGTACTTACTGCCAGGATGACTCTGTCCCGCTCAAGAAGATCAGCCAGCTTGTGCAGGAGTCGTCCTCTGCTCAGGGCATCCATTTGTCTCCATGGAGAACCCCTCTGGAATGCTGCCTTTGCTGCTTCCACTGCATTATCCACATCAGGCTAGAACAGCCACATACACAAGAAAACCTTAGGTTACAAGGAAGGAGCTGGATAATGGCAGAGAAACCCCAGCAGGCCGCTTTCTAGATGATGCTGTGGTGGCTAAAACCAAGTTGTCTTACAAAGCCACTTCCATTTTACTCCTGGATTTGAACCCAAACCTGCAATGTATTTTAGGCTTGGCCTGGGCTCATAAAAAACCTTAAGGTCAAAGTACCAGTAGGGTCTTTCAAAGGGAATTCAATGCAACTGGTTTGTTTACAAAATAATCCAAATTCATATTCCTGCTGATACAGGATGTAAGTGACACTGGGGGAAGATGGAGAAGCAAGATCATAGAATCATTTAAGTTGGAAAAGACCTTTAAGATCATTAAGTCCAACCATTAACCCAGCACTGCCAAACTCACCACTAAACCATGTCCCATCATTCCATCCCACTGGAACTAATGCCAGTAACAGTTAACACACTAAAGTTCCCTTAGGTCCTAGATCACACTTTAGAACATTTCTGCCAGATGGGAAGGGTTCAATGCTCTGACAAAGGCATTTCACCTACGTAGACTTAGTGCCACTCTCCCTCCCCCTGCCATCCCTAGAGAAGCTTTCATGCATTTGCTCTGGCCACAGCATGCCCTGGACTCCTCCCTTCTCCCCACATACACTGATTAAAAGCGAAGCCAAGGGCAATGTCCTGACTCAGTGAAATCAATGGGAACACTGCCATCAGCATCCACAACCCCAAGCATACATAAAACATACCTCACCCTGGCTTTGGACAGAGTCCTGCTCTATGTAATGTCTGGCAAAGCCCTCAGCCCACTTTGCTGATGGAGAACTTGCACCTCACCATAATATGCGGCTCAAGGGGGTTGGAAAGGAGGGAGGGTTTCAGGCTTTTATCATTCCTCATAGCACTCCTCCAATTGCTGTCATTTATGTCTTATCTCAAGTCTCATTTGGATAAAATTATGAAGTAAGCCTCTGCACTGATCCAACAGGGTCTGGCCATTCTCCCCTCATGGGGAAGTGTGTGGGGCTCAACCAATAAAAAAGTGTTATGGAGAGACAAGTTGCCTTCTTACAGCAAAAGTTCATGGACAAAACAGCAAGCTGTCACCCACAGAACTGTCACCTTACACTAGATTTGGCTCCTTTTCTTTACAAGATTACACAGCTTTAAAATAGTCTAACATACTATTGGGAAAAGAAATCCACCCTTTGGAAGGGCGCTGATGGGGAAACCATTGTAGGAAACTTGTGCTCATACAGGGGGTTAACAATGGCTCTGGTCAAGCCAAGGGTGCTGGCAAGCAAACAGCCACTGTACAGGCAGGTCTGTTCTGCCTGGGCACCATCACCCACAGGCAGAATGAGTCTTCAGAGTGGTTCACTTCAGTTGAGTTGATCTGAATTCAAACTGCCACATCACAAAGGCCAGAAAGCACCACCAGCCACTGCACACTTATGTGCTCCCCACTCTGCCTGCTGGAATGAAGGCTCCAGCTGAAAGAAGGCAGTATTTTATGTGACAAAGCAGACAATGAAACACAAGAAGTGTGTCAGGTTTAAATTAGTCTTCCCTTAGCAGCAATTAATTAGCTTCTGTGACCGGGCTGGGAGCACTGATGTGGAAAGCATTTGGGTCTGCACTGGCACAGGCCACAACACAACATGCCCTTGGTACTGTGAGTCTTCCCACCACCCCGGCACTCACAGAACATGGAGGAGATGGCTGTGTGGAGAGATTTTCCCCATCCTATAACCATGGAAGCAACTAAGCCCTGCTGTAGCTCCTGCAGATACTAGTTGTCTTCATTCTTGTCTCCTCTCAGACATGCTGGGTACATCCTGGAGACTGTAGTCATCATCACATACACAAATAGGTTTTCTCAAATCACCCGCAGGAGTAGCACCACCAACTGAGATCTTGTGAGTCTGCACAGCCTCAATAGGCCTGAGAGACTGGCAAAAACAAGGAAATTCTTCAGGAAGGCTGAAATACCATTCTTAATCCACCCTGTTATGACTAGGCATTAGGGAAGTCCGAACGGCATGTTCATTGCAGGCATGTTGCAATAGGTAGGCACGAGGCGTGACAAAGACTCATAACTGTCAAGGTGCCAGGGACACACTGTGTGCATCCTGGTGCTCAGTTCTGATCTACACAGATTTACTGAGCATTACATAAAAAGCCCCACTAAGAGAACATTAAGATTACAAAGTCAAGCATTGCAGCCTCGGGAAATGCCTGCAAACCTTCATACCCACCTTGCACCCACAGTTACACAACCACATACCATTTCCCCCTGAACAAATTCACACTGTTCTTTGTTCTAAGCTACCTCCTCCACCTTCCTCCTCCGCATCAAGACCTGCTCATAGCTGCTCCATTTCTATCCTGCCCCTTTTTCCTCTCTTCTGCCTCAGTAGCTCAGTAGAGACCATCACCTCACTCTCTGAGTAGCAAAAACACCTACAGAAAAGCCTTGCCCTGCTTCATGCTCAGTGTGCACAACACTGCTTCCATTTGTCCAGTAAGGAGAATGCCAGGGATGAGCACACCCAGTAGAGATCGTCTTTCATCAGTTCAATTACTAACTTCTTTGAAAAGCCTTCAAGGTGCACATCTTTGGAAAGGCACTTCTCCAACACAGGGCATGAGCATGCCACAGTTTCTCAATTAGAAGAGGTTATAATGAAGAAAGTAATTCCTTCTCTTTATCAACCTGGCAAACACTTGGACACAAAGCTGTTATTTGGGAGGCAAAAAGCCTCCAAGCACCCAGGGGAAGAACTCATCATTTTATTTTCAATACTTCTTTTATCATACAAGATTTTATCACGCAAATATCCCATCAAGGGCTATTCTATCTTCAATTCTATAACTAAAAAACAAACAAAACCTTTGCCCCTAACCTCATAAAGCATTGGCCAAGATTCAGCACCAGACTAAATTGTCATTGCTGAGATATCAGGTGCCAAATTCTCACCCCTCACATGCAGCCTAAGCAAAACACACTCTGCACAGCCAGGGAGGGGCAGGTTTCTGTTCAGGGATAGGAAGTGGAGTCCTGCTCTGAAAGTAGAGCCAAAGCCAGTACCAGGGACCACCCTGTGCAACTGATCAGCACAACCAAGTATGGTGGCACATGGTGACAAGACACTGGAAAGCACCAAACAACTCACCACTTCCTGTAGTGACTCCAACAGACTCAAGAACTAGATGATCATAAGGTCCTTTCCAACCCTAACTATTCTAAGATTCTAAGTGTGATGTAAAGAGGTAGAAAGAAGAGACTTTCTGCACCCAAGGTGCAGCTAACTTACATTCTCACCTGCAATTATTCTATGCACCAAGTCAGCCACCTATGCTGATTATCCATGGGCAGAGGGCTCCACTGATGGGCTCCAAGGAAAGGTTTACACCCCTGCAAGCTAGAAGCTAAAGTTATGGTTGGATTCAGGCTTGAACAAGTCTCAAGGAGGCAAGCAGCAAAACTGGCCTTTTAGTTCTGCATAACAATTTTCTTTAACCAAGTCATGAAGAGGCAGGTTTAAATACTCATGTAATGCTCTGTAACTGCTTGAGCAGACACTTAGCTCAGGGAACAATAACAACATCATGGTTCCTGCCTAACAAAACACAGTTGCATCAGAATTTGCTTCAGCCCCACTGTTTACATGCCACTGCAATTAAACACAGTTGTGTCCTACCCAGATAGTATAAAGCAATTACACATAATGTTTGGTTCTGCCTCAATCTGTAATTGCCCCATGGATGCACAGACCCTCCATGGCAATAGGTCTGAGAGGCTGCTTTAGTGTCATCCAAAAGAACAGCTACCTTACAGACTATTTGCTACAGGCTGGAGACTTGTATTGCCAAGCAAGTTTGCTCCCATCTTCAGAAGGGTCAGGCTCTATACTCTACAGAGTGTAATACCATTAAACACGTTGCCCCTGCACAACCGGTATCACTCCTACCAGCAAAGGATCTCCAAGTCAGCTGCCTGGCTGGAAATCGGGCATTGGGCCTCACAAGTGTTGAACAAGCTTAGGTACCAAGAAAAAGATACCTCAGCACAGGCAGAAATGCCCACACTGCTCATCACTTACTGCCCAACAGCAATGAGCAGCCCAAGCCCTGGTACAGCAGAGAAGCTGTGATTCATCTTCCCATGACTGCAAAACGCCAGCTCTTTCCCATAGATCAGGCCAGTTGGCCCATACATGATGAGCTATTTTGGACAAGAAGTGTCACATCTGATCATTCCTCACCTCAGACTATTACCAAACCCAAGCAGTTATGTCCCAGGCTAATCTACAGCACACCAGGGACTACTAAACTCTTGAGAGATACTGGTTTGCTTTTAACTGAGAGTTGCCACATTTGTACAGGAGGCCAGAACCCATGACGCCAGTTGGAAAAGCAGCACTACATCTCTAGCAGGAAGTGGGCAGTGTTTGCATGACTGAGCTTAAATTCCCCCAAGTGCTCAGATTATTTGTTGATTGTGTTTAAAAAAGGGCAAGTTTCATCCAGTGTCTCCAACAGAATGCCATGCACCTTGTGTATAACCACTCCAACTCAAAGCCCAAGTTGTGTCAGGGATGTACATACACCATCACTGCTATTTCCTCAGACTGGCTTTCCTCAGACTGGCTGCTTCCTTCCAGGATATAAAACAAGAACAATGCTGAACCTCATCCCTCTGACAGTGCTCAGCAGGCAGTTCCTACCAGCGAAAGGGACTCTGCCAAGTCAGACAGGATTGATCCCACCCAGTGTTAATTCCTGAGCAGCACATCTAGTGTCCCAGACCTCCAGCTTGATGGCCAGATGTACATTGTCATTAAAAGCCACTTTTTCCTCTGTGTGTTTCCCTACAAAAGGAAGTCCCATGGAAACTGCCCTTCGCCTTTCCAACAGGAAAACTTCTTACCTTGTCTCCTTCCTCTATGTCACAAATTTTCTCCAGTGTCGAAGGGTTGTAGGTGGGGAATTTTTTTCCACTCGTAGACTCATGCCATTCATTGTTAATAAATATCTGAAAAGAGAGCAAAGGAAGAGGGATGGGGAAGAGAAAAGGAAAGAGTCATGCAGACAATGCAAATAAAACACAAGGACTCCTCAAAGGTCCCAAGGCTCTTCAGTTTTCATTGATGGCAGAATCAAGGACGTTCAGTCTCTCTCCCAGGGAGACTGTGATACAAACAGCATTTATCCAAGCTAGAACCTGAGGTAGAGAAGAGATGAAAAAGCCTTCATGTAGTTAGTTTTGAGCAAGAGGAGGACAGAAGACGGGGCCCACACAGAATAACACCATAATTTGGCAATGAGAAACAGACAGTTTTTGAAATGCATCTCCATGGGAACAGCAAACAGACACCAAAAGAAACTCGTATGGCTCAGGCAAAAGGAGCCCCTTGTTACATGCTACAAGTGAAATGTCAGCATACAACATGACTTGGTTGTGTGTGTCTTGCCATGGGCTACTTCCACAACTTGCCCCCTCCCAGCACTGTCCAGAGGAGGGTAAGTACTGACTCGGTTCTACCCCACCATGCCTTGTCACAGGCTAGATGCAGCCTCCCACATCACTTGGAATCATTTGTGACAAGATTTAAGTGTTTCAAAATATTGTATTTCTAGAACAAGAACAAACAGTCCCGGTGTTGCGTAACTGAAAATGCATTAAATACTGGAGTGTTGTTACTCACTGTAAACAGAACATGAATACCTATAGACAATTAATTGATTTAACATGCATCTTATTCATGCTGTGATCTAACTTGGCAGTGTTAGATTTTAAATATACTTTAAATAAGATTAGATGAAGTAATCTTTATTAGCAGCCTGTTAGCGGCTGTAAGCAAGTACTTCTACTTGGAAGTCATCCACATTCACAATCTTGTTTATGAGTCTCTATACACTACCAGGAGATTAATGTTGCATCCCTCACATTCGGAATTCCCACTGCTTTGGGTCATAGTTTTCTTTCCTTGGGCAGCTTTTTTTTCCTGAAAGGAGTTTCTCATTACTATTTCTGCAAAAAGCATCTGAGATGCAGTTGTGGAGAAGCTGCACTTTTGGAGCCACCTGTTTCAGACACGCTGAGAAAAAGCAAGTGTTGCCAAAGAATGTTGCCAAGTGAAGTCACAAGAAGAGATAAAACGCTAGAAATATTAACTGGCTTGACACTGATACTCTCAAACTACCTCTGTATTCAAGTCCTGCATCTTAATATTTACGTATTGTAATCTCAGTTGTCTTTCATTTCACTAATGAAGTCATATTATGAATTAGAACAGGAATTGTAAAGTTACAGCATCACGTATATGCTCCCAAACTAAGCATTGGGGAAGGATTCCATTTTTCTTCTGCATTCAACATTAATTCTCTGTGAGAAGGTAGGGATGGGAAAACAGTGTTCCTACGAGAAGTAGTAAAACACAAGACTGACAGGATCAGGCTGTTTTAAATGTAACATATATGTTGGCATCATTCTGGGAATCACACCACATAACCCAACTCTAGTGCCAGGAGTGAGCGCAGAACAGCGTATCAGCCGTTCATGCTTCTTACCCATGATTTGAGACAGGGAATTGTGGACAGATCACTTCCATCACACATCCGTGACAAGCATTAAGCTGCTCTATAAGTAAGATCTTTGTTGAAAAGTTCTCCTCTCCCCCAGCCCCATAACTGGTAGAACCACGTATAAACCCCTCTGCTAAGCAGAGGGGAGCGTGCCGTCAGCTGTACACATCTGGTGAAGCTCAGGGCTTTTAGAAAACCCCTTGCAGTTTTATGAACACTGACTGCTGCTCATTATTTTCTCAGATGCACTGGGAGCATCACCTCAAGTGTCAAATTTGCACTTTTAATTAACATTGGTTTCCACTTTTAAGAGACTACCTTGATACTGTTAGTGCACAGAGTCTCCGGTAAAACTCTAGAGAATAAAAACCTCACATGTTTTAAAACATGCATGGCTGCAGGATTAGATCCCTAAGGAGTATTTAGGAGTGTTCACAACAATAAAAATAACAAAAAACAGAACATTTGGATGTTTAAGAACACCTCTAATGGCCGTGTCCATTTTGGATGCAGGAAAGAGCTGTTTGAGCAGCATTACGCCATTCTGCAATCAGCAGCTGCAGATCCAATTTGCTGCTAAATGACAAGTTTATCTGACAGAGAAAAAGTCAATAAATTTGGGATGTTAAAAATTAACCTCGTCCGGTGGTTACCACTAATTGCTAATCTGTTCAGCACTTCAGATTGCACAATTCAAATCAACACCTCGCCGGATAAGCTATCACTGTTTACTCCTTCTCACCGCACGAGAATAGACTTCACGTCCTGCCTTTTATTTTTAAGACTTAATATAGAAATATAACAGTAATTAATGCACTCATTCAGCCTCTCCAGCTCTTTCAGTCCAGGCACATCATTCAAATTATGGCAGTCAAGGCTCCCCAGCAGTGTAACCAGCCGGGATGTTTTCCCCGCTGCACAAGGCAGCGGGTCAGGCTGTTGTGGAACAAAAAGGCGACTGGGCTATCGCAGAGCTACAGCTGCATTTGGGGAGCTGGGATTCCTGCAGCGGTGCTCAGTTCCACACCAGCGCCAGCCTCACCTCTGGAGGACACAGTGATCACGCTGAGGAGCCTTTGGTTAAATCTGGAAAGTCAGGAATGACCGAAAGGGAGCTCAGTGGAGATGGAGAGGTGTGGGTTTGTGCTGCCTGACTTCTCATCCCATGGGGAAGCCATGGAGGAGCTCTGTTGGCACAGTGAGCCACCACCAAGACCTGTATTAACACCACTCCAGGGCAGCTCCAGAGCCGTAACGGAGCCCCTTCACAAGGCCAGTCCTGTAGGACACTGGCTGTCCTCTACACTCCCGCATTCACCAGGACCGAAGCCCACCATAGCACTGACCCCGCACCCAGCACAGCCCCATCCCACCGCACAGCAGCTTCCCACCTGGTAAGGCCAGCAGAACACAACCCAGACAAGCAGCTGCCTCATGGATAAACCCCTTCTCGCTTCCGCCCGGGCTCACCCCATCCAAATCCGATTTCGCTGAGCGCCAACGTGATGCTAAAAGCATCGACCAGGTTGGTCTGTGAGCGCTGTGCTTGGGAAGATGGCAGCCAGGAGGGACAGCTCAGCACCACAGCCCTCACACCACAGGCCTGTCGCAAATGGGCGCCATGGGTGCCACCCCTCCACAGAGAGATGCCCGTGGGCATCCAGGGCAGCACCACAACTTTAGTGTTTTGGGGGTTTTTCCCCTAAAATTAGTTTCTTGGGGTTTGGGATTGGGGCAACTGCAGCTCCCCTAGCAATACCACAGTCATCTGCTCACTCCAGTCATTCAACCACACTTAAACCCCCAACGAACCTGAAGCCTAGGTCAGCAGGGGGGGGAAAAAAAGGATTAAGAAAAATGACAGTGATGGAGAAAACTTTATGTTAAAAGGATGAAACTTCACCACCAGCCTGTCCCCACCGAGCACCTGCACCGCCTCGGCGATACCCGCCTCCCCTCTCCCGCTCACCTTGGTGTACTTCACCTCCAGGCCGCGCAGGGGCCGCGGCAGCGGCGGCACTTTCCTGTCGGGCTGCCCGTTCTCCACAGCGCCGTTGAGAGCGGCCATGGCCGCGCCGTCGAACCCGCGCCACCCTCTGCCGCTGACAGCCCGCGCCTCCGCCTTAAGAGCGGCGAGCGCGGGGCGCCCGCCCCCCCCGCCATTGGCCCGCCCCGTCGCGCGGCCGCGGCCCTCAGGTACCGGGCGGCACCGCCCCGCCGAGGCTCCGCTGAGGCAGCGGGGCAGGGGGGCGCCAGCGGGCCGCGGCCGGGACCGTGAGGGGAAGGAGGGGGCCCGGTGCCACCCGGGCGGGCTCCGAGCGGCCACCACGGCTTCTCCCAAAGGGAGGAAGCGGCCCAGCACAAGAGGGTGTCGGCATGGAGGGTACCTCAGCTCCCCTCTGCATGGAGCGGGGAAGGGACTGGCTGGAAGGGTCTCCCGTCACTTGCCAACACCCACTACCGACAGCGACATGGCCGCTGCCCTGCCGTCCTCACCTCAGCCCATGACACCTCGTTCTTCGCACGGTGCCTCTATAGGGCTTTCAGGGCTGATCGAGAAGGAAGAAACTTCACATCCAATTACAAAAAGCTGACAGAGGGGAGATTTACAATAGATATTAAGAAGACATTATTAGGACATTAAATTAAAGGACACTATGAGGGTCATGGCGCAGAGTGCCCAGAGAAGCTGTGGCTGCCCCATCCCTGGCAGTGCTCAAGGCCAGGTTGGACACAGGAGCTTGGAGCAAGCTGCTCCAGTGGAAGGTGTCCCTGCCATGGCAAGGGTTGGAACTGGGTGAGCTTTAAGATCCCTTCCTACTCAAACCAGTCTGGGATCCTATGAAATGCCTGGTGTGGAGCAGACAGCAGCTCCTCCGCATCCGTGTGCATACGTGAGTCTGGGACCAGTTTGATCACCTCAGTTTGACTAAAGGACTTCAGCATACCAGTGCAGGACCAAGCCCTCCCGCTGCAACTTCCTACAGTGATAACCAATATACTTGTGTCCTACACAACCAATCTCCAGCACGGTTTTCATAGTAACATACTCAGAACATCGACAAAGATGCTGTCTTTCAAGAAGCCCTAAAGGATATGGAACATGTCTGAAGTGACAGATCTAGGCTCTGCGCCTGAACAAGTTCATTATGCATCGCTTCACTTCATTCTGAATGAAATATGTGTAAGTCTTTGCAGGCTGGGGGCCAGGACACTGGGAGCACCCTTACACCCACACACACATGGAAGATAATACAACATATTTTCCGTATAACAAGTGGCAGGATGCCAGCAGTTATCTTACAAAATGCTTCACAGAATCTGTCATCCCCAGCAAGAGTCAGCACTTTGCTGGAGAATGCTTAAAAATACTCAGCGCGTCCAAAGGCAGACAGCCCGTGATATCACAGCAGCACAAGAGATGGTGCTGATTCAGAAGGGAAAGTACCACTGATGAATCAAACCCCACTTCCCGCATCTTGCAGGGTATTCCTGGAGGTCCTCTGCCCAGGTGAAAGCCTATTTGGGGGTGCTTGGCTCCTGAGAGCTGCCATAACACAAAGGAGGATTTTTGTCCTCCACAATCTTTACCAGACAAGCCATTGAATCAATTTCTATTGAACTGTCAACACTAAAGGACTCATCCACCCTACCAGCTACAAGATGGAATCTCCTCTTCACATGGGAAGGTGCTTCAGTTATAAGTAATTTGTGGGAATATCTTCGTACGCAACGGCAGAGGCGAATAAGCATTATCAGAAAATAAAGGGATGCATTACAACAGCATAAATGTTTGTTTCTGAGTTGTCCATTTTCAACTGTCCAGTTGGTGTTATCCACAAAAGCCTCAAAAGTTGAAGAATCTGTTCAGCACATCCCAGCGTAGTCCTGGTGCCAATAAAGAGGAATTTGGATCTAAGCTATCCTTAGATGTCCTCAACAACACTCCAAGGAGACTGATGGGATGTGCAAGTTCAAGCCTGAGACAGGAGACATTTCTGCCTATTATCTCTGGAAAAGAAATGGCCACTGATCCGTTAGGCCTGGTGACATGGTCTGGCAACCAAACCTGTTTGGACCTCTAGCAATATGGCATTTCTGGTTTTACCAGAATGTATCACAACACTACAGGCAATAACTTGACAGTTCAAATAGCAGGGAGCACGGTTGAAATCGTTACAGAGGTGACACAATATCAATAGAATTTATCCATTTCTGTCTGTATTTTGCCCACAGAAATGCTCAGCTAAAGGGGAAAGTACTCTTGCAACTAGAGGAGAAAATATGTGGGTGAGGAGAATGATGAATAAGAAGTTCCAGGACAAGCCGTGGTGTCCTGGGTTCAGCAGCAGCAATCACTTTTTCTTCTTAGTAGCTGGTGCAGTGCTGTGGTTTTGACTTTTGGCCTGGGGATAGTACTGATAAAGCCGATGTTTTCAGTTGCTGGTCAGAATGTTTACCCTGACCGAAGACTTTGTGAGTCTCATGCTCTGCCAGGGAGGAGGGGAAGCGGGGAGGAAGCAGGGACAGGACACCTGACCCAAACTAGCCAAAGAGGTATTCCATACCACAGCACGTCATGCCCAGGGATATAACTGGGAGTTATCCCGGAAGGGCACGCACTGCTCAGTTGGGCTCGTTTTCGGCGAGTGGTATCGTATTCTCTTCCCTTGTTATTTCCTTTATCATTATTATTATTGGTGGCAGCAGTAGTGATTTGTGTTATACCTTAGTTACTGGACTGTTTTTATCTCAACCCATGGGAGTTACGTTCTTTCGATTCTCCTCCCCATCCCTCCAGGAGGGGGGGGGAGTAGAAACCGCATGGCTGACTTGCAGCCTGGCTTAAACCATGACACGTGGTTAAAGAGTCCTTCCAGTGGGTTTTCTCGCATGGATTCCATGTCTCTTACCTCTCACGAGGAAAACTTTTTACAAGACATTCCTGGGGAAGTTACTTTAGGCATTATTGCTTCTTCAAGTTAACATTGGTGCAGTGTGAGATACATCTAAGGCAAGAGTTCCACATGCAGGATTTGGGGATGTGTAAGACTTTTGAAAAGCTGCACGAAGTGAATGAATTGTCAGTCAGTGACATATGAATGAGCTGAAACAATAAACTTTAACCAATACACAGAGGTGACTGCAATGTTTCCCCTAGGAACATCACAAGAAGAGCAACAAAACGTTCCCCTGTCAAAGAGGTTTGTGGACACTGGTCCCTTGTTGGGCAAACTCATTCCTACCGCAAATGGGAACACCACCACTGGCTTAAGGAGATGAGTGTTTTGTCACTGATGCTTATATCAGATCCACAGAGGTGGAAGCATTCGCTCCCCCAGACTGCTGAATGGATAGCTCAGCAGGAGATGTCCTAAGAGCAACAGCAGAGCCCTGATCAGAACAAGTGAGAGACATTTTATATTCACTCCCATGCTCCAGGAGGGCCATGCCACCATTCAAATAGAAGCACTGAAAAAAATGACGTTTACCTAAGTTTGTAACAGTTGATAAACGTGTCAGAAACAGCCACAAGAGGAAAAGCATCTGTTAATGAAAGGTCACATCACTACTGAGTCACCCTGTTATGTTCTACTGTGGCAGCAGTGTTTGCAGGCATGTCTGCAATATGTGTCCTTAACCTGCTGCACCGCCTGTGATAGCTGTGAATTCCCTGGTACTGTGCTGCTCTGCAGAGCCGTGTCTCACAGGTTTCTAGCTGTGAGCGCACCAGTTCTGCTCTGCCAGCCAGCACAGAGGTTGCCTTTCCTCTGCTGGGTCAGACATACACACTTTTAAATCCACAACCAGGGATCAGACCTAAGCACCCATTTCTGTGCCAAAGAGATGTTTGTGCTATGATGTAGCTGTCTCCCTATCTGCTGTGGGGGTCAAGGGTCTCTGCAGGAATTAATTTCTCTGACTTCCCCACCTCATTTAACCAGAATGAAGGGAATGATGATGGTAACTCATCCTTCAAATACACTCCACTCCTGTATACATGTGTCTTGCCTCCTGGCTCCATACCAGGGAGTTGTATCTGGAGGATCAGTGAAGACATCTCCGGATCACCTGGGAGCATGATGTTTCCAGACAACTTTGGCATCCTGCCCCATGAATGAAGACAGATTTAGCAACGGAGCACATATTCACCCACAGGACAATGGTTTTGCCCGGTCAGCAGTGGTGTAGCCATTGAGAGCTATGAAACAAGTTGATCAATTGATATTCCAATGATATTTTGCATCTAGACCTCAGCTTATGCTTCAAGCTGACCAGAAGCCCCGTAGCTGTGTAGAGCAGTTAACACGGCACAGAGCCAAAGCTGCTTCTGCTTATTTTGCATAAACCCTGAAGCACACGTACACACTCAAACATAAATATGTGGGTGAAACAATATACTCTAAAAGGCTACTGAGGCTGCACACTCCGGCACTCAGCAGCTAGAACTGATCAGAATTTGCCTGGTTTTGCACAGCCTGATGAACTGTAATTGAGTTATCCATGTCCTTTTCCTGCAGGCACCCCCCTCACTCCGCATTGGCAGTGATTGCAGCTCCTGAGAGAGCAGCTCCCTCATGATTTATTCCCCTCTTGTTTAATGTGCAGCGACGGGGCTTTTTACTGCCTGTTATTCAAACTGTGCTTTGGGCACAAAATTATTCATTTCCGTCTGTTTTTTCCATGGTGCTCATGACAGCAATGTCTGAGTGTTTCACAGGCAGCATTTCCTTTCCCAGTAATTCAGAGAGGATCCTGACCCTGGATTATCAGCAAGGAAAGAAGGTAGGTGGTGATGAATTAAAAGAAGGGTCTTCATCATTTTGGATTCCCCATGTGAGTCACCTACAGTGTGAGCACTTTACATGATGTGCATTCTGAGCTCAGCTCCCACTGCGCTCAGCTACAGCAGTCATTAAACAACAAACCGGATCAGAAGATCTCCCACCAAAACACCCAGCTAAGGCAGAACACGCAGCTGACAGTGCATTGCTCCCCAGTGACTTTCATCTGGGACTTTTCTTACTTGTCTGTGCCAGATTTTGTAAACTTTCTATTCCTGTAACTTTATTTTCTCTAGGGTTTGAGTTCATTTTTCTAAGCAAACTTAAAAAATCATAAATTTCATCACTGTCGATCAGCTTCACCGCGATACGAGTCAGCGGCAGGATGGGTTGTTTTCAACTCGGATATGATTGGCATTTTACAGGCTCCCTGGTAGCAGTAGTGGGCTGTTTAATTGGTATGGGCTGGCCATTTGAAGGGAGCAAGACATGCTTTGCCAGCAAGTTTTGGTTTGCTTTGTTTCTCAAAATATTTTCTGGCTGCAAAAACCCAAGATCCACCCCAGACCTCAGAAACAAACAGGGTCTAGAGAGCTGGTCCCCTCTTACTGGGCTGGCTTCTTTATTCCACACTGCATTGGGTTTGCATGGCAAGACAGACCCACTGCTGGCCAAGGCTGAGCTCATCAATGATGGTGATAGCACTTCTGGGATAATGTATTTAAGAAAGGGAAAAAGTTACAGAGCAAGAGCAACTGCAGCCAGTGAGAGGAGTGAGAATATGTGACAGAAACAGCTCTGCAGGCCCCAAGGACAGTGGAGAAGGAAGGAAGGAGGTGCTCCAGGCACCGGAGCAGAGGCTCTCCTGGTGCAGATCATGGTGAAGGAGGCTGTCCCCCTGCAGCCCATGGAGGTCCATGGTGGAGCAGGTATCCACCTGCAGTCTGGGGAGGACCCCAGGCCAGAACAAGGAGCTGCCCAAAGAAGGCTCTGGGAAGCCTGTGCTGGAGCATGGAGCTTCTCTCCATGGACCTGTGGCCCCATGGAGAGAAGAGCTCATGCTGGAGGAGGTTTGCTGGCAGGACTTGTGAACCCATGGGGGTCTCATGCTGGAGCAGTTCGTTCCTGAAGGACTGTACCCCACAATGGAGCTGTTCATGAAGAACTGCAGCCTGTAGGAAGGACTCACATTGGAGAGGTTCATGGAGGACTCTCTCCCATGGGAGGGACCCCATGCTGGAGCAGGGGAAGAGTGTAAGGAGTCCTTCTCTGAGGAGGAGGGAGCAGCACATACAACATGATGACCACAACCCCCATTCCCTGTTCCCCTGCACCACTGGCGGGGAGGAGGTAAGAGAAATCAGGAGTGAAGTTAAGCCCAGGAAGAAGGGGGGGGGGGAAGATGTTTTAAGCTTTGGGTTTATTTCTCATTGTCCTACTCTGATTTGATTGGCAATAAATTAAACTAATTTCAGTGAGTCGAGTCTGTTTTACCCATGGTGGTAATTGCTGAGTGATCTCCCTGTCCTTATCTCATCCATGAGCCTTTCGTTGTATTTTCTCTCCCTCGTCCTGCTGAGAAGGGGAGTGATAGAGCAGCTTTGGCGGACAGCTGGCATCCAGACAGGGTCAACCCACCACACAGACACAGAGAATACAAACACGGAGGAATACGTGGAGAATAAGTCCTTTAGATACCTGTTGGAAGAACCTGTTTAGTAACAAAGGCTCCTATTTGCTTATTTACCTGTCTAAACACTTACACAGTTATCTAATGGTAATTACTGCTGCTTAAAGGCTTGGCTTTTACACAGGTTTTTGCTGAGTTCATTGAAGCCAAACTTGATCAGCTGCCATGTAAAACAAGCAGGAGAAAATGGTGAGAGCTGAACAGCTGCCTTCAGCTCGGAAAGACATTGCAAATGACACAAAATTAGTGGGGAGGTCTGCTGGCTTATCCCAAGGCAAGTTCTACTCACTTTATCAAAGGATTCACATGCGATTTCAAAAGGATTGGAATGTAGAAAGATGCCTTAAAAAGAAAGATGAGGCTGTCCTGAAGATCCTTTAGAAACCATATGTATTATGTAGGGTTTTTAAAGTTAATCCAACCTTACTTGGGCTTTGCTGAGTGATATCAGTGAAGAAAGGTTGTAGGCATTTGGTGTATCTTGGCATTTGAAGCAGCCATACTGCATGAACTCAGCACTCTCCCAATATTTGTATCTCCCTTCTCATGCTCTGCAGGTTAAAGCATCCATTTTAACACATCTGGGGCTGAAGCTGAGTTTCTTCTCCCATTCCTCTCTACCTCCACAGAATCTATCAGTAAAGGTGAAGAGAAGCGATGCGAGATACCGTGAAATGCTACTTGTGTGAGCATTTGTAACCCTAAACATGACGTCCTGATGCAAACCAGGACTTTGCTGGCTCAAGGCAAAACAAAGCCTTTTTATACTTTGCACTGTAATGACTTCATGAAGCAAAATCCTCAATCAAATTTATTTTCTTCATCCGTATCATAGGTATTACACTGGCTGCACAAGGACCAGCCTTCCCTTTGGTTTGCCTGGCTCCAAAAGTAAATTGGAAAAGTTAGTGGCAAGGAAATAACAAACAGCTGAACGTTGTGAAGCCTTTTCTATTAGAACAACTTCTATTTCCTCTTGCCTTTGCTCCTCCCTGCCAGGCCTGGTGTTGGAAGAGGATGAGAGTGGGAGCAGGAACAGAAGCAAGTGCACGATAACCTACTAAGATAGTGTCTGTGCCGTGAAGAAGTTCAAGGACCTGTTCCATTACAAACCATTCAGTGTGTCTGGCACCATGGAGCGATGGGAACCACTCCCTGCATTGATCTAGGGTGCAGACCTGAGGATTATTTGCCTACAAACAGGTATTGTTTGCAGGATTGGCAAATGAAAGAACAAATATGTTTGTTTTCTCCACAGATCACGTTGTTTCCTACTTACTTTCTCTTGATAAGAGGCATTTGGAACCAGTGCCCAGGTTTGGGAAGCAGTGCTTGCCTCGTCAGGAATTGAGGAGCCTAAAATATGCTTTCTTCCTTCTGCTCCTTCCTCCCTCTTTGCTCTCACTCATCATCACAGCTGTTGTGGGCCCAATGCCCAACAACTCTGCATTAACGCCTCAATACACACAGCCTTGCACAGCTGAACAGTTTGCAACGTCCCCGCTGCCATAATGTCTTCCTGAATCAAGCTTCTGCAAACAAGTTCTGTTCACGGGAAGAATCATTCAGCTTCATCACACTACGTGTGAGCTGTGTCCGGCTGACTCTACCCCCGGCAGCTCTTCCCAGAGAAATGGGTGTGAAGGGCACAGTCACAAATCTAGAAATACAGAGCAGGTAAGCAAACATCCTTAAAGAAGATACCATCTCCAGCCTGGATCCTGCACACTCACACAGGCTTAATGTTAAGCACATGAGCAGTCCCAGATGACTTCAGCAGAGCTGCTCACATGCTTACAGCGCATAGCCTTTGCCAGCTCAGAGCCTTTATGTCTAATTGCAGAATAAAAGGCAAGTCTCCCAGCTCTATCAACTGCAATGAATCGTTATAAACAGCACATTTTAAAATAGCTGTGGGGCAGATCCCATGCCGATCCACTGGGGATGAAGTGATGTGGACTTGTTGCAACACAACCTGGAAATACTTTTTCTTGGACAAAGCGCAGTGCCAGTAGTATGAAACACTAACACTGTGCTGACGTTGTTTTCATAGGCTTTGCCCTGTGCAAGACTGGTTTTTGTGGCTAAGCTTTGCACAGTCTCTCCTCTTTTGCACCTTTTGGGTTGAACTCTGCTGTTTGAACCAGGAGTTGGCAAACTGCTCTTCAGACCTTGTGAGTACTTTGTACAGAGATTTGCTGGCTTCACCACATCCCAACATACCTTGAGAAGCCACAACAGCAACAAACCACATCACAGCACACGGTCTCTTCTCCCATTTAACAAGCAATAGCACAAGAGGAAATGCCCTCCAGCTGCGCCAAGGGAGGTTTAGACTGGATAGTAGGAAAAATTTCTTCACTGAGAGGGTTGCCAGGCATTGGAACAGGCTGCCCAGGGAAGTGCTGGAATCACCATTCCTGGAAACATTCAAAAGCTGTGTAGATGAGGCCCTTAGTGACATAGTTTAGTGGTGGACTTGGCAGTGCTGCGGTGATGGTTGGACTTGATCTTAAAGGTCTTTTCCAACCTGGTTGATTCTATGATTCTGTGTCTGCTGAGCTCTTTCTCAGCAGGTCCGTGGCCCTGAGCTATGGGGTCCCACCAGTGTCCCCTCCTTTGATGGGGTGAGAAGCACAATAGCCGACATTGTGTCCCGTTCTCCTGCTGCAGAACCTTCACGCTTCCACTAACACCAGGCAGGGGACAGACGAATCCGGGGGCACGCAAGAAGAAGAGAGCAAAGCAAAACCCATCCAGGTTTGCAGGCTTACATGGCACGTCTGTTAATGAAGAGCCGGGCCCTCATTAGTAGGACCTCGCCGTGCACACCACGCCAAGACCGTGCCTCGGCCCTGCCCGTTCGCATCCCGGCGCTGAGGATCGCGGTGCTGCCGCCGCCGCGCTCAGCGGGCGCGGAAGGTTGCGCGGCCCCTCCGGGGCTGGCGTTTTGCACCTGGGGCTGCAGCGGTTTAATGGACTTTAACACATGCAAACAAGAGCTTTTGTTGGCGGGCACAAAGGCTGCCCCCGGCGAGGGGCTCTCCCCAACACTGCCCGCATTGTTTCCCCTCCGCTGCTTCCTGTCACCCTCCTTGTCAGAGTTTAATGAGGACAACGAGATTTCGCAGGCTCATTTCGCACTTCAGCAACTTTCTAACACTTTCTTAACGAGGGAGAAGGGGCGGAGGGGTGGGGGAGACACGGCGAGACCCGCCCGGGCTCTATCCCGGCGGGCAGAGACTTGCGGACCCGCCGGGATGCGAGGTTGACTCGGGGTGTGCTCGGCCCCTTCCAGCCCAGCCCCGTACCCAGACGTGGCTCCCATTAAAACGCCCCATTAATCTCTCTGGGTTTAAGCTGGGTGCACCCCGAGGATCCTCCGACCCGTCCCAGTCCATAGGCACCGACCGGGACCGTGCCCGGGGCCCGCAGCTTCCCCTCGGGCACTGGCTCCGCGCTTTCCGGGCAGGAGATCCGCAGTTTTCTGACCTCCTCGCAGCATCTCTCCAAAGAGAAGAGAGGGGAGGGGGGATGCTCGGCCCTTCTCCACACCCCCGGGGCTGTTTCCTCCACCCCGGCTCCCACCGCTCCAGAGCACCCACTTGGGTTCGCCGAGTAAAACTCCCGAAGTTTCGGATTCGCACCACTAAAAGCGAACCCGTCGCTTTCCCAAAGGGCTGCCGCCAGGACGTGTCCTGCGCGGTGATTTAACGGCACTTGGGTTCCGGGGAGCGATCCCACCCTTCCCAAATGCGGGCATCCCCCTCGGGCTGGCTTCATTTGTCCCTCTTTAGGTAGGCAGCGGTCCCAGGCAGCTCGTGGCTGCGGTTTTCGGTGTTCTAAATGGAGATTTCGGGGAGGATTTGCCTTCAGCCTTTGCAAATCCCTGTCTCTGACTCTTGTTCCCACGACCGAAATCTCCTCTCTGCTTTTTTCCCCACTCCCCTTTTCTGTCCGTGTGAGAAATTCGGTAACCGAGAAGTCGTCTAATGCAAAGGGATTTTAAAACACAAAAGTATGCGCTGAAAGGAAAAAAATCCACCCCAGCTGCTTAATTAGATGTGTACCGAAGGAGCCATCAGAGCCTGCTGGGTATAACACACAGTTTATAAGTTCTCTGGCCGCAAAGAAATTCAGTGATTGCTTTTTTTCCCCTCCCTTACAATGGGATGGGTTAAGGATGGAGTGTGATAAACTTAACTCTGTTCCTGGGCTGTTTGCTGCTGGCATTCGCTGGTAAATACCAAGGGAACAGAGACTGTGTGACCGCAGGCCCTTGAATTAGGGACAAACATTTCCTCTGTGCATTTTAAATAATGCCACTGCCAAATATTTTGTTACCAGAGATCATTATCCTTTGAATGAAAACTCGAGGAGTAAAGGCATTGGTTTTGTCTTTGCTGGTGTGGAACAGACTATATGATATCTAGAACAGCAACAAGCTTTCACAAATTGCTATATGATTTCTACTGCCAGGTTCTGTGATATCGGATACGACATAAAAATAAGAAAGCTGAGCAAATAGACACAGAAACTCACTGAAACCACCTGTATATTTTGTTTCAAAGGGAAATCTCAGCTATTGTCTTACTGGCCCTGGTTCTGTTAGGCCTTGGATCTGCTTAATCTTTAAAGCTATTCAAACAAATTGAATGACACAAGGCAAGTCTCCAATAATTAATCGGGATTCTTGAATTTTGATACAAACTTTTATGTAACCGAGAAGTTTCTCCCTTTTCCTTGCAAAGACGTTAAATTGACACTAAGTCCTTCTGTCAAGAGCGCTACCACGAACAAAGTTAAAAGGAACAAACCTGGACATTTTCCCTTTGCGAAGAAGAAAGGGGGGAATATTAGAAAGAGATAAAAACATGAAGTCATGGGAAAGCTGCTACTGCTGTCTGTACAGAGACCAAGGTTTAAAGTGGCTCGTACACTACAAACTGCCTGAACACGCACCCAGAAATGGTCGCTTTTCCCAGGTAAAGCTTTTGCTTGATGTTATTTTGTCCATTTATCCAAACCTCACAGGGGCTTGGCCCTGGCACTCAAAGGTCTCATTCTGAACCTTTTACAATATTTGTTCTTTCACTGCTGCAGTCCAAAGAAAATGGAAGCGATGCCATGGTGTGTGGAAGAACTCGTGAGGTCAGTGCTGAACCGCCACTGCAGATGATGAAGCTTCAGCTGCGGTCTGCCCCTTCTCACATTATGCAGTTTTCTCTTGGTATTTAGTAGAACTTCTCCAGGATAAATACTGTGCGTCCTGCATTGAGGCATTGCTGAAATCCCTGATGTACGACTCCCTTGTAGGAGTCAGGATTTTATCTGGATTATCAGGAAAGGAAAAATGATGTGCTTGCTTTACATATTTGGTGGTGTGGACTGTCCAGCCTTTGACTTTGGTGGAAAAGCAATACTCAGAGAAAGGCCTGCAGGCCTGGACCTGCTAAATAACTTACAGGTTGCGGATACAATTTCTACTGAGGCCACTGGTAAAATCCTTCCAGAGCCAGCATGGACTCAACTGGTGTAGACAACTCTCCAGACTACCTCATGGTAGATCTATGACCAACAGCCTCTGCTTTCTGTCTCTTCAGCTTTCCTGCCCTCGTGCCCTCCTTCTTTTAATCATGTAAAATGGAGCAAAAGAATGAAAACCTTCTGTTTTTTGAAGCTGATGTGCCTGACAGTGATGCTTTATAGAGCGTGTTCTATGTTCAGGTGTATGAGGAGACTATCTGCTGGGTTGAATGAGTTAGATTTTCTTGAGTTTCTAAGCAGACATAGGTCTGTCTTCCCACAAACAGAAGTGCTGGCTCTATGGACAGAGCAGAAAGCAGTGCCTGGGTCCAGCCTGGGGTGCAGTCTTGTCCTGGGTCACATCAGGTGATTCCCTCTCTGGTGGATGCCCTGCTCCTCCTGCCAGTCAACAGTTCCACCTTGTACGCTTCAAGGTGTAGTTTCTAACCACGTGCCCAGGATGCCAGTGCTCTGAGTCAGAAAGGCATGGTAGTGCGTAAAGCTTGTTCTCCATCCTCTACAGAGTTATCACCTCCTCAAGGTTCCTAAAGACCCTTGGGAGTGAGGCTGCTCATTTCAGGATGGGAAAAGAAAGAAAACATAGGCTGGGCTGGTGCCCTTGGTCCCCCTGGGAGAGAGAGAGCACCCAAAGTTGCCCATGCAGTGGCCCAGAGGGGATGGTTTTTGGGTCGCAGGTGCCAATGCCGATGGCACTGGGTCTTGTGGCAGCTGCTCAGCGAGCCGGCCACTGCTGATAACACCCTGCAGGTGCTCAGCCTGAGAACAAAGGGCCTTTTCAGTGGCTGCTGGGAAGGAAGAAGCCTCCTTGCTGGTTGCAAAATGGCTTTCCTGGATGGCAATATTTGGTTACAGTAAGATCTGTTATTTCAGAAGAAGCCCCGCAGAAGGGAGGGTAATTTGACTCAGGCATGTGAAAAAAAAAACATTGTGGGGGCTCTTGTCTCCCTCCTTCTTCTCCCCAAAGTACTGAAACGACATTGAGCTGTAATGTTTCATCTGAGCAAAGTAAAGCTAGAGGCTGGGACCAGAATGTGTGTCATCTGGTTATGGCCATCTGCATGCAGGTGAGCTGCATCTTCATCCCGAAGATACAGGGCTGCCTGCAGAGCCACAGTTACTTCCCTAGTTGGTTAGCACACAAACCAGTGTCTTTTGAGCACAGAATTGAACTGAGAAAAGCCATGTGCTGGCACGAGCAGAGCCCACAGGAGACTTTCCCTCCATCTGTGGACTTGAGTTCCAATGCTTATGTTGGAACATCTTAGTCAAATGGTTTCACTGCAAAACCTTCACTGTTTGCACAGGGAGACCTGGAATGAGGGTTAGGAGGTGGGTTTGCTATGTTTCCCAACTGGATTAGTCTTGATCCGTGTACTCGATATGTTTTGGCACTGGAGGGCTTTCTGAAGGTACTTGTGGTGTGATCATCGATCGCAGCCGTCTAGAGGTGGCGCATTCTTCCTTTCCCACACACCAGCTGCCAAGGCAAGGAGCACCCTTGCATCAGCACCGCTGTGATGTTATCCATGTATTTTCAGTCCTGCGGTCCTAGCACCAGCTGAAGGCTTGCTGTGTTCTTACCACCCTTAACATGGTTATTATCTCCAAAATATATTCCCAGGGTATCTCTTCACCGTGGCTGCTCAGTCTGCCCTATGCTTTCCATATACTCCGTAAGCTGTTCTCCACAACTGAGGGACATGGTGCCCTCTGATATGTAAAAGGTGACTTTAAAATTATTCTCCCTGCTTCCCTCAGGTAGATGTGGAAGGGCAATCCAAGGCAACTTCGCATACTGAGGAGGCATTTCCCAACTAGGAGAGACAGAGGGATGCTGTGTTCACCCCAAAGGCACATGCTTGGTGGAAGAGCAGACATGTAACTTCTGTTTTAATATCTGCCAAGCTCACCATGGTAATTCATAAATAAATATGGAAATACAAAGCTGGACTTCTCATCTTAAATAAGTGGAAGAACACTAGCTCAGAAATTGTCACAAGCAGTACTATTTGCTATTAGAGACAAGGCTATCCTAATTCTTCAAACGCACCAGCTAACATCCATACAAATAATGGGATTTGGCTGAGTACAGTTAAATATATTTGATTACTTCCCTTTTATCTAGTTCTAGGTTTACTGTACTTTTCCTTGGATGGCAAATAAGAAGCCCTTTTCTTCTAAGTGACAGCAGGGAAAAGAATCAGGTTGCTAATTTACCTGAGACCCAGGAGTGTGTAATGATAGATGTGTGCTGGAAACTACAGAGTGGGCTTTCTGGTTCTGGGGGGGAGGAAGGAGGGAAAGCGTGAGATTCATTAATCTTTCAAATTGATTGCACTTTTGCTGATGGACTTTCATGGCCGTGATTACGTGCAGAGCAGGAAACAAATGCAGTGAGAAGATCAGCTGGCAGGAAGCTGGGAGCTAATGAAATGTGTCATACAGGAAGCAATTAAAGTGGAAAAATCACTGTTCTCTGGACAAACAAGGTCATATTGTACTTGTGGGTACTTACAGTATCTCTCTGAAAGCAAAGGTTAGACTTAACTGTAGCATTGTAAGAAGTAAGCTCTTAAATGGTAAGCACACACATGGTCCAGGACGAGTTTGGTTAAATAAGCAGAAATCCTCATTTGGATGTTCAGCGTTGGTCTTCACAGATGACCAGCATTTGGGTTCAGGAGTCCACAGACTGCCAAGTGGCTTCTGCTGTCACCAGGCCTGCATGCCACCAGGGCTTCCAAGGACATATGTAACTCGGTTCTTTGCATGTTAGTAAGTGGAGCCTCTCCATCAAAGTCTTCTTGGAGATCTGTGAAGGAAAGAGGAAGGTGGGAAGATGAATGCAGGCAGGCACTGAAGGGTCATGCCTATAGTTTAGGTCTGTTTCCAAATGGTGAGTTATCTACCAAAGGAAAAGCAGAAGCCCAGCACACATCCACATTTCCATCATGGCCAGCTAAAATGGGCTTAAAGCATTAAAAGCTTTGGGTGAAAAGTCATTCTCTAGATAGGAAAATGATGTAGCAGACCCAAATCTGAGCCCAGTTTGCAATGCAGATGTGCTGCTAGTCTGATTTAGGAAGAGTTTATCTCCTTCTCTCCCTTCCTTTGCCCTCTTCTGGGATCACTTGTGGGCAGGCCACATTCAAGCCAGGCTTTCATCTGGAGAGGTGCGTTCACACCAGCCAAAAGAAGGGGAATGCTAGAGGGTGAGATGAAGTGATTTATCCAGGTCAGGCGAGTGCAAGGGACAGTTCAGGTGTTCTGATGTAAACCCATCTATTTTATTTAAAGACTTTAATATGGCCTAGTACATAATACCTTCTTTTTGTTCCTTAGGAGATTCAAACATACTAGTTCTTCCTCTGGCTCTTTTTTAGCTGGTTCAGACATAACATTGGTTATGCAGAAAGATGTCATCGTTTCCTGTAGGCACGTCTGTGTGTATTCTACACTTGCAGCAGACCCTGCTTCCCTACAACATCGACACTATCACCAGAGTGGGCAAACATCTTTGTCTTTGTTGTTTTGCAGAAAGAAATCCTATCACGACTTTCAAGTAGAAAAACCCCATAAAATTAGAGAAATAATACCATGACCCAACTGTGAAAATATTTTTTTTCATGAACTGCACCAATGAATTGGAAATGTGAGCAGTAAAATGAATTGCCAAAAGTATCAAATAGATGTGTTTTCAATAAGTGGGGTTTTTTTGTTACCTAGTAAAATATTTTCCTGGAGAAGGGTTGTTAAACCCCTCTGTGCAATATGAAGGTGCAGTGATGTATTGCCTCAAAGGGCTTTAATGGAGTTTTGGGGTCCCGGTTTTGTGCATATTTTTGACACACACAGTGCGTGATCAATTTGGGTTTATAAAATGCTGTATATTTCTTTCTAAGCAACAATCTTAACTGTTAAAGGCTGTTGCTTAGTTAGGAGTGCATGTGTGTGTGTGTGTGCATTTTGGCAAGGCAGCAAATAACATACAATATTTATGTCATTCGAGAGAAGTATTTTGCATGTTTGCCAAAACCTTGCTAAGAACCTGAAGGTATTTGATCTGCTCTAAAACATAGTCCTGGGAGGAGGATGGGGTGTGCGGGAGCAGCGGGCAGAGGGAAGGGCTGCCTGGTCTTTGCAATGTGAAAGGGCAGGATTTTGACTGAACAAAGCAGATCTCCTTTCAGCTCAACCTCTTTGACTCTGTTTCAGACTTACCTGTGGCTTTACTGCCAAAGACCTGGCCTTCTGCAATCACATTGCTACTGCAGTTTGGGCTGCGCCGGGTGAAAGTCCTGCCCAAGCTCTCCTGCCTTAGCTACTGCCAGCAATGCAGGGAGGTCAGTCCTCCATAGAGAGCCCGGTCATTAAATATACAGCATAAAGATGTGTCTTGTATTACACCAGCAATTCCCCCTCAATAACTGACCCACTTCAGCCATCTTACAGGGAAAAAACAGCCAACAACTGAGAGGATGAAAACGGGGGGAGATGAAGAGGTTGTGTGACCATGATTTTGCTGTATCCTTCATCCATTGGTGTGATGAAGATGAGGATCCATCCTCACCCTCCTGGTATCAGCTACTTATTCATTTCAAAAGCAAAAGCTGCATGCCTTGCTCACACCCAGCCAGCCCTATAGACCCCTTGCACTGAAATCTTTGTGCCAAATCCAATGATATAACGTTTCATTCAGAGAATTTCTCCATTCCCCTCCCTGTTCCTCTTTTGCTTTATCTCTTCCTTCTATCTTCAGCCTGTCAGGACTTTCACATACCTGCACCTGACAGCTAAGAGATCAAGAACTTTGATGTTGTAAGGGATATTTTATCTCAGGTAATTCTCACCAATTCCTACCTTATTGTGTCGGATATCCAAGGACTCCCAGAGTGAGCAACGCCTTTGTCTGGTGAGATCAGAGCAATTTGCAAGCTTTTCTGGGAACAAGGTCCAATAAAGGGACTTTAGAGATATAATCTGTCACCCCCATTGAGCAGCACTGGGACAGCAGCCTTATGATTATTGACAGTTTAAGCATCACCCAGGACAGAACAAGGCTGGGGGTATGCAGTTATTTGTAGGAAGACTTTGTTTGCTGAGGAAGCAAAGGAAATGCTTTATACCTGAATTCACCAAGTTTTCACTGAGTTTCTCTCTCACACGAACAACTGATCCTATGGGGAGATGCTGCTTTTTGTTAGGAATTTTGGGGAAAAAACCCACCCTTTGAATGCAACCTCTAATTCACAAAGGTGACCTGATTTTGTGGCACTAGCTTCAAAAGGTTGACCCAGTACAGCCAGCCTGCAGCCACTGGACAGAGGGTGGACTTGTCACCCCAGTGCCCTGGGCTCTGTGGTGGCTTTGGCATCACGGGCAGATGCAGCTGTGAGGACATGCGAAGCCTTTTCTGTCAGCAGTCCTATGGCAAGCACTGCATGGGGCAGTGGTAATGAGGGCTGCAATGCTCTCAGCACCTCTGGCTGAAATCTTCTTCACGTGTACCTTGCTCTATACCTCATTCCTGATTGGTAATGCGAGATGGTGGAGGTTTTACCTGGGATCAGGCATCCATCTTCTCTTCAGCAGCTGTGGCATGGAGCTCCCTAGAGAATGACTCATGGGAGATGCCCATCAGGCCTGTCCTCTGTTGTCTTCACTACCCACCGCCTGGCTCACCTTACTGGGGTTTCACTGCCTTCACTATGGTTGATTCTTGAAGAGTTTCCTCATTATTCGATGTATTTCTGAGTTGCAACAGCTCCAACGTGTTTCCTCACTAATGAATTCTGACTTGTTTTCCCAAATCACCTCATCATGACTCAGTTTGAATCTAATGATGCAATCCTGAAGGGAATCATTAGCTCCCAGCTAGGAGGGTCGGCCGCTCTCCAGCTCCAGCCCATGTGGCTGCTGATTGCGGTGTTGTTTTGTGCAGCCCTGTGTACCCCCACTCGGTGCCTGCCAGCTCTTGGGTTTACATTCTTTCTGGGGATACCTCACCCCATCCCATCACGGCTCATGCCAGCGTGTCCCTCCGAGTCATAGAAGAGGCCAATCTGGTTTTGATTAGGTGAGCACAAACATGGTGGGGCAACCACGCTGCTGAGCTGGTGGTGTTTGCAGTTCAGTCCCTCTTATCTATCCCCGAATGGTCCCTTCCTTGAGGACCAGATGGAGAAGGGACTCAGGGATTGTTCTGCAGAGCAGCTACTTGTGCAGACAGAAAAGGTGACCACATGCGCACGAGACAGGCTTTTCAAGCCACCATTTGCATCGTGTCTACACTGGCAGACATACATGAGGTTCATCACCACACAAAATCCAGCCCCAGATTAAAATCTCTCTCCCAGGGACAGCCTTTCCCACAATAGCCTGAAGCAAATTGTGTGTGGGCTGCTGAAATGGTACTAATTTGCACCTTGCAATTCATTGCGCACTCCAGACTCCATGATCCCGTCGAGGTAGGAGCCTGGCAGTGACAGCTTCACCCAGCGTTACACACTGATGTCATCTGGGCATTTGTTCACTGGAGTTTGATTTTCCAGCTTGAGCTGCAGCTTCAGCACGGGGTGTCCAATGATTTACTGCAGAGAGACAGTGGCATAGCCAATAAAACCCAGGTATCGTTAGCCACAAGATACTAAGACAACGACCTGGTGTTAGGAAGCACTCCCTGCCGCTGCCTCACACTTCTATTTATCAACAGAACCAGGTTTATTTTGGTTTCTACTTAACAAGACATGGTTTCACTGGAGAGCACTTACAGTGAGATTTATCTTCCTTGGAATAATTACACTGTTGTATTTGTAATTCATTCCCCTCCCATTTCTAATCTCATTTCTATTGAATGCATTGTTTTTCTTTCCATTATTTATAAAATGAGATCATTAAAATGAATATTGGAACTTGACAGGTTTGGAGCAGGAAGAAACTTCACTGCAGATGCATCCCAATTATAATACCCTGGCTTGCTGCAGAGCCTATCTCAGCTGAATGGCAGAAAATTGCTATTTCTGATGCCACTTCTTCATGCTTCTGTTTTGACATTTTGGGGACAAAAGGAAATAAGAAATCCCAGCTCCTGGAGCCTACAGCACTTTGTGCAAGAGGGAACCCTGCTGACACAACAGCGTTTACCTCTGTGAGTGCTTTATGAGGTGCTGGGCTGGACTCCACTTAGACTGACACAAACGAGAGGGGAGCGTCCCAGCCAATGCATCCAACCTGCTGCTTCCAGCGCTGCCCCTGGGTCAGGAAAACCCTGACTCCTGCCAGGATTATGAGGTTGGGATCTGCATCTCCAATGACTCAGCTCAATCCAGAGAGTAATTGCATTTCATCTAAAGATAAACACACATGGTCACTCCGGTCCCTCTGCTGCCAGTTCAGGGTTTCTCTGTTGTCTCTCCATGAGCCCAAACCTTTCCTACCCTGATAAATCCCCACAAAGCCCATAGTAGGGTCTAGGGGGCATTTGTGGGTGCAAGACCCCAGTTTGCGGAGCGTTGCTGTGAGCTGCTGGGGTCCCTGCTCTGCTCCCAACCCAGGACAACTCTTCCTACTCCTTGAAAAGCAGCAACTTTTTATTTCATCTTTCATCTCCAATGGGCTGGATACTGGGAATGGGTGAAGAGACTCCTGATGGAAAGAATCTGGGGGTCCTCAAGGATGCTCTGTTAATGCAGGTTATTATCTGCCCTTGGTAATACAGCAATAGGTTCCAGATGCAAAGAAGAGATCTGGAGAGAAGGGTTTGGGAGAACTTCATCTCTTCATTAAACTCCTATTTAAAAGGAGAAAAAGAAGAGCAAAATCTAATCTAACAAAGCTTAAATGTGGAATGAATCCACTGCAAACTACAGCTTTACTCTTGGTTAATACTGGTCTAAATTAGACTAAAGACCTGCAAAACCCAGCTTTATCCTCTTTCTTGAAAGCCACAAACATTAAGGTCTCAGCATCTACAGCTCTGTATTCCATAAAGTATTTCCTGGCTAGGAAAACCTTACAGGCCAACGATAGGGAGCAAGATGGTGCAAATAATCAGTTTAATTGAAAGTAAAGGCACGCTACTAAAAATGAAGAGATGAAAAAATAGAGAGATGAAAGCGGGTTTTGCCTTTGCCAGTTTTAATACGAGCAATATGAGTAGCAGCTGCATTTCAACCCATCTTGCAGATAACTGTGAGAGGGGCAGTCTGAAACCTAAACGGTTTAATTGCATAGGCTACCCTTTAATTTAGGGTGGTGAGAAAGATACGAAGAACTCATTAAACTGAGGCATTAACCATGGCAGAAAATAAAGTAGTTCCTTTGTTGCAGGAGCTCTCGCTACCCCACAATCACTACAGTAAACTCTTCATGGGAACAGCGCAGGGTAGGATGGGTGGATAGAGACACGTTGAGATAGAGGGAAGCAAATGAGAAGTAATTGGTACAGTGCTCTCAGATTGTATGTCACTGCAGACAGTTATTTAATAACTCTCCAATTATGGCTGCCAGCTGGGGGATATTAAGACACTGCAAGAAGTCAGGCCAAAATCCCCAGGGCATGGCTGCTAACCCGGCCCCGCGCTTCCTCCCATGGGATGAGAAGGGGGCATGCCGGGGGCAGGCTGCATGTGCTCTGCTTTTCTCCAGGCATTAGGGTGCTTTCCTGCCCGCAGCTTAAAGTATGAGGTGGTATAAAACCAGTTTGGGTTCTCCTTCCCTTGGGATATGGGGGGCAACTGTTCCCTGCAATGTGCCCTTCAGTGTAAATGAAGCGTGGTGTGCTGGGCAGTGCATTGAGCAGCAGCACTGATTTAAGCGAACAGCATCTCCCTGCTGCCCCAGCTCACACAGCTCTAGGTTTATACATATAAAGTCCGCACAGGGTACATCCACTATGGCAGGGAGATTGGAGCTCTGTAAACCATCTCACCTTGCTTCTCTCAGCAGCTGACTTGGTGCTTTGAGTGTTTTCCTTTGATTTTACTGGCTCCTCCTCTTACTCGCTGCAAGAGCTCTACATCACCTAATTCATTGGTTTATTGGGGGATGCTGAGCCCAGGAATTCATGTACAAACCATGGGGGACCTGCAGACCAGAGTCCATGGCTAGTGGCCAACATCAGAGTGAGCCAAAGGAAGGGGCTAGCTGCAACTGAAGCTTGGAGTGGTCACCATCACACACCAAAGCAGCTGGATGGACATCAGCACACCTGAAGGTGCCAGACATTTCTGCAGCAAGCCTCATAACCATGGGGTCTGTCCTTTAAGCCCTATGATTATGCATCCTTCCCATCTTTTTAAGCACAACCTCAAATCCACCATCTCCCTTGGAACTGCAGAAGGAAGCTTGACATTGCGAAGGGTTCAAATGCCCAGCTGGAAACCGAGATCCTAAAATACATCATTTGAGACCCACTGCTGTTGGGCATCACACAGACAGGTAACACCAGCCTGATGGGAACAACTGGTGGGTCCCTGGATGCCAACCCCAAGGTGGGTGTGAAGATAAAGGAACCTTGCCCTTATTCCCCAACCAAACAAAGCCCTTTTAGCGACTCTTTCCCCAAGCTCCGGATTGGGTCCATAAACCAGAAACCATAGTTCAATACCAAATGAAAAACATTACTCACAGACTGTAATTCCTTTCTGCAAATACCGGAGGAGAATATTTCATTTGGCAAACAACCCACTCTTACAGTTTAGAGCTCTTAATGTGATTAGGGACAGGTTCTGCAACACATTTGTAACTCCAGGTGATTTTGCTATATCTTTTTGGACTGGGACCAGACATAAAAATACCCTTTTGCTCGATTTGGAGCCAACTAAAACTGAGGAGAATCAGATGTCGGTAAGTCCAGTTTGATCTTTACCCAGGGGTATCACAACGTGCTTCAGCTATGGGCTGCACTGAGCATCTTTGCGATCTCAGGCTCTTTTTTGCATTAAGCACATATCTCCTCTGACGAGTGATTAGTCTTCTGTAACTCATAGTCTGTAAATGAGCACGTGCTACTTCTCTGAATTACTGTGATGTACTTACAGGGTGGGAGAGAGCACAAATACTTTCATTTGCTCTATGGATACACCCTCACTTCCTTTTAATCTTCCTACATTGCTTCAGATGATGCCAATCTTGCTTAAAATGAGCTGGGCCCAGGGGCCTCTCCATTTAGAAGAGCCCAACATTCAATCCCAAAAGCAAAAGACACCGAGTTTTGCAGGATCAGACCCATTCTGGGCAATGCTCTGGTCTCCCACACTGTCTCTGCCAGCATTTCTGCCTTGGGTAGGGCTGCAAAATCTACAGGGGAAGGAGGTGGAAGGACAGCCCCAAAGAGAAAAGCCGCATTGTTCTGTACATGCAGCTGAGAAACAAAACCAAGCTTGACCTTTAAACTATTGATAAGAAGAAAACCCCTGCTTCCTTGTTTGTGCGACCTCACACGTCAGGCTGCCCATTGCCTTCCCCACGCCTTGCTGGGGACTTCCTGTGGAAGTAACGTCCATTGCTCAACCAGAAAGGGGATCAACCCCTTATCCTCGACCAGCATCATTATAAGATGATACCATGGAGTATTTATGGCAAGCTATAAAGCAAGAAATAATAATAATAATAATAATAATAATAAAAGCAGGAAAAAAGAGAAAAAACCCATCTTCTAACAGATTTATCACTTTGCGGGGGGGGGGGGTGGGGGTGGGGAACTGAACTAAGGACAAAACCACATCACTTTACCAAGCAGGTAGGTCAAAGAAGAGTCAGCAATGGGAAAACCAGACCAGGGCTATGCACATTAAAGCCTTGCTTCTACTAAATGACCATCACAGCCAAGACACAAAGCAAAGGAATACGCTTGAAGTGTTTTACGATGTCGTTGATCTTTCTGACCCCAATAGCTCTGTTTTAGTAGCACCGAGGGAGAGCAAGCTGGTTCAGGACACCCGAAGTGTGCACTGCGTTGGGTGGTAGTGGCAGCCTGGATACCTGATAACCTCACCTCCCTCAGGAACAGGCAGAAGAAGGTCTAATGGCAGGAACTGGAAGTCAGCAGCATCCAAATTGGAGAGGAGACATCTGGTTTTGAAGCAGCTGCTGGAACACGGCAGGAAGGAATGTGGTGGATGCCTCAGCCCTTGCTGTCTTCAAAGCAAAGAGTGAATTTCTCTTCTGGAGGGATGTGATTTGGTGCTGCTCTCTGTTACCAAGGCCGTTGGGGAAGTGGCTTGGGTGTTGGTGGTCAGAGAATGATCAGAATCTATAAGTGTCCAGCTTGTGCTGGATGCTGTAATGTTTCACTGAACAGGTCGTATATGTGACCACACACACACATGTGTAGTTGCATGTTCAAACCCAGGGAAGGGTTACAGGAACCCTGGCACCAGCAGCAGGCAGAGACAAGCCCAGCAGCGCTACTGAATAAACCAAAGATCTCAGGGCTTTGTCCTTGTGTGCTTTTCCAGGTTATTATTTGTTAAGTGCTATGGGACAAACATTAAGGCCAAACCAACACATTTGCCTTCACCACACTGGACAACCCAGGCACGAGGCCAGGCTGCAAAGTGGGGCTGTCCAGAGGTGTGGTTTGGTGCCGTGGCTGTGCCAAGGCGATGGCCACTGTGATCCCAAGAGCCAGGCTGGCTCCTCCACCAGCATCGCTTTGGCCAGTTGAAACTGCAGAAACCCCTTCCCTTCCTTCTGCAGGGCTGGATTTGTGGCCATTCAGGTCCCTGAGCCATCTCACCCTGGGGCAGATGGGGTGATGGACCCTTTAGCAGAGTCACTGCTCCACTGTATTGGATGGATCAGCAAACCCCAACTATGGTGACCGCGATACTGGGAACAAGCTGTCACTGCAGGGCTCTCCCATCCCTTGATCCTAATTCCTGCCATCTTCCTCCTGCCAGCATCCAGACTTGTCCAGCCACACAATGAACTGAAACCCACCTGGTTTTGATGTGCAAGATTACCTCTGAGCTGTACCCGACGTTTCCCGGGATGGTTTCTGTGACCTGGGCACCAGGAGCTGTCGCACACAGAGGCTTTTCTAGCACGCAGGCACAGGATCAGTTTCAGATAAATTGCTTTTCCCCCCATTCCCACCCCTTTAAAAAGAGAAAAACAAAACAGGATCTGTGTTATCCTCCTGTACCATGTGCAGTCATCAGAGCCTGCAGCTGTGGTGCAAGAGATGCAGGTCCAATTCCTCCCTCCACCCCAGGAGGATTCTTTCAGCTGCTGTGAAAACTGTATCTGAGTTCCAGGCACAAGGTGGGGGGAAAAAGACAGATCATGATTCAGTAGGTCAGGAAGCAACACACAAACAAGGCAGATCCTCTGACCTTATAGTTATTCCCAGGAAGCAATAACTGGAAAAAGCTTGGAGCAGCAGCAGTGGCCAGATTCACCCTCATCACTGGGGTTGAATTCCCTCAGATCCCTTCCATTCACTCGGGGAGCCTTTGAGCACCTGACTTGAGCTACCTGTGTCCTGGGGAAGACTGGTTAAAGTCTCATGGTTAAAAATAGCAATGGAGGGAATGTGGGCATAACTTCAACAAGAACAGGAATATCTCACAAGGGAAATAAAAGCTCCTTTTCTGGTTCACGCTTTCAAGGGTTTCTCAAAACTTTGTGGCAAATTCTTACCTGGTGTAAATCACAGCTTTCCATAAGACAAGAAGTAAGCCATGATAATATAGGGTACTGAGCCAGCTCTAATGAGAAAAGTACCTTCTGTTCCATAAGAATAGCTATATAAGCTCCCCAATGATCTGCTTGGACACTTATTCACTGGACTGCAGTGGGCAAGAAGCTGGGTTATTCTTACTGCCAAGAATGAAAAAATCTCAGCTTTCTCAAACATTCAGAAAACCAGATGCCTCAGTAAAAAAACCTGAGTCTGTTTAAAGAAGCCCCTTATTTCTTAAACCAACATCTTGCATAGAGAACACACCAGATGTACCAAATATCCGAGGCACTGCAGAAGGCCCCCACGCTCCCCTGCTTCGCCCGCAGGCAGGACACCCAGCACTGCGGCAATGGACATGGTTCAGGTCAAAGCCAATATGAAGCTTGGAGAGATGAGCTGAGTTTGGGCTGAATCCTATGGGTGCTCAACACCCTCAGCTCACTCAGGCAGTGGCTGTGGGGAGTGCTGGAGACCAGTGATGAATACTGGGAGAGTCTTTCCCAGTGGGAGTAAGGAAAACCTGAAGGACCTGACTGCATTGAGATGCATGCACCAGCTGCCATGTCTTTAATCACCCCTGATGGTTTTTATTGCCCTGGCAATTGAAAGGTGGTTTGCTGAGAGCCTGTGGAGGAAGATAAAAATGACCCAGTACCAGAGCACTGTCCCATCCATGGCCCTCTGCTTTGAACCATTCCTGATGTCTTTTCGAAGGGATTTGCTTCCTAAGGGCAAAACCACACCAGACAAACGTTTTGGATGTGGAAAGAGAAAGGAATCAAACAGCCCTAAAGGTGAAGCCAAATGTGCCCGTGTCAAAACTGTGGAACAGAGCTGATCAGCTCCCAGCACAATTACTCAAAGCCATTAAATTTGCTCTGTGTGTGTATGTGTGGGAAGGCAGGGGCAGCTCCCCTTGCACTAAGCTGAGCCATTCAAACTGCAGTTAACAAAGGTATCACTGAAGGAGGAGGTCAGAAGAACCGGCTGGTCACACAGCCAGCCTGCAGCCTCCTGTTATTGCCTTCAGGGCTTCCCAGTGGCTTGCAATTAGAAGAAATTACAACCGTCACCACTGGACCTGCAAGACCTAAACAGAGAGCAAGAGCTGTCTGCTCCCCACCGGCACAGGGTGCTGATGCTGGGAGCGTTTCTGTAGCTGCAGCCTTCCCCCTGCATGAGCCGTCTGACAGAGGGTGAGGATGGAGGTTACACACAGCCTCCGAGGAGGCGTTTTATGAGCATGGACCCTCTGAGAAGCTTCCAGGTGCACTCTCCCATTGCTCCCTAGGTTCCACGCGCAGGGGTGTGCATGCGGGTGTACGAGGGGGTGACAAGTAGCAGAGGGAGCTGCTAACCGGAGAAGTTCTTCCTCTGAGCCATTCACCAGAGCCTGAGGAAAAACTGCTGGAAGCCAAGAGGGAATCCCTGGATAACGCAAATAACAGCACAGGCAGAGAGCTGCAAGGGCTGCAGATCCCTCCTGCACCACCCACCAGCCCTGGGGCGTTCATGCTGCCTGAAACCTTCCTCCTGCCTTCCCCAACTCATTTTGTCTTGCAGGACCACCAATTAACAAGCTTCCCATCACTGACATGGCATTTAAAGGGACACTGTCATGTAATGTACGTTTTCAATCATGACTTTGGGAAGAATAAGGCTTTATGTGCCTTGGGAGCCCAGGAGGAATGGATGATGTTCCTTTAAACAGCAGCAGATGTCAAGACCTGGAGGAGCCATTTTTCTTCCAAAGACGGAAGCAGTCACAAAAAGAAGACAGCTTCATTGAGGAAAACTTCATTTTCTCCTCTCACATTGGCTCTGTTGGACCAAAGCAAGGGAGAAGCTCAGGATACCACCTCCCAACACTAAGCAAACCCGAGCTGGCCGTGACAGCACTGGGACATCCCCAACTGCACAACGACCAGAAGAGAACCAACCCCTAGAGTACCATGACCCTGAGCATCTTCACTCCAAGACACCTTCAGGACACAGCCAAACCTGCCTTGTTCGGTTTCCCTTGGCATTAACACAGAGCTTAGTTCAAGCTAAAAGCTTCAGTAGAGGAAAGCCTTCACAGAAATGAAGTACTGTGGTTTCCAGCACAACAGAGACACATTTTTAAGGGTACCTCAGTAGAAGGTCAATGCTTAAAAGCTGGATCCTGGTTTAGATCAAATGGACACTTATTTCCCAGTGCTGTGGGCCTGGATCATATTTACTCTATGGTGCAAACCATGTTGCAGTGCCATCCCCTTTGCACAGCCAGAGCTGTGGGTTCCTTGGCTTAACAGAAGCAGGCTGTGGGTGTTTTCTTTAGGGCATCAGTGTTGGGTTTAGATCATCTGAAATCTGGCAAAGCAGCTCAGCGGAAGGGAAAATGAACTCAATCACAGCCTGAGTTATTCACTGCTTGTCCCTGCCACAAGGGAAAAATACCACCTTCATCTCCTGTGACAGAAGCAGGGCAGAGAGCGTGCAAGCTCAAAGCAACCGGAGACAAAGCCTGTGCTGAAGCCAAAGCTTTGAGCTCATTTAAGTAACCCTGGGCTTGAATATCAGCATCCCAGGGCATCTGTCTGGTCCCAAGCGATTTCTAACTGCTTGCTAGCAGGAGCAGGGTACAGTTTGTGTTCTCCCCCCGCCCATCACAGTAACACAATCAAAATGCTTTTTGTTTTGCTGGAGCTGAATTTTCAGTCCGTGACTCCAAACTTACCCTTCTGGGACTGGATTCTGAACCCAATTCCATACTGGAAACCACTCATTTTCTTAGTGCCATTTTCAGTGTGGTAGAACTCTGTTTTTAAAAGACTTGGGCACAGGAAAACTGCTCATTTCCATTATCTTTAATAAAGAGAAAAGCAAACCAACAAGAACAATGCAGCAGATCTCATCCCGAGTGCCTCTCAAGCCCAGATCTAGTTTCGACCCAAATACAACCCTAAAACTCGACCCTCTCTTCAGCCTCAAACCCCAAACCTTTCCATGGGCTCTGGGTGGAAAGTTACTGACCCCGTGTCTGAGCCAAGCCTCAAAAACACAAATAACTCTGCCTGGTGGAATCTGTGTAGGGAAAAATCAAATACATGCACACACACACACACCCCCCCCCCGAGGCACAAACACACACAGGCACACACACACACACACATACACATACACACACAGGCACACACATAGGCATACACACCAACAGGCACACACACCCACAGGCACATACACACAGGCACGCACACATACAGGCACACATATACACAGGCACATACACACACATACATAGGCATACACACACAGGCACACACACACATATACACACAGAGAGGCACACACACACACATAAGCATACACACAGAGAGGCACATACACACATACACACACAGAGGGGCACACACATAGGCATACACAGATACACACACTCATACATACATACACATACACACACAGAGGGGCACACACATAGGCATACACAGATATACACACACGTACATACACACAGAGACACACACAGGCACACACACACATACACACACACACAGAGGGGCACACACATAGGCATACACAGATATACACACACATACATACACACAGAGACACACGCAGGCACACACACCTACACATACACACACAGAGGCACACACGTACATAGACACACATACACACAGAGAGAGGCACACACACAGAGGCATACACACATACAAGCACATATACACACAGGCACATACACACACATACATAGGCATACACATACACACAGGCACACACACACAGGCACACACACACACACATAAGCATACACACAGGCACATACACACAGAGAGGCACACACATAGGCATACACAGATACACACACATACATACACACAGAGGCACACACACAGGCATACACACATATACACACACACATACACACAGAGAGAGACACACATAGGCATACACACATATACACACACATACACACACAGAGGCTCGCACACACATTCACATACACACACACAGACAGAGGCACACAGACACACAGAGGCACACACACATTCACACACACAGAGGCACACAACGCTGTATGTACCAGAAGGGATTAAATCCTCATGTTGCAAGCATTCAATTTAAAAGAGCTCAGACATTGCAGGAATGCAAACCCATCACCTCAGCCCGGTAACCTTTGGCTTAGGCGTGCACTTCCACAGCTCACAAATGGGAATGGTTCCTTTCCAGCACTGGGAGGACCGGTGCCACTCAGGAATGCCTGGCTGCAGCCCAGTTCGGAAAGGAAACCAGCAACCCTTTACTAGCGGGGCCTCCATGGGCTCCTGGAGTCAGCCTCTCATCCCATGGGCTTCTTATAATTCCCACTTTCTTTATCATGCTTCAAGTGCCCCATTTCCAAAGGTGCTGCTAAAGAGGAGCCAGGAAGGGTCTTTGCAAAATAATACTGTATATTTTCCCATTGCAAATCCAGATTACTGTTACGATGGTGATTAAGAGGTAATGCAGGATTTGCATCCATACCCTGAGCTCCAGGCCATTACAAGGAGAACGATGCCCACTGCTGTCATCTCACTGGTGTGAAAGCCATTGGGAAGAACAAACTAGTGTCTCCAGATAAGACCATTCAAACCAGAGAGAAATGGTCTTTAGGAAATACTCGGTACCTGCACGGGGGCAGGAATAAGTTCATTTCACACCAAGATTAAGTGTTTAATAGGACCCTGTGTAATAGCAGAATTCCTGGCACATCCGAGCCTCGTTTAAAAGGTGGACGGGAAACTCTCTGCCTTTTGGTCCGATCTCAAGTTAATCACGACAACCAAGGGACTGACCTACAGGAAACAATCCTCTAGGTACTGACGTTACCCACATAAAGCTAGCAGTTGCTGTAGTTTATTGGCTGTGTTTTTCCCCCCAGCAGGCTTAATTTATAGTAATTACTAGGAACTATGGATTAAATTAATAACAAGGAAATTATTAAGGTTTCCTGACCCAGAGGCCAAAGGTAAGTAAAGAGAAGCAAACTGCTCTAGATGGGAACACTTCCCTGCTGCTTTCGGGGCCAGTGGAGAAGGTCTTTCAGTGCAGCAAGGGACAGGATAGGTTTTTGGGAAGGAGCTGTCTCACCTCGGATGCTGGGATGCTGAGGAGGCCTGCCACATCCACCAGCCTGGGGAGCCCTGAACTAGCACAGCACAGCTGTTTCCTGGCAGAGGACTGGGCTTCTGCCTTCTTCGTGTCTGAGCTGTGCACAGTGTACGCAACACAAACTCATGCGCTTTATGTTAGCAAAGAACTAGAGATCTCTGTCGGGTGGGAAGAGACTATAAAAATAATACAGTGCAGAAATCCAGCTCAATTCAAACTACACCAAAGCCCAGAGCCTTGTTCTAAATCCAGCTCCGCCAGCTGATCAGAAGAAGTAATTCTCTCCTGCCTGGATTGGAGCACATTTATTACTGCTTATAATTCTTATATACATCTCATACTTTAAATTAGCATTTTGAATGCCCTTGTGCTGTTGCAAATACCATTGGTATTTGCCAGACCTGGCTTTGCAATCTCTGCTGGCCTGGGTATAAATATGAATCATGATTATTGAAGGCAGAGCAGGGTGCACTGATGGTGGGGATAGAGGGGATGGCTCCTGCTCTGCTTTCCCTGCAAGATCACTGCGGGAACAGACACCAAGTTTTGCTCTCAGCGATGTTCTTGAGCTCATCCCCTCCCTCCCCTGCCAGAGGCCTCTGTGTGTATGGATTTCTGCAGCGAGCACTTTCAGCTTCCTTAGCAGCATGATCTGTTCACCTTCAGCGTAAAGTCCATCAACGGCACAACCTGAAATTCATCTCAGGCTCTGCAGCCAGCTTTGGCAAACAGCCTCATCCCACCAGCCCCATGCCCTGCAAGAGGCTTCACACTTTCTAATACCACATCTATCTTAGATAGAAGAAAGAAATGAAGTCTGGACAGGCTTTCGGTACGAGGTTCGAAAGAAGATCTGAAATCACCTCCTTTCTCACACAGATGAAGTAAATGCAGCACACACATGACCTTGTATTTAAATATACCCAAACTCTATCTAGAAAGAACTGCTACAAGCTTGAATCCTAAGAAAGGCAGTGAAAAGCTCCCGGAAGCAGCTCTGACAGGCAAGCACGAAGGAGCGTAACCACCATTTACAGTGGGCAATTGTTATAGTGAAAAGAAGCCTGCCAGATTGTATGTCACTGGGGAGGGATATCAGCATCTGATCTAGGTAAGGACGGGACACGGGGGTACCTGGAGCCTTGTCAAACTCCGTGCTCTTGTGTAGTAGGTTGAATAACAGAACAATGTTTACATTTCCCCTATGCCCTCAGTAGGTTGGAAGCTGGACACCTGAAAAGCATGAATGCTTTCTAACACAGCGCCAATGTCAGCTCCTGATGGCCAAAGCCTCGACTCTTCCTTCCCAGCATTCAAGGAAATAAACTACAAACCCCAAAAGAACCCCAAGTTATTGCTGCTGATGAACCTCAACATCCAGTAAAGACAATATACATGATGGAAAACTCAGCTTGTCCCGTGGGTACCTCAGCCATGCAGCACACTGAATGTAGCAACTCAAAGTGCAACCATTAAGCTGAGAATCTGATGAATTCCAGACTAGAAAGAGGGTTTTTTCAAGTCTCTTTCATCTTAACACATTGGAACTTAGTATTGAAAGATCTCTAATTGTACAAACAAAACAATATGCATAGCTAATGGGAAAAACCATAATTGAAGTATGTAGGAAACCAGCATCCCACGTGCATTGGAGAGAAATAAACATTACACTAAGCTGTATAACAAATGCAGTAGGAACACTGGGTCAAGGTATTTAGAGCTTTAATCAAGGGGATGACAGATCATGACTGGATTTGCCTCATGGTGCAGTGAAAGATGGGATGACCTGTTTGATACATTTATCACCCCTCCTTACTGCTTCCCTCTATACAAAGCATGCCACCTTCTTCCATACTCTTAAGCTCTCTGCTAGCTCTGGTCCTCACAGAACAGGCACAGAGGATGCACAAAGCCTTGTGTCAAGACCTATGTCCCCCCACCTGAATGATGAGGTATTCCCAAGCAGAACCCACCAAACTAAGGGAAGAAATAAGAATTTTTACCTTGAGGAACTGATTTCATGCTCACGTCTGCTGCAGACACCAGAGAAAACAGAGCCCTTGAACTCATCCCACAGCACCATCAAAGCGAGCTCTCCATGCGCTGCACCTTCAAGCTTATTCGATGGAATCCAACAAGGTCTCCTTCAGCCTTGGTCACCACAAGACTCCTTCAGTTCTTTGCCCTGAACACCAATACGGTTGTGCTCAAGATGATGAGAGTTGCTGTTGTATGGATGCTCCAGGAGCTCCAAGAGTGACAATTTTCCATCATTGTCAAACCAGGGTGACCACTTTGTGGTGTAAAATTCTATTTTGCTATTTCCAGCCTGGATCCCGACACACTTCAAAAGCCAAATTAGGAGTTTCAAAATTCAGCTTCATCAGTCTCTTCTGAATTCATGTGCTCTCCAGAACAGTGAGTCCTAATCCCGCTTGAATTGGGCTATTTCATCTTATCCCAGGCTCAAATGATTGTCAGTCCATCGAACGCTTCTTTGAAAGCTGATTTCTTGCAGATGACCATGATTGCTATAAAACAGTATTTAAAAACATTTTAATATTTGAGAAGAACTTTCCTTTCCTCTTATATCAACCACATGTTTGAGGAAGGGCCTGGGGTTTACCACTGCTTGGTGAGAAAAAGAGCAAAACAGAGAAAGGATAATGGGGTGATAATGACTGGAAAGGTATGGATTGAATTTGGGACCTATTTAAATACAAGAGGACAATTTGCAGCTCGGTGGCATATGCAAACACAGGGAAATGGCTGTGGCTATGAGTGTGTATTTGAGCATAGAGAAATGCTTTGTGGCAAACTATTTGTCTTTCAGCGCAGACAAACTGTGACCAAGTTGGCAGCTGCTGAAGCTGTGGTACCCACCCCAGCCCAAGCAGATGGGCTGTGTCTCGTTGGGAAATGCTCAGGAGGCTCCCTATTTTCACAATAGGATGGTAATGGTTTGCAACCACCGTGCTGGCCCCCATCACACTGCAGACCACGGCCAGGAACAAAACTCCTCCTTCATCTTGTGCCTCCAACCCCAACCTCTTCCTTCTGTTTGACCTGTTTGTAGGTTGTGTCTTAACAGTAATTAACAAAAGAGCCAATGTGAATCTACACTTCAACCAGGAGCTTCACTACGACGGAATGATTCTAATTGTTGGCCTAGATGATGCAGTTGTAGGTCTCCTCCAACTGAGAATATTCCATTCCATCCTATCCTACCCCATCCTATTCTAATGAAAGAGACCACAGAGGAGCAGTTCTGGTCCCACTTGACTCAGGTTAGCGCTACCTCATTGTCCTTGGAAGGCGCGGGGTTTTCTGCTGGTTTTACAGTGCTGTATTTAAGGAATTTGGCGACTTTGACTCTTTTCTGGGCAAAGTCAGGCTGAATCCAGCCATTAAAAACTATGTTTTATGGAATAGAATTGCTTGGAAGTGAATTGTGACTTCAGGGCTACTGCTTTGTGATCACTTGCAAAAAGCCTCACTTTAAAGAGGATTCACTTTGAGTAGGGCCTCATTAAGGACTGAACGTGTAAATCTCCATGAAAACTGAAGCCCATGAAGACTAACAAAAGAACTGATGTCTGAAGAGCACATAAAGCTGTAGAAGACACGCACAGAGCCGCTACATAAGATCCTGATGCCTCTCACAATCATTCATAGATTCACTTGTTCTTTGTCCTTGGTGTATCCCATGCTTCCAAAAAACAAGATGCAGAGCAGGAAACAGGCCAAGCACGAGAGAACAGAGAGGCTTATGAAGACATTCTTCCCTATTCAGCAACCGAGCTGATTTTCGTTGTATAAAAGATGATGTCGATTGAACAAAATGCTTACCTATACATCTCCGTTTCTGATAGAAACCCTAGATTGCCTTTGTCACTTTAGCACATGAGCACGAGGCCAAATGAAACACATGTTTACAACTATAATGAGGATTAGCTTTGCACTAAAAAGTTGAAGTACAGTCAAAATTAGATGGTGACATGGGTATTTGCCAACAGCGTTAAATGAGAAATAACAGAGTATGAGGTTTCTGGAATGAATAGAAAATGTATTGTTTAGAGACCTTTTTGGCCAAGTATCAACATATGCCAATACTTAAGACTTCTTGTTCTTATTTACTTACCCCAACAATAAAACAATTGTTGTTTTGTGCCAACAGCCTGACAGACTGGTCCTGTACCTTCAGAAATACAGATTGGATATTATTTCTCTCATATCAGCTTCAACCTACTTTTCCCAAAAAACAGAGAAGTAAAGTAATTGAGTCCAGAGGAGAGGAAATAAGTGAAGGAGGTAATCGATTTTAATAACATATAGCATCAACACACATTAAGAAAATACGTAAAACAGAGGGGGAAAAAAGTGCTTTCCCATCTCAGAGGACCAGGCATCGTTTGTAGCTTCATCCAGCCCCAGGCAGTGGTTTATCAGTGAAGCCTCAACAACAGCAGTGATTGATCTTCCCCCAGTGCCCATCAGCATGAGCCTGGAGCGGTGAGGTAACCACCACCATTCCCATTACAAAGCCAAGCAAACTGATGAATTGAAAACCGAGGAAACACTCTCAAAACCATATCTGCAGTTGAAATCTTCAGGCTCTTTCCTGGTCTAACAGCTTCTCTCCATGGTATCACCCGCTGCCAGGCCACCCTTGTGTTCAAAATGAACTCACTGCAGTATTTCACACCTATGAGCGTGCTTCTGTCCTCGTGCCATAACACTACAGCTGGAATAGATAGGGACCCAAGCCAGAGCTCGCTCGATTTTAAAGCAGATATTGCTAGTAAAGACATCAGGAAAGCCTTCAAATTTTGGAATGATTTTCCCCAACCCTCTTTGTCTATAATGGACCAAACTCTCCAGTTTTGTTATGTTGTATTCAATCTAGTGCTCTGAAAAACTGCTTGTGTTACTGGAAGAATACCCACACAACATATTTCTCCAACTTACAGAGATGGAGTGAAGCTTAACTTATCCATGTTTTCAGTCGAACCACCAGCAATGGGTCCTATGGGAAAGCATGTAGAAAAAGCATCATTAATTATTAGTTAACCTACTCTTAAGATCAGTTTGCAAACTCTCTGGTGGAATATTTCTGGCAGAAAACAATTCATCAGTGATCAAAGTGCTTAATGAAAATGTCAATATGGACAATGGTCCAAGGGAAAACAGCCCGGGTCTCAGCAGGGTCCTGCCTCATGTCTCACCAGACCATCTCTTAGACAGTCCTATGTGGAGAACAGGAAGCAAAGAGCCTATGAGTTCCACCTCCAAAGTTCTTAACTTATAATAGAGCACCTGACCCTGTTCTGAATAGGAATACAAACTATGGGCCTGATACAACAAGCGCTTAGGACCTCCCCTCTCCATGGAAGATAACGTCAGCACTAGCTGCCCTGCAAAGCAAATCATCACACCACCTGTAAGTCCTGGATCTTTGTGGTCAACCCATCTGTTGGTCTTAGGAATCGAGGAAACCCTATTGGATGTCATGAGGATCAACTCTGTGACTTGCAACACCTGGATCCTGAAGGCAGGGAGGATATATGAGGTCCTGAATCCGTATCTCGGAGCCTTGCCAGTTATCTCATCTGTGTTTCGATTGTGGTCTCACAGCCCTGCTCTCCATGCTCTGAGAGGGAATGATCTCACACCAGCAGCCCCCCACCAGCCACTCAGAAGACCCAGCAAGGCAGGAAATAGGGGTTTGTCTCTATTAGATCACTCACAGCAACAGAAAAGTTCGTGTTCTGTCACAAATCCACCCCAAGACACTTCCAGCAAAATCTGCAAGATACACAAGTAATCACCAACCAAATACTTGAGATTAAAGCAAGATTTATCTCTAGGAATATGTATCCCGAAAGAAAAATCTACAGTCTGGGTAGGTCTGTAAAGAGAGATGTTGTGTCTGGGTATCATCATCATGGCAGTACATGGTTAGCTGCCTACAAGATCTGTGCCTTTTGGGCTGCGTAGTCTAAAAGCTCACCCCAGGAGTGAGTCCCTTACCCCAAAAGCCTGCATCAATAAGAAGACAGAAAGTATTTCAGCATTTTACAGACACTGGGAGTGGGATATGATTTATCTCATTTACCCAGGATCTCCTCAATTGAATCCAGTTGTCACAAGGGCACTCACACTGCTGCTCTACCTGCCACATCACTCACCTTCCATGACCATGGAGACAGGACCGTGATTCAGAGAGGAGCCCCCGTATAGCCTTCCACTGACTGACCCCCTTGCACAGTTGGGCTCTCATCCGTTTAGCACCATGCTTGGTGTGGACACCTTTCACTGAGCAAAACCCCAGTTGGTGACTTGCTAAGAGGGTGATTTAACTTTAGAGATCCTGGTACCTGGGTGCAGACCCTTAAAGCCTATACAATGCAATGCCTGCGATACCCAGACGTGAATATAATGTGTCTATGAGGGTTCTATACCTTCTTCCTCACATGAGCTGTCCTGCCATCCCTTGAAAAGAAATCAAGGTATTGATCGCTTACCACCTGCACTCTGGTTACTATCTGCAAATGTTTTTGCTCTGGGAACATGAAGCAACATATGTTAGCATTAACTTTTCTGCCTTTTTTATATAGCTATAAACAGATCCATTGATTCCCCTTCCCTCCACCCCCCTTTTTAATTTTGCAAATATAAATGCTTTCCTGGACAGTCAGAGTTCATTACTGAGACAGAGCCCAGCTCCTTCCTCCTGCCCACGAGAATCACGGAATCTTTTAGGTTGGAAAAGACCTTTAAGACCATCAAGTTCAACCGTTAACCCAGTGCTGCCAAGTCCATCACTAACCCATGCCCCTCAGTGCCATGTCTACACGGCTTTTAAATCCCTCTGGGGATGGTGACTCCACCACTGCCCTGGGCAGCCTGTGCCAATGCTTGACAACCCTTTCACTGGAGACATTTTTCCTCATGTCCCATTCAACCTCCCCTTGCACAACTTGAGGCCATTTCCTCTTGTCCCATCCCTTGCTCCTTGGGAGAAGAGACTGACCCCACCTCACTACAACCTCCTTTTAGGTAGTTGTAGAGAGCAATAAGGTCCCCCCTGAGCCTTCTCTTCGGACTAAACACCCCCAGTCCCCAGCACAAGACTTGAGCTCCAGACACTTCACCACCTTCACTGCCCTTCTCTGGACCCGCTCTAGCACCTCAGTGTCTTTGAGTAAGGGGGGTTTGGGTTGTGGGGTGGTTTTGGGGATGGGAGACTGGAGGTTTTTACTTCTTTTCCTCAAACTCTTCACAACAGTGGCGGATGCTCAGCTCCAGCAGTGGCAGGAAGGCAGAACACTGCTCACAACAACACCCCTCCCGGGTAGGAGCCAGCCCCGGGAGACTTCACCCTGCACGAAGCTATTTGTCCTCCAAGGGCTGCTCTCCTCCCTCCATTTGGCTTTCAGCTCGGCAGCCTCCAGCAGCCCTCAACTCATCTCCTTCCATTCGCATTGGGTCAGAGCGCAAGCTTCCCAAAAAGATGCAACTGTCTGGAAAACCCGGTATTCCTGCAGCTGGGTCTCCAGGAGGGGTTTTCACACACCCTCTGGTTTTACAACAGAGGACACGGGACCGAGGGAGGTGGTTACGCAGCATCCTTCCTACTCCATTAACTCAGTGAGCCCAGGGCGAAGCTCCCCATCTGCACAGCCGTGAGTCACTCGGGACGCAGGAGTTTACTGTATGTATTAGTCAACAGAAACAAACAACACAAATCCCTGGGCATTAAAAGCTTTTAAAACTGTTTTTGTTTCCTCCTTCCCCCCCAAAAAAAAAAAAAGAGTTTGGCTGCAGATCTCTAATTATAATTTTGTGGAGATTTAAAAAACCACTTAATTGTGGTGTCTATAAACACGAAGATAAACGACCACGTGTAACTATTGGTTCTCAGCAATGCCTCTCAGGAGGCTGCTTTTATTTCACCCAGGCACAAAAAAGAAGTTGTAAAGGATTTTTTGTCCCTTTTGCTCATGATGGAGGGGAGTGGGGTTTGAAAAGATTTCTTGCATTTGCCACCAAACGCTTTCTTGCTGATGGCTTTTGACAGCATCATTAAGTAAACTAAAGGAGAAGATTGATTTCCAAGATGAGGCATTGTAAAGGTATGAGAAATAAAAGCTTTTATTCCAGACAGTGAAAAGGCAGTAAATGCAATGAAGACACTAAGACAGACACTGCACCACCCACCACTTTCCCTCTAAAGCTTCCAAGCTGACTGGCAGGCAGAGCTCTAATAAGAAAACTGTACAAGTTTTGGGGCTTGGATGAGCAGCACAATGTGTGTGAGCATCCCCGAGGCTTATCCGGACTGTACGAGCTGCTTGGATCTAACTCTGGGATTGCAAGATTTACAAGGACATGCTGAGGTACCACATAGTCACAGCTTCTTGCTGCGTTAAGAAAATGCCCTAAGAGCATCATCTGTTCCAACATTGCCCTGTTATAGCTGTGGAGCACCAGGCAGGGATGAGTGAGAAAGTGGAAAGCAACAGAACAGCCCTGAGCAACCCTTCCCTGAATCAAAGCAGCAGCGAGGGTTGTACCAGTTGCAGTCACACCTTATAGAGCCTTACATTGACCTCTCAATGTTAAAGAAAAGAAGTCCATAAAAAGGGTGAATTAGGAACTGAGGATATTCTCTCCCTGAGTTGAGCTCAGGTGAGCAACCCCCATGCCATGTCAGGCATGGAGGATGCTGCTCACGGATACCCATCCATTAAGTACTAATGCTGTTGCCTCCTCCTCTGTGAAGGAGGCCAGGGAAAAGTATATATATGTGTGTGTATATATATATATACATATTTAAGCATGCATTTTGCATTTGAGTCTTGTGCAAAGGCTACAGCTTAGCTGTCTTGTAATGAGCTTGCCTGGCCCAAAGAAACCACAGCCCTTGCTGGGACTGAAGAATGTACATGGAGAGGGAAAGCTTCGTGATGGAGCTGACAGTAAAGATCCCTGTGCCTGATGACAAGCAGAGCTGCAGCCCCGAGCTACCCTGCCTCTTCCACCAGCCCATGGTGTGCCGAGTGCTCTCCATACAGACACAAGGAGATGTGGTTCCCACCCAAAACAGCTTCCAGGCTCCAGCTGGGCAGAACACAAGGAAAGCTCAAACCACGTCTACAGCTATATTAACCATGCATTCATAGACACATACTAATAGTAGAGCCCCAAAACTGCTCCCAGGTTACTCATCTCGCATGTCAAGCCAGTCCTCATGGTTCCCATAGGCATAGGGGAGAGGTGGGTGTCTTCCTCGGTTTCATAACAGTGCTGCATGGCGATGTGTAATAAATAAAGATGAAATGGAAACAATCCAACCCATTCCTCTTTGAGCAGAGTTCAAGGAACACACTGCAGCTAGAGACTATAAGCAGACCCAGTAAATTTGTTCCCCCTGCCCCATTCCCCTTTTGTTATTAGGGTGTGACTAAGACTTTGCAGCACCAACTTCAGGTCTTCATCAGAGATTCTCGCTGTGAGCTTAAAGGGTAGTTTGAAATCACGCTAGAAACACCATAGGAAGTTGCAGCACGCACGCAGACACGACACAAACCTGTGAACTGGGCTGCCTGAAACACACAGCCGTGGTCCCAGGGTTTTTCCTTTATCTTTAGCCTCACATTCCTCTGGTGGTATATTATCTCCTGTGGATATCATACCGAGTAAAGGCAGCTCTAATAGACTGCATCCAGCTGTCCTCCAATATTTATATTCAAAGGACTGCTTGACTTTGAGTCAAAAATGGGGGAAGTGGGGCTGTATTATAAGGAAAAGCTTCTTGCCCGGGCTACTGCTTAAGACATTATTATTGTCTGACCGCGCTTTCTACCCAGCACTCGCTTCAGACGACTGAACTTGACCTATCCACCCATCATAAATTAAATTCTTTGATCTCATCTGTAACAACTCAGAGCCCCAATCACAATAGATCAAACCACGGCAGGGACAATGCGCTTATTCTTTACCAACTAAGTTTTAATTAGTAAACAGCACGGGGAAGAATCCACCTTTGCAGAACAAAAAGGGAAAGAAAAAGCATTTAGTACTTGAAAGAAATCGCTGATAAAGAGCAGAGGCATCTTTCAGGGCTCTACATCCTTGTTCTGTTCATCTGAAAAACCACATCATCCCCGAACCATTAAAACCAGGATGAATCTCACATTGTAAGAAACCGCCGTGGAAGCAAACATCAAAAGGAGCTGGGGAGGAGGAAGCAGATCAGGTGGGAGAGAAACAGCTCGATGCCTTTTATCAGCATCTCGACGCTTGTCTGCCTGCACGCTAGTTTGGGCTGTGCTGGTCCCTGTGGTTCATCCTGCAAGCCTGGCTGCGGCTGAATCAGGCTCCCACACCTCACAGGGGTGTTTAATGTTTGCAAGGCAGCTGGGAAAAGCCGCATGGCTCCCATCATCCTGTCTGTTTTCTGTTTGTGCAGGGTGGATTTATTATCACAGAGATCTTTTGGGTTCCCCTTTACACTAAATAGCTTCAGTCTGCTCATCATTTCCAGGTGAGCTTAGAGAGTGGCTTCTTCCAGGCAGACACTAATGCTTAAGGGTTTCCTGTCAGCACTGGCAATCATCAGGCAGGGATTTTCTGCATCCCAGGTCACTTTGTGCCAGCATAGGAGCAAATTCTAAGTAAAGCTGCTTTTGCTGGAGCATCCACATCTCCCTCCTTGCCTGCTCCCTTGTGTTTCACAACAGGGTGCAGTGACAGCCCGCTGGTCCCCTGGTGGGATGCTAGCATGCATCTCTTGCCTCTTGCTAGCCCTCTGCTTTCACAAACCTGGCAGGTATTTTGCAGACCATAATGTGCAGGAAAAAGCACACGGACCGATGTACATCAGCCTCACTTCCTTAGGGAAGCAGGTTAAACCCTCAACATTGCTCATTAAAACCTGCCTGACACAGGAAGAAGACAAGCCAAAACCAACCCAAACCATTTATGTGGTGTTACCACATCCCAAGCAAACAAATCCAGGCTGTGAGCAGGACGCAAGCCCAAGGACAAGGATACTCCACCGAACCACTCTGAGCATTGAACTCCTTGAGTTCGACCTCTGCAATCACCCTTTGTGCCAGCAATGCCCTCACTGGGGCTTAGAAAATACCACAACGCTCCATGTATTCTAAGGCAGGTTGATATTAACCCAATCCCTGCTGAGCTTTGCCCTCATTTTTATCGGTCAGCTGCTGATTTCCAGCACAGAAGACCTGAAGTGCGATACCCTGTAGGTCCTCCCCCTGCTATGTGTGATGTGGGATGGGAACCAACACCCAGGCAAGCTCCAGGTACAGCTCCCAAACCAGAAACATTTGGATTTCCTTTCCATGTTTTAAACATCCACTCTCGGACAGATATTTCACTTTTACGAGACAGATCACACGCACACCAATGACAGATTCCATTAAGAGGACAAAGATGACTGAGAACACAAGCGTGGCTCTTTCTTTAGATGAGTTCTCAGTTGTTCCCTTAGAAGTTACAAAACAAACAAACATGGTAAAGTTTCCCCATTGAAGTCTGTGAGCACTGACACAGGATGAAACCCTGCCCACACTGCATCAAATAGCTGGCAAACAAGTCAAAGCGTGTGGCACACATACATACACGTAAGCCTCAGGACACAGAAGCAGCACAAACCGCTTGGCAAATTGTGCAGCCACAATACCCAGGAACAACACGAAACTAAAACCAGCAAAACCCACCCAGAGCACAGGCAGGACCCAGCCTTTGGTTTGATCACAACTGGAAGGATCAAAAGGGGAAATCCACCTCTTTGTGGATTTTAAAGCCACAACTTGCATCCATTAGTTACTGATAGAGCCATAGTTGCTGGGCAGCTTCGAGAGCCAAAGGCAGGCTTCTGGAAGGACAGGGAGTTGTTTCTCCTTCTGTCACCACCGTGGATGGTGCCGAGGCCGCGCAGCAGAAGTCATTTTGTTCTTCAGTGGGATAACAGACAGCGATTGCCACCTACCACTACTCGCTGCCTTGTCAAAAGCCTTGCATATTGTGTGTGGTCCAGAGTTGGGTCATGCAACCAGCCAAAGCCCTCTAACTCCATTTCCAGTTCACATCACTCTAATAGGCCCTCAGCTGGCCTGAGAAATTCCCAAACATCCCTTTCTACAAACAAGGAATTGGGTTTCTTTTGTCTTGCAATCAGGGGATACAAATTTTCCCCTTAACCACAGTTTAATTTATTCCTTTTGGCTGTTCCTGCCTCCACCTAGTGCAGCTGTCTAGACTGGGGTGGTGGCGGTGGGGTTTTTTTCCCCTCTTTCTTTTTAGTTTGGGATTTTTGGAAGCTGCCTTTGCTTCTTTCCGAAACAAGTTTATTTTTAGTGTCACTTTTTCCATTGGCAAGATATTATGGAAGAGAGAGCTCTCAGAGGAACTGCTTTCAGCATGAAAATGAGAAAGGGCTGCCTGGTTGGAGGGCAGGCACAAGAGGAGGCAGCCGAGGTAACACCGAGATGGTCCCACACACGTCAATGAAGGTTGGTTGCTGGCAGCACACGCTGCCATTGAGAAGAGCACAAGTCCTTTTCAAACCCAAACTTGCTTAACCAAGGAGGGTTATGGCATCTTCTGACACTCTTGAACTAACCTCCTCCTTGGATGGAGCTCCATGTGGGAGGATGCTGACAGGACTTGCATCTGCCCAAGCCATGGCGCCCTGAACTCTTCCTCTGTTGGCTTTCAACAGCAAGTAAATACTTGCCAACGAGTCACCTGAGAGCTTTAAATCACAGGTAACCTTCTCATATGAGCCTTCACCAGCACTAAACAGTTCCCAGGTGCTTCTCAGGAGAGGGGGTCACAGGCACAGCGTAATTTTCCCTGCCTTGCTGTTCACCACCCTACAGCATCCTGGCTGCCGCCTTATCATGACCTTGCTTTCTCCTGCTCCTTCAGATCAGCATTTACCCCCCTCTTCCTCCTAAACATGGAGCCCCACTGATCTTCCCATGATTTTGCTGGTGTGTGTTCTCAGAAAGCTTCAGCTGAGAAAGGGACAGCAGAGTTCAGCCCCGAGTCCCCTTCTCAACTGCAGAGTTCAACCCCGAGTCCCCTTCTCAACTGCAGAGTTCAACCCCACTGCAATGGTCACTTGCTTCACTGACACTAGTTTGCTACCTTGCAAAGAGGAAGGGCATGAAAACCCAGCGTTACTTTTGTAACAGAAGAGGAGGACTTGAAATAATTGGATAAAAATAAGCCTGGTCCCTTATTTCTTCAGCACCAATTTTCAGCATTCCCACCCCCCAGAGCAAAGGTTTCCCAGCTCCCTGCATCAGCACAGCTTCGGAGCATGACACAGCCCCAATGCAGCAACACCAAGAGGGAAGAAGGAAAGAAAACGATATATTTTAAAGCAAATCCTGCAGGGTTTTAGATTGGGAGTGGAGAGGTGGGGGAAGGCATTAAAACACACACACAAAACCCGAGAATTAAGCAAGCGAGACCATTCCAGTTGAGCTGTTTCAGCCATTGTCTTAAAACAACTTTAAACCCAATTGCTCCTTTTTAATGAGGTATTTTCTTCCTCTTAGCCACCCAAATCTAATCCACGATGTTAGTCCAACTCAGAGAACTTAAAATCAGAACATTGGGGCCTTTCTTAATCCTCTTAACTTGCCAAAGGTTTTCTGATCACACACCTCTTCCTTCCTACTTAAGACTGGGTTTTTTCCACCACCCTTTGTCTTCTGTTTACAGCTGTGAAAAATTAGGATCCAAGCAGTAAAATCTCTACATAACAAATGAGCATTTAGAGATGGCTTGCACGTTTCATTGAAGGAAACCAGGCATATTTTCTTAATTATTTCCTCAAATCATATGTATCTAACAGTTCCCTGGCTCAAATACTCGGCATTTCTTGAAGAACATTCTTTAATCCACATTCTTTGGTCCTACTGAATAATTGCCTTCAAAAGATAAATCCTGCCTCATGCTATGGTCACTCTGCACCTCTCACATGATGTGGAAGGTCAATAAAGCTATTGTGGTGGGACAGGATCTCACGTGAAATGCAGGAATCCTCATCCTGCAGCTCTTACAGGTCATTCCAGGGTGATATCAGGGCTCACAGGACTTCTCATATGAAGAAACTGGAAAAGCTTTGATCCAGCACTGATTGATTTCAGGACTTACAAACAGAGGTACACAAATACATCGAGATTTATCATCCCCTAAACTTGGATCTTGATCAGATCATGGCTAGCCTAGCACAGAAGACTGCTGCTATTGGCTATCTAAAGGAAGACAAGGGAGCCAAACTGGAGTGAAAACTGTCCATCAGGTTCTAAGAGGAACCTGGTGTCCTTCATGAAGTTTAATGACCAGAGAGGGCAGCAGGTAGCCTCAGTGATCTCCCAAGCCCAGCCACTTGCAGCTGCTGGCTGAGCACTGGCTCCCGGGGTCGTTCCTTACTGTAAGACTGCACTGAAGAAACCAAGCACGCATTATAAATGTTTCCTATCACATCAGCAATACATGCTGACAGCATTAGCTGCTTTGAAGATAAACTATGTGATAGAGAGTAGGAAGGGTGCTAAGAAATGCAGGAGCCATGAGTAAGCGACTGTCCAAAGGACAAACCCCATCACATCCTGGTCCAAAAACAACGAGATCCCTCCTGCCCCTCTCTGCATCAATCTTCTCAGATATGGGTTTTACTGAGTGGGCCACTTTGTTGAGACGAACTAGAAGCCAAGCAAAGGGCCTGAACCAGAACACGACCTGGCACCTATCCCAAGTTCCTTTCGAGTTTGGTTAACATTCCCCACCCATCATTTCTCATGTGCATGTGCCACATCACTTCCTGGTTCTGATTTGCCTGCTATTTGCCCCACGGGTAGGGTGTTACCCATCAAAACTCAAAACCCAACCAAGCAACCCCCTCCTCCCCCTCCTCATAAATCCCACACCCATCTCTGAGGGATCCAAGCATCCCTAGCAGGAAGGAGTCCAGGAATTCTTTATGCACATAAGAATGTCCCCTTGCCACATCATAATCGTGTTTGCTACCAGTGCCACACACTGATGGTCTAGGTCAAACTCCAGATGTTAATAAACCTCAGGAACAACTGCTCAGAGAAAACGCAGATAATTGGTCTCATACATACTATTAGAAGCAAAAAACTCAACAAATACGTGTCAAAAGAAAATGTGCAATAAAAAATTGCATCTTGGTTGCTTTTAACATTCTTTTCTACAAGCTAATTTTAGCTCTACAGCTGGAGTTTAAAGGCAGATGCACATCTGGAGTAATCTGCCAACTTCTGTGGGTCCGGCCCATAGCATGTCCTTCCTCCTTTGCTGAAAGTAGCCATCTCAGATGGCTTGGGATATGAAAACACACAGGGTTAATTAATGGGGGACTCAAGACGTTTCCCTGTGCTCTTTAAGCTCTGGACAAACTTGATGATGAAGGGCTCACTGTGGTCAGGTGTTGACTCTAAAACAGCTTCCTTCTGTCCCCTCAGCGTTCAGAAGGTGCTTGGGTTGCTCTGGTACAAAACCCTTACTATTTGGCTCATTGTCACGATTTGTTTCTCCTCTTGCTGCTACTCCAAGTTACATAAACGTGCTATCCTCAGAAGAATCCATTAGCAGAAGGCAGAAGTGCTCTCTGATGCCAGCCCTGCTATCTCTAGGTGCATTTCTTCCATTGTCGAATCATCATCATTGCCATATATGCCCTTCCAAAACAGTTTCCAGGCAGATGTTTATATTTTGCCATTGGATTGGCTGAGGTTCTGAGAGGATCAGATATGGTCAGATTCTGCTGCTAGTGCAGATAACGCAAATCTCCAAAAGATAAGCGCGGTCAATTATCTGCAATAAGCCAGAGGAATTACATGCCAGGAGAAGAGTTTTGCATTAAATCAGGAATCAGAGTTGTATGGGCTAAACTCTCCATTAACCCTAGCAACCAGCAGCGTTACTGATCACTGTTATTTCCCAGGGTATTTCAGTCTGTGCTTACTTCCAGTTACAAGTGGTTCACGTTATTAGTTTGTAGGAACGAGCTGATTATCAAACTTGCTGCTTCATTGCACATTCTATATGAACAGTGGCCTGCTAGCTGTTCCAGCAATGGTGTGGGCTGCAGAGCACAGGTTAATGATTCTGGATGCATGTTCCTAATGTGGGAATCCCAGACTGGTTTGGGTTGGAAGGGACCTTAAAGCTCCTCCAGCTCCAACCCCTGCAGGGACCCCTTCCACTGGAGCAGCTTGCTCCAAGCCCCTGTGTCCAACCCGGCCTTGAACACTGCCAGGGATGGGGCAGCCACAGCTTCTCTGGGCACCCTGTGCCAGCGCCTCAGCACCCTCACAGGGAAGAGCTTCTGCCTAAGAGCTCAGCTCAGTCTCCCCTCTTCCAGTTTTTATCATCACATTGAAATACCTGAAACTGCATCCACTTCACTACTGGTCTTGATTTCCATGGTGCACAGAACAACTCTGCCCAGGGACCACCTTCTGTGCAGTGGGAGCTCCATCAGGCACCTGAAGGCAAAGTGAGAAGTTCACAGCATCACCAGCTTTGGTGACCATTCACAGTGTAAAATCCACACGTGGATCCAGGATTGCCATTGGCCTTTTTGGACCTATTTTTAAAGCTCTTCAGGACAGGTACCTGTGCTCTGGAGAAGTGCTGCTGCAAGTTCGTTACTGGTGTCCCTCCAGGGGAGGCAGGTAAGACTGAATCTGTGAAGCCTCATATACACCCTGATGTCTTGGCAACACATCACCTAGGCTTACCTCTACCTGCCACCACCTCATTCAGCAAGGTGGCATCCCTATCTCCTCCCCCCAGAAGCTATACATCACATGGATATATACAATAACACTCAGCAGGCCATACCATGGCCAACACTGCCCTGCTCATCACTTTGGTTTCCACCCAATTTCCCCTACAACAAGAAAACCCCATTCATAGATGCCCACCTTGTGCTCAATCCATCCTGCTGAACTTTCTCATTACACGTTGGGTTTTAACAGCCAAAGCTGTGAGTGGCACTTACTTATGATGCTATTTACAGGGAGGAAATTCATAAAACATGTTAAAACTTTACAAGGAGAACAAGTCTTTCCAAAAAACTCAGGAGTGCAAACGAAGCTTCGCCAGAATTCGGTTGCTTCATGCAAGAAGCTTCGTCTCTGCAGGGCTTTGCAAGGACCAACTTGAAGATGAGGAGTGGTACTTGTCCCTAGCGCACATACTTTGGCAATTGGGACTTCCTCCAAGCTTTACTTTTTGATGTAGTGTCTATACACGGCCTGCTTAGGTGAAACAGGCTTACCCTGCAGAGGACAGTCAGAGGCTGGAGCACGAAACAGCTTCATTTATAAGGAGAAAGGAGGCAGCTGGAGAAGAGGGGGGGAGAGAGGATGTGTGAAACCCTGAATCAGGCAGTTGTTACCCCAGCATTCTTGGAGCAATTGCCGTGGTCTGTATAATGTGGGTAGTTTGGAGCAGTTGTGCAGTAAATATTTTTCCCCAAGCACTTTCCACGCTCGAGTTTTAGGTTTTCAGAGGGATTTTTTATTTAAAGGAAAGGAAAAAAAAAAGAAGTTTTGTTGAAGGAAGATCAACAACTTTAATGAAAAAAGCCTGAGATGCAAGAGCAAGGCTATCGCTTGGAGAGTGCTTCCAGATTTACATAAATAACATTCCTGCTGCATAAACATCTTGGCAAAGGCAGAGCATCTAACCCCCTCCTACTCTATTGGCCTCCACTAAATTCTGGAGAATATTAAAAACCCCTTGATGGTAACGTGTTCTCGGCCAGAAACAAATCATTAGTTTGGATGAGGGCATCAAACTGCATCTGCTTGTTCCCTGAAGTTCCAAGCGCAAGAGATTTAGTAGGGAGGGGAGAGAATCTCTTTGATAGAGGGACTTAGAAAAACAGCAATTGATGTAATTTTAAAGCAGATACAGATAGGAGGGGATGCATCTTTTACAGACAAAGACACATGGGAATGGTTTGGTATAATTAAAAGTGGAGATGGGCTCAAGCTGTGGAGTTTGGAGGTGGATCTGAATGCTCAAGGTTCTCAGGTCAGAGCTTTGTTCTGCCCGCTGCACACAGCTAGGATGGTCCATACATCAGTGCTTATCAAGGGTCAGAAAGGGGTAAATCCAGGTTCATGTCTAAGCAAAAAGAAGGAAGGAAATGCTAAGAGGGGAGCTATGAAATGCTGCATGGACCCTGCTTGGCTGGAAGGAAGCCGCGGGGCCAGTCAAGCTCCTGGCACTGAGCTTGCACAGCTCTAAGAGCACTCCAGCATGCGGCAATACAGGGCTCTTCTGGTCCTGGCTGTTCCTGCCACTGCCAGAACTCCCTGTCTGAGCTGGCAGCGAGGAGGAGCGATGTGGATGAAGCTGTTGCCAGTTTCTAATTCACCTCTAGGTTTCCTTGCACTGAAGGTATTACACTTTGGCACCAGTTCTACTCTTCCAAGTAAGCGCCACATGGCCAAAGCCACCCCGAGCAACCACTCCATGGCAATAAGAGACTGACCCTTGAGAAAAGGAAATCTCTTTTACCAGGAACACTGATGAATATTAGGGACAGTTGAGGGCCTCTTTTCACCCCAGTCTTTGTGCCTCAGGTTTTTTCCTGACTGGCTTTCTGCTTCCTCAGAGGTTCTTCTTTAAGCCCACAAGAACATCTTGCTTGGATCTGCAGGGGTAAATGATTTCTTGAGACATCCTGGTCTTAATCAGAGCTAATCTCCCATGACAGGGCAGAACAGCCTGGACAGCGACTGGATTTAGCACAGCTACCCTGAGCAGCACTCTCATGTCAAAATTGTGCAATCTAGGCTTTGATAGACTTTGGGGATTTTCTCAATGGCTTCTTACGAGCCCGTTGGTGCCCCTCGCATTTCAATGACCACAATACGAACATCAGATGTATTTCCTTTCTCACAGCTGGATACTGTCCCATTTGTTCTGAGACAGCCAAAGTGTCAAGTAAGCCAGACGAGGCAGACGATTTTTCATACAAATCTGTTGACTTTAGGGTTTTTTAATATATGTCTTTTTAATAACCCGCAGATTAGCTCACAGAAAACCCAGGTCATCCGCAAGAGTTCCTCCAGCAGGCCTTGGCATCGTTAGCTAACATTGCATCGGACATAGATTATTCTCAGAAGGAAGCCTGGCAAAAGGACAGAAAGAAATGCCATGCAGAGTCAGACGAGTGGTTTGTTGTATCTAACAGAGCTCGGGCTGGATGCTTGACAGGGATGCACACAACGCCTGAACGCTGCACCCTCGAACCACTCTTCGTGGTTCCACACAGGTGGAAGGGAGGACACCAGATCCAAAGCATTGCACCCGTTCCCAGACAGGGGGATCAGGATCTTGTCATAGATTTGGGCTCATTCCCTGGCACCTTCAGCATCCCTGGGCCCTTCTGCACCAGGGTGGGCAACCCAAGACAGCTGTTCAGATAACATGCAGTGGGAAGCAGTAGCACACACAGAATCAGGGCTTAAAATGCTTTGTCCAAAGCCAAGGAAGCAGCCTGTTACATCAACCAATATCACAGGTAGCCAGCTCAGTATAAGCTTAGGGCTCACAACTGATTTGATTCTGAAGAGCAGCCGATCTCACGGCCTAGGACCAGCCTCTGCTCAGCAAACACTGACTCATCTCATCAGACCTCTTGGAGCAAGGTAGGGATTTGAACAAACAAAATGCCTCGTGCCTATGGAACACTGCAGCGCAGTGGCACAGCAGAGCCTTTCTCGCCTCTGGGGTTTCAAACCACCATTGAAATCCTCTTGCTTTTTAATGGGATGGCTCAACAATAAAACAGACTGGAAGGAGACACTGGCAAAGCATCCTGTGGTGAAAGCCAAAGATGGTAACTGCCCTCCTGCCATATTTTATGTGATAGATTTGCCATCAGTTAGGGATGCAAGACCCCACCTAGCAGGAGAGGATGCTGCCAGGAGGAGGCTGTCCACAGTAGAACCATAGAACACCAGGTTGAAAGGGACCTTGAGGATCCAGAGGCTGGAAACCTCTGGATTTTGTGCCTCTTTCCTGGGAAAGCCTGCTCTCAATAGGCACTCAGAGCACACTTTGTCTTACCTGGGGTCTGGTGAAGGCCAGAAGAGGCAGTCATGGGCTACACATGGAGTCAGCAAGCATCACATAGACCCAAGGCACTAACAGAGTGGGCCATGCCCCATGTATTTTTGCTGGGAATGGAGGGACCATAGGTCTCTGGATACCTTGGAAGCTTTGCCACTTCCTCCAACTCCTTAAAAAATAAACAAATAAATTACAGCTTATCTTCTGAAACTCTGCTTTAAATAGCTGGGTTTCTAAACCCCAAACTGCGTGATGCAGAACAGCTGACTTTATGTAAGCCTTGTTATTAGAAACAGCTCACTGCTGAACTGGGAGTTCATGAGATGCACCTCGGTCAGAGCCCAGGCAGAACCACCACGTACATGCACAACAGCCTGGCTCACAAGTGTGGAGTTTGCTGCCTTTAAGTGCCTGGGGCAGATCCTGACTCAGAGATTCTTCCACGTTATTTTCCATGGGAGGAAGCAAGAGCTATTTTGCAGAGGGTCTGAACAGAGCAGATGCCAGCTTCTTGCTGGTAAATACCACTTCCAACCTCACTCGCAGGCTCCAGCAGATGTTTCTGCTTTTCAATGTAATGGAAATATTACGGACCATTTTCTTCTCCTTCTGTTCCCTAGGAGGGAGCAGCAGACCCAAAATGCCCTTAGAAACACAGCGGTCTCCTCCTAAAATGCACTTCAGTGTCTCCAGCGTATCGGGAAGCCAGAGCCAAACCACTCAGTTGTGCATTGGGTTCACCTGCAGAACCAGACCTCACCTGCAACCAGACAACTGAGTAAAGGCTTCGCTTGTCCAACAGCTTTCAATGGAGAAGCTCAAAATGCCCAGTGAAGGGTGAGCTGGTGACTCCCACGCTGGGCAGTGAGCCCAGGGGTAGGTACAGAAGTGGGTTAAAGAAGATTTGGGAACTGCAGCATCATTTTTATGCCTGTTTTTTGGTTGCCATTCATTACAGCTGGAGAAACTGAGGCACATGAAGGCATTTGCTGGAGGACACAGTGAATCAGAGCAGAGCCGGGACTGAATCCACACACAGGAGGTCCTGGTGTGCTCATCATAAGACACAACTTCCTTAGCATGAGGGGCCGAAACACAGTGTGATGGGACAGAGAGGGAAATCCTTTGCCAGCACAGACAAATAAGGAAGAAAGGGCCTGATGTGCATCCTGAGCATCCGCATCCTCCCTCGCCAGCCTCCCATGTCTCTGGGCTCTCAAACACTGGCATCTCCCCGGACTGCTCAAACAAACCGTGCGTGTTGCAATGCTCCTTAAGCAAGCAGCAGTTGGGGAATCCCATTGACTCACACCTGCTTTAATGATTATTTTTCTAAGGGCCCAGGACTTGGTGAATGAGAATATTATCCCGTGGGGATTGCGGACACAATGGAAACAGGAAACTTGTAAAAAGCATTTCTGTGCAGATATTATCTCACTGCTGTAGGACACGAGATTTGCTTAATTGCAGCCGAGGAAGTTTTAGATTACGCTTTGCAATGTCTGCACGAAAGTCTCAGCTATCATGGGCAAGGCTCCTTACCTGGCTGTTTAAGATCCATGCCTTTCCCTGGACGTGTTCACTGGAGGGGATTTGGTGATAATGCAAGCAGGTTCAGAATACTTCAAAGCCTTAAATTAGATGCAGGGCGTCACAAGCCATGATAAAGAATATAAATCTGCTTTTCTAGCAGATGACATCCTGCTTTCTCTCAGTGAAACACAAGCCCCTATTCAATGCCTTGGAGAAGTGAGAAGCTAACAATCCCGTTTCTGCTTCTTTTTGTGTGCATAAATACGACCAAGACAGAGGCAATGCCTCCAGGCACCTCCCCAGCAAAATCCCTCTTAAGTTTCCATGCCAGTAGTTCCTAGAAGGATTCATATCCATAAGAAGCCAAATCTCTCTTCACTTACATCAACTTATAACAGTAAGTCTCCAATCCTTTTATGTGACACACATCATGATTTTCAAAGATGGTCTAACTCCCCATTATCTCTGCTTGATTAAGTCCACTTACTGAAAATGGCCATCCTTCTGAGTACTTCATTTTCTGGAGGGTCCCTGGTACTTGAGCCTTCAACAGTACTTGAACCTAATCCCACTCCTCATCCTTAAAAAAGTAGTGAAAAAACAAGACAGAAAAGGGGAGGAAATTGAGCAGAACACTTGGCAGTTCTATACAGCCCTAGATGGGCCCCTTTCACCCTCATCAGCATCTAAGAATCCAACTTCCTGGTACTGCAGGAATGATGGAAACTGATTCACTGCGGGTTTGTGCCCTGTGTCCCCAGGTTTTACTCCATACTCTTTATATTCCTACTCCCATTGCCACCAGCGTTCTCAAACCATGGGTCTAGGTCATTGTGGCTTGCTTAGAGCTGTGTGTGAACCATCTCCACCATCCCAAGCTGATTGGTGTTTGATGGTTGAGGTGGCCATTTATGAGCACTCAAGCTCCTCTAACCTTGTCTGTGATGGAAACGCTAGAGGTGGGTCCCCATCATGCACTCATTTGGCAGTTCTACTGAAATCTGCTAAGGATGTAGTTAGCACCTTTGGGACCTCCCTCCCTTTCTTACTTTGTTGAACTGGGTTAGTGGGTCCAAACACATTGGGAGAGCTGACGGATAGAAACAAGTGCACACAAACTTGATTTTAGGGGAAAACTCAGGTCACCTCCTCAGTTCTGCACTGGAACAACAGTGTGCCATGTTCTGCTTCAGCCCAACTTCTTACCACCACCATCAGGCCCCAAGGAAATCAGATCAACAACAGGGTCATCCTGCAAGTGTCCTGGGAAGTGACTGTGGCAAAAGGGAAACAATGAACAACCAGGTCTCTGCATACCAGGGACCTCTCCAGTGGACCAGGGAGACACCAGCCATACCTCCAGCAAAGCTGAGCTGAAAGGTGCTCAAAGTAATCTCCAAACCCATACATTAACCTGCCACAGTGAAGAACCGATTCTAACACGGAGATACGAACTCCAGCCACTGGAGCCAAGACACATCATTAACTGAACAACTCCAAACTAAGCAACTCAGCTTCCTTGGATTTCTGTTCATTAAGAAGGATGCTGTCAAAACAGCAACAAGATGACTGGTTCAACAGCACATGTCCTATGTGTCCATAGGCTGTGAACTACTACGTTCCATATATAATGGGTCAACAGATCACAAGCATAGGCTCCCCAAATCTCCAAGGCCGTCATTCGTACCTCCAGACACAAAATAATTTAGAATTCAGACCTCAAAACCAACCAACCAAAGACAGACTATGTCATAAGAGAGAAAGTGAAGAGATGTTTGTGTTTACTTCATTTAGAAGAAGAAAGGAAAGCTTAGCATCTGCATCCAGTGAATGCTTCTGGATCTATTACATCTGTTCTACCAGATTTCCCTGCAACACTTCCTCTTATTTCCCCAGAACAATAAAACCCATGAGCTGCATGCCAAGTGGCAAGTGTCCTGTGACCTCCTCCAGCTACTAAGTTTGAAGCTACTGAGAGGTTTCAACAGCCACTATGAAATGATGCAACCAATTATTTCCATGTGCTAACGTCCAAGGTAGCAAAAGAAGAACCATCGCTCAAGTAACAGCAGAAATGTAAGTAAGGATTAATTTTTCAGCCTCATCACTTCTTTCCTGGTGCCAGAATAGGCAAAATAAAGCGTTTCTACAGCTTCTTCTGTAGACTTGTGTAAACTTCTATGCCTTTGAACGTACCCTCACACCACAGTAAGGCTTTGATGCTCCCACAGAGGTCAAAGACCTTAAAGTGTTGCCAGCATAATCTACCCATGGTTATCTAGAGCACTGCAGTGGCTATCCACACATCCAGCTGTGTCCAAATAGGCACTTCCAAAGAGCCAGAGCTCTGAGCTTCCTTTCTAAAAGGTGGCATCGCCAAGACCCCAGCACTGGTGGTCCTGCCGCTGAACAGCCCTTAAATAAACCTCCAAACAGCCAGAGAAGCGTCTCACTTTTTCCTCTAGGACACAGTCCCATAGGTTGACTATTGCTGAAGCTGACTTTCATTGGCATACAATTGTTTTTACTTGTTTTAAGCTCATCCATGTTCTGCCTGCTGACAACTCAGGCCAATCTATCACCTCCTATCCTCACATCCTCCCTCCCTCCTGCCAGCACCGGGGCTTGAACAGTCAATCCAGAAACATCTAGCCTAGTGTCTACCAGCCTTGCAATGGCCACATGGATTTGAGGGCTGGCATGAGGGAGTGGGTGGAAACCCATGACGGGGGTGAAGAGGGGAGGTGAAATCTTACCTTTTGGCAGCATCTTGCCTGTTTGTCAACTTGAACTGCTCACAAGCACCACCTGAGGGGCTGAAGTCACTGGCTGCTTTCTGCAGACCCAACCCTCTGCAAAGCTATATGCACAAGAAAGGGATTTGAGTGGAGATGCAAGAAGCAAATTCATTTCTCCAAGCCTCAAAATGAACAAGAATTCATTCATTTTCCCTCACATTCCAAACCAAGCTTCAAAAAGGACCCTCTTTCATCCAGGCAATCCATTCTTGTTGCTAATATGAGGAGATACGGCCTGCGGGATAGGCTGCCTTCAATTCAATTTCTCCATCCCTGGCGGTGTCCAAGGCCAGGTTGGACAGAGCCTTTGGTGACATGGTTTAGTGTGAGGTGTCCCTGCCCATGGCAGGGGGGTTGGAACTGGATGATTTTAAGGTCCTTTCCAACCCTAACTATTCTATGAGTCTATAATTGGCATGTGCAGCCATTTTAATAATATAAGGTTGGTTTGATTTTGGTTTGTTTTCCAGCTAAATCAGAAATACCTGGGCATTCCTACGGTGACCTGAGCAGCTTTGCTGCCCTGACTCATGCTGCAAGGCTTCCATTAGAATTCCCAGTGGTTTTAGACAAGAAAGAAGACTCAAAGCTACCCTCCATGAGTGCTGATGGCTATTGAACAAAGTAACCTTTGAACAAAGGTGAACTTGAACAAAGTGAAACTTGAACAAAGTGAATCATCTTATTTAGCAACAAGAAAGCCAATTCTCATCTTTGCAGTGGATAAAAGTCCTTTCCAGTTTCTGCATCAGCATCATGTAAGTCTTCTCTTAAAAGCCAAGGACTTGCTAGAACACTGATCATCAAACATCTCAACCCTTGGGCATACACCATCACATCTATTATTACTTTAACCCTCATTTAGAGCTACAATCAGAAAAGGTAATGAAAAACGTATCAGAGCAGTTACTTGTCTGTAAATCACAAGTGTTTTTCCACTATAAATGGAGCATATTCTGTTCTCTCCCTTTCAGCTTCCCCTTCCACAACCTCCCCCTCACAACCTCAAGCAGGGAAGAACAAGCCATAACGCAGAACAAAACCAAAACAAGACTGAAACCCAACAAGGCCACATTCCCAGGGAGAAGCCATGTGTGAGATAGTTTTGTTTCATTATTTCAAGCAATGCACGGCCCCGTGGCTGTCACCAAGGTTGGCCTTGTCAGGCTGGTATCCGGAAAACCCCTTGTGCAGACCATCGCGAGATACTGCAAGTACTTGAGACCCAGCTCATGGGCTCATGTTTCATATCCTTCTTCCAACTTTTACACTGAAACAGAGCCCTTGTATCAAGCCCTTTTTCTGCTCTTAGAGGTGTTAGAGAGATGCGCAGTGCAGAGATTGGAGACTGTCAGTTTGTGCACACACACGCACACTTCCATTGCTCCTGCTGCTGGTCAAAAGCGGCTTTTCCCAATGCTTTTCAGTCTCACCAGGCCTATAGAAAACCCAGTATGAAATCTGATTGCAGATAAACAGTGATTGCACGTTATGGCCAAAGAAATAACTCAGCGGGAGGGCATTCCAGTGCCCGGGTTTCAGCCAGTCATGCCTCAGTGCCCTGTACAGCTGGTTGAGAAGACAGGTGCTTTCAGCCCTAAATTATACAGGATATTGAAAAAGCACCCACTGATAACAGGAAGGGAGCTGTTTGCTTTCCAAATAGGTCATATTTGAGCTGAACGAGGTTTTAATATCTAGAGGGAATAATGACCTGATTTGTATCTCTGTTACATAGTGGAGTACATACAGACATTAAGTAACCTGCTGTATGATTTAACTCTGCTTCCATGGCAGCTTCATGCTCTTCCTGTGGAGAGAGCAAAGGGAAGTCTAGTTCCAGCATGCCAGAACACTTTACTGTATTGAAAGTCCCCAACTAACTTCATAAGTGCACGAGCAATAACAAAAACCCCCTCATCCCAAGTCAGAGTTTATGAATGAGCTTTAATGTTTCTAAGCAAAGCAAATTAAAACAGTAAGGGAAGGGGAAATCGTGGCACTATTGAATAAAACAGCAAAAGAGACTCTAAGTGAGACCGTGCCATTCATGCACCTGCATTAAGAGGAAAGAGCACTTATCATTTGGTGAGTCTGGCAAGTGGCGGTGCTGAGCTGACCCTGGAAATCTGATGCTTGGGATTCAAAAGTCAAGTTAAATCATGGCTTTAGAGTTTAAAAAACCCCATTCAGGAACACGCTTGCTCTGCGGAGGATCAAAACTCCTGCAGTCAGACAGGAAGAGGATTGCTGGGAATGGCTGCTGAAAGTTAATCCAACAAAACTGAAAGTGCCTTAAACCAAACCACTTTGGTTTCCAGCCACTGACCCTCTATGCAGCTGCACAAATAGCCAAAGGGAGCAGAGCAGGGTAGCTGGGGCAGAGCTCCCTCCGTCCACACCAGCGCACAGGAATCACAGCACAGGTTGAGATGAGCTCTTAGGCAGAAGCTCTTCCCTGTGAGGGTGCTGAGGCGCTGGCACAGGGTGCCCAGAGAAGCTGTGGCTGCCCCATTCCTGGCAGTGCTCAAGGCCAGGTTGGACACAGGGGCTTGGAGCAACCTGCTCTAGTGGAAGGGGTCCCTGCCCGTGGCAGGGGTTGGAGCTGGATGAGCTTTAAGGTCCCTTCCAACCCAAACCATTTATGATTCATCTTCACAAGCAAGGGGATTTTATCACGTGTGGCAGTAACAGCACACAGATGCCAGCACAATTTTTTCTTCAGTACAAACCTACCAGGGACCTGGGTGTGTATAACCACTCACTCACCCTAAATAAATAGCACTGGTTACAAGAGACTTGCCCATTAACGTGCACCCAGATTTATCCTGGTAAGAGCGTTACGTGACACTCCCTGATGTTTATTTCCTTGGCTCTCACGGTTTCGCTGCCATGATAACTGCCCAAACTGCTGGGGGGAGAGGCCAGGGAGGACCTGGCTTCTAGTACGTACAGAAACAGGATAAACGAAGGCATACTCAGCTCTTCTCACGAACAAGCAAACCCCACCATAATAAATACTTGTTTAAACCTCATCCCATGACAAAATGTGACTGCTGGGTGACAGCTTGAGTCAGTGAAAATATGGATGAAAACTGGAAATATGGCACCTACTAAGCCAGCAAACAAAGCCATCTTTGGGGTAGAAATCTGAGTTTAAAAGGAGAATAAAAACAGTAACTTGGGTATTTTCCCACTCTTACAATCACCATAGACTTTATCATCACTTTATACTTCAGAGGTAACTCTGCAGTGACATCAAAGGTGGCCTAAGTTCATGAAACTGCCTTAAGGAGCTGAAGTTCAACAGAAAGACAGTAACAATATGCCTTTACTGCTGCAGCCTTTTCACTTTTATAGTGGTAACTCTGTACTTGCATTTCTTAGAAGGGTATGATAAACCTAGAGCACAGAAAATACTTCTACTACAAAAATAAAAGGACATAAGCACTGCATTGTCAGAAGCAATGCCCTAATTCCATGATGGATTGCTGTGCTGAGGTTGATGTTAGTCCTGAGCAGCACAATACAAGAACAAATCACTTCATAGCAAATCAGGGGAAGCGGCACAGGGCAACAGCAAGGCTGGAATCCCACAAGTGAAAATGAGAAACTTCAGGTGAGCACAGCAATCTGACAGCACTTTTAGGTGGAGAAGTAACAAAGCAGAACGGAGCTTCGGATGGCACAAAGATCCATCATCAGGAAAGAGAAACCCAGAGCAAAGAGCTTATTTCAGGCAGTTCATTCTGGGGAGGAAACGTGTTGGCGAAGGGAAGCGGGGAAGTCTGCAGAGTTTACAAACAGTATGTGAAGAGGTAGCTTGTAACCGGAGCGGTGCGGAATGTCCCTGAAGGAGCGGGAGCGGGGGGAGAAATGAAGACGTTTGGTAATTTAACTTCCTGGAATAATGCTTTTTAAATCTCTCTTAACAAGGCACAGATTACGCCTTGTAAAATGTGAACATAATGCCTCTGACAGTAAAAGGGATACGGATACCACACTTATTCTTCCTACGAAGCGCTCGCTATCGCAGCCACGCAGCAGCTGCCTGTATAGCTGCACGCACTTGAAAATGAAGCCAAACACAGCTGCCCCGGGTGAAAACTGCATCCTGTGTTGTATTTTCAAACCAAACATTTCAAGAGGTTGCAGTTTTGTAGATGTATTTCATTTCCTTTGCACCCCAGCAGCAACACCGGCATTCCCAACCCATCCAAACAAACAATCAGCCCAGTATCTGTGTTTTGTGATAAAAGGTGTCCCTGATTTTAGGTAGGGGTGGGCTGTACTGCTCATCCTATAGGATTACAGAGAGACAATAAATGAGGTTTGTAGTTAACCAAAGTGAAAACCCATCTATCAACTAACAACACCAAAGCTTAGCAACCCAGGTGACCAATTCAGAGAGTTTAAGCAGCTCATTCAGCGCATCCATCCTGCAGGCATAGGGTAAGACCCCACAAGCTCATGTGCGAAAGGAACATCCCCCATTATATACTGGAAAAGTCAAGATGTCCAATATTCAGTCTGTTTCCTTTCCAATATAAAGTCTAAAATTCTTCTGAACTAAGCTACCAGCTACCAATGTTATTCATCTACTAGGAGCTGGGATAAGGATGATGATCACCTCTTTTCGGTATTTTTATGACTTCTTCATCCCTTAAGCTGGGACTTCCAAACTTCTTAAACCACACAAATATTCCCATTAAAATGTTTATCCAAGATAAAGATAGATCTGTTGTTTCTTCCCCTTGTTTTTAAGGTTTGAAGCTACACACACATTCTTGCCTACCACTATGCTTTCAGCTCAAGTGGCCATCCAGAAAGCAGACTGGACATCCAGGCAACTCATGTTCTAAGTTTCACTCCTTGTTACATGTGCTTTTTCTTGTTTATATCTCAGAAGACAAATTTCCACCCCAGGGTACCCTTAGCTTGTTTATGAGAAACCACTTCAATCCACATGAATGTCCTTGTGGAAGTTTCAAAGAGGTCCTGCCCTCCTATAGAGCCTGCTGAACTGCCTGGGGTTAAAGATGAAATTACCCCAAACCCTTCCCATTAAACTTGGGCTGAATCAAAACACACCCCCCCCCGGAACAGTGCTTGAAGGAGCAGATGGAGTTCCTTGATTCCAGATAATATCTTAACCTAGCACCTTCAGTGGCTGCCCACATGTGATGGAGTGAAACACAAAGAGCAAGGCATCCTCATCACCAGAAAAGCCTGTTTCCAGTAGCTGCTCATGGAAGCAAGGAAAACACCTGTATTGTTTCTGGACTCTCCATCCAAGCACACTGTTCACTTCTCACCTGAATGGCAGCTCCCACAATAGCTATTAAAGCCAGCTCCTGCTTCTGCCCCTTCCCTAAGAGCTGTGCCACTTGTTTCTGGCTCAAAGCACCTCCTCTATCCCAATGCTTGTTCAGAGGCTGGAAGACCCTGCTCCACTCTGGTTGCTGCTAATTCAGCAGCCCATTCCTTTAGGCTTGATGTGCTAATACCAAATAGTGTGAAGACTCAAGTCTTGGCCTCTCCCACCCTTAGTCACTGAGGATGAGACATTGTGAGTGGTCCACATTCACAACTGGCTCGTAAGAGAGAACACAAAAGCAATTAATCTTGCTGATAGTGCAAAATCCCTCGGGATATTCAAAACTACAACTCACAATGAAGTGTTGCAAAACAGTACAGTAAATCTCATCTGCCTTTGTACCACAATGGCAGCGCAAAGTAATGCACATGGAGAAAACCCCTGATGCCAAACAGACAGCAGTGGTGATGGAATCAGCTATTGCCACTAAGAAAAGAAATCATGCCGTTGTCACAGTAAGACTTTAAAAGCATCAGCACAATGTTCAACAGCTGTCACAAATGCCGGAAGAACAGAGAATCCAGTGAAGTAAGTGATGGGCATGGGTGAGCTCTGTAAATCCACAGCTCACCCATGCCCTGAAGGTGGCATTCCGCTCTAGAATTGCCCTTCCCTACATCTCAGGAGCTCGTAAGAAAACCAGAAGAGTAATAAACCCCAGGTTGTATGCAAAGAGAACAGCATGTGAATGACAACTGGAGGAAAAGATGAAGAAACAATTGACCTTTTTTCCCCCCTCGTAACATGAAAAAATTAGGGAGAAACCAATGAAATAATCGTTCAGAAAATGAAAGCATGTTTTCCTGCACAACAGAAATTTGATTGTGGAACTCATTGTTATGAGACGTTGCAGATGCCAGATTATAAGTGGATTTGATGGAGTAGAGGAAGTCACGGCAGATGATGCAGTGAGGGCTCTTAAGGTACTAGGACAAAGATGCAGCAAAGGAGCAAGAGCCATGAGAAGGGATCAGAAATGCTGATTCATGCCCTCCTCTTATTCCTCTCTATGTAACAACCCCTGGCTACTGCCAAAGTGAGATGAGTCTGTTATGAGTGAAAAGCATAAATTGAGTCAGGAGCTTCTGGGAAGAGAGCAGGATGTCCATGTTCCCTGTGCTTGATCCCAGCCAACTGCAGGTGGTGCTTGGGACCAGAAAGCTCAATGGTACTAAGGGCCTCTTATTCCTACAGCCACCCCCCACTGCCTTTCCAATGGGAAAACAATAAAAACTGCTGTCAATTCTCCAAAGCTCTCACAAGATTCAGTCTCTGTGTTGTGCTGCCGCTTTCAGACCCACTTTTCTTTACCAACCAACCTGCCCAGGTTTTGCTTCATTAAGTTTCAAATCAACCAACGGGCAAGTAAAATCCCTCTTGGTCTTCTGAGTTGTCTGCAATATCCAAAATCATAGAATAGTTAGGGTCGGAAAAGACCTTAGGATCATCCAGTTCCAACCTCTCACACTGAACCATGTCACTCAAGGCTCTGTCTCTCATTACCTTCCAGCATCGATGCTGGGCCTCTCATAAGGACTCTGCCTACTGTGATATGACTGAAGGTAGACATCAAACTCAGCAGACAGTACTGGATTGAGTAACCAGAAATCATCTTCCCTGCAATACAAAATGCAGGAGTCACCCTTCCCAGAAGCTCAGCACTGCAGTCTTCTTCCAAACCACCTGTCAGATGTGCAAGTTGTCTGCTGTTTCCTCATCTTCCCCTCCCTTATGGAATTTCTGGGTGTTTCAATACTTCCACGAGCCTTCCTATATATAGAAAACAATCTAAAGCTACCCATTCTTGTATTTGATGGTAACACAGCTCAGACAGCGCTCTCCACTCCCAAAGTGACAAAGGTTAAACCACTTAATGACACCGGGTTCAGTTTTTCCCTCCACTTGACCATAGCTCTCAGTCCCCCGCTCTTTCCTTGCCTACAGAAGTTACCAGAAATCTTGATCTTGAGTCATATCTTGCTGTTACTCATCCTTAATCATGTTACACCTAGACTACCGAACTATCTGCCTAAAATATTCCAGGAACTCCGCAGCTCACTTGAGCACTCTGGGTCTGGAATGCTTTGGCCAGAAACATCTCATTTTCCAGGAAACGGATGATATCATCCCATTATCTGTCAGCTGCGCTGCACTGCCCATCATCCCGAGTTTCACAGCTCTCTGCTCATTTACTCTCATCCACCCACTCGACTCCAACATTCGCAGACACAAGAAGCTGCAACAATTTGGGTTAAATTCTGCTGTTTTCGAGTATTTAGCTAAAGCCATCAAGATGTATCCCTACAGATTATCTTTGCTTTCCTTGGAGAAGAGGATGGGTGCGCACTGACCTCCTTGAGGACTCTGGAAAGGCTGTGGTCCTAAACATGTGAATAGATTTGCTCAATCAAACACCAGAATTTCACCACAACATGAGCTTATTGCACAAATAGCTGCCAGACAGAGTTCTGCGGAGCTAACTCTGAGCACAAGGTTTGGGGAGAAAAGCAGTAAACTGGGGACTGTTTCTTCCCCTCAATATCTAAGTCAAACTAATAGGAAGAATCTCTTTCCCTATAAATCTTGCCTTGCCTAAATGCTCAGACCATCACGACTGTGCTGCACCAAACGTGGTGGTTCTATAGCAAGAGACCTGGGAGACGCAGTGAAAAGCATTTAGCAAGCATCTCTTGGTGGCTACATTTTGCAAAGGCACAACTCTCTTCTGAAAATCCAGTTGCGAGAAAGGCAAGGATATGGGAACAGATCAGCAAGAGCAGGGAATGGGTTTCTAATTTCTTATCTCACAGGGTTATGGCTTTCTGGGAATAACTAAATGGAGTTTACGAGTTCAGGAAAACTAAAACACAATTGTTACAAGACAGCCAAATGTTCTGGGTTTTCCTTATCTCGTAACAGCAGCATCTGGATTCATGCAAATGCGCAAAATGACAGGGAATGGTGAGGAAGCCTGTGATTTCTTTAGTGGGTTTTGGATTCTTCAATCTTCATCTTTCCCCCCTACAGAAGTGTGTGTGTGTAGAGAGAAACCTGCCCTTTTGACCAGGACACGAAAGCATTGCATGCTCAGGCAATGGTAGAGATCCTGCTTTTTGATCACAGGTTAAATTAAAATACATCCAAATATCACTGGGACAATGATAGATGAAGCATCATCAAGCAACCAAATTGGGCAGCAGAGCTGCTGCACCTACCCCACTGCCATCTTTCCAGAGGTGCTATGCAGGACAGGAGGAAAACCTTGGGAAAGCACCGGAACGGGATAATTCACTCAAACCCATATGCTGTGAGCACACAGTGATCCAGCATACCGAGTTACATCAGTCACTAGTGCAGCCACACGGCTCAGGAACATCCCCAGCACACAGCTACACAGAGCAGTGTGGTTGTAGGAGTGTTTCCTTACACGTCCTGTTGAAGATGCCTGCACAACCACCACCAAACAGCAGCCCATCACTGTATTTCATACCACACCTAAGGCTCACATCAGGACAATGAACCCAGCAGCTGTTTTAAGGAGAGTCTGTTTAAATTATTACTTATGGGTGTATTGCATCCTTCAGTTTTTTGTTTCACTCTCTTGGAACAAGCTCCTTATTCATGCTCCTACTGTCCACAGCTTATCTGGAGAGCTCCCCTGCCACTTGAAGCCAGCTGGTGTGACTGTGAGCAAAACATAATGACTCCTATTCTGGATCAGCTTTTACAGTCCCACCCTGGAGGTCTTCCTCCTTTATCTCCAACTCTTCCTTACTTCTTTTCAACATCTGGGTAGCTCTCCTGAGGCTTCAGAAATAAGTGCACGCTATACATCCTGTTTTCCCACCCCCCCATGACATATTGTAATGAATACAGAAAACACATGCCCCAGTACAATTTGTTATCTCATGCAGAGCCATTAGCATCAGCTTCCTTCCCTAGATGGAGTCAAGTCAAGCTCATAGACAAGTCTTCCAGGTTGCATATGCCACATGTCTCCTCGCTCCTTCTTCCCCTCTCTTCCCATTAGGGGACCATCCTTCCTGCTTACCAAGCTCAAGAAAAAAAGAGCCCAACTTAGGAGATCTCTTGAGAGACCAATCTGCCTATCCTATAATGCAAAGCAGCTTATTAGAGTCATTTGAACAACTCAAAAGTCATACAAACCCAACAGATTCCACTGATTCCCCCCAGCAATACAGCACCTTAGGATTCCCAGTAACAAAGAGGTAATGGCACTGATGGGGCATAGCTTGGAAGCTCTCCAGCCTGTCTCAGCTGAGGAATGGAGGCATTGCTCAGGGCTCTCATAGCTTACACCCATCACTGCAGGCACAAGGGGTGGAAATCACCTATTCTGCAATCTCAAGGGCTAACTTTACTGTGAATCCAACAGATTCATTGACGTATGGAAACCAAGCTTGGACACGCTGGTCAGCAGGCTTTCTGTCCTTTTTTTTGTGTTAGAAGCTACAAAAGCTGCTCATCTCTTCCAGCTCCAGCTAGACTGGTTGGCCCTTTCACGCAGGCAGTACATGCTTGATGTTTTCAGCTCTTGAGGTCACTAGATCAAGCCAGTGGCTGATGCAGATGACAATGCAGGAGTCTCCTAACATGGGCTATTCTTTGGCTCTTGTGAGGTGGTTTTATACACAACATAGAAAAAGCCTTCCTAATACGGGGAAGCTGCTGGTGAAATCAGAGTGGCTGGTACCATTCTGCTTCTCCCCTGCCTCAGACCCAAGCCAGAAGCCCACCAGTGTCAATGGGAAGACCCACTGCCTTTGCCAGGCTGTGGTATAAAGCCTTGGTATGGAGAACTGATGAGGGTCAAGTTTTGGAAGCATGGAGGTAGCTGACAGATCCCAGAACATGACAAAGCACTTAGAACATTTGCATACAAATGCTATTTTCTTATTGCTTCATTCACTGCTCCTAAGTCTTTTTAACACACCCTTCCATTCTGCTAGTACAAAAAGCGTGAATGCAAATAAGTGCCTGAAGTGAACTCAAGCAGGGAACAATCCATAGGGATAATAAAGGGAAATGTGCCTATGTTAAAAAAACCCAAACCTCAGTAAGAAAAAGTGGCTTGAGGGAAAACCCCTTGGGATTCAAACAATTGTAAATACACAGCCCTGAGTTACAGGAGCCAGAAGGCAGAACTCAGAATGCAAATGTTCAAATAAAATAGACTGCTAATTAAGAGCAGGCTTCACTATAGAGATTATACATCTTTAAAGACTCTACCAGCCCTGAACATTTTCATCCTCACACACAAACTAGCAAGCTATGGTAAAACACTTGCGGCCTGAACCCATTCGTTTCTCATCCCTCCTCACCCCAATGGCCATTACACATCTCTTGTGTTTAGTCTGGAAAACTCAGGGTCAACCTTTGTGGGGAGCCATGAGAAAGGAGTGGCCGCGGCAGGGCCGGATGACACCGAGCCCAGTCCCTCGTGGGCGAGGACCATGTGAGATCCCGTACCGATTCCCAGGCCTCCAGCGGGTCTTTTCATTCTACTTAGTGAGAGAGCTGCAAAACCAACTCAAAACCCATGCCCAAAGTGACCTTGTTGAAAGATTACCTGCAACATCTCCCCCGTTCCTTGTATTTTTGATTAAAAAAGTATTTTCAGTAGTAGAAAGGGTTTTGTCCAGATAAACGAGCTGGAGAGATTGAGCATGGAGTTCCATGGATACAGACTGGTATATCCTTAGGGACAAGAAGTGCTTTGTCAGATTTTAACCCTCGAGAAGTACATTCAAACTTTGATGCAAGAAAAAAAGTATTTCTCAAGTCATGGCCTTGTCTTAGTCCCATTATTTGCCTTCCTATTGCCACCTGTTATTTTGAGAACAGTTTAAATACAAGAAGCACACAACCAAGTGTTACATAAACCAGAATTATCATAGACAACATTATTTCTCTACTACTAAAAATCACAGAATCATAGAACAGTTCGGGTTCGAAAGGACCTTAAGATCATCCAGTTCCAACTCCCCTGCCATGGGCAGGGACACCTCACACTAAACCATGCCACCCAAGGCCTCATCCAACCTGGCCTTGAACACTGCCAGGGATGGAGCACTCACAACCTCCCTGGGCAACCCATTCCAGTGCCTCACCACCCTCACAGTAAAGAATTTCTTCCTTGTATCCAATCTAAACTTCCCCTGTTTCAGTTTGAACCCGTTACCCCTTGTCCTGTCGCTACAGTCCCTGATGAAGAGTCTAAAAATGTCTCTTAGAAACATGCAGTTAGCCCATCCAGTGTTCTGTACTGGACTGGCTTGATTTACTACAATAACTGGACAGGCTGAACTCAAAAGATTTTTCTGAACTTTGGAGAATTGCCTTCCTGTTGAACATTGGGTCTCAGATCTCTACAAGTCATGTCCAAAACCAGGTAGACCTGTTTTATTGTCACATTAGGTCACTCTTTATAACTTCTACTTCAAGACAAAACAATCAAAAGGGAAAAAAACCAAACTTGACACATAGTCCCAAGTTGTATTACCTGAAGAAAAACTGCTGGGATCAGCTATAGCTCAGCAGAATGAGTTCTGGAGAACCAAGTTTGAATAACCTGTGCAATCCACGAAGAGTCAAGAGCTTTGCTTTACAGCTTCTCTTTGTACAGTAAGAAAAAGTACTGGTAACTGAGTGTAGACCACGCAGCCTCTTTGCCCAAGACTGTATCCGTGATTTACACTGAATTCAGTGCAATGCTTGCAAATCTGATGGTAACTTAAACGTTACCAGAAACCATAGCTTCTTTTGGCATAAGCAGCCCAGCGATGCAATCAACGGCAGTTCTATTCACACAGATGAGCCTATTCTATATCGCTAATGTAGCTATAAACCTGGTGCTCGTGTTTTCAGCACGATGCACCTTTTTCACACCATGTTGAGAACAGGGAACAACCTTTTGCTCCTGAAACACATGCAGCATAAGAACAGACACATTTTCATCTCTGTATCTGCTGGAGACTTTTGTTCTTCGGAGTTATGCTGTCTCCAAGACGAAATAAGTCTTTCTTCTGAGCACATATGATCACCATTCAACACACCACCAAAAAAGAAGAGTGGATGTACAAATTCTGACTTAGAAGAACATCAGAAGTTTTGTAGAGACACAAGGAAATCAGTCATCACATTGAGCTGGTTCCTTCTTCTCTCACCCTAAATAGAACAAAGCATTATTTTTTTCAATTAGCTAACAGTAATTTTTCTTTGCATGGTAGATTGTTACTATTACAGCTATGAAGGACTCAGATCACACAGCATTACCCCCAAGAATGAGTAATGGTCTCATTTTCCATCTCTAATATGTTGTAAGAGCCAAGGGCAAGCCACTGACACTACAGTATTTGGACTTTCAGTTTTGCCTTCTGCTCCTGTCAAAGGCCCACTGTTGAAAGCCTCCAAACAGGACTTTATAAAAATGCCTTTACAAGGTTCAATAGAAATTCAAATGAACTTATTTCCTTTGTGATGGATTTCTGAGTCATGTCTTCTAAGGGAGGGGAGAGGAAATATAATCAGAAAAAGGGATTATTCCTATTCTAAAAGAGAGAGCAGATCTACACTAGTCATCCTTTATCTTGTCATCTTCCTGACCACAGTATTGTGAAAAGCCCACAAGCAGAAACAGCAAGAAACATCAATGAAATACTGTGCTCTTTATATCAATAAATCCCGCGATGAGGAGGAAGGGAAACTATAGTACCTTTCAACCCTGTCTTTGTTACACCACACCTTCTGGAAGGGATGGTACACAAAGCATTATGCAAAACCAAGTAATTCCTGGTAGCACAGGAAGAAGCATTCATCCAGTAGCACAGAACTATCATTTCAGTGAGTCCTTGTTGACTGAGCTGACAAAACCTGAAAGAATCTGCCACAAGAGCACAGCTGTCCTATGGTGGGACATCAAACAGTCCTGCTACCCCCTCCCATAAACTTCTTCATTGGGCTACACCATAGCTCCCAAGACAAGGGAACTGAATGGATGAGGAGATGGGTGGTGGGCTTGAAGAAAGATTGTACCTAGTCCAGGGTCCTACCAACTTGCCAACAGGCATACAGCTTGGGTGGCCACAACTTCCAAAACTCATTGGTGCCCCTCTGCAACAAGTAGAGATGCTGCTCTGCACTGAAACAGGGGTTATGGTTTTATCTTCATGGCTTTTGAACTCTTCCCTTCAAGAAATACTTTCTGGGAATGTGCTTATCTGGGAGCTGGCTGTCAGCACACCAGATACTGGAAAAGTACAGTCCTTTCTAGTGAAAGTTTAAAAACCCCACCTAAAACCAAATCCCTTTTTCTCAGTAACTGAAAGGAAGGCTGATCTGAATGTCTAATCTGCACATTTCTTTTGCTTTCCATTGATAAGAAAGAGTATTTAGATGCAAGGGTGTCAAGCAGTATGAATCATTTTTAAAGTATTCAGTTTAATTAGACAAGGCTAAATGGGTTTAAAACAATGTCACTGAAATCTAACTCTCTGTATTAACCTCTGTCATAAAGCAGAGGAGTGAAATCAGTAAAAGTGAAAAAGTGATGGTTTAGTTTAGCTTATTTGTCACAGTCACTGCTCTTGAACAAAGTGATTTCTATGGCCATGAACCTCCGTACAAGAAGTCAAGGTCGCGACAGCAATACATCATTCTGGGGGAAGAACTGTACTGTAACCTCCTCTCTGTGCACTGCAGGAATAAAAGGCAGCTGTGACTACCTACTTGGAGAATCAACGTTACTTAAAAACATGACGTCTCTATGGTGCGGTATGTTCTGGTAAGACAGATGAGTCAAGGGAACTTCACTGAGTGTCAGCTCATCTCATGTCTTTAGGAGAAATCACTACACAGAGATCAAGAGCAAGCGGTGGAGCTGTACCCAGACTTCACTTATACTCTCTAGTAAACCCCAAAGTTTTATGATAGGATACAAACCAGACATTTAGGATTTCAATTCAAAGTAGAGCTTTTTTTCTTGCAGAATAATTGATTTTGCCGATGCTATATTTAGGAAAAAAGAGACGGGGGAGGACATGGATGAGGACAGGAAACAAAAGAGGTGAGGCTTTAAAAACAAGTTGTGTATTTTCTTCTGCGTGGACAAAAAAAGACAGCACTTAAATGCTGTCTTGATTCACCATCAGGGCAGCTTTATGCGTCAATGAGAGTCTTTCTTCCACCACCAGCTCTGAGTATGGCTCTTATGCAAGGAGAATATTTAGGGGTGAGCAATCAGAGCAACCTCCACAGTTTCTGCCTTTGGGGCAGTTTTGCTTGGAGTGCTTGATGTTCTCTTGACCTAGAAGATAGATGGGAGGGAAAAAACCCCAAACAATCACCCAAAACCAAAGTCCATAGATTTTTAATGTTCTTCTCTGGGCAACCAAGGGCATTGCTTCTTCATTACTTCATACACAAGAGAATCCTCCAAAGAAGGTTTGGTTTTATAGTGCCCTGTCAGAATCAAACAGCCTCAGTGAAGAACTGGTGGGTCTATACCATGCCAATGTTTGATAAAGACATGGCATAAGAGATGACAGCCATAAAAACAACGTGGGGAGTGAGAGACATGAACTCTTGAAGCCTGATTTTAAAGAGGAAGTCTGAACAGTAATCATTCACTACCCCCCCTGATTATACAAGAAAATGATATCATCAGCAAGATGAAAGACTGTTCAGAGAGACAGCAACATTCATTACTTCCCAGCTGAAATCAGAAAGACTCAACCTGGAAACAAAAGCTCCTCTGCGGTAGGGTAATTAAACACAGAAGTGGCTGAACAGAAAAGGCTTTTGATTTGCCATCACATGGACCTTAAAGGTACATTCAAACTTCTTTCCTGAAGATGAACTTTCATCCAGTTACTGGAATAAAGTATTTGGTGCAAGCAGATGGAAGTGGGAATTTCCCTTCTGGTCTCCCACTACCCACTGAAGAAATGGGATCAGTCCACACTGAGGTCAATACTTCTGTCTGTCTGTAAGAGTCAAGGTCATACCACCTTTGGAGCTTTAGAGCAGCATTCTTGTCTGTACAACACCTTTGCCCACAGCAAAGGCCATGGGATGTTAAGCATGGCACTTCTGCTAGAGGAAAGAGCTATTCCTACTTGCTGGCAAGGTACGTTTCTGACTCTTAGCCCAGGCAAAGAGTCTTTGTAGTGCAAAGCATGAAGTATTATACAGTCCAGATGGAGCTCATAACAATGACAACCAAATTCTCATTGGAGGGATACAGTTTTGCATGGCATAATTCACTACAAGTGAAAACTAGGCAAGCCAAGAGAAAGATATAATCTAATTATTGCTTGTTTGTCAGGACTGAAGGTGAGGGGGAAATTTAAAGGCAAACAATGCTGTGTTGCTCAATATGGAATGCTGCATGTAAAGAGGTGAAAATTACAGTGCTGCAAGAAACATGTCAATTTTCAATAGATATGGCACTGACATATATTAATATTTCTGAGAAGCCAAGAATGTCAGATTTCTAAGCACAATATGAATCACATTTGAATTAAGAACAGCTGAGCCTGCACAACAGATATGTATATTTATGAAGCACAGGAAATACTAAAAGCCAGCAAGTTCAGCTGTATATCCGAATATAACTAAGAACTGTCATACCACATGTATCTGGTAAAAAGCCACTTTATTGACAAGATAACTATAAATTAATAGAGAGATAAGATATTGAACATCTGGGCAAAATGCAGGGGGCCATTAAAAATGCCCTTTAAAACAAGGGGTCTGCTCTCCTGAAAAGCTGTTTTCTCACTGAGACAGAAGGAAGGCCAATGGATTGCAAAAGCAATTCAAGTTCAGCAAAGCTTTTCTTTGCTCAAAATGGTAATTTCAAGAGTTTTGGCAAAACATCTTGAGGGCAAAAATAACCAGTGTTGTACCGGAGCTTGGGAAGAAGGAAACACAAAGCACAAGAACGGCTCAATCAGCAGCAGAGGTTATCTGAAGCTATTTAACACATAAGGTTGAAATGGCCCATATCTGGATCACCTTTCAAAGAAGTCTTATTTAAAGTGTTTTCTAATATTGGTTGATAACAACTGATGAGACTCTTCAAAAAAGCAATTTAATATTACCCACTTGGACATGAACAAATTAAAAGCAGAGTTACAGGATATAGTATTAATAATGCAGAGATGTCACTGTATGATTTTGTGCCCTTGGTTGGGTTGAGGCACTGGAATGGGTTGCCCAGGGAGGTTGTGAATGCTCCATCCTTGGCGGTGTTCAAGGCCAGGTTGGATGAGGCCTTGGGTAACATGGTTTAGTGTGAGGTGTCCCTGCCCATGGCAGGGGGTTGGAACTAGATGATCTCAAGGTCCTTTCCAACCCGAACTATTCTATGATTCTATGATTCATTAAAATAGTAACTGAGAAAGAAGTCTGCTAAGCATTTTTGAGTCTTAAAACACCACCACGAGATAAGTCAGTGAAACATTGGAATGAAACATTGGAACTGAAGTAAATGAAAACGCAGGGTAAGATATTTTGGTTTTATAAAGAAGTATTGATTCCTTAAGCCAAGCAAGCAGATGAAAACAAAACCATAGAGGAGTCCTGAGCTGTACCACAAACACTAACGCCACCTTAGATTTCTCACTCACGTTAATAACACATCAAGAGCAAACTCAACTACACTGCTCAAAGGTGTCTTCTCTCCCCAACCACCACTCAAAGCACATGTTACAATTATCACTGCCACCTTGATTACTATATCCCTCAGTCTCCTCCTCTTCACTGTTTTGGTTTTCAAGCTACTCTGCTTTCCTGTGGTGAGGAAATGGTACAGAAGAGGCTGACACTGTGCCAGCTACTAGAAGGAAAATTAACTCAACCCCAGCCAAAACCAGGACAAAACTAATGCCCCTGCGCCAGGCAATGGACAGAGGGCACAGCATTAAGATTGACACACAACATCCACAATATCCCCAAATAACAGGATGGAACATTCCTCTGATGGAAGAACAGGATGCTTAAACTGCCAAACACTTTGAAATGACAACAGTGAATATATTTTGGACAATGTCCTACCTCAGTCCTGCTCTATACAACTCAATTAACATTTGCTTGGTAACTGCTTTCACAGCATCCCATTTTTTTAACTACACAATCTTAAGTCCATGCTCCTGGATATCAGCTCAGCTGGTGCCTCCTTATATATTCAACTTAAACATGCATTTCATTCTTTGCATGTATTTCATTCTTTTTAGGCTCTGCCTAAATATCCTTCCATACACTTCATCCAGACTTCTTCCTTCTTTCAGATGCCTTACAGGTAAAGCAAGGACAAAAAAACCCCACAAGCATCAGTTTGTTAACACATGCAAGAAACAGCCAAGTACCTGCTTTCAAGGTCAACCTCAGAGATTGTGTAACAGTTCTGTTATGCTCGCTCTCCCTGGCACAGTTTTACAAACCTGTAATCACAGCACTACAAGGCAGGAACATGAGTGCAAATCCCCATCCTTAATTGCTTTGCCTGGTTCATAGTGGGAACTTTAATTCAAGTCTTCCTCTCCTCAGGAGGGTGCCTGAACCATCAGAAAACAGTGATTTTTTTCTGGCTCACTAACCATTAAACAGCTCACACAAAGCAGAAAAGGAACTGACTCAAATACTCATGCAGATTATTTTATATTAAATACATTCGAACTTCTGAGCCCAGCAACCCACATACCAAGCATTTCTCTAAGATCAAAAGCCACATTTTCTGCTCTCGCTCACACACAATCCCACATCTCAACTCCAGCCTCCTACCAAACATCCTGGGCACTTTATTTTCAGACTGAGTGCTCTCTAAAAATTACTTGGTTTTGCTTCCTACCAGCTACATTAAAACCCATTATGAGATGAGTAATAGCCACATAGCTGGGGGATGGATCTCAAGTAGAGCTGCTTGAGACGGGCATAGCTTGGAAGTCCCATTTCAATAACCCATGTCCTGCAGCTGGGCACTCTCTTGAGGTCTGAAAAAAATCAAGCTTCATGAGCTGAAGCTGAATGTAAATTTCTATTATCCCATGCAAATGCTACAGTCAATTAGTAACAGATGAGAACCTAAAAATCACACAGAACGGGCGTATAGCTGAACAAGACATACACAAGTAGCTTTTATGCTCAGACACATCAGTGACCAGGGCAGCTCTAACTGCTTCAGCCAACAAGATACTACTCAGATCCTGAACCTTGTACTTCCAAACACACAGTGAATGCAGACTGCTGGCTGCAAGCAAGCATTCAGCAAAGACCGTAAGAACCTGCTGTTACACTGCCTTACATAAAATTTAATCTGTAATGGCCTTAAAACTCAGTCTTCAAAATAAAATGACTTCACATTTCATTGCAGATCTACTTGAATCTGCTGTATTAGAGAATAGGCAGATACATTAAGGAAACCTAATGGATCTTATCCTCTTCAGGGTACAAATTGGACAATTAAACTGAACTGCCTCCCACCAACTCAGGACAAGGTATCAAAGCATTTGAGCAACTCAGGACATGTTTTTAGGGGTGAAAAAAAAGGTCTATTGGTTACTTATAAACTTGGCCCCAACTACAGAATCTCTGTTAGTAACTCCCTCACAAAGCATTTAGCAAATCTGCTCCAAAAATACTCTCCTCATTAGGCCATGAAGCAAGGTGCAGGACTGCAAGCTGGCCATCCAAATCAATTATTTGCTCTTTCACACTAGATTAAATGTTGAGTAACCACCACCTTCAGCGGAGCTACAATTAAGACAGAAATGAGGACTGAACTTAGCATAAGACTTCCATTAACTCTCATTTACTTGTGAGAGAACAGGAGGAGATGATCTTCTGATATAGTTGGAGAATACTAAGACTGCAAACAAACTACTTTTTGCAAGTCAGAAGAGGATTATGGCCAGTGTAGTGGTCTTTAACAAAGAATAGATGCTCTTTGCTGTGTCTCAGCTGTTTACAGACTTCAATTTTCCCTTAAAAGCATTCACCCTTGTATAACCTACTGCCCACAAGCTTGCTATTCAAGCATCCTTCCTGCAAGCATGACGACAAGCCTTAACAACATTCAAAACTTACCTGGGACCTCACAAAGAGCAGTCAGCAGCACTAGAGATCCCAGATGTGGAGGAAACAGCTGGAGTTCCGACTTCTTCATGAGACAGCTGGAGATTTCCCAATAAAAGTCAATGCAGCTTTCCATCCCAACTCTTTCCTGTTCCAGCTGCATGTTGTAGATCCCTGGGGAATGCACTGGCTGAGGTATTCCTGGTAGCATGGTTTCATGAAGTAATGTATATATCTGGTTTGTTTCTTATTATCATGGGACTAAATCACATGCTGAGCTTTACTTTGGCTAATAATGTAAGGGGTAAAATCAAACAGAGGAGATTTAATATGCCAGTGATAGAGGAAAAGAACAAATTTTAGCCTTTCAATACTATTCCAGTTTGAAAGAACAATATAAAACCTTCGACTTGGTGGTAGCCCCAACCAAAGCTGAGGGGAAGAGACTAGAGCACAGAGAATTTAAGTGCTTCAGTGCAGGCTGCTCGGGGTAAGGCACGGCAGAGCACATTCTTTGCTCATTTTCATCAGCTCCAAACAAGGGTTTGTCACACACTATGGTAAAAACCAAATTGTTTTTCCATATAAAATAACTATGCTTCCTTATTGCACACTTATAACAATATATGGAAAGAGTGAACATTCTAAACAGGTCAGCTGTCAACAGCTTGTAAATCAGGGGGTTTTTAAAGAGCTTTAGTCATTAATTGTTTTAAACTTAACAAGTGAAGACTCAGGCAGGAAATATGATGCATAAACAGGAAGAAAGTCTTTAACACAGCATTCAGTAAATACACCAGTCAAAGACTAGCCAATCTGTTATCAACCATCATCAACAGTTCTAAACACAACCACTGGTTGTACAGTGTATGCACTCCCAGTGATGTTTGTGTAGTTTGCTAGCTACTGAGCAATGAAAACCATCATTTTTTTCCCCTACGACCCTTCAGCAGTCATGTCTTTTAGTCTCCTTCCCCTCCAAACTTTTATGGTCCAAAACCTTACTGCAACTTTTGGTTGTATATTACTTATGACTGAAAACAAATGCTACCAGTTCCCACTTAAGTGCCAGGAATATGCATATACATCCCCCTCATTCAACTTTTATTAGCAGTAAACCAGTCACTAAATAGATTCAACTGCAAAATATGGCCTCCAAATTTGGTACATATCTGTGTCTTAGTACATGAACTTGAGGAGAGGTGAACCTTTCAGAACCCTGAAATGGCTGCACTGCAATCTCAGCAGGGAAACCCCAACTACTCATGGCAAAGGACCAGTTTGCTCCCCCTTCTGAAGTCCAGCTCTAGAGTGACCTTTATGCTCATATTTACTGGTAAAAATCACATGAGACATCTCAACTCCTATTTGTAGGTGCAAATTTGAGTACCAAACGCATTCCCAGAATCATGTGCACTGGAGGAGGGAAAACAGAGTAGAAGAGACAAACGTTGAGAGAAAAATGTGTAAAGTGATATTATGTTATTAAAACCTTACATTAGAAACAAACAGAACATAAAACCCCCCGAAGTTTTAACCAGGTTTAACTTTGCTTTTTCTTCTTTAAATTCAAACTGACCCAAAGCAAAAACTTTCATTGCAAAGGAAGAACAAAATACAGTATGATACTGGTAACGCAGCGTTGCATGGAAGCTAAGACTTGTGACCAGGTCACAAGTTGCTCTTGTCACAATGTCACTGGGGCCTCTTGACAGATTTAACTGAGAAAGTTAGGATCCAATTTTTCCACCTAGCCCAGGTCCACCCTGGTTAAACACACTACATATTCTCTTTTGCCTCGGGGTATTTATCCAATGAGTTTGTCCAGATGCGTTCTCCTATGATTGCCAACTAAGAGCCAGAAAACTGACTTTTCCACGCTATCCCAAGGAAGCCGGAGTTATTCCAAGCATGAGCGAGAACCAATTTGAAAACCAAACAAACCCCAAAGAAAACAACAAAAAAGAAAACCACTCAAGAGTTGTTCAAACTAACAAGTATTGTCTATAATGTAAATAGTTTAGAAATATGGTAATTAAATAATCTAAAAAACACTCTTAACTCTGCTGTACATTTATAAACATCAATATTTACAACAACTTTCTGCTTTGTTTTAAAGGATGAGGTTTGCAGTTTGTTAATGATCAGAGTCTTTTACTCAGATTGATTCTTTGGTGTCTTTGCCAATTTCTGAAGGTTTAATAAAACTGTTCAAACTGTGAATTTTAACATAATGGAACCAGGCTACATAAGGAGTCTATATTATGCACTTCTTCCACGTTCTAGTCCGAATGAAAACCAATGTTCAGTGTGTTCTTCCAAGTATTTGTGCACAATATTTAAAAGAATAAAAGACCAAATTCCCCATTATTGAACTTTGGAGAGGATTATCAATGAATAATCACACTTCACTCGCACTCCAGCACGTGCAGAACCTCAGATAGTGAATGGGACCATCAGAAGGTTCAGACATACACGTGTGCTGCTGTGCGTTGTGGAATCAAGGTCAGAGAAACCAGCTACAAGAGATGGCTTAGCATTGTAAGTAAGGGTGAGGGCTTCCCTCCACCTTGGGGACGGAGGAGAGGATGAAAATTAATTTAAGCGAAAGGCTTTTTACTGGCCTGAAATACATGTGTGTTCCCTTTAGATGTCAGTCACTTAAAAGAAATAACCAAAAAACAAACCTCAAACAATAAATAATGGAATTACACATTTCTTCATTAAATAGCATTCTTGTTACCAACAAAGTCTTCCATAATTTTCTTCAGTCACAGCAACAGACAAAACAAATAATTTGCCTTAATATAGATTGCAACTAAAATATACTCTAGATTACCTTAGAAAATATTACTGTAAAAATTCAGTGGGGAAGGACATTGGTTTAAACCAACATACAAATGTAGTGAACAATACTAATTTTTTTTAATAACAAAGCAATTTTAAGGTTCTGATCTCGTGTCACAAAACTGAAAATTCATGCTTAAAACCTGCCACTCAGTTCGTGATGTCTGTGCTGTCTCAGTACTGGAGAGCTTAAAGACCATAATCTGATCCTTCTTCCTTCAATGGGAGCTGATAAGACACCATCATGCACTCACTCTCATGCACACCCATGCTCTCAAATTGTCCCTGCTACAGTGCCATCACCATTACATACAACGTGGAGGAAGCACTATGAAGCTCTACTGCCTAGAGGTGACCACCACACCCACTGCGTGGTGTTAAGGTTGGACATCCTTCCTTGCTCATGCTGCTGAGACATGGCCTTTTGGTCATTGCTCAAGCAGGCTGGGCTTGAACCAATATAAGTTGGTGATAAAAGGTTCAACATCCCATTACCAATCCTCTGAGCCGTGAAACTCAGAAATCACTTATTGTTTGGAAACCTGATGCAATGTCAGGCACAATAGGGAGAGATAATCCTCCTTGCTTGCCATAGTTCCGGTGCATCAATTAGCAGTGGTAAGGTTTGTGCTCAAGGAACTGCAGTCCAGGGTTGTAAGATATCAGAAGTAACTAAGCACAGTTAAATAATATGACTATACCTGCTTCACCTGCTTTTCATATTTTTAATATTAAATATTTTGAAAGTGACAGTGTTAAACTGAAAAGCCATCACCGTTCCTTTCTCATCTCCCCACTTCCATTGGTATAACTGATACAAAAGCACTCCTGACATTAGAGAGGCTCTTTTGGAGCAAAAAGCAAGTAGAGGACACAGGCAAGAACCTTACGATGACTCTGTAATCCCTTGAAAATAAAGAGAGTGAAACAACTGCACATTTTGGCCCCATCTGCTTTTGACAGCAAGAACTTCTTTCTTTTTATAATCAGAAAAACTGTTTTAACAGATTATTGGTTTTATACCTAGCATGTAAACCACAGTCAGTAGCTGAATCTCAGTGTTCCTTTCATTTGCTGCTTTCAGACTAATTGCAAAGTTTAAACTTGCAATATGAATGGGGTTTTTCTTGTCTGCACACATTTAAAATGCATCTTCATGACGTAAGTGCACTTCCCACACTCTAACCTGAAGCAAACTGAATTTCAGAGCAAGCGAGAAAAATCTATCACTGCTTTTGATACAAAAGGGTTTTGGCCAATTTCTTTTCTTTCCTTTTGTTTTTTTTGAGTGGACTCAATTTGACTGAGAACCCGTAGATAAAATCCCAACTGAAAGTGAAATAAAGCAGGTTACACATTCATGAAATTTCGGGAGTAATAATGAACAGCAACTGCTGCATCACTTCTGTAATGCCACGTCTACACTACAGCGAGGCAGCACTTCCTGTTCTCACAAATAATGCACTGAGACTAAATGAGGAATAGTGGGGAGGAGGAAATCACACATAAAGGGAAAATACATCAGAAAGATTATTGCACAGGAGGCACTGTATGAGAAACAGAGTACATTGGCGTCAAAAAAAATCTAACTTTGTTTACTCTTAAGTGAATGTAAAAAACAGAGGCTGTGCCTCTTTGTAGTGTACTGTCACTGTTAAAAACAGACTTACAAACAGCCACCCATTTAATAGGGAATGTCAGGAAAGAAGAGGGCCTGAATTTTATGGGCATCCAAACCAACTACAGTAATTAGGAAAAGAGTAAGATCAAAGAGCCAATGTATAGACCCTCAAATTAAATAGGGTAGCCGCATTTTTCCTTTAATTTCCAAATCATTCTCGTACAGTACCCTAGGACACGTTGATTATCAGCTCTTCCCTCTGCCCTGCAAAACCACACACCCTGGCAGACACAAGACTCCAAAACACACAGCAGAGCTCTGAAGGTCTTTCTATTGGTATCTTTCTGCAGGACCGGTGCCTTGATTTCCACACTTTGTTTGCTTGAATAGTTGCTCAGCATGCCAATTCAAACCAACCACTTCCCTTGAGACGCTTCCTTCCATCTCCACTGCAAGTCTGCACACTTAATGTGAAAACAAACAAACAAAAAAGAAACCCAACAGCAATCTTTAAAATGTAATATTGTATAGAAAGCTTGGACCTTGTAAACTTGGACCAAGAAACCAAAAATTAAGACCTTCTAGCGTGTGGTATAAAAACCCCCAAGGAATTGTATACCTGCCTTCTGACTTCACAGAAAAATCAGAATTTGCATAGGATATACTTTGTGCAAGGCAACAAGCCTCTTCAGTATCTGGAATAGAACTAATCTTGCTCAGAGTTCTTCTCTTCATGGATATCAGATATCATCAAATTTGTGTTTTAAGTAGTCTTTCATGACCTTGGCAATGGGTAGTTCATCAAGTAGTTTAAGGTTTTGAAGGCCTATACACTGACGGATTTTAATTCGGCATAGATCTTGCAAGTTCCTGGGCTGTCCTGAAAAGACAAAAGGAACACATAAAAGTAAAATGATCACATTTTAAACATACCTTAAGAGATCATTTTCTCAGTAAAATCACAGATGTTTGCCGCTTTCTAAGAGACAAAGGGAAGGGAAAAGTTACAAGAGAAAAAGGGTGGAAGTTAACACCTTTCTGATGAACCATAATTCAGTGAAATCAAGGGATGAATCCTAAAAATATTTTTACATGCACATAATTTTACTGATGCCAATGCAAAGTGACATTATCCACGTGAGGATTCCCATGAGGTGGCAAAATACACTTAAGCACTATAAGAAACACTGTTAGTGCCTTCATTTAACTTTCTGGGGCCTTTTTCCTATCACTGTAACCTGGGGGGGGGTGTGTGTGTGAACCCTCAGTCTCAGTCGTTTTCTAACATTAAGACAAAGACTTATATATTCAACTATAACAGGACTAGGCAGCTTCCTTAGAGACTGAGGCTTTACAAAAGTTATTCCAGGATCGCGTGGCAGAGTTCAAGATTGTTTTTAGCCCTTCTAATGAGAAGACAAAGCCTTTAGGCTTTGGATGCAGCCACAACTCCATCAAACAGAAAGAGATGAAAATCCGAGTTAACCACTGTCCAGAGAGGAAAAGCTTTCCTGACAGCACACGAACTGCAGAATTAGCCACAATAATCAGTTCTTTTTCAAACTCCTTCTTAACAGGAAATCTTCAAACTCAAGCACCTTGAAAAACTGTTCCCCCCATGCAAAATAATGTAAGAAAGGATCATCTGCATCTGAACATAGCCAGCCATGGATCCCGATGAAGAAAGAAAGAAAAAAGAGCAAAGCAACAAGACATTGAGAAAGCCTGTCCCAATCCACCCTTCTAGCTTTCAGCACTGGGGCCTTTGGGCCTTCCTAAACCAGAGACTGCACACAGATCCATGTCTTTAATAGCTGTGAATGGCCTATCCTCTGCAAATCTGTCTTAGGCTTTTTGAACCCATTCATACTTTCAGTATCCAAAACATCCTGTGGCAACAAATTTCACAATATAATTAGGCGTTGGCTGGAAAACTACAAAGTGCTGTTATTTATTTTAGATCTGCTTCCTGATGGCCTCGTTGCGTGCCGACCATTCTTGGAGTGACAAAAAACCCCCACGTAATTGTTCTCATGCCAGTCATGATTTTACATACCTTTATATTAATCTCCATCCTCCACTCACGCTCGGTACCTCTTTCCAAAGCTGAAGACTTTATTTAATAACCTCCCACCATGGAAACCACTCCAAACCTCTGACCTAACTAGCTGTCTGCCTTTGTGCTTCTTCCTCATTCTGCTACATCCTTTTGGAAATGATCCCAAGAACACATTGAAGCTGTGCTAATCAATATTTTGGTCATTTCCTTAACTGTGTCATGGCCTGAAGAAACAAAACCAGAGGTTTACACAGTTATGGCACCTGATGGCTGTCTGAGTCAAAACACTCCATGAACAACGTAGGTGCTTATGCCGTTACCAAGATAATCTGTTGCTATATATGCCATAATCTGTATAATTGATAATGGTAAGAGACAGTGCTTGCTCTTGCAAAGAAAGGCATGGTGATTTTACTGAGCTGGCTGCTTGAGTCAATCGTTTCTTTCAAAACCAACACAAAACAACAAAAGCAACTTGAAATAACTTAGATGGACATTTCCAATTAGCTTTCCTGAGCTGCCACCCATTAAGCAGCATGTTCTTGAAAGAGGAAATGCCTTCTGTACAGGGCTCAAAGGTGGCTTTACAGTGGTCAGTAGGATGCTGTCAGCTCACGGGGCACCAGCCTGTGTGGAGGAGACCGGAGGGTTTTTCTCTTTGGAGCCAGCCCCAGAGCTGGCTCCAGAGCCCGTCCCTTCTTCCATCCCCCTCCTAGCTCAGCAATAAACCTTCTATCAGCTAAATAGACACTGACATTATGAGTTTATTAGGCTTCCATGGTAAGCACGAAGACATTATGAAACTATTTCCTGTTTTCTACTTTGGGCATTCTGTACATGGTTTCAGTTACCCTTTTAAGCAAGTTCCTCCTCTCCCCCCCCACATATGGCTTTTTCTATAGAAATGGGCTGACAGACAGGTACACACTGGGATTTACCTTCAGCACTAAAATTATCTGATGTAAGCTAGCAGAAGTAATGCATGAAAATCATCTCAGTCTGTTTTTACAGAAATTAGATTTGAAAATAAGAACATGAAAATTTGAGTTTCCTTTATGTAAGTTTAAAATACTTTTATTATACTTATCACCACAATATCTAAATGTAAATTGAGTTTTCATTATCTCCTTCAGCCATGATTCAGAATACAGATCATGTGTTACTTTGTCCACTGGTGGTTTCTTCTTAGCAATTTGTTTTATGCCACCTGAAGGAATGAATTTATACAACTTGGACAGCAGCTGAATGCTAAAGCTTCAGGGAAAGAAAAGTTACTTTTGGAAAGAAACCAAACAGAGGAATCTTTATGGTGATAAAGAAATAGCTCTAATGCTTCAAATGCAAATAGGGTTCAGAAAGGATGCACCATTTCTAAAGTTAATTGCAAAAAGCAGCCTTAGAGGATATAGAGGACTTCAGAGCTCTGTGTATTTCCTGTAGTGGAGTACAATAATACAGCAATGAGACACTGATTTCTGGTTTCAGAAATTAATGCCTTTTAATTAACATCCTACGGGGTTTTTTGAGAACAAAATGGAACAGACAAAAGACCCAGAAGAATTGGTCATCAGCTAATTCAAAAAGACCCGATTATCAAATGTATGACATTTTCCCCCGATAAGCCTAAAAATATTTCCTGGGAATGTGTTAACAATGGACATTTCCAGTGTTCAGCACCAGTTGCTACATCTAGTGGCTGTTAGTGTCTTAGGTCACGCCTTGCAAATTCCAGGGTTATTAATGCATTTGTGATTTATTAGAAACGGTGTCTGGAACACTTACTCATTCTTGGTTGCATCTGAATGAAAAAGGGAAAAAAATACAGGATTACAGAGCAATGTCAGTGAACCTTGGTTTGGCAAATGAAAAATGTTATTAGTAATTTGGCAAAGTAAGACAAGTTAAATGATGAATAAAGTTCTGCTTAAAAACGATTAGGAATTAGCAGCTTTGGTTATATCCCACATCACAAGTTCGGAAAGTTATTTAAGCAAATAAGCTAGAAAGGAAGAGAATTAAAGATGAAAGAAACAGAAAACCCCCACAAATATAAAGGTAAGATTGACCCCATTACCACTATCATGCGAAACAGTCACATAAAACTACTCAACACCTTAAAAAAAGGCCCAACACATCCCTGATCCCATCTCAAAGGGACACCTTGGTGATGGTTATTCTGGAGTAGCTGGGTTATTGTTGGGCTGTTGCACAGACCGAGTGACCATCAGGGCAGCAAATACCTGCTGCTGTTGCTGTATTTTGCAAGCTTTGGAGTGATAAATAAATTAAAGGTATTAATTATAGGGGAAAAAAAAGAGATGTACAGTTCATCTTTTGTCTTCCACAGCTCGTGCTATGTGCTGTAAAGTAGAAATTCCCACCAATGCACCTCTTGTGTGTGTTCTCCCAAACATGACAGAAAAGTTTCTTTCAAAGACAAGAAATGTAAAACATCAGGGTACAAAATAAAGAGGATTTGCCTTTTGATTTTTTCTCTCCAGAGGCAGCAGACTTCAGTACATATGAAATTTAAGCATTTTCCTAGCTCAGCTCTCCAACTGCTAACAAAGTTCCTGAGCTGTTTTTTTTCTCCTACATAACTAATAATTATTTTTAAAGCCTTAGTTCATTATTTAAGTAAATTCTGATTACTATACTGGCCTTGTCTGGTAAAGCAATGTTTTAGCAACATTTAACATGCCTTTTAAAATGCATGTTTTAACAGCAAGAAATTATTACAATTAACCCTGATTTCCCACTCAATACTCCATTCCTTTCCTTTTTTTGCAGTTTCAAGTTTTTTCTTCTATTCTATCTGGCAGTTTGCTTTCTGTCCCAAAGGCAGACAAAACTTACATCTAAGATTTACTACCTATACAAAGAACTGTATGTCATCATTACAACTGCCCCGCAGCATAGGCATTTAGACTGTGCTTGCCTATTTTTTCCTATGCAGACCATGCTCCCCATGAAACAAAACACTAACTCACTTAATACACTTAATAGGTCTCTAAAGATCATAAAGACATAATATTAGACCGCATACCTCTGACAACACTGATTCTTAGAGATTCTCACCCAGTTTTAAGCAAAAGCATTGTGAAGGTGGAAAGGGAGAATCCCTACCAGTGCTCTCCGCTGAAGATACAGAGCACCCGCACAAAGCAAAAACCATGAACTGATCTATTCTGTTACCCAAGAGAAAACCTAGGAGTAACTGAAATTAATACACTTGTAGGCTGCAAGAAGATCCTCTCTGATGTACTGTTCTACCTACTAAACAAACCGAAAGTGCTTTTAAAAGCAATCAGTGCCACAGGCTTGAAGCAGATGGGCAGTTTCTGAAGTCAAAAGATGAAACGCAACATGGGGGACATATTTCAGAAGCTGCCCAGTTTTCCCTGAAATATTAATACATTTCTCTATAAAATAAACCTGAAACAACTTACAGTGGTATTTCTCAAACTGAGTTTCTGCTTCCCCTGGGAATATTTAAAGGCTGAAAGCAGTAGCAAGAAACCATTTGGTAGTTTCTCTTTACTACAAAGGAAACTTAAAAATAAAGGTTTTGTGAAACATTAAAACCAAAGTTTAAGCCAGGCTGATGTACGGCTGGTGGCAGCTCAGTTCCTCTTGAGCATCAGAATAAGTACTTATATCCACAGCTAACTATCAAACCCATCCTTTATTTCACAACTGTGAAGGAACTCTGCCAATGCCAGCATAAATTTAGTTATGATTTTGTTGGCTTTTTTGGGGGTATATATTTCAAAAACATAATTGACCTTATCAACTGGAAACTCACACCCATTGGCCGAGAAACACACTGAAGAGGATGCACAAACAGGATTGTACTGAAAGGATGCGATCACCTAGTACCTCGCTGTGCTGAGCTCAATAGGAATTCACTGGAATAGGAGTAGGTCTAACAGTTTAGCAAATGCATTGTCTTGTACTCTGTAAAAAACAGCAGGGGGATAACCAGAGAGGATATCTGACTTTCCAGCATTCAGAGTATCAGAGAAAGCTAGTGTCAAGACTCTATAGTCTGAAATATTAATATAAGATATGCAGGGCTGAATTTAGAGAGAAAGAGAATTACAGAGTGTTCATTGAGAAAGCGAACAAACTCCTTGAACAGGTATCCAGCTCAAGAGGACGAAGAGCTTTTAAATCTTTTTTACTGGATATCATATACAAGCTGTTTTGAAAGTTCTAGTTTAATTTTGCGTTCACTATGCCCCTGTTAGAATACTTGAGCTTGAAGTATGCTTGCATTGCTCTTCGAGAAATAATTCTCCACAGTGAGTTTTAGATGCCTATTAGATTTCAGTATACCTGGCACAGAAAATAGGTACCAACGAGGAGTGTACTTTGGACTGAAAATTTATATATGGAAAGGCAGGATGCCAGTAAAGCTCAATGTTAAGTATAACAGGTGTATTTAGCAATGAAATTAAGATTTGAATGTGCTGGGGTAAGATTATTTTCTTAATACCCTTTGTAATGTCTTTATAAACTCAGACTTACTGAAATTGCTGTGGAAATTCACCTAAGGATTTCAATACCAGAATGTTCACCTATCTTTAGGAGACAGTAAGTAAAGTGCTCTGAAGACAGGACTAAGATGCACTGTTACACTATTCTTTTAAGAGTACAGCATGTGCACGCAAATGGGAGTGGGGGGTGGTTACACTTTACATCCCACAGGTACAAACACATATTTGTTTCTTTTTTTCACTTAGGCCTCTGCAAAACACTCTTCCAAAGAGTACAACTATATAAAGCAATACAAGAATTCAACTGCTTAATGTAAACAGCTGAGTTAGTAGCTACATTCTTCACTATCACACTAGGTGATTCTGCGTTGAGAGTTAAACAAGTATTCCCTCTTTCTAGAAAGAAAGATTGGGTTATGTCTTTATAAAGGCATCAAAAATGATACTGGCCTTCAGCAAATAGGTCCGTGCAATCTGCAGAAAGCAGTCACGATTCAGACAGTATTTATCACTGATCCGGCTAAAATGAACACTGTAAAATAAGCCTCTTACCCTCGCTCCCTGTGTAACTCTGCACGACAAAGCAGACTGCATTCATTACTGCAAGGTTTCTAGCAGCACCAAGGAAGCAAACAGTCCAAGCTTGCAATTCCAGCAAAGTTGTTCTATGTTATAACAAATGTGAAGGTACTGTTTCCTTTGTGATTAGCCACATAATATAATACATAGAAGTCTACTTGGCTCACTATGACATTCTGTATTCATAGAAGTTTAAACCACATAGAGACCCTTTCTTAAAATGTTCTTCCACTTAAAAAAAATCCTAGTGAAAAATTACCTTTATTTAGCAAAGGGATAACGACAAAAAATATGCAAGGGTTTCCTTAGCAGGAGCTTTGTCTAAGTTTTTCTGCACGTTTAGAGTGCTACATAAATCTAAACACGACATTACACTCTCCAGGCAAAACCAAAGATTTGCCTTTTGAAAATCTGTAACAAAAAGGTACATAAATGAAATATGTGTAATTTCATTCATTTGATGGCCTTTAGATCTTGTTCCAGATCTGAAATTATTCTGATACCTGTTAACACACACGCCACATTACACTGCAGCTGCCGTATCCATTTACTTCGCTATTAGCCTCGACACAGACAAGCAACTTGCATGGCCAGTCACAGACTCTCTTGTCAGCTATCTTATCTGAACAGTGATTAAATTAAATAAGAACTATGGGGAGGGGGAAGCATTCAAGCTTTTTTTATTCCCCTTTGGAGACCATAATCAAATTTCTAGTACCCGAAAGTTTATTTAAAGTACTTTTCCAAATACTTGCATTTTTCCCTACCTCTAGCACCCTAAGTTTTAATAGTCTCAGATCCCATTCAACTTCAGCATAAATCCTTCTATCCAGGACTGTAATTGTACATGTTAATTCTGTAGACATATACACTACCAAAAACCAGAAAATGTCTATATGTATCTCTATCTTCCTATATAGACGCATCTCTTAATTTTGAATTAGTCTATTCCAAGCTTGAACCAGTGACAGTCCCGAGAGGCAGATTCAGATCTCCTAAAACCGAAACGCTCCAAAACAACTCTATCAAATAATCTCAGGCACAATGGTGGTTGCCAATAAATGTTTTTTGGAGTAGGAAAGCATAATACAGATAAGGAAAAGGAAGGTGATCAATAATTGAGCAATTTTCATCTTCAACATTGTTTTTTCACAGGTAGAGTTTACTCATTTTTGCATTGTAAAAGAGAGGGGAGAAAAATAATACGTGACTGGCTAAACTCCAAGTTAGCGGCAGACTCATGATGAAAAGCTTTGCTGTTCCTAACTTGCAGCTTCATGCTTAAATACTGAGACGCGACTACAGAGTAACTTCCTTCCTTGTGAGATTATTCTAGAAGCAAACAAATCTCTACCTGTAACCAGGAAGAGTATCAAACCCTTTGGGTCAAATCCCCAAATCCAGTATCTTCTTGCAGACTTTCAGGGCCAATATTGAGTATTTCTGAGAGCTTGGTTTCCTGGCTGGACCTGGGCAAAAGGCTGTGATTATTACCGATCACAATACCTACCAAAACCAAAAGAAACTCACATGTTTTCTAAGGAACTGAAACTGTGCAAATATGTTTTCCAAGTATAAAAACCAAATAGCTACTTACATCTTACACGCAGATTGCTAAATAGCATCCCATATATATGACGCATGTGACCGTTTTCACTTGAAGCCACAAATCAGTTTGATAACTCTTTGGCAATTCATATATTAATCTTAAAGCTTAACAATTCAAACCTACTGCAAAGTAAAAACTAATTCCCATTTCACTATCAAATACACTTTTCAAAACTCCGGGTGCACACAGAAAACTTACAGCCTCGGATTTCTACATGAAGCACTTAGAATGATGTTCAAATAAACAAAGTAGGAATTCCTGTAAAGTCCTACAACCAAGGCACTGTTACCAATCACAAGAGTTAATTTCAGGAAAACTTCCACTAAAGGAATTCTCTAAAATGTCTGTAAGTTTTTCTTCTAGTAAATATATATTGCAATAGACTCGGAAACAAGATTCTTCCCCGAAGTGCCACAGTGCGAGATCCCAACAATTCCTGTATGCAGTCTGATCTAATTGGGAACTCCAAAATCCCAGCTTGCACTTTATCCATTGAATCTCTCCTACACCATCTCATTAAAGTGATTATTCATAAATACCATGGAAGACAGTGTTTGGATATCTATAATAAGGGCAGCAGAGTCTGTTTATAGCTGTTTGTAAACACATACTCATAGTAACTTTGCTCAGATGCACAAAGCTGAAGTGTTTTTGTCAGCACCAGTCCTCCCTGCTTTCCCAGTTCTCCTTCCATCAGCGCAAAACTGGGATAGTTCCAACACTGCTACACTGCCCACAAATTTAAGCTACTTTGCTTGTAGCAGAATTCACTTTTCACTTCACATTAAACCCTTAAAGATACGGAATCTGCAAAGCAAGTTACAGTACCAGTTTCCAGCTTTCTAAATGAGTCTTTAGACATTGAGGCAACACGGAAGCAGCCTAAGCCTTCACACTCACTGATGCATCCTGAGACTGAAATATTGCAAGTCTGGATATTATATCGTCTACTAATAACCCTGATGGTGCTACCATATAGCGAGAGGCTCCCAAAAAGGAAACCAGAAAGAGATGTGTTTGAATGAGAAAGGGCAGACAAAAATAGCATCTCTTAGTTACTTGTATTTCTTAATATTAGCTTCGACCTTTCCAAAAACTCTCTTTAGATTTCAGACAAGAGCAAAAATAACAACACAAATCATGAAGGCAAAAATGAAATTCCAAATGCTTGTGTCAGCTACTGCCAACAGATCTCAGCTGATTCACCCCCAGCCCACACTAGATTTCAGTTTCTTTGCAGAGTATATAAATTGCTTAATTCTCATAAAAAGCATCCAAATAAAAGGAACTGTAGGGTAGAAAAAGGATATATGAAATACCCCATCCTCTGTAGTGCAAAGATCAGCCTAATTGGATGATAGTTTATCAGGCCACCTTAACATGTTTGAATTAGCAAACTCCTAGTCAGCAATTCCCAAATGCTTTACTCAGTTCTGTAATTATGAAACACTATTATAGCATTCTATGCCGAATAAGAGAAAGCTTCCAGTATATAGTACACCAAAACCCAATAATCAAAAGTGACCAGAATATTAGGAGCCTAATACCCTCTTTAAATACCAGAAGTCGCAGCGAGTTAAAATCTTTCATATTTCAAAGGCATCCACAAAAATCAAATCAAAGCTACACAGCACAGGAAACCTCTTGAAGTTGCACCAATGAACTAAGCCATGTCGTTGTCTGGTTTAGGAGAGGGAAGGAGAGAGAAGAATATGGGAGAACACAAAGCAGCAAAAGCTCTTTTCTGCCCTAGTTGCAGTGCCAGATGAAAAAAGCCAGCAACTGCAGAGTACTTGCACAGCAATTAAAACAAGAAAAAAGCAAAAGACACTAAAACCCCCTAAACAAACAACAAAACAAAGCCCCAGACCCCAAACATCTTTCTTAAGTGCTAAGGCCATTCACACAATGAGGTTTCACAGTTCACTTTTTTAAATGAATGCTTCCTGTAGCTATTTAAACAAAACTAATTTAAATGAAATATACTTAACATTAGCATCTTTGCCGAGCAAGAGATTCCCAGTATCACAATCCCTTCACCTTCCCAGAAATTTCCTAGTGCATTTAAATAGCATCAAGGGGCAGAGAGGAAGCATTTTTTTTTTCTGGGGTTAAATTCAAAGAAGGCTTTTAGAGGACCTTGTGTCCTGTGATTAACTTCTCTCACATACATACTTGTCACTTCTTGTAAGAAATCCAGACAGGGTCGGCTACTTCCAGAAATACTTATTGAAACAGCCAGTGGGGTCTGTCCTTCATAGTTCCTTGTGTTAGTGTCTGCTCCGTAATTATACAACATTTGTGCACAAAGCACATCATCTCTAAGAGCAGACAAGTGTAAGGGTGTCTGTCCATCTTCCAAGCGACCCAAGTTTGTATCCGCCCCTCTCTGAAGGAACATTCGGCAGTAAGAGTGATTGCTTTTGATCACAGCGTATCGTAACAGGAAACCATTTTGAATGTCGATGTTGGCATTGTGATCCAGAAGGATTTTCACACAGCTTGACCTCTCTCGGATAATGGCCAGCTGAAGTGGTGTAGTACCTTTATCACTGAGTGGATCAACCTCGGCCTTGAACTCCAACAGGAGCCTCACAAATGAGTCTCTGCCATAGTGGGCTGCTACATGGAGGGGAGTCCAACCATCGTTGCTCTTTGCATTAATAATGTCACTTCTATATTCAGATTCCAACATCAAGCGTGCAATCCTCGCTCGGCCATGCATGGCTGCATAATGCAGAGCAGTGAAGCCTCCAATTAAGTCCTTAACTGTGGGATCAGCTGAAGTTAAAATAAAATTAAAGAATAATTAGAAGGCATTACAGTAATCCAGTGCTGCAAGAAAAGAAATAATCAAAGGGTTGAGTGTTAAGTCTTTTCAGGCATAGCATGACAGGATTATTTCGTACTTCAAACTAACTCTTGCTTTCAAGAACATGCTATTTTTAAGAAAAATTTAAATTATATTTAAGAAAGTTACACACAAAAAAACCCCTTTTTCTTTTATATACATATGTTTCCATTTGACAAATACTTCTCCGCATCTTCCTAGCACTCTTAGGCTAATTACTCAAATTTCTGTCCATCCAGTTTTCCTCCAGCTCTACAATATTACATTTCTCTCTTAACGTTCAACTTTGTTTTATTTTCCCTTGCGTTGCTTCTTGGTCTTAAAAAGAAGCATGTGTAGAAACATCTGCTGTCCCAAACTGCGGATGTTTTGTGGTCTGGCAGCATTGTATTGTTTTTAGGGTGTAATACTGCATTAGGTAAAATGTGGTCTGCAGGATTTCCAAAGCATGTAAGATATATGTTATTCTAGATTATCTTGATAAAGTCTGTTTTTACAGATGATGAATCTGTTCTGAATTTATAGTTCTATGAAAATTTCAGATTTTACAAGAATGTAAGCGAATCACGTATGGAAAGAGTCAGGGAAAAAACATCAGTGCAGAATACAAGTGATTACACAGAGACTTTTACCCCCCCCAGCACAAAAACTCAGTTTCATTTATGAACTTTAAAATTAAAATAATCAAATCAATTTACTTCATTTCCTCAGCACACCCAAACTTGTAAAGCAAGTGCCTATTTCATGTACCAAATTAATTACCAAAGAAAAGATGCCTGCCTCATCACCTCACCTAGAGAACAAGCCAAGGCTGTGAGGTTTCTCCTTCCACCACATGCTGCCTGTTGGATGCTAAAAGGTACAAACTCCTGTATGGAAGTTTGAGGCACTTTCCTAAGTTTTCCAGCTGGTAAAAAGAGAGATAGTGCCTGCACAAGATACTAGTCTTAAGCTGACATGTTCTCAACATTCCTGTGTATCTATAGAAACAACTGCTGGGGTCTGTCCTTCACAGTTACCTGGGCACAAAGCACATCATCAGTAAGAGCAGCCAAGTGTAAGGGTGTCTGTCCACCTTCCATACCCTTGACAGCCCCATCCTTGCATCCTGGCATGCAGAATTCTCTCTCATTTCCTTGCCTATACATACCATGTTTAGAAGGAAAGCAGCAGTCTTGAGAGGGTGGGAAAAAGAGTAGGATATTGTGAGCACGGGTTTAAAACAAACTTGGCTGAAGGTTACAAACACCCAGTGCTCACACACACTGCTTAAGAGGAGCTCTTGCTCTCCTGTACCATGTAGAAAGGGTAGTTTTCTGCTCAGCTGCCATCACACTCAAACAGGAGGAGGAAGAGGGTGGGAGACACCCATCTTCATCTCAAAATTCAGACCTGCTATAAGTTCAGAATACAATATATATTGCAAGCTAGTTTAGTCTGAATGCATCTGAACCCACAAAGGTGCTAACATAAAACAACAGGCTTCTCAATATGGACCTACTGTGACCATATCCAGATAACACACCAAGATAGACATCATACCAAAATAAAAGGACTGGCAAGAGTACAGAATACAGCTGCAAAGGTAATCCAGCAACTTCAAGGTTCTTTTTTTTTAATGCAAAGACCGAGGTGAGGAAGACAAACAAACAGAAATCCAACATACAAACTAATGCAGCCTGACTACACAGAGAAATAAACCATGGGAACTGCCTCTAGTGTATAGAATAGGAACCTAGAAATAACAACAGAAATGCTAAGGAACTTTAGTAGTGACAGCCTTCCTTGTCTTCTATAAAAAGCAGAAGTTTCAGCACCCTGTAAAGTTACCTGCGTTAAAGTAATGGATGAAGCATCCACAGGTTGGCAGGAAAATGAAGTCAGTGACTGAGTAGGTGGTTCCTGACCTGCACTCTGATGATGTCCAAACTACAGCAGAGAATCAGTACAACCCATCAAGTCACTAAAGACAGATAATCTTTCAAAGTGGTGTTTGCTGCTCCCAGGATCTTTCTTCGCACTGCTCAGACTATTCTACATTATCTCCCGACAGCTGATAAAGTGAGAAGCATACGCATGCAAAGGGATGATACATTTGGAGAGGGAGAATTAAGGAGAAAGATGGACATAATGGAAAAGAGACATTGCTTTTTACCATTCAAGCGAACCAATAAAACCCCAACCCTAAGTCATGCAAGAGTAGTATCTCAACAAGAAGAGGAAAATAAGCCTCTCAGTTGGGCAAGCAAGAAACACAAACAACTAACAGCCCAAAGTGAACCCAACAGGAAAACCTCATGATAAATATATTGTAATTCCCGTTAAGGTCCTTTCCAACCCTCACTATTCTATGACTCTATGATAGGCTTTTAGGAAGCTAATAGTACCAGTCTCCCCCTTGATTAGGGAAACAACTTTAACCGAGCAAAAAGTCTGTTGCTGTTCAGTCAATGTTTTGCTGCCATCTCCCGGAGAACTTTTGAACTTCACAAGGGTTTTTAGCAGAACTTGGACCTGAATTACGTTGCATACACGTTAGTAAAATACATGCTACAGAGGTGATGCTGCCTTAAGAACTTTAGTTGTTGTCAGGGATTTTGTTTTATAAAAGGCTTTGGCACTGGTATCATGGTGTGAAGTACCTTTCTCCCCCTGGAACATAAGGTAGAAATAAATTGTGAATGATTTCTCAGCTTATCTTTAAGAATCTGCAGGGGGTATAAAAAAAGTTCCTGGTACAAGCATATTTAACTAGGAAGGGATGAAGTCAGCACTTGCCAACATTTTCTTTACCTTGCCTCCATTCTGTTAAACAATTATTTCTTTTCAAGTTTCCCATTACTTTGGGGAAAGCAGAATCTAGAAACGTAAGTAACTGCATTTGGTAATTTCTAATGTTCTTAAATGTACGGCATAATACAATGGCATTGTACTATGCCTTAAACCCAGCCGGTAACTCAGAACCACGCAGCCACTCGCTCACTCCCCCCTTCTTCTCCACCCTACTTCCAGAGGGATGGGGAGGAGAACTGGAAGAATGTAACTCCCACAGGTTGAGATAAGAACAGTCCAGTAACTAAGGTGTAACACAAACCCACTGCTTACCACCAATAATAATAATGATAAAGGAAATAACAAGGGGAAAGAATACAACCGCTCACCACCCACCAACCGATACCCAGCCCGACCTGAGCAGTGATCTAGCCCTTTCGGGTAACTGCCCCCAGTTTATACACTGGGCACAACATGCTGTGGTATGGAATATCTCTTTTTGCATCAGGTGTCCTGTTCGCTTCCTCCCAGCTTCCCCTCCTCCCTGGCAGAGCATGAGACTCAGAAAGTCCTTGATCAGAGTAAACATTACTGAGCAACAACTAAAAACATCGGTGTTATCAGCGCTGTTCTCAGGCTGACAGTCAAAAACACAGCACTGCACCAGATACTAAGGAGAAAAATGACTGCTGCTGCTTAACCCAGGACAGGCATAAACCTTGAACTGCTCATCAAGGGTACCAAGTAACTGCTCAAGCTCACCTGAGATTGAAAATTTGCAAAACTGATATCCAGATTACGTTATTTCATGTTAAAGTCTAGCACCTAAACTAGTCATTTAAACTCTGCTGTTAATGAAACTCTTTTTTAATACTGTAGCCTAAAGGACACATACATTCTTAAACAAGAGTCTGATATTTTAGAGTTTCAACTTACAGCTCAGTGGGACAATTTCCTTACTTACTTGATGCCTTCTTTAGATCACTATCACAGCATCATCTGGGAAGCCAAGAAAGCAATGCTTCTGGCTTCATAAAGTACTTCTATTATTTCAAGCTTACTTCTCCCAACTAGGGCTTAATTCTGACCACAAGACTTAGAAACATGACTACTTATAGCTTCTGGTTTGAATTTTCTAGGACAACATTGATACAAAGGCCTCCAGGAAAGCATTGCTGTTCAGACACACAAACACTTTATGAGCTGATTTAGGGGGATGAACATTTGGCATTCTCTAGTTTCTCCTGGATTCTGCATGACCTTACTAAGATTTAGATACCTTGCAGCCAAGACTGAAAACAAACAAACATGTCTGTTTGGCTACTCCTGTTACTCTTCAATTTCTAGGAGCTTTAGTGAATCATTTCTTCACTTTAATATGAGTAAACAGAGTTAATCCAAGTCAAGTAACCACCTTAATATGAGTAATTGTTCTGCTTCATTAGTACTGAGAAGACACTGCCAAGGGACAGCTAACTACACGCTTTCAAGACTTTAGCTCATTGTAATGTTAACAGTGGTGATTGGTTAGTAATAAAATACAGTTCTTGTCCAGTGTTAGATCATGTGTCCCTATGTCATTTTGAAAATAAAAAGCACACTAAAGAGAAAAAAGGCTTGTTATGCAAAAATCCAGCATTACTGGAAACTACACTCCTTATTTTGTGTTGCTTTCCTGGTGAGCTTTGTGATTTTAGACTGTTTCTATGGATGGAAAGAGCTGGAAAGAGCCATCTTCATAGAATCTTCACTTTATTAAAGTAAGACAAATACATAAAGTCAAATTCACTATTTTTCATGAAAATAAAGTTTCTCTGTGATTCTGATCAACTTCCTGCCTTCCATCACTTGCTAAAGAATATTTATTATCTGACCTATTACCTCTGTATCTAGTTGATATTTCTGCTGGCTTCATCCTTTACTCTGGACTGGCTTTTTAATGCATTTTCCCCATATATATGTGTCTCCTCACTCAGCAGATAATAAAAAGCTTCCTCCTGTTCCACCACCTCCACTCAAATCATCCAATCTGCGTGCACAACACTGTCCCTCTGGCTCTTTTCTTTGCTGGTGAGCAATGATGGAAGAGAATTAAAAAACCAAAAGCAGAAGGCAGCCAGGTCATAACTCCGTAAGAAGCTACCTTTTATTTCCAGGTCAGTGATCAGATTTCTTCTCAGCTTTTATTAGCCAAACTTCATCTCTGTCCCACTACCACACAAGACTACATCAGTAGTCTTACAGCATCTCAAATCAGAGGCACAGCACTCTACCTTCAGCAACAGCCCAGTGTGGTTTTCTCATTCCTGTATTATGAATGTATTTCCAGCTCTGCTAAGCTTCATCATTCCTCTAGACAGCCACAGCTATCACCAGTTGGCCCTTCCTTCCCACCAACATCTCAGTTCCCTCTTCCCTCCAGAACTTCATCCACTCCCTCTCACTACCTTATTACTAATATACATAGGTAGTTCAATGCTCTGTTTACCGTAAGAGACACACCAGAAAACTACTTTTTCCTTCACACCAATATCATTTTGGTCCACAGGGATTAAGCACCAACATCAAAATAATCCACTTCTTGAGAAAAAGGTGAAGACTGTGTGAAGAAAGGTAGACACAAACCTTCCACTAATGAGGCAAGCATGATTTACTCTGCTTTTAAGAGTCAGCTCATTTGTGACATTAGCATGTTTTAAATACTCATTATCTTTTATGCCTCTGTGTTGAGGTAAAACAAGGCAAGGCATAAAACAGTGCCAATTTTCTGAAGCAAGGCTCAGTACAGGAAAGCTGCTGTAGATGACTAACCCTCACACTATTTGTTACTCAACTTTCTAGTCCTTGTGATTAAATGCTAGACTCCTTCCAGAATAAGAGCTTTTCATTAGAGGCAGTTTTCAGAAGGCATCAGATTCAGCTGGTAGTTCATATAGGAAAGAGTAACAACAAAAATGAAAACAAGACACCGCACCAGCAGCTATTCAATACCAAAACCTATACAATGAAAATACATAGGAACACATGAGGGTGTGTTTGTTTCAGATCATCAAGTTCACAGAGCTAAAACCAACATATTCCTAGCCTTATAGCCTAAGAATTTTGAATTATCAAAGAGAAGGCTTGAGATTATCCACATTTATTATATATATATACACTAAAAAGTAGGATTTTAAGTTAGCTATTTGTGAAGTTTAGTAGCTTTTTCCTCTCTTGAATAAAGACATGAGGGTTTGGCAAAACTATGTGGTTAGAATCTGTAGCAGGCATATCAAGAGGGCCCAGTAGTTCAGGCTGTATTTTACTACTTCTCTTAAGGAATATACCACTAATTGTGCAAATAACACAGCTCGTTAATGCCATTCATTTTTAAGGGTGATCCATGTATCTCACAAATACTGTGACACATAAGGAGCCCATATGTCCTCAGATATGTAAAGCATCAAAAAGGGAATTTCAGTTGTCTTGGGACCAAGCCCATAATAATTAATTTGATAAGAACAGCACTGGAACAAAGGATGCTGTTCTTTAAGAGGACTCAGCAGAATCTGGAGAACATCTGATTTGTACTTTTCCTCTCCAGTACCACATTAAAAGGTTAAAACCCATCAATTTCTACAGCTTTACGTGGCCTTGAAAGAAGATACAGCAAAAAGAATTTCTCACTGGCAATAATCATCACCCAAGAGAGTATATCACTTCAACCAACCAAACTCAAATCAGTTCAGATGGATGCAGGAAAGATGTATACTCAACTGGACTAGCTGACACCAAAGTCCCTGCACAGAGTACTGTTTTCAAAAAGCTTAGCAGACTCTTAAAGCTTATAGAGAAATTCAGTCTTTAATGCTACTTGCTTGAGAATTACAAAGCAAACCTCCCTAAAATTCCAACCCAAGGACCTGCTGCCCTCCAACAGAGGAAGAACAGAATCTTTTCTATCAAAGAAGAAAAGCCTCTACACAACTTACCTCCATGCTCAAGAAAAACCCGGACACATCTCTCTTTCCCTCTTGCTGCAGAGAAATGAAGCAAGGTCCAGCCATTGGCATCTCGACCATTAGGAGAATATCCTTGCTCCAACATCTTGCGCACGGTGTGAACATCGCCAGCAGCAACTGCAGCCTGAATCTGCAACTCTTCCTGTAGTTCAGGGTTTCTCCGACAGTGATGGTGTAACATCCTAGCTGAATCTGGCTTTTACAGAGGCGTCATGAGGTCACACTAGTCACCTTGGATCAATATAAAGCAGGAATAAATTAGGAGTGAGACAGGGAAGAGATATCTAGGAAAAAAAGTCAGTGCTAAGGAAAAACAATGCTAAGATTTACAATCCATATGCAAAGTCATCTTATATATAAAATAAAAACCAAACCACCTCACTGTTGCTAACCAAATCATAGGACACGGTTCACATCACTGGCTGCAAAAGAAAAGGGCACTTACGCATTATAAATAGTAAACATTTTCTTCAAAAATGACAGCATTAAACGAGAGTCCAGAATTAAAGCTCCTGAACAACAAGGACAATGGAAAATCACCCGAAACCAATGTTCATTTAAATATCACAACATGGTTAATAACGCTAACTCCAGAGACAATGGGTGATCTAAACTGTTGCATGAAACAGCACTGCATTGCAAGAGCAACTGAACTGTGGTATTTATTTGTTTCGAGATACGTATCATCTCTAAGGTTCAGTGAAAATATTTTCATCTTACTAATATAATCTTTTCCTGTGACCTATAGCACATGAGTATTAGTAATACTAATGTTCAAACTGAAAACTAATTATTCTACACACACACACACACCCCCCTTCTTCTCCCTCTTTTTTAATTAGAGTGCACTGTCTGTGTTTTGGCTTGTTGACTTTAATAGTACATAAAGACTGCAAAGAACTTCTATATTCTAGAAATCAAAAACAAATATGATAATATGAGAGCTCAAAACACATAAGTGCAGTTAATATCGGCCTGTCAAACACCATGAGAACATACACCAGAACAATTCAATTTATAATTACCTTGATACGTATATGAGAGAGCTGGGCCAACAGGCTATCCAAAATAGCCACTGTAAAAGAGCTTAGATCCAAGCATACATTGGGAAAGAAAAAAATACTAAACTCCATGCTCCATTTGAAAAGTCCCTTTCTGCAGTTGTACCTGCTACCCACCTGGGGACAAGCTAAAAAATACAGGTATTTAGGAATTCTTCCACAGTACACAAAGTCTGTTAAGTGTCTATATTTTCACGTATCTTATGTATGATATCCCATTAAGAGGTATTCCTAGAATGGAAAGGAGTGTCAGGAAAGAAAAAGAGGATAAAAGCAAGGTATAAGAAAAGTAATGCTGAGCAATAAGAGCCTCAGAAAATATTCAAACACTGTTGCAGTGGATATTAACACGGAACTAGAAGATGAAAAAGCAAAAGAAAAATGTATTTAAACTCCTGTAAAGTTAAGCAGGATTAAAGCACAAGGTAAAGTTCTAAAGACAAGAGTGAATTTTAAACAATCTTGTTGTATTCAGATGTCAACCCACATCATCACCTAAACCTTCTTTTATGTAAGTATCACAAGGGTTTCCAGAGCCTCCTGATTCATAGGTCATCCAGAAGACACTGCAATCAACTCCCCATACCCCACTGGACACTGGCTCTCCTGTGATGCAGATATACACCCAGACAAGTGAAAAGTGAAAACATCAATCACTGCCATCTTTCCAGATGAAGGCATAGGTATCTATTCACTCTTCTATAGCCTAGTTGTGCCCACTGCAAAGAAGTTATTTATCTGCTTCTTGGAGAGATAAAAACTTGCAATTAACAGGTAGCTACAATGACCCTAAGTAGATTGCAAATACAGAAATTACGTGCAGCAAATGCTTGTCTTTGACATTTATAAATGCTTCAACTTACCATGTATGGCAACAATCACTAGTTCAGCACAGGGCTATGAAGGAAGAGTTTTTAGCTTGATAGGTTATACGTGGCTTAGGAACTGGCTTTGTTTTGTTTTATAGTATAAACTCCATTATCTGACACTGGAAGCAAAGGGGATTAACAATCCGGCAACCGCTAACTCAATAGTTCAGCTTTCACAGCACAGTCCAAAAATCAAACTTGGTTAATCTGATGACAATGGAAGTATTTCTATTAACTCTAATAAGCTTTTGCTAAGCTCTTTTTCTGAACTCCAATTAGCACTTTAGAACTTGCTCACCTATAAGACAGCGAGCTTGACTTCATTCTGCATCACACCACTAACAGTAATGTTAATGGATTTCCAACTACAAGAGCAAGATCTTTCTTTGGATTCACAGGTGAAAACTGATTGAATCTAGCTGGTGATAAGTCAAGAGGAAAGCCCTAAAAAAATAAAGTGAAAAATCAGCATGCCCCTTTAGCCTTACTTTCTCAATGTGTACAAAAACAAGAGAGGAAAACTGATCAAAAGTTGATAGAAACTAACTTTCTACAGCCATTTTTACAGTCCCTTCTTGTAAAGGACTAATACTTACAAGATCTCATGTGATCTTGAAAATTAAGGTCAAACTAATTGCTCAGAATGGTACAGGAAAGAGATAGGATGACTAAACAGAAGAAGCAAAAAGGAGTTTCTCATTGAAGGGGCCAGCAGCATTCCCCCCTGCAACTATCTATGAAGACAGTCGGTTAAGAAAAAGCAAAGCTCTTTATATCACACTTCTCAGCTGGTGGGTATATTTGTAATGCAGCATTATAAAAAGTTGGCACTGGCCCCATATGTTGCATGTGACTAGCAGAGCTTATTCAAATTAGCTAGTACTAAAGTACATAAGTATTAAAACATACAAAGCAGAAGACAAAGTCAGGCATAAAAGGCAGCTCCTTTTATCACCTGCACAGTTCCTGTAAATATCTACTCTTCTATCTCACCTCTATGGCAGACAAAGAAATTTAAATCACAAGCCTACTTAACTGTACCATTCAAGGTTTCGGGATAGCTCTAGGTACACACCAGCTTTGAAAACATTTCCACTTCTGCTCCATGGATCATTTAAAATTCCTGTTTGCAAATCCTCATTTACAGCATCAATCTTTGAAGGAGGAAAGGAAGACTACTGGAAGTCATTAGCCATTTGGCATTTAATATTTAATGTTTTGCAACTGTAATCAATCTCATTCAGAACACGGTATGCATTTGGATTGCTACATAGAGGTTTTCTTCATGCAAGTAAAAGAATTAAATCAAGCAGAAGGGGGTGAAAATGTACCTATACGTTCTTGGTTATAATGATCATACAGTGCCATGAAAATGGACGACAACACCAACTACTTAATTGATTTTGCCAGTACAACAGGATAGATTCAATGTGTTCCTGAATTACCTTATATGAGGTTGCTACTCTTTGATGGATGTCCCACTCGTCATTGTCTTCACTATTCATAATCTTGTGTGCCCATGTGTGTCAAACAACCTGCTGCCCCTTAAAAGAAATGGTATTTCTTATTAGTTGCAAAGAGTAAAAGCGAGAGGTTTTTACTTACTTTTACTTTGTGCCTGTGCTAGAATGCCACATTTTAATGCAGTTATGCCAGAAAAAGCCCTGAAGTGTGTTTTCTTTCATTACCAAACAGTCCTTCAGAGGTTGGAGCGGGGAGAGTCTGCTTCTGCCAGATGAGAAAAAGGCTAGAGAATATTTTGTGCAAGACAAGAGAAAGGAGAGATGTGCTTCTTCTCTGGAGTAAACCTTGAGTAAAAGGTCTAAGCTCTTCTCCAAGGATTATGTGTATCTGCTGCTGCCATGAAACAAAAATGGATGCAAAGGTCACTGTAGGTATTTCTGCCCAACCGTTCAATGCCTCCCTGCGGGAGCCAGATGCCAGGAAAAACCTTCAGAATCCATTTAGTTCCTTCCCAACCCATTTTTGTGGGCTTTTTTTGTTTGTTTGTGGGAGTTTTGTGGTTTGTTGGGTTTTGTTTTCTTTTTTAAACCTCCATCCATCTGTGCTTCCCTATCTAATGAATGAAACCTGATAGCACAGAGCATTGACTACTCCATCCTTCAACTGGCCTTGTAGTGCCACCAGTTGTGTCTCCCTCACGTAACAGATCAGGCTAACAGACATTTCACAAACAGGTAAAGATACCTTCACAACACAAGCAATACCACCTCAGAAATCTTCACCCTTTTCATATATAAGAACTAGAATCAAACTTTACTCAACACTAGTTACAATCCCTACCCAGTTTCCTCCTCCAGACTAGCCCTCCTTATCCCCCTTCTTCATCATCTGCAGTTAACAGGATCAGCCCCAATGCTTGACCATTTCCCACAGCACTGTCGAGAGCCCGTACTCATCGATGTTACTTCATTAATTCTTTGTACACCTCTGTCTGACCTTTTGGTCACTCTGGCTGCAAGATTCTCTCGACAGGATCCCTTACCACGTGCAAGCACTGCAACAGTATTATAAATAATAAAAGCATTAATTACTTCATTGTATAGCAGGGCACCCAAAACCAGCTGTGACTTGTTTTTCCTGCAAATGAACTGCACCAGAACAATTACATGAACTGTGCAGCTTTTAGCTTAACTTCAAATTCCTGTCGCTTAATGCAACATAAAATCTTGCTTCTCCAATGATAGCTCAGAAGAGAAGGATGAAAAAAACAAGCTCTCTTCATCCCTCTTATGCACATTTTCCAAGAGCTTTGCTTCCCAAGATAAAACATACAAGGTCTGCAGATATGCTCACAGCCCTGCACAAAACTGCACTGCCATGACCTAATTTGATCACATTTCTAGCCTTGTTTTTTTGCATAGATGATCAGTCGTTAGTTCACCTTTCCCCCCCCCCATTTTTGCATGATTTTCACTTTAAAACCCACACATTTTTTATTAGCTAATGCAAATTAGAATTGCACTGACTTCACAGACTACAGACAAGGTAACAGATTGCTCCACTAAAAAAGTAACAAGCTTCTTTCCCCCCCAAAGGAAAATTAGCTGCATATGGCAAGAGTAAGATCTGCAACTTTAATAAAAAGAAGTCATATTTAGTTAAAGTAAAGCTCACTTACTCAATGACTTAAAGTTTGCCTAAAATACTAATAATTACAGTAGAAGTAGCACACTAAATAAAAACTAAGATAAACATCTTCATTACCTATTGATAATGTCTCATGTTGTCAAAGAGATCTTAGACTTTCCTACATCAATGTGTCACTTCATTAAAGTCATTGCAAACATCATGTGGAAAATTAATTCTGACAGACGTATATAGTTACTGTAAAGAAAATTCAAGGTCGGTACTAAAAGCAAGACCTGCTAATACAGTATTTTGTACATTCTTATGGCCTAACAGATAGACCTGATTCCTAAACCCTAGAATTACACATCTAAGAGCAGAAACAGGACCATAATTAGTACTGATGTTGGCATAACTCTATACCACAAGGAAAGCGTACCATTACACATGACATTTAAAATCCAGCATAGACCTAACCAGTGTAGGTCCTAGCTGTCTGTGGTTAAAGTATTCCAAGACATTTAAATCAAATAAGATTAAAAAAGGATAATCACATTAGCATTCATTATTCTCACAACCCACTTCTCCCACCCATTTCAAAACTCAATGTGTTTGTACTTAAATGGCATTTTAAAAATGGTCAGTATGTGTTTGACAAAACCTAAATGCAACTATCATCTTCATCTGTCACTCAACTTCCTATTTCAGGAGCTCTCCAGACAAGAAAGTAAGGCAACAATCATTATTTGTGTTCTCATATCACAATCAAAGTTTGCAAATAACATGTGAAATATTAAAATTTCACAGAGCCTTATAATCCTGAATACATTTTCTTCTATATGTTCTATGCTACATCCCAGACAGACATCAAGTGAGGTAACCCAAGTGGCCAGGATAAAAATCACCAACCAACACATGCGAATTGCTGGGTCTGAACAGCAATGGGTTAACAGAGCATGAATCCCCAACCTCACAGAGGAACTGCTACTTCAAAGGAAGGAAGCCTTCACTCTTCATAAGTGGTCATTAAAAGTTACACACTTCTCATCAGAGCTTCTGTTAATTCCATCTCGTAGCATGGACATACTACATTTAAAATAACTAGCTAATCTACAAGTCCTCCATCAACTTCAGGTGTTGATAGCACTGGACGATGCTGCCTAGTGGTGCTATACACTCATAAGCAGCTGCTGTATTGTTAGGTTCTGCAAGGGGCTCAAACTGAAGTACAGGGGTATCATTTTACCAACTATTACCCATTTCACAGAGGGGCTGTGGGCTCTGACTTTTGGGCCTGATGGAGAAGTAGTGAAATCGCCCAGCTCAAATAACTTCAGGTATGCAAACAGGCATGCACAAGAGACCTCACCTTCAGAAAGCACCAGTACCACATCAACTATTAACTATCCTCAAGATTCCCACCCACAGGCTAGCAACCTTAACAAGCAGAGCCCAGTGAAGAAATACTGCAAATCATTCCAGATCAAGGACCTCATCAATGCCAGTGCTACAGCAAGGCCTTACAAATGTTTTTTCAGTACAGATTGCTGCATCAGTGTCACACAGCCACAAGTCTCCCTAAAGACTGGCATTAACAAACTGCAAGGAGCTTGTGCTCTGCAGCATGCTTGGAGATCCTCTGGTACCAAACACCAAATAAAACCTCTCTTCTAACTTACAGTGGTGCTGTTACTAAGTTTTAAACAAGTAAAAGTCAGATGAAAGCCTGGCATTAAAAGTAAATAATAATTCGTAATAAGTGTTAATGTATAAGATCTATGTATTTTAACATGACTTGCTGATATTAAAGAATCCAAACACCAATATTTCATAGAATGACTGCAGCAGAGAACAATGGCTAGTTCAAACCACATTAAAGCAGTCACTTGAGCCCTAACACTCACAGCATAGCTGAAGAATAAAATGAGTGCCGCTTACAAAGATTGTTTCATTCAACCACCTCTAGAAAACTTTTATTTTCCCTGTATTTCTTTTTAATATAGTCTAAAAGAATCCAAGTAGACAAAATTCATTGGATGGCTTCAGTGGATAAAGCAAGTTTTTCATTGTGATAGTATCATTCTGTAAGCAAATGCTGGAATAACAGAAAACAGCCTCTCAGACAGCACATTTCCTTTAAGGGTTTAGAATTCACAATAAGGCAAAACAAACCTAAAATGAGTATATAGCCTGAAGAGAGAAAAAAATAGGATGCACAACTTTATCTAGGGGGGGCTAGCTATACTTGCAATAGGCTGCATTCTTTACAGAACAGGATTTCAATGTTTTTCTCTGTTCCTTGTTTTGACCACGTGCAACTTTCTGACAGAAGCCAATCCCCTGATTCCTATAAACTCAAATCCAGCCTCTTCATCTGAACCAAACTTTGCTGCAGCGGCATTTCACGTTAAGAATGAGCTTCACAAATCCAATGAAAACTTACATTTCCCTCCATGAATAAATCCCAAAGATCTTGCGACTTATCAGCACCAAGAGGTGTCCTGTTAGAGTAGCTACATTAATGCAAGGCCCAACGTTAGATGGATTGTAAAGAGGGTGTTATAATAAACCAACTTTGGATGAACTAATACACATTTATCTTGCCTACTAGCAAAAAATCCCTCCTGCAATCACACTCGGCATGTTCCCATGTCCACATGTTCCACTGTGAAGTGTGGTTTTGCAGTATGCTATCAAAACAACATAGAATGTTTCTTCCCTGTACTTTCAAATATCCCAGAATTCGTTGCACTTGTATTACACAGGGATTTGCTATTTAAACTTTGACATGTAGCATGTAAACATGCTTTTTATCATAGGCTAAAGACACCTGCACATGAAAATTGACCCACCCTTGACCACAATTGTTGGCAACAGGTACTGCTTTTCCCCCACAACTAATGCTAAAAAACAATTGATTGCTGACAATGAAAAACACTCTGGTACAGTTAATGACATCTCTGAAAACACAACAGAGACCAAAGGGACCTACATAGAGGATATATTTACCGAAATAACAAACTCATCTACATTTGAAAGATTAGAATGAATTCAAGACAGACTCTGTTGACAGAACATGCACAAACTCCATTATTTGGGGCACACAAACAGTAGGATGCATTAAAAGGCTGACTGACATCATTCACCCCCCACTCTCTCCCCTTGTGAGCCCATCTCTTCATCTCTCCACTTAAAACAAGCAATTCTTCCTACAAACTGCTCTTCCCCTGCAAGCAAGCCTTCCTCCTACCAGCAGGATTGTTTTCGATGACTCCTTTCCTTTTTATTCTTAAGCAGCTAACAGCATTATCTTCTCCTGTGATCTCAACCCCAAAAATAAGTCGTTGTAAACAAACACCATCCAATTAAATGGATTTCAATTTTTGCAGCTCCATTACAGTACAATACCGAAAAAGAGACCCACACAAAGTCAGGTAGGACTAAACCAACATAATGCAATTACCATGACCTACTCCAATGAAGATTTTGGAATCAGAGCAGAAGCAAATCCTGTGTTGCACCCATAAATCTGTGAATAGGCCTTAAGAAAAGGCCCTTTTAACCAGTGCAGAGTGAAGTAATTTTAAGTGACATTGCTGAGATGAGGAGACACAAAGACCCATTAAGTAGCAATTCATAAGCAAAATAATGTTTGCAGATTAAATTTAGAAAATGACAAAGCGTTACAAGAAGAAAGAGGAACCCTACTTCAAAAGAGCTTCAGCGCTTTCAAACTCCTAAAGGTCAATAGCAAGTAGGTTTTATGAGAACAAAGAAATCCACTGCTACCTATTCAAATCCATCAAAACACAACGAGAGGGCCAAACTATGTGTCTAGGATGATCCCAAGAGTCTATATGAATGTTCACCTTTCTGTGGTGTTTTTGAACGCTGGTTCCTCACTTCTGTCTTATTTTGTTCCTTGGAGTCACAGTTTTAAATTCTCCTTTAAGGCAGCTCCAATCTAAAAAAGAAAAAATAAAAGTTGAACTGAGCCACACAATGACATAAAAGAAAGAAACAGAGAATGAAAATGGTTAATACCAAAGCAAAAGCAGGTCAAAATAGGAACAGCCTTCAAGAAATTAAGAAGGAAAGGGTTATTCCTCTAAATTAAGACCTCAACTCGACAGAAGGGCACTCTCGGGGGTACAAAGGAGTTGGAAGGGCATTAACTACGGGCCCACTACCCTGTCAAGCCAGCTCCTCAGGGGAACCGAAGTAAAAGATAAGAACTAAAGAATGGGACAGGAAGTAACCCAGAAAGGAGAGCTACTGGGAAATGAAAACCGTTCCCTTGCAGGAGCTCATGCTTCAGGAACCGTCAAGCCCGCACACGCACATACAAAAAGCCGACCAAGCCCCGGCGCAGAGTCCAACAGCTCGGCGGCGGGAGGGCCCAGGGGAAGCTGCGGACGCGCTCCGAAGGGGCCCTGGGCTCCCCTCTGCCCTCACCGTCAGAGAACCCCGGTCCGCGGGCAGCCCCTGGAGCGCAGCGGCGGCCGGGTGGCCCGGAGCCTGCCTGCCTTCCCCCCGCGGCCCGGGCGGGCAGAGCGGCGAGGAGCTGGGCACCCCTCCACAGCGGGGGGCGGCGGGGAAGCCCCTCACAGCCCGTCGAGGGGGAGCGGGGAGGAGCAGGCCGGCGGCGAGCCCCGCCGGAGGGACTGCCCGGGGCGGCGGCGGGGAGGCTCCGCGGCGGGCCATAGGGTCGCGCCCCCTTCCTTCCTCCCCCCCGTCCCCGTGAGGGAGGCAGCGGGCAGACGGGGCTCGCCGCCCGCGGCCGTTACCTGTGTGTCGCCGGGGGGAGCGGGCGGCGCGGCCCCGTGCGCAGCCGCCCCCCGCGCTGGTGGTGCGGCGGCGGGCGGGGGCAGCGGCGGGGCCGGCCGCGGGCGGGGGCCGAGCCGTGTGGGGACACTTTGCACCGAGCCGCCCCCCGCCGCTCGCACCGGGGTCAGCGGGCAGGGACTGACCTCCGCCGCAGCCAATCCGCTGCCGCCGCGCTGGGACCGCCCACAACCGCGAGCCGCCGACACGTCTGATTGGACTCCGGGCTGACGGCGGCTCCGCCTATTGCTCTGCCCCCTTGCCGTAAAGCTGCGGGGGAGGAGGGGGAAGGGTTTTGCGACAGGGGCGTGGAACTGGCTGCTGCGGCTCCGGCGTTTTGGCGGAGAGTTGAGCTTTACGGCTCCCGGTCTGCCGGGGGCGGGTGAGTCGCGGTGGTTGCCTAGCAGCGGTTGCCTAGCGACGGGACGGCGAGGGGAGGGGCCCGTCGGCGCGGCGGCTCGGGGTGGCTAAGCGGGGCCGCGGGCTTCCAGAGGAAGGGGGGGGAAAGGGGCGGAGTTTCTGCGGCGGGCGGGCTGAGGGGAAGCGGGGCTGAGGGGAGCCGGGCGGGTGGAAGGAGGTCGGGGCTGTGCTGCGTTGGTGAAGGAGCGCAGGAGGGGGCTGGAAGCTGTACAGGAGGGCCTCGGGTGGCCCTCAGGGCAGGGAGAGGGGTGTGGAGGCTGAGGGGCTTTCTGGAGGAAGGTAAGGGGGAGAGGGCCTGCAGGCCGCGGGGCGCTCTGCGCCGGTTTCGGGGCAGTGCTACACGCATCTCTTCCCTCAGTTCCTTGTCCGGCTGAAGTATCGCTTTTAGTGAGGTTTTCCCACCAGTAACCTGTTGCTGGGGGTTCTGAAGCGCCAGTGATAGGTGCAGCTCTCCGGTGTGGCCAGATTGGGTCCCTCTAGCCTCATCTCTAGTGGCTAACGATGCTCAACAGAAGAGCAGGTAAAGCACCTGGCATGCTTAGGTTATCAGTTAACAGGCAGTGGGCAGCTCGCAGCCTTTGGAAGGAAATGACACTATTTTAGAGGTGTTACAGTATTTCAGCACTGAGCAAAAGCATATTCTTTCTTGAAAGGTGAGCATACGAAGTCATTGCAGGTACGAGTAGCCCAAAGTATGTTTTATTTCTTAGATGTTCAACAATTCCACTATGAGGAGACCCAAAGCCTTCAGACTCCAACCCAAAAGTTGTGGGCTGTGGTTTCATTTTGCTTTATCTGATTTAATTTTTTAATGAGAATAGGGTGGGTTTTTTGGCTAGTTTGTTTTCTCCCAGTTGTTACTTATGCAATTAACATTTAATAGGATGTATAACAGGGAAAGAGTAATACAGGGACTTGACAATAGCTTTCTCAATCATGCCTCATTACTAATGTCTCTGAGTAATTATGTGTCACTATAAGCCACTTGTGTTAGTAAAATGTGGTATCAACAGTGTTAGTCCATTCAAATCAATGCTTTCTAGGACTTCGTGCTAAATTAAGTACCCCATACAATAGAAATATACATATTTTATAACTTTATAACTTTGATTTAGGATATTCTGGACGCATTTGCAACCACTTGAACTTTGCTTGGTTTATGATGGTCTTTAGAAACCTTAGAAGCTTTGGCTGCCATCTGAGTTTTCATCTCCAGTTCTTTGTTTCCTTTTCCATTAAGTTTCTTCTCTCATTCTGTTTGCAGCTCTGCAGGATTTTGGTTTTGATTTTAAAGCTTAATTGAAGTAGTCATGAAAATAATGTATTACAAAATATTTAGTTGGGGTTGTTTCTTATAGTTTTCCTTTCTGTCTTTTCCCTGATCAGTCTATTTGTAAGGGTTTTAGGACTGTTTCTTACTGTTCATGCAGGAGTCTGGCACTGTGAGGCGTTACCTTAATGGGTGTTTAGATGCTGTTGTGAATAACTCAAATAAATAATACAAATAAAGGTTGGAGTTTGACGTTTCTTGTGTATGAATGCCATTGCTTTTCTTTACTCTTCATCTTTGTGCTTTTCTCTGCTTTCTGACTATGTTTGAAACAAACTTAGTCATTGTCTGACATTTTCTCCCTCTGATGGAAATTGCTTCAAAATAAGCCCCCTCTCATTTCATTTCCTTTAATGACTTCTACTCATAAGCTGTTGTCATGTGTGACTGAGACATAGCTTATAAATGTTTTTGTAAGGTGTTCTGCAAATTAACAGCATCCTATCCATGTGTTATGGCAGGATAAGAGAAAGCATGACCAATATCATGTGGCCAAGGTAAAATCCCATAGTGGATGTGCTAGAGGAGTTCTAAATCTCTTCTGCCTTAGCAACCTTGCTGTGTCGTATGATATTTGTGCATGGTGGATTTTGTTCATTTACCACGTAGGGTAATAATTCAAGTTGATCTTGAACACGGAAGTAAATGTGTCAAGATAATTTTACTTTATTAGGTATTCATTTAGGAAGAAATAAAACTCAAAGATAGGAACAATAGCCATGTAAAATATTCAGTAGTTTCTGAAGAAATTTTACGGGGTTTCAGGTCATAAATTTCCACCTCATGTAGAATTCCAAATAGATTCTGCAAGCAAAGAAGGAATTTATTGTATGAAGTATCAGATTTATTTTTAACACCTAAAATGTGGATTGTCGGAAAGGATGGGGGAAGGGTTCTTATTTCTGCTGGGTGAGAAGCGTACTCTAACATTTTGGAGTTGTCAAGTCAATCACTGCTGAATGTGTCTTTAGAAGTACCACACCAGAGTGAATTGTAGATCACTCCCTGCAGGCAACTTCTTATTCTCTAATTTTAGATTCTCTTCTGCAGGAAATACTTCCCGGTGGTGGAAGAAGTGAGGAGTCTGTGTACCTTACCGTGGTCTACCCCTAGTTCGTTATACCTTTGGGAAGCCATTTTGTCAGTGCATGCTCCAGTTGCAGTTAAAAAATCCAGTTGTAAAAATAAAGGTGTAATTCTCAGTATTTGATAGTGCTTTAAAAACTTGTGAAGAGTATAAACTGAACTAAAAAAAGCCTCATATACTGAATTTAGAGTTTCATTGTTCACTAATGTTCTGCTAAACCCCAATAATAGTTTAAAATACTTGGTGTGATGATAGATGCGGGTGTAATTGATACATAGGTGGGAAGATCTTTAGAATTTCTTACCAGCTGGAAGAACTGGTTTCTTCCATTGAAAAGAAAGGGGAAATGTAACATTTAAATAAACCCCAACTACAGACAGACAGCATCAGGAGTCTACCTGGCTGATTATGCCAGATTGAAAGATGGGGATCCTAAAAGCATGTTGGTTTTAAACAGTGAATTCGTAGTTTCAAAATAAGTTTAATAATGGTACTGTGAACTCTAAAAATGTGTGGTGTTCTTTTGTATCTTTCTAGTTATCAGTTCAGTAATAGCAAAATATTTCTTTCTAGGTAACTTAAAAGAGAAATGCCTGTTAGTGCTTCTGTTTCTCATATTGGATAAAAATAACCTCGAAGCTGATTTGCAGTGATGATGAATAATCAGTGAAGACATACAGCATTTTCTGAAATATTGAATGTTCTCATCATGAAGATCTCTCTTCTGCAGCAGATGTATAAGGACGTGCTGGTCGGCATTCCACTGGCAAAGGAAAGCCACCATTATACCTCTCTGCTTAATCTGTGTGTTGAACAGTCAGCAGAAGGAGATGAATCATGTCATCGGATGCATCTGCCATCTACTAATGGTGGTATTGGGAGCCATCAGGACACTGAGATGCCAGGTGCGGTTGTCACTACAACAGATGACGTATCAAATAGCTTTGCAAACTTGAGCTCTTCATTTTGTCCACGAGAAGTGATGCTGCTTCAGTTAACTTTGATCAAGATGATGGTTGCTAAAGCAGCCTCCCAGGAAACAGAGTTCAGTATGAGACAGAAGTACTGTGAAATCTTTGTCCTTCTTCTGAAGGAGGCAAAAATTGGCTCAAAATTGGTAAGCTTTAATAAACTTCTGGAAGATTTCTGTGAAAGGAGGTAAAAATCAAAAAGGGACATGGCTTAGATACTTTCTTTTATGTGTTTGCAGGTTTGTCTGCTCAGTAGTTGTGATCAGCTGTTATCTCACATGTCTTCAAAAAGTTTAGCTTCTCTTGTGTATTTCCAGCTGAAGGAAGAGGTGAGTGTGGCATAACTTTTCACAGCTTAAACAATGACTTAGTGGATATGTGCCTTCAAGTTTCATTTGACTCTAGAGCCAAATTTGGCACAAAAGCAGTTGCTATGTGATTACTGTAAAATCTGAAAGTTATTCTAAAGAGGCTCCTTTTGTAAGCAGATCTGCAGAGCAACATCAGAACTGCTTCTTTCCTCCATTCATTGCCTGCATGTCTGCTCTAGCTTTGAGAGGCACACCTGCAGTCTGCTGGACTCTTTTAGTCCCTTAAAATGCCAGACAGTTTTGTTGAAGTGTGTTTCACTCCGCTATCAGGAACAATGTGAAGGTCATAGTTTGCCCACAAAGTGCATCTCGAGATACTTTGGGCTTTGGATTGTAAGTGATGAATAGGAAAGAGATGTAATAAATATTCCAAGAGAATATTTCTCTCTTGGAATAGTCTCTTTAAAGTTGCAATACAGGTATTTAAAAAAAACCCCAGTAATCTAGACTATCAATGTATTTTACAGTTACTTGATACCTGTTTGGTGATACAGTAGATAAAAATAGGTAATAATCTATTGAACATTAATCAGAAGTTTTCCTGTATTTTCATGTTTGACTATTCCAGTTACTTTAGGGTTTTTTTTCACTTGCTGTGTATTTGTTGAATATATATTGTCGCTTTTGTAGTAGCGTCTCTGAACGTATTTCTCTCAGAAATATGTGATATTTCTTGCAAAGTTATCTGGGAATTGTGAATTCAGATATGGTCTGTCTACAGGATTACGTAATTTTGGGTAGGTCACATGACATTAGGAGGTTTGGTTTTCCCCTTTTGGAAAATACAGATTTTTCTATTGCACATGTGACTTCCTGCTGGTAAATAGAGGCCTTAAAGTGCACTGGACAGGCATATTGCATCTAGCTCTGTTTCGCTTATGCCTACATTTGAAACTTTTTAATGTACAACTTTAAATCATTGTGTTATGAGTTAATTTACTTTGCATAGCAACTGTAAAGCATGTGTGATTGGTTTTTGACTGGATTTTCACAGAACACATTGAATGGCACCTGGCTCACCTTCAGTTTGAAGACTCTTTCAGAATTCCCTGTGAACACTCTGGTAGCACAATGTCTGTGGACTCTTACAACTATTATCAAGGACATACTGAAAGATAAAGCTTTACCTAAAGCAGGTACTGTCGCGATTTGTGATGTTATCCCTGCACGAGTGCCCACTAGGGGGAGGAATGTTACTTGTAATCTCGTCTACAGCAGCTTGTCTGAAGAACACCTACGTTCTTCATTGCGAAGAGGGTGACAAAGTACTGTTAAAATGCAGTGGTTTAAACATGATGAAAACCTAAGACTGGTCACAGTCGCTTGTTTTCTGCTAATCTGCTGATTTAGCTGACTCTGTTTTCACTCCAACTCCACAATGTTGTTCTCATTGCTGTAGGTATTTTGGAGAAGTTGTTGGCTCCCCTTGATGCTGTGCTGGAAGGATTTTATAATTCCATTCTGTTCCATCGCTTTGACAGTCACCACTATGCTTCACCTTATTCTGAAGCTACAAACACTTTGGTTAGTTTTATAGATCTACTTGAAGCACTTTTGGCTTCCAGAACTGAATTAGAACCACTCAGATGCCAGAGAATATTGTTCTTGAAAGTTTCTTATGTCCTGGATGTCGTTAGCTCATCAGTTCACTATTTAATCAAGAAGAAGTTAATTTTGCTCCTTAAAAAATGTGTCCTTTACAAGCCTAGAGAAGATGCTAAGGGTGGATCTCTCTTCTTCCAAACCCCATCTTTACACGAGGATATGCTTGCACTGAGTAGTGCTGTCCTGCAGGTTGTGGATTTGACTTGGCTTAATCAGATCCCACTCAGTGAAAAGGCCAGCTACTTTGGAGGCAGTGAAGCTGCTCCTGGAGATGACACTGCAGGTGGTCCTGACCAAACTGTTCTCAGAGCCTTAAGTCTGGTTGTGCTTAAAGCATTGGAATTCAAGTTTCAGAACTCTGCTACAGAAGCTGAAATCAAAGGTAATAGCCTCTTAGCTTTGTTTATTAAGCAGCAGGAGTTTTAAAGGTTTCAGGTTTTATAGTCACAACTCATTAAGACTGTAAATAGAATTCAGCTGAATTAGTGGTGGTGGGAGGGAGGAAAGGGAAGACCCACCCAGGAAACATCAGTGTGTCCCGCCTAGTTAGTTCTCTCCTTGCATTTTATCCTATCCTTATCCCTGCAGTATGGTGAGCTTGAAAAAGCTGTATTTGGGGTTGAAAGCTTTTCCTGTTAAGAGCATGTGTTAATATTTGAAGTAGTTCAGCCAGCCTGGGAACACCAGGCTTTTCTCCAGTTGGAAGAGAGCCCATAGCACAAGCTTCTACTCTGTTTGGGGTGGGGAACTAAAAGGAACTGCAGGTAGGACTCTCCATTTTCAAATGTGGAGGTAGAACTTTTGAGTACTATTATGTACTGCTCTTGGTTGAAAGCATTAGGCATTAGAGACATACAATATAATTGTCAAAACCAGCAGAAGCAGGAAAAGTCAAAATAATGAAGCTATAAAGTAAGAGATGGGAAAACTATGAGACTTAGTAGAATATAGTGGTTGTGTTCTTCACCCTGACTGATAGGTCTAGTCCTTTGAATTAGTAGGTGTGAGGCATATTTCTCATACCTGCTTACTTGTGTATGTTTGTTCTACTGAATGGATGAATTAGATTAGTAGAAGAGCAGCTGTGGTGATGGGGCTATGCCAGGAGGCAGGCAGTGGGATGGTGGGGGAATGCCATGTAACTTGCCTTCCTGACGGGAGAGGATGCATTGCTACGTCACGCTGGTAGCTAGTTAGTATTCTTTTCCTGTGCTGTAAAGTGGTGAGGTGAGGCTTTTTTGTCTGAGAGACAAATCAGGAATCCCAAATCAGGATTGCTTAGAATCCCATCTTTCCACTTGCCTTTTTACCCCTGAGAGGCAAGCAATGCACATCATCTGCTGCTAAGCCATGTGGATGTGCAAATTCTGAGATCAAAGCAGCTTGCTGTCCCAGGATTACAGGCTTTGTGGCAAAAATGGAAAGGCAGTTCTGAAGCAGTGTTTCTAGTCAAATATATGCGAGAATGGGTCTTCCTTATTTTGTCAGCCAGTTGATGATGTGGCAAGAAGTAGAAAATAATTTATATTTCTTCTTAAACAAGAATGAAATTTCACAGCAGTTTAAATATATTGAGGCATTTTAATACAAGTTCTGGATGTAAATGTTACTTTTTATATTTCTACATTCTGTAGCAAGCATAAAATCCATTTTAATTTATTTGACTGTGCAAAAGAGCTATGGGCTTCTGTAAAACAGTTCCTGGCACTTTTCTGGGATTTTGGAAGATGATGTATTTGTGATGCCAGTTGCATTCTTAGAGTTTAAATATTTGTGGAGAATATTTTACTTATGATCCACCTTCTCAAAAATGTATAGAAACTGAGATTGTCTAAGAAAGAGTGAATAGAAGAATGTAGGTTAAATCTATTTTAGATGTCTGTGACAATTCTTTCTCAAAGAAAATATTGCCCTTTCTTTTCCAGATTCATGACACAGAAGTGGGTTCTTTAATTAGATTCAAATACCCCAACTGTCAAGAGGAATTTCAAGTTGAAAGAAATGGTGCTTCTATTTTAGTGACATTAAATTAAGTGGTTAAAACAAGCACCAAAATGCTTAATACGGTAACTTCCCTTCTGGGAAGCTGCTTGATCTTATCTTTTTTTTTATTAACATGAATTAAAGTGGCTTAACTTGAATTTATTTCAATTTTGAGGATAATTTCCAGATAGCTTTGATTTATAGGGAAGAATTCAGTCTGAATAGTAACTATTTGTAACAATGATAATTTGCTGTTCTTCTATTTTCTAAGAAGAAAAGCAAATCTTAGTCACATATGAAGGAAAACCACATAATGATGTGGTAAGGAAAATTGGTTGCCACGATGCAGGAAATTTCTCTCTTTTCTAAACATTGAATTTATGTTGTGTTACATGAAAAACTGGTACCTGGTACCATGCTACCTAGTACATCATTAGTATTGAAGAGGGAAATTTCTTGACTTAAGAGGAATAGCCTGTTGTATGAATACAAAGTTATTTTTATGAGTAGCTACTGCATTAAGTGGCATAAATTTTGAAGTGCTTTTCTCACCCAGGAGTGAAATGTTTAGAGTGAGGGGGAAATGAAGATTTGCAGGGAAAATACTCTTATGTTAATCATTCCAGCAAGGACTTTAGACCATCTCAGGAAGGTACCTTTATCTTAAGCCTGTATGTACTTGGAAGCATGCATCATCCATGAGGAATGCATTTTATAAAGAATATGACTATATTGCAGGCTTCATACTTTGTCTTACTGTAGAAATGACAATTTATTCCCATCAACTATAGATGACTGCAGTTAATTTCTACAGTGAATCATACTGTGGGGGTTTGCTCCAGTCCTTACAAAACATGCCAGTTGTGTTATTATTTCATATGGGAAGAACTACCCGAGATAACATCTCAGCAAAGTGTTCATATTGAATTATTACATCTGTGGCATTGACCTTGATTTCAGGTCAAGTTTACTTTGTGATGTACCAATGAAGCTACTGGGGAGTTAAAGGAAAGTATAAGTCCCTGTGGTATGGGCACAGTCACATTTTTGTGGGTTCCTGATACATGCAGATTTTTGGAGGTGTAATGTTCTTTATTCTGCAAGTTTAAGTGTGGAAGGTTTCACTCTGTTGGGCCCAAAACTTTCTAGGTCACCTCTGATTATTCTTCCTTGAATTTCAAGGAAGTGAAGAATGCTGTTAGATGAATAAATTGTGGTGTTAAGTTTTACCTGTCTGGGGTGCGAGGATGGTACCTAATAAGTAAATTAATTTTAGGCATGCTACTTACAATTGTTAACATTGGCATCTAAACTTTGGCATGTCTAGAGTTTAATAGAGTAGCCATTCACCTTGAATTTAAGGTTGGATAACTGCTTATGGCTTTCTGCAAAATATTTCTCAATTTCTTTGGCACCAAGAACTAACCTATGCAATTTGATGCTGTGTTGAATCAGTTGAGCAAAGCATTGATAAAAGCATTCATGAGCTGTTATGCACTGTTAACTTAAAAAATAAAAGATGTATGTTGTCTGGTAACAAAAAAAGTACAGCAAAATTCATGGTTACTTCTCTTTTTTCAGGAGACTTCCAGAATTCCATGTCTCAGCTGTTGATGTTCTGGATGAATTATCTGAAGTCTTCCCCACAGTCTCGCCCAGTTGTACATCACTGTGAATGGCTGTCCTTGGTTTTCATAGAGCAAGATGATGATATGTGGGAAGCTGCTAAAGCTTTATTACTCATTTATTTAAAATTTGATAGGTTAGTCTACATTTTTCTTTGACAGAACTACAAAGATTTGTAATTTAGTGAGGTTATTGTAATACACATAACATTTCCATTGATTACTTTTGTATAAAGAAAACTTACTAAAGGCCAACCAAGGCCAGGTTGGACCAGGCTTGGAGCAACCTGGTCCAGTGGAAGGTGTCCCTGCCCATGGCAGGGGATTGGAAGTGGATGAGCTTTAAGGTCCCTTCCAACCCAGATAATTCTGGGATTCTGTGATAACTTAAAAACTCCCAAACCTCAGGACACTGTCATGATGTGTGGTGTAAGACAGTTAACTTTGCTGATAATTTGAGTAAGTGTTTTGGATTAAAATGAGGGAGTTGTGCAACAGTTTCCTATTAAATACTTTATCACATCCTGTAATTCAGAATAATTGACTTCACAATCTAAAGCAGTGGTTAAACAGAGATAAAAAGCAAGACTCTTCTTTCAACACCAGGAGTTTGACAATAATGGGATATTATAATTAAGGAGAACTCAGGAACTTCTGGCAAAGTAGCCCTCTAAGGACTGGACCCATGTTAATTCCAGCTAGTTGATAAAAACTGTTACTACTAACCACTAAGACATGTTCTTCATGAATTCATCCCTGCTTCACTGTAGTTTAGATTACCATGCAAGATACTAGCCTAATTTATAAAAGCTCCCTTAAGCTTCAGATAGAAGATACTGCAAGTAGTAGGAGGAGTGCTGCTTAAGAAAGTCTGTGCCAAAAGCACTGATGCTTTGCCTTCCTAAACTGGCTGATCTCCCACCACACCCGCCTTCATTCTTTCTTTCTAATATAAAGACTTCTGTTTTGGTTTGTACTTTTTGACAGAACTGAATTTAATCCGTTTCATGACTTCCTTTTCAGGTTGCACCATGATGCTGCTCATAACTTAAGCCAAAAAGAGGAGGAAACCTGGAACTTCCTTACACATGCAAGTGGATACAATCCTCACTGTATCTTTCTATTTTTTCTTGAAAAAATTGCATTTGATTCCACAGTACTTCTAGATTTTTTGATTTCATCAGAAACTTGCTTTCTGGAGTACTTAGTAAGGTACTTGAAGCTTCTTAGGAAAGACTGGCATCAGCTTGTAGATGTCTGTAACCATTTTGATACCAACCATGGCGCTTTTCAATCAGTTTCTTCTGTCAAGCCACCCCATCAAGAAAAACAAAGCTGTAAGACTGATGAGAGTTTGCAAAATGCTTGTTGTGAACCAGAACCACAGACTCTGGTATCTTTGGCTGCTTCTCACAATTACCTTGCACTTACAACAGAGCAAGGTGATAATGAAGTTGTGAAGTCTAACCAGTCTAACTTCTTGATAGGCACTGACAGCACATCTCTGCTGGGTTCTCTTCAAAGCCTTGTTAATTATGACAGCTCAGAAGACTCTGAATTAGAATCAGATGGAAAAGACTGCTTGCTAAACACAAAGCAGGTGCCTTTAAATAATGAGGGTGAAATAGGGATAAGGGGAGCTGGTTGCAGCTACATGGATGGTGAACGGAATACATTCAAGGCTGAAGTGTTGCCTGTGAAACAAAAGGGATCTAATGCCTCATTCAGTTTGACTTGTATGGCATCTTTGGATAATGTCATTCCCCAAAGGATAATGCTTTACAAATCAACAAAATGTTTGGAAGAACTGCAGGAAGCTATTTCTAGGTTGCAGAGACGGGATCTTTTCCCATATAATCCATCTGCGTTGTTGAAACTACTGAGCCACATTGAGCATATCAATAAGAACATGAATCCACAGTAATCCAAAGACGTTTTCTAGTGGCTTTTTTACCTGGTACACATGGAAATGTTTCCATGAGATGAATGACTTCTGAAGCTCATGCCTCTTGCACCTGGGAGTATATTACCCTGAAACAGGATAAACATGTTATTGGTTGACACCTTAAAAATCTGCTGTTGCATTCAGTGCTATGATCCCTTATCTTAGGGTCCCAGGCTTATTCATGGTATGTATGTCAGTGTATGGTATACAAAGACTAATTGTTAGGTATTCAAGCTTTCACATAGTCATTTATTATCAAGTTTTATCAACAATAGATGATACTTAAAGTATTGTCAATTGTACTTAATGTCATTCTATATGAAGTCATCACCAGATTGGCGGTGATTCATGGACTACAATGAAATGTTAATGGGACACCTGACTGCTTAAAGGTTGAGCTAAATAAAATATTTCAGCTGGAGACAGTTTTGGTGTTTATACTGTGTGTTCTGCATTGCTGCTTTGCTCTGAATTGAGCATCTCAGTTCAGATGTGCTATTGCAGTCATAATAATCCATGCCACGCTTACTGGCTGAAGTGCTTAACTGATGTCTAGGATGTACTTTTTTTAGCTTTTAGTGTTTGGCTAATTCAATGAGCAGTGTTATCACTTCACTGATATATGAATTTAGTTTTTCTTAATATTTTATGATATATTCCTTTAACTGAAAGGTAGATGTAAGACTGTATTGGAGCATGTGTTGCCTGTTTATAGTACACTTTAATGGAATTTTATAGCTAAAATCAAGCTCAGGTAACGCAGAAGTGAAATTGCAACAGAATTCCTCCCTTCCATTATGTATTTTATGTAAGTGTAGATTATATATACTTAAATTTTTTAAATCAAAAACAGGTAATCAGAAATTGAGTGTCTGCAGTGCAGTGATGTTGAATTCTTACACTTACATGTTTTATTAGATTTAATTTGAATAACCTGAAGAGTGTCCAAGAATTTGCTTGAGGAGAGTTAGTTTGGAGCAGGATCCAAACCAGTGAGCACGCTTAGCAGGAAGCCACCTAATGGTACAGTTAATGTGCAGCTTGTGGTGGTCTTGCAAGGGTTAGGCAACAAGGGTTAGTCCCTGACAACAGGGACTACTGTAAAAATCTCAGACCTCATCAAAACTGTAAGAAGCAGTTTTCCCTTTAGGATCATCTCTTGAAGGTAAGTGCTCTTATTCTGATTGAGAGCCAAGTAAGTTCTGTCTTCCTTTTAGAAGCTATTCAGTGTTAAAGTAGATAGTTATGAACAGTCTCTGGAGCAGGTGACTAACTCCCAATTCTCAGTGGCCATCTTCTAGATTAGTTTTGAGCTCTGAGCTAGTGAATCTATTGGGAAGGCAAGAAAAGGAGGTGAAGCTTGTGGGATACTTTAGCTGGAAATTACAGTGCTTTCCAGAGGCACTCAAATGGTATGACTTCTCAGATGGGAAGGTTTGAACCTTAGGCTTGCTCTTTCAGGATGATAGCTGTAGTCACTTGGCAGTTATATAGGAAAGAGTGATCCTCCTGACTGACATGTAGATGTGAGTATTCTGTGTGTGTTGTGCTTTGGCTTCCTGAGAGAACTTTTGTGCATAGGAGTGGGTGAGAATATCAATGACTATAAACTTTTCCATTCATGCTTATAGTTGCTGTAGTTAAAAACTAAACTCTGAGTAGGCCAGGGAAGAAGAATGCCTGTTTTCTCTTTACTGTTTGAACTTGGTTATGCTCTGCATACCAAGTTGCTCGTTTCTGTCACTAAATGCCTCTGGGTGTGTTCAAAGATGCAACTCTGGACTACTTGGGAACTTTTCAGTTCAAACATGGGAAGTGCCTTTGGCAAGGCAGTTGAGCAAGAGTTTCTCAAGATAACAATTTTAAACACAGGTAGGATTTCAGTGAAATCCTTTCCCACTATCCTCACTTCTTTTCTAATCTAGGCTGTGCTGAGAAGTTTATTTTAACTGAGTAACTTCATTGTTTTCACTGAACATAATCATGTTCAACATTTCTTGGTCTATACTTTGCCAGCTGGAAGTATCTAAATTGCAAGAGTATTTCTGAGACACTAAGATAAGCAGGGTGGGAAAGGTAGGATGGGGAAGTAATTTCCGTTTGTTAAGTGCTGGTCTTGTTTGCCAGTGATTATTGCAACTATAAAACCTTTCTTGAAGTGAAAGTTTAGACATCTCAGAACAGTGTGTAGAATTTAGCAAGAAGTGTAGGAGCCATAACTTGATCTCTGAGCACAGCAAATCCAAAGGCAGCCCAACTGTATTTAATTCTTACAGGCATGAAGTTGATTGTGTGCCCAGTTGGTTATTAGAAATGATCATTCCCACATGTTTTGCTTCTCAGAAAGCCATTGTTTTAATTCTCAGAAAGTTTTAGTGGTAAAAATGGGTAAATGTGGTTTGTACCTGGCAACTGGATACGTTAATGTGTTGATATTTTACCATTTATGAACTGTAGGACCTGAGATGGACTAAAACTAATGTGAGTCAACTTTATTACACTTGAGTGTGAGCAGTGAAGGTAGCTAATAGGTCTATGGCTATATTCAAAAAGTCTAGCACAAAAAAAACCACTTTGCAAAAGAATTTGTGTTTTAAACCATTGGTGAGTCCATAGGATGGGTTTGTTTGGTTGGTTTTTGTTGGTTTTTTTTGATTTGTTTTTACTATCTAAAAGTACAGGCAGAGCTGTAACTTCAGTTGCTAGAGCAGTTTAACACAGCTGTAGAACCTATTACCAATGTTAAATTAGAGCTTAAGAAGTAGGTCAGTTATTACTAGGAGTTTGATGTGCCTTACCTTTTATTATTGGTATCTAACTTTTCTTGTGTTGTTTCAAAGCAAGACACAGAACAAAGCAGGTGACCTATCTGGAGACAGTTTTATATCTGAGGACTTATCCTGAAACATGCACAGTCTCCCTTTATGTCTGTGCAGTTGTTTTGAGGAGTTTACCTTCAACATCAATAGAATAAGTGGTTTTAAGGAGGTAAGCAGTTAGCACTAGAAGTTCCATACAGGATACGCTTTTTAAAAAGGTATTTTTGAACTTAAATATTTGTAGAGCTTGATTGCAATTACAGCTGAATCCAGGTGCTTTCATGTGTGTGGTTTTTCAGACTGGGTTTCCTTTAATATTTTTGATTGCTTTCCATTTTAGTTTTAAGACTTGTAATACGTGTTTTAATCCTGTAATACAAGAATAAAAGCCAACATTGAGAATTTCTATACTTATGATACTCTTGTGAAGCTAATGCTCCTATCTTGCACTTGTGTTCTCTGTGGATGGGTAAAGACTGATGCTTTTCAGAGTCTTCTGGTGATGTAATCAAGCAACATTTGCATTTGTCTTATGTGCAAGTTTTCGCAAATTGTTGAGGTTTATTTTCATGCAGTTGTTAAACCAGTGCTTCCAGCCTCAAGGATCAACAAAGCATCTCTTTTTTTTTCATCCTGTATTATTTGGACTGTTGGAAAGGAATTAAAAAACTTTGAATGAATTGGTTGAACTAATTGTTAAATCTCTAGTGTTGCTGCCAGAAGAGTTTGTGTATCAGTCTTATGACTATCTGAAGATACTCATAGCACGCAGGAGTGTTATTTGAGTGAATTAGCAGTGCTCTATTTGGAGTGGAAAGGGTGAATTATGCAAGTCAATCCTTAGATACAGTTGTTCTTGCTAAGATTTTGAGTAGCATGCTAGTTTTAACACGTTGCTTGCTATAAATGGGAGCAACCCAAGTTGGTCTTGATAAATTTGCCTTTTTGAATGTATTAGAACATACTTAGTGAAAGTACCTTGTATAGATATGCAGTTCTATGTTAATTGCTCTAGTGTTTCTGCTTACTGTAAAGGTGAGTTTGACAAATATATGCAAGTTGATGCTAAGTCAAGAGCAAAGAAAAGCATTTTCTCACCTAGGATAATTTAAAAACAAATCAAACTGGGATTTTTGCATAAAGAATGCTGACCAAACTATGAATAGATGAGTTCTTCACTACATCACATACATCTCTGTGCCTCTGGATATGTAAGCATTCTTAATTGCTGCCCTGGAGGCTTATTGATATATTGGATGTTCAGTGTTTAAATAGAATGCACCTAGGAGTTTGTAACTACTTGAAAGAGAGCATGATTGTGATGTTTATATCCCTCAGTAGTTACTTGTGTGAGACAAATTGGTTAGAAGGCAGTCCCCAGGTAATGAAAATGCCTTTTCCTGGAGCCTTTTTCCTAAGGCATATTTGAAGCCTGTTCTCTGCATTTTAGCGAAGTGATGGCAGCTTGGGTCAGCAGTGGCGTGTGTTCCTTCACTTCTCTCCACTGCCTTTATCCTTCCAGTATTACTACTAACATCCCCTTTTTATGCCGTTGTCATCTGCCATCTTGTTATTAAGGCCCAGATTCTCAAAGAACTGAGTTTTCTACTTCTTATTAAAATCATGAGAACCAAGTTCTGAAACAATAACTGAAAAAGACTTAAGCATTTTGAAGATTTCAGCCCATGTGTTCACATTGTGTGTTCCCAATTTAGCCCTGTGATGGCATTCATGTACGGTAAGTATTTGTTACCTTAATGCTCTGTTCAAACTCAGGTGTTTAGTCTTCAATTATGACAGATGGCATTATTAATTAGAATGAACCTCTCCCATACAGGGGGAGATTAAGTAGGATTATGAATCAGGTCATACTTCCTAGTTAGAAAGGTATTGAGAAGAAAGCTTTTTGAGAGATTATAAATGGACTTCTTCATCCCTTTTATGTAGGGGAAAGTTGCTGCATTAAGAGAAGACAGAAAATCATGTGAAGAAGGGGACCTTAGCCCTGCAGATTGCAAGATTGAGTTATATATTGATGTCCTTGAACGTATGACTTGGAATGATTAGTTTTCAGTTATTTTTTGATTCTTGAGGAGCAGGAAATATAGGAATATCAAGCTTTTTTACCTGAATCTTGAAGGAATGCCAGGTGGCAAGGAAATGGTTTTCGCTGGTGATGAAAAGAGAATTCAGAGTCCAAATTATATGATTATTATTAAGTCCAAATTATTACTATTGTTATTATATCAAATAGAGCAAATTCCTATTTTGTATATACATATGGCTGAGATTTGATTGTCTGCCATTGAGATGGAACCATTTAGCAAAACTGACCAGATACTTATAGACAATATTCAGAACATTTATCTGCCAGCTCTCTAGATGAATTTAATTTCATTTTATTTCACAGCAGAAAACAAACCAAACCCTCAGGTTTTGGAGGTTTCTGTTTTGTTTGGGAGGAGGAATATGAGTGGGGTTCTGTTTGTTTCTTTTCCCCTGCAAGTGCCATCCTACGCAGCAGCTCTGATTCTGGAAGTGTTAAGGTTTAATACAGTCTTGAAGATTTGCCAAGAGGGTTTTCTGTACTGAGAAAGTTAACTAATACTATAATCTTTCTTATGTAACTGCTTAAAACTCAGGTGAAAGCTCTTGTCCAGTGTGTAGATTCACTGTCATTTAATGTATGTGTCTGGAAAATGGAAGGAAGTAAATTTTATGAAGTTTTCTTGGTTTGTTCTAATAGTTTTTTCCCCACTGAAAACTTGTATGTAATTTCCAGTGACATGTGAAATAATTCTTTGGGTCAAATACATTATCTAGTTATATTTAGCTGCTGATTGAGTAGGTGGTATGCTGTGTGCAAGGAGCAGTAACACTTAGATTTTTATTTCATTTTGTTTCGTAGTGAGATGTACAGACTGAGGTGCTTCTGGTTTTCTTTTTTGCAGCATTCAAATTTAAGTTCCCTGAAGGATAAAGTCCTATGAAATTGCAGCAATAATTGAAAGGTCAGTGGGCAGCTTTGATCAAGAGAGTATGGTCAGCTTAGTATTTACTATGCAATATCTTTAATCTTGTAATAGGTTTCTACGTAGATGGTGAGGATACCTAATGAATGCTCCTCAAAAAGTATGTAAAAACATTTTTTCCCATCTTTTCTGTAGCAGCCCCACATTTGGGCCAGTTAAATAAATGTGCTTTTTGTAATTTAGTGTGGCAGTGAAGAAACCGTGGATTGAGGCATAAGAAAGGTGTTTCTGCCAATTGCCTACTACATTACTGGCACTATTAGCCAAGTGATATATGAATCAGCTTGCTCTAGGCTTTCCTAATTGGCAAAGTGTTCCTAAATGTTCTGCTGAGTTTGTACTGGTGGTTCAGATGTGGGAAAGCATGGAGATAATTTAAAGCAACAGCAAAGCCATAATACTACCTTTCTGAAATAATCCTTCATGTTTAATATTGCTTTGGTGCATCAGTTTATTGAGTACCGCTCCCAGTTTTATGGAAAGACTGAAGATTTGTCATAGCTCCAAAATAGAATGCCTCAAAAAGAAAAAAAAAGAGAAAAAATTGGTATATGAACAAAACCAAACCTTTCTCTGAAGGGAGGTAAACAGGATCCAAATATTGCCTGGGCCACTTCTTTTATTGCAGTCTTTCGGGTTGTGAAGAGAGGTTCAGCATACTCAAAAAGAGGTCTGCCCTGGCCTTATTTTGCAGCCCTCTCCACTGTTACTTATAGAGATACCATCTATGGTTTGGGAAGTCTGTGAGCCACAAACTACTGAAGGTTGGGGGTATCATCAGTTGCTATTTTGTCTGTGTTACGTTCTTGCACTCTTCCGTAGCCAACTACTATGAGCTTCCTTCAGAGACAGTATGCTGGGTGAGGTGAGCCTTTAGTTCAATTTTGACATGTCTGTTCCTATTTCTTGGTTTGCTGTTTGCTGACTGTAAGCAGGAAGAATGGGCTAATAAGAGGCTCTCTGCTCTTGGCTTGTCAGTGAGGTTCTCTCCTTTCTTTTGAACAACATCAAGGTGTGCTACCCACCAGAATACTAGGTAATGCCCACACTTCTGAAAGCTGTTACTATTTGAAACTGGGAAGAGCTGCTGAGGAATGACTTACAGCATTACTCCTAACTAAAAAAGCACATAGGGTTAAGGAAAATAGACATGTTTGTGTGGTATTTCTTACCAAACATGCACTTAGTGTATGTTTCCTTCTGCTTTAGGACTTTTTTTGAAATTCCACTTTCTATCTTCTGAGGAACTGAAACACTTTCTGTAAAACATTTTAGATGATTGAGGCTGGAAGTGTTCCTGAGGCTGGCCGATAGAAGCAGAAACCTTTCTCTACCTGTATTTGAAAACCCATACTTCAATTAATAATGCATCTCAAAATGTCAGTGTCAGGTGATGCATTTGGCCTTTCTTGTTGTGCACCATCAGCAGGCACAGCATCCTCCTGTGTGTGGAGAGCAATAGGAGTTGAGATGAATTCTCATCATACAGCCAAGTACCATGTGACCTCCAACATTTCTTCATCTGCTGTGTTGAAACAAGCAGAGGGAAGGCGCTTGGCGTTGCTACTCCTGAGTTTCACCAGGTACAGCCGTATGACATCAGGATTGCCTTCAGTCAGAAATCTTGAAGTGCAGCTTTGCTGGGTGGGTCTCTGAAGAATTTGAAAGAGTTTTGTAGATAGGGCGTGTTTACCTGTGTCAAAGTAGTGAGTGTAATGCCTCTTCCCTGCTAATGTGCTTATGTTCTCTTGGACTGCAACATCATAAAGGTAAGAATGCCTTTTTCTTTCCTTTCTGTTCTGGGGTGTTCCCCCCCCCCCCTTATGTTTGGCATCGTTAGCATGTGCTGGTCTAATGCTGCCTGTTCTGTAAGGGAAGTTTAGAAGTGGCTATTGTGATAGTCTTCAGATAAAGAGTGGAATAGGTGTTAATGAGATTTTATATGTTGCTGCTAAGTATTCCAACCTGTGAGAACTGCTTTTTATTTTAAAGAAAAGTAGTACAGGTTACAGTAGTAGTTTTGCTCTTCTTCTTGTAACAGTGTCCTATTAAGTGCTTGTAAAAGCACTGCTTTCTGAAATGGGAGGAAAATTTATTAACAGGAGAAATAATGTTAGTTAATAATGTAAATGTGATTGAAAAAACTCCCACTTTTGCATTTAAATAGCTTGGAAAAGCTAATTCTAATTTTGTTCTGCTAAATATTAAGAAAAAATGTTCTATAAGAAATTAAGTCTAGCAGGTTTTTTATAAGACTTACCTGTTGAAGATCAGAAGAAGCTAGTGCTATAAATAACACATTTAAACAAGCTGCCAGACAGGGTTCTTTCATAGTAATGTTGTAACATTCAGATGGAAGAGCCCTGTTCCTATTTTTCCCCCCTGTTTTTGTACTGTATAGCTATTTTTAGCAAGCTTCCTAGTTTAGACATGTCTTCAGCTGGGCTGCCACTGTTGGAGAAGAGGCTATGCTGGTTCTTTAGCTGAAGATCTCTCTCTTGCATTTGTTAGGACATGAAAAGGCTGTCAAACAGTAGCTGAACTAATGAAATACCAGTTCTGTTCTGGCTCCTCCTGTGGTTGGCTTTGTGGGTGGAGGATGTCTGGGCAGGTTAAACTGCAAAAGAGGGGATGACCAACAGGAGGAGAACTAAGAACAGTGGAGCACAACAGACTTGGTTGGATGGCTGGTCCAGGGTGGTGGAGAGATCATTAATGTGCAAGCTTGAGCCACTGTGTATACATGAGCTGAAGACTCTGTTTTGAGAAGCTGCAGATAGGACAGTTTTCCAGAGTACAAATGCACCAGCCCCATCCCTTTCACCACCTCCCAAGGGCCAATTTAAAACCTTGAGTCATGTGCAGGTGGAGAAGCCAACAACCTTTGCCTCTGCATCCTCAGGTCCTCCGTCTAGTTCCTTAGTATTCTGCTGTCTTCCCGCGGTTTGTGGTAGTTGTACTTCTCATAATGTACTTATCCTGGTCACTGTGTACCCAAATGCTGCTCTGTTCTTCTCTGCCCTTAACACTTGTCTTAAATAAGTGACCAAGAAGGCTCACAACTCTGGTAAAATCTCCATTAAATAGCTTAGCGTTTCAAGTTAGACTTTAGGTTTTTATTTAAAAATGTAGGTAAGCTACAAAAAATGATCATTTTTGCATCTTTCCCCAGTAGTAACAATTTGAAGAAAAAATTCATACTTATATTCTGACAAGCGTTACTAATAAGTTATTGAAGCAACTGGTGTTGCCCTTCTAGGTCTGTTCAAATTATTTATGAATTTAACCTCCTTTTAAGAACCTGCATTTTGGATAGGGCTTTTTTTTCTCTTTTCCCTAAAGAACTATTTTTTTACCTCAAAATTAGTACAGATATTTGAGTTATTTCACAGCTTCTTATCCTACTCTCTCAATGTCACAGATTTTTAAAGCTTAAAAGCACTGTAACTGTACCATGTGAGAACTGTATTTCCCCAGCTGCCTGCGATCAGCTAAAACCATTTTAGCTGCTCAAAAATGATTTACCTTTAAGTAGAGAGAGCATGGTAACTTCAACCCAGAAAATGAATGATTTCAAACAGGTCTTGCTCTCTGTTTCCCCCCCAGAGAACAGGGTAAAATATAAAACTCACTTGCCACCTTAATTGAGATTTATTCAAAGCACTATTTCAGCCTGCTGCAATATAGGACCCAAGTTACAAGGTAATGTGATAGAATAGTAAAAGAAGTAAAATACTCTAATTGCCCTATAACCAGGCACTTAAACTGTTTACAGTTGAGATTTGCACAAGCTGGGGAGTAAATCTGAAGTTAAAGGTCTCAAAGCAATCTTAATTCAGCTGGTTTACGTGTATGGAGTATTTCAGTGTTTCATCATAAGAACCTCTAAGTTCAACAGCTCTTTTATTCCATGCTGCCACTGGTTGTGTGTGTACGCTTGGTAAGATGCCATTCACACTGTGGCTTGGGTTCTGCAGAATTCAACTGAATTGTGTTCTCACTTCTGGACAGACAAGATGCAACAAGATTGTAAGTGTCAATCCGATATCCTTTGCTCAGTTCTTTCCTCCACAAACCATGGTTCAAACCCATTATGTCAGTTAGGTGCAAAACACTGCTTGATCAAATACGAAAAGCAGTGCCTAGAAGCAGGAGCAAGTGACGTTTTCAACTGGCAGATACCTACAAATAACAACTGATGCCTGAATAAATGGGTTTATGTGGAAGAAAACAGTGCAGGGCAGGGTTGCTCTTACTGCCTTAGGGACTAATAATCCTTTAGCATAAAAAATTCAGTGGAGAAGTTAATCTGGTGTCACATTCTGCGAGTTCCCAAACTTCTAAGGATTTCCAGAAGATGGATACAGCCGCAGCTGCACATTGGAGAGGCTGTATGGCACAGTATCATCTGTCAACACATGCACAGATACTAAACCATTCACAAGTTGTGGCTCATACACAGCTGGGGGAGAGGTGTTGGATTTTACTAAAACTCACTTTTCTGTACTATTGGGATTTTCTTAAAGGTATCTCTTAGGTAGTGCTGCTCCTCTCCTCAGTAGGAAGAAGGTTCTATACCTTTAGCAATAAAATGAGGGGCCCATATTTTTCACCTGTCTCATGATGGCAATTGCAGTTGGGATTCTTTAAACAATGTGCTATCTATTTCTAGCAGATCACAAACCTGCTTTTGAAATGTGTGTGTTAACTGTTGCATATATTGCTACATCTTAAGCAAAACCAAACCCTGTGATACAGTGGATCTGATCCTTATTTACTCTTTTAAATCACTTTGGTTTAATGTTGATGATTAACAGCCTGGAATAGCTTTCCTATCTCTTTTGATATCTGTGAGACTCGATTTTTCCTAACAGTTGCTGCACCAGCTTTACCAGTTCTACCAAGTGATGAAAGAAAAAGGAGTATTGTGTTATTCTTGCTCTTTCCTGATTTCATTCTTTCCCTGCCACACTGAAGTCACACTGAGTAGATGGTCTAGTAAGATGCTTAGAGAAATGAAGGTTTCTTTCACTTGCAGGTTTGTGTTAGTGGTCCACTGGGTTTTCTGATAAGGATAGGAAATCCTCCTTGACACATCCTGCGTACCTGGATATCACCTTCTCTTAGTTCTGGTTTTGGAAATGCAGTTTTTGCAAATAAGAGCTTTTGTGTGGAGAATGCAATCAAGGCCTTGGCTCTGTTTCTTTGTATTCATTCCCCAGACTGCAGCAGCCAGAAATTCCTCTTCAAAGCAGCTCCTGAATTTGTTTGTCAAAATATAACCACATAGCTTTTGTCAAACCAAAACTTGCCCTTTTTTGCTTAACAGCATTAAAAATGTGAGATTTTGGTTTTTAATTGAATAGATCAAGGATGCAAGGAACAGAGGTTTGAAAGAAACTTCACATTGGTACTTCCCAACTGTGTAGGCTTTCCTTTAATCATAAAGGATGCAGTTCCTGAAGTAATCATTCCTGATTTTCCTGTTTTAAAGCAGCCCATTTAAAACTAGATTAGGCAACAGAGGAGATCCTTAGCAAGGAAGAGATTTCTTTACTTGAAGCATTGAATTTCCAAGATGCAGGGGAACTGTCCAGGTTTCTAAAATACCTATATTTGATTGTTAGACTGACTTCCAGGCCCTTCAGGACAAGGGCAATGATTCCAGTTTTGTCAGTGAAAATAATCTTTGTGGTGCTGGTGAAAGAATAGGAATTTGGGAAGAAGCAGGGGGGTTTCACCCTAGGTTGGGCAAAATATGGGTCACTCAGCTGTGGTCATTTCCCATTCCTGCTTGCTTGGTGCTGTAAAGAAGGAAGTTCTGAGCTCACCACTCCTAGCAATAGGAGGTTCAGGCTGGGTAGGCTTTCTGTGTTCTTGTTAGAGCTGATTCCAAACCAGGACAAGCTGGGCCTTTGCATCTGCTGTCCATTATTTGCAAGTGGTGTGTGGGAGTGGAGAATAACAGCTTCAGAGTTTATACAGGCTAGAAAGATCAGCTGCCTTTGAAATCCAGTATCTGTAGCCTGATCCCAGCACTGAAGCTGGTTACCCCCACTTGTGGTTACACTGAAACACATGCTTTTGTGTGGTAACCAGCTCCTGATAAAAGTTGTGTCATAGTTTTACATGGATCTGCTAAGGAAATGAACCTGGGTTCCAGGGACTGCAGCTGCAGCACATCTCAGAGGTGCCTTTTGCAAAACACACTCCACTCACCCAAGTGATAAGAAACTGGTTCTCCCATTTCCCACCCAGATTTCGGGCAGTATATGAGGAAATGCCCATCTACGTCACCATCCCTGCTCATCCCTGGGTGGCAGACAGGACAAGACAGACTTCTCCTCAAGAGGATGTGTGGTGACTGCCTTCCCTTTCCCGCTCATGCTATGGAGGCTTCTGTTGAGTGTCAGCTTCCTTCCCATACACAAAAACATACAAAGTAATGTGGGATATTTCTCAGCAAGCTGAAAGGGCCACAGCTTGTTTGTAGTACAGGAGAAGAGAACTTTGCTTGCGTAAGATGTATGCGACAAAACAGTACTTACAGAGTTCCTGTATGTTTCAGGATATCCATGATTTAAGGAGGGATTAAACTACTTAATCGCACAGCCACAGCTTCAGCCATTTAAGAGCAGAAAGAAACTGCAAAATACTCAGGTCATTGCTGCCCAGATGTGTTTGAAGGGAATTCCACACCTTCCAGGTGCTCTAGGAACCTCATGGTGAGAACTGAAGTTGAAGGGAGACAGGAGAACATCCCAACTACTTCAACAGCCGCTATTATGAAGATGGAAATCTCTAAGATTGCTTGGGGAATGGCCTGATTTGCTGTAGTGAAAACATTGTGAAAAGTTGGATGTAGGGTGACGATCCAGTTTAAGAGTAATGAAACATACAAATAGGCTGCAGACAGATGTCAACTGATTTCTAAGAATTACTTGGACAATGTTCATCAGTGATGGTCTGATCCTTTGTGTTCCAGGCAAGACCTGGTACAAATACAGGGGATCACAGGAGCAAGACTTTTGGAGAACCCACCTTTCTATGAGTCTCTGTGGTGTCTGTAAGGAAGGATTTCTACTGAAATCTGTGGGCTCAGGATCAGACCCCAAATCCCATAATTGCTTTAAATTGTAGGGTTAAGCATGTGCTTATGATCTTGGTTTAGTAGAGATGTATTAACCAGTTTAACACCTGAAAGGTCTTAAGGTCACTTGACATCCATGTGTGGAAGGAACATATGAATTAGCAAGATCCCAAGAATCTGATATGAAAATATGCACTACTCTTTTCTTTTAGGGTTAGGTGTTTTGGGTGCATGTTCAGTTATAAATCCCTACAACGTCTCACCCTAATCCAGCTGTTAGTGTTCTTTCCACTGTGTTATAATAGACTGGCCTATTTTTATTACAGCTACAGTTTGTGATAGTTTGCAATGCACGTTCGAGTTTAAAAATACAGATATATTAGGAAGCAGAACTGTGTAATGAGTCTCTCCCCTGGTCTTCTAGGGCAGTTTGCAAGCCTTTCTGGCTGACCTAAAATGTTGTATTTCAAAGCCCTGCTTCATTATCATGGCGCCTGGTAGCTGTAGTTAAGGGTCTGTTAGGAGCCCCATTATAAATCCCTACTTCCAGGAGTTTATAATTCAGCAGTAAAAAATTGCTCTAGGCTGAAACTTGGCATATAAAGTCTTAGTGCAGGAACAATTGTGATTTCTCTCTCCTTTACTTTTGCATTTTCTTATACACACGATTCATTCAGTACATTTTTACTGTCCCCTTTCGGCATTTTAAAAGATTAAATGGTTGGGTTATTAAGAGTTCAATACTGACTACTGTGCTGGGGCAGTACATTGATTCACAGTGTCTGTTAGCCCAGCTCTGATGGATACAAGTCGCTGTTTCACAGACATGCTCCAAGGCTTCAGCTTAGTGGTAGCATCCTGGTGTGGATGACAGTGATCGCTCCTTGAGCTGTTGATTAAAGTGGGCTTCAGAGCCAGCCCTGTCCTCTGTCCTAGCCTGGAAGGCGCTGTGAGTGCACCAAGTGTCCTGATCCAGCATGGGCAGGAGCTGCATGTGGCTGCAGGCAAAGCTAAAGCCGTGTGGCTCCTGCTCACATACTGACTGTGAAAGGGCCTCAGCAGGATTTGATCTTATCATTGATCATGTACAACCATATCACTGTGAGATCTTCTGTTGGGATGCCTGATGCTACAAGGAGACTTGGTGGAAATTCTCCCATCTCCCTTAGTTTCTTTATTGGAAACTATGTTCAGTGATACCACTTACTTCCTCATGTTTCATGTGGTTTACAGGAAATTTTGGTATGGAAAAAGCTGTTTAATGTTATTATTCCTAGAAATTATAGAAAAAATACATATTTCGGCATTATGGAAAACATTATAGTAACTTCTATTTTTACTGGATTTTATACTTTTATAGGATATATAACATTTGTAGTGTAAAGTCCTTACAACTGAAGGAGGGATAACAGGAATGTATAAATGTATGATGTAGATTGCAAAGGTTAAAAATAAGACTTTATAAGAATGAAATGGTTTAAGTGACTTTCTTTCCTTCAAGGACTAATTTTAGACATTTTGTTCTGATCTAGGATTTGGTCACAGTTAAATCACAAATAAATTATTTTCTGTAACCCCTCCAAAACCTTGCTGTGCACTGCAGTTTTTATACTTGGTCTTGTGCACAGGTGTTTGAAAAATTAGATCAAGGTATATATTCACATTAGTATATTAAATAGCATAATGAAGACATTTTGCTGTTGAATTACAGAACAAGTCATCCCCTGGACTTTCTTATTTCTTTTTCACTCTCCTACCCACTTAATTTACAAAGGCAGCCTAGAGAAGATCAGTTCTCTGTAGCATCTTTTATGCACTGGAATAGTAGATTATAAATGATTATTGCAAAAGATTTGGCCAGGTACTAAGCAATCAGCGTGAAGGACTCAAATGTGACAGCAGATTACCTTCCCCCTAGCAGGTTTCAAAAACCTTTTATCCTTTTAGTCAAGGATACCTGAGCATCTTTATAGTGCCTGCATGCTCTCTGTAGAGTGCCTCAGTTGGACCTGCAATACCAGTGCAACTCGTGCAGGCCAGGACAGCCTGTTCTTATGGGACTCAAGCCTCATCTGCTGCTTATACCTTATCTTTAGGTAATATCCTGCCAGCTGGGATCCACTGTTCTTCACAAGGTTCAATATGTTTTCTTTCATACGTTTTCTTTCCAATACATCAGGAATAATTTTGTATCATCTCTTTCTTTGCTTAGCATGGCGCACATATTGAAGACACTCAACAGCTGGTTCTGGTGGGAGAATATCTGGATGCCCATCAATGTCACGTGGGCACATTTTGTAGACCGTGATGGACTTGTCTTTCCAAAAGCACATCAGTTATATGCCACAATTCCATATGCTTTCGTATTGCTGATTATCCGGTTCTTCAGTGAAAGGTAAGAAACATAAACACAATTGTATGCTGATGTTAATCCTTATTATGCTAAAAATATGTCAAAAATAACATATCTTTAACTCAAGGTTGTTACGTTGTTGTAAAGGAGCATTGGTTGGTTGTTTGCTGGAAAGGTCTGGTACAGATAACTGGGCAGGTGAAAAACTGTGAAATATTTTCACTAAGAACATGTGGCTGCAGTCCAACTAGAAGGAAAATGTTTCTATCTAGCTTTTGTAGAACATCTAGATAATTCAGTTACCTCCTTTTGCTAGAGATACAATTAATACAAAACCGTTTGGGCTTCCTTTTGCTTTTCTCATGTGGTGAAAGAGTAAAGGTATTTGTTCTCCTTACCAAATCTCTCCCTTCCTTTGGTCCTCCACCGGAACATTTGTGTGAGGTTGATAGATCCCAGGTGTCCAGCTGTAGCAGAACTAGGCAGACTGGAGGGATCTCAGACTTCCATGTGAACATTTTATGAACATCTAGGAATGCTGATTCCTTTTTCCCCTCACCTTGGCACTGAAAGATGGATTGCTTCTGCAGCTGGAATCTTATGGGACAGGCAGAGTTGTGCTCCACAGAAGAAAGCTATGAATATGTTAAGATTTGTAGCGTTTTGACTTATTTATTTGTGCCTTTTTTGCTCTAAGAATGTGATTAGTAGGTTCCTATAATTATTTCAGGATAGAATGAGGAAATTCGGAATGTTGTAAGTTGGACATACTTAAAACAGAAGCAGATAAGATCATTTGTGTTAGAGATCAAAAGTAATTTGGATCATATGTTTAGAACCATTCTCAGTGTCTCCTGAGTAAAGGCTTGCCCAAGTGTGTCTCACTGTGCTGCTATTGGAAATGGCTTGTGTGAATCATTAGTCCACACATCTGGCCTGCAGTGAATCTGCCCGTGAATGAGGAAAACTGACCACTGCTGTGAGTAATAAGGAATCAATCTCTGGTATCAGCAGGAGTGAGGGAGGCTATTTCAGAGAAGCCTGCCCAAGTAGAAGAGCAAAGCTTTTGGTGTGCTCTGCAACAATTTGTGTTGGAAAATGGAAGGGGAAGACAAGCTGTCAGTGTCTGGGGAAGTTGCTGCATGCCACAAGTTAGAGGTCATGAGCCAAATCCAGCACCTTGGGCAGTGGTAGCCCCATGAAGCAATGTACTGAGTGACTATCTGCCTCTAGGAGAAAGTATCCCAGTAGCAATCTTTCAGCTCACACAGAGAGAGCATCTGTTCTTGGTTCACTCTCCTGTAACTGTTGCTTAACTCCAATATGCCTCTGGAAAACACAAGGACACAAAAATCAGGATCTTCCCTTGAATACAGCATTTCATGATGATAAGTTTGAGTCCCTGGGTCTGCTTTTTTTACGTAACTGCTAATACGCTGTGGTTCCCTCTTGGGATTAGCTGGAGGGAGATTCCTTTCTCTCACAGTGCAGTGTTGTATCCTAGGGCAGATTAATTTGCTTCAGATTTATTTTCTTCATATCCTGGCTTGAGAATAGCTAAGGTCTTGTAACTGTGTTGTATTCTAAAAGTTTTTCATGGTATGTCTTTTCAGATACATTGCTATACCTCTAGCAAAAGCCTTAGGTATAAAGAATGTAAGACGTGTGAAGCCACAGCCTAATCCTGTTTTAGAGAGTTATTTCCGGGAGTGCTCAAAACATCCATCCCAAGTAAGGATCTCATTCTTGTAATCTAGTTTTGGTTTTGGAAAATCCCAAGTCTTACTGTCTCAATCTGCTATCAGCAGTGACATCATGGGATGAGTTCCAGCTGATTGACAGATGACTTAATTTATTTGGGTTTGTGTTGCTGTTCTGCTGACAAGGTTGTATGGCATCCAAACAGAAAATATGTTGAAGATGTTTAATTTTCTGGTGTGCTGTTCTAGATTTGACTGTTAATAATATTTCCAGTGAAGATCAGTGTCTCGTCTTTAACTCATTCTGCCTGGAGAAAACATCAGCTGACATCTGTTGTTGGAAAGTGGTATCATATTTATTGCAAGCAATAATATTGGATCACTGGCATGGAAGCCTTTTGATCCATTATATTGCTGCATACTTAATCCCGGCTTATGTGAGAAAGAAAAACAATCTTTCTATTACCTTGCTGTTTGTTTTTAAACTGGAACAAGAAAAATGTAATAGCCAATGTTTGCCATCCACAAGAATGAGGCAGCGTGATTGTTGATGGGAAACAGGTACTTCACTGGGAATGCAGCCTCAAAATTCACTTACCTACCTAGTTACCAAACAATTGCACACTGGTTTTGAAAATAAATATGCTTTCTAGTAATGAGGGATATTGAGAATTACTGATATGTGGAACCTTGCTTTCTGTCCCTAACTCTGCTATTCTCTTACTGTGGCTTTTGCCTGATATCATTAGGAATAGATATATTCATCTATTCATCACATATGAGCTCTTCTCTGTCTGGGCAAGTATCCCGATCTCTGTTTCATACCTTCCTGCTGCATGAGTACAGTTTGACAATTAATCTCTGAAGGGAAACACAGCATTTTTATGCTCCTCAGTACATGGGAAAGATTTAGGCTGCCTCCTTTAGGTATCCAGCGTGGGGAGCAGCATGCGTGAGAAAGCATGCAGAGGCCTGGCTGGTGACTGGCTTCACTGTCTGTCAAAATGCAGTTGATATTCCTGCATGGCAAGTAGAGAGCTCCTCAGCCAGCAGGATGGGCTGAACACCCAGGCTGTTTGCACTCTGTTTTTCCCAGTAGCTGCATTGCCTTTGCTCACATTCCAGAGCTTCCTTTGAGGGTAGGAGACTAACTGAACTGGGCTTACCTTGGTGGAGGTGGTGCTGCCACCTGCTATTTGCATACCTCTATACTTGCCAGGAAGGAGCTTCCCCAGGGATGAGTTGAACACTACCTGTACTCCTACAGCAGCCCCAGGGCAGGTCAGCCCACACCTTTCACACTTGGGGATGGAGGAGAGAGAGGAAGCCCACAGGCTGCTGCACACTGAGCACTGAGATATGCAAGAGCCATACTGCCTTGTGCTTAGCATGTGCTGGCATGGCTGCATGAAACAGAGCTGCTTCAGCTTCAAGAGCACACATAAAGCAGGAACACCAGACTGTTGGACTTAGATGGCTTAGATGCATTTCCATGCTGTAGCCCATGTTTATTTTTAGGTGTCCAAAGGAGGCAGTCTGGATTTTGCTCAGCAAGACTAACTGACTTGCCTGTACCAGAGAAGGATGCTGGATTTGAGAACAGAGCTCAGGTCACCTTAATTTCAGGCTCATGTCTCACCTGAGGAAATAATTTAAACATAAAGTAAGAATTATAAATAGGTACAATTAGATACAATGTCCACAGGGGTTAATACATGGCACTTCCCTCTCCAGCCCAACCTCTTGCTTAGCTGTAGAAGTTAAGTGTTTGAAATTATCAGAAGCCACCAGAAAGGTAATAGCAGAGTCTGTGGATCTGGATGTTTCATGCCTGCTTTATTTATAGAAGTTATTTCTTGAAAATTTGGGTTTCTGTGAGTATCACTCAAAAATTAAAGCAGGAAGTCAGCAAGTAAGCCCTCATAAAGAGTTAATATTAGTCATGGTTTTAAATTAAGACCTTACAACAGTGGGAAGCTGATTTGTGAACTACAAAATAAATGAAAATGACATCGGAATGCATCTTATTGCTAACGCTGTTCCATTTTTTGCAGTCAGATATTCAAGGCCTTGCCAAGAAGTGCAACTGTACTGTCCGCTTGGTGGAAAAGTGGTTCAGGAGACGGCGAAACCTGGAGATCCCAACAGTGCTTCGGAAATTCCAGGAAGCTTTGTAAGAAAAAACAAAGCTCTTGATAATTGTGGGGTTTACTTTAAGAGGGATTCATTTCCAGGAAGCTGGGTCTGTCTGACAAGGGTTTTGGTTTGTGCATACACAAACAAATTGAAAGGATCTAGTAGCGTTTCTCCAAATGGTGTGACTTGAAAGGATCAGGTTAATGGTTTCTCCTGAAAAAACCCTACAAAATACCTTCAGTTTTCTTCCTTGTGTAATAATGGACTTATTTGTAGGCTACTGCTACATGGTGTTTAATGAAAACATGCAGAGAATAGGGAAATATGTTCATGTCTGGCAGTAATCATATGGGAACAATATCATATGGGAACAATATCATATGGGAACTCCCTCTTGTTTGTGTGTGTACCCATGGTGTCCTCTTGGGATGCTATTATGTGTGTAGAAGTCAGTTCAAGAGCAGGAATTGTGGCATCTGAACTAAATGATAGGTGTGACAGCTTGAACATGGGGTGCTGTGCAAAACATGAGCTCAAGTACACTGCTGAGAGTGGGCCATTGAGCAATTTTGAGTGATAATCATGAATATGTACGAAGTTTCAAACCCTCCTGCATATGATTGAAAACTGGAAAAGCATCCAAGAGTCTGATTCTTCACAAATGTGTGAGAACTCCCCCATACCTAAACATTTTACTATTTAACTATTCCAGTGTTAGCCAAAATCTCATGCAAATTGCAAATCCCCAAGTGGGCATGGCTGGGCTTACATAGCTCATCCCTTTTGGATACTGAAATGATGTAAAACACTGGTGTAAAACACTTTCCTGATGTCCTGTGGGTTTGCATTTTGACTAGTGTAATTCTATTGGCAAAGATTCATATCATCATCGTATTTAACCTTTTAGTGTGACGAGCTTAAGGCACAAGGGTTAAAAGTACAGCTGCAAAGCTCAAAGTTGAGTACTTTATCAGTGTGAATCAATATGATAACAATTTGATGCTGTCCTTTGGTGGGCATAAATCCAGTTGATACACATAGGTGTGTCTTTCTGAAGCCTGAGTAAACTCTCCTGGTAAACTGACATGATGGCTTATTTCTGTGGATCAGTTAATTTTGTGTTATGAGTGTCAATAACATTTCCTGTTCTTCCTAAAAGCCCTGACATGCCACTGATGCATTTCTGTAGTAATACACGCTAAAGAGTGAAATTCAAACTCGCTTGGCAGCTTGAGTGAGGATGAAGCAAACAGGTTTCTCTTGCGCAATTTTGCGAACCTTGCTCTGCTCTCTGTCAGTGAATTTAAATGGTTATAATTCTCAAGGCAACAAATGAGGAACAGAGTTATTCCACGCTAGTAGTCAGTGTTCTGGGCATTATGAAATTCACAAAAGCCTGCAATCTCCAGGATCATTTTTCTGAATCACAAGGAAAATCTGATGAGCCACATCTAAACCATACTTAAGCTATTAGTGCTTCCAGTTAAGCAACACTGGGGTTTGGAACGCCCTTCGCATGAAACCTTCCCTGCCTTGAAAGACTTACCAGCCTTTAACTTCACCTACTAAATCCTTCTTTTGCTAGGCTCTGTTCAAGAGAAAAGATTCCTGAAGTTAAATCGGAAAATCCTTTTGCATAGCTGTTGTTCAATGCTCTCCCTGGTGACCAGGCTTGGAGCTTAAGAGACACTTGGGTAAAATTTGGTGAATTTGGATGAGTTCTACTTCAGGTTTTGTTCACCAAATTCATAAAGAAGCTTGGCTACATGCAAAATGAGGTAGTGCTCTGGCAGTCTTGCACATTGAGTTCATCTGAAGCACTGGGTGTTTATTACCAAGTGTGGTCAATATATATTTGTGCCATTAGTCCCCAGCCCTACAGTCTTGTTAGGTGCTCTGTGCTTTGGATCTGGTTCAGAAAACCACTTTACAATCAACACAGAATCAGTCCCGCTATATCCACTGGACTACTCACACCTCCCTTGCTTGAAACAGGAGGCATGAGGGCAGAATCAGCCCCTGTGTAAAGTCTGTCCCATGCCATGGTGTTGCTTTTCCTGGCATCTCTTGGTTAACTCTGAGCCAGGTATTACTTGTGGGTTCCACTCTCCCCTTCCATTTGCTCTCCTAATTTCCACTGTGTACCTTTGAGTTTTTCTGTCTGTGCAGTAGGTGTTTTGAAGAGTTATTTTCCAATCACCTGAGGAAAGATGCTTTAATGTTAGAAAGGAAACCAGTTATTTATTACCAGTGTATCAAGTGGCAATTTTAGAGTTGTTTTCTTGACTTCTTTCATGGGTGTGAGACACATGATCATGTCTGTCCTCCTCCATTCCATGTCATCATCTTTTGTTTGTTTGTTTTTCTTATAAAATGCTGGCTCAGTCTTTAAGCATCTCATTCTTCCACCTGGGATATCAGCCTCCAGGTAATGTAGGGCTCAGAGAGGAGGGGCTGCTTTTACCAGGCAGGTTCTTGTTGTCATCTCTCATAAGGCACTTCATTAATGTTTGCCAAAGACCACAATTTGTATACATCTCAATCCATTTCTACAGTGTTCTTGTGGCATTCTCTCCTCCTTTTTAGGCAGTTTAGGTTTTCTGGGAAGCTGGCTGCTGCTCTTCTCTAGCATATCTCTTGCTCCGTAAAATGTTCTCACTGAGTTTGGGGCCTTTGACCACGACCTTTCTTAGCACGTGAAGTCTCACAGTGATGTCCTACTGATTTTGAAGAGCGGCTCTGGGAAAGGTCAGGCTTATTCCTGCCAAGGGGAAGAGTGAAAAGGAAGAAGTTTTCCATCACCTGTAGAGGTGGGATGGGGAATGCTCCAGCTGAGTCTCTGGCCGCACCCAGTCCTGGGGACAATACCTCCCACACAGGCTCCAGGGTCATTACAACACTTCTTGTGGCTCCACATCACAGCATCCTGCTCTGACATATATAAGCAACAACATTGCTCACTAAGATACACAAGAACTTTTTTCCCTTTGACTTACCAGATCAGTAGTGAAAACCTGAAGGTTTTATCTGACCTGCTGAATATCCATTTAAGCCACAAAGAGCTTAAATCAGGCTAAATGCTGGCAAACCTACTCAAAGATTGAGGTTTATAGTTTATTCAGACCTTTGTAGTAAGACATAAACTAATCCAGTAGCTTTATCATAGGGCTCCCCTGTTTTCAGCAATTGGTGTTAAGAGAGATCAAAAGAAATTAACCCAGCAACTGAAACAAGTCACTGTTGGGAAGTTCACAGTGCTGGATCAGATTGGAAAGTATGTGCCACGTGGCTGAAAGCCCTTCCAGAGTCAGGGAACTGTGAGATGTTGTTCTTGGTGTGGATATTCTGGAGGGATTGATAAAGCAGGAAAGTTGGTGTTATCAAACATTGATGTTTAGGGAATTTATTACATTTGCTGTGACCATTCTCTTGATCAGCTGGTGCCTGGCTGGAAAATGACTGCTCTGATCACAGTCGAGAGGTCTGTGTCATGATAGTGTAGAATAATTTACTACCTTAGCAATTAGTCAAAGCTTAATAGTTAAATATTAATAATTCAGATACATTTAATACATGTAAACCCTTAATGTAGAGTGTGAGGGCACATTCATGTGAAGACTGCGATTTGCAGTAATTCTGGCTCAGGACTTCTATACAAAATATAATCATTCTTTGTTCTTTTTCATTTTGATTTTGCAGCTGGCGATTTTCATTCTATCTCACATCCTCCATTGCTGGATTTATATTTCTGTATGATGTAAGTTAATCATTTTAAGGATTGATATTCTTATACTTTCAACAAAATAAGAGCTGGATCTAGACCTTCTGGAAGCCCATTGAGTGACTCACTTGTTTCGGTGGCTCTTTGGGTTCAGCTCTTTCCTGTATGCAATCTAGATGCAATATGCACTGAGGTTTTACTGAATTCTTCAATTATCTTTTGAATTGGCATGATAAAATACTTTATGAGTAATCAGTGTTTTTAAGGCAAGTTTAAGAAGTCCCACAGATGGTTTTACAACATGCCTTGTTAACACCTACAAATGCATCACATGGCCATGTTTTTCTCAAAGGAGGCCATAAACCTTTCTTGGCAGCACTATTGGGGGTCACAACAATGGTGTATTTCATGGCTATTTATTGAGGTGTTGCTGCTGAGTCAGAAGTTGGGAATAACAGAGAGAGTGCTGCTTGTAACTATGTGAGCACTGCCTGGGGTGTCATTAATGCTTCTCCCAAGCAGCAGAACGGTTCTCAGCGTGTCTGCATTCATCTGGCTCTTCTCCCTAAACACTATTTATCATCATGGTGTGTGTGGCTGGTAAACACAGCAAAATCTAATCACTGTGGCAACATATCTTGAGTAATTGCAGTAATAAAACACACACCCACTGCTTTGGATGATGAAATGATGAACTGGAATGTTTCAGGTGTCCTGAAAAGAAGCCAAAAGCTGGGACCAATAGAATAAATCTGAGATATAAGATCCCTTTAGAAATTGGTGGGGAACAGTTATCAAGACTAGAGCTTCTTAGCCTGCTTCACTTAGAAAAATACTAAGTATTGAATATTTTGAGTTAAGACAAGTTACTGTGGCTCAGCTGATCAGTCTCTGTCTCATCTGTCTTCCCCAGAAACCGTGGTTTTACGACATCTGGCAGACGTGGGTTGGCTACCCATTTCAGGTGAGGTTTTTGGCATGGGGCCATTGGCCGTAAGGCATTCCAGGTTATTTCCCCATTGGAAAAGGTAATCTGCAGAAGTGCTTCTCCCTCCCAGCAGGCAGCACCTTGAGAGGTGTAGCACCAAAAGCTTTTGCCCTTCTTTGATACCTGCTGCTGACTGCTGCAGGGCTTGTGTGATCTGCCTGTGCTGCAGCACAGCCCTCAAGCCAAACCACTGTTGTTTCCTCCCACCCCAGGTTATCCGTTGTGTGCAGTAGATGCTTTCTGTGTTACTTGTGTTGGTGCAGAAACCCCAAGGCTTCCACCAGGCCTGACGATGCTTTGAGGCATTGCAGAACAGCATCATGCAGAGGGTTATGCCAGGCAGCCTAAGTGCTGTGTGCATGCTGGGCCCTCTTGCTCAGTGATGCAGGTGGAAGGAGTGCTGCAGTGATTTGGTTTGGCCTAACATGAATCCCTTCTCTGGGGATCTCTGCTCAATGCTCTGGTTGTTCAAAAGGGTCATGAGGCTTTTGTTTCTTCCTAAAACAGTCCCATTAACAGATGATTCCAAGCAAACTGCTTTCTTGCCCAGCTGCCAGAGGTCCTTATGTGTCCCCCACTCTTATTTTTATCAGTCTGTGATCCATCACACACTGCCTCCTTATTCCTGTCCTAGGCAGGGGCCAAGAATAAAAAGCATCCTGACTCCCAGTTTTCCAGCTTCTTCTGCCCATGGGACCTGATAACCAAGCCTACTTCCTGCCACCTGGGGAATGTATTGAACAAGGGAACAGCCAAGCTCAGCATCTAGGCCTGAGCAGATGCCTGGGATTTTAGCATAAATAGCTGACACTTTAGTCATGGGCTGTGTGAATGTTTAACATGTTAATTGTTCATCAAAATGCAGGGCTTGGTTTACTTGCAGTTGTTTGTAATTAAATGCAGAAGCACTCTGCGTGTAGTTCTCTGACAAACACACACAAAAAAGCATGCTGAAATTCAGAGAGGGGAAGGAGGAGCGGCAGAAATTGAGAGTTTGGTCTGAGTAAAGGTTAAAATATTTGGCTCCCAGAACATCCTTCTTAATGAAGCCCAGAACAGGGATTTAGTTTAGTTTAATTTTTTAAGCAAGACTCAGCAGTGGAGCAAAAGAAGGAAAGGAAAAACAAAATTATTTCACTTGGCATTTGCTTTCTGCTATTCTCAGTTTACTGTGGTTTTCTTCCTTACAGACCCTGCTGCCATCCCAGTATTGGTACTACATGGCTGAGATTAGTTTTTACTGGTCTCTCATATTTACACTGGGGATTGACAACAGAAGGAAGGCAAGTGTTTTGTTTGTAGCTAGAACCTCTGTTTCTGTGAAGGGGGGAAAAGGGTAAGGAAAAGCACTGTCCTGACACTGGATTTGGTGCAGCCACATGAGGGCAGCATCAGTCTGTCCCTGGCACACCTGCACGCATCCAAGCTCTCCCACCAGGGCATCTCTGTGTGTGACACGTCCTGCTTGTCACTTCATCTGCACGCAGACCCTCGGAAGCTGTACTTGCTTGGCTTTACCTTTGTGTTTTTCTCTCCTCCCCAGGATTTTCTGGCTCATGTCGTTCATCACTTGGCAGCCATTGGGTTGATGAGTGGCTCTTGGTGCGCTAATTATGTGCGTCTGGGGACACTGGTGATGTTTGTGCACGATACTGCAGATTTCTGGCTTGAGGTAACCCTGCTTTCCATCTCTATTTTCTTGTCTTGGGTGTTTTGATTGGTGGTTTTTGGTTGTTGCCCAGGCTACATTCAGTGACATTTTAATCTTTCTCCCACAAGTTTCATATGATCCCTTTCTATCCCCACAAAAAAAAAGACACAGCTTCACAGATTCGTGAACTGGGAGATAAAGAAGAGCTTCTGGATAATTTAAACTGATACTCTGTTAAAGAATCCCTTGTGAGAAAAGAACACAAGAGAAGTCCTGCAGTACAGAATGGGGACTGGAAATACAGCTGCCTCCCTGGATTATTCTTGCCTCACTGTTAAAATTAGTCTAAGTTGGCTAGCCTGGGAACAGCTTGTCATGGTACCAATTCTCAAGCAAATTTAGAAGCCAAAATTTTGGCTACTTCTCCAAATTGGTTTAATTTTGTCAACATTCACACCCTTCTTTTGACCCAAGGGGTACATAAACATTTGAGTTCTGGCTGGAGACACTTAAGCTATCCCTGAGCAAGGTATTACAAAAGAAACATTTCTTCCCCTGGACTGAATGGGAAATTAAATATCAGTGGTTAGAAATGTTTAAGACTCAGAAGTGTCCTATTCTGCACACGGCATTGCAGTCAAAGAGACTTGCTGCTGGCTTTCTTAAAAGACAAATGCTCACTGTTTCCTTCAACAGTTATCATGACTTCATAACACCAAGGCTGAGAGCATAGCTTCATCACTTCTTCTGGTGGCAATGCCAGTGTAAGCAGCCCTTGTAGGCTGTTTTCCATCACTGTGCAGTTCTGCTGCTGATAGTCTGTCCGTTTTATTGGAACAACTAATTGTGGGGTCATGCATTTGGGATTGATCCTGATCAGATGTGTGCATACAGGGTTTTTTGCTGAGTTACTTTTACTCTTGGACTGCTTTGTGGTCCAGTTAACGGTGTGACCTTACAGACAGTTGAGCTGACAACTGGTAGGACAGCACTCAGGTGGAAACTGAAGTTGGGTACCAGAATAACTTAATTCAGCCCTGCTACTCAAACAAAAAAGTCTATCAAACTGCTGTTTGAAACCCAGGCTTGGCACCTGGAGCTGTGCTCACACTTGAGAGCATCTGTTTTGTTCAGCAGTGCCCAGGATGATTCCTAAATGAAGCATGAAGAGCTGTACAGTTCAGCTGGGGCATAAGCAGCAATTATAATCCTTGTTAGTGGGATAGAGACCAACAGGAGGATCTGCAGTTCACAGTAAGGAGGAAACAGAAGCTGAATTAGGCACAGAGAAGGGTCAGTAACATGCATGCACCAGAATGCCTGTGTGTAAGGGGTCACTGCTGCTCCTGAGCGTGCAGATGTGGCCAGCAGCTTTTCTTTGATTCAGGCCTTTTTGAATCTGGTACAAGAATGAGAGATCACCTCTGTTTTCATGACACTTCTATATTCTGATCCAAGAGCAATTCTTTAGGACTTTGTTACAAAGTTCTCTCCTTTAAGATGAAAGGAGAAATATAAACAAAGAATCTGTTTTGATACTGCTTTATTAGGTATCAGTAAAGTGATTGCCTTACATGTCAAACAGGGAGGACATCTTCTTCCTGCTTAGGTGGAAGATGAGTGTTTATTTATGAAAATGCAGAAAGGAACTTATTTCAGAGAATATTTGTAATACATTTGATGGTTTTTATTCAATGCAGGCAGCCAAAATGTTCAATTACGCTCACTGGGAGAAAACCTGCAATATGCTCTTTATCATCTTTTCTATCGCATTCTTCATCACAAGAATCATCCTGTTTCCCTTCTGGTAAGCAGTATTTGATGTAATCAAAGGCTTTTATTTCATTCCCATTCCCATTGAGAGGTTAGTAATGGTTGTGATGGGGAAAGGAAAGGAATGGATTGTACTTTAGGGAGCAGGGGCAGAACTTCTATTATTGTTGGCTACTAAAGGCCAGCCAGAAAAATTGACAAAACTGATTTTAAAAATTTAAGCTCAGTAAAAACAGCTTCTTAAAAGAGCTTCTTGAAAGCAGCTAACCTAAATAGAAGCTTTTATGTATTATTTAAGTTATTTTTGTGAGTTGTAGTTAAATGCTCTGAGCTCCTGCATTTTCAAGAGGATTGAGCTACTTAACTAGGAGAAATAATTTTCCCCTTTCATTCTATCCCTCCTGCTGTAACTGCAGAGGCAGAGCACAGTGTAATTCCTATGTAACTGTAGTGAATTTTTTGTAGAGCCTTCTTTTTGCTACCTAGTTTTGGGTAGAGCCACTCTCTCAAGTGAGGAGCATTCAGAAAAGTTAAGGTGAACCAATTAATTTATGAAGTCAACACAAGTAAATCATGGCTTGCTAAACACTTGCATAACTTTGGAGTACTGTGATTTAATCTGCTTTGGAGTATCCACATGGGTGCTTAGAGTGCTTAATGCTTAACATGTTTAACTTTTAAAAGCTATTTAATGTGTTTCACATTCATGGTTTCCTTGACTGGCTCTAGTTTGCATTCATGCCTTTCCCCCAATGTGGACAAACCCTTAGAGACTCAAGCTGGTTAAATTAATGGTTCTGAACATTGATCAACAGAAGGTTTTAATTTCCTGTAGTATTTTCTTTCAGAAATGCTGATGCCTTTTACTTTATTGTTGTTTTTTTATTAACTATACAAGTGATCTCCAATCATTTTCCTTCACTGAGTTTCTTGTTCTTGAGTTCTTGAGCTTGGAAGCAAAACATGAGGAGATTAAAGGCACTCAAAAAGCCCCAAATAGTATAGAAGTAGTGAATTCTGAAGATGGACAAAACATATGTTAATTAACAAAAAGCCCTGTTGTAAAGCCTGTAGGATTTTCTCTGGAGTGCGAATTTCAGATTAGGAAGACTTTGTATTAAAAATAAGGCCTAGGAAAGCTCTCAGTTGCATAGTATCTAGACCACACAGAGATCAAGAGCTGGAAGAATGGGATTGTTTTCTAACCTTGTTTAGAATACTTTTGTGCAAGACTCCAATTTCTCATCTTCTGAAGTCTGTGTTTCAATAGAGATGCATAATCTAGTTAAGACAGAGCTGGTTAATGAATGTCATCTTTGCAGAGCTTTTTAATATTTGTGGAAATAATTAATCAGTTTGGAATGTGAAATTCTAAGTAGCTGTAAATAGCACAGAGATGAAATCTTGCACCCTAATGCTGACCTTTATTTTTCAGGATTCTTCGTGCCACATTGTATCAGCCTACGTTCTACTCCACAACTCCTGTCATAGCATATTTTCTGTTCAATGGGCAGCTATTGATCCTCCAAGGCTTGCATTTATACTGGGGTTACTTAATTCTCAAGATTTTGAAAAGGTTCATTTTCTTAAAGGTAAGCAGTTGACTCCTGCAGAAAAACATGTGAAGTATCAAACAGGTGCCAATACCTCCAAGACATTTGCTTGGAATTTCTTGCTGTTTTCCTGAGCTTTCATGCCAGCAGTTTTGATGGGGATCTTCAAGGTATAGAGCTGTTCAAATGTGCTTTCTACCTACACCTAAAGTCATGGATCAGAATATCAGAACTTCTGCTAAAAGTGGTTTTTCCTGTATCTGATGTTTTGCTCTGATTGTAAATGAAAAATGATCTCTCCCAAAAACTGAAGCCCTGAGATGGTGCAGAACTCTTTAGAAGTTCTTGTGTTCTGAGTGAAAGCAATCTTTTGTCACTGGACTTTGTAGGAACATACCAAAGGAGGAGAGGCTTAAGCATTGACAGGTATATTTTGCTAGTAAAAGGGAAACCTAAGTTGTGCTCTATTGAAAAATAGCATTTCTTTTGAGGATCAAGATGCAAAACCTTAATTGAGCCAGCTCTGTCCTTTTATCTGAGGCAGTTAATGCTGTGGAGCATCTTAAGGAAGCAGAAACGTTCCTTCTGACACGCATTTAATTGTTGTTTGACTGATAACAGAAACCATCCTGTACTTACTGGATTTCTTCAAATCTGATGGAAACAAACAGCTGGATATCATAGGGAGCCCCAATGTCTTCTCTAGAAGAAAACTGCAGTTACAAACTCAACCCTTGTTAGACAGCAAACAGCTGTACATAAGGGACAAATCTGTAGAAGAAATGGATTGTGTTATTCTGCTCCTATAACATGCTTCTGTGTTCCCTTAGCTACTGGGAAGCTTGTATTTCTTGTGTGTTACTTACCTCTGTTAGATTAATTACGAAGTTATTTCTGGCCTGCTTTATTAAGTGTTAAAATGTTTTACTTCTCATTTTCTTCTTTCTGGCCTTGTCTCTGTGCTGTTCTTACACAACTCTCCTGATGAAATCAAGAGGGACATCCCTTTGCCTTGCAGCAGAGGAAGAGAAAGGCTTTCCCATAACTCTCCATCCACTAAGTTGAGGTTATGAGAGTACAATGCAAGAAGGTCTTCAGATGCAGTTGGGAAGAGGATGTTACTTGACCAACTATATAAGGCCATTCTGCCCTGCCTGCTTGATGCCTTTGTAAGGGGCAGAAATGTTTTATTTTGAGATAACAACTTTTTTTGTGTTAGTCATCGCTAAAAAATGGGCAAGCACCGAGCCTGCATCGCTACCATGGATTTTTGATTCCTTATAGAGCTCTGGGAGAAGACTGTTTCCAAATAACATTTTACAGTGGTAGCAGCAGCAGTCCTAGCCCTTTTCAGTCCCTATGACTTCAGCTGGCTTGCATGTGCAGCCTGTTTTCCATAGCGGTGGCAAACTTGGCTGTGAAAGCAGCCAGTGCCTCCAAAGCTGTAAAGGCAACGTTGCAAAGAATGGTGTTTGCAAGGCGGCGTTTTTATACCAACATATTTGTTATAGACATACTCCACACAAAGAGCTGTTGCTATTTTAGTGAAATACCAGTAAACCATCATCCTTGTACTATAAGGTTTTGTTTCTCTGCCCAAGACTTTTAAAGTTTTCATTCAGAAAACAGGCAATTTTGGACATTTTATTTGAAGCAACAGTTAGCTACTTCAGATGGAAAAATGAAGTCATGATGTAACTGGGAATAGGGACTGATGTTGTTGGGCTAAAGGAAGCGCTGAGCATAGCAAGGGTATAAGGAATGTTTTTAATGCCCTCCGTGCCTTGAGCCACTCTGGGTTGATGGGGTCACCACTGAAAACTGCTGTAGTGCAGTAGTAAACAGCTCCTAACATCCATCCAGGGGCAGGTGTCTCCCCTGATTGTATCCTTCTGGACCATGTCATTGCACTGTCTGAAAGTCAGTGGCCTCGAATGTGTTTATTCTCAGCAGGAAGTGCTGTTGTCCCCTGTCTAAAGATAGGTTAAAGGACTTGTCTGGGTCAGAAATGAAAGGTGGGAATCTGTGGGGAACGTAAACAGGAGGGCCCAAGTCTTCAGCATGTCATGTACCCACTAGGTCCTCTTTGGTGTTATTCGAAGGGTCACACAGCTGTGTCACCTCTTGCTTAGAGCTGTGGGTCTAGATTCAATACTCTGATCTCCAGGCTGTGGCAGAGGCTTTATTAAAGGCAGGAATTAATACAGAAATGCCATCAAGTACTGCAGCCTCCTGAGTTGGTAGCTTCTTCTATGCTTTATTCTTCCCTCTTGGGAAAAGATGGCTTTTGCCTGAGATTGGCTGGTCAGAAGCTCTTTATCTCAGATGTCACCTCCCCTCTGCACTAATAAAGGGGACAGTTATCCTCAGTCCTCACAGGGGTCACTGCTCAGCTGACTGACTTGCTTCAGCAAAAAAGAACTTGGACTAAACCTCTTGCTATTTTCCCTCCTCCCAAATGCAGCAGCCAGAGGTGAATAAAACTGAGGAAGAAGGAAAGGAGGGAGGAGAGATGATCTTATTCTGTTCCTCTGTGCCCTGTTTTCTCAGGCATGGGAGTCTGGCACCGGAGCTGGTAGCACAGAGCATCACTGATCTCCAGGCTCGTGGGATCTGTGCCACCTTTCCCTAGGCCCAGTCCTCCAGAAATGCCCAATGAGGGGGAATCCTGCATGGACAAGCTAAGCTGTACTCAGCTACTTTGCATTAAGAAGCTTTTTATTTTGTCTGGGAATAGGAGGGGACAGGACTATTGGACTACAAGGATGTTAAAGGGGGACTCTTCATCAGGTACTGCAGCGATAGGACAAGGGGTAATGGGTTCAAACTGAAAGAGGGGAAGTGCAAGTTAGGTATAAGGCAGAAGTTCTTTACTCTGAGGGTGGTGAGGCACTGGAATGGGTTGCCCAAAGAAGTGGTAAATGCCCCATCCCTGGCATGGTTCAAGGCCAGGCTGGACAGAGCCTTGAGTGACATCTAGTGTGAGGGGGTTGGAACTGAGGGATCTTAAGGTCCTTTCCAACCCAAACCACTCTGTGATTCTATGATTTTATTACATTTTTCAAATCAAAGATTTATTCTTACTTGTGCAAAATATAAAAATACCCCAAAAGGAACCCAAATATCCTTTTCTGTATGATGTCTTGTGACCCTGTATACAAGCAAGGCCGTTGCTCACATATATGAACTCTCAAGTATATGAGAAAAGGCCTAAAGGCCTAAAGGTCAGACCTGTAGCCGTATATCTTAGATAAGCTCTGCTGTGAGAGGAAGGACATTCTTCAGTGCAATTTCTATTCAGGTTAGGTCAGGCAATCGCAATGCTCGCTGCTGCTGCCATCTTGATGTCCAAGGCCTTTTGTTGCTAGGAGACTCCGTGTGTTTTCTGTAATATTGTTCAATTACATGATTAAATTACCCACTTGTATCAAGTTTCAAGCACCACTGAAACATGTCTAGTCATCATGTCTGCACATATGAGAATATTTTAGGAAAATTGAAAAAACATACAGAGAAGTATGTACATGTGCACTGATTTAAAATCTCTCGCCAGGAAAATCCCATGGAGATTAAACATTTTATTTCCAAGGTCAGAAAAAGGGAGCGAGTGACAGCAGCTTAGAGCCACATTGTTATGGCAAATTAAGATGTAAAATAGATGTTAAAGCCATTACACACCGAGTTAAACTTTTGAGACTACGGTTCTTTAAACCTTGAATAATAAGTGTAAGCTGTAGGAAATGGGCATGATGTCCACATGACTCAGGTACTTCAGGGCTGATGCAAAGTCCAGCAGTGGCAGAAGGTAATGGCAGTTTTTTAATGGACTGTAATGAAACCTGGAATATGTTTTGTTTCTCTTTTAATTGTTACCATCAGACTGTCCTCAAGTAAGCTTCTTACTAATGGTCATTAGTACTGAGGAGTCATCAGCTGCAGTTTCATTTGATTCACCATGGTTCTCTCCCCTTCCTGAAGCAGAGAAGACTTAAGTGTTGTAGAGCAGGCTTTTGGACTTGTCACTCTAAAAAAATAAGCTGGTGCCACCTGTGTATCTACAATATCCCTTTGGTATTTTGTGCTCAGTGAGCAAGCTTTTTAAAGAGTTTGGTTGGGCATATCCTTATCCATGGTTTGTTCGCTCCTTATTTGCTCCAAATTCCCAAGGGAACAGAGACAAAGAATGATGGATAACAGAGTAGGGGTAGCTGAAAATGAAAAGAAAAGGCTATTTTGGGCTTGAAAAGAGAGCTGTGAAATACTTACGGTACTTCTGCTGTTCCCAGCCATCGTTATTCTGCTTCAGCATGTTGTTCTGTCTGAGGATTGCTCTCAAACTGAGACATCTCTGCCAGTTCCGGTTGACTTTCTTTCCTTCATTCTTTCTTGCAGACTGATACTGGGATGCCAGTAGAGTCCTTGCCATGGAAAGTGGTTAATCACATAAAGACTCCTTGAATCAGTTGCTCTTTTCTATATTGAAAGAAGATCTGCTGCTAAAACTGCATCCCTAAATGTGTGCTCATGACTAGAATACTTTATGTGTTTTAATATTAATGTGTAGGCAAGGCCTGAAAGTCCTTTGGAGTACAGACATCGTATGCTCTTATAAAACATGCCCTCACTACTTAAACTGTAGAATAATGGTTCTTTACAGCTGCAAAGGTGCTGGCCTATGTTACTTTCTATCTTTCTTGCTGTGAATTTCTCTCTTCAGAGACTTGCTATAACCCTTTGTGTCAGTTTTTAAGTGAAGTCATACAGTTCCCAAAGGCCAAACTACCCGCTCCTGACAGATGCCTTTGGCTGAGGTTAATCTGAGGCTGTTCAGAATCCCCTCAGCTTCTGCAGAACTTTCCTTGCCTGGGATCCTTTTATTATTTATCTTCTTAAGTTTTGGTGCTTGCTCTGTTTGCATCAGGCGGAACTTTTATTGTTAATAGTTCATTTGAATCTCTTATTCTGTAAACACATGGGTCCTGGGAGTGTGGAATCTCAGTGCTGAACTTGGGTGAGAATTTTCTTGTTCACAAAACACAGACCCACAGCAATGAAGTTTTTTGGGTTACAGGTCCTTAAACATTTCCCCATGGAAGTACAGATTTCTGTAGGACAATTTAAGCTCTTAGCACTTGCCTTCCTTTCCTTGCTTACCTTTATAATAAGATCTATATCCTTTAGAATGAGACCGTGGATCCACAGTGGTTAAAATCTACTGGTTTACCTTCATTAGAGAGTCACTCTTCAGCTTCTATACACTTAGGATGTGAACACTCAACTGTCCTGGCAGCTGAGGCAGCACCGACTTTCTCATTGAACTGTGCCATAACTTGAGATATTTAATCCTAGACAGAAAGCTTATTTTTAAAACTACAGAGAGGAAACAAGCTCAATGCATCATGAAAGCAGAACGGCCTCTAAAGAGATTACACTTTCAATCTCTTTAGTGGCAAAGAGAGCTGGATCCAGTGTTGATGTGCTTGAGCTGTGTGCTGTTTGCTGTGCACTAGACACACCACAGGTGAGCGGAGCCCGGTGAGCTGAGCCCGATTGCTCCCAACTAACAAACTCTGACTTTGAACTTGAGCTGCAAAGGGTCATCATCTGACCCTGATCATGCACAAGTGGTGAGCTTCCATATACCCAGTAATTACTGGGATGTGAAAATGAAGCATGAAATGAAATGTATATTCACTTTTGGCATGCACAGCAGTTTGCTGGACTCCTAAAAAGACTTTCAGCTGATGATTTTTTCCTTCTTTCTGAAGCAGTAAAGGAATCTATTTTCAGGACATTTATCATTAGAAAATGAAAATTAATGACAATTAACACATTCAGTGAGAAGTCTAATTTCAGAAAAATGGCATTCTACAGGGGTTAAACAGAGGACAGGGCTTAGTTTCCTAAATGAGAAGCATGTAAGTGTTGTTTTCTTTTACATACATGTTTTGTTAAGCCTGTACCGCGCCAATGGCTATCAGGGTGCTGATAAAACAGACCGAGAGGTGTGCTTGCCTTAATACCATGTAGCCATTTTAAAAGCAGTAATATATTTTAGAGGATAACAATCATGTAGTGACTTGCAATTTCATGACTCTGTGGGCCTGACAAGTTGTGGAAAAGCTTTCCCTGGAGATTTTGCGTTTACTTTCTAGACTGGGAAGGGCCATTACATGCTGATGTCCTGCTACAGAGTTTGAGTTATCTGAAGGTTTAGCACAAACACAGTACAGATTGAATTACCTTATTAGAGGTTGCTTATTCCCCATTTTAATGGAAACTGGGTTATGGAGACATTGAATTTGTTGGTTCTCAACAGATAAATATATATGTAGTTGGTTTTCTTATGAGTCTAGCTGATTAGGGGGACAAAATAGGATGAATAAACATTTTCCCCTCTCACAGATGAAAACTGGTCTGTCCGGGAACCTTCCCAGTTGATTAGAGTTATTGCCTTTGGGACATGAGCTTTTTAATAGCTTGGAGATGGGAGCTAGCCAGCCAGGTCAGCAGCGTGGAGGCTCATGGCCTTGTAAAGGGAAATTACTTCCTGTTATGACTTTCTTTCATCTGTGTATTTCCCATTCTGCTGCAGCAGTCTAGTTAAGCCCAAAGCCTGGCTACATGTCTCACTTCAGGCTGCCAAATTCATCAGAGGGAGGAGGGGTGAGAGGCAGGCAGAAGGAATCATAAAAGAGTAAGAGGTTGGCTGGCTGGTATTTACAATGATAGGCAAAGAGGAGAAAAGCTGTTGTGAGCACGCTGGGGAGCTCTGAAGCCCTACCCGCACTGGGGATGTGAAGTCAAGACTGACCTCACTATTGTATATTATCTAAGTGTGCAGCCCACCAGAGTCTGTGAAAGAGGAAACACCACTTCTCTGCTGCACAAGTGTTAGGTGCCAATCCAAGAGCACTGTCTGGTCTCCTCTGCCTTAACCAGTTCATTTTCCTGGCACTGAGACTTAAAAGGTGGATTGCTATTTGAATCTTAACTTTCAGTCCAGAGCATGAATAGGGTCAGCAGCTGAGCAATGTATGTTATACTGTATTCTAAAGTACACTTCTCAGATTTCAGAACAGCAGCAGTGATCTGTGCTGAATATTGATTTTGATTTTATTTTTTTATAATGAATCCCTATTTAGAATATCCATAATTCCACAGCAATTTTCACTTGAGTATTACACAGCAGTCGCGTAAACCTTAGAAAACTTAAGGACTGTTGTAACCGTTATGGAGGAATGAACTGATGAGAAACTGAAGGGAATAATTTCTGAGCATTTGATTGGAATAGATGGGCTTGTGAAGGTACAGTGGGGTGGGAGCATTAAAGTATAGAATCATAGAGTCATAGAATGGTCTTGGTTGAAAGTCTTAGAGCTCATCCAGTTCCAACCCCCTGCCATGGGCAGGGATGCCTTCCACTACAGCAGGTTGCTCAAAGTAGCCTTCCATTGCCCTATTAAGCACACACAGGGCTTTGCAAGAGCAGCCTCAGTCCTCTGGCCATAATCCAACAAATGGGGTGTGCGGCTGCTCCCTTTGCCTCTCATGTCAGCTGTGTCATAAATGACGCTGTGCAGGTCTCTTCTATGCTGCAATGAAAGTCTACTGCTTCTGGAGTTGCCAAGTTTGACTTCAAGGAGGAGCTGCAGATGACCACTGCCTCCAAGAATAGAAAATCAGAACTGTATGTAACTCTGAAAGCAAATCACAGGCAAATTCTTGCCCTGGCCAGGTCAGCAGAAGCCTGCAGTGCTGATCCAGGGCCAGGTTCTCAGCTGGTACAAATGAGCATGGCTCCACTTGAAGTCAGTGGGATTGTGTTAGTTTTCACCAGCAACGGATCTGCACAAACAAGAACCCCCACCCCTCTCTCTGCATGTATGTCTGGCACAAGGCAGCTTCACTTTCAGTAAATCCCTGATCTAAACGACCTTTCTTTACTGTGAAAGTTCCTGATGAAGATAAAAGACAAATGTTGGTAAAGTTTTTGCTTTAAAATCAATTGCTTTACAGAAGAGCACTTGCTGACAGTTTTTCTGGCTTCCTTTGTTAACCACTCGTATCTTTTCATTTTCTAGCAGGATATTTATGCAATGTTCCATTTGTTGCTAGTTTTATATATATGCACCTATATAAAAACTATATATGCATAATAGTGTGCATATGTATTTATTCAATTGCCAAAAATCAATCCACAGAGCAAATCCTAGGCCTTCCACAGAACTTTTGGTGCCTTCATTTACTAGTTTTAATATATGCTGCAGAGGTTTGAGTTGTGACTTTGTTATGAGGTGAGTAATTCTCATACTTTCAGAGGTGTCTGCTGAATCCATTTTCAAATCCAAAAGCTTGAAATAAAGCTAGTTAGTGATAGATTAATAGCAACTGAGAAAGGAAATTGCCCTATCCTGGATTTAAAGCAAATCAGCCTAATCAGGCAGTGATGGTGTGAGGCGTGTGAGGGTAGGATTTGTCTTGTGTAACTTAAGCTGTGCTTAGCTCAAGTTCAGGGATCCCTCTGCAATCAGTGGAGGAAGAGCAGTGTCTCCAGAATGTGTCTCATTCACTGTGTCCAGTGTTGTCACCCCAGCAGTGGTGTGGCAGGTCCCCCTCTGGGGACACCAGTTTCTGTTGGTTATTGAGCCATACAGTATCCAAGTAGATACCTGAATTCAGTGAAGTAAAACCTTCAGTGTCAAGCACACAGGTCTCAGGGACTTCTACAACTATTTAAGAAACTTTGTTCTTTAGGTAGTACTTGAAATATTCTATCTCTAGCCTCAACACAAGGGTGTTTTGAAGTACTTTATTGGAAAGAGTTTAGGTATTGTGTTTTGAATGTCAATTGAAAAGATGTTACTTGTAAGGTATGTGACTTGACAATTTGGTTAATGTTTAGGTGCAGAGATAACTTCAAGATACATCACAAAAGGATCAGAATGCCTCCTAACAGTGAAAACAGAGAAATGAGCACCCTAGCATTAGACACATTAGAGAGGAGTGCCTGTCATTTACATGGTCGCATACTTTGTGGTTTCAGGCTAGTTTAATAGTGCTAGAAAGCTTCTGTAGGCATATTCCGTAGCAGCTGTGTTGTTTCAAAGCATTCGTCTCCAGTGCAGCATCCTACCTCACCGATGCAAGTGCAAGTGTCTGATCAGCTGGTTTGTAGCCAGAACAGCATTTATAAGGAATAAAGTGGATGTTCTGATAAAGGCTCATACCACTGCACTCCTTGGCTTAATGCATGTCCTAGGGTAAAAAGAAGTTCACTATAGAGAACAGCATCAAATGCCTATTATATTGTTCTTTGTTTCTTTGCCAGCCGTGGGTTTAAAATTGGAATAATTCAAAAAGCAGTGGGACATTCTGACTCACTCAGTACCTCCTGGGCTTTTGACATTACCGTAAAGCCACAGACACTTGAGTGCAAGGTTTGCTGAGTGGATTTCAATAACACAGCAAGCGGACTTTATTGAAACCACCGAGCACCTGATTAGCTGTAAACAAGGATTTATTTCTTCTGAACTTGAGGATATTCCAGCTCCGGTTACAGGTGTGGCATGCTGAGTGACAACACAAGTGAGCTCTATCTGAGGTTAAATTCATTCTTCAATCAAAACCAGGGACATGTTCTGATAGGAACATCTATTTTATGAGACTGTTCTCAATATATGTGGAATTAATATAACTTTTAATTTGTTTTTCACGTCATCTTCAAGTTCCCTCTGAAAACCCCTAGTTGAAAGCTTGGGAATTGGGTATTACATAGAAGAAAGAGGTTATACAAGAGTTTTGGCCACAAGATGTCCAATACAATTAAATCTAGAAAGTCTGCATCTTCATTTTAAAACTGCAGAAAGCAGAGTCCAACAGTGCGTCTTCCATGCAAGATCAACATTATTTATGGTGCCCAGTGTGTATGAGCTGAAAAGGGATATATATTTCCCAATAAAATCTTCCAGGCTGCAAATACAGAACAGTTTGCTTGAATCCAAATGTATATTTCTTAGTCTCCACAGGAAAGTAAAGACACATTAAGTCATATGTCAGCTGAGTTGAGTTATTGATGTTGAATTAAACATGTTGAACTCGGAGATTCATCAACTTTATAGTAGTATTTGTTAGAAAAGTACCCCCTTCTATCTATTTGGATTGACTTTTTATTATCTCTCTTGTTTATTATCTCTTTTATTTGAGTCAGTGGTTGCTGACCTGACTAATAGCTTTCATCTTTGTACTGCAAGCTGTTTCCATATGTGCAGGTGCTGTGGAATTTATTGTCTGTACATTGAAAAATCAAGATTTAGTCAATATGTTTGTAGATATTTAAATGAAAATATTCTTAAGGTAGAATTAAGGTATGAGATTTAGGACATTCTTATTTTAACGTGATACATTTAGGAGTCAGGAAATTCCAACTAAAAGATAAGAATAAATATTTGAAAATCCCCAAATCAAAATTTCACCAAATCAGGAAACACAGAATTAAAAATCCAGAGTCAGCTGTGAATTGCTTTTACATCCCTGTACCTGGTAGAGCTGTGTGGATATGAATTATGCTTAACCTAAAAGATTCATTGGTGTTGTTGCCATGTGTTGCATGTGTTGTGTTGCCCGTGCCTGGGCAAGACTGAAATCTCCTTATGCTGCTGAGAAGCCTTGAGTGAGTGTTGGTACCACACTACTGCCTTCATAGGACCAACCCAACATTAGTGTGTGCTGGTCAAAAAGTGTGTGTCTCTGTCAGGGAGATGCTGGATTGAAAGCTGGGTCATGAAATAAATGTAGCAACTGAGCCCTTCACTGCCGAACCATCTTCTGCTCAGTGTCTCTCAGCCACTTTCCCTATCTTACATTTTGAGACCTTGACTTGACAATCTGCTCGGAGCCACATTGACCCCATGATGTGTTTGCTAGCAAGTGCCTTTGCCCTCCTGAGAATGCAGGAGACATGTTGCTAAGGCTTCCCACTGTTTATAGGATCAATCCATGCTGCTACATTAGATCTTTGCCTCTTTTTTTTTTATACGACTTGGCACTGGCTTTCCCTCTGCTTTTACACTTTCCACTTTAACTGCTGCATAGCAGATAGGAAGCCATGGCTGCCTTGTGACACGGACAAAGATGGCATGTGCCATTGGGAGAGAAGGTGGTGTCTGCCCAGGCCCACTTCTCCACTAGCAAACTTCAGATGGCATCACCAGCACACAGGAGCAGGAAACCCACACTTCCACCCATCTTCCAGCCCAGCCCTTGTCCTTCTCCCAGTGCTCGTATCAGCTGTAACAGGAAGAGCGCAGCACTAAGAGTGTGTCAAGAGGGAAGTGATTTCTGAGCGCTGTATTGAGACAGACTTGCACAATTAGGAGTAAATTCCATTAGTTTAGATGGAGAGTTGACCAATGTTTTTTTGTTTGCAAGAGGCTGGGAAGTGGCCTGTGAAGCTTGCTCATCTTTTAATTTCAAGAAGTCCTTGGTGAAGGCTTTTGGAAGGTCCTTTACTGTTCACATAGTAAGATGTGGTGGTAATGACTTGAATGATACACGTTTGAACAGCAGTGAAATACAAGAAGCCAAAACTACCTTAACAAATACGGTTCATTTAACTAAAAGAGGCAGACTGAGCAGCAGGTGGAAGGGTTAAACAAAAGGAAAAAAGATTATAGGAGTTTGCGGCTTTGGCTTCACTACAAATGGCTCTCTTGCAGACTTTATAGCATTAGTGTTGCTTCTCATAAACCTTGAAACCATTCATCCATTTAGAAAGATTAAATTGGTTAGTCATCCAGAACATAAAATATACACATCCATTTTGTCTGTTACCCTAAACCATCTGAAGTATAATAAATGCAGCCGATGCCATTAAACTAAAGCATTGAGTATTAATGATGGCCTCAGTTGTGGTATTTACAGTTTGCCAGCTCTTGTGTTTCTGATAGTATATTCATCTGTTGTTGCTCAGGGATGGTAACAGCAGAGTCTTTGAGTTGGAAAACACAACTATAATATATGATGTGAGGGGCTCAGAGAAAACATCTTGGTATTAAAGCAGGGAAAATCCTAGAAATGTTACATTTTCTGTTATTCTTAGAAGGTCAAAGTTAAGAGGCACAAACTTCGCTTACGGTATCTTGATATATCTGTAACGGTCTGTTACAGTTTGCAAAGACACGTTTGTTTGGTTTTCTAGTTACAGATGAAGCTATTGCTATTTAAAGTTCTGTTCTGCCACTGAAACAAGCTAGACAAAAATGGCCAGACTCTTCTAAAGCAAGAACCTGCAGAGGCACTTGGTCAGGAAGCAGGTTAATGTTTAAAAGTATCATAGAAGTCTAGATTGGATTTAGCAGCAATTTTTCTTGGTTAATATCAGGATTTCAGCAGCAATGCTCTTTCCCCAAATGAAGCAAATTTGCAATGGTTGCTTGAGAATACAAAGCAATTTAATTCCTGCTGCTTTGAATTATGGAAGACATTATCTCAAATGCAGGGATTTTGCAGTGTGCTGGCAGAAACATTGACATGTTTTTTAATTACTGCATCTAGTGACTTTAATCAGAGCATCCAGCTTGACAGCATTAAAACTGGGAAGCAAATCCTGTCTGAGTTTCCAGTTCCATGCTGGAAATGCCAGCTCATTCCTATAGGGATCAGGAATCAATGCTCCTCCCCTTTCACTCCCCACATTTGCAGCCTCAGCCAGAGGCTGCTCAGGAGGATGGGAGTACTTGCCATGAGCACAGCAGATTCTGCATCAGACCTTGTGTTAGGTTTAGTTTGCATTTCATTTTCTGAAGCATTTGTGGTGGTACAAAGAATAACAAACCTCTCCCCACACCCTTGCCATTTGTCTTTTACTGCAAATACAAATTGCAAAGCTACCAGGAGTGAGCGAGGTGATCTGAAAGAGGCAGAACCTCATAAATCGTTTGTGTGGGAAAGGCTGTCTTTCCTTTCCTCTAACTGATGGCATGCCAAATTTATCTTACAGTATTTACAGTAAGATTTGTTTGTTTTGATACCCTTTGTATGTTGTTAGGGAAAAGGCAGAAGAAAATCTCCAGGAAGTTTTATAGTTTCTGATGAAACAGAGTTTAGAGTTCAATTTTCTTTCTAGTCCTATACATTTTATTAGAAGCATAGTGTATAAAGGGATATGAGATGGCAATTGGATGAGTTATTACTGAGCTCTCATTTCTTTTCTCCATATAAATGTGGTGTTTAAGAAAGACCTCAGACCGGCAGGCTAAGACAGTGGAATTGTTAGTTCATTCCAAGAGCAGACACAGGATGGGCAGGAACAACACCGGTTTCTCCTTCTGCGTCTCATCTCGGACCTTGGCACATCACTCCAGGAGCAGGAAGAACGTGCAGTCTCTGCCTGTTTAGCTGAGATCCAGACAGATGACAAGAAGAACAAATTCCTTTGTGAAGGAGCGATCCCCGGTGTGGCTGTACAGGCAACAGATTGTCTGCACGAGGGCTAATGTCAGAGCCTGCCAGCTCCAGCATGCAGCTCTGGAGGCAACGGACTGTTCTGAAGAGAAGCTTTGGTTCTCCCTCATCAGACAGGCCTGCAGGCCAAGCACCCCTGTGTTACAAAAGGACACCACAGCACCCACAGTCCTCAGTACCTGAATGCTGACACTGCCAGGCTGTTAAATTTGGGTATTCCCATTGACAGACCAGATACCTGGGTGCTAATGGGTAAATTGTCAGCACAGTGTGAGGGCCCAAGTTTGATCCTCAGCTTCAGGGAAACTGCTGTTTTAAAGTGAATAAACTCATAAGATGCTGGAGAGGGAATGACTATTGCCCATCTTTTCCAGCACAAGAACTAGAAGGTGTCAGGTGAAGCTATTGGGCACTTTCCAGATACTTGGAAGAGACAACCAGTGGCAGTTCCTAATCACACAGGAAACTGCTGGTGGAGGTGGGAAAAATTTCTTAGGTGGCTGCTTTGATCTCATTCCTGTTCTCAGTCACCACTTAGGCAGAAGGAAGTGTTCACTTGATTTACAGTGTCTTTAGAGTCTGCAGAGCAGATCATCAGTTGGTATGTAAAGTCCTTACATGGAGCCAAGTAGAGCTTGCTGCACTGAAAGGGAAATGGAGATGTTTGGTTATAATGCCAAAGCCTCAAGTGTTTGAACCAAACTTCTGAACACATCGTGGGGTCTTGGGTTATGGTAGGAGGTGGGAAATAAAAGATTAAGGGTGTATTTTATGTGCCATGGCACACAGCACAGAATTGTCTTAACCTCTCTCCAAACTTTGCTGTGAAATGCTGGGTATACACAATGTCTTTTCTCTGCCTGGTGTAAACATTCTTTAGACACTGCCATGTGTGACTGGGGATGAAGCATGATTGCCAGATGTTAGAAGCTGTTCCTATAGAGCTGGGAAGGGATTTTCCTAAGGGCAGACTGTCTTGCTTGACCCCCTTTCATCCCTGCTAATGGAGCAGCTGTCCCCTCCCTGGCAATTCCCTTAGCAGGATGATATATACAAGATGAATGTGATAGCTGTATAGACATGGCCTCCCCTTTGCAAAGCTCAACGTGATGCATACGCCATCAAGCAAGGAGGAATATGTCATGGTCAGTAAGTCTCTTTAGGCAAAGTTAATACCAGGAGATGCTGGCACAAGTAGTCACTGTTTAGTTTACACCTGTCAGAAGCAGGCAGCCTCTCAACTCCTCTGTTTGGGCGAGTGTATTCATCATATTTAGCCTTTATACAATATTCTTTTCATCTTCCCTGCACTTAACAACTGTTAACTAATCCCACAGCACCCAGGGGTTACTAGCAAGGCTTTACAAGGGAAGGCGGAAACGAGCAGGAAGAGGTCAAATGACTGGGCCAAGGTCATGGAAGAAATTGTCTCTAAAGAACACTAGGTTTCACAAGATTAAAGTGGTGTTAACTGGTGTGTCCTTGGATGTCAGCATCTTTGGAGGGAGGGGGTGTCCCTGGGGGGCTGTTTTAACATTGTCTGGTGTATTTCGAGCTCCCCTCTCATCGGTCCCCTTTAGCACTTTGGGGTTTTTTTCCTGAGGCAAATGGAAGACAGAAGAGTTTTGTCTTCAGAGGATGGTGGGGAATTTCCAAGAAGGGAGAATGTCTCATATTCAGGAACATCTATGCACCTTTTGATTTTGCAATGACAAATGGGGGCATCTGACTAATGAAATTAATGGATTATTCTTTCAAAGTCATTGCAAAGATCCAGATACTCAGTTCACTTTAAAAATGAAAGGCTTCCTTGTCTGGCACCCATAGGCCTTTTAAAGGTCTATAGCAATGGCGATAACAATCCCATGACTTATCTGACAGTAAATACTGCAAGTATAGAATATGCTTATAGTGCTTTCTTCTCCCTAGGACTTGAAAGATGATCGGAGTGACGAAGAGGAGGAAGATTCCGTTACAGATAATGAAGAGGAGTCCATAAAGAATGGCAACAAGAACAGCTGTGGGTCAAGCAAACATCTCCTAAACAGCAGTCACCATTAGCCCCTTTCTGCCTCACCTTCTGCAGTGATTTCTGCTCTGGTTTTAACCTAACCTACAGGATAGAATTTAATTCTAAAGGCTTATGAGAGACTGTGATTGATTTATTGTTGGCTACTGGACCTGGAAAAAAGCCCAGTTTAGAGGGAAGGGAAAAATTGTGTAGCATGACAAAATGTGTTAATGACCCGCTTTGAGAATCACTGTGAAGTGTTTGGAAAGGTGTTTGGACACACTGAGTGACAGTGCTCCACAAGGTCAAAGCTCAAGAGCGCCAGATCATTTAGTGTCCCAATTCTAACACTGTTTTTCAATCTGGTATAAGATCTGTTTCACCAAATGGTTTAATTCACAGATGTTTTGTGGTAGGTAAGTAGTGTGAATTCCATTAGGAACCAAAATTACTCAATGTGGGAAAAATTTACTTTTCAGTTTAAACCCTCATCAAAATAGCTATTTTTTGGGTTAGATTTCATTTCCTGGAGGCCAGTGAAAGCTAACACAAAGGAAGACAAATTACTTGCTTCTGAAGAGCTGGCTTCACTGCAGAAATATAGTCTTTCTCCAAAATATGCTGTATGATAGATGGCTCAAAAATTGTGTTCTAAGATTTACCTGTCAAGGAAATCACTGTTAAAATAGCAAAACTCAGCCTCAATTCTCCATTGGGCTCTGGGTTTCATCTCTGTCATTCTGGCCTCGCCTTAGGAGCAAGCCCGCTAAGTTCTGTTTTGTGGTTCCTGTGTGTTCACTGCATGTATCTGGGCTCTGGGGGAGCATGGGACTAGCAGGGAATGTCATGTTGTCAGTGCTGTGAATTCATTTGATAGCAGGATCCTGTATTTTTATCTCTGCTCTTTCTGAAAGTCAGGAATCACATTGGCTAGAGCCAAATTGGATGTGTGTGACTTAGGCCACATAGTGTTGTTTATGCTGTAAGAAGTTGTCATGGCTGAAGGAACAGTGGGTGTTTCATCAGCTTCTTGTACCAGAAGTGCCTCTGTCCTATGTTTGCACTTTTGTTCTAAGGCTAGTGCAGAGTGCAGCAACTTTTTTAGTGCTGAGGCTTTGCAAGGAGAGCCTTGGGCCTTTTAAATAGGGTGGTGCCAGTCTCATTTCCAGATGCGTTAGCTCACAAAGTTGTAAGTGATTTGTGTCATGAGTTTTAGAGCTGAGAGGCTCTCTATGTGGTTCTACAGTAGCTGAGATCATCTGGTGAACTAAATCCAGTAGCTTGATAGAGACCAGGGGACCACTGCTACAACAGCCTTAATGCTGAGCTTTTGGTTTGGAAAGGTTCTTTTCCCCTTATGGCTGCTCAGGCAGGAACTTGGTGATCTATGGGAAGAACCATACGACTGACTTGTTTTCTCAAGATTTCCTTGGCAAAGAGGGATACAATTTAGTGAAAAAATGGGAAATGTTTGGGATCTCAGATATGAAGAAAGAAGTTTGTTCCATGCAGTTACAAAGAGCTGTAGGAGTACTTCATTACAGAGGCTGGCAATGTGAACGTATCTTCATAGGCTCTGGTCAGCTAGGCCGTGTTTAATTTTGTGCTTATATTTTGGACCATATAATACCCCAAATGTTTATGTTTCACCACAAAGAGAACTTACTGAGAAAGGAGAATGGTCTCCAGCTTCTGAGAAGGATGGAAATGTGCAGTAGTGGAGTGGGACTCCTGTGGTTAAGGGCTTCTTGGGCTGAGCAGCAGAATCCCTCGGTAGCTGTTGTATAGCAGTGTGCTTCCTTACATAGCTGTGGAGAATACCTTAAATACTGCAGTGTGGGTTTATTGGAAGTGTAAGTACTTATTACATCATCTAAAGCAACTGGTGAGTTTGGCAGGGTCACAGTTGCTTATCAGGGCCTGTTTTATTGCCTACATGAAAAGAACTGGCCTTTCCTGACAAAACGTAGAAACCCGACATCTTGGAGGCTTTACACTCCCTTTGAGAACAGTGGAGACAACGATGCTTTCTTCAAGACATAACAGGGGTTTGGGAGGTGGCCAGGGTATTATCAGTTAATTTTGGTGCCAGAAAACGTTCCTGCTATGAGTAGGAAAGGAATTCGGGAAAGGAAACATGAAGAATGAAGTTGTCACAGGAGTGAGCCCCTGAACAACTACTGAGTTTTACACTGGAATTTATAGTCTGGTTCAGGGCAAATCTGGCCCTTCCTACTCGGACGAGTCTCCCACTGAAGCCAATTAACTCCACTGGAGTCTTGCCTAGGAAAAAATTTGGATTGCAGTTGTCCAGCTTAATTACAAGACCTGTTGGTTTAAATAGATGTGAAACTAGGATCTTAGAGGAAGAGTAAAAGGTAGATAAAGATTTCAAGCATTAAATATTGAGGCAAAGTTTTGGTGAATACAGAAGAAAATAACATCCTGAAGGTGAAGGTTAGGTCTAAGCACAGTAAACAACCTAATAACTACATCACACTGCAGACAGGGACATGGGACCTCCTGGGGGTTACTGTCATGCCCAGCTGAAGTGATGAGACGTGAAAACTCTGGATGTAAACCACCAGGCACTGGGGATGAATACCCACAGCATGGAAAGAAGTGGGAACAGACTGTCCCAGTGGGACTGGACACATGAGATTTATCATTCCGGATGTTACATGTGTTTCATCTTCTACTTCTTACGGTTAGAAACTCAGAATCAGGAAGCTGAGGTCGTGGGGAACATGATTCATGCTAAATAAATTGATGTCATGGTGCTTCCAGATTTTCAGTCTATTCAATGCCCTTAACATTATTGTGAAAATAGTCTCTAAATGCAAGTGCAGCACAGTTGCAGGTAATGTGTGTAAGCACAGATGGTAAACTTACTGCATTATTTTTACCATTTGATGGTAAAAGTGGGTCCTGGTTTAATGATTTGATGCTGTCTGGTTTTGCTGTGTCACTTTGACCATGCCAAAATATTTATGGTTGAATTAAGGACTGAAAATGAAATCTTAGTCCATTGGACTCAGCAGAATCTCTTCTGTTGCATTTAATCCTCCAAGTTTTGGTCAGGTTCTCCTGTCCATGTACCCCATGCTGCCTCTGTACTTGTTTACTACATTGGTTTACGGATCTACTTGGGTTTGATTTACAGATCTCCTTTACTCCACCAATCTCGTTTTGTCAATGTGTATTACGCAGGATAATGATCTTTATTTGTTCTTAATGGCACTGAATTTGTCTGGTCTGTTGTGCTCCACACTAGAGAGAAATGTTTTTTAACAATGGTTGTCTAGGTAAGAATTCCCTTGTTTTCCTCACCTCTTCCTCTCCGCTTTCCATTCCCTCCCAGCTTTTCAGAGATGGCCTGGTCTGAAGTTATGTTTATTTGAGGAATATTAGAATAATGTGCAAATACAAAGAGAATCCTTTGTTTCCCAGGAGTGCTTATGTTCATACACAGACCGAGGTGCTGTCACCCGGTTAGGGTAACATGGGATTACTACCTCAATGGCTCATCATAAGCACGGACGTGGACCTTAAGCTGGTAAAAGCAGGAAAGCTCTCCTGAAAAAAAATATGCCAATCAGTTGAAAAGCTGTTTCATATTCCTTATTCTTTCCATTTCTCGGGCAGATCACAAAGCTCCTGACTTACCGTTCTTCCCATGGGCAAACACACATAAGAGAAGGTGTTTCAGGCCAAATAATGAACTGTAGCAGATTATTTTGGTTTTATTATCTGAATTCACTTTTTTAAGCTTACAAGGAAGACTAAAGTAGATGGAAAACAAATCCAACAGGGAGATGTGAGTTTTGGCTACAAACAACTTGCAAACTGTGAAGAATTTAAGAGTAAAAGAAATCTTGCTGATTTAGAAAGAAAAACACCATCTCCACAGGCACTTCCCCCACTGTGGGGCTGAAGAACAACAGATAACCAGCGGGCAGGAATGAAAGTCCATGCTGAGAGTGAGAACACTGCCCCGTTGTGAAAATGCCAAAGAGAGTTGGTTTGGTTTGGTGGCTGTTTGCTGCCCTGGAGCTGGGGAGCCCTTCGGCACAAAGTACTGGGATGCAATGGGGAGAGGAGAAGTCACTGGCCAAACAAGTAGGACTCTAATAGTTTCACTTTCTTTCTTGTCATCCACCTGTGTTAAGATCTGAAGCAGCAGAGAGGAGGTAAAGACATGACGTTAGTCCCTTGTCAAAGACTGAGATTCCCAATCCAGGTGACCAAAGCAATGCAGTCTTCACCTTCACCCTGGCTGGCTCCAAAGAACTTCAGGTAGGGCTCTGGGAGCTGATTTAACTGAAGTCCCCTCATGGGATTACTTGAGGTTTCTGGCTTAGCAGAAGACAAGGCTGAAAGCACAGGTCTAAGCTTCAGCGTACGACTCTGCAAATACAAAGTCATAACAACGCATGTAGGATAATGTTGATGTTCTGATAGTCTGAAGATTTATGAAAATATCTTCTATTTACTCAGCTGGAAAGAGCCCTGTTCTTCTGGAGTTTGGTTCCCCCATAAAGCATTCAGAGGAGACCCCATAATCATTTCAAAGTCAGAAACATTAAGTGGAATAACAAGTATAAACCCGTCCACAGTGACTTTGAAGTGCAAGAAGCATGTCCTTGTAGTCATAGAATAGTACTGTGCCTTGAGCTGGGGTGGGAGGAAACAGCTCCCAGGCAGTTGTTTCAGGTGGTGAAAAGACCGTGTTTTTCCTACCACAAAAGAAGCTGGGCTAAAAAAGCTTGAGTTGAGCAATGAAAAAGGTGATTAAATTCCCACTGAAATTCACAGGAGCTTTTCCCATGATGCTGATGAGAGCTGGATCCAGACCTCAAGCAACTGGGTAAGATGATAAGGGCAGCATGGCCCTGCATTCTCCAGCTGCCAGGAGCAGGGCACAGCCCCACTGTTCCCTCCTCCTACAGTCCAGGGCAAAATCCCTCCTGGAAAATGAGATCTTCTGTCTGCAGGACACTCACCTGAACTCAGCTCTGCCTTTTCTCCTGCCCAAACATGCCTCTTGCAAGACATCCCTGGGAAAGCAGGGATGCTGATGCTGAAGCCTGTGATCCAAGGCCAGATTTACAGGGAAAAGGCAAATGACAAGCTGTGGTTATCCCAACCACCTTAGCGTATGAGTGCATGAGAGGGCTGCTGAGCCAGAGAAAAGGGAGCAGGAGCTGGAGCAAAATGGCAACTGCAGCAACACAGCAACAGTTTAAGCACAGGCCTGACATCACCAAAATCACCAAGTGAACAGTAAGAAGGCTGGGAAGAAAACAAGCCCCGAGAGAAGGGGAAGGGAAAGGACGGCAGTTCAGTAATACTGGGGATCAGCCCTTCCAAGCAGCAGAAATGAACTCTGCAGCCAGGACAACTCCTTTTCCCTCAGCACCGGTGGTTTCAGACTGAGCCCAGCTGATGAGTTCCCAAGGCAGGAGGATCTGGGAAGCACTCCTTTCCAAAGTTCCCAGTATGGGAGTGAGGACTCAGCTGGGGCTGGGCCAGGGTAGCCATGAGTGGAGGCCAGCAGACCTGGTTCACCTCCACTTGCTGGACAAGCCTACCTCCCTCTTCAGCCTCAGCGCTGGGTTTGTGCCAATGCTGGCTGATGGAGGCTCCCCAGGAATAGAGGAGCTCCTAGAAGAGTTGTGTGTTTGCTTCCCACAGTGAAGAGCAGAACGCTGCTGAAAGGCCTTTCTCATGCTAGCACATATGGGTGAGTTTCTTGGTTATGTCATGGGCTGCAAACAATGCAGGAGAAGTCCCAGTATTTCAGGAGAAGAATCTGTGGGAAGCAGGAGCTGAATCTTACCAGGCTATGCAAATCCTACCTAGTTCCTTTGCTGGTTTAAAGGAGGAATTATTCAGTGACCAAAGATTGCTTCATGCATTTCCCTGTTTCCTGCTCTGTAACATAACACTGAGATGAGGAAAACCTCTGTTTCTCCATTTTACAGCTCAGAGAGGGAATGGATGCTTCTCCATCCCATTGTGTGATGGAACCATAGGTGCCAGTGCAAAATGCACAGCAAATAGTGCTGTTGGTCACGGGGCACAGGGGAAATGTCTCATGTATGAGAAGTAAACGTGTCTGGGTGACAGGTCCCTTCGGAATGCCCAGAGCAACACTGGTGCTGCGTGGTGCCATGTGAGAGCTCCAGCCCCTGTGCCACGAAATCCGCGTGTCGGGTACGTGGTTATTGCTGCAGGGGCCCACGAGGTGGCAGTAGCAGGACACCGCTGCCCGCTCCCACGCGCTTCCGCGTAGCGGTGTGGTCCATCTCCTGTAAAACAGAGGTTCTATGGCAGGTTGGGGTGCGAAAGTGTTCAGTGCAACCGGTAATTTCCACTTGGTTGATCTCTAACTGTGAAACTGCTGTCAGGTGCATCACTGGTAAAAAAAGCAGTATGGATTTTACTGGGAGTGAGGTTTGGTACCAGACCCGAGGACCAGTGTGTTGGCATCCCAAAGGCCAGCATCTACCTGGATATCACTGGATCCTTCCCCTGGTGTCCTGCTGAATCCCCTGGCACCAGGGCTGGGTCTAGGGTAAGGGATGGGCAAGAAAGGATGTTCCATCTTCTCTGCCTCAGCTTTATTGTGTGTACATTTTTGTATTGTCCATTTAATCATAGAATCCCAGACTGGGTTGGGTTGGAAGGGGCCTTAAAGCTCAGCCATGTCCAGCCCCCTGCCATGGACAGGGACACCTTCCACTAGACCAGGTTGATCCAAGCCCTGTTCAACCTGGCCTTGAGCACTGCCAGGGATGGGGCAGCCACAGCTTCTCTGGGCAACCTAAGACACATTCAGTTATTTAGTATTAACTGAAACTACACATTTGTCAAGCCACAAAGTCTGCAGCTTCTTTAATCCTACTTGTGCTCAGGCTGCGCTCACCTATGGCTGTGTGGGGAGCTGAGAACCGATTTGCTGTGATAGTGGGATGAAGTGTTTCCCTGAGCAATCTCTGTGAGTGGCTGTGGATGAGGCTGTGGATGAACAGGAGGCACTGGGAAGCTGCAGGCTGTGGATGGCAGCATCTCCAGTTCCCGTCCAACCCCAGCCCTTCTCCAGGTTTCTCTTTCAGGGGTGGCTGGACTGGATTTCAGTCCCCGCAGAGACTGAAGCTTTGAGGTTGCCCATTTGGCACATGCTGCGTATGGGGTTTGCCATGGGCTGGTACCGGGTTGCTGGTGCAGTTTCCTCCATCACAGCTCATGGACAGTGCCGATGGGACTCCTGAACAGCAGCAGGTCAACTGAAACACATCTCATTCCTCCTGGGTGTCCAGCCCAGGAAGCCTCACAGAGGGCAGCTACAGGACTCCCAGAGTGATGCTCATATTTTGCTTTTATGAACAAATACTTGCAACCAAGCCAAAGCCAAGTGCCAGCTCTGCTGGGAGAGAGGATCTAGCATCAGAGGAGGATCCTGGTTCTGTTCTTGGTTCACCGTACAACCTTGCAAATAATGACAGCATTGGCCCCAAATGGATGGGGATGAGGTACTGGTGGCTGTTGTTGATTAAAGAGCAGGATGTGTTTCAGACTCCAGAAAAGTTGCTCCCTCCAGACCTCGCAATGGCCCTCCATCTGGCTGGTTCTTACCTTGTGACTCTGAGCAGGCTCTGCTGACGTGCACAGTCAGCTTTCCTTGCTGGATGTTATGGAAAAGGCAGCCCCTGCTGCCGCTTACAACAGCGTGAGTTGCACAAACCCTATCGAAGTGCATTACAGATGTGGTCACAGCACATCCTGCCTGCCCTGCTCCTTCATCCCCTCGGAACAAAGAAGCTTTTGCTGCTTCACATCAGCTCAACAGCCCCAAATGTGGAGCTCTTTCCCCACATAAGTACTCCAAGTGACCCAGGCTGGACAACTACCATAGATACACATCAGTTGACCAAACATCCCAGTTTGTGTCTTCAGGCTGTGGAGCTCATACTAAAGGCTGTGGGATACCATGTGCTGGAGGCTGAGTGCCCACAGCTACCTCCCTGCTGGGGGTGTTTTTCCTTATGGGACAGTGCTGGGAATTTGCTGACTCAGTTGGGGGTGATGAGGAGGGAACATGGAGACTGAGTGGTCCAGAGGGGGAAAGCTGCCGAGCAGCCAGGTCTGGGAGAAGGTCAGCAGAACTGGATTGTTCTCCAGTGCAGCTCCAGACAGGTTTGGGCTGTGAACTCTGTGCAGCTTCTGACAGCAGCATTACAGTAATGCCTCTGCAGCCAAAATGGGAGCAACCAGGACAAACTTGAGTGAAGGATTGGTCCTGTGGGGAGACATGGCTTTGAATGGTGTTTCATTGTTGGTCCTATCAGTGCTCATGGATAAAAGATGGGGGGGGGTTGGTTGATGTAAAAGTTAGTTTAAATGGTTTGATGAAGCTTTGAGAGCAGCTCGAGAGCAGCTGAGTATGAGACACAAGGAGGGTTAGACAGCAGAACTCCAGAGCAGCGATGACACGAGCACGTGGGCTCACTTACACTAGAGAAAAGGGGTGTTTTACAGACATGGTCTAAGGAGCCAGTGAGGCTTGGCCTTGGGACACTCAGCTCTGTGCCACCACCCAGTGTGCTTGTGCTTGAGGACAGCCCTTTCCTTAGTGCATCCCCCTTACCCATGACCCTGCAGCGCTGCTGGGCTGTGAGAAGGGGTACCCAGCCCTGCAGTGCCTGGTTTTGGGGCTCCCTGTCCAGCAATGGTAAAGAGCTTGGCTGGCTGGAGGAGAGCAGGCTCCTGTGACCCACCTCGGAGCCATGGCGCTCAACAAGGGCCCCTGACCCGCGGCAATCCCTGCTCGGGGGGATATTGAGCTTTCTGTTTGCTTTGCAAGTGTAATTGGCCAAGACGCTGTGAAGGGAGGAGAGGGCGCTCAGGGGAGAGGTGTTAAAGAAATAGGAAAACATTATTAAGAGTGTTCTAAGTCGGCAGTTTCCCTTATTAGTACTTTCACGATGGAAAGGAGCCACTTTAGGTCTGTGCAGTTGCTCTGGGCCACCACATCCAGGCTGCTGTAGACATCCATGCAGATGGCTGTGCTGGCTTGTGCATCCCTTTGGCATCAGCCCTATCTCTCTTACAAGTCATGCATGACATGGCCTTCTTGGCTTACAGATCTTCTCCTCTGGCTTCTTGTGCCCTGCTGCAAGGAACAGAAGAAGGCAAAGCCTTGCATGAAATATCTGGTTTAGGGGTGTGATCCTTGTCCAGGTGTTGGATACAAAGGGAGATGTTTGAGATGGATGTGGGATATGCCCAGCTGAAGGGATGTGCCAGGGACAGCCCCTTGATACTGTCAACTCTAAGCACGCAGAACATCTGCCTCCATGCCAAAAACAAGAAATCAACAGCATTGGGTTTTGAGAAAGGGTTGTTTTAAACAATCCTATGGTTGGGAACCTCTTCGTTTGCTCCTGGGCAATAAGCCTCTGGGCTTTTCCCAGCTCACATTTCCCAGCCTGTCATGGGGTCAAACATGGAGTGATGGAGTTAAATGAGAAATCAGTCTGATGATTGCAGGAGCCAAGGCCTGCAGAGGAAAAAACCCAAACCAACCATAAAGCGGAACAAAAGAAAGTGCCAGCTATTCCCAGGTTCCTGATAACATCATCAGAGGTGGCCACACTGGACTTCATAAAAAAGCCTCGCTGAACTTTAGGGTCAGCCCCAAACAAAGACAGCTCTTTCCTTTGTCCATTTGTTCCTGCATGCCTGCGGAGTGACGTGTGCCTGATCATGATTGCCTGGGTGATGGCTATCTATGCACAGCGCTCAGATACCGAACAGACCCTGCACCAGCCCTGTCTGTGTTCAGATATCCAGCATGGTCTGATGGAGGTGCTGGTACGCTCACATTGCTGATCCCTCTACACACACCGAGTGCTGCCTGCGCTGGAGGAAGCGGATTCTCCCAGCTCCTTGCAGTGTCACTCAGTTGGAAGCACGTCCCTCTATATTCCTGCCTTTTCTCACCCACAGTGGCATGTGAGCAATGTCATTTTCTGCTCCTGACGCTGTTGCACCCTGATCCCTCCAAACATCTGTGCCAAAGCAGCAAGATACCCTGGGAGGTTTTGCACAGGCCGTAGTGGCAGCGGTATGGGGACATGGCCAGATCTCCACCCTTTTGGGGGCCAGGTGGGAAGCGAGCTGGGATTTTAGGAGTCCATTCATCAGCCCCTATCCCACAGGAGTATTTTGATTTTCTTTTCCCTGTTTTCCATGGAATTAGGATGTTTTTTCCTATTGCGGCCAGGTGAAGCTGTGAGGCCCCAGGAGAGGGGCAGAGGAGAAGGGTTCGGAGGGAAGATCTCCATGGAAAACCTCCTGCAATGCACTCACTGTCTATGACACAGACACATGTTGATCACAGCAACCTCGCTCTGACAAAAGGGAACCCTTCCCAGCCTGTGAATGAAGCTCCCTGTTAGAAGAAAGAAATGGATAAGCCTTCTGCCATGGACTTACCTTAACTGAGCACAGGCTGCATGCTCCCTTAAGGACACAGATGCTAGTGGCTCTGCTCTGTCCCTGGCCACCTCCAGTGTCACCGTTCCTTTTCCTTCAGCTCCTTATCACCAGGAGCTCAGGAACACTGTCCATTTTCAGCCAGACTTGACAGAGACGTCTCAGGTGGAGTTTTTCTCTTGCAGGCTCAGGAGAATTCAGGCTGATGGAAGAACAAACCTGATCAATGGCTCTGCTGGAGCTGCCTCAACAGCACCAGACACTGGAGAGTCAAGACCAGGTTGGATGGGACTTGGAGCAACCTGGTTTAGTGAAAGCTGTCCCTGCCCATGCCAGGGGGTTGGAACTGGATGAGCTTTAAGGTCCCTTCCAAATCCAACCCATTCTATGATTGTATGATTCTATGACTCCACATAGAATGATTTAGGTTGGAAAAGACCTTTAAGATCATTGAGTCCAACCCTAAGAAGTGAGTCCAACATGAGGAAGCACAGCCTTCAACATCCTCTACCCAGGGAAGAAGCTTTAATCAAACCTCTGGTTCCCTGTGAAAAACCCATCTCTAGAAAGCCAGTGCTGGCACCTACAGAACTACTTGGATGTATGCAGTTGATTGTTTTAAATGACAAAAGAGCTTATCCTGACCCTAATTATCATTAAACTGCCTCTGTCTTCTTTCTGGGGACATTTGCACAGCAAGAGCAGCACTGACCAGGTCCCTTTGACCAGCCTGGCCGAGCTTGGCAGCATTAGGGCAGGTGCAGCCAAGCACCAGGGAAGGAAATCCCTGATTCCCAAAGACCAGAGCAAGGCCAGGGGCTGCAGGTAGAGCAAGGGAGGCATCTGAGTGTCGTGGGCAGGAGAGCATCAGCCCTGAGGTGGGATTGCTTGCTTAGGACCAGGACAGGAAGGGTTTGGATAGGGGTGGCTGGAGAGAAAGGAGAAGGCTGAGTAAAGGCCAAGTTAACCCTTCGCACGCTGGCATTTTCCAGGCGGGGAGCCAAATGACTGCTCAGGAAGATGTATATAACACATGTCTGCAGTCTCCAAAGGGTTATTAACTGTGCAATAATGGCCATGAAACTTGGCTTCCTCCACGTGCATTTAACATTGCAAAAACATAAAACACGAGTTTCAGAGGGGGAGAGGGCTTGTTTCCTAGGAACTGCAGAGCCAAATCCACTCTGTGATGGGGAGAGGAGGAGAAACAACCCCCCTGCACAGGCTGGGTGCAGGGGAGAAATGCACTGAGCACAGCAGGACCTCAGCCCCTCCTGCCACATGCTTTGTCCTTATCAGTAACAATTTCAAGGCATTTCTGACAAGCCCAGAAATGGTGTTAAATTAACACAGAAAGCCTGTGTCTCATCAGAGCTTTGGGCTTTGGATTCAATAAAACCACTGCTGCTCCTAAGACACTTTCCTCTTTTGTTGTGTGGGTACCTCTGCAGGGGCTTATCCCTTGCTCCTGGCTCCAGCTCTTGCCAGCACCAAGGTCTGCCTTGATGTTGCCCGTGTTGTGGGGCTTCACATAGCCTTGGGCCCCTGCCCAGTGCTGCAAGTCCACGATGCTCAGCAGGGACCAGCCCTACCCCAATGCGTTCTGTGCTGGCCAGCCCAGCCACCGAGTGAGTCCTTCCATCCAGTAAGTTACAGACTTCTCTTTATTAGTGCCCCTCTTCCCCCACACTATTAAACTCATTCTTTCTCTGTATTGTTATTACTTTTTTGGCAGAGGATTGTGGAAGGTGGGAGAAAGGATCTACTAAAAAGCAAAGCAATTCGAAGCCCCCTTGTCAAACCCTTTTGAGGGAAGAGACGAGGTCCCTTAGCAAATGAAGCTGGCTGGTGGTCTGGGTTTAAACGTGACTGCTCAGGGCTGAAGCCAGGTTTGGCAGCTCACAAATCAAATTGCCTCTTGGTTCTTAGGAGTGGAGGATTGCCACGGGTGGGAGAGCTGTGGGGGAGCTGCTGTGCCAGAGGGGGCTCTGGCCCGGCAGGGAGGCACTGAAACTGTTGGTCCAGAACAGGTCAGGAGGGAAACCATGCGCTGAGGCTTCGTTTTAACCACATTTGACATACAGCAAGGCAGTCCCAAAATGAGGTTTGTCTCACTTGAGTGGGTCCTGGGCCAGTCCTTTCGCTTTGCTGATTTACTGTTAGAGATCAGATTGAGCCTTGAAAGACAGGAAAACACAGAGCTATTCAATCTCACCTGATCTCATGGTAAGAAAGTGAATGTGAGCCATGGGGTCTTGGCTTCACACAGGTTTTGTCTGCTGGGAGCTGGTTGCAGGTCCTCAGTTTTGCTCTTGCTTGGTAACATCCTTCAAGGGCTACAGCACCAGAGAGATGAGGATCTTAGAGAAAACACGGTTCTTGCTGCCTGTCCAATACCTGAAAGAAGGAAAATGGTGTTAACCCACCTATGTCTCTTACCAGTCTTTTTCCTAGACTCAAACAGCCCTTTCCTTAGCGCTGCACCCTCGCAGCGATGAGCATCCAGATCTAATTCCCCTTGCTTGCAACTCAGAGCCATTACTACTGTCAGCACAACCCTGCACAATCCTTGTGGAAGTGCTGCACCGAGATCTGCCAGAGTCATTCTCACCCTTTTATGGGTCTTCCCTTTGAATTCTTCTACAATTTCAGGAACAAAGTTGCAGATCTTTGCAGAAGTTTAAGCTCCGGGACACCGCTCTGCTGGGCCACAGCAGTTTAAAGCTGCTAACACGTTGGGTCTTTACTTCTTTCCAGGACTCGGCCATGCCAGGAGCACAGGATCCCATCCAAAGCCCACTGAATGCAGTGGAAATCTTTCTGCTTGCAACAGCCCCTAGAGCAGGCTGACTTCTCCTGACCCTTGGGCAGCTGAGGACACGAAGGATGGGCCCTAACCACCAGGTGAGAAGGATCTCTTGGGGAAATGGGAATGGATTGTACCTGGGTGAGGGTCCTCTGCAGCCAAACGGCAAGGGAAAGGGAGCTGGCAGGGAGCTTCCTCCTTTTCTTTCTCTCTCAAAGATCCTTCCTAGCTAGCTTGAACAACCTGCCCTCCTGGCTTCAAATGAGCATCCCCCTCTTGCCCACCACTGTGAAAATCGATTTTTACATCTCCTGAGCTTTATAGGCAGTTCTTCCCCATGAGGGTGCTGAGGCGCTGGCACAGGGTGCCCAGAGAAGCTGTGGCTGCCCCATCCCTGGCAGTGTTCAAGGCCAGGTTGGACACAGGGGCTTGGAGCAACCTGCTCTGGTGGAAGGTGTCCCTGCCTGTGGCAGATGGCTGGAACTGGATGAGCTTTAGGGTCCCTTCAACCCAAACCAGTCTGGGGGCAATGAGCACTCCTGGGACATGTAAGGTCATTGCCTAAACTCTTTGTGCACTGACCTCATGTCCTGGTCTGCCGAGTCCTGGGATGAATACTTCAGGTAAGGCAGTGGAGAAGGCTGCAGGGCATACAGGAAACAGTGGGTTTTTGAAGCCAGCTGCGGCAGCAGTGTCCCAGTTTTGGGAATGCTCAGATTGGATGCTGTTGGAGGGATGCTGCAGGACGGATGCTGTTGGAGGCCGCTGTTCCAGGCCCGGCTATCACGGTCACCAGCCAGTGCCGCCATGTCCACAGCGGGCGCAGGGGCAGGAGAGGGCGCCCCCTGTCGGCCACGCCCCCACACCCACGTGCGCCCCGCCCCTCCGCAGCCCGCCCAGCGCCTTCGCTCTCGTAGCCAATAGGAGGGCGAGGGGCGTGTCCCGGCTGTGGCCAGCACCAATGAGGGCGCGGGGCCGCGGGGAGGGGCGTGTCCGGGCGCCCAGCACGCCGGGGCTGTCGGCGGCGCCGGTCACTGCTCCCGAGGGCGGGCAGGGCTCAACCGGGCCGAGCTCCCGCCGCCGCGCCGCCACCCGCCGCTGCCGGACCATGTTTGACGGCTGCCTCCTGCCGCTCGTGGTTCCCTGCCTGCTGCTCTGCGGGCTGGGCGCCGGCACAGGTAACGCCTCCCTCCCCTGGCTGCCCCGAGCCGCGCTGACAGCCCTGGCCGCGGACAGCCAGCGGGGCCGGCAGCGTGCAGGCAGGACCCGGGTCCCCCCTTAGCCCCGGCGTGGCCGCGGTCCCAGTCTGCAGGGTGAATTGCTCCAGGCTTTTGTATTTTCTTTTCCTGTCCTCTCGCTGCTGTAGCTGCTCCTGCCGCTACTGCTGTAACGTTCCATGTGGAAAGCTGCTGACTGTCCTTGGCTGCGGCTTCGGCTTGCTCTGCTTTTCCCCTTCTCCCTGCAGATTTTTATTGGGGTTGGTGAAATGCGATGCTTGTGTCTGAGCTATACAAGTAGTTTTAGCATTTGCTTTATTCCTCTCTTCCGTGCACATTTCTGTCTCTACTATCTGTGTGTATAGAGAAGGAGAAGGAGAAATAACCCCCTTTCTCCGCTGGCTCCATGGTCTCTGCATTCCAGGACATGCAGCCGGGGCGCGGGGCTGTCCCGCGGGCGGTGGTTATGGGGTGGCGGGGCTCGGAGCCCCCGGGACCGGCCGGCGGGGGTACGAGCGCCTGAGCCTCTCTCCTTCTCGCCTGCAGCTGGCGGAGCGGAGCTGGAAGTGGTGATCCCGGAGCGAGTGGCGCTGGAGAAGATCCACCTGCTGCCGCCCGCCGTGCGAGGGGATCGCGGCGGCCCCCGGCGCCGGCGGGCACTGCCGCGGCAGCGGACGGCGGCCGAGGCCCTGCTGCTCCGCCTGCCCGCCGCCGGCGCCGAGCTCTACCTGCACCTCCACCGCGACCTGAGCTTCCTCTCCCGGGACTTCGTGGTGGAGCAGCGGCGCGGGGAGGCGCGGCGGCCCCCGGAGGAGCGGCTCTGCTTCTACACGGGACGCGTCCTGAACCGCACCGACTCCTTCGCCTCCCTCAGCACCTGCGCCGGGCTGGTACTGCCTCCGCGGCCGCCTCCCCTCAGCGCGGGCAGAGCGGCACCCTCCCCGGGCTGCGGGGGGAGCTTCTCCTGTCAGCCCCGGACCCCGCCCGGTGGGAGCGGGAAGCGGCCATTGGGCCGTACCCGCGCCTCCCCTCAGCGCGGTGCACCCGCTGCCCGTCCCCCGCTGTCCCCTCTCCTACCCGGGCCGTGGCGACCCTGTCCCATGTCCCCCGCCATTACTTTCCTGTCAGCCCCGGCTTCCCGCCCTCACCTCAGCGCCGTGTCCGCACCTCACCTCAGCGCCATGCACCTTCTCCGTCCCCTCACCTCCCGCGCTCCGGCCAGCACCGCCGCTGTCCCGCTGTGGGGTTTCAGTCTGTCCTGGCTCTGTGCTGTGGGATCTGCCCCAGAATCAGCCATGCCTGAGGGGCTGAAGGCCCCGGCCGCAGCATATCTGCTGTGTGGCAGGGCCTGGGGTGCTGTAGGGAAGCGTCCTGGCTGATGGACCCCTCCTCTTGTCACTGGACCCCTGCCATCAGGGGTGGCTGGGTCTCACTTGGGGGGGATTTGGTCACCTGCGTGCCCGGCTTGCTCCTTCAGCAGCCATGCACGGCCCCACAGCACAGCCTGGTCCTTCCCACCCCGCTGGTGCCGTCAGTGTTGGTGTGTGAGGGAGCTGCAGTGTAGGGAATACGTGGTACTGCGGCATGGAGGGAATATCCCACTCGGGGATGCTTTTCCCACCTCCAGTGGCAGGATTTTTCTACCTGAGAAATGGGTTATAGCATTTTCAGGTGGCTCTGCAGGGCCTGGGTTCTCCTCTGAGCATCCCGATGAGCAGAGGTGACGTTGCATGGGACAGCCTTTCTGCTTCTCCATGGTGGAGACGTGGACGCTTAAGATGATACCTAGCTGTAATTATTGTTGATAACTTGGTTTCTGATTACTTCAGGAAGTCACCAGGGCATTGAGCATAGACATGGCCCTGGATGTGTGCTTAGCTCCCCGGTACAGACCTGCTGACGGAGATTTAGCCTTCAACTTGGGCTTCAGAAGCGCTCTTATGTGCTTGGGGCTTGGGCCTTCGTTCCTGAGCCATATGAGGGCGCCGTGCCTCAGGCTTAAGAGAACCCGAGTGGCTCAGAGCTGCTGAGCGTTTGAGTGACACTGTAAATTGAGCTGTAGACCTCTGAGGGCTTTATAGAGTTTAAAACTGATATCTCCAGTTCGAGCTCTAAATCACAAACAGCTCCACGCTTTTGTCACAAGGCACGTTTTGTTAATCCTGGTCATGAAGTGCTGGGCTTCCAAAGCTACCTACTCCGGCGCAGCTGAAAAGCACAAGCAGGCGGAGAAGGAACCTTTTGGAATACAGGAACGTAGTTGGAGGCACAATATTAACTGCCCGAGATCAGGGGATGGAGGAGAGGGAGTGAAGAAGATTGGCGATGTTCCCAGTAGAAGAGTTGGAAAAGAAACAAGACTAGTTAGGCTTTGTTCATTACTCTGCAAATGTGAGCTGCACTATTGCACTGTTTGTGTCATATACATTCTAAGCCATGACTATACTGACATAACTGAGCCAGATGAGCGTGGGATAACAAAGCGATCGGTGTCAAAGCTGATGGCCTGTGGCACCTCTTGGGGACCAAAGCACTCACTGCCATGTGTTAATGGGCAGTGTTGGTAAAGCTTTGCTTGCCTTTGCCTGTGGGTCTGGTCCTCTGAGTGCTGGGGGAGGTGTGGGCAGATGTGTGGAGAGAAATGTGTTCCTGCTTGTTGGGATTCTCCTTTCCTGTTACAAGAATCCATTCATTTAGTCTTCGTTCAGATAATCACCAGGAATGGGAAAAAGGCTAAAAGCAGGTGTTTGTTCCATACGAGTGAGTTAAGGTTTGTAACACCCTTGTGAACTGAAAGAGACAGAAATCTCAAGTGTCTTTGGGATGACCTTAAACTTAAGGTCATGGAATTGTAGAATTGCTTGGGTTGGATGGGACCTTAAAGCTCATCCAGTTCCAACCCCCTGCCATGGGCAGGGACACCTTCCACTAGACCAGGTTGCTCCAAGTCCTGTGCACCCTGGCCTTGAACACTTCCAAGATGAACCTTATTGACTTTTGAAATGGTGTCATTAAATTGAACAACATCACCATGGAGACAGACCTTATTCTACCTAAATGGGCCTTTTGGCTTCCTAAGTCTATTCTTAAATAGGAAAAATATCGGATTTTAGGATGCTGTCAGTGTTTATGCAGTCTTTTGCAGTGGCCAGACTGAATCAACAAAGCTATAGTGAAAGCCATGCAATTTAGTGGTAAGATGTTTTCTGGGATCAGAGGAATTAAGGGTTTGCTTCACATTAGCTAGGAGGTCTCAAATCTGCCGTGAGAACTGAGATGAGGTGATTGGAGCTTTTTGCCTCCTAGTCTGGCAATTTAAAACACTAAGACCATCACTCCAAGAGAATTGGGATTTTCCTTTTGCTTCCTTAAGCCCTGTTTGCAGCAGAAAGAATAAAGCTTTGCTCTCAGCAGCACCAGAGCTTCACAGGTGAGGACATGAACAAGGCTTGCATGCTGAGCTGGAAGAAAGACCTTGATAGTGGAAACCTTGCAGCCTGTTTATCCTGGCATTTGTCTCTTGAGCAGTGCTGGTGCTGCAGGGGGAGATTCCCTAAAAACTCCAGTGTGGGAGTGTGTGTTGGACTGGAACTGGATGGTCAGGACATCTCATCCAGAAGAGCTGGTTGCCAAGAAGCAGAGTAGGTAGTAATGCTGCCTGCTGATCTCCAGCTGGCTCAGACTTTGCTGTAATCATATTCCTCCACCAAGCCATAAATCACACAAAAAGTGATATAAAATGATCAGGGCAAGTGGAGTTCTAATAAAAACAAAGTCCCTGACACAGTGGCATGAAAACTGAGCTACAGCCAGGCTGAGCAATTGCTTCCTGGTAATGATACTGCATTCCCAGAGTGGCATCTGAAGGTTGTGTTTTGTTCTTTAAACTCTGCTCACAGATGCTGCTGTTAACCAGTATGTGGTCTGTTGTAGTTTCCTGCTACGCCTTGCAATAGCACCGAGAAGGGTGGCCACGTAGTTATGTCAGGCCTGGTGTACCTAAGATCTCATCTGCACAGTTAAAATACTGCATGTGAGGATACTTCAGCCTGTCTGTTCCTCTTGTCCTTGCAGACAAGAGGTACTATGTTCCCCAAAAGCTCTACTGCCTTCAGCTTGGCAGGATTGTGTTGAGCCTGGGGAACAGAGTTGTGCAAACGCTTGGATTCTGAGCACCCTGCAGGACTCAACTGTCCCTTGCTGGAGCTGGGGAGACATGGTCAGGAGTGCAGTGCTGCAACTTGCCTGACCAATGCTAGAAGACAGCAGGCAATAGAGGAAGTTGCCTCTTTTTTGGGAAGCTCCTCTGTAAGGCCACAGCGTACCTTGAATTGTGGACTGAAGTCTCTGCTTCTAAGTCTGAGATTAATTCCTAGATGACACAGGTTAGGTCCCTGTCCAGCAAGGAAACTCCAGTTTGTTTCATACATCTCAGAACTACTCATCCATTGCTTTCATGTGCAATTTCAGTTACATTTTGAGCGTTGCCCTCAGTGTGCTGCCCTTACCTTCTCTAGCAAAGTCTGGTAGAGCAGTGTTACCTTCTGTAGAGCTTTTTGACTGTAGAGAAGGCCCTTTCAGCACCATGTATTTGTGCTGTGATTGCAAAAATGCTTTTTCTAAGTCTAGTAGACTTTATCAGTCCTGCAGCCCCATGGTATTTGTTGTACCTACATTTTTGAGGTAGTTAAAGTGCTGAGGGTCACAGGTTCATGTTAAAATGAGCATTAAGTTTTGACTTCGTAATGCATTTAAACTCTTGTCTGCTCAGGAACCATATCTGAAAGCTAAAAATCACTGGGATGCATTTAGAGGCAGGGCTCTCATTCTCAGTAACTTCTCTTCCATTCTGAAATCCTTGGGTTTGGGTTCAGGACTCCTCTTTGGCCTGTCTCTATTTAAAGTGGATTGTCCTTCTCAGTTGTGGTCAGAGAAGAGGTTGTGGCTCCCTCCTGTTCAGGCTCATACATAGAACTTTTACACCACATTTTTGTCATCTTTGAACTCAGTGAGACTTCCTTGTGCAGACTGGATCAGTGGAAGTGGATGATGCACATTACAAAGACTCATGGAATGAGCGCAGTGGGTATGATCTGCTCTCATAACGGACCTCATTTAAATCTGGTTTTAAGTTTGCTGGAATTGCATTTGTAAATGATAACTGAAAGCCAAAGCATGGTAATAAGGACAGGACTAAAAGCCACATGAAGTTTATTAAACTGCATTTGTGTTGGTTTTTGGTCTTCACTTTAAAAACCAACTTCCTTTTAACTTTGAGGAAATGGTTAAAGTAGGATTTACAGTGTAGCAGTTGAGAAATGGAGAAGGGGATGGAATTTGTCAGATGTTTAAAACTCTTTTCAGCATGTTCGTGGGTATGTAACTAATGAACACTCAGGAGCAAAAGAAAAATCTGTTAAAGATTCAGCATTTCACAGGTCTCCTTCAAAGACGTTGTGACAATAAAAAGGGCTGGAAAAACACTGTAACTTGAAGACCAAGTGTGGGAAGATCCAGAGCCACGTGCAGAGAGCACTGAAGGTTCCTGTCCTGAGGGAGCCTTCAAGCTGGTGCAGCTCCACCAGGACAACCAGGGGACAGAAGGGTGAAGCCATCAGAGCAGTTATTTGAGTGCCAGCACTAACAGTCCTATTGTTACTGTTGTCATTTCAGTGATACGGTGTGAGGACTTTCCTCCCTTCCCTGCTGTCATTCAGGCTTAGAAAAGCCCCAGGGGCAAGGAAGATCATGTGTAGAAGAAGAGTGAACTACTGGTAGTAGATTAGATAGAGAGCAGATTGCTCAAGTGACCAATGTATGTAGAAAACGTTGGGTAAGAGCAAGTGAGAGTATTTTGGTGGTTTGAAGAGCAGGGCTTCTTTTTGCTAGTTAGCCATGTTGAGCTGACTTCTAAATGAAGGATCTGAAATATCCTTAATATGAAAGATGTAGCCACTGTTGAGCAGGCTGGTGAGTGGTGCTGTAGTGGGAAGTACGGATTATTGTTTATTTTAATCAACTTGTCAGTTTAGTTGCCTGCCTTTTGAGGCTGAAATCATTCCAGCCTTTCTTGTTAGCTGAGCAGCGTGATCCTGTCAGCTCTATGGTCCTGTCATACTGGCTGTAAAATCCAGCTTAGTTTCATAATGCAGATGATGACCTCCGCTCCAGTGATACCCCACCTGGAGTGCTGTGTTCAGCTATGTAGACCGCAGCACAAGATGGGCGTGGAACTGTTGGAGGAATCCAGAGGAGGCCACAGAGCTGGAGTGCTTCTGCTATGGAGACAGACTGAGAGAGCTGGGCTTGTTCAGCCTGGAGAAGGCTCTGGTTGCCCAGAGAAGCTGTGGCTGCCCCATCCCTGGCAGTGTTCAAGGCCAGGTTGGACACAGGGGCTTGGAGCAACCTGCTCTAGTGGAAGGTGTCCCTGCACATGGCAGGGGGTTGGAACTGGATGAGCTTTAAGGTCCTTTCCAACCCAAACCAGTCTGGGATTCTACAGCCCTCTGTATTGTTGGTCCCCTGGTGACTCCTGTGTCTCAGGTTCTGTAGGATGGTGGTGCTAGGCAGCAGCTGCTTTCCCAGACTTTAGTCAATGCTGGGGTCTGGCACATTGGCAGGTCCTGTTTGTACGGGCTTTCACAGTGAAAGAAGGATGAGAGGGAGTATCCCAGCTTTTGATATGGATCTCTCCAGGCAAATGTGAATTAGCAGATCCAAAGCATTTTATTTAATTGGAATGATTTCCAGAGATGTGGCGAGAACAGCTCTGGTAGTTATGTGGTCTTCTGGTTTACTTCTTTATCTTCAAAATCCAGCATTCTGCAGTCTCTGTACATCATACAGGCTAGAGAAGAAAAGCATAGAGTATTTGTGCTGATGTCTGACGTCTCCTGTTGAGCACAGTACAGTATCTGATAGTTGGAGGATTTGAGGGAGGCAACATGAGGAATGCATTTCTTATTAAGAAAGCAAAATAATGGCCAGAGTATCCACATTACCAGGTCCAGAAGATCCTATCCAGGTTTGAGGACTCTTCAGAACCCAACTGGCGAATCTGGGGAAAACTTTAACTCCCTGGGAATACTTTACAGGCCCAATCCTGTGCATCTTTCCTGCTCGAAACTCTACTTGCCTTGTCAGATTAAACTTGAGACTGCTTCTTAACCTATTGCAGGGTGAAGACACATGGCTCCTTCCCTCTATAGGTTTCCACAATTCCAAAGCAAATGTGAAACATAAGTCCTTTCCAATGGTTTAAATTATTTTCACACTTGATGCCAGAAAGTTGGGATAATGTCGGCTGGTGATGAAACTCACTTCTTCTTACATATTTTTGGCACCAGCAGAAATGGTTGGCAGTCTTTCAGGAGTTCTGGTGTGGCTTTTAGTACCATGGCACCAGATTTACAACCCTTCTTCTAAATAATTAAAACCTATATTAAAAAAGGGGGCTGGGGCTACCTCCCAGCTGGAAGATTGGAACAAGGAGGGGAAGTAATGGAGAGCATCATAAGGGAGGCTGGAAGAAGTCACTGGAGCTTTTGCTGTCTCTGAAACAAACCTGACAAAGCCCAATTTGTAATTTAAATGAAGAGGCAGCACTTTTGGGAACTGCAGGGCACGAGTGGGTCTATTTTGACAGACCCCAAAGAGTGAGAGGTGTTTCTTGTCTCTTTAGAGACAGTGGATGAATTGCTTCAGCCATGGCAAATAGAGGCACTGATCTTTATTATTTTAGCTATTCTTCAAAGTGCACTTCCAAAACTAGTGACCCTTTCTGAGATCCTGGTTTCATGAATACTGTTCAGTTAGCAGGGCTGTCAAAAGAGGAGAAGTCTCCTTTCTGTTAGCAGGAATTCCTCCTGCTGGAAATATTAGGCCAAAGGGATTTCCTGGGTGTACGTGAGGACTGAATTTGGCAGGGAGGTGTGGAAATGTGCAATATACAGTATGCATGTAATGTATATTATAAATCATATTAGTACAGTCAGCTGTTGAATATATAGTATTTGCATGTACGTGCAGAGCATTTCTTTGGATGGTTGCCTGGCTGGCATGGAACACACTGTGTGTGGGGGAAGGTCTGGTCTTTCTTTATGTGCATAGGATGGGTGTAGTTGGCATGCAATGTAGCAGGACCCCTTTGTAAGCTCCTTCAAGGTGTACCATAGGCATGATGTGATGCCTCTTGGCAGGCCAGATGAGGCCTTCTGTTGTTAGCAGAAGTTGGACCAGACCTAGAGAGTTCTCTCAGAGGTGTGAATGGCCAAGAGCTGTATTTTGAGACCTTTAATTGCAATATAAATGATGATTGGATTAGTACAATGAAAAGTAGGAAAGAAACCCTCACTGTATGTATTCACTTCCTCCAATGTGTTATAACCTCAGTGTTGATTACTAAACCTGGAGGCTTTGTTAAGTTTTAAGGTGATAACTTTGCTTTCACGCTTTTCATGTCAGAAAAGGGTCAGAAAAAGCATAAAAGAACCTTAAAAGCTCTGGTTTGCAGAGGCAGGCTCTCCTGGGGCAGAAGCTGCCTTCCAAAGATGTTCCTGCCAGCCCTGGTGCAGGGTCTGGGTTTCATGCAAGACAGGCTGGGGTTTAGTGCTTATGGAGTCTACTGTTAGACAGAGTCTTTGCCTTCTTTGTGTTACTTATTCCAGGGATAGTGGAAAATCTCATAACTGGGAAGGTGCAACAGTCCATTCCCGGCTTGACCTCTGAAAGGTCTCCCTGCAACCCATGGCTCGCAGGGAGAGCAGTTCTTGCTGTGTGGCCCCTATTGCAGTTCAAGAAGAGGTATTTGGTCCTTGTACATAAAACACGTGGGTGGCTCTGCAAGTCATATTTATAACATCACTTCACTTAGTGTTGTCTGCAAGAGTGATGCACACAGGTGGTCTCCTCTTTGCAGGCAATCTCACCTCTTTGTTCTTCTGAGATAGTAAATGCCATTTAATAACAATGCAATTCTAGCTGGCAATTAGAAAGGTCTTTATGAAAGGATTCCTGTTAATAGCATTTATTTGTCTTCATGTAAGCTGAGCATCTCATAAGACATAGGTATTTATGCTTCCAGCTAGAGTGGAGCTCTTGCTAGAGGGAGAGGAAGAAGGGAAAGGAAAGGTTTTAACAAGAACCTCCACCTTTTCTTTGTACATGTACAGTGCACAGTGTTTCCAGGTAGGGCTCAGTGATGTAAATATGAGAAGCAGGTGAAGTTCATTAGTCTGTATTATGCAGACTAAACACAATCATTGTCACTTCATTTCCTCACACTGTAAACAAGAGTTGCAGTGAAATGGTTTAGGTTCACACTTGGTTGATAGTCAAGCTTAGGATACCAAACTGATGGGGTTTTTTGTTCTCTTTTCTGGACAGGTTGGCTATATCCAAATAGGATCAGAGCACATGCTGATACAACCAGTGAATACATCAGAGACCTCATTTAGTGGGAAAGAACACTTCATCAGGCGCAGACGATCCACCAAGTCAAACCACCCCATGAAGTCGCACGTTCCTGATGAGCACTGCAAGGTTGTAGCAGGTGAGCTTGAAGGGGCTCAAGAGAACAGCCATGAGGATGCAATTCTAGTTTTAACTGTTGTTCTGCAGATATGTCTATATTTTGTAATCCAGGCAGCTGGAGCTAGTGAAAAATGGCAGGTGTTACTGAAGCCTTCTGCTGCTTCAGGCAGAAGGAGTCACATCACAAATGCAAACATTGTTAGGATGTGCTGTTACATTCAGCCTGGGAGAAGGTAGAGTTACTAATGAACAGTAAACTTCTGCTTTAACCATGCAATGTGACCACTGCTCAGGAAGGTGTTCACAGTATTTTTAGCAAAGGCCCAAAGTCTGAAGCTGCAGTCAGTGGTGAGGGGTGATCTTTCATCTCATCTTCCCACTGGAGTTGTGCCAGGTAGGCACGGATAGAATGGTGATCCTTGAATTCCAGAATGTGGGAAGAATCACTTCGATACTGTCATATACTTTTGATCAGAAGTGTTATCTGTGGTGTCCTGTTCCAGGGATCCAGCTCACAACAGGATAAAAAAATATTTGGAGAGGGGAAGAGATGCAGTTTCTCTTGTCAGACAATCTACTTTCTTTTCATCTTCTCACATGTCATCATTTTTACCTCTGTCTATCAGAGCACATGATCCATCAGAGACTGTATCTGTTTCTGTGAGTGACAACTTTTAAATTGCTTTAAGGTTTTGTGAGATAAATTAAGCTTATATTTCCCCCCTCCTCCTGCTTTGTTTTAGAGGGAATGAGATCATGGAGATTGCTAAGAAACTTTTGAGGTCTTTGGCTTTCCTTGGAGATCTGTGAACCCAGACTTGAGGTCTGGGAGTCCAAAATGTGATAGCAGCTCATTTAGATATCCCTTAGCTTAACTTTAATCTGTCTGGATTGGATATTGAAGGAGCTACAGTGGAGACTGTGCAAGTTAGGTGCTGGAGTGCTTGAGCAGTTTTTGTCTGCCATCCTGTTACACTGGCTGTGGATACAGCAGCAGCTGAAATGCAGATGGGCTTCCTGTGTGTGAAGCTATTCTGGACCAAACAACAACCTCTCAAGCAATTTCCAGTGCTTTTCTGCCTAACTCATTTAGCAAGATGAGGTATATTGTTTCAATCGGTTTCTGTAGTATAACAAGAGTTGGGAGGTGAACCAGCTTCCTGAGAAATAGCAATGATGTAGATTTTAATTGTGTGTCTGGCAGTTAACATAGACATTCTTTAATGCTCTGCATTCAGTTTCCAGTGTCATGCAAGCACACCTTGCCAGTGTTAGGATCCTGGGCTTAAATCCTATGGGTCTTCATGGCTATGTGAGACCTGGTGGCATATTCCAGGGTGGCAGTCTTCAGTTGTGACCCACATTGACAATGTCAAAGCTTTTTACATTAAAAACAAAAAAACTTAAATTAAAAGGACAATTGAGGATCTGATTTTAAGCCCTAAAGTCCCCATCTGAATGGGAGACTAACAGGAAGGCAATCCAGTTCTTTGGTTGTGGTCTTCCTGCCGACATATTTCTCCTGTTCTTCACCTTCGCCGTGTCAAGGCACCACAGAAAGTCAGTAGCTTTACTGTATCATGCACTTAAAGAGTGTGTGCCTGTGAGCTGCTGCAAACCTTGTTTGTGTTCTAATGCTCAGTAGCTGAAACCCTGAAAAGCTACAGCTGCCTCCCACCCTTTTCATTGGGGTGGGGTTTTTGTTTGGTGTTAATAATAAAGCAGCTGTTGATAGTATTATTTCCTACCATTTTTCAAAAGCAAATGGCCAGCTATTCACTGGTCAAATCCTGTCTTCTCACAGTTTAAAGCCAAACAATCTGTCAGCTTGTATAAGCTGGTCTAGTTTTGTCTTCTTTGAAGCAATTGAATCTTTTGTGAAAGCCTGTCTGGGTGGGTTGCACAGAGGGTATTTTTTATGAACTCTGTGAAATTTAGGTTACAGTGTGCTTGTATATTCTATTCACTTTTATTCCTCTCCTGCCTCATTATCCCACTAATATTCCAGTTCCTGCCTTCTACTGGAAGGACTGCATACTTCAGTGCCTCCCGTTTATGCAGGCAGCAGGTCAAGGCATCTAGGCTGGCTTCTACTGGGCTTCTAATCCATTGACAGCCTCAGGAACTAGCACTGGGCTAAGAGCATGCGTGCACATACGTACACACAGTACTACCATAGCTCAGCTCCTGCCAGGCCACATGAGCTAAGTGTATATCCGTATGTTCTGATGTAACATTCATCTGAGGCTATGGATCTTGTTCTTTGGCTGGATTTTTTTCCTACCTACTTGAAGGGCTAAACTGGGACTGGATTTGGGGAGAGCATGGGGCCTCTCTGACCCTTGTGTGAGACCAGGATAGCTTTGATGGTTCCCCCAGAAGGTAGGTGAGCAAAATCTGGGACTGAGTGATTCCCTGCCCTGGGATCACACAGGAGTTTAGAAACCAGCTGGGAACAGAATTCATATCCCTTGGGTGCTGATGTTTTTGCTAAGCGATAAAGGGAGCCAAGCACCTGACTGCTGCTCAGTGGGGAGTTCTGCTTGCTCTGCAAACAGCTCCTGCTTCAAGTAGCGGTGTCATAAAATAATGAAATTGCTCATGGGCTTTGCCACTTAAAGGCAGACTCCTGAATGTTTTTCATTGTTGCAGGAAAGAAATGGAAGTCCTGGCTCTTAATAGGCTTAGCACATTAATGACCTAATTGACTCCTGTCTGCTTTGGATTAACTTTTGTGCACAAGGAGTTCAGAAACAAAAAAATTAATCCTCTCTGACACACAAAAGGTCCATTCCTAATGAAATTGTGTGGAAATGATGATCTGGGGACATGCTTCCAGACTTTCTCCTGGGAAAAGGTCTCTTTACTATGGGAAAACACTGCCAGAGTGAAGGACTGCTCAGATTTGTAGCAGAGGTTGTTGTTCACTTGCTTGTAATATGGCTTACCCAGGTTAAAAGTTGTCAGGAATGAATGGAGGTTGTAAATCCATGGGAAATCTTTGCATGCTAAATGTTGTAGATACACATCCTGCATTGTACATAGACAATGAACATACATGAACAATAGAGACAGAAAACCACATGTCTGTATAAATATAGGTATTTTTCAAGGCCACAGAGCTGCCTTGCTTGGGGGTCTTCCAGTCCTTAGCTGTTGTTCTTGTACCTTCTGAACAGACAAGCACCATCTCTAAAGAGATTTTCTTCTTAGAATTTTAGTTATTCAGTGGTACCTGGCACAATCTGCTGTTGTTTGAGAGTCAAATAAAATACAAAACCTCAGATGCTGAGTTTTTAATGTTAATTATTGATTGTGTCATAAGAACAGGGCTAATTTGCTTAATGGCAAGTTTCTCTTGGCAGCAATGGTCCTGTGCTATAGAAGCTTAACTAATGGTAAAACAAGGTGCATGGTGATGTAATGACTTGTGTGAGTGTTTGTTGGGGAGGAGGAAAGCATTTTAATAAAGCTAGATTAACTTAATCATGACATGCCGTGTGTCAGTGCTACTGAGGGGATAGAGAGCACAGCTTTCCAAGGGCATTCCTCTCCTTCCACCCAGAAGTGTGGTACTGTCCTCCAAGACCCCAGCTGTGAGAGAGGGAAACTGAGCTCACCTTGGGGCTGGGTACTGTGGCAGCCTGGTTTGATAAGTGCTGGTTAAAATCTCTGGAACTACTCCTTTAGTCTCAGTGGTGTAACATGTCCTACAGCACTCCAGATGATTTATAGAGCTGCAGGAGAACTCTGTGGGAGCCAAATTTGTCCTGGAATAATCTGTATAAGAGGATTAATCTGGCTGCAGTCAGGAATGGGAAAGCACTTAAGGTCTTGCATGACTGGATCTTTGAGATGTGAATCTGAGAGTGCCTATTAACGGGTTAAAAGAAAAAACCCAGGTCTGTGGATTCAGGGCTGATGTTTTAATTCCTTTGTTTAAATTCTGAAGTGCTCCAGCAGCAAAGGACAGATCCCATCACCATGGCCCAGGTGCTATTGTTAGTTATATGATATGTGTCTACGTAGTGTTTTTATCACCTGTCATCCAGCAGGAGAAAGAGTTCAAGTCACAATGCACGTTTCTGCTCAGGCATGAACATGAGCCCCTGTGAGGCAAACAGAAAACCCATTAAAAGCTTTCCAGGTGCGTATGCTGTGAGGGGGAAGGAAGGAAAGGTTGGGTTTCATTTGCTCTGAAGCCCGGTGTCATTAGGAACATGGGAAATAGCTTCACACCACTGATGTGAAACCCTTCTTTGGTTCTCATCTTAGACACTGGGCTGCATCTGGGGCGCAAACCTGCTATCACACACTGTTCTGATTTTAAACAAGTTTGATGGCTTTCTTGTCAAAGGTCCTACGCTAGAGGTCTTTCAAGAGACAGAATATGGAGTCATAGGGAGGTTTTTGTAGGATTTAATAGGTGTAAGTAAGAATTTCTCTGCAGATGAGTCGGGTGGGGAGAGAAAGAGATCTCTTAATGCATCATACATGAATTTTGCAGTGCCCTCAGGTTTGGCCTGGACATCCATGAATAGGCTTCTCAATTTATGTATCTTTTGGTGGTATCTCTGATTCTCACCAGTCTCTGACCCTATAGGAAGAGCTCACAGCAGAGAAGAAATGGGCAGAGCAGAGAGGACTATGGAGGCGCAGTGCCATCTCCTTTATTGACTCCCTGGAGCTAAGAATGGGGGTAGAAATCACCTGAGAGAGGGCTTCTTTCATTAGCCTGTCTCTCTGTCACCTGGTAATATATACAATAAAGGTGTTTCCAGGTGACAATATCCACCACACCCTCAGCTGCAGTGGGTGGATATAGTTCTGTTAACTATCATGGAACACCAGGAGTTTAACTGATTTGCTGAGATCTGGTGACATTTTGTGCGTTCCCTGTGCCATCAATATCTATGGATGGAAAACTCTCAGTTCTTGGTGAGGGAAAATCTCAGTGTTAAAGAGAGGATCAAACCATGCTATGAAAGTGCAGGAATCTCCTCTAACCATGTCATAAATCTTTGTTTCATGGAGAAAACTAAGTTCTGTTATAACTTTTCCACAGGTCTCCAGTGATGTATTAAAGTCCCCTTACATAGAAGGGATTTGATATAAAATACAGCCCAGGAGCATGAGGGAGAGCAGCTTGTCTGTGGAGGGAAGTTTGTTATTTCATGTTTATGATACAGGCCTCATAAATTACTTTTAAATGTGGGTTTGCTTTAAACCCCTCTGTCAGTTCAAATGAACCAGTTTTCATTGAATGCAAATGTGCTGCATGGAGAGAAACCTGTAGTGAAAACCCAGGAAAAGCAATGCTTTAATTCACAAAATAATGGATTGCTTCTCTGTATGGTTACTTCTCAACCTGTTTTAACAATTGATCAAAGCTGGTAATAATTTAAGTAAGTGCTAGTGTGCAGGTATCAGATGTAGGGAATGCTTTCCCTGAACAGGTATAAATCCTAAACACATGTTACTGCTATGTTGCATTTCCCCATCTTTAATCATTGTCTCCTAGCTGTGTTTTCTCTGCAGGTTTGACTTGGCCTGACATAGCAGTTGTTATGGCCAAAAAACATGTGCACTAAAAATAGAGAGATGTAATGCAACCTGTATTAGTCCATATTAGGAAGCATCTGTTGAAGAATTAAAGGATTTCAGCAAGTCGCTGTGCAGAAGATGTAACGTGATTAAGTGTTTGCAAGCATAGAAGTATTCCCTGTATCAGAAATTCAGCACTTTACCCATGGGAGTGTGTCTCACTTGTGTGGATAAATCCCTTGGTTTTCCAGGTCCGTGGTCTTCCAAATGGGGAGTCTGGATTTTCCCTGCAGGAGTGTGATTGTTTCCTTATGGCTGATACATGGCAGCCTTTGGAGCCATCTATTCACAACTGTCCTTTTCCATCACATGTGGCAAGTGAAGCTTTATTGCTGGTCTGTTCTGGATGAAGCCTCAGCATGAGGGCAGAATGGATAATGTGGAGCAGGAGGAGTCCAGCTGCTTCTTCCCCTGCTGTGAAGGTGCAAGGAGACAAAAAGGAGGACATGCAAATACATGTAATGTGTGGATTTCTTCCCTTTCTGGAGCAGCTGCACACAGTAGAGCTGTACTGCTCCTTCACTTGGTTCCTGATAACTTAGTGCTGGTTTCCATTGGAACCTGATGGAGTCCAAACTGGCAGGTGGTGATGAGGAAGGTTGTCTAGTGGACATCATCCTTGTCTTGGGATGTTCACAAGTATTCTAGTGGTCATTCTGGCTAAAAAGACAGGAAGGTGGCCCCAAGGAGACTAAGGTCCATTGCTTACCTGTTAGCTCCCTTTGTTTTTTCCATATTAACATAAGTGAGGGCTAGAGCCAGGAGCTGGGAACTGGGACTCTGTTGGCCTCAATTCCTGATGTTGTTTGATCGTCAGCAGATCCCTGGGACTTTATCTGTGAAAGTTACAAAAGTGTTGGGCACCTACAAATTGGTGTGGCCAAGACGGGAACACTTTGGGGCAGGTTTTGCCTCTGTTTAATAGCTCTAAGCTTCCTAAGTCATAGATATCCCAAACTGTGAACCCAAGACTGAAGGCACAGGAAATTAGAAGTAATGTAGACGATAACCTCTAATTCTCAAGCAGTTTCTTTATTTGCAAAGTGGGGCTACTAACTCTGAGCTGGCGATGGTGTGAGAGCCTTTGGATCTGAAAGTTACCCAATAAACTGACAGTTTCTCCCGTAGCTGATCTGTTTGGCATACCTGTATACTTTCATGGTTACAAATAGCTATTGCACTGCTTTCTACTTCAGTTCGACCTGCTAAGCCAATACCATTTATGGGAGGTGACCCTGTATTCTTTACTGGCTTTTGCACATCACCAGAAGTAAATTGCTCAGCTTCCAAGGAGATCAGTGCCACCTTTCTCAAGGTACAGGTATAATGGTGAGGCGGTGGGGAGCCCCTGAGCTCTTCCAGCCTCAGCAGAAGTGGTTGGAATTCAGTTGCCAAAGCCCAGGATGGTTGGTAAGGCTGGCAGATGTAAAAACATTCTTTGGAAATTAAGCACATTAGCTAAAGACTCATTAAAACAAAATAAACCTGGAGGGCAATGATGCCATTTTTCACAGTGTGACTGCAGCCAGGTAGTTTGTAGTCTCAAAAGACCTGAGGTGGATTAGGACTCTGCTTTGTGATTGGTCTCAGATCTACTGAGTGATCAAAACTGAGGAGTCCAGAGTCTTATATGCATTGCTCCTTATCATTAGGACCTAATTACACTTGTGTTACAGGGTCTTCCCCCATGGCCCCAAGCTATGGGACCTTTGTGCCTCTGTCATAACCAAAGGAAATTGATTCAGCCTCAGATTTACAACTAGTAACAGAGTAAATCAAACATAGGATGAGAAGCTGAGGCAGAGGCTAAAAGGGAGTGGCGGAGCAGGTATTTCCATTCCCACTTTAATAGTCTTACCATTAAGCCATGCTCACTGCACATGCTTTCTGTACCATTTACCATTACATTCTCTTGTCTGACTGCCTTACACAAATGAGTCCTTTTTTGCAGCTGATTGGAAAGCACACTATGAAGGTGTCTTTTAAAAAGAGATAAATGCACATAGTTCAGGAGGTGGCAATCTTTGAAATCCAGTATACAAATTGAACCAGTGAGCATATGGAGATCATAGTGCTTATCCTGTGCTGCCTTACAGGCCTGCTGTTAAACACTAAGTCCTGATGTGTTATGTTGATGACTGAGTATGTTTTGCAGAAGAATAAGGTTTTAACTGATGTGTCCAAGCCACAGACTAACTTGGATAGCAAATCCTTACAATAAAATCTCTGTGGTGTTTTGAGATGCAGCACAGAGTTCATGACTTATGTCTCAAGTTCTTGTTTGCTGCTCTGCCAGACAAATAGTCATGAACTTGTGATTTGGTAGGAAAGTGGCCGTGTAGGAAAAAGGAATGGGGAGGTGGATTAAGCAGCAACGGATCATTCTGCTATGCAGTGATTTTTCTTACTAGTTGATGCACAATTTTGCCTGCCATTCTAGTCAGAAAGAAACTGGAGGTACGTAGGCATTTTGTAGGACAAGACTTAAAATGAGAGGACAGCTCTCAGTCTGTAATCAGCTGTGATTTGAATGAACAGCCATGTTTAATTCCTGAACTTCAGATTACTCACTGGCATCAGCTGGCTGTGGTAAATCTGGAATTCCAAGCTTCTAATGGAGGTATAAAAGATGAGTGCACAGGGACAATTTTGTGCTGTGTCCTGACAGAGGTGAAGGGGCTCCATGTTCCCGTGGCTGGAAATGGACTGGGAGGTGCTGGCTGTGGCAGCAGCTCCAGTAGCATCCATTCCTCTCAGTTTCCTCCTTCAGTCCTTGCATGTGTCTGCTCCGAGGTGATGCCACAGAAAAGGTGTCGAGGAAGCAACTGTGTGGAGCAAGGCCCCTGGAGGTGGAATGTGGTTTCTTGCAAGGTAACCAGTGCACAGATCTTTGGATGTAAAGTTCATAAGCAGCAGTGAAGGGATGTCTCTGGTGGCATCCGTAAACTCTTAACTGCCCCCTCTCTATGTGCTGTGGTATCTCCCAGCTCTGAGCTGTCCTGTGATCTGTGGTTGCTCTTTTAGCTCAGGCTGGGTTAGCACATGCCCTTCAGTGGGTTGACTTCTGCACTGAATGTTTTGTTATCCTGGAAGCCTCAGATCTCTAAGCCTATTCAGAGTTGTCTCGCTTCTAACCATGAGCAGCTTGATCCCCAGACCGAGCAAACAAGGTTCTGCCTTGCACAGCTTGTGGGCATCCACTGTGGTGATCCGTTGCAGCCAGGCTTTTGAAGAGGCTGATCAATAAACAGTTTGGAAGCAGTTCTGCTGTCAGATCCAAACACGAGGAGCAGATTGATTTAACTGTGGCATATTTCTCTTGATGTGTTTTCAACTTCTCTGTGTTTCAACCCACCACCCCTTGATTTTAATTCAAACTGAAAAGGAAGCCTGCCTCTATTCTGTTTAGGTTTTGCTCTGGGCCTGGGATGTAAATGCTGCTGCTGCTGCCTTCCACTTTGTGTTTCACTTCCTTCCTGGGCTCCACCTTACACCTTGCCTTGATTTGAAATGAAATCAAGTCGTTATGTTAGGTTTGAAAATTTCTTTGAGATGAGCACAGTGTCTACATCAAATAGCAATGCCCAAGAGACACAGATGCAGTATAATAATATTTTAAACACTGAGCATTTTGAGACGTATTTGTATCCTACTGCTGGTACCAGAGACACTTTGTGGCATCCTGTCCCTCTGAGAATTCAGCAATTGCCCTTCCTCTGATTGCCATATGATTTTAGGTTAACTACTAAGCGTATACCTGAAGAACTTCCTTTCTTTAGTTTCTAGGCTTGATTTGTGTGCAGGATTTCCTTTTTCTTTCTCTGTGCTTTGCTTTGGAGAGGTGGTGATTTTTACTTTGAAGTGAATCTAATAAAACCCACCTAATGTGAGTACCAGTGAAACTGTCTCTAGAAACTCCTGAGGCACAGGAAGAACTCATGTTAGCTGTTCACTTGCATACTCTCTCCTCCTTTTTATGCTGCTGAAGTAATAGCATAAAGGAAAGCAGAGCTGCTCTCTAGGTGAGCTTGTATAGAGATGTTAGAGGGGTCATGGGTGGAGGGAAGTTAGCAGAGGGCTTCCTGAGGAAGAACTGGGAAAAGTTTTTAGGGCAGCAATAGAAAAGAGCTTCTAGAGAAACCTGGCCTTGCAGAAAGGACTCTGCAATTTTACTTTCATTTGTGGCTTTTGTTGAACTCCATCCAGGAGCTTTCAGTAGGTTTAACTAGAATGAGGTAGCTAAAATTACAAAGGGAAAGATTAGGAGGGGGGGGAACGTGGAAGGCTGTAAGAGAAGAGGTTGCTTTTCAGATGAGTCTGGGAAATACAGTTGGAAGGGAGGTAGGTAGGAGGAGCAGGAAGGGACTCTGCAGTTACAGCAAGAATGTGCCAAAACCCAGACAGTGCTAGACAAGGCTTTTGGTGTGTAATAGGAAAAGGTCATTTGGGGCGGTTGCTTTGGAATTGTACATCTGTTGGGTTGCCATAAAAAGCACTGTACGTAGGGAGTTTTCTACTGAGGCTTCAGCAGAGCTCTGTTGTGCTGCTGCTTGCAGTAGGGACTGTGGGGTTTTGCCTTTCTGAGGAAGATTTCAAAGTCAGCAGAACATGATATGATTGTGCTGCTTTGCAGGTGACTAGCAAAGGAAAGGTATGACCCTCTCAATAAAAGCCAGTTTAAGAGCTTGTGCAATGTTACATCCATTTTATACTGAGGATCTGGGAGTGCATCACCCTTCTCCCATCACCTATGGTCCTGCATTTTGTGGATTTTTGGCCAGCTAGACTGTGTAACACACTGTCAAAGTGCCTGGCAAAAGAGTCATGTCCCCTGTGCCTAGTCACCCACAGCATATATGTGCTGTGCTGTAGATTGGCTGTTTCAGCTCATATTTCACATGAAATTCTCTGACCTCTTCTGTGGGGAACACCTGACTCCTAAAATAGTGTGCAGTTTGGTTATGTATGCTCCCCGCAATGTAAACTCCTCTGACAGGCTCCTGCCCGTGTTTTATGGCCTCTTATGCCTTCACACTAACACTTAACATCTGCACCACAAAATTTGTAGCATCGGTTTGTTCGAATAAAGAATCCACCAAGCATTTAATCCTTGTTTTAATGGCTGATGTTTATTTTAGTTTGGGGTTTCGTGTACTCATGGAGGGATTCTCTGCCCATAGTCCATAAATCATGCAGAGCAGGAATGAGACTTCTCTGTGCTGGCTTGTTTCCAAAGTGAGGCTCTAGAGATGGGGGGTTTTTGGTACCTCCATAAAGTTGACTCACCTCGGGTATGAGTTGCAGATGCGTTTAATGAGGATTTACTGTTGGGTTTGGATCTTTTTCTCCTCATCATCAAATGTCTGCGATACGGGATGTGTTTATCTCTCTTGTTCTGTTTGTGATGGTTCATCCATGCAAGTGATAGTTGTGTCTTCTCCATGTGCTTGATTATGCTGGAAAATTGTTTGCATGTGTGGAAGGCAGGAAGATGCAAACAGAAACCACTCTGAAAGTAGCCCTCTGCAAGGACAAAAAGGACAGAAAGAATAAAGTTACACTATAGAGGAGCTGATAACTGAAAATGGAAAGAAAAAGGGACACCATCCCTTTTCTGTTCAAGTAGTTTGTGTTGTGTTGCCATACGTCTCCTGTAGTGTATCATCAGTGACCACCTGAGCTCTTTGTAGGCTCCCTTGAGTCCATTACATGTTGCCTGTTTTAAGTGCTCCGTAAGCTTACACTTGGCCAACGTGAGGAAGAGGATAAGAGTAAAAGCCCAGATCCTCTAAGTTAGGTCACTTTGGCTGTGTTTCTAGGCAAGCTTGTGGGGTGGTAGTTTTCCACACACAACCTTTAATCCCTACAACCCAGTGGCAAGCAGCCAACCCAGAGCTTCAAGTAAAACTCCTGGAGGAATGGGGGCCAGAGGCTTTGTGGGAACCAAGACTACCCAGCAATGTGCCAGGAGTCCCTTCAGGCTGCTGCTCTCCAGAAGTCACACCTTCCAGAGCTCTGTACAGCTGCCTTCTGCAAAGAGGGGCTGAATGGAGTCGGCAAAGCCTTGCCAATTCCTTCATCCGCCTCTGGAGGAGGGACCATGCTGGGCAATCCCATGGTAAATGACCATGGCATGACCTCTTCTCCCCAGAGTGCAAGCTATGGTCTACCATAGTGGTTTCCTCTGACACAAGTGGCTTCTTTTCTACCAAAAAGGAGATTTTTGAAGTGAAGCCCCAAAGTACTCTGAGTTTATTTTCTTCCATTTAAGCTTTTTTACACAGCTCATTCCGTAAGAACAACTTCTCTATAGGTAGGAGATTTACAGCAGCTGAAATGCTTGAATTTGTTAGGGCATTACCAAAATAAGAATTTGATGGGGAAGTGCTATTACTTCCAGGAAGGTTCGGATCACTAGCAGCCAGACCCAAAAGGCCAATGCTCTTACTATAATAATTGGCCTTCTCTTCAGTTCTCCCTGCGTTCTCCCTTGGTATTTAAATGATAACCTGGAAAGTACTGCACTTAAAGCTGCACAGGATGGGAGGGATTGTTGGATGGATAAAATGAAAGGGATAAACAAACATGGGAGCTTTTCCACAGAAGTTTGGTGAAGTCATCTCCATTTCATAGCTGGCAAATCAAAGGTGCATTCACCTTTCCTTGTTTCTGGTACAATCACTCCATTTTATTTTATTGCCCTTCTAAAGCCCTTGGAAGCATAGAGATCCCCTGCTCTGTGGCCACTGTGTCATGATCGTGCACTTTTGGGTAGCTGTCCTGCAGTCTGTATGAAAACGAGCCTTGAAACTTGGTGATTGTCATCTTTGCTGCTGGCACGAAGCTTCTGTTATTTATGAGCACCCCAAGTTTCCATTTCTTTTTGCTTGTCCATGGGCCCGTCTGTCTTTGTAGACCCAGGGGGGATATTTCCACACCCCTTTAAAAAAGATTCAAATCAAATTTCATGTTTAAAATATGTACCAAGTGTTGACAGCTGATGCCTTGGGCAGAAAAGCATGTGCAGAGCTATGCTGGATGGCTGCTAGACAGCTTGGAATAGAGATATGGGATGGACATGTGCAAATCTGCATGTTGACGAGACAGAAAATGTATGAATGAGCAGGAGGCAGGGAGTCTGTTTCAGGTGGGCTTTGGAGGGCTTAAAGCTGATAGAGTTTATCACCCCGAGTACAAGGGGTCAGTCAGGGAAAGCGGATGATCAGAGTGCATTTACCAGCCTGGGAAAGAAGGGAAATTCATGCTGGATTATGTAAGGTAAACAGGCTGTGGAAAACCAGGATCCATGAATGCTAATTCAGATCTGCCTGCTGCAGAATGGTGCTTTGCTAAGAGAGGGTCTCAGGTTAAATCTACACAAAATGAAAAAGTAATTCTTTCCTCTGGGAAACGAGCAGCGTGTATAGTGTGACAGAAGAGGTATCTGTCTGATCATCCATTATGGTCTATCCCATGTCACTTTTCGCATTGAATGTTGTATTTATGCTGGTTCAGGACCTGTTGTGTGTTCTGCTCCCTTTTTCATGGAAGAAACCAATGCATTAATCAGTATCAAACCAATATCAGTATCTTATCCATGGAATATTGCAGGCTGAGCAGTTAGCAGATGTAATTTCAGTAATTCTTGGCAGTTTGTTTCTTACTGCAAAATAAATTTGTTTTAATGACTTCATTTGCTTTTCTTTCAATTGAAAACATGAATACATTTTGTGTGACTGCAGTGAAGTGAGTAGATTCAATTTCAGATCTGGACTTAGTTTCTCCTTTGTTCATGCCTCAGCTGCTTTGTACATTTGCCTTTGAGCTGTGAAACACATTTCACCTTTCAGTTCAGAAGAGGACAAATTACTAATACCTTAGTCCCTTAGTATGGAGGAAGGAAGGTTTAACTTTTGTGTTTTTGTGTTAACGCTACTGCTTCACTTTCAAGTCTTTAGGATAGGTCCGTTTCACAGGTTCTTGTAACTTCAGTTCATTGAGGTCTAGGAATTCCCTGCTTTTGGTACACATACCACAATAAAGATGCATGTGAGCTCTGTACGTAGGTGGCCAGTGACTGCAGCTGCTGGTGCTGGTGCTCATGCCAATAGCAATAAATCAGCAAAGAAAGCTTGAGAAGGTCTTATCTAGCCTGACCTTCTGCACTCCTGGGTTCCATCCAGAGACTTCTGCAGTTGGCCAATGATCCATGTTCCAAAACAATCTTAGCTTATATTAAAGTTTTTGAGGCTCTGCTGTGGTCTGTTACATTGCTCTGGTAGGGCTGGTAGCAAGTGAAAATGCAACTGATGGAAATAGTGACTCCAGGAACATCTTACGACTTCCCTGGCTCAGGAGAACCTGCAGAGTCTCGAGTGTACATTGCACTCTAAAGCACACTCTCCTATCCTAAAGTTTTCTTGAAGAGATTTTTCCTTAATTAGCATTTATTCCATTCTAGTGGAATGATGCTACTTTCACATGCAAGATGTCCAGTTTCTGAAGGTTTTGCAGAAGCATGACTTCTTGGTTTGAATTCCAGTTTATCTTTTGCTTTTCTGGACTTCGCTTTTTCTATTGTCTTTTCTATTTGCTCACAATCTGGTGGTCTCATACGAATCTGCACACAGAGGTACAGATGTACTTGCAGTGGAACCTCTTGATTGCTTCTCTTCATCAGCAAAGAACACTTCAATTAAAGAGCATTGCTACCTGAATGTGCACAGGAATGCTTGTTGAAGAGTGTAAATGTTTTATTATGATCTGCCAGCCTTAATAAGGATTTTGACTTTTAGAAAAGAAGAGACAAAAGAAGATGAAATCAACCAGTGACTGGAGGGAGAGAAGAAACGCCATTCGACTCACCAACGAGTACACAGTAGAAACCCTGGTGGTGGCAGATGCTGATATGGTCCAATACCATGGTGCAGAGGCTGCCCAGAGATTCATCCTCACAGTTATGAATATGGTAAGTGGGCATTGTACTCTCAAAAGAACAGCAGATTGTATCGAGGGTAGGTTAAAGCTGGGTTCCTTGACAGCTGAAATGGGCAACTGTTTTGACCTTGAGGTATGAGGAAAGGTTTTTGTTTTCTTGTGTTGTGTGCCTCTTCTCCCCCATCTATACAATTCCCTGTATTTGCTTAAGGATATCACGATGAAAAACTTTTTCGAAACTGAAATCGCAAGTTTTCATTAGGAAATATTCCATAATTGTTGAAGAGTGGTGTTTTCTGCCATGTTTTATTATTGAAGCCAACAGTCATATTGATTTCCAGCAGAAAAACTGTCTTTCACTTAGTTAGAAATACTCTTTACCTCTGATTTTTGCACAATGAAAATGGCTGCCTCCCTTGCTGCAGAAAACAGGGCAAAGTCACTACCAAACTGCCAGCTGATCCCGTTCTTTTCACCCCAGGATCTCTTGGGCTGCCAGAGTGAGGAAAGCCTTTAGAAACTGCAATCTCCAGTGAAGTGCGGGTGTTAATTTGTTAGCTGGCCTAGTAGTTTAAGCCTTCTGTCTCAGTTGATAACAGGACACAAAGCCTTGCACAGTGAATGCTCTCTCACTCACTTGTTGCCAGTGCCAATAAAAAGATAATGGCTAAATTGGATGTGAACACTGAAAACTCTGCTCAGAGTCGGCAGGGGTCCTTCCAGAGGTATTTGTGCAAGGAAGTCTTTGAGGAAGCTTGTATTCTTCTGCCCATGCTATTGTAACATCCAGGAACAGTTCATTCTCCTCATTACTGGTCTGTTGTTGTTCACAAATAGCAAATTAGCTTGGAAAAAAAACCCAGTTCTTAATAGTAATTGACTGGTCACACTTCCCAGTGAAGAGCTGAGTGATGGATGCTCAGTGCATAATCCAGCTATGGGACAACAGCTTTTTGAAAGGTCTTGTGTTCTGTTAAGCACTGGTGTGAGGGAGCTCTCCTGTAGTGAAATGCTTTGCTGATTAAGCACAGAGTAACTGGTCTTTTTTTGTTTAACAAGCTGCTTTTCTGTGTCACTTCCTCCACCGTTTATTTTGCCTTTTGGCATGCTGTGACAATAGTCACTTAATAGGGCTTCGTTGTGTCTCTACATTTATTTGGATTGATTGGTAGGAAATGTCTTCTTGCAACAAACCCATTCATGTCGCCACCACTTCAGGGTCTACTTACTGGCTTTCTTGCATTTAAGGATGTGTTTGCTGGGGGCACAAGACCCTTATTCTTCTCAAAGCCACAGTCTTCCAACCTTAAATTCCTGCACCAGTTCTGCAGTGAGCAGGCAGGGCATAAGGCCAGCTGTGAACAAATTTGCTTCTCAAGTCACTTTTCGACCAAACAGAAGTCCATATTCAGATATAATGTACAGGTCAAAGCTGAGTTTCTTCTGGTGTCAGATGTCTGGGACCTCGAGGGGGATGATGGTGACTTTTTGTTTGCAGTGGTAGCCCAAAAATCTGTTCCCTCCTAAAAGCTGTTCCACACTGATAATAACAATCTGCTGTTGTGTCCCACAGTTCTGCTGGGGCTGGGGCAGGGCATTATACATGTGCGAGCTTTTAAAACGTGTCTGATCATCTGTCTTGATGATCCTCATGCCAGAAGGTCAGTTATTTCAGTGTAGCCATTAGTGCTTCTCTATCTTGTATAGCTTTATCAACCTATGAAGATTGTTTGGGTTAAGTATGCTGACAGACCAAGTCCCAAAAAAAGATGACCGTGAATCCTGTTGTCTGTCCAAGCTGAGGAGTACTGCAGAACATCTCAGCAACATCAGCTTGCCAGGTGTGAATATGTATGTGTGGGAAGGTGCTGATAGATGGGCTGGGTTCTCTAAACCCATTTACTATTGGGTTAATATCGAAGCTTAGTTTCCATCGGATTTGTCTGATGGACTTTTAAGCTAGGTTCTGCTGCTGCAGTGTGAGCTCACACATTTATTAGGCACTAGAGAATGCACATGGAAGGGGACTCTTGGCTGAGGAACACATTTATCTAACATCTAAGGTGCAAAGTCCAGCTGAAACACTTCCCGCTGTTAAGTCATTTTTCCTAGGGACTCACACATGTGGCTTTTCTGATGTCTGATAGGATCTGAGTTTATGTTTCAGCTTTTCAGCCTCCAGAGGAGCACCAACAGAGTCTCTGTCCTTTGTCTGGCCACCTACATTCCCACACTTGTAGGAACATATCATCTTCCACACCTCTGCCTCCCTTGGGAAACTGGTTGTGAATGGCTGGCAAGATCAGAAGATACTAAAGAATAATAACAGGCAAACACATAGATGGCATCATTGCATAAATTCTTTATTCTGAGGCTATAAACCAAGGTGAAATTCAAGGAAATCAAAGGGGATTTTCACATTTCATTTGCCACAATGAAAGCTGATCTTTATCCCAGCAAAAGAGGCTGAGGAACAATTCAGAAAACGTATTTCAGGAAAAGAGATTGGATAGTCATGTGGTTTAGATAGTCCTTAGCCAGCCTCTTCACTCAGCCACTGCTTTTCGGGTAGTGCCTGAACCAGCCATGGTCAATCTTTGTGTGATAGTTTCTCACGTGTAAAACTGCTATGAGGAATACCACAGCCCTAGGTCCCTAGGGCAACATCTGTTACATCCTTCTCCGGTGCAGGACCAGTTGTGCTCTGTGTAACATGCAGACAAAGGCCTCCTGGCTCCTTGGGATCTTTGTCTCCTGCCTGCCTCGATACTTCTGTCAGCCTTTTCTGGCTGTTAGTTGGGGGGCAGGATTTGCCCCATGATATTAGGCAGTACTTATTCAGCTATGCTGCAGGATGGCGGGCTGCCTCTAAAAGAAACCAGAATGTTAATTTTGGCTTGGAGGCTTGCATTTAAGCAAATAGAACATTACTGGTCAGGGGTATATTAACTTAACTCCTCTCTGTAAGCCATTACGTTTACTGTCAAACCACAAAACAAGCATTAAGAGGTCTTATTAATGCATTTTATATTTATAGACATTTTAAATAAAGTGATCTGCCTTAAAGTATTTAATATCTATTTATGTTACAAGAATTTCTGAAGGGAAAAAAAGTCAGCATTTCAAAATACTGGTTTATAGCTCCCCTGGTAAATGAGATTCTTAGGGAAAAAAAACCCTACCACCCTCCTCTACAATAACAGCTAAGAAACACAGCAAGCCCCTTTTGCAGCCCAGAAATAAAATAACAGCTAGTGCTTCATACAGAAAGTGCTGTGTTTTTAATAGCATTCTGTGGTTCTGAATATCCCCCTGAACAGAGAATAGATTCACATTAAAGGTACTTGTTTTTTCTGAATATCACTGTAGAGGTGCAAACTCTTCATTTACTAAGCTAATATTTGAAGTTATAAGACAAATTTTTCCAAGATCGTGGAAGAATTTCACTCTAAGGTACTCTGTAATGTATAAGTAGGAACAAGCATGGCCCCAGGGCTTTGAGTTGACATTTTTTTTAAGTCACCACCTCTAAAATGAAATCTTTTCTTGTTTTCTGGCAAGATATTTGGTTCAGCCCAGTTTTGCTAATGGGCGGTTCCTGATGGCTTTGTGATAATGATAAAAGAGATAAGCTGATAAAGTTGTCAAACGCCACCATGTACATCTACAGTTTTAGTGAGGCAGTGAGTTTACGGGCATCCTGGATATGAGGACATAAACAGGGAGAGATAATAGTAGAATTATAGAAATGCAAAACCAGCTTCATAGGTGCTGATTTATTTTTCTAAGCCCCTTTTTACTGAGCTTTGTACGGTGTTGCACTGTTTGCATTTCCGTTCTTGCCTCCCCTTTGCATCCCTTGCCTTTAGTGCATCTCCTGTCCATGCCCTTCTTCAGTAGCCACCTCGAAATTCCCAAAGTGCCTTTGTGGTAAAGCATGCTTATTTTGCTCACCCATTCTGTTAGTCCAGTAACTACAATCTCTCATTGCATTTCATCCACATGGAGGCTGTTTGGATGGATGTTCTGTTTCTTATGAAGTTCTGTGTTGCTCTTGCAACACATCATGGCTTCACCTAAACTGAACTTTGGGTTTCTCAGCCAGCAACTAGATGACCAGTGCACTGGCTCTTTTCCTTTCCCATGTGTTCCTGTGTATCTGCTTAAAATAGCTGCCATTCTGGCCTTGGTTCAGGAGCAGGTTCTGAAGCATGAGACATCACTGCTTTCTTGGAGGAGTTTTGTGCTTTGTTTCCTCTTGTGTTTTCTTTTCATCCAAGAGGAATGGCAGTAAGACAAAAAGGAGATTCTCTGTCCTCATAGCCAGGCAAACTTAACTGGCCTCTACTGGGTCTGGTCTTCATGACTTAAGCTTTCAGCTTCCCATAGAGAAGTCCGATTCAAATGATTATGAAGTATATGATAAATGAGGTATGAGATCCTTTGGAAAGTTCTGTCCATGGCCATAGTGTTTTTAATGACAAGGAGTGACTGGTTTCAGCTGGTACCTGAACAGCAAGTTATGAATATTGGCTCCTTGCAATTCTGCAGAGCTTCTTTGCAAACCAAGTCCCACTCAGGCTGACCCTCTGAGCATTTAGGGACAGAGATGTCTGACTTTCCAAGACTACAGCATGGTAATTTAAAAGCTGCTTTCTATGGGTTTTTTCTCCCCTGAGTGCATTTTGGGGGGGTTTGGAATAAATTACAACTGTGGCTTGGTTTTGAGCTTGCCTTTTTCTGAGAGAATACAGCATTCAGGGAAAGGTTACTGTAATGTGTGTTAGTTTTCCTGCAGCTGTTGCTAAGCCATGCGATTAGTGTGGAAGCTCTTTGCAGCAGCAAGCAGTAACTTGAAGTTAGTGATCTTTGGGATGTCATTAAGAGGGAAAAATTTAATGTTGTTCTTTAGGAATAATGCTGGTTTACTCTCTGAGGCCTCATTTTGCACTCTGCAGATTGGTTTTCATTTGGATTTCCCCTGTGAGAGGGTTTTTTATGTTAAAGGAGTAGATAAAATCATTTTTATCATGCATGCATTGATGGATTTATATCTGTGCTCTTGGGGGCTGGCACATAAAGGCTCCAGAGTTGCCACTGATAATTGGCTCCCTTTACCCTGATCTGGAATTTTCACGATGGGAACAGGGAAGTAAAGCAAAAGGATGTAAGTATTTGATTACAGTCTATAGATTTCTCTTTTTCACTCCAGCAGCCCCAGGAGAAAGAGTTATGTCAACTATCTTATATGGAGCCATGAATATGTTCTTTTTCATTATATTTAATGGGGTAATTTGAAAGTTTGGCTTCAGGTGGGTGTTAGAAATCCTATAGCACTTTTCAAAACAAGTGAAAGACAACCTCAGTAACCTGACTAATGCTTCTGCTGTCCAAATGTCATCCAGCAGCCAAGGCAATGGGGAAGCTCTTGCTTGACTGCAATGCTTAAGGAAGAAAAAAGTCAATTTACCCTCAGGGTTGCTGTTCTGAACTCCAGCACATCTGAAACACACGTCTGCCTCCCACCATCCACCTGCAGAGGGAAGCTCCTGAGAGTTAAAGATATTAAATTAAACTGATGTAGTTTAGTTCCTCTCTTATCCCAATTCCTCGTGTCTAGGTTGTACTTTATGCATGCTGAGGCAGGCCTGGACAGCTTATGCTGAAGCTGCATTTATTCTGTCCCTTCCATGTCAAAGCTATAAGGAGAAAGAAAGGCAGGAGGAATGCAAACAGAGGGAGAAGGGTGGTTCAAGCTTTCCTCTTTTCTGTAGGGCATTCTGTGCTGTAAAGCTGTGCCAGGGAAACGCAGATGAAGGAGGGAGATGGCAGAGATGGGCTTTATTCTTTCTCTTCTGCATTTCCCCTTCCATCTTTCTGCCTGTTTTGTATGACTCTTTACCATACCTCTTTGTTTCCAAAGCTGACTCTACTTTCGTTGACACCTCAAAGAATGGAAGTCAATGCAGCATAGAAATTCACCTGCATGAGGGCAACTGGTGATCATGGCCACACTTCAGCCATACTGACAACTTTTCACATCTCTTCCCTTCAGCCTAGTGACCAAGAACTAGGTCACTAGTATATTGAAGTTAAGCTGGTTTCTGGCACTGTGATGATGTCCTAAACCACTAGCTTTTGTATTTTGTTCCATAGCAGCATGTCAGCCAGTTTCATGCAGCTCACACTTGTGTTCCCAGCTGCCTTACTTATTAAAATGCTTCTAAAATACCCCAAATATTTCAACTTGTCCCCTCTTGGAAGCAGTCATGGCAGGCTCAAGGTTGTGTGATGCAATTGCAGGCTTGAGGAAGGGTGGCCCATGGTATTGCGAGTGAGAAGGGAGGTGTCTGTGAGTCAGTCTCTCTGTTAATGCGTGTTGTCTGTGTGGCAGGAAATCTTGAGGACATCTGCTGCAGGAAATCCCATTCCTCCTCTCCTGGTACCAGTTATCTCAGCCACCTCACTTGGCATGGGTAGCTCACGTGCCGATGGCAGCCTGTGGGATGGCTTGGACACGCTGAGTCTGTGGGCGATGGTTTCCTTGTAGGCTGGTGAGAAGGGCAGAAGGTGGTTACTATCATGATGGAATCCGATTCCTATCCGGAAAGGCCTATGGATTTGGATTCTTTTATTTATTTATTTGGATTCTATTATTTATGGTAATGCTTCCTTCAGACACAACCTACCTCACACAGTTTGGTTTAACACCAGCTGCATGCTGCCAAAATGGCTATCAATAACCTGCACAGAACTTACCTCATTTATTCATCAAGTCACTTAAGATCTGATTGTCTTCTTGCTGAGGTTTCTTGTAGCTTTAAAGACCATGATTTAAGCCCGTTTGGGTTTTCATTCAACAGGACAATGCATTGTGCTGGGGGGGGGCTGCAGGGGCCTCTCTGAGGAGAGCCCCAGAGCTGCCTCACGCCGGACACAGCCGGTTCCAGCCGGTTCTGCACTCGCCACACCACAGGAGCCGGTCAGGACAGCTGTGCAGCCTCTGTGGAAACTCGTTGACGAAAGGGCAAAAGGCTGCTTAGGCTGGAGGGAAAACCAACGTGAGCATATCGTGGTCATGGCAGGAGGAGGAGGAGTGCTCCTGGTGCTGGAGCAGAGGTTGCCATGCAGCCCGTGGAGAAACCAAGGTGGGGAGATGGCTGCCCCTGAAGTAAATTGAAGCCTGCGCAGAGCACACCCTGCACTGGAGCAGGTTTTCCTGACAGGAACTGTGGCTCATGGAGAGGATCCATGCTGCAGCAGGGAGAACGTGTGAGGAGGAGGAAGGAGCAGCAGCTGTAGTGGACCGACCACAGCCCCCATTCCTCATCCCGGGGTAAGGGGGCAGAGGAGTCAGGAATGGAGGAGTGGAGCTGAGCCTAGGAGACAGTGATGGGATGAGGTGAGGGGAAGGCCTTGTATGAAGAGGAGCAAATATGAATTAAAACAGGTTATTCTAATTGGCAATAAGTTAAATTTTTCTCAAGTCAAGTGTGTTTTGGCTATGAGGGTAATTGGTAACTGTCTATCTCTACCCATGTAGTATATGTCCTTTACTCAGTTAATGAATAAGAGCTGTTTGGGTGGTGACATTTTCTCATGTGGACCAATTTGCAGGAACACTTTTATGTCTCTTTTCTTGCTAATTTGCCTGCAGATCTTAGCTCATTTTGAAAGACAAGTTTATTTGTGAGTGGGTTGTGAACAGTTCCCAGCTAAATCAATGTACAGTTTTCCGTGTGAAAATCTGCAGTGGACTTTTTGCTAACAGCAGAAGAAATAGAAGAATATAAAGAAATAGAATAAAAAGAATAAAAGAAATAGAAGGCAGGTGAAGCTGGAGATGTCTCTCTGCTCTTCAGCTTGGTTCATGAAAGAAGATAGGAAATTGTACACATGATATTTGGACAGTGTCTGTAGTTCTGGTGCTGGACCGTCTTAAATCACAGTGCTAATGTCTTCTTCAGCTGAGCTTATTATGACACTGTAAGTATTGAGAAACAGTGCAGAGTTGCATGAAACCAACCAAAATTACTGTTCCTCTGTCTATCCATCTCTGAGGAAAAATGTATGAAACTTCATTAAGAAATTATTTACATGGGGGTATTGTTAGCTATCATATTTTCTTGCCTCTTCCCGGTAATAAATCATCTACTTCGAGATTCGTTCTTGCAGTTAAACAATTCATAGGCACGGCCAGAATATGCATTGCTGCCTTTGCTTGCACCATATCTTCAAAATCCAGCACATTGTCTATCCTAAAACATCAGGAGAAATTCCCTGCTAATACACCTGGATTTGTGCTGCAGCAATAACTAGCAACCTGTCACTATCAGAGCGTGATCGGCAAACACTCTGATGTCAGGCAAGTTATGGTATGTTTACCTGTACCCATGCTAAAGTACTGACTGCAGTGCAAAGGAACCAGTTGGACTGCATTGAAACAACATCTGCCCTTTAATCCAGTCAGAGTTTACGGACTGAAAAGTCTGGTTCAGCCTCTGAGTGGGGGATGGATGCAGAGCTAGCTGGAGCAGATCTCTGATGAGAGCGTCTGTTTAGTGCTTTAGTTGTGATGAAGTAGAACAGCCACTTATACCAGTCAGGCTTCTTTAGCAGAGCAAAAGGTTATTGTTCCTACTAGGCAACACAAACTACCATCAGTCTGGGGCTGCTTTGCGCTCTATTTAAGAAAATAAGCAAACAAAGCTTGAATAAACAAGCAAAGTAAAACCTCTCTTGCATGCCTAGTGTCTTTTTGGTTAATATCCAATTGTTACTGCTGCTAGCTAGGTTGAGCTCTTCTGAGATCACTGGTGGATGCAACTACAAGTGTGGTAAAAGTTATCCTTAGAACAGAGCATTAGAGAAAAGGAAGAAGGGCTAACAGCCTTCAAAGTGACACACTAAGCTCTCCAGCAGCTGGTTCTCGCTATGCAAGTTTTACCAGTGAAACCCACCTTTTGAAATCAGTGGTGTTTGGATCTCTCTGTGCTGGGTCTGGAGGCAGACAGCTTGTCTGCTCTGGTGGAAAGGCAAGCACCATCATCCATTAGGCTTAATGATAAGAACTTGTTTGTTGTACTCATTTTATGAGTAGAAATGTTATGGGATGGTCAGAGCTAGCAGTGAGCTAGGCAAATCAAAGGCATCCATCACAGGTAAATGTTTGTTAGCCTCTGGAGTGGTACAGGAGAGATTGACTTGATCAGTGTGATGCTCCTCTGACCCTCTTAGCTGAATGTCCAGGTCTCCATTTACACATAGGTCAACTGTCAGAGCCCTTCTCTGCAAGTGCCAAGTTTATCCCCCCAGGTCTGTAGTAAGAGGCTTTAGCTTCTCTACCAACATACCCCCGAGCTAAGCAAATAGTACCAGCACTTGTCTGCTTCGTATACCAGCCCCGCAGGGAAGATAAATGGCTCATTGTGCTCATACTGAAGGTCAGTGGGTCAAATACTGAGTAGCGTCTGTCTTGCAATCTGTGCCTAAATTATAGGAAACATTTAAGTGTGTGCTTAAATCCAACCCCAAACACTAAGGAGCTTGAGAACACCCTTACACTGAGCACATTCCTGAGTATTTGCATTAATAGGAAAAGAAACCCAAACCCAAACCAAGCATTGAAAACATAGTATCCAAAATGTGTTCATGTCTTGTTTTTTTTATAGGAAGTTAGCTGAGCCTCTGTGATACTTCTAGCCAAATGAGCTGTGAGTAAGGAATACAGCTTACCTGGGGCCAAATCCTGCCTCCTATTAGTCAGAAGTCTCTCTTCTGTGGTCTTGGATTTATTTTTTCGACTAAGTAGGGAATACAGTATTCATCCAGAGGTTCTTATGTGGAGTTTACACCTTTTTAAAATAAACCCCTCCCTCACCTTTTTTGATATAGCCCATTTAAAGCAGTTGTACACAGAGAAATAAAATCCTGGCATCAATTAAGATCTTATGTTCTAACCTATAAAAATGAGGTGAGGTATCTGAGCTGGAATGCAGAATCTGGAGAAAGCAGTAAGGTAGTTTCCGGTGCTATTTTTGTATTTCCTGAGGCTTGTGTCATTATGTGCTGCCTTATTACTATTCTCCTATATAAGATATGAAAATAACAGAGGGAAATTGCTTTTCCATTCGATTTCCTGAAGTCTAAAACACACCATTATTTCATCTTGCATTCAGATATCTCTGATATTTAAATGCCGAAGATCCATATTAGTTGGATGCTTCACAATGTATGTCCATGTTCCTGAGAGTTTGGTTTACGCTTAGATTTCCTTTGGAATATTTCATTCGTTTCTACTTCTTTGTTGTTTCTCTTGTTTATTCCAGGTAAAAGTATCTGTCTTTCTGCAACTAGCATGTGTAGTTTTTATTATGTTGTCATATTTTTCATCCCGGAATGCTGAATCTTGCTCAGATTAGTGACATTGGTCAGGTGGTGAATCCCAGTGTGCTCCGGCAGGAGCAAACCTACTCTGTTTTTCCAAGTGGTTTGGCTGCACTGTAATGTGTGGAACTGTTAAGAGTAGTAACATAGTAGCTCTTAAAATTTCTTGATTTTATTGAGTGTAGTAGCACGACCCTTTTGGGCTTGTTTTGGGTCATTTTTTCAAGGCCAAATGCCTAACTATAGTCACAATTATTTCCTACAATTATTATTAGGTGTCGGTATTGTTACTGATACACTGTGGATGTTTTCTTTGCATTTTGACAGGTATACAACATGTTTCAGCATCAAAGTCTTGGAATTAAAGTCAGCATTCGAGTGACCAAACTAGTGCTGCTTCGCAACCGTCCTGTAAGTTCTAAGTCATCTTTACCCTGCAGCTGTGGTTGGACTGTTGTAGTCTCACAGGCAGAGCAGAATCCCTGTCTAGGGTGGGGAGTGGGGCATGTCTGGCTACATGATCACCAACTATGAGTAGTGTCTGCCACATTTTACCACATGATATTAAAGATGGGAAGTGTGGGAGGCTGTGGAAGTGAAAGCAGCTTCTTATACAGCACTACATTCAAAAGTCTCTTAAGTCTGGCTTTCGTATATATATGATACAAAAGCCATATCATAGAATGCCAGGTTGGAAGGGACCTCAAGGATCATCTGGTCCAACCATTCTAGTCCCTAGCTCACTTGCTCAGATGAAGCTGGTTTTGAACTTTTTGTTCTATCACATCTGTATTTTTAAGCCTCTAATTTTTCATTGGAGGTCTAATGCTTTGTGTAAAGAATGTGGCTGATATTTATTCTTTTGTATCTCTTTTTTTTTCAAAAGGCAAAGTTGTCCATTGGTCATCATGGAGAGAGGTCTCTGGAGAGCTTTTGTCAATGGCAAAATGAAGAATATGGTGGGGCAAAATACCTTGGTAACAACCAGGTTCCTGGTGCAAGGGATGACACCCCTCCAGTGGATGCTGCTGTTTTTGTAACCAGGTATAGTGAGGTTTGGTTTATCAGTTTACTTCAACCACTAATGGCCTATGTGAGTTTATCTCATCTAGCAGCAATCTAAGAAAAAGATCTGTTGATGATAATACATGTGCTACCTACATGCTGTGCAGATGGCTCAGATGAAAGTGATTTGTCTTGTTTCTATGATACTTCACAAGGTTGTGCAAAAGCACCTTTCCTCTTGAACCACAGTGTTGTCATAGTCATTATCAGGATACTGGTAAGACATGGCTGTAGCACAGGTGGTACTGTTTTCTCATGCCAGCTGGTATAAGTTGGAAAAAAGTGAGGTTTTGGAGTGTAAACCTGAGAAGCTGTGGAATTGAGAACCAGCTGAGAGCATGTGCTCTGTAATTAGGTACGAATCAGCTGAACAGCCTGAGAGGAGCAGACAGTGTATCAGTAGTGGGGATGTCAGTAGTGCTGTACGTGCTAGAAAAACACTGCTGCCTCACCCCTTCTTCCCCAGATTGAGACAGGAAATGTCTATACTGCAGTTCAATATCATTTAGTTCTTTCACTTTCTTTGCTCTGCCAACAGTGTAGTCAGGATTACATGTTTTTGCATAAACTGCCATTGTGATTGCAATAATCTCCTGGGTTAATAGTCACATTGCAAACTATCCGTGGGATTTTGGTGTGTTCAGTAACATAGCTGGTGAGCAGAGCATGGGGCCTGCAAAGTTCCTAAGAATGCACCTTCACAGATGTGTGCAGCTCCCATAAAACCATGTCTCTCCTCTGTATTCAATGTAGTCCAACCAAGCACTTAAGCAGATATTTAACATTTTAGACAGGGTGAATAGTTCCTTTGAAGTCAATGGGCTGCACATCCTGGTTATAGTTAAGCATATACTTCACTGCACCAGAGCCTAAAAAAATAACTAACATTTTTGCTAAACGCATCTCGACATCCAGTTGTCCCACATGACAAGCCAGGCATACAGAATCTCTTCTGATGTGCTCAAAGCACGTGGTGGAGGAATAAGCAGAGCACTTCATCTGTGCAGTGTCTCTGCAGCTTATGAAATTGAATGTATAATGTCAGGCTAAATGGGCTGGACTTGGGCTTCTGAGAGAATTGTAGAAAGACTTTGTAGGAAGAATTATTCAATAGATTTTCAGGGGTTTGCAGTCAGAATAGCTGGAGAAGTACAGGATTGGTTGGGCTAGAAACTAGGTTCAGATTGTGTGAGAAAGTTCAGTCTAGGGAGCACATTGCTGTGCATCAGAACAGCATTTTTGCTGTTTGATAGGCCATCAGTGTGTACTTGTGGTCTTTTTTCCTTCCTTCTTGCTATGTCTTGTGATCCTTAACTCATCTTGCTTCTGCTGCATAGAGGATACCATGTTGCTTGGAAGACTTCTGGCCCAGCAGCCTGATTCCTGCATCAGGGAAATAAAGCTTTCTACTCTTGGCGTTGGAAGTGTGTGTATGTGTGTGTGTGTCCCTGGACCCTCCCCAGACTGTCCAGATGGGCCACTGGTAGAGGATGTGGGAGCAACAACATGTCCAGCACAAGCAATTGTGCCAGAAAAAGCAGAAGCTGAATTTTCAGCAGCTGCAGCTGCTTTAGGACTAGAAACAGATTCTGTAGGGTCAACCTCTGAAGAAATCCCTGTGGTTCCAATCTGGCTGTGCTCATTTGAAACACCAAGGTGCACTTGTCTCTTGAAACTTCAGCTCTAGCTGATGTTCCCCATGTACTCATCTGTATGCAGAAGTAGATTATCTAGATGGTAAATATTTCTCCTGTGGGATTTTGATAGTACCCCCTATGAAGTTCCAGGAAAAAGGCAAACTATGTCTGTGAAATAAGATGTACCATTGTCCAGGTCAGTAAATAAATGAGACAGTGAGAATAATCTGTTATAGCCCTGAAGGCCTGAGTATAGTGTTATATATATAATCTGCCTTTTCCTGTTCAAATTCTGGTTTTGAACTTGCAGAAATTCAAATCTTTGTCATGTATGGATAATGTACTTCATATTTTAATGGGCAGCTGACCAGAATAACTTCTCTTTCTGGGATCTGTATCTTCAGTGATCTTAGAAGTATGTCTCATTGGAAACATATTCCACCTCTTGATCTGTCTTTTGCATTCCCTAGGAAATCTTTAGACACACTGACGTTCTCCCCACCTCCTGGCTGTAGGTGCTTGGGCCACTTACTAGACTAGTGATATGTAATAGGAGAGAGAAGAGTGACACAACCCTGACAGGAACAGCATTCAGAGCTGTCATTAAGCAAAGACATGGGTTATTTTTCATGACATAGTGGTGTAGCTTTTCCATTTGCAGCCTGCTCCTCCCTTCCACATTTCTTCAGCCTTTTGCCTTCCCATTAAATGGGCAAATGAAGCAATTCAGTGTGCGTTGAGAAAACTGGGTGCAGAGTGCTACTAAATGTATATATGGATGTGGAAAGTTTTCTTTGGCAGCTGTACCAGTTTCCTCTGTCCTTTAGCTTTATGACCCTGCAGGGTGAAACTGGTCAAAAGATGTCATTTGAAGGATGCTGGGAAGGGGCTGCTAAACAGAATGCTTCTTATTCATGTTGCACAGTTCAGCTACTGTCCTTCTTTCTTGCAGGAAGGACTTGAATTGCAGAATTTAGCTTAGCACAGTTAGGTATTTTTTTCCAGTTCGTGTGAGCCAGATGGAAGAGTGACTGTAGGAGGAGTTCTGAGCTCTTCTTTTCTGGCCATTTTTATTGAACAAAACAATTGACTTGTCATTATTTTAGAAGAATTGTTGAAGTCTGCTAATGGAAACTGTCTGCGCAAGAGCAGTTATCTACCACAAGTGATAGTGATAGAGATTTTCACAGGTCCCTAGAGGAGAACACATGTCCTGCTTCATTCAGTCAGGGGCTAAAAGTGGAGAGTAAAATTGCTTCACAGCTACAGTGTGTGATTTCAATATATTATCTGAGACTGAATGTGGTAAGGTCAGATTTTGGAGTTGAACTTCAGCTTCTGGAGTAAGAGTTTTACTCCAACATAGCTCTATAAAAGACTCCCATAACAAAAGGATGTCTCTGTGATAAGAGACATTGCACATGAAATTAAGTATCTTTTTTATAACTTTGGAGTGTTGTTATAGTATCATTCATGTCAAGCTCTCGTGTAAAAAATATAGATGAAGTCAAGCTCAAAACCACACCAGGGGCAGACCTGTGATTGATACCTTTTTAAAAGCAGAGCAGTTTCAGTGCCATGATGGGGCCATCTTACCTCACTGGTGTGATTGATCCACAGGTGAGGTAGATCTTTCTTAAAGTGTTTTCTCCCCTCTGATTGCTCTGATTGAAAGGCCTGTGGAGTTTCAGTATATAGGTTTTGTGATGGAGTGGCTGCTTGCCTTTGGAAGAAGTCTGAGACTCACCAAGCTTATTTGGGACTAAAGGTTTGGATGTGCTTTTCTGTTTGGCTAAAGAGTTTTGGGGTAAAATGTTTACAGTTGGTCTGGAGGATTTAATGTTTAGAATTTTGATACTTTGAATAGAAGGATGGTGTCTCTTGGACTTGTGTTTATGACAGTTTAAAGGACAGGCTGAGGAGGTTTCATACTTGGAGGCCTGCATGCAGTGAATTGAGCAGATCTAGTCATTTTTTGCTGACCTCTTTCAAGTCCTTCCCTGGCCAGACAACATCACAGCACTCTCTTACAGACAAGGAGTGTTCTATCTCTGTAGGAGAGTGTGCAAGTTTCCTGGATAATTTATAAGACCCCTCATTTTATGGCATGGTGGTAATTTCTGTAGGGAGCTGCCTGAAAGTATCAGACACCTTTCAGTGTACAACAGAGTGCAGGAGCAAAATTGCTGTGCTTTATTTGCAAAGCTGGCCAGTCCCTGCAAAGAGATGCTTTTCTAGCAATGGCCTCCTGCCATCTACTAATAGTTCAGCTATCTGTTGTCACAAGAAAAGCATCTGTTTGATTTACCAGTTTATATAACATAATAAGTCCTTAAATAAACCTCTGTCAAGTTGGCTCTGGGAACTCAAGCAGGCGTGTTTGTGCCAGCTCCGCCAGGAGACTGTCATTAGTCTTCTCTGGAAAGGCTGGAATGCCAAGGTGTCGAGACACAGTCAGGCTGTGGTGAAAAATGAAAGCTGGGGCTGGTGTGTGGTCGTAGCTTCCGATTCTGTTTTGTTCCCATCTGATTTTTTAACACTTCGGTGGTTGTTACAGTTTTTCTGCATTTAAGCATGGTTGGTTTTCAATGTCTGCTTAACAAAAGCTGGTAGAAGCTGTTGTTTCTCTCCTTCCAAGCCCTTGACAACTTGATTTGTGACTTTCAAAAGACTTCGGTGTGAAGGGTTTGGGTTCATCAGCTGCAGTCCTGGGCCTTAAATCCCTTTTCCTATAACCCTAGTTTCATATTTTTCTTCACAAAGAAGTATTTCTAATCTTTCCCTATTTTTATCTTTCTCCAAGTGTTTTCTTTTTCTAAGTATTTATCTTTCTCTAACTATTTTTGATCTTCTCCCTGCCAAACTCTTAAACTCAGACTCCCACTGGGTACTCAGGCATTTCAAATGTCACACTCCAAATGTACTAATATGATTCTCTCAGTAGCCTCCCCGCAGGGTGAGGAAAGCCATAATGGTAGAGATTATGGTTCCTGAGCTTCCCTTGGGAACTCCTGAAATGTTTTAGCACATGCTTTTTTCCAGCTTCTCTTCATAGCAGATCACATTGCAAAGCAGGTCTGGTGAAGATAGCTCCTAAAAGTTTAGGTTGAAGTGCTTGTTCAAATGTATTCAAACCATTCGTTTAGTTGTAAAATACTTTTTCTCCCACACTTGTTCTTCTGTCATGAGGAATCTTATTTACATCTTCTCATGTGAAGTATCATTGCTTAGATGGTGAACTTCAAGGCTTTTTATTCTTTCTGTTTAATACAGTTCCATGGATCCCTGGTTGATTTGTGGGTGTCAAGGGCACAGGTGGTAGCTCCTCCTGTCTTGATGAGATGTGGGGGAGTAACAGAGACCAAATGAAGTCTCTTGAACTTCTCTGTGTTGGGTTCAAATTGTAAAATGGCAAAGTGGACTGTAATGAGTGTAGCTGAAGCCAATTCACCTGACTGTTACCTGGCAAATATTGAAGTTCTCTTCCTTCTTCCTTGTCAGCATCAATCTTCTCTATTAGATCCAGCTTCTTTCTTGTACTTTACTATATGAGTGTAAGAAGAAAAAAACCTGAAGAATTAAGAATTTCTGGCTATATGTGATCAGTTCTATGTCTCCAGGCAGCGTCCCCACACATCTCCTCCTCCTACTTTTAATGGTGCTGTTGCATCACAGGGTGTCTGCTCCTTTTTGTTACAGTTCTCTTGTGAAAATAAAAGGTTCAGTTTCAATCTAGTTGCAGAAGTCTGACATCACAGAGTGAGGCAGTGCTTTTTTACATGCTGAGGTCTGTTAGATTGGGCTGTAGTATATGGAGCTGATTCACATAATTGCTGTAATCTCGCAGTAGCAATCAGTGCTATCTGTGTTGTCATCGTGTAGCCTGCACAGCAGTTGTAAAAAAACCCTCAAACCTCAACACCCATGATATGTGAGTCATGCATCACTGCTTTTCCCTAGCCTCAAGTCTGGAGGCACAGGATACATTTCACTTCTGTTCTGTTTTTCTTTCTAGGACAGATTTCTGCGTACACAAAGACGAGCCTTGTGACACTGTGGGTAAGTCGAAGCAGGGGAGAGTATTTTGATAGCCAACACCATGCTAAGAGGAGCTTTCTGGGCTTGGTTTGCTGTAAAGTTGCTTTTGCTATTCTGTATATCTCTGTGATACCAATAAGGATTAGTTGAGCAGGGTACGAATTATAAATAAAATGTTAATTAAATATTAACCCCTTGTAAGCATTGGAGGCCTCTGAGTTCAGGAAGTGATCTGAAATATTCCTGCTTTGAAGCGGATGTAGAATTAGATAACTGGAGATTAAGAAACTGTCTTTTGGTGTGTCTGTATAATGCTCCTTTCAGTGCTCTCTCACCTAAAACAAGAACTTGAAAACTAATGAATGTATTTCCCATTGTAAGAACCCGTGTAACACTCCCAGATCAAACTGGCACTCAGACACCAGAGAAGAATACCTCGTTGTAGGGAAGCCAAGTTAAATCTTCTGTTCTGCCTCCTACTTCCTAATTGCCTTTAATCTTATCCAAACCCTGGATACACAGGGTCCTTACATCCCACACGTTAAATACTTTATTTATTTATGTAGCTTAGGTAGCAGTAACCTTCACTGTACCTGTCCTTCTGGTATCTTTAAGTAGCAGTAGTGTTTGGAGGCACAGCTCAACATCCTCTCCATGATGATTGCATGACTTTTTTAGACTTGCCTCTAAGTCAAGTGGCCCCTTATCCTACATCCTATGTAAACTTGGAATGGATCCTGATTTTCAGCTGATCTTACAGTCCAGTGTTCAGAGAGACAGATCTAGGGTTTGCTTTGCTTTACCACCCAGTAGTGGGTGATGAAGAGCATGGGGGGAAATGCCTTCAGCAGGAGCTCAGAACTACCTATAGAAGCCTCAACTCAGAAGGCCGGTCCTTCTGCCTCTGTGCTGTGAGGATTGATCAGGTAAAAGGAGGAAATACAGAGCTGAAAAACACACACATTTTCTTTTCAAACATGGGCAAGGACTGGCCTCTGTGTCCAAGGTCTTTTTTTCCAGTCATAATCTCTCACAATCATTTATTCTGTGCCCAATGGAAAACACACTTGCACTGAGAAGGGCTTTTATACCATGTACTTGCATCTGGAGATGGCTGTGGTAAGATGCCATAAAGTAACAAAAAGAAAGAAGAGAAGCTGATGGCAGACACATGCTGACTAAGGTCAGAGCTCTTTCCATTTTTAAAGACAGTATTGTTGAAGATCTCTATTCAGGGAATTATATTATCATAGACAGCATGACTAAGGAAATATTTTTATAACTTCTTTTCTGTTCTTACAATACCCAAGTACTTTCTTGTGCTGCGCCTTGCTGCAGGCTGTGACTGCAGTGGAGAAAGCGGAAGATCAGAGCAACAAAGATTAAACTCATTTGTGACTCTTTTCAGCATAGTTTTTCCGAGATATTTAAAGGTGAATGTTACTGGGACAAAACCAGCCTGGCCTCTTTGCTGTCTTCAGTCCTACTTTTCCTTCCTTCCTTCCTTCTCCCTGACAGTTTCATTATGTGGCAGCAAAGCACCAGTGTCTTCACTTATGCCTTTTCTATGCCCCACTGTTTCTGTTTGAACCCAGAGGTGGTGTGCTGTCTCTGTTGTTGCCAGGTTCCTATTCTTAATTCTAGCTCCCAGATAGTCCTCTCCAAAGCAGTAATGTTACCTGTGAAAGCAAGAAGCTAGCAGAGTGGAATCATATTTGGTCTTTCAGTGATGCTGAGGTTATAGCAGTCCCCAAAGTTCTTTAGATCAGCAGCTTGCTTTAATTTCTTGCCTTATGCTTCACTTTTATATATTAAGAACATGATCTCAGCAGATTCATATGTGGTTTTATACCTGCTTATGGGTGAAGTTGGCCATTGCAATGTGGTATGCTGCCATCCTGTAAAGGAAGAAACATCTTTCTGGTGAGCAGGCATTCCCCTGAACTAGGAGACTGAGGCTACGTCTCTATATAAGGGAGAGGATCTGGGCTCTAGACTCCTGATTTCTATTCCCAGCTCTGGCATTGACTCATTGTGTGACATTTGGCAAGTCACATTCTGAATGCTTCTGTCTACCTCCATGAAATGAGGGTTTTGAGTGCAAAGCTACAGGAGATTGCATGGCTTAAGAACTTCTCACCTAAAGCAGCATGATGTCCTTGATTATATGATGCAATACAAGTCCAGAATCTAATGTTTCTTAGTCATGTTCAGGAGACTACAAAGAATCTATTAGGCGATGTGTACTAAAATCAGAGGACTTGGAGAGCTGCAGGTAAGGGGTGTTTTAGTGACAGTTCCTTGTGATTTTCTTGTGAGAAATATGGAAGCAAAACTTTCCCTGATGGAAGTATGGAGGCCCAGTGTTGTTCGGAAGTGGGATTATGAAGTTTAAATGGCTTATAAGAGGTGTTCGTTTGTGCTTAGAAAGATCCATATTGAAAAACCTGTCTGGAATCTTTGCCTGCCATGCAGACACCGAGAGAAAACAGCAGCAGGAGGTTTGTATTTGTATTTTGGCAGGGGCCCCTCACTGAAACCAGTTGCTCTGGGGACTTGGTTCAGATTTTCTTGGCCCAGCTGCCAAAGTAGTGTGGAAGGTTACATAATGGCTGAAACAAGCTCAAAAATGGTGAAAATATGTAGGTATGTCTTTGTGGGGTGAGACCCCACTGCCTGCATCAAGAAACAGGACCATGTTTGTTTAAGAAATAGTTTATTAATGCTCATTGCTCCACTTGGTTGTGTGAGTTAGCTCTGAGAAGGAATGAATTCCAAAGGAGGTGGATGGAAGGAAAACAACATGACTGTGTGCAATAGATTTACAACAATTGTGCTTCCACAGCCTCTGTTGTGGGACCCCTGGTATGCTCTGTGACTCGAGCAGGGAAGGTTGGCTTTGTGCAATGCAGCCTTGTCACACACCACTCAAAAAGCTTGCAGTGTGCTGCTGCTTCAGACTCATCTCTCGTGATGTGACTCTAACCAGATCTGCCGTTTCCTGCAGAAAAATCTTTGTTCCAATTGAGCTGCCTCTAAGCCAGCCGAATTGAGAGTTTAATGTCTAGCTATTAATATCAGGCTGCAGCTTGGAGCCTTGCACGTTGTCAGGATCCAACCTTTCTGTGACATAAGCAGATTGAGAATGCCCCTTTCGTTCAATATTTCCACTGCTAGTGCCAAATAAGCAGCTTTACGGTTAGTTAGGAATGATCCTGCATATTTCAAGGCAAAGCTTGGCCTTGGTTCCTCAGTGTACATGTTACCCCAGATCCAAGCTGAAGCTTCCCTGTATTCAGCTAGTAATAAAAGTGGGGGCAGTGTGGAACTGGGAAATGGAAAATGAGAATGTGTCTTAAATATCCTTAAATTGCCCTGGTTAAAAATGTCTTTACCTCTGCTACAGTCACATGTGCTTTTCTGTGGCTTGATGTCGGGGAAGAGAAAGCAGAGTGTAGTGTGTATGCTGCAGATGGGCAGGTTTAGTTGAAGGAATAGCTGCCTGGAGAAAACCAAGCATCAGGGCAGGGGTGATTGAGAAACAGAGTTTTCCAGACTGTTTCCACAAGTGAATCAATGTTTGTGTGAAAAACATTCCCATCTCCTGGCTGGCTTTAATTAAAGTTCTCAAAGGTAACTTCCGACAGTCCTGAAGATTAGAAATCCTTCCAGAATTTATGTCTTTTTTCTTGACTCTTCCCAACTCCAACATGTGAATGGGGAAATTGAGGTTTGATTTTGCCACTGTGCTGCTGTCTGCAGAGATGACACATCCTGCTGCATCAGTGTCTTCATATACTAGTCCTTCCCTTCCTTCCAAAGTGCAGTTAAAGAGCTATGGGTGAAAAGTGCTATCAGAGAGCTGCATGTTATGGTGCTATTAACCAACTTCCCTCCCTTTGTAGCTATACCCTGCTTTCTTCTTATGAGTTTATCATAGTAAAGTGTTTCAAAATGTGCCCAAACAACATTTGGTCCAGGTTTCCAAGTAGATTTCATCCTTTTTTAATTCTATGTAAAACACCTGAATAAAGCACTGCACATTCCTACCTTCTTGGCTGTCTGCTGCACAGTTGGGTGGCCCCCTGCCCACAGTCAAGTAACAGTTCTGGTTGTCCTGCTGGTACTGTGTACTGTTCATCTAAATCTTCCTCCCAATGTGATACTGATTCCAGTCCCCTGAGAGTGTCACAACAGAGAATTAATCCCTAAGGAAAGGGAAAGGACTAGCTGCTGTGCTGTGAGTGGAAAAGAAAAAGAATTCTCACATTAAAAACATTTTCCGTAGTGGTTTGTGTTGAATGTTTCTGTATATTCCAGGGCGGGTTTTTAGTTGATGCCAGAATAAATAGAAATACCTGCTGCTTAAAACAATTCATTAGAGAAGCAGCGCCTGGCTTTAGCAAAAGGCTTGCTGAGGCTGTCCTTCGGACCAAAACCAAACACACTTTAATGCATTAAAATGAACATACTCTAAGTTAAAAAGTCACTTAAAGGAACACTGGCAGGTTGATTCAGAGTTTGCGAAAGGAAGAGACTTCCCAGCGCTGCCAATTTTTCTGTCACTTGTGGCTCTGTAGGGCAATAGAGTGTCAGGCTGGCTTTATGAAACCAAAGGGAGCTGTGGTACAGTGCAATGGAAGACTTTTTCCCCTTGTCTATTGGTTGCTAGGGAATAAGTGCTCGGCTGCACAACCCAGACAGTGCAGGACTGTGCTATTGGGCATATTCATCTCTACCATCTCAGGCCCCACCCTACCCACAACAGCCTTCCAATTTCTTTTCACCAGCTAGCAATCTCTCCTCTTCCAAATTCCCACTGAAAAAACAGCGTGCCAAGTGAGCGTAACATAAGATTGCAGAACTTTTATTAGAAGCCCTGGGATGAGCACAGCCACTCGAGTAATGAGGAATTCCTGCTGCCGTAACCATTCCTCTTCTTCATCTCTGTCCTGTGCGCGCTTCTCCTTGTTTTCAGAGGCATGGCTTCACATGTGCACAGCTGTTTGCAGACTCACAGCTAAAGACCAGAGGAAAATCTTGCTTGTATCAGGCTCAGGGAGGATTTTGTTAGTGAGCAGGGTCAGCATCCTAGTCCTGTTCTTGTATGTTGTCTGAGACATGCGACCCTCCTTTGGGCCTCTGTCAGAAACCTGGTAGAGGTTTTTCCTAGAGAGATTAGTTGGTTTGGGGTACCTGAGACATCTTTAGAAAGCCTGTTAACCTGCAGATGGTCCTTTGCACTTTCTGAAAATCAGTTGACATGCCTACAAAGCTATTTGAGCATTCAAAATCCCTGAAATACAAACCTTGTAAAGAAACAATAGTGTCTGGGAGCCAGAAAATGAAACCCAGTAGAAACCACAGTGAAGGTGACCCAGTCTGCTTTTGGAAATACAAGTCAAACAGAAAATACAAAGGGTATGTATATACAATCTGTTTCCCTCCATCCATGTGAAAAATAAAGCTGGACATGCCAGTTTTAACAGACTACATATTTATTGTTAAATGCATGAGCTCTCTTATTGATTTCTACAAAACCTTAAAACATGTGCAATGTAGTTGGTTAAATGAAGTGTTGATACTATTTTATAGAGATTTATTTTCTGTTTGTTGTTACAGAAATTGGAGCATTTGAATTTCATCTGCCCTTGGGTTTGCTTTGCAGCTCAGTAGCCGTGTTTAGGTTTGTGTTTATGCATTTCCTATACAAAGGGCAGTGGTGGATTCTTGGTCTCCTTAGCTGAAAAATGAGTGTTCTTTCTGAAAGAGACACACTAGCCAACGACAAAATGCTGTCCTTATTGTGGAGCTTAGCTCGTCCCATTGCAGGGTCTTTTTGTACAAAAGGGGTGAATGATCAGTCTCTTCTCTTATAGGAATTTATTAATCTGTGAGTGCGAGTGACTGAGTTTTCAGTTATCTCAACTTTTTTCTTCATCTTTTCTCTGTTTCATGTCTTGGGAGCAAGAATTAACTTGTGTAATTGAAATAAATGCAAGTGTTTAGTGGAGGAAAGGTCAGTGACAGATCTCCTGTATGTTTGTCATTGTTCCCTCTTCCCTGTATTTCCAGTCCCCAGCTCTCAGTATCACAGACCCTCAGTGGCTCTCACCATTAACCTTCTTTCCTTGCCTTTTTGCCAAGGATTTATTTCTCTTCGGTGGTATTTCAGAACTCTTAGAAGCTCTTGCTCAATTTTGCTCCTTCATCTTCCCTTTGTTCAGCTGGGCCTGGACACCAAGAAGCTGCTGTCCCTGGAGAGGCCTGGCTGGTCTGTCTTCTATCACGCTAACCGCATGGCCTGCCCACTGAGCTCATGGAATTTCCCTACATTTACTACACTTTGTTCTTCATAAACCTCTAGCACTTCCTTAGTTGTTCTCCTCCATACATCACTCTCCTTTTGTAGCCCTAAAATGTGTTTTCAGCACTTCTGTTTTCCAATTATTTATCTGTCTGTCTGTCTGCTTAGTAAGCACCCATCCCACAAGATAAAACAGTAGGCCTCACAGTGGTGGTATTTGTTTGAAGGTAGCTTGTTCTCCCTGATTTGGAACTAAACACTGTCAGCAGGGAGGAATAACACATTTCCTGCTCTGTACCTGGCCTTTCATTTCCCCCACCATCAAACTGCTATTGGTAATTAATGCTCATAGGTATAACAAGCTGGCTGCTGAAAGACACACATAGCCTTTTTTGTCAACTAAGGCAGCATGTCCAAAATCATCTCATCAGCTTACTACCTTGCTGTTATTTGTTAGCCTATCTTTGCTGATCTTAAATCTTGCTCTTCTTGTTGCTCACTCAAAACCTCACTCAAGCTTCTGTCTTCCTTATTGTGAGTTGCCCCAGAGTTGGTGCAGGATGTTTAAGTGCCTCTTAGCTTCAAAACTTTACCTTCTGTGAGGGTTTTACTAATAGTCCATGGTAATGTGTTTTGATAAATACAAGAGAAAACCTGTCTAAAATGCTGTGGAAAGGAACTGTACTATTCCTTTACCAGGCAGCATATTTCTGAATAAATATCCTTCAGGCCATCACATCATCACTGTACAAGGAGGGCAGTGATGACTATTTGAATGAAAGATATCTTCAACAAACTCACTGGCTACAAAACTTGCCTTCTGGTACTCTCCCATCAGGCATCTAAAGCTCCAAACCCTATCCTAGCTTAATGTCAAATTGGTGTATAACTAAGCTCCTTTCTGTTGCCTTTATTAAAAGAAGTATGTTGTGAGGGAAAATATTTGCCATGACTTTGTTGATATTTATTCTGATACACTGACTGTACTCTTTCATTTCAGCTCCATGTCATAACTCACTTTCTGTGCTAAATCACTGTGCAGTTTGACTGGTACGGGTGCAAACACGTACTGCATTCCACTCCAGGGCCATTTATGTCTGCATGAAATTATGTAGACATGTACGCAAAGCACCTGGGAATTTCGGTCTCCTGGCTTAAAGGGCAGATACCTGCATAAGATGTTCCCTTCCCCATCTTTTTACCCCTCACTCCCTTCCTACGTTGTTGAAAGGACACGTTATTATTGTTTTAACTAACAGTTTCTGGTGAATTTATGTGATAGTGTTTCTCAGAAGCAATTCAGTAAGTTTTCCTGCTATCATGGAGTAAAAGCCAATCAGAAACATAATTTTTTCATGTTTCTTCTTCTCTTGTGTGACAGGCTGTTCTTGTGTTTATGGGTCACCTGAATATATGATGCTGGAACTTTAGAATTATGGTTTTATCCCCTTACAATTTTCTGCCTTGGTTATTTTCTAAATGAGGGATGATTCGTGGGAAATTGCCTGAGAACCAACGCTTTGCTTATGGCTAAATGGAATTTAATCATAATTTAAAGAAATCTCTGCTGTTGATCTCTGAAAGTGGTCTTTGTGTTTGCAAACAGACAAGCTGAAGGCAAAAGCCTAATTGATGTCCAGCTTAGTAAATGCTGCCAAACAACTGTCAGGAAAAGCTCTGGAACTGCTCCTTGCTACTGTGTGTGTGAAGCTGAGAAGCTTTTGAGGCAGACACGAACAGAACAATCTCATTATATTAGGTCTGTGGACAGACTATTTCTGTCTTTAGGGTTTATAGTATTTCTGCTGTTGTCTCTCTCCTCATCCATGTCAGTGGAGATGGGCAGATTTTACATGCTTCCTGCACTGCTTCACCAGGTTCACACCCCAGCTCCAGCATTTCCCATTGCTCTGAGGATTTGGTTCTCTGGGGGATTTTCACAAGAATAAAACATAAACCAAAATCATCTCTTCTGCTTTCATAGGTCATCTTGCTTCTCTTCTATAATATAAGGCTGTGGAAAGAGAAATAATGTTGTTTTCTGGTGTCAAACCCACTGTCAGTATGCTATACCCATTGCTATTGTTATCTGTGCTAAAAATGCCAGCCCAAGGTTCTCTGCAGCAGAAAGCAGGATTTTTGCTATAACACACTTCAGACCAGGTGGACAGGGAAAAGACTGAAGTCATAAAAGCATTTGCTCATTGTTTCTTATCCAAGAGCAAGGAACGGATTTGGCAACTCCTGACTCCCAATTCATCACCTTACCCATTCATTTACAGTGCCTTCCTGGCAGACCTGTGCCACTAAGTGGTTTTTTGCGTTTTATTTTTAAAAATCACTTTCTTGAGAGGAGAAGAAAATGAATTTGTAAATAGGGCTTTTCCTGAGTAAAATACAGATCTCTTTACCAAAGATGTCAGAACTGTTATCCCCATTATACTGGGCGAGAAAATGAAGCCTGGACATGTGAAAGGACATGCCAAAGGACAGAGCTGGCTGGGGGCTAAGCCGCAGCTCTCAAGTCTCAGTCCAGGTTTCTCAGCTGGAGGCAATGCTACCTCTTCTCAGGCCTTCCCAGTGGAAGCTAAGCTTCTTTGGGCAGCAGCCAGTTCTTCAGGTCAGTGAAATCCTGATTTAACTCTTCAACAGGCCAGAGGTTTGTGTTTCTTCTTTCCACTGCCTGGGTCTTTATTTTTACCTCTGTTCACACATTCCAGTGTGGTCAGTGGCTGCAGTCTGCAGCCACGTGTTGTTTTAGAAAGCCGATGCATTTATAGTTGAGAAACCTCTGAGGTTTTTCTTCTCCTCCTGTCAGCCATAGATGGCTTTTATCCAGTTGACTGCTTTACAGTGCCTTTATCCTTTGCTGGCTTGAAAACACTTCAGATAGTTTCTATTGTTTTATAGACCCTGTAGCTAAAAACCCAAGCTGTGTAAAAACATCTGTACATAACTTTGCAATAGGCTACAGACATGTAGGATAATAAGGCATGATTGCATTCATTGTAGCATTTGCTCCACTGGATAATCAAATAGAAGCATTCCAGTTACACACAGGATATGTAAGAGTGAAGGAAGGAAATGAAGGACAGTTGCCTACTGTACTTTAACATTTCTTTTGTCTTGCAGTTCCCAAGACTAAATGCAATTTTGAAAGTGAGATTTAAATATTGTAGAGATGAGATTTAACCAGTGATAACCAAGAAAACAGCAGTGGGAAGCATGCACAAAACTCCCTTGTCCCTATCCGTAAGAAGAAAGCTTGACCTGCAGTGATACTCATTTTGGTTCTTTGTTTTCTACAACTTTGGTTAACCATCTGGCACCATGACCTGGTGTAATAACTAGCCTGTTTTGCAAGGTGTCTGGTCCTGGAAGGATTTTGTTACATGAAGTGCACTCAGTAGATCGAAAGTCAGTTTAAGTCCTTGGAATGTTGATGGGTAATCACGTCAGCCATCCCAGCTGATTCTTTCACTCCACAGGAGACTGTGTCCAAAGATAAGATGGTGACTTCATAATTTGCTCAGAATTGATGTTTTTGAGATAATTTTGGTCATCTTTTGGCCTCACCTTAAAACATCTGTCATGGAGATAATGCTCAGCTAAGGATGAGCCTGCTGAATCAGCAAATTCACATTCTCTGTTGAATATCCAGAAACCCCAGAACAATTCTTTCAGTCTCACTTCTGGGCAAAAGTTTGAATGGGGAGTGGAGAGCAAACAGACCTAACAGATAAAAAGAGATAAAAGAAAGCCAGCATGGTTTCTAGGAAAGGAAGCAAAATCATGGCTCAGTGACGTGTTGGAATTCTTGAAGACTCTTCCTGCCAGAACAGACAAGGAGAAGGGGGAGATGCAGTGAGCTTCACATTCCTGGTTTTTTCTAAAAGCTTATGATGGAGTGCTATTGCAGGAGTTAGTGTCTGACATTTGTGGTCATGCAGCATGGGAAAGAATTGGTTTCAGTTGCCTTTAAGTAGGAAAAAATACTGATATTCAGTATACTGCAGGGAACATAGGCTGCCTCTGGGCTTGTGTCTTTTGAGAGCCAGATAGGCTGAGGAGGCCAAAAATAGGACTTTGCATTTCTACGCATCCTAGGTAGGGAGGAGGCATTAGGAATCGATAGTGCTGGTATACAGTGAAAGATGTAGATTATGTGGGATCTCACCAATCTTCATTAACCCTGAATGAATACAATGTGTCATTTGTGAGCAGTGGCTCTGATATGCTTCAGCTTTTTGTTTTCTCTGAGCAGTCACTTATTTTGAAGAGATAAAATGATTCGCTGGGTTGGGATGCAGACTTACTTCAGTTGGTTTTGCTTCCTGGTTAGATTAATGCAAAACTATCTGAATATATCTCTGCATGAGAACATGTGTGCCTTTCTATACCCATTGATGTGAATGTATGCATCTTTTGATAATACTCATTCTGGAAAAGAATTGCTGTCTGTAGATGCATTGCAGAGAACTTTGAATTTGACCAGGTCTTGTAGAAAATAGTGGGGTTTCCTTATCAAGTTCTTGCCAATTTAGAAAGGAAGGTAACTGTAGGAGAAGGTGAAATCATAGAATCCTAGAATGGTTTGGGTTGGAAAGGACCTTAAGATCATCCAGTTCAAGCCCCTGCCGTGGGCAGGGACACCTTCCACTAGACCAGGTTGCCCAAGACTCTCTCTAACCTGGCCTTGAACACTTCAAATTTTAGCCTGATTCTCATTGAGAGGTGTTTATGTGTGTATATATATATATATTATATATATGTATGTGTGTGTATAAACTGTCCTTTGAACTCATGAACTTTATTTGAACACAGGGGTTCTGCTACGTACACTTCTAAATTTCAGGTTATGAATCCTATAATGTACAAGGTGTTTGTCTGGATTAGTTTGACAAGTCTTTTTACTTGTTAGATCAGCTGATAGAAATATGTTGAACTTCTTGAAATACAAAATATAACCAAAACCCCCCATCCTAGACCCAACACATCAAGTATCTTTCTCCTCCTGTCCTCTTTCAGTGTGATTTGTGTTTGCTTAGCTTGGAATTAGCCTTGTGTTTCTACTCTGGTTAGTGCTCATGATCAGTCAGCAGGTTGAAGATATTTGTTGGTTTTGTGTGGTTGTGTCATCCTTACTTGTGTAGCCATTTTGCCTAATCTGTTTGCACTAAGGCTCTGCCTGACCATAACCACACTCCTGGGTACACACTAATGCTCTGCTGAGGATCTGCTTGTTGCTTTTAATAATGTCATCCATCAAGCTCTGGCGTGTACAGCAATATTTGTGCTGTAGTAGACAAACATAGTAAACACTGCGGTTATGTACAAGAAAACTGGCCAGTAGGTTAGGAAACTCTGGGTGGCTGTTTTTATTTATTGAAGAGTTAAAGTGATGCTTTGAAATGAGTCCATCTGTTTAATGAGACTTTTTGTTCTTAAAATGAGAGAAAAAGATTGGAGTTACTTTTATTTGGATTTTATATTTTATAGCTGTTTAAGAAACTCGTAATCTCATGTTTACTATCATCTGTGCCCCAGTTCGTCTGCTTTTCTAGCTGTGTTTGTTGGTTAGAGAGAAAGTACTATCTCCACTTTGGTCTTATCTGGGTCCAGATATGGATGAAATCCCCTCACTACACTTCTGTCCTGTTTGGTCCTTTCCATGATGGGTCCCAGCTCTTGACTGATGCAGTTTGTGCTGCAGTGCAGAGGTGTGTTTGCTATGATGGTCAGATCCTTGGGATTTCCTTGCCTGAATTCCAGATTTAAAAGTGATAACTTTTGACTGAGTATCTTGGAACAATCCCTCTCTTTTCTAATTTTATGTTTATCTATGTTTCTTCTTGCATTTTCAAACATGGGAAAACTGTAGTGTCTATGTTTGTTCAGTGAACTGGTGTATTTACACATGCACCACCACTCATGCAGTAGCGTCTGTGAGTGTGTCTAACACTGAAGTAAGTAAACCTTTTTGGCTTTACATTGAAGTGAAAAAGACGAAGACCATCCTTCTGGGGCTAGAAACTAAGTAAAAGAAGATAGGAAATGGTTTAATGTGCTGTCTCCAAAGCCAGTGGTACTACTCCTGTTGATTTTAGTGAGATTTTGATCAACGCCATGGTGATTATGATAGCTGGTGCAATTAGATCGGATGTAATACATATTCAACTTGGTTTCTGGGAATGCCATGAAGCTGTTTATGCTCTCATTAATCAAGTGGCTTTGTTGGGAAACACAGCTCATTACATGGCAGCTGACAGGAGGCCACTGCCACTGGGCACCGAAGCAGGCTTGAACCAAAATACCCTATCTGCATAGCTAGGAAGTACAGCTGCTCCCCTTGCAAAGCCTCTCCGTGAGCCACTAACTGAGTGGGGGCTTGGCAGCTGAGAAAACCTCTGCACACCACAACCAGGGACACACAGATTTGATTCAAAACTGGAAATGTACAGGTATATATGAGCTTCTGCACTTCCCAGAGGTATTCTTAGAGGCACATGAGACTGGAAGAGGCACCTCCCCTTGCTGGTCCTGATACTTTAGCACAAAGGCCTGGAGCAATAACATGAACACATGTGCATGAAAATGTCCCACTGGTTTCTGCAGGACACTGTGACAGTAAGTTTGTTTAGTGCTGCCTGCAGGTGCAGCCCCCACTGTGAGCCTCTCGTGCTTTCATTTCTCAATTCAGATGATAAAGGCCTCAGGACTGGGACTGTGCCTTGACTTGTGTCTGTGAGGCACCAGGGACTCTTCCGTCTGCTGTCAATCATTGCAAGGGGCTGAGTGGTATTCATCTAAATCTGTATTTTCTTTCACAGGAGCTCGAGTCTGAACTTGAGCGATTTCTTTTTACTGAGTGTGAGAAAAGCTCATGCTGGTCTTTCTCTTAGTGAAAAGTTCTCTCCAGCTTGTGTTACTTTAAAGGTGACATTTTATTTTAGAGTAATCTAGAGAAAGAGGCACTTGAGAAAGTAGATTTGGGACATATTGAAGTATCTTCAGCTCTATTACCTCTGAAATTAGCCATTACTTGTGTCAGGCTGATGCTGTGATATGTTTATGTCTGCAAAAAGCACTGTGTGGGTCCTTCCCTTCCTGTGGGGTGGAAGTTGGAATGGTAAGCTCTGTTTGGGAACCCAGAAGAGGGCCCTTTAGGTTGATAGTCGTTTTAACCTGATCTGGTGAATGTATGCATTCAGTGTGTGTGCTTATGTCTGTCCACCCTTTGATGTGTGGCACCATTTGCATGGTACTTAGTTGCCAGCTGGGCTTAACCCATGACAACCAGAAGCTCTGAGTGGAAGTGCAGATGTGTAGGGAATCAAGCCATTAATCTTGCAGTGAGTTTAGGCGGTTTTTTTGTATTGTCACCTCCCCTTCCACCATACTGTCATGCTCTGCCAGAACAAATGTCTTGACTGTGTGTGGAGAGGAGCGGAGCCATGGCAGTCTGTTTCCTCTTCCTGGCCACCAACAAGGAAGGAACATTTTCACTCCATAACCGTCACAGCAGAGGTATTATCCAGTGCTGAGGTACTGGGGACTGGCTTCATTCTCTTACATGGTACAAGCTTTTCAATCCAAGTTCTGACTTTAACAGCAGCTCAACCTCATTAATGTTATCAGGCACAAACCCCAGGCTCATTGGTTTTCTCAAGTCAAGAAGGCTGTAAGGTTAAATCAGCACTCTGCAAAGAATTAAAACAGAAGGGCTACACCAAGAATTGCTAAATAAGTTTATCAGTGCATGTGTTGGCTGGCAGCTTGACAAAGTGAAGCTAGGAGCTTAGACAGCCCTGTAAGTCAGGATGTAGGAGCTGTAATTGAGAAGTATCACAGAAGCAATGTGGAGAAGCATCTGTTCAGAGTTTGATTCCTGTGAATCATGCCGTTCTGCTGGCCTGCGCTGCTGGTCGCCTGAGCTGCTCTTGTGTTGCCAAGAGAACAGCTTGACAAGCATACAGCGCCTAAAAATACACTTTCAATATTAACATGGTTCAAAAGTATAGATTCATTCAGGTTTCGAGAGTAACAATTGCTTAGTCATTCTTTAAGAGCATGGAAAGAATGTAGTGGAGAGCCGTGTAAGAATGCCATTCATCAGCAGCACAGGTGCTCAGCCATCTCCAGAGCTGTCCGCTTCAGCAGCCTGTGCTGAAGCTCACCAGACACTGAAACACTGTTCATTATACATTGCTGAATGTTGTTTAAGGCTTGCAGGACTGATCCTAGCTCGTGAATCCATCCCCAACCAACACCACAGCAGGCTGAGATAGGCACGGCTCAAGAAAGCCCTTGAAACTCTTAAAAGAATCTTTAAATTTATTTGAATAGCTTCATGAGTTTCTTAGTGCTTGCAGTTAAGAGAAAGAAAAACTGGAACCGAATGCTGGACCCTGACTGTTAGCTCTTAGAGCAGATGCTGTTTGCTGCAGAGACTCCAAATATTGTTTCTGATTTATTGCCAAGTCTGACCTTGTCTCTTCATTCTGAAAGGGAGATACTGAGGAATTTGAAGGCTCCGGAATCCCTGCTGCTGAATTCCATGTTCCTCATTGTTTAGCAGTCTCATTAAAAGCTCTGATTTTATCTTTTTCTTCATTCTCTCTGAACTCAAGCCCTCTGAAGCAGATGGCTCAAATGAGTTGCAGGGACAAACTGACAAACTCAGAACTGGAATTCACAGATCTGATTTGAAAAAGCAAGATGAAAATTGTCTCAGAGCTGGTTTTAGAACCCTAGTTTGCAAAGCTGCAGCTATTGCAGGCCATGCCAGGGTGGTTTTTCCATTTGTTGGAAGATTATAACCTGCAGATGGAAACTTATCCTGAGAACAGGACATGTCAAAATGAAAATATGAAATGTTGAAACAGTTGTGCTTTTTAATAGCAGAAAGTGAAGGGTGATGTTCATGAAGGTTGTTTAAGGAGGGAAGAGGTGAAGCTCTGTCCTCTTGTCAAACCATGCAGCAGGTGAGAAATATGGATTCATTCCTAACCTGCGTCTGCTTCAGCCATTGAAGTGGCAGACAGTTATTCACACAGCTCCACAAAGCCTGATACAATGCTGAGTTGTCCTGTCACCTTGGTAGGTTGCCTTTTGGATATTATCATGCCAATGTTTGTATGCATGTGAGAAGGGAAGATCCTGCTTCGTTCTACAGCAGTTTGTAGAAAGGATCGGCAGGTTCATCTCTGGTGTGCAGCTTACATCTGCTTAACAAAGTGAAGCCAAGAGAAGACATTCAAATCCAAATGCCTTTGAGCCCCAGGGAGAGGTGACTTTCAAGGGCCAGAATCCAAATCCTGATTTACAGTTTGGTGTCACAGTTGCTGGTGATGTTTTCTTTGAGTTCACAGTCACATGTTCCCGTATTCTTTCAAAAGCATCAGATCTCTCCTGACTTGTCCTGGATCTGATTCCTTTTTCGTGTAAGATACTCTTGAGCAACCTTTTCCCCTATGTCTCTCTTTCTTCCCACTGATCCATTGCTTGTTCCTATACCATTTCCAACAGCTGTTCTTTCTTTAGACTAAGTGCCATTTTTCCCACACTAAGGTCCAGGTCTCCCTGCCTGAACTCTTCCATGTCCAGTTCTTACCTTTCCTCAAGTGAACCCATGGTGCCAGAGACATATGACCCAGGGCCGTAGATCCATTTTTCTCCAGCAGTAAGTACACACAGAAGTTCCCAGAGAGCTCATCATCCCTTCTGATCGTATCTCTTGCCCTCCTTGACCCCTGCATCCCACAGAAGTGACTCCCTGCTGCTTGCGAGATCAAAGTCATGTTTTTTTAAGACTTCTGGATAACTCATATTATCTCCATTTGCTACGTTTCTGTCCAAATCTCTTCTCATTCCCTATTACCTTCCCATCTTTCTCCCTTGTTCACTAAATTTGAATTATGCCAGACTTCTGTATGCTTCCCAGCACTATGTGTTGACTCATCCAGTTCGTCAGTCCCTGCCCAACTGGAGTCCTCCTCTCATATCCACCTACTTCTTCCCCTGTTTTTCCTCTTAATTGGAGTCCAGCTGTTCTAATATATCTTACTTCAAGTAATTAAGCCTATGTATTTCCATGTGTGTGCATGAGCACTGTGGAATGATGTCTATAAACAGATGGTGAATTAGCTGCCAGAGTTTGGGAATCTACATTTGGGAATGGTGGTTTGATTTGGACTAAATATTCCAAACTTCATCTTTAGCTAGAGAAGCAGGAATGCAGAAAGGAGCTGGTTTTTTGCCTGTTTGAGATCTGCATTCAGCAGCAGCCCCGGCTCCTGTCGCTGGGGAGTGTGCGGGAGAAGCTCTCTGGAATGTGGCTGTTAGCATATCAAAGTAAAGTAAACATGTAGCTGATACCCTGCTTCCTCTGCTCCAGTTAATTAAGCCACTCCTTATGTCACATTAGATGGAGAGGATTTATTAATGTGCTGTCATCTAGGGAAGCGGTGGTTTGCTGAAAGGGAGGAGCCATGTTAATGGCATAAAGGATGTCATGCTGAACAAAGAGCAGATGTCAAATAAACAGGGTATTTCTTTTTATCTTCTTCTTTGCTGAGGTCTTAGATCCCAGTGCTTTATCATAAAAGCTTAGAAAATTAGGGCCAGAAAGAACTTCAGGTGGTCTTTTAATGCATTCCCTTGCTGCAAGGCAAGATCAATGATACCCATGTCACTCCTGATGGATATCTCCTTGATGAGGCTATCCAGTATGCTTGTTTCCAGCTTGCTTTGCATTACTGTGAACGCCGTGCCTCTCCTCAGGTATGGTCAGTGTGGTGAATGTTCATGCTTGTGATCACAAATCCGTGGTGAATAGAATTGGAATGTCATTTTCAAAGATGCCCATGCCAAACCTCTGAGGGTTTCTGAAGGTTGTCTGATCTTTGCTGGCAAAACAGAGTGTTAACAGCCTGTCTGGTGTGTCTTTATATGCCTTGGTTAAAGCCTCTTCTAGGCCAAAAAGGTGTTAGAAAATCCGTCTGCTCTCTTCAAGTCAATGCATTTGGTATCTGAAGTGACCTTTTACTAGCTTGAGTGAGGACACTTATCTGTTAAGACATGAGAGGTCTTGATCTCTTAGGCTTTTCAACTGTCTGGGCAGCCCCTTGTACACTGGGAAAGGCTCTGCTTAAATCAGAGAATTAGCACAGTGTGAATCCAATGCAAGTAGCATTAGAATAAGGCTCTTGACATTGTGGGGAATGTCTGTGTGTGGGCAAGTTAGTAAAGGAGCAGATAAATGATTCATCCATTAAACTTAGAAAGCCGCAGGAGGGTTCCCAGGGAGCATAAAAGCCCCACAGAACGAATGAAAGCTAAAGCTGAGAGTTGGCTGTGCTGGGGAGGGTATTCCACATGTTCTATTAATTGCTGTCCTGCAGGGTAATTAAACAAAGAGAAAAAGAAGATAGCAAAAGTGCTCCCTTAAGGTCTAATGGTTTGCAGAATCTTGTGTTCTTTACAGGTTTGTAGACATGAAGAGGTCTAGCCTCACAAAATCAGAAAGGTACAAAGTAAGGCAGCTTGCATGGACAAACCCTGGGTAGGTGTCAGCTAACCTGTCTGAAAATGGAGGCAACACATTCCTGCACAGAGTGCAGTGTGGGCTGCAAGAGGCAACTGAGTTCTGTTGAGCTTCAGTGGTGCCATGGCCAAGATCTGGGTGTTATCTGCCATGAATCACAGTCACTGCACACAGAGTGAGGCACATGGTTGAATCTGGCTCTCACAGTGAGAGTCTTGCTCTTGTGAAATGTTATCCAGGGCCAGTTGCTGGACTCTTGGGCACCACAGCAAGATTTCAGTACTGAGTATCTTTAAGTATTCCCAGTACTCACAAAAGTATCCTCTATGAAAGGTATTGTGTGGTTCCTTCCTTTGTGCTATTGGGACCTTGCGTTCTGAGGAGCGTTACATTATCAGCTCTAGAAACATCACAGCATTGTGAATACCAGGGAGAGATTTTTATTTGTTAGGCTTTGAGGGTGTGTGTAATGAAAATCAAGAGGCTCAGAAAGTACTGTTTGTGTTTCAGCTATTTATTTTTCTTGCTGGGCTTTTGGGATTCTGACAGCAGTTGTGTATGCTGGAAGTGGCAGTGCTTTTGGACTTACAGGGAGGAAGAGATTTTATGGGGCACTATGGGACAGCAGTCAGCCCCACAGGGGAGGTGTCCAGCCACAAAGCACACTGAGTTCTGGGAAAGCATGCTGCATCTCTGCAGGTCCTGCTGTTTGGAGGCAAGGAACACAGTTTTATAGAGGTTATGTTGAAATCTGGGATAAGGTAGATTCTCCAAAGTCAGAAGGGGATTCTGATGATGGGTGCTTTTGCAACAAGTTGGCTGGGTGCAGGAAGTCAGGTGGCTGCTCGTGTGATCTCACCAGTTATTTGAATGTTCTTAGCCTTGGCTGTAAAGTTGGTGTAGTACTTGCTAGTTTCTCAGTGAAAACAAATATGTGCTGTAAAGTTGGAGGAGTGAACCTCATGTTCCCTTAGCTAGAGGTTTCTTGGGATCCTAGGAATACAGGTCATCTTCTGCTTGCAGAAATGGCATGGGCTTAGCAATGCTCAAAGTAATTAGTACTTCCACTCCTTTTCTCCACCAGGTAAAATTAGGGGAGTCATATACACCGCACACCTGCCTGGATGGTATTCCAGCTTAAATTCTATAAACTCCTTTTGAGGACTTTAACTTTTCCCCTGTGAGCTAGTACCTACCCAGTCCTGCACAGAGAGTTGTATTTGGACCAGTCCTCTGTTGCTTTGTTTCCTCAATACAGTTTCAACCACCTCCCACCCTGCAGGGAATTTAAGCCGTCAGCAGGGAGTGGATGTGCTGCCACTCAACAAGGACGAGTGAATTGTGAACTGATTATTTCCCTGGACTCATTTTTGTCTCTTGCATGGCATGAAGAGAATGAGAGAGGTTGATATTCTCTGCACTTTGATTAAGTACAAACAGAGGAAAAACTGTGTCCCTGTTGTCAGTGTAGAATTCTTGAGTACATAGAGATTGAGCTTATTTCATATTTCACATTCCCTTCAATGGTAAAGGCTTACTTATGGAGAGGCCTATTTGACATAGGCTGTGGCTGGCTCCTTGCAGTGCCTGGGAGCCTGTTCCATCAGCGGGTCTGTGGCATCAGAAGCTCTTCCTATATAAATACATGAGTTCAAAATACTGTGACTTGCACTGGGTACAACACTTGGCCTGGTTGTTGTTTTCATACCTGCCTGTAATCGTGCACTGGATGCTTGTACTGTAATTCCTGTACTTGTTGATTCAGAATGAGTGTATTGTTTCCAGCGTGGTTTTCAATAAATACAGCTACAATGAAAATTATTGCTAAGGAAAACTGTTTCCATATGCAAATATTAAACTCTAATGGAAACCATGATGTTACTGCAAGATTAACAGAAATTGGCATTTAGATGACTATCCAGCATTAAGCCAAATTAATCTGTGCCACTAAAATTGCATGTCTGGCTTTGAATTACCACCTTCTCCTAAAATGAAGGAACAGCTCACCCTGTTAGCTTCTTCTGGATGATCCCTGTAAACCAAACTTGGAACTGGAGGCTCAGTAGGACGGTGATGGTAACAACCTCAGCCCTCCATGCTAAACATGCTGGAGAGGGCCCTTCCATGAACAGCATTCTTTTCATCTGGATACTGCTGAGTTCTTGGGACCTCTGTTTATTCAGCTGTAGAACAGGGATTGTGTTATTACCTGTCTTGGAGGCAGTTTAGTGGGTACCTCTTTGTAATGTTTTTTTTTCTTTAAAAAATTGGAACCTTTTATATGTAAGCTTTCTAGAAAGGAAAAGTATTTTTCCTCTTTACAGATCATAAGCACTGAAAGATTCCCTTGGTGACTGACTTGATGTGTAAATACAGGCAGGGCATCTCTGTCAAACATATCATTGCCATTGAACAGAAAGGCAGAGCATGAATCACTTCTAGGGTTTCCTGATTTCACTTATGTAGGATGTTAAGAGAGGCTACAGGAGTGTAATTGATGGCAATGTGCGAGCTGCACAAATTGAAAATGGTGGGAGGATGAGAAAAACATCAGCTCAACCCCAAACTAGTAATGGTGGGGAATGGGAGGTTTGCTCTGTGCATGTGGATATGCAGTGAGTCTTCATCTGTGCCAAGCAGACTTCAGGACTTCAAGTCTGGCTCCCTTCCCAACAGCGAACACATTGAGAAGAGGAAAGCTAGCCAAGTTTTAATCAAGTAAAAGTTCTGTATCCAGAGGTGGTTGGCAAAAGAAGAGATTAAAGTATTAGGAGTGCAATGAAAACAAGACATTAGAGAGTTGAAAGCTGGAGTACCTGGACAAACCACTTGCTGAGTGAATATTCCACAGCCATCAGAAGGAAGCCCTGGGTGTTTTGAATAGGATAAAATGTAAACCCATGCACCAGAATTTGTCTTTTCCCAGCTTTGGCTATCACTGTGGCAAGTATGTAATATCCTGATGCCTAACTGAGCTGGTAGGATGAATGTAATCATTCCCCTTAGAGATACTGCTGTGGAGGGCTCATTAGCTGAGCCCAGCAGCTGCAAACTGTTTATGTATGACAACTTTTTTGGATAAATGGGAGTTTCCACAGTTGCCTGTGTGCTGAGGTTTGCTGTGGAAGTGCAGAGAGCTCTGTGTGTTCAAGCACAGACATTATGGGCTGTAATTACACAATTTCTCAAGAGAGAAGGGAAAAAACCCTCACCCTTGGTAATAGTAAAAATAGTAATTGGCTTTCCTGTCCCTCTGCCACTGATACTCCTGCTTCATCTTCTTTGATATTCAAAATCCATTTGTGGGAATTGCTGGCAGCAGGTAGTGTGGAAAGATAAGGACTTGTTTCACCCTAAAGAAAGCCCCTATCTGTGTAATTGCTTGAGCACTGAAGTGTGGGGTGTTTGAAAACCAAACAATCCAAAAAGCCCAGTTCAGCTTTTTTCCCTATTTTTCATTTTCACACACCTGTCCCCCAGACAGGGCCAGAAGCAAAAGTACCAAATGAGAGAAGTTCCTCTTATATTATTCCCAGCCTGGTAGACCCACGGCATGCCAGGATTTTCCCAAACATGTCTGAGTTCATGAAGATTCTATTCCAGTCCTGCAGACTTGAAAGGCCCAGATAAAAATCTAGAATTTTAAGATGCAAACAGCAGTTTCCATTCATCCCCACAACAAAATAAATCATATTAATGCGGCTACCCAGGCACTGAACTACAATCACTGTCAGTTAAAGGTGTATCTGCATATAAAGTATATGAATCATTGTATTGGGTTACAAAAAGTTGCATTTATCTTAATGGTTCAGATAGTCTTACTAAGGAATTGCGTTATGTTTGCAGATCAAGAACATATTTGCTATTTATGTTCTAATGAAAAAAGTAATGGTAAAGTTATTGGTCCAAAAGAAAATTTAGTCTTAAAGAAATAGTTTAATAGAAAATATATATTTTTTTTTTTCAAACCCGGTTTTGAGGTGAGCTTTTTCAGGCTTAAACTGTTCAAACCATTGTTATAACTGCCTGGCTGCTCCAGAATGACTCTGATTAATAAGCACTCAGTAGTGCATGGGCTGGACTTCTTCAGGAGCTCATTTCATGCACTGCAAGGCTTTCTGCTCTCTGCTCTTTAGGATTCTGAGTTTCCCTGCCCAGGCCATTTCTGTTCCTCTATTGTCTGATCCCTGGGCCCCACAGGAGTCTTTAATAATTGTAATAAGAAACTAATTTTAGATGTCTACATTTTTAAGTTGGTCACTGCAAATATTATAATGGCCACACAGAATCCATACTAAGCATTGAAAATAACTAATAAATATGAGGTGACTGTGTGTAAGCAACAGGCACTTCTTTATCAGCCACTGATGGTTGTACAAAATCTTAATCATTAGTTTTCTGCCTTTGAAAAATGCGGCTTTGGGCACAGAGCAGTGTTATCACCAGTGAGTTTCAGTGGGGGTTAGAACCACTGAAGAAAGACTTCAGAAGAATCACTATTTGAAGTCATGTATTTGAAATTTTAATTGATATTTAACCTCTTTTAATATCTTGGCAGAACTCTACACTTTTGCTACACCACAACTCCCAGTCATGGGAATATTGCCCCCTCCTATCTGCAGGTGACAGCAAACATCGACTTGGCCTCACTTTATGAAAGTTATCAGAAGGATGAAGTCGGTGTTAGGGTACTGTGTGCTGCCTGGAAATCTTGTTTTGTAGGCACCCTTGAAGTGTACGAGAGGTGCTTGTGTAGCCATGGGGGCTTATACAAATAGAGCCATCCTTAATCTCTGTCTTTTAACCTTTGTGCATGACTCCTAAAGGCTTAACTGTGGTTTCTAGGTGGCAGATGAAACAAAATCGCATCAGGAAATTGTCCTGTCCGTGGCCTGTGATGCCATCACAACATTTCCAAGTACAACTGCACTTCATTGTCTGGATGCAGGAAGGGCATACGAGGACTATTGCTTTTCCATAGCTGAAGTTTCATGCCATAACTTCTGGATTTCTTTTTGATTTCAGCCTACAATCTTTTGTGTGGTGCCCACACAAACAGGCCTAGACAGTACTGTGCAGTTGTCCAAGGAATCAAATCCGAAATTCCACTAAGTCATAGGAGACTCCTGCCACCTCCATTGGCTCTGTGACTCACCACCAGGAGTTTGCCAGCTTTTCAAACTCTGCCACTCTTGCTTTCTCCAAGTATGAAAATAAGGGGAAATGTAAGATCCTTCAGAAAATCTCTGCTTTTGTTGTTCCCTCTCCTCAACTTCATTCTGAAAATCAGAACTCCTCCATTTAAATGCTTGTTAAGGCTACTTCACTCCATCTTCTAACATTGTAGTATGGGGTGTTAATAAATAGATGAATGTTTTATTCAGTGAAATATATTTTTGAGACAGTGAAATATATTTACACTTGTGTTTCAATTGTTTCCTATCTGACAAAATCCTAGACTGATTTTTCAACAGGATGATGAAAAAACACTCAGATGATTTTATGTGTAAACTGCTCTAATATGTTTTATATTGGTTGTATTTTTTATCATTTCGGTAGAGGTACTGCTGAATGTGTGAGTGAATGAGCTGTTTCATTGATTCCGATGGGATCATCCTCTGTGTTTCTGTTGCAGGAATTGCCTACCTGGGAGGTGTCTGCAGTGCCAAGAGAAAGTGCGTTCTTGCTGAAGACAACGGTCTCAATCTGGCATTTACAATTGCGCATGAACTTGGGCACAAGTAAGAATTTGTCCTCCTGTTTCTTTCTTTGCTTATGGCACTGTAGCGTACTTCTTTTTAAGGCCTTACGAGTGAAATTATGAGTGTGGCATGTTTGTTATTTCATGAATCTTGCAGATTGATAAATAACTAAATTTTTAGGAGTCTTATGCAAATGTTCATTTCAGCATACATAAATCTTTCTATTTGATCTTCCCGTTTTCCATTCTGTGTTTTGATTTTGAGCACAAAAAGGCTTCGTTCTCTTGAATGATCGATGGTAGCTAGAGGCAAATCCTGCTTTTGTTTACACTATAGAATAGATCCACAAAACCAGCATCAACGTCTTTGAACTTGCTAAATTTCTTCTGAAGTTTGGATGTCCATGTCAGGGGTTTAATAGTTAAATACTTTGGTAATGGTTTCAGCTTTGCATGTGAAGTAATCTACTGTGGATGAAATTGTAAGCAGCAGTATTTTGGAAATGCCCTTAAGCAGTATTTTTTGATCAACAGAAAGAAATCATAAAACTAACACACTTTGAACACTGACTTTGAACCAGCAAAGAGTGTGACAGTTCCTAGCCAGGCAGAGATTTGCAGAATGAGATGACCGGTTATTTTCTGCAAGTGACTTTGACAATTTCTTAAAGCTGTAAATATCCCCTGCATAGAAGAAAACAAAACGGACTTGAAGAGTCATCTGCATCATCATCTTAGTGCAGTTAATGGGTTAACTCAGTGGTCAGAATCCACATGCACTGCTTTCCAGGCTATAATGTGCACTTATTCATAATACTTATGAGCTTTTTTCCCTTTCCATTGACATCAATCTGGTTGCACTGTGTCACAGTTAGACTATGGAAGGTGTGGAATTAGACCAGGAACAAATTTATACAGGGGCAAGGGCTCTACCTATGGAATTTTCTAGTACTCCTTACTTTAGTCTGTCTGGATGGAAGGTGGGAGATCCCACCTTTGTTCCTTTAGTAAGAAGTTATGCTTAAGTTTTGGCTGCACCCTTTTGGATTCCTACACTTCATGTGTCTGTTGTATCTTCCTTTCCTACAGCAACAAGTATTTGACAGCTAAGTCAAGGCTAATGTATTGTGCTCAGATTCTAGCCAGTCTCATTCCATGACAAATAATTATTTCATGGCAATGTGTTTCAAAGTTACACAGAGGATATTTAGGTTACTACCAAAAATGACAAGACAAAAATGAATCTCCTGTTCACCCTTCAGTGACACCAAAGGCGTCTGAGCCAAACCAAGGGTGGTTTCAGTAGAAATGAAGGACATTTGGTTTTGGTTTTATTTAAATTGCATGCCAAGATGTTAAACTGAGCCTAAATTTAATAATAAATTAACCTGTGGATAATGTTAAGGGAAATTCAGCACTCATCTTTGGATGGGCAAACAGCAAGAGGGGAAAAATACTTGAGCTGCAGAAAATGCAGCTGTGTAAAAGAGAGAGCCTGGCCTGCCCTGGTGTTTGCCAAGTTTCTCAGCAGAGTTGTCAAGTTTCCTTCTAATACTGTCTTGCAAGAAATCCACAGCACAAATAGGGGATGTAATGCTCTTGGATACAGCTCTCCATCTGTGCAGAAAATAACAAACTCCATTTTCTTAGTGCAATTTTGGTGGTAAAGACCATAATGTCCTTTCTCTGCTGGTTTCTTTCTTTGCCTCCATCTTGGAAAACCATTTCACGAGGTGAGTATGAGATGTCTAAAGGAGGTGACAGTGGGTGGCTTGAGAATTTAGTCAGTGAATGTGCTATTGTGCAGAGAATCTTCTACTTCAGGAAAGTCATAGATCCCATTGTGGGGAGAGTTGGAATGCTTAAATGAAGATTGCAGGTGAAGGAGGGCAAATGGCAAAGGAGACTGCATTTTCTAACAGAGCTGCCTCATGAGCAGAAACAGGGGAGAAAAAATGCCATCTCTCACTTAGCACCCAACCTGAGCATCAAAATCATCCCTCTATACTGTCATCTCCCAGTAGCCTAGTTACTATAGTTCAACAGCTGGACAATATACTGGTGCCCTTCTGGCCTTGGAGTCAGCAGGAGTCTTTTCATTGACCTTTCCAGGTGTCAGCCCACTCCTTATTCTTCTGGTTTTGAAGCACAACAGGATGCTCTGAGCACTCCTGTTTCAGCCTGTCTTGTGCAAGTAAAAGGATTGTTTGCAGACTTCACCTACAAACTGGTATTTTTTAAGTGAAATGTAAGGAAACCCATTGCAGAGACAAAGATAAAATTGACATGAGCTGCAGGTTGAAAAATGAAACCCAAGGAAAACTAGGAACAAGTTTCGTAATTAAAAAGGAAAAAATCTAACCAAAACTTACGTCCATATTGGCAAAAATATGCATTTTGGAGACCCATAATTGTGAGCGTTATTGAAGGCTGATTTCCTGATGAGTGCAGAAAAGCTGAGATTTATTACTTCTTGCCCTAAGACTAACAAATGTCTGTGGAGATCACAAGCCCAGCTTGGCATCCACAGATAGTTTGTGATGTAGGCTTTGGAAAAAGTGAATGGATTACGAATTGGTGTGTCAGATTCCTAATCTGCCATGAATGTCATTTGGACTCACTGCAAGAAACACTATTGCGGACAGCTGCACTGTGAAAACATGGAGACATCATGAAATAAGCCCATTAGGGTGGTGCTTGTAGCTCCTATAAAAGCTCATCTTTAGGTTTAACCTATAGAGTTGTTGTAGCTTGATGATGGGGTGAATGATGTAACTTTTATCTTTTGTATTTGTATCTTCAAATCTGGAGTGAGAATTTTGGTCCATGGACACAAAGGGAGCATCCAGTTGTATTTAGATGCCACTTTTCCCACAGGGAGTCCAAGAGAAAGATTTTGCTGTTACAAAAAGGTAACAGGCAGGATAGAGGATACTTAATGTGATGAGGCTGCAAATCATAAACTTCTTACCATACAAGACACAACCCTCAGCAAACCTTGTTCCTTCACTCAGCATGGTCAATAGTGGATGTCTTTTAAACACACTTTAATGTAACCAGTTAGTTGGTTTATATCTAGGTGTTACTGATGCAGTACTGTGTTCTGACTTACACAGAAGGGAAGACACAGAGATCACAGTGGTCTCTGAAGTCTTAAAATATGTAAGTCCAAGGTCTTCATATTATAAACAGCGTAATGTGCTGACCTCCTTCTAACTCTTACCTTTCCTCAGACTAGCAGGGCAACTCCGTTACTAAGAGCTTGAAAATGCCCTACTGTTGCCAGTGTGGTCTTAAATGGTGCATCCCTTTTCCTCTATGAACTGCACCAGTGTAAAATTGGACTGAGATGTATACCCTAAAGACCACCCTGAACAACTGTGACTTTGAGAAAAATAGTGCCATTTCCCCCTCCCCAGCTTCTCTTTTTGCCTACAGCAGTGACATTGTTACCATTTTCAAGTCATTCTCCAAAGAAAAAGGCACATAAGTGTTTTAAACAAAACCTGGGATTCAGCCTTATATCCATTACCCCCTAAATGAAGCGGGTGGGCTGCAGCCAGAGAGTGATTTTTCAGGACAACAATGCTAGCTTTGTTGCCATTCCTGTTTCTTTCAACAGCCTCAGTTTTCCTGTTGTGGGATGGGGGGCAGGCTTGGGTGAGGAGGGAAGATTCCCATTCATGAGCTAGCGGAACCTGGCACTGCCTGGATGGTGAGAGAATAGCTGGAGGTGGTATGGCTGGAAGCCACGCCGTGTCAGATGCCCTGAAGAAAGTGAATCAGATTCAACTGACAATAAGCAAGATTCAGTCTGCTGCCAACAGTCTTGAAACCGCATGGCCTCAGACTTGAAGCTGAAACAGATGAGGACAAAAACAAATCCAAAGGTTAAAAGCCTATAGTGCAAAAACCAAATAGCTCTGGAGTTGGAACCAGACAAGAGAAGGGTTTAGAACCAGCAGGTTTCTGTCCAGTGTAATCATTTGCTTTAGATGTTAAATCTTGATAGATGTAGCTTGGCTAAAATTACCTTAGAGTACATAAATAATTGCTGCATAATTAAGTATGGCCTTTGTGGTGTGTTGCAGGTAAGGAAAAAGCACTCTCTGGATGTTCCCTTTGTGGCCTGATACTTATGCTAATAGACTTGTGATTAAACTTACCTCCCTGAACCTATCTAGTGCAGCACCCAGCAGAGAGGTTGTCATGCAAATAGTTGTGAGGCAGAATGTGAAAATATTGAAGGCAATCTTAAGCAGATCCAAAAGGTGCAGAATGAGTCCTGTGACAACGTACACTGGCACAGCCAGGCCAGTGTAGTGCAGGCACACAAGGTTAGTTCCTAAGAACTGAACCAAAGTCCTTGCCCTGCAGCTTAACAGGGATCTGCTCATATAATGCATTTTAGAAACTGAAAATTACATGTGGAAGCTGAGGACCACCATAGTAAATGGACACGGACCTGAGCATGTAAAAACTGAGGGACCTTTGCTACAAACTCTGTCATTACAATCTCTGGGATTATAACATTGAGGTGCAGGATGTGGGAACTGAGAAGCTGTTTTCAAAGAAAAACACCAACAACTCTCCCTACCTCTTTTAGAGCAGTTCATCACAGTTCAGCCTTGAACACACAGCTCTACTGATGTACGCACCTGAGTGTAGTTTCTGTCCTGACTGACTTTAAACATTAACCCTATTTTTCCAAAAGGGATCCCATCTGAGCTTCCTTTCTGTTCTGTGTTGCTCTTTTGACCATCTGCATTGTAATGGTGGCAAACACAAGGCTTTCGCCATAGCATTTGTAAGGAGCTGTTTTCAGAAGCATGGGCAAAGCAACCAGTGGGATCCCCAAGTGTGATGGTGCTGACAGCAGGATCAGTCACAGAAAAGGCAGACCTTTCAACTGCTGTTTGAGGTGGAGCAGAGGCACGAGTGAGTCCCACATTTATCAGGCAGGTTCTGCCTGACCTGAATTTCTGTGGAATGTTTTTCTTCATTGCTCTTGCAAAAGTACAGCAATTAATTGGCAGGAAACAGTCTGTCCCCAGATCGCTTCTTACCTCCCAAAAGGCATTAAAACCAACATTGCTAAAACTGCAGAATCAAACATGTAGAAGCACCGCAGTCTCAGTTTCAGGGTTATCTGGACAACTTCAAGTTTAACTCCAGTCTCTCTGTCCTGCAAATGAGGCCAAACTTCTACCACAGGGTAGTATTTCAACATGTAGTTAAAGACTCCAGTTTAACACATGCCCACAGGCATCTTATTCACTCCAGTGCACTAACGTTTTACTAGAGGGAGACCTTGCAAAGAGGTGTCCATCTTGTGGGCCTGTAGGGTACTATCCACTTACGTTGTGGCTCGCGGATGCAGCCTGTGGCTGACAGAGGATCTTCCTTGTGACTGGATAAGCCTCTCCAATCACACTGCTGGCAGTTTGGATATAGATTCTGTCTTGTGGTCTCTCTGTGCCTTTGTAAAACCCTGTGTGGCTGTTTTGACCATGCTGTAAAAGACAATGTGTTGGAACTCACATGTCTGCATTTGTAGGGGGCTGAAACTCAAGGTCAGTTGGATCCAAGGGTGACTGGAGCCAGAGGCAATCCCATGCAAGCTTTACTCTAGCAAGCTCAGGTACTTGCTGCACCAAGACTTCCTGAGTAGCTGGGTAGTTTGATTCAGGTTACTACCCCCGCTATGTTCTACTCCTGCCAGCACTCTCCATGTTAAATCTCGCAGGAGTACATTGCTGTGCCAGTATATTGCAGTCTCAGGATTACTGAGAGGGACTGGCTGCCATGCAGACATACCCTGGGGCTGGCCAAAGCTGCTGGCAACAGTCTGTGCCCCACCCTGGAGTTGCTAATTTTATTTTCTGCCATTTGTGTTGTAAATCTGTTGTGGAATGTCTCTCTCTGTTCCCAGGCTCCCTTTTCTTGCTCCCCTCCTCCCAGGTTTCATTCTTCTTCCACAGATAATTGCAAGCACATTTTCACAGCCCTTTTCTGTACAACTCCGAAAAGACATAATGCAACACTGCCTATTTCATCATACATGCTTGTGCATCAGAATGGTATGATCTAGTCAAAGCAATTATTAAACAACATGTTCTGGTTTTGAGAGAGGACTAGGTATAGCCTAAGATTTCAGGAGATGCTCCTTCCACCCATGCTTAACGCACTGAGGGGTCTGGTTTAGACCAAAAAGAATTATTATATACCTAAGTAGCTTGATACTAGTAGCTTGATAATAGCTTTCTGAAAACTGTGTCCTAAATTAGTCAAAAGGAAGCAGAGATCAGAGACAGATACAGAGCTAAACATATGTCAACTAAAAAAATCAGTGTAGCCTTCTGCAGTCATGGGTGGTCTGACCTGAGGAAGATGGAACATCGCTAGGCAGAAGGTGTGTTTCCCAACATAACACAGTCCGTGATACCTGAGTAAGTTAATTTGAATCCAGAAGTAGAATATTCCTATTGTTTTAAGCTTATCTGGGCACGTTGGTTTTGCAATGACAGTAGGATCTCACGTAGTGAAAAATCGCATGAAGAAAATCACATACAGAAATCATTCAGAGAAAAAGAAGGTCGGGAAGGAGAAATTGAGAGGCTTGAGTAGTGTCATGGGCCAGACTCTGGATAATAGGCCTGGTTTGTAGTTTGATGTAAAACTGCAAGATATTTACAGGTGCTGAACCTGCTAGTCCTGTCATGGTGGTGGGGAACCTTCCTTCTATCATGTGTATCTTTTCACACCCCTGTTTCTTCCACATTTGATGGTTTGTTTACTGTATTGGGATATAACTGCATTGGAACTGGGTGTGGGAATGTCTACCTCCCACTGCCTTTTGGACTCTTGTGACAAACATTAGTGTGGTTCTGGGCAAGGATTTCTATGGTTTGACTCTGGCTTTGTGAAGGATGTCTGTGTAATCCCTAGTGAGGCAACATTCTCTTGCAATCCTTCTAAGTTCTTTGTTTTTGAGCATCTTGTACAGCTTTACTTAACAAAATAAAACTGCACCGAACAGGCAAGCGACAGTCATTTAGGAAGTCCCAGACAGCACAATTTTCGTTTCATCAATAGGTTTGTGGCTTTGCCAGCTGTGTCTTTCTTTCTGAAGGCTTATTCTGCTGAGTAAGCCAAGGCCATGTTAAATAGCTGGGCTGTAATGATTTGGCAGATCTTGCATGTGCTTCCTGCTACAGGCGTTCTGGTTTCATACTTCACTGGCTTTGCTGGCAACAGCCTTGTGCAACCAATGACCCAAAACATAGGGACAGTACAAGTCCCAATTGTGCAACCTCTGCAGTACATACCAAAACAGGATATATTAGGTTTGCAAGTGTCATTTACCAAATAATCATTTGTTTTTATACAAGAGCAGCAATCTCACTGCAATATTTACTTTTCTGCTAGTAGTTGGGTTCCAATAGCCTGTAACGCATGCTGTGTGCCTGGCCTGCTGAGTTCAACAGGTTCCAGGTGAAAATGACTGCAGAGCTGAGGAAAGTGATAAATCCCAGACTGTCACTTGGAAAAGTCTTTGGTAATAACCCAGCAGCAGCAGCAATGCCAATGGAAATGCTGTTGCCTCTAAAAATGTGGTTCTCTTTACCATTATGTCCATGGAAGGCTGCACTGCAGTGGAACAAGGTTAGCTGCCTCTTAGCCAAGAGTTGTGTTGGGGTGTAAAATTCAGCAAAAAGAGTTTACTAGACAAACTAAAGAAACAGCCTTCTTTGTTCTCACTGATCCCTACATCAGATGCTGGGCCTCTTTCCATTGCTGGATCCAACCCGGCAGGGAGTTTTGTCATCTGTGTCTGTATTTGAACCCCAGTTTCCAAAAAAGAGAAGAATAATCCATGGTTTTCTCAGTTTTCTGCTTTTGTTCTTTAGGTAAAACAAATCAAAGTGAAAGAAATCTGATCATAATGGTTTGTTCTCACTTGCTTGAAAAGTTTCCTTCCTGTTGGGCTCTAATGAGCTTTGGGGGTTGAGCCTTAAAAATGACAGGTTTTTTTACTGTATCTTCTTTCTCTGCTCCAAAGGCCACTGAGACACTCACTTTGTTCACCAGATCTTATCCACAAATGGGACAGTTTGACCTTTCAAGAATTTCTGATGTCCACCTTCTGGTAGGTGCCTTCCACAGCCTTCCTATGTGTTCCACCTGCTGCCAGCTGGGCTCCCTTCCTGGTGTTCACCAGCATCACTCCAGAGGCAGCTAATGAAAAGGCAGGTCTCAGATCTAGCTTTAAAAATATTGACTTTAATTATACACATTAAAACTAGACAGCATAAAGTGGTACTCCCTAGAAATGGGTTTGCTTCTTAGTTTAGAGAGTCTTTATACTTAGGAAAAGTATCTTTCGTTCAAAGGAAAAGCACAGCTCCCTTCTACTCTCTCTCCGTTAGTTCATCTGACACCTTTTCAATACTGATCCGGATATCCTGAGGCTTCTCTCCATTCAAGGAAAACAACGAACTTACTTGTTAGTAAAATGTATTCTTGTTGTCTTCTTATACCTGAAGTACTACAATGCATATCTGCAGCTCTTCCTGAAATTTGGATGGTGTTTGTTGAAATAGCCTTATACCAGGTTTGCCAAATGCATCATTGCAGCAGCACCTCTGATACAATGAACAGAATCATGAGGAAAATTCCTATGTGGTCTCCAGAAAGCTGCCCTTAGTTAAACAACATGTGCTGCACCTCTTATCAGATGAAGATCCTCTAAAGAGGAAGATAGTAGACTTTTTTTGTTTCTTTGTAATTTGGCTTCACATGAACATGCTAAAGCCAAAGTTACCCAAAGGAAGAGTATCTCTCTTCAGGTTGCTTTTTACTTCCTTTATGTGGCATTCTTGAACAATTTGAAAGTGAACTTGGCTTCATTAGCCTTGAGGTCTGTAGGCAACCAGGCACACCCACTACCCAAATCATTCCCGTTCAGTACTGGTCTGAACGTATCGTTTCAAAATTGCTTTGATACCAAGCCATAATTTGCAACATTTTTTGTTGATATCAAGTCTCTCCCTGCTGATCAAATGAGTGAGGCTAAGTGAGATAGCATGCTGAGCTTTTAAAACCCTTTATAAACAGCCAAGGCCAGATGGTTCTGGGATTATGAATTATTTTCCCAGATGCACCATTATGAAAAATCGCAAGAGTTTGGGGAGCTGGTACATAGGAGGAATATTACCGGAAACAACATTTCCATAAGGATGGGGAGCACTCCTGAGTGATGGAAGTGACTGAAAATGCTATGTCCTTAGAGCTAATGCCTTCAGCTGAACTTCTCAGGCTGATCCATTGAGAGATTATAACTGCAACTAATAGATTTGGATCATGCATTTCCTGTGCAGCTTTTTTCCTAAACAGGTTTGTTACTGTCCTCTAGTCACCTGCCACTGGTGAATCAGTGTAAGAGGGTCACATAGGGTGGATTTCTTCTTGCACTGAACCTGCAAGCCCACAGTGCTTGGCAACATAGACCAAGAAAGAAGCTGAAGAATATTTCTTTCTGTGAAAAAGACTTTTGCTGCTCTGGGAACCATAAAGCATGTATCCACTGGCTTGTCTGGGGACTTCAGAAGACGTGATACTGGTAGAATTTATATATATTACACTTACTTCACACCTCTTTGTCTTTTGATGTTGGCCATCTCCTCGTTCCCACCTCCAGGAATGGAGAATTCATCTCCCCATGTGGGGAAGGCAGCCAGCATTCCTGACTCCTACAGTGCATTCTCAGGCTGCCCTGCTTCCCACAGCGCTCAGCAGTGGGTGGCTTCCTGCTGGGGTAGAGTGGGGGACATTTGTGGTTACTTGGGTTGCACATAGTTGGCAAATATGCTCCAGTGTCTCCTTTCTCCTGTGTTTCATTTAAGGGTGTCTTGTGTTGCATCTCTTAATTCAGGTTTGATCCACTGTCATTAATATACTTGACTGGAGACTTCACTGGTTTCGCAAGAGCTTTGGAAAAGTGCGCTGTGGATTGCATGCAGGAGCATCCCTTTAGGTTGCTAACAGTGAGTGACAGACACGTCAGCCCTTCTTACTGAGCTTTTGTCTCTCTTCCCTGGTGGGTGGGAAATCCCACCCAGCTATCCCAGGGGTTTGTCTTTTTTCCACCCTGCAATTTATATTCCCTTTTCATCTTCTGAGGAAATGCATGTCACATTTTCTGAGGTCTCATTCTCACTCACTTCAGGCAGTGCTGAAAGCAAACAGCTTGTTACCCTTCAGCATGTTACTTCTGCAATGCACCAGGGTGCTTCTTGCATACAAGGAGCTACAGATGGAGCACAGCAGCCTCTGCTCACCAGAAAAAATGAGCAGTCTTTCTCTGCCCATCACTGTTTCATTCCTAGTCACTGTCCTCCTCCTGCAACACTTCCCTGTTTTCTGAAGCCAAACTAAAGCAAGTGAGGGAGAGAGCATTTTTCATGTCCAAGAAGCGGATTAAACGTTGGAGGGAAAGGAAACAGCTCAATGCATACATTTTCATAGGGATGTTACCTTTGGTCCTTAAATGACTTTATTCTTGCTTTAGGGTCACAGCTCAGCTTTCATTACAAGTAGCCAGTGTTTCTTCATTGATAGCTTGAGAGAAACGATTCCCAGTAGAGAGGTGCTTACACATGGTTTACAATGAGTGGTTTGTGATATATCTCTACACACTGTGTGCTGTTAAGGCCCAAAAAGAAAGGCTGGAATGGGCATCACCATGACTCTGATCAACACAAAAGACAGTGAAATTATTCTAAGTGTGCTGAGCCTGTTGGGTTGGCCTTGGTCTAACTTCAATCAAACCATATTGCCTGTGGCAGGGGGCTTGGAACTGTATGATCTTTAAGGTCCCTTGCAACCCAAACCATTCTGTGGTTCTATGGCTGTTGTTGATGTCAGTGGGCTTTGACCAACTCAGTCACGGTTACCTAGAACCACATGGGCAGAAAAGCTTTTAGAAGAAATATTAGAGCGAGTAAAAGCCCCACTGCCTATTCCTGCCATGTCAGCCTCTCACGTGTTGCTCTCTGTCCCCTGCAGCACAAGCTTGTACTTGCTGCCTTCCAGATCCCATGGCAAAAGAACTAATTCTTTTTAAATGAAGACCATATCATAAAGGGCTGGATCTGTCATGCAGCTGAATAAACCACAGCTTTCCACAGTTATTCAACATAGGCGTTCGTGTGTTCTCACTCGCTGTTGTTGACTTCTTGGCTGTTTGATGAGTAGATAACCATATAAAATATCTGGTTACTTCATTATTGGAGAGTGACATAAACTTGGTTGTGAAAACAAGAGTCCAGTAGTCATAGCTCCCTTTAAATATTGTCTCTCCTTATTAAAAACCCAAACCCAATAGCTCAGCAGCCATCCTGAATACCCCTGTTCTAGATAACATGATGTACGCAATGACCATTGGTCATTTCCTCCTCTTAATCACAGCTTCCCAAAGAACCTTCTGACAGCTTCTGAAATAGTCAAGTTGTACTTAAGTGACTGTGTTTACATGTTTGAGAAGCATAAGGTGAAAAAGCCTGTTTTCCATTAAGCCAGCAGGCTTAGTGACAGTTGGTTTTGTAAGAAGGTTATACAAGCTGTTTTGTTGCCTCCTCCCCAGCTCAGCATTTCTCCAGCATTTGTTAGTTTGCCCTCCATCCAAGCCTCACTTGGCCCCCCTCCTAACCCCTTTGGCTATCTCTGCTTTTCTTTGCTTGCTTTGCATCACCTTTCGAGGTCACTCTTAAACTTACCATCCTCACTTTGCACTGCAGCTCCTATATAATTCCAGCAACCCCATTTCACTTCTGCCTCTGTTGTGCCTTTATTCCCAACTGGTTGGAAACCTCGTAACTTCCAAGATATCAGCATTTTCTATTGAAACGTTAAACATGTTGAACTAGTTCAGAAGTAGGCACCTTTCCAGTGATGCAGCTTCAATTTCAAACGTTAATAAAAATTCCTGACATTGAACTCACTTTGGGACTGGCCGGCTCATAGCCTGGATTATGTGCTATACTCTCTCCCACTTCTAACTTGCTGGTTCAAATCCAGCCCAAGTAGTAGCTGCTGAGAACTGTTGACGTACATTCTCTGCGTAGTGACCTATATTGATTTGAGTTTAATGGCTGTGTTTAATGTCCTCAGCTGTTAGCCATGTGCCCTGTATAACCTCCTTCCATACCAGCATCTTCCTTTGTGGGTGAGATTGGATGGACGCTATAGTCAGGGCTCCCTTCTCAACCATTCATTGACACCTGATAGGAAGTGGGAAGGGAGAGGAATTTTGTCCTTCAGTTATACCTTCGTATGAAGGAACAGATAGCATTTGTGCCCACAGCATGTCTAAATAGCAGCCTTCCCATGGGGCACTGTCATCCTGCCCACACTGAAATGCCAAAGCAGATAAATTACAGCTCTCCTTCTCCCTTCCCTCTCACAGTATGTGAAGATGTTGTCCAGTCTGCACTCCCTTTGCATTATTCTGCATTATTTTGGTGGGATTTAGAGAGAAATCTTGTCCATGGCAGGGGGTTTGAAACTAGGTGATCTTAAGTCCCTTTCCAACCCTAACCATTCTATGATTCTGTGTGCTTAGTCCTGGCTCTGCAGGTATCCTGTAGGTGAATCATGGAAAGCTGGGTCACCAGGAATGATTTCTCTCATATGCTCTTTTGGGAAGGTCAGTAGTGACCTACCCAGCTGTGACGTGCAGTTCGCTGCTGCCTTGCAGAAACAGCCTTTTAGAGAACATCTGCAGGAAAACACAGGTACAGAAAGTGTGCTTTCCAGCACAGAGCAGCCAAGAATGTGAAAACCTCAGTGGCCCCACTGAACTTTTCACTTTGAGCAAGAGATATCACTGCCTTCTCCTGTTCCACTTTGTATTTAGGACACTGCTGTAGCAGGCACTTTGCTCAGTTCTTTGAGCCCATGTTGCACTTGCAGGGCAAGTGGCCCCAAGAAGCTCCTCCTTTTTAAAGTCTAGCTTTCACAGGCAGACTATGGAGAAGGTCCCATTAACAGCCAGCTAAAGTGCTTATTTGAAACAGAGGGACTGTAGAAGCTCGTGGTATTTCCACTTCTGTGTGTGTGTTTTTCAAGCTTGCCTTGTAATTCTCTCTCGTTACCCTCTTTCTGCCTTTATCTGAAGAAAAGCTCTTCTACTGCTGATGGTATTTTCTATCAAACTTGTCTCTTGCCCCAACTTCGCAATACTTGGGGTAAATGATAATAATCTTGGGGATTTCTCAAGTGGTTTGTTACAGCCACAGAGTTACAGCTGTTGAAAAAATTCAAAGCATCTCCTAAACCAGTTTCCCCCAGCTCTTCGGTGTTATCCTTTAACTGGGATTTGGGGCTTTTAATAGGAAACCTATTGAGAGTCATCGTGGTTCTGATGAATATTTGTATACATGACCTTAAGAACTTGGAGGTGCAGCATGCAGTGCATCCACGGAGGTAGGAGGCTTTCCACAGGCTTTGGTGAGCTTTGGCTCAAGCTGTGAAAGAATAACAGGAAACACTAGAAAATGCACCAAGGGTAAACAGAGCAGCTTGGTTACATTAACTGTCTAGAGGAGAAGCTCCGCTAATGACCAAAGTGAACAAAGCAAGTGCATTTATTTAGCGTTGCTGTGGGAGAGCAAATGGCTGTTAATTGAATTAAGCTAAAAGGGTTATACAAGAAATTGGGCAGCTCAGGCCCAGAGTGTAATTCTGGTGTCCTGACCCAGTTCTGATTGCTGCATGGCCTCTGACAGAGAATAGTGTCCTGGAAAAAAGCACAGATTTCAGAGGCCAGAGCTTTGAGAGCCTGCTTGCTAGTTTTGATTCATAGCAATGCTACTTGAAAGCATCATTTTACAAAAAGCAGCATCAAAGAGATTTGTTGTTGCTGCCTCCCTCTGACTCCTGATAAAATTTGCCTTGTTAATGGTCAGAACTCAAACTGGTCAGTCAGCTTGTTTCTGGACTCACATATGATGAGCAACAATAAATATACTGTAGAACTCCTTCGCTGATGCCTTAGTCTTTGACTGATAACCAATGCATTATTTATACTAGAAAAGAAGCTGGAGTGTGAAACCTGAGTCCCATTGTTCTTACTCTGAATAAACATAGAGTGAAAGGAGTTGAAGAACTGACAGTCTATGCTGTTCCTGCTTGCCTTTGTGGAATCTCATTGTCTTCAGGAGAATGTGATGAACTGAAGGCTGAAATTCACCCCGAAGAGCTAGTGACTGTGCCCATCTGTACTGGCTCTGCTGGCCTTGCAGTGTGAAGGATAACATGCAGTGTGAAGGATAACATGCACCGTGTGTTTGTTGTGTCTGGTAAAAGGGACAGTTATGACTCAAAAGGCACAGAAGGCAGCGGGTTTGCAGGGTGATATAGTGTCATTTTGACTTTCCTACTTCTGATCTAAGAGCCATTCTTATCAGCTTTCTTGTCAAGATCTGGTCATGTAAAAATAGAACTTCCCAAGGCAGAATATTTCAAGAGACTGATTATCTGCTTCTAATTCCATGTGAACTTCTGAATAGCAAGTAAGATTAGATGATCACAAAGAAAATGCAGAGTACTTAATCAGTGCTTGCACTGCTGTTTATTTCAAATACATAATGCTCTGTCTGATTTGTTTCTGTTAAAAGGAAGGGGTCTATTCATTAGTGAAAAGAATCAGCATGGCATTACATTTACTATGTGTTTTAAAAAAACTGATCCCTTTGATGTAGCTGGAGACCCTTGAACTTCAGAAAAGAATGTGTTAGCATGCTAGGGGTATGCCTTAGTCCTGCAGGTCATTTAATCCTTTCCTCAAGTGAGTCATTGTGAGGTAAAGTAGATGCTGGGAAAAGTTCTGCACTGCCAATTAAAACAGGCTCCAAAGGTGTTGCTGGTTTCATTCTACCAGAAACTCATCACAGAGAGGCCAGTAGAGGTTGCCTGTGTACCTTGAGGCCAGATCCCAACTTAATATAAACTGGCATGGTTCTTTGGACTTAGCAGAGCTCCTTTGCTTTATATCAATAGCTCAGGCTCAATTCCTTTATGCTTATGACTTTTGAAAGAATTTCTGCTAAGAATCAGGAATGACTCAGAAAGGTGTTGATTGCCACACCTGTAAGAATAGAACCAGTTTCAGAGAAGCCTGTAAATAACTCTGAGATATGAGTTCTGACCCAGTCTTTATAAAGAATACATTCTGTCTGCCTCAAACACCCCTGCAAAATCAGAGCTGAGTAATCAGCATTGTCCTAGGCAGACATTTTTCATCAGGTCAGGCTGGAAATGAAGTTAAGGGCAGGAATGTACTAATCAGTAACTATTGCCTGCATTGTTTGCCAACAAAAAAATCCCCTTTTCAACAAATTTAACAAGGAGTAAATGAAGTTAATCAGAAAGCTGAGGCATTCCTTAATTAACAGCTCTAGACCAAACATTAGTCTTTTGTGGAAAAAATAAAATCAGGGAAGCTAAAACACTTGGGAAGTCAGGAAAATGATTTATTTTCACCCTTTTCAAGTGGGACAGCTGAGGTGCTGACCAGGAGGCAGTTCAGGAAGCTGCCACAAAGGGAGAGCTGCCAAGTCCCATCCCACAGAAGCCCTGACAGAGTAGAAAACTGAAGGACCCAACTTTGAGTCTCAGCACCGTGGCAGCCGCAAGGCAGGCAAGCTGAAAGAAACCTTGGAAACCTGCCTTCTTTCCATTAGAGGAGTTAACACGATTGCTGCATGCCCACAAACCTTCTCAACTGGCATTTCTGGGCAAACTTTCCTCTGCAAGATTTCCAGCAAGCTTCCATACCTTGCTTCATGGTGCTCAGCTCTTCCTTTCCTGACTTTTAGGAATACAAGGGCTTATTTGCATTGGAGGAATACTGCTGGAACTTTCTTCCTAGCATGTGAAGAGTTTTCTCTGTGTGCAGGAACAACATGGGTAAAATATTTGGAGTGAAATCCAGGCTCCATTGAAGTCAATGGCAAAACTCCCATTCACTTCAGTGGAGCAGGAATTTCACTCTGTACTGTTTTGAAGTTAGAGTTACTAATAGACTGTTAAATTATTACTGCGTGCATCAAACAAAATGTGCTTGATGTTAATGTTTCTGCTGTGTTCGAAACCCACAAAGGTTTAAAACCAGGAGTAACTATGAACTTCTGAGTTTGAAAATTATGTTAAACGTAGTTTTTGCTAGAAATAATAATGTCGCTGGAGATAAACCTAAAATAATAGACTCCACCATGTAATCTTCACTTTAAGTTAAAAATAGCTTAGATGGTGGTTTAATCTAAGCCATAATTATCAAACTGCTGAAGCTGGTTTTGGTTCATTGCAACTAGAAATGTGGTGTTTAGGCTTTGAATGGTTGAGTCCCACAACTGGAGAGAAGCAAAGCCAAGAGCATAGTCAGAAAAGCAAACAGGACCTTCTGATTTGTAGAGAAATAGCATGGATTAAAGAGTCCAACACCAGATTTAAAGGGACTGCTCCTGGCTTGCTCAGTCCAGCCAGCTGAAGATCTACTGAGCTCTTCTTAATGTGTGTTTTCAGCCCCAAATTGGTGACAGTTATTTTGCTGGAAAGGGACCCTGGCACCTTTCGTCTGAAAGCCATTTCTCATTCCTTGTTGGAATCAAAGGAAGAATGTCAACATTTCAAAATGTTGTTACTCTGTATGACCTTAAAAAATGGCTTTAATGATCATTTCCAAGTAGGATGGAAACCCTTTAACTCACTTTTGCTGCTGGGCGGCACGGTATGGCTGAGCATAAGATTGCCAGTCAGGAGTTCTGACACGTCACTGGTGTAGCAGGTGAACCTGATCACATCATTTATCCTTTCTTTGCCACCATGAAGGTTGTCCCCAAAGGCTTACCTCCAGCAGAAGAGTCTCAACTCCCATCAGTGGCAACAGAGATTTATTCTGGGCAGTGATTTACTGTAGCAGCCAAAGGGTAGAGGCTCCACTAATGATGGAAGGGTCCCAAGTGGGAGTTGGATGGAGGTTAAAGTAATACTTTTCTATGTCTGAATGCTTTTTGAAATCCTCACTGAATGTGTTTGAATTCCTCCTTGTATGTCTATACTACACACTCTGCTGTTTGTTTAGATGATTTGCTGAGTAGGTCACATTCTGGTTTTGCTGAGACTGGCATGTGGCAATCTTGATACTTGTTTGGGCAATGCTGGCAGAAATGCGGGCCTGATTCTGCCTAAGGCACCTATCTGAGCATTGCTATTATAGATTCATAGACTAATTTGGGTTGGAAGGGCCACTGGAGGTCATCTGATCCAACCCACTGCTCAAAGGAGGCTCAAGTTCTCATTTAACTTCAAAGTTAGATGAGAGAGAGACTACAATACTACATGTTTAGAGAAGTGCTTTTCCTGACAGTAGTTTTTCCAAATCCACCCTGACACAACAACAAATACTAATCTCTCTAATACTTTCTAATGCTAATTCACTGACCATTCTGTCAGTGTGATTATAGAGACCATATCCCTTAGGTTTGGGAAATCAATCCAAAATATTTAGTAAGTAGTAACTCTGCTATTCTAGCAGATATCCCTTGGCTGTGCTACATCACTTCTTCAGGATCACTTCTCATGAACCCTCAGGTAGTTACATTTCCTGGTAGGAAAGTCCATAAGAAGCACACTTAAAAGTTTCAAACACGCAAATACTAAAAATTTTGTGAAATTAAGACAATGGATAATGTAAAGAAACCCATGGTTTATTCAGCAATGGGTTCCCAGAGCAGTAGGTGAATGATTCTGTGTTGTATGTGCAGCCTGATTTTGACTTCTTAATGAACAGTGTCATTACTAAATCCAATGGGAAATGAGAGACCCACATCATAACTTGATAGGTTTTTCTTGTCTTGTTTTGTTTTAATCAAACAGCATGGGAATGAGCCATGATGATGATCACCAGCCCTGCGCAGGGAGGTCCCACATTATGTCTGGAGAATGGGTGAAGGGCAGGAACCCAAGTGATCTTTCCTGGTCTTCCTGCAGCCGTGATGACCTCGAAAACTTCCTAAAGTAAGGAATGTGCTGATTACCCAAATTCCTCTCAGAAAAGATTCCAATGTATTATTTGAAAGTGAAAGTCTAAACAATTTTCCTTTAAAAAAGGTGCGTGTTTGTGACATTAGGGAGTGCAAGTTTGAATCTGTCTCCATTACCATAGCCCCTTTGAAACTGAGGTTGGCAGAGAGGCACAATAATCATGTGCAATTGTCAATGTACTGATAAAAATACTAAAACCAACCCAAATCACCTTAATTTTACAAAAAATGCCCTTCATGTTTGCAGTGACAGAAATCTGTATGTAGGTGGCCTGGAAAAATCTCTGCTGAAGGATGTTGCCAGCTTTGAGCTGTGGCTTTTACTGTCATTCTTATTGTTAAATAGCTTTTATTTTATGGGAACTTTACTTTGCCTGGAGGTAATTCTGATGTGTTTTCTCACTCCTCGGTGATTGTTGGTCCTAAGCAGTTGACTACAAACTTCTTTCCCCCTGCATCCATATTTCAGGTCATCAGATTCAATAGTTCAGGAAGGATTTCTGCCCTGTTGCTTGTTAACTCTCATGTACTATAGCAAGCACTGGAATTATCTGAACTCTGTAATTGCGGTCTTAAACCAACAGGGCAGCTTTCTGACAAACAGTGTCTGGCACAATGGCCAGTGTTTTTGTTGCTAGGAATGGGTTCAGCATGGAAAAATTCCCCTCTCTGGGGATTAGAGGTGGGGGAGAAAGGAAAATAATGAAAGAAAATGGGATATCTAATATTAGCTTAAAGGCATGAAGTTGAAAAAGAAATTGCATTTCAACTTGCTCTGGTCCCTGATAAAAGGGGAGATGACAAAGTGATATTCCAATTTATAGAAGATTGTTGTGAAGGAAAAGGGAAAAATCTCTCCTTTGTATCAGGGATGGATAAGAAAATAAGGGCTTAAATTCAGCTTGAAGGATTCAGCTGAGACATGATAGAAGACTTTCTAGCTGTCATTGTAAGGCTCATGATGCTTTGGACTAGGTACCCTGAGGGCAGAATTGAGTCTCCATCAGATTTTAAGGAACGGTTTAGACAAACAGTTAGTTCAAAAGGATGTGAAAATAGTCAATTCTGCTTGAGGCCTGGGGCCCGGGATGAGTTCCCAAGGACCTTTCTATCCATAATTTTTAATGATTCAGAAGGCTTCCAGATACGTACTGGGAGAAATCACCACTGTTTTACACAAGGTCATCAGATTCCCTGTTGAAGAGAGGATATCAGCTTCTCTCCAGCAGTGATCTACCACTCCAGCTCAGAGTTTAAGTTTCCCTTAAAGGCATATTCAATTCTTACACTCCGCAGGTCCAAGGTGAGCACCTGCCTGCTGGTGACAGACCCCCGCAGCCGGTACGCAGTGCGGCTCCCTCACAAGCTGCCGGGAATGCACTACAGTGCTGATGAACAGTGCCAGATACTGTTTGGGACCAATGCTACATTCTGTAAAAATATGGAGGTAAGAGCTCATGGGGTGTACCTGGAAACAAGGTGGGAAGTGGAAATAAAGCTGTCAAGCACTGAGGAAGAAAAGCAGTGTGTACTTCCCTCAGAAGCATTGCTTGGGATTTTTACCATGCTGATTCACAATCCATGGTCAAACTCCCATTGATCTTCATGTCAACAGCACATTCTTATGCAGTGCTCTTCCTTTCCCTGCACTAGTCTTGTTTATCTCCAAGAGCAGACCCAAAATAGCTGTGTTTGTACTGTGTTCCCTTCTGACACTGTTTTGCTGCACTACTCAGCAGAGATTGTTCTGTTGGAAGTTCAGCTGAGGTGAAGGTCCCTTCTCACAAGAGTGCTTGCCCACTTCCACAGATTCAGCTCAGACTGTCCAGATCTTTCAGGAGACCTCACCTTCAGACTGCTACCATGTTCTTAGGAGCTGACTCTAACTCTGTGCCATGAAATATTAATGACCACTTGTTTGATGAGGCCATTTAGAGATCTGTGCAGAATTAGGCCCCTTCCTGCGTGTTTTCTAAGCAATATGATGTTTAGTCAGGATTTGGGTACAACATGGCTTATATCTCATCTTTGGTAGGCAAAATGGAAACACTGATCTTTGATGTCTCTAGAAGTAGGTCGTATTTGAGTTGAGGCTGTCTGACTTTCCTCTGGAATTTAGACAGCTCAACTTTTCCTAAGGGCTTGCACATAATTAGATGTCTTCATTCTGACAGAGTATGTCTGCGTCCCACTGGAGCAATGCTTCCAGTGTGGCCTTGGAAATAACCAGAAGAAAGTCACGAAGTGCTGTTGTCCTGTCAGCTGGCAGGATTCTGTCCTCTATGGACAGGCATCAAGCAGCTGGGTTTCTTGCTGTCATTAATTAGCCATTTGTATTTTTAGTTGTCCCTTATTCCCATTCTGAACAATCTTGGGATCTTAAATCTGTGGTAACAAAGAAAATAGTAATCAGTGATAACTGAGGTTTCTAAGTGCCAAATTACTAAAACTTTTGAACACATGCAAGTCCTGGGAACACGCTCTTAGTTTCGCATTTGCTGTTTTATTTACTTTGGATTTGGGAACTAGCTAATATAAAACAATAAGAAAAGAATCTGAGTAGGTTGTATTTTCCAGCTCCATCAAGAAAATGCAGACCACCAGGACTACTGTACTGGAAGCAAAGTATTAGAATATAGGTCTGTAAAGAAAACCCCAGGTCTACCCAGGATGATTCAAGTTCTTCCATTTGTGTGGGTGTCACCCAGCTTGCCTGCTGTTGGAAGAGGTATTTGCTATTTCCGTTGGTGTGATAAAAAACATTCTGTTTCTGGATAGCCCAGTGCCTAATGAGAATGTCAGCCTACTGGTAGGTGGTCAGCATTTCTCATGCAGAAACTGCATGTCCAGTCTGGAATTACTTCAGGGACAAGTTGCTTGCCAGAATAACAAGCCAACAGGCACTGTTCTTCTCTGTGAGATACAGACAGCAGGTGTTTGTGTCTCCCAAGATTCTTCACCAGTCTTTTCTTATTTGACATCTTTTCCTCAATCCCTCCTTTAGTGTCTCCCAGAGAAAAGCATATTATGTGAGGACTTTAGTGCTTTCTAATGAAGCTCCTGGTAGAACTTCAGCAGATTAAACCCAGTTTGCAGTCCTTTATTTAGAAGTAGTTTTCTGTTACAGATATGCGTAAGTTTTAACATTGGGAAGCTTTGGATCTTCATTTGAGTAAATATTTGCATCCTGTTATGCTCCTCTGACTTGTCCTTTGAAGGCAATGGAAGGAAATTCTTTAGAGGAAATGATCAGCTTTAGTTTTTAAACCTTTGAGGTTTGTGTTCTTTTCACCTTTGTGTTTCTCATGCCCCATCTGCAGAATGATTGTATCGTAAGTCTCAAAGCTGTCTAAAAAATATGAACCAAAAAAAAATTGGCACTAGTCACTGGCATTAGCTGTAGAAATTATTGGCAAATAGAGCTGTCTCCTCTTTTAGCCAATGGTAATGTGGTATTTTTAATTCAATAAAGTATTAAAAAAATCCAAATGTAAAAGTAATAAACATTTGACAGTAAATATTTGTTACAAAAAGGGAATAAACTTCAGGAAATGAGCATGTTCAATCTTTTTATGATTACATGTGTCTACTGCCTATTTTCTGATGTGATAAAAGAGTTACATTATAACATTGCATTGGAGATAGCTGAGCTGCTTCACTATATCAGGCAAACTAAAGCACCTGTATTGAAAAATGCCAACAAAGTTGGTTCTAGGGTAAATTTCAGAGATTAAATGAATCCAAAATTTCGACAGTTTTGAGGAATTGCAGAAACTTTCTGTGCAGGAAGTTCTTTCCCTTAAAGGCATCAAAGCCCAAATCTTTAAAGGAGCATAATCTCCTTTGCCTTCACAGAGAGTCAGGTGCCTAAATGCTTGGCAGTGTTTGCACCTCAAACACTGGGCCAACTAGATAGTTAATCCATAAATATTTAGCTTTATCTGGATATTTCAGTTTGCATCTCCCAAATTCTTCTTCCATGTTTGTTTTTAAGGATAGCTCAGATGCCTAGTACCAAATAGTAGCTCTCAGAATCAGAAGTTTGCCAAACCAGCTTATCCTGCAGCTATTCTGTTCCAAATGTGCTGAACAAAAATGGAAACAGACAAGGTAGGCTCAGCTTTACGTCTATGATACTTTTGATGTTCCTTTTTCATTTACTAGGACACTGCATCTTCATTTTAATATAGTAAAATTGACAAAAAACCCTAATTACCAGAATGAGTATACGATACAATCACCTTAATCATAACCCATTATTGTAGTCTATGACTTCCAGGATATATAATTTAGGATCTGGTAGCGGAACATCAATGTCAGGTAACATTTATTGGTGTATGTCACCTTTTTAAGGAGCTGTGGAATCAGGCTTTTAGGCTGAACACTTGTTGTGCAGGGAGAAATCCAGTTCTATGTATTTGAAAAGCATCATTTCAATTATGATACCGTATGAACAATAAATGGCAAGACTTCCTGCCAGCCCCTTAACGGAATGCAGGCCCATTTTGGTGTGTGCTCTACTAGATTTTAGTGGTTTGAGATATACCAAGGTGTCTGGTTTTGGGTTGACTTTAACCTGAGTAGTAGATGGGTGAGTCCTTGCTTATCATCAGGAAAGTAAATGTTTTCATGGCTCTATGGAAGAATCAGTTTTGATCTGAGGAACTCAACGAGAAAACAGAAGTTGGGCAATTCTCAAGTGAGATCATCTCACTTGAAGTTTGGAAGGGACCTTATAGCTCATACAGTTCCACCCCCCTGGCATGGGCAGGGGCACCATCCACTAGACCACTAGATGTTATCACTGTGCCCCAGGCACAGAGATCATCTGGGATTCTGCTTGTTGGATGTTGGCTGATGTGATTCCAGGGCTACCATCCTGGGTTGTGCAAACAATGGGAAATTCAACCTGTCTGACCTCAGTTTTTCAGGTCCACACTGTGCTATGAATCAAGTATTGTGAATTCAATTGACCCCTACGGAAGAGGAAGCAAAAAGCCTCAACCTCACTCAAGCGATGAAAGCTTCTGCAGAGAGCAGATTTTAACTCTTTGCTGTCCCCTTCACTGAGCAGTGCTGTCAGTGAGAGGAACAGCACAGATGGTTTATGCTGAGTCTCTCACAGAGCAGAGATGGTGCTTCTCCACCAGAGCTGTGTCAAAACACCTTGTCCATAACCTCACATGAAAATATGCCGTGTGTTCAATCACAACTCTGGGGTTATTTTTCAGACTGGCATGCCTACGAATGGAGGCTTTTGTGCTGAAATTATATTTATGGAAAAAATGTGATTTCTGTCTCTTGTATCCAGTGTTTGGCTTTTGCTTTATATGACTTTTGGCTTATTTATTATTAACACAATTTTGCGGGTTTTTACATAACCATTATCCTTCAGGATCATTTTGAGTCAAAGCTGTGCTTAGGTTAAAATGGCATGTGGAAAGAGATTACCATTGCTCCAAAGAGATTTTCTTCTGAAGAAGGGACACTTTCAACTTGGATGTAACTGCGAATGTGAGTTTTGATACGACACTGGGTTTAGACAAACCAGCACAGTTAGGACTGGCTCTACTGTTTTTTTTTCTTAAGCTCAAGTTGTTTTTTGACAAGTATAGTTATCTCCAAGCTCCAGAGCAGCAGCACAGAACAAGAGGGCAGAGCTGATTGTAAGCCTAAGGAGACTGATCAGATTTATGGGCTAAAATAGAAAAGGAGAGGAAGCAAAAAACAAAGTAAAGGAAGAGCAACAATTATAATAATCAAGTGGATTTTACGTATCCCTTCAGTTTTCATATCTGATGTATGGGGGGGAATATAATTAAGCAATTGTGGGTCTCTCTGTGGTGTTGATCTTGCAAAGAGACTGGTGGAGTGGACTCATGGACTCCATGCCTGCGAATCAATGGGCCTCTGTCTGTTTTTCCTTTACAGGGTCATTTGCAAGAGCCAGACGATGATAGGAAGCCCTAATATTTAGTAACCTATAGAATATTTACAAGAACATAGTAATTAGATTGAGAGCTGATTTATCCTGAAAATAATAGGCTGCATTGTCATTTTCTGTACAACCAGGGACTTTGTCTCCATAATTTTCCATTACACATGTTAGGTTCTGTGTAACTATAATAATAATAAATCTGGAAGAGGATGGGTTTGGCTTTCTTGAGGCTTGCAGGATAGAAGCCTGGCAATTCTAAAATCAAATAAGAAGTTTTTCTTTTTCAGAAGTAAAGGTAACAATTTAGTTAATTGCCACCCTATATTTTATAGCTTTCCTAACGTAGGTTGTTAAAATTCAGACTATTTTCACGTTGCCTGTTTCATATGAAACCAAAGTGTCCTATTTCACTGCTTCTGTATGTTGCAAAAAGACTTTTTTCTCTTTATTTTCAGTGGAAATACTTTTAGTTTAAGAGAGAGAAAGAAAGAAAGAAGCAGAGTTCCTGCCTGGGCAGCACAGCCCAGTTCACAATTATTGGAATGCTTCAGAAATTTTTGTACGTGTTTCAGTTTGGAAGATGGTCAAAACACATTCTGGTGCAGTGGTTGAAAGAGAACTAAAAAGAGAGAGGGGAACCAAATATACAATTATAAAAATACAATGTGGAAATCTAAGAATATAAACATCATAAACTCTTTAAAATCATACAGAGTGCCTAGTAAGAATCAAGCACTTGAGCCTGGCAATCTTACATTTCTCATTAAGACACAAGAGGAGGGAGAAAGAATTAGTGTAGCCTTGTGATGTGGCATCTACAGCTGAAGTTTGAACTTAACGAAATTAGCCAAAATACGATTGAGTATCAGCCTGAAAATAGTGTCTAACAAGCTTGAAGGGCATTCAGACCTCTCCCATTGGCATGCTGGGAACTTCCCATCTGCAAAACACTTCAAGAGAAAACTCCCATAATCTGCACAACCACATCTGAACAGTGTGTGTACATATCCAGATTTATTTTACTATCCCTTTCTTCTTTTTTCCCATGGCCAAGAAACACGATCTGTGATTTCATTTGTGTAATTTCCCAGATTTTTGTTGTTTTCTTTTTGATGGACAGCACTGCCTCTTGTTTAAAAAAATCAATGCTTTCCATGTCTTATAATCAGGTGTTAAAGACCTGAGGAGTTCCGTGAAATTCCTGAGTGAACATTGCTGTCAATGAGGACAATATGAGATGAATGTTGCAAAGTGCAAGGACAGAATTTTAGGCTGTAAGTTGCGAACACAGTATTAGGTGGGAGTGATTATGAAGCCTGCCTAAAGCTCTTGCCCTGCTTCATCATGGGGAGATATCTTCTCCTGAGCTAGATTACAGCATGATACTGCAAACTCAGAAGTTTTTCTTGGTGGGGTACATCTAGTATGAACCTCAGGGCAGCGCTTAATACGTTACATGTGCAAGATGATGCTAATATAGCTGCTGTGCTTGGGACATAGTTGTTTAGCTGTGGCTCTTTTAACCACACTGAGGTAGAAATTGGCAGGAAGTCAAAGTACAACATTTCTGATGCTCAATTCAAAAGAGTGACTCTGTTCCAGTGCTTTGGTACTACATGTCGCTCCTTCTTCTAATTTGACCATGTAAAAATACTCACATGATTTCTTTAGCTGACATAACATGTACAGTTGTGTTCTCTCATTTAAGATGCTGAAAACTGGGCTCAGCAAAGCTGAAGAGCACATACAGTGAGAAAGAATTGTGTGTTGGTAGGGAAGTGGGTAAAGCTTATCTTTATCTACTTGACTTGTGTCTCTGAATCATTGACCCAAAGGAGCTAGTTTCATTAATGCCCTAAAGGCACTGAAGGGATTATTGTCTAGCATAGGCTGCTTTGCCATAAAATTAATTTGTGGTCTCCATTAGTGCAGTCTTTCCAATCTCTTTGTTTTGACTATTACTTTAATTCCAGGTACATACAAAAACTGAAATAGAACTGGTGCTTTGCAAAGTAATACTTTAGGCAATGGAGAAAGCATTTAGTTTGCCATGTTCAGGAGGCTCAATCATGGCCTAAATGGTCAAATTAGGGTATGAATATGTCCATGTTTTAACATCTGATTCTGAGTCTTTGGGAAACTGTGGTTTTCCAGAAGCCCTGAGCTTCTACCAGCTCTGAAAGGTTGCCCACTCAGGCACCCCAAACCACTCTTCACTTCTCAAAATACTGGTTTCTCATATGTCACTCAGCTTGGGACCATTTCCAGACACCACATTGCACAACTCCAGTATGAAAGTAATTAACTCCAGTTCCTCTCAGGAAAAGGGTGAAGAGGTTGCAGTTGGCCAAACTGCTCTCAAAAAAAGAATTTTTACCTTTTTCCATCTCTTACCCTCTACCCCACAGAGCCCTAGGAGCAGTTTTACTAGGAGAGACCATGGCACACTTGGCAAAAGATCCCTGCTGCATCTGCTCTAGAGAGGTCAGGGCTCATCTTCGTGTCTGTAGGCGCTTTTTGGGCAGCTCCTGAATAGGCTGGTTTTGCTTTTCTAACATTGTCAAAGCATGAGAGCTCAGGAGTTTTCTAATCTTTTGCCTTTCATCTGCTGTTAGAAAGGCTGCTTGACTGAGGGTTGTAACCAGGTCATTTTTGTCAGACCTTAGACATTCAAACCTGTCTATGGTGAGTGGTATGTCATGGTAAGTTACTGTTTGGGAAGCTGACACGTCATCTTTCTCTCTGAAAGACCAAGGAGAAACAGTCTTCTGTTCTAACTGTAGATTAGAAAAGCTCTTGATATCACTCCATATGTATATAAAAGAATATGTTTCATATGGGATCCCTGTGCTGGTAATTGGAGTCATGCTTATCAAAACACCTAGCTCAGAGAACCAAACCTAGCGTGACACCCTTCATGTTTGCTGGGTTCAGGTTGTTTTGTTTTCTCTGATACAGAACACGCACAAATGTCGGAAATAACTATGCTGAGTTTTTTGTAGTGTTCTTCAAGGAAAGCAGTTAACTCCCAGGGACTGTTTCCTGAAGAGCTCTTCAACTGTCAAGGGCCATTTCCTCAAGACTTAAAACAATCTTTTTTGTGTCTGATGTTGGTGACTTTCCACTCACACAAGCAGCCATGAAGAGGCCATTCATTGAGATAGTGGAGTTACATTGATGAAAAAACTTGTATAAAGGGGTAACAACCCTGAATCTGTTGGCTCCAAGCAGGCAGGTTGTTGGTCCTATTAATCTAAAAAGCAGAATGTGCACATGTGTTTCTGTATGTTCTGAAGAAACAAGGTGATCACCAGGTAGTGAAAAGAGAGAAATGCTTTTTAAGAAACATTTTCTAGATTTATGTAAGAAGATTATAGGATTATTTTTTATAATAGGGCTGAGGTGCTTTCGGTCTAACAGCCGAGATCCATTCTTGTTTGACATTAATGAATAGAATTGCTCATTATGCATTTAGAACCACAGAATCATTTAGATTGGAATAGACCTTTAAGTTCATCAAGTCCATTTGTGGGATTCTTGCCCACTTTTGTTAAAATGAGATGTTAGTGGATATCAACCATTGCCTGAATATTCCAGGATAGTTCTTATAGTTCTTTCTTAAGCCTTCCCTTGACATTTGGAGCAGCTCTGTCATTTGGACAGATAGATACTTCCACTGTTGGACCTACTACTTGTTCGTTGGAATGTCATCTCTAGAGAAAGGGCACCAACTGGCCACTGGTGTGTTGTATCCAAGCTTCAGTTACCTTGTCTGGGGCAGCACATGGCTCCATTTCAAAAGTGCCATCCAGTTTTTGCAGGATTCCAGTCTTGAGCACTTTTCTTCTGGTTTTCAACAGCAAGAAGCTCCATCTAACAGCAGTGTAAACAACAGGGAGCTCACCTCCCTTGTGACCCATTGTGCATTGTCAGTTGTTTATGCATCCCAAACTAAAGACAGTGACAATATAGAAATTGGGGGCATTGTTTTTCTCACGTTTTGTAAAGAATTCCTCCTCAGAGGCGTGGTGTGAGGCTTCAAGAACATATTCATAGTGTTTTGAACAGGAAAGCGAGTGTAAATTGTGTGCTTATTGTACTTAATAGGTGTTAATTAGGATTCTGCTTATAAGCATGTTTTCTCTCCTGGTTAGCTATAGGCCAAGCCAAAAGCTTGGCAATATGAAAGAGATCTGATACTTCATTGAAAGCCAGCCTATTTATAAGCATGCCTGTGTGTTATGTGGTCTCTTGCTCCTCTTCCTTAAGGATATTTACTGTTTCCAAGTCCTTCTTCATAATCCCCTCATTTTGACAGCAAAATTGTTTCATAGTGGTTTAATTCTGCTGCTAGAAATAAGAGGTTCCTTTTTCCAGTGGGCAGGAGGCAGCAGGAACAAATTCATTCTCAGGAGAAATAAGTGTTTCTTTTTCTGGATGGATCCAAGGTGAGACAGTGAACATGTAGGGAGCAAACAAGCTTCCATGATGGGAAGGACATCCTTATTTGTTGCATTTCTTTTATGCTTTGGAGATTTGGAAGCTTCCCTTTGTAGGTAATAATCTGAGGCTTTGAGAAGGGGAAGTATTGTGAGCCCTTTCTACTCATGGAGACCATATGAGGTCATTGGGCAGAATCATGCTGATTTTAGTAACAGTGGTGATGCAATAACTAACCCAGAAACTAGCAGACTCTACACTTACTGCCTGTGGGCAAAGAGCTGGCTGAATTAATTCTGGCTTCCCTTCATTTCCAGCTGCAGCGCTGAGTTAAAGAACCTAAAATAGACTACCTCCCTAGAGCCGCATGTGAGTGGTCACTGTGCTTCACACTGCAGGTCTGGGCTGGCCCACATATGGGATGGAGTTAGTATGAAAAAAGTATGAAAAGCTGTGAAAGGTGGGATACTCCTGGGAACATCCCAGGAGTTGATTCTGCTTTCGCCCTGCAGTTTATCTAGAGCAGGCAGTGTGAGCCTGTGGCTGTGACACTGAGCAGAGGACTGCAGAGCTCTGAGCAGCGTTTTAACTTGTCTCTCCCAGCAGACTCTCAGCAAGACATTTAATCCCTTTCTGTTCCTCATCTTCCCACCTATAACAGCAGCATAAAGCTCCCTTTATCTCCAAGCTCCCAGCAGTGTGTTTAGATTGCAGAGAAAACACCTGGCACAGTAAGGCCCCTTTCTCAGATAGATGCCATTATAATCCCTGTAATCGGAATCATCATCCACCTGCCGAGCAGATCTCTCCTGGCTTGGGAGTTTCCAGACTGTTTTCTCTCTCAGGACTGGTGTCTCACAGCAATGCAGACAAGTTTTCCTACCTTCCAGGAGCTTCTGAGAGTCTAAAATTTGCACCTTTATAAAAATTCCCATTTTTATTTCCATTTTTTAAATTCTATTTCCTATCTGTATAAATCCCTTCAGGGTTCTGTTGAACAAGGATTGCAATTAAAAATAAAGGGGTACATTTAAATTTTTATGGAAATATCACTTTTCAACAACCAGCTCCCTTTTTTTAGGTTTTATTTTGCTGTTGGAAATCCTTCAGTCTGGGAGCTGATCCAAAGATGACCTTTCCCCACAGACAGTTTCAACAAATCAATATTTTTCCAATGAAAAATATCATTGGAAAATCCTAACAGGCACTTTCTGAATGTTGTAGGGAAGCCTTTGCAGGCAGAGCTCTGCCATCTAAAAGCTGGTTGCTGAGTTTACAATTAGCAGTAATACAGCTCTTTTAATGGCTCTCCTTCTATGTCAGTGTAAGCTCTGAACTCACATAGAAGCAACTTCCTTTCAAGTCCTGCCACTTCTCACTTTGATATTTCCCCACAAAGCTGGCTATTTAACTATTAAAAAGTCAGTCACTGCAACTGGTTAGCTACAGGGTTGTTTAATGGGGATTTTTGTTTGGGTTCCTGTTGTAGCTGAGGAGGATATATGATCTCTTTTGAAATGAGCTATTAACATGATAAAGCATCTTGGGAACATACAATACCAAAGCTGATGGTTTAATCTTTGCTGGGGTATCCGAATGTTGTATTAAATGCAGGGACTGCACTCGTTAGGAGTGTTTGAGCTTTGTAGTGGTATGGCACCAGAACACAGAGCTCAAGCACAGTTACCAGATTTTTCTGTAACTGTTTCCTGAAATATGCTTTGCATTTAGTATTCTGAATGAAACACAGGGATACTATTAAGATCCTATGTTTTCCATACCTCAAAGATGGGAAATTGCAGGAAGGTTGGTGTTGCTGAGAGAGATTTTTCCTTTATTTGTCTCCCTATTAATATACGTCTCTGTGTGTGTGTATGTATATATAGACACACAAACATACACCTATATACATATACACATACATACACATGTATGTATTTTCACCCACTGTATCCATAGGCTGGGCTCAGCTCTGCAGTCCTGCTGGTACAGAATCACCTGTTTGAGCTTTTCTGTGTCCATTGCTTCCCCCAGGCCATGGCTCATACCTGAGCATATTGTCTGGCTTTGTCACTGCCACCTTCTTGTGGGCTATGGGGAATTCTGGTTGGCAACCAAAGTTGTACAATAAGCTGCTTCTGTTTTAAGTTTAATAGAAAATAAACTTTGTTTCCACCACTCCCCCTTCCTCCTCCCAGTTGTACATCAAAGAGGAGAATTTAACCCTAATTTACATGCCGTTTATGATCCAAGCTTAACAAATACTGGCCTTGAATAATGCACAGATATTTAGCAGTGGTGCCTGTATGTGTCTAGAACAACTTCTTTACGGATGTTGTGAATTCCGTTACATCTTCAGCCAGGATGTCTTTTGGACAGAAAGCAGAACAGAGGCTTTCCTTCTGGAACCATGGGGCAAAACTTCTGTCTGGGTCATTCAAGAGATCATGCTGGAAGGTTTCTTGTCACATTCTGCTCTGAAGCTTTGTGGCTATGTGTAAGAGAGAGCTGAAGCCTAGAAAAATGGAAGTACTTTCTATCTGCACCCTTCATCTCTGAGGCTTCACTTCATTTTACGTCTCAGTGTTCTCCACCCACAGTTTGAAAGGAAGCCTTGCTGGTAGTGCTTTCACAAGACCACTGGCCACACTCATCAAGGGGAAGAAGAGAGTCCAGATTGTCAGTTTCTGAATCTGGTTTAACAGTAACATCATGACCAATACACTTACTTGTAATAGCAAGGAAGCTGCTAGAGCTTAGCAAGTCTTTTATGTTCATAAACTGCACTTTCTGTTTATGTTCATAAACTGCACTTACTATCCTGTAAGTACCTTCCACTTAAGTCTGTGACATGCTTTGACATATCTTCGTTGGGTTTGAACTCTTTTTAATCATTCATATGTGTAGTCTTAACATAAAGAATAGCCCATCACAGAATCATAGAATAGTTAGGGTTCGAAAGGACCTTAAGATCATCTAGTTCCAAACCCCCTGCCATGGGCAGGGACACCCCACACTAAACCATGCCACCCAAGGCTTTGTCCAACCTGGCCTTGAACACTGCCAGGGATGGAGCATTCACAACCTCCCTGGGCAACCCATTCCAGTGCCTCACCACCCTCACAGTAAAGAATTTCTTTCTTATATCACCTGTAGATCCCAGTGAGTTAAATCAGATGCAAGGGTGCTACAGCTTGACAACTAGGAAAACAAGCATCCTCTCAAAGCTGCAAATTTGGCATTTTGGGGAAAAGCTTTTTTGGTTTATATAATTTCTTCCTGGATTATCATTCTTTCTGTAAGGCTGATGGACAATTACTTGATGGACTTCTTGGTTTTAGTCTTCTCCAGGGATGGTGAGGTTTGGAGAATCTGGTACTTAACAGTGTGGAACAATTGCTTTCTCAGCAAGCTGTGAACTCTCCATTCTTCTGCCTCAGTGTACCTATCTGTAAAACTGTGTGTAACGTCCTCACAGCTAGTTGGTGCTGAAGTGCTTTCAGAGCTGTGGGTAAGTTTAGTCAAAATGACTAAAGTCTGATATTTTCCCATATGCTCTATTAGTTCGGGGAAATGCCTTGAAAATTCATTGATGTAGGCTTCACTGGTGTATTTGCTGTTGGTTTTATTTGATGATGGCTTTCTGTGTTGTGGTTAATACAGATGTTGCTGAATTGTGTTCTCTGCTTCTAGTTTTTGTGAATGTTCTTTTGGCTTAAATAGTGCAGAAGAAAAATATGTGGAAATAAAACAGGATGCAGATACTGCTGTGATCACTATTTTGTTTCATTATGTTCTACATCATCACTCGTAGTATTGGGATTTATTTTGTCTGCACCCTCTGCCGTACAGATCTATTTTATATAGACATACCAACATGCATGTACACAAAACACACATGCACCCATGGTCTCTTACGTTACATTGTGAAAGAGCCATAAGGTTGAAGTGTGTTGACTCAACTATTTAATGAGGTGCAATAAATCTTGACAAGACCAGCTGGCACGACAGTCAGCTCCTCATCTTTTTACCATTACACTCAAACGTGAACAATAGTAGAAAGAAACGTAACTCTTCTTTTCCGCTTTTTTTGGTGCTCAGATCTGCAGCACAGTATTGAAATCATCCACTTTCATGGACTGCAAAGCTTGGTGGATGCTGGGCAAAATGTTAATGATGTAAAAGCTGCTTTTCCTGGTTCTTTTTCTCAAGAAGCATATTGATCTGACAGATCATGCAAGTATGGTCAGCATTAATATCCCTGCAGCACACGTGGGCCGAGTGGAGCAGCAATGTTGAGTAATGATACCCAGAATGTGTTTCAAGTCTGGCAGCGAGATGTGCTCTACCTCCTGCCACTCTTGCCTTCACACCTCACTTTTCACCTCCTCTAGCACACTGGTCTCTAGCAGCTACTTCTCACTCCCAAACCTTTGCTGACTTTGCCCTTCCTCTGCTGCGTGGCACACCATGAAACCCTTTCCTCTTTCTCATTCCTCTTTATGCTTTTCTCCTCCCAAGAGGCATTGCTGGGTGATTACAACTACTGTCAAGTCCAGCAAAGCTGACTGTGTTACTGGGGTGTCTTTTTTAAACACAGGTAATGAAGCAGCTCAGACATCTAAGCATGTGGCTTGGTTCCAAAGCACCCATCTTGGCCTCCCATATAAGATTCTTTTTTAATTGACCAGATTTATTCTTGTGAAAAGGAATCTATTTAAATAATCCACTTTCTGTTTTGGGTATGTTTTATCCCTATCGATGGAATCCATTAATCTCTTTTATGTTACCAGCCCCACCACTTAATGCCAATCTATCCTTTAAAAATAATTGCTCCCAAACCAGCTAGATGCCTCTGGATTCACTTGAGAAAGACTGCCTGAGCTTTGAAGTGTATCCCATAATGATAGCTGACATCTCCAAAAGTAATAACTGTACCTCATTGCTTTGTGATTACAGCATTTGATGTGTGCTGGGCTCTGGTGCCTGGTGGAAGGAGATACATCCTGTAAAACAAAGTTGGACCCCCCTCTGGATGGCACAGAATGTGGCGCAGACAAGGTAATCAAAATGCTCACTAGCAGTCACTTTGTTTTTTCCAGCACTGTCTGTGGAATAATGTTTCCAAGATGTTAGGTAGTTACTTTAAACCCGTATTTTATCCTGATTCTGCTACAGAAACTGCTCAATTAACAGCTGGATTGGGTTAAGTCTTTCTGATTTTATGTTACGTGTATTTCAGTAGCCTCTGGAGAGCTCAGTAGTCGAGTTCTTGTGGTCCAGGCATTCTACAAGCACATCAGGAAAACCCCAGGCTTCACTCCAAGTGCAAAGAGCACCCTGAAGTCCTTTTAGGTAGTAGCTCACTCGTGTCACATCAGGGCCTTGCTGCCAGTGGTGTTTCATGAGTGAGGTGTTTTTTTTCACTGTAAGCGAAATCACTGTAAGTGAAAATCACCATTCCAGTAACTGGCTTCAGTGCCATAAGGGTGGGATTTACTGAGGCTCAGCTGCTGCCTCCCCTTCACCATTGTTGAGATGGGCTGTGCTAGGTGGTATGCGTATTATTAATGTATGTGGTTGATTCTAGTGCAGCTGATAACTTGGTAGGCCACAAAGGAACTGGACTGGTTTGGTAACTGCCAGCCCCCTCCTTACTGCGTTTGGATGCTGGTGTTTTTTGTATGTTGTGTGTTTGGGGAGATAAGAAAGTGTAAAATTAAGCAGTTTGTTGCCAAAATCAAAGATTAGAGACCTTTTCTTTGCTTGCAAATAGACAATGGTGAGAAAAGCTGGCTCCTGGAAAGCATGACAAGGAAACGGAGACAAAAGATTTTTAGCTATGTGTTTTTCTAGCAACAGGAATCCTGGTGATTCTTTTGTAAGACTGCTTAGCAGTGCTTACTGTATCATATCCTGGACAGAGCAGGAGAACAGGCCAAGTTTGCTGCTTGGTCAGGAGCCAGCACAACCTATTAGAATCAAAGGTTGTTTGGGGCTTTAGCCGTGTTAGGTCCAAAATCCCTCAATTATTTTGAACGCACTGGGAATTCTGCTGATGAAGACATTGCTTTGGGGTATAAGTTCTTGGACTCAGTCTCTATGAAGTGTAGTTTTTAAGACTTAGCACTGAGATAATTATCTGCTTTATAAAACAAGGGGCTCAAATCTGTGATTTATTTTTTTAATGACAGAATTCTCTTCAGGGGTTCATTGAGAGTGACACTTGAATTTCTGTTTCACTTCCTGCCTTTCTCCTCCACTCACCTCAGTCTCACTGAAGCCTTGAATCTCTAGAAACAAAACATGGGTTTGTTGTAATCTCTCAGACATCCTTTTAAGTCTACCTGTGCAGGAATGTTTGCAAGATGAGGGCTTCATTCCAGCCTGTGCTGCTAATACAATTGCATTTCAGTGGTGCCGAGCTGGGGAATGTGTCAGCAAAACTCCCATCCCTGAGCATGTTGATGGAGACTGGAGCATGTGGAGTCAGTGGAGCATGTGCAGCCGGACCTGTGGCACAGGAGTGCGGTTCAGACAGCGGAAATGCGACAATCCCCCGTAAGTCTTCACTTCATGCTGATTGCATTTTGCAGGTAGTGCTTAGACAATCCTTGCTGCATGAGCAGAGGGAGGAAAATGGCTGCAGAGCTGTGCAGAGGATATGAGAGATTTCTTGTTCACAAGCAGCAAGGATCAGGTCAAAATCCTGAAGTGACTTGGAGTGAAGTTGGTTCTGTTGAAGGGTTACCATTGGAGGTGGCCCTTTGGGATGATTCATAGATACAGTTGAATTAAAAATGGGCAGCTTGGCAGAAAAAGCAATGCTGTGTTTCCTCTTCAGCGCTGTGGTGAACAAGGAGGGGTTGGTCTGGATCCGTCAACCAAACTGACCCAATATGTCTTAGAGATAGAGGGAGTACTCGTGCTAGGCTTGGGAAGCAATGGAGTGGCAGACAGTGGTCCTTATGTCATGTAGCTGTGTTGATAAAGCACTTCAAGAAATCTGTCAGTTGGGATGTGCTGCATAGGAAAAGGAAAGTTTCCTGCACACAAAGTGCAGTAGATGCTGTTTAGGTCCTGCACAGTGACCACAGATAAGCCTGTGCTCTCTGCTCGGGCTTGGACTTTTTTCTGCTGCAGGAAGGAATAACAGTGGTGTTATTTGCCATGTGCCATCCTTCATCCCCTAGGTCAGTTGAGGCACATCTGGAACTCTTTGCTTATGGGGAGGCCTGAAGAGGTTTACTATGGTGGCCATTTAACTGACCACCCCTGTTTGTGTACATTCTAGCTTCTCAGTGAGTAAGGGTGCTCACAGTCTTGAGAGCAGTCCTCCAAGTTGTGTATCTCTAACTTTATTTATATTTTAAGGTTTTCTCCACAGACAAAGCACAGGAAACTTTTATTTTTTAATAGAGGCTGAAATCCTGGCTAGCAACATAGTCACTTTGAAGACGTGCCTAGATGATGGATGTCTGCTGAGCTGTATTCATGTGAAGGGGATATATTTGTTTATTTCTCTCCTTTAATAACACTGAATGGCAATTGCATGTCTACAGTGTCCAGGCTTGATTTTTACCAGCTCATTTTCCTGAACAAGGGGCTGAGCTGGTTTCTTCACTGTCAGCTACAAAAAGCGTCTTTAACCACAGTGCTGACCAAACCTAAATCCATTCATCATCGTTCCTTAAATTACAGGAAATGCTCCCTCCAAGATTGCACACTGATTTTAAAATTCTCTTGCTCATATACATTCTTGGCTGGGGATACACACGTGATCTTCTTTCACTTCAGATTCCTGGCATCAGCCCACTTCTGCAGCTGGTTTATTCACTGTCCAAAAATATTGGCTATGGGATTTATCTTTTATTTCATATATATTTGGTCTCTGGCTTTTTGTTTCTTTCTTTTCTAACTGGAATCTCTGCTCATGCCAGCTGACTTGTGAGCCTGTGGGACTATCAGTATTTTAAAACCAGTTGCTTCACTGTTTGGTTTGGTTTTTCTTCTCTGTAATTGCTCTCTGTATTTGCTTGCATTGCCTCCAAATGGTTGTAAGGCAGTGTGTCGTAGGCCAGCTTGCACGTGCAGACTTTGGAGTTGTACTGCCTTGTGTTCTTGTCTAGGCTTTGGGCTATTGTTGTGCAGTGGGATTGAAGAGAAAAAACACTGGCTTAAAAAGAGGAGCAAGATGAGATCTCCACCCCTTCTCCAGTCCTCTCTTGTCATGTGAAAGTGTCACGGTAGTAGAAATGGGCTTTAATTTCTTCAGCTGCATTGGTGGGTGGATTCTCTTGACATAAATACAGTGAAAGATAGGCTGTGGAGTTGTCTACCAGGAGATCTCACACAGTCATTGTTTCAGACATGTGTCAGGGTGGGATTGAATTTATTGGAAATCCCAGGCAGTGCTGGAGCCCATGTTATACAAGACTTGGGATCTGGGATGACAGGGGTCTGTCCCTTCAGGTTCTTTTGCAGAATCTGATAGAGATGCTACCGAAAGTCTTGGCCTCAGCATTTGGAAAGGTGGAAGGGACACAATGATGAAGCCACATAAATGGAATGAAGCAAGAAAGAAAGATGTATGAACAAGAGCTGGGTAACCATTTGTGAGAGACCAGAGAGTGTGACTGTGACACTGTTTTTCTTCATCTTGCATGATGAAAACCCTCAGTATCCTGTTTAAATGTACCAAGAGACCTGTAATACTGAAATATGATTTCAGAGGTCAGTTGAGTGTGACAAATTCTGGAGAGTATCAGCAAGTAGGTGAAGAAATTACCTGTTAGGATGGCCAAGTCTTGTGTTTACTTGGGGTTTTTGTTTGTTCTTGGTTTGGTTTATTTTGCAAAGAAAACACAGGCTGTTGTTGAGAGCATGAGGTTTTTCTTCTTCTCTGGGAAATCATAAATAAGAATAAATAGATTTTGCAGATGCTTAATCCCAACGTTGGATTAGTTGCCTTTCCTGCATGTTTAAAAACCAAATGTGTAAAATGGCGTGGTTTTCCTGGATGGAGATTATCTGCTGCACAGATTTGTTTCTGGACACCCTACTTACAGTACAGGTTATAGCTTCTTATATGCTGTTTTCATTTCAAACTGCTGAAGACAGAGCCTCAGAGGACGTGTGCTGTAGAGACGTTTGCTGTGTGTCCGTTGTTAAGAGTGTTTGAGGCAGGGTGAAAGCAAATGGTAGGAAGAGAAAGGCAAAACATTAAGGGTTGCCTGCCTCTGCCTTGGGTATTTGATGTGATCCTGGGCACATGATGTCACCTTGGTGCCTCTAGGCAGCTGTCCCAAGTTGCAGGAAATGTTAGAGCTTAGGCCTGATGTTACAACAGAACCCAAATTTTGGGAGCGCCTAACTTCAAGTCCTGTTCTGAAACTGCTGGTACATACACACGTGCACATATTCTGTCTGCTTTTTCTTGGTCATTTGCTTGCTCTGTCTGAAAATAGGTTAGGACAGGAATGAATTGCTGTTGAAGTCAAAGAAGAAACTCAGGTCAGCAATGCAGAATTAGTCACACCCCGTGGTTCATAACCAGAATACAAATGGTTAAGCACTTTATATCTTCCAAGAAGGCTGCTTAGTGCCCACAGGTGAACAGCATTTTGGATTACCTCTTATCTAAGTATATCTGTAGGCAGCTCCTATTGTTGATCTGTATGGCATACTACAAAAGAACATGCTTCTGAAGTACTCCAGGGCATCTGTTGTGATAAGCTAATTATAGATCCAGAATGGAGCTTGAATAATTTTCTGTCAGAGCCCCTGAGAGCAGGGTTAGCCCTCCAACAAGGAACACCTGAGAGGAAGGATCCTTCCTCCTGTTTCACAAGTTGCCTTAGGGCAGAGAAAATGAGGTAAAGGTCTTTCTGTGGGAATCTGTGCTGTTCCTGCTGACTCTGGTTTGGTTTTCCTACAATAGCCCAGGGCCAGGAGGGAAGAACTGCCGGGGAGCCAGCGTGGAGCACACTGTGTGTGAGAACTTACCCTGCCCTAAGGGTGTGCCAAGCTTCAGGGACCAACAGTGCCAGGCCCATGACAGATATACCAACAAGAAGAAAAGTCTCCTGACAGCTGTCATTGTTGATGGTAAGTTTTTTCTGTACTTCCTTGCTGATGTTTCACTGCAGCTTCTCAGCCCATCTTGATTTCATCTGCAAGACTCCTATTTGCTGGTGAGAAGGCTACAATATGTTCCCCTTAGCTACAACTGAAAGACTTATTACAATTAGTTGTTCTGGTGCTGCCTTGCTGTTCTTTTAGCCTTCTTGACTGAAGATACAGAGCTGTTAGTTCTTTGCTCCTCTTTTTGTAATGTTGGGGGAGAAATGCCTTGACTTGATCCCTAGTCTGAACAGGCAGGTATTTGGGAATGGGTGTTTAAATTAATTTGGAACTGAAAAAAAGAAGGACTCCCTGGGATATTTCGATGTGTGTCAATTCTGGGCATTTCAGGATGAATGCCTGTCCTACCTACATTCCTTTAATGCTTCCTCCGCTAGATCTTGCTCTTCATCTACTATTCCATCAAATGTTTGGGTGGATCTGAAAAACGATTGTAATAATGGTCTTTCTGCAGGAGCAAACACCTTTTGCTGCACTCTGCTGAAAAGTAGACAAGGCTTGTTTCATTTGGTCATCTTAAAGACATGCTTGAACAGAGGAGGGTGGTGTTAGAACTGATACCAGAAGACCAGACATGGGATAAGCCCTTTCCTGTGCTAGCACTGACAAGCAAGGTCTGATGCCAGGACAGTCATACAGAGATCATTTCAGTCCCCATAGCAGACCCTCCAAGAGCACAATTCCTTCAGATACCCCAGGAGACAGGCTGGTTTTGCTTGCTATTCCCCTCTGCTCCCCTCCCCAAGTAGTTTTGCTATCTGAATGCACAATGCAGAGCTACTTCCCTGACTAATTTCAGAACTATTCTGTTCAGTCTGGAAATGAAGTCAAAATCCAGCCTCTGCAAATTTGCTTTGCATCAGACAGAAGGCAGGAGTTTGAACATCCACAGGCTATGCATGTAATTCCTGTTTCAAGCAAGATGGGCTGAGTGCAGCTCAGCTTCACATCCTGATTGCAGGTTTTTTGATTGCATTGGAACCTTAGAAAAGGCCTATGCCACTTAGCTCAATGTATTGGCAATACTCTCTTATGTGTGATGAGTGGAGGTACTTGGCTATGCAGAACAAAACATGTTTCCATTTGAATGTCTATAGGTTCTTACTTGGATGAAGTCTGTGAGTAGCAGAGTCAGTTCCAAAGGAAAACCATTACATTTGACTAAATATCTGTTGCTTAAATGTATGGCAAATGCACTCAGCAAACCCTGACCTCTGCTGTTATCCTACTGGTTAATAATAGAAGTCTTTGAAAAAGTTTTTTTACTTAATCCTTCTCTAGCTAAACATGATAGTAGCTTTTCCAAAGTGAGGTCTAAATATGTAACACAATGATTGCCATTAGCATGGATGAAAAATGCAGCTTTTCCCTACTGATGAATACTGAGATTTTAAAGTGGTGAATTGACAGGTCTAAATTGAAAGGCTTATGTTCCTTCAAAGAACAGATACCTCCAAATCTATTCACGTAGACTGCATCACCATTGTCTCAAACACTTGTCTTTCTAAAGGCATTTGCTTTTGTGTTTCTTTTTCCAGATAAGCCATGTGAGCTCTTCTGCTCTCCCTTGGGGAAAGATTCCCCTGTGCTGGTGACAGACAGAGTCCTCGATGGTACTCCATGTGGGCCTTACGAGACTGATCTCTGTGTACATGGCAAGTGCCAGGTGGAGTAACTTCCTCTTGTTTTATGTCTAGTGTGAAGGGTAGTCTGGGGCAGCTGTGTGCATCCTAGAAGAACAGGCATCCATGGGGTGGCTGGGAGGCTGTCTCTGAGGTGAGGGGGCAATCCTGGACTGCAGATTGTCACTAGCTTCTTACAAGTGTTACATTGCCAGCATTGTGATGCTTTTTAGGTCTACCTGCTTCCCACCTAGGAAATGGAGGAAGCTTTTCAATACCAGTTGCTCCTTGGATCCTGCAGCTGCAGGAGCCAGTAGCTTCCCCTGTGTGGTTTTTTTTTTTTTTGACTGTATTACTATATAATGCCAAGGTGAGTTACTGTAGGGGCCCATCAAAACTGTTTGAAAGGCCTGTTTCCCTTGCAGCAAGAAAAAGGTTCCCTTCTTACCACAAAGTAGGTTTTAAACCTCCATGCAACAGAGAATATAGGTTTAAAGCAGCAGATCCTGCAGCCCAGAGCACAACCCAAGCCAGTTTGCTTTTGTCTCTCCTCTTCATTGTCTTGCTTGGGTCACACAAAAGGCAAATCAGAGAGAATGCAGGGTAGGCTTCCTTCTGCTATACTGCAATGGGACCATCAGTGTCCCCTTGGTTGTCCCTGGATGGACTGGCCAAACCCTGAACATTGCTTCCTTCTATCTTTGGTCAGACAGGTCAAGAATTGACATGAAGTGGACTCTGTTCAAGAGTCTTTGGATTTGGTTCGCTTTTCCTGGAGTGAAGGTGTGATGGCCTTTAACTGTTGCAATGATGATTATTTCTCTCTAGCCAAATTGCATATGGAACCAAAATTGGGTGTGGGAGATCTTTTTAATACAACTCTTTGCTAGGCAGTGAGACAGTTTGTAACACAGCACATCAAATGCTTAGGGAAGCCATCTCTTAGAACTGGTATTTCTGATCTCTTGAAAACATAGAGGAGTTGCGTATACCTATATTAACTGGAAATATAAGGTTTGGACAAGGGAAGGAAGAGAAGAAAATGTTTATTTAAAGATCATAAATGACAGGAAGTCATTTGGAATGGGTCCTTCTAGCAATGTGTTGAAGTTGGGGTTCATGTATTTGTCCCGGACACTGTGACAAGGCAGACGCTTAGTGAGTTTTCTCTCTCCTATTCATGTAATGTGTTCAAAGTTTGCTTCACACATGTTAGTGATGTGAAAGACAGTTGAATTGGCTACTGCAGCCTTGCCAGTGCTGGATTCTTCCTGGCAGTTCTTCCTCTAAGTTTATCCTCATCTAGATTTGTATCCTGTGCTAGGAGTTCCTCTTTTCAGTGTTAATCACCAGAACAGCTTTCTAGCATCACCCTTTACTTTCACTAACTTCACTGGAGATATGCTAGCTTGCCCTGGGGCAAAAGGCACACCAAATCTGGCATTATCTTTGATTTCTGTGAGCAGTGATGAAGAACTACCAATTCCTGTTGCTTTGAGCCTTTTAGACAGGGAGATAGATGAACACAATATTCACCTTGGTATAAAAGAGCCTTTGGGGGCATAATGCAACTTTACGAAGAGCAGTGTGATGACATTAGTGAAAAAGCTTTGCCTCGATTGAGTTTTGCACTGCTGCAGGACACACTTCCCACTGCTCCCTGCCAAATGCTGCTGAAGAGGCATTTTTAATTGTCTAATTTATTCAGATGAACAATCTGAACAGCAAGTTGCTGGGTAGCCAACACGAGTTTGATTCATTAGATGCTCTTTAATACAAAGAGCATTCATAGAGCCAGGTTCATTGTGCATCCCAAGTTACTTAATTTTCCCCTATTTTCAGCTGTATCTGAAAAAAAGCCTCAAAAAAAAATCCATTACTAACCTTTATAGTAAGGCCAGCTGTGCATCTCCAGCTGTGTGCCATTGACCATTACACTGGTCTGGCAGCTTCACTGCTCCAAACATTCAGATCAGCCACGAATGGTAAATCACACATTATGGCAATGTATGTTTTCTTCTTCCAGTGAGGAGCAGTAGCCAGTTCCCCTCCAAATGAAAACCTTTATGAGCACAGAGCTTTGGAGGTACATCATGAAAAGCAAATTGCACTCTTAAGTTGGGGGCAACTGCCTTTAACTGTGCAGAGAAGTGATGACAGCTGCAGAACATTCAGTCCATTTGCATCTGGCTGAGAGAAAATGCAAAATGATCAATTCAAGCCGAGCAGATTTGAAAGCCTTGTGAACTCATTTATAATCCTCTTCTGCCTTATATAGAGCTGAGAGTTGCCATATGTGACTGTGTACCCCATTTGCCACAGATACTCATCTAACTCCCTGCTTATTAAAACAATTTAATCAACATATTTCTTTAATTACTCTTACCCAGTGCAGACAAAGCCTGGCTACAAGCATTGCAGGGGGTCTGAAGAAGAGAATAAGTGCTGAAATCAGAGGGTGGTATTATAGTTATTTATTTTCCTGTGTAATCCTTCTAGTTAAGGGCTCTCAAAGGCAGGAATGACACATTGCCAGTGTAACAGACAAATTAGCAGTAACCATTGCCTGTGAACATCTAGTCCAGGAAATGTAAAAGCTCTTTTCCCTTCAGCAGTAGATGCTCCTAAATGGAACTCATGCATCATTGTTACATGATGAATCAATGTAGAAGAACATGGCAAAGAAAAACTTGCAAGAAGAGGGAGGCTTTGAGAAGGGAAGCCTCTAAAGTAATGCCAAATGCACTTATCCTTACCAACTTCTAAGCAAACTACATGCCTTGTTCAATGTGTACACAGGTCTTTGAACTTTTCTTCTCAAAATGCACATAGTCTTCTAGCAAAGAGAATTTCTTTTCTCCTGAGACTTTTCAGAGACACGAGATCTGTAGCAGGCTGGAGAACAAGATCAGTCTGATGGATCTGAGGAGGAGGAGGGTGAATGCTCATCTAGTCTTGGCTGCCTTTCTCTTGCCTGCTCCCACAGTTTGCTTTCTCTAGCATGGGCATTGCAGTCATGGCGAAGATGGGATAGGGCACTGCAACCTGAAGCTCAGATTGCTTTTATCTTCCCATATTTCTCTTCAAGTGACATGTGGCTTTCAGAGAGAGGATTTCCTGAGAGTTTTGTTCCTCCTTAAGACTCTGGTGTATGTTTCATGAGTCAAGATTAGTGGAAGCAGTGTGCTTTTGAACTTCTTATAGTTTTTCACTCTGTGCTGCTGATATTAATAGAAAACTGGCAGAAGTAGAGCGAAAAAGGTGTCAGATGTCACACAACAGTGGTGTGGGGAGAAGACAAGCTGCTCAGCTGACTGCTGTGACGCACATGACTTTGTGCTGGCTTTTCTCAAAGGAGGATTAGTCTGAGGCTCATGATAGCACAAAAACTTTCCAGTAGGGACTACAGATTGTACTTGAGGGTGTAATCTAAGGTCTGTTTGAAAACAGACCTCCTGCATAGCGGAACTGGGCTTGGGATCAAGGGCAGTCTTCGCTGTGATTTAACAATTTAAGAGGTGAAGATGTTCTGGCTCTAGCTACAGTTTTCTCATAAGCGTTTTGTCATGTCACATCTACTTTTAACTTGCTGGTGAATCCACAGTACTTTCTGTGATGACAAGCCACATGTTAGGCTGTCCTGGCACAACAGAGATACTATAGAACAGCTTTCTTATAAAAACTTGTCAGACAGTAGGAAAGTGGAGCACAAACTTGAAAACAGACACATTTCCAGAGCAGTTTTTCACATGGGATAGGCAAAGTGTCAGGAGAGGGCCAGGGGTGGCAGAGGATAAATTGCAGTTGTCTACTGGACCTGATGCTAGCAAACAATTTTCTACATACTCAGTACCCACTTCTTGTATTTGACTGATGCATGCACTTCTGACTTTACTTCCTTACTTGAGTGTTTTCCACGTATTGTTCGTATTCCTGCGTTACAAACTGTAATACAAGATGGTCCAGACTGGGTAGCTTGTCTCCATACAACAACTTGGCTTTGCACTGTACTTTGATAAATTATTTAGTGTATGTGCACACAGTCCGGAAGGATTATTTGAACTGCAGAAACCTGTTGTATAAGTACCTTTTTGGTTTTTCCAATTTCTCTTCTGTAGCAATGTAATCTCAGGCCTAGAAAGAGAATCAGGGCTTTTGGCGGGGCACAGTGACAAGGCGCTGTTGGTATCTTACTACTTTTCTAGTGTACTTTACAGTGGGATTTGAAAAATAAAATCATGCTGGTTCTCCCTATTTTTCTTCTATATTAACCCACAGAAAGGATGTAATAGCCAAGTAATTATATTATCTACTCTGGAGGCTTTATATTTTGCTTGTGGCTGGAGCAGCCAAGAATAAGACTTGATCAGAAGGGAGATACTTACAGGTATAGACAAATATATCATATACCGATAAATATAGATTATTTTCAAATCCAGAACTGACATGATAGATGTCTCTTTTAAAGAATGGGTATTTGATATAAAACCCTTTGTTATCTGCAGCCCTTTGGCATTTGTACAAACCAGAGCAGGGTAGGATCAGATCCAATGAAGCTGGTTTGGAGGGTAGCTACAGAAAGTGACCAGAGAGCAGAAGCAAAGGAGTTCCTGTGATGGGAAAAAGCTTTGTATTATTTACATGTTCACTCATATAGGCTGCTCTGCTGCCAGAACAGAGGAGTTCTGACACAAAACTTTAGAGCTCTAAATGTGAAAAAGTGGTTATCAAGAATAATTGTATCTAGCATCCCCATGAACTGCTAAGGGATCTAAACACAAAGTCACTGGGCAAGTGTAGCTGTGTATCTAATGCAGATAAGGTAATGCTAATTTAAAACAAGCAGTGTCTCCTGTTCCAGCAGAGCTGCTCTGATTCAGATAAAATCTGAAGGCTCAGGAAATGACAGGAGGATATTTGCTGAACCAACTTCTACATGGACTCCAATCCATCACACAGAATTTGTTCTGGAACAAAAATAAGAGTAACATAGAGATGAACTGCTTGATCAGGGATCTAGGCTCACCCTCCTGTTCAAATCCCGACAGACACCCAGAATCCCCCACAAGGGCTTCACAAGTCATGTTTAAAACAAAGCAATAAGAATTTGTTTGCCCTCAGATGTGAATGTCAGTTGCTCACATATGTACATTCCTGTTTCATGTGGTCCATCCCTGGAGGTATCAATGGACGCTGGATATTATGGACAAAGAACTGGCAGTGTAGATGAATCTGTCGTAACCATCATGCTCCATGCATGATTAATTTGTAAAATGGCACATGTTGCATCAATATTTATATTTGATCCATTGAGACAGCTAGTTAGCTCAGCATATGGGAAGCATTACAGTTTTGTGAGCCTACAATGTCATTTCTTACACAGGGTGGGTGTACATAACAAAAAGAATTGTGTTTATGTAGCAAAACATACTCACGCAGCCTATATCAATTGAGTTCTCGCACAGCCATTGAAAAGACAAATAAAAATACCATTAAAAATACCCAAGCACTACAGAAAATAGTTCACACAGAAGAATCCAAATGATGTGTATTCAGAAGAGAAGAGGAGTTTTCCTATGCTGGAGCCAGCAGTGACTGAAGCTGGAAATACCACCCAACAAGCAGTATATTCAGATGTTTAATTATAAAGATGAGAAGGGGGGGGGGAGGGAAGGATGGGTGGATTGAGATATCAGCTTAGAGAGAATTAATTTCAGGCCTTTGGCTCAGCAAATGTGCAGTTACCTGCCAATTTCAAGGTCAATGGATAGTTCCAAAACATGGTGTCAGTGTAGGAGCCTGCCTGGGTTGAAGTTTATTAAGAAACCTGTAGATATAATTGTGACGGTCAATGCTAAGGACTTTGAAGCCCCAAAAGGCCATCTTTAAGATTCTTGCCAGCACTCACATGATTTAAAATGGGCAAGGAACTGGCTGTGGTTAAAATCGGCTTCCTCGTTGTCCAGCTGATGGTGTTAATAGCAGTACTGCAGCACTACAGGCTCTCAACAGCTAGTACAGGCAGGAGGTGGAACACCTGGGTGGCGTCAACATCAGTCCCTTTGCCAAAGTTATGGATATCGCTGTTCAAGTCCATGCTGGGTTGTACAGGGAAGCTCCAAGAGTCTAAGAATGGGGCTGGCACTGGTGAATGCTCCCACCATCTACTAAACAGGCAGTGCTTACAACAGGCTGGCTTTGGACTTTTTAATCTTCCTTCTGAACACAGATGAGCTCCAAGTGCCCTGCTCACTCCTTAATGGATCATCTTCCTCACCCTTCCAGCCCTGTCTCTTCCCCTTTGCACTTAAATGTGGCAGTATTTTTGATGCAGGGAGTTTTCAAAGGATCTGAGTGACTGAGATGGTCACTGTAAAGTGTTTATAAATGACTTTGCAGCTTTTGGAATCCACTGTCAATCTTAACAAAAGCTGTTTAGTTACGTACTATTATTAAATATACTTTTAGTTTGTAAATGGTTGGAAGGCCTGGGGAAGGAGAAATGGGCTCTAGTATTTATATAGGCAAGAATAAAGTGCTTCCAAGGTATTTTTTCTCCATAAAATGGCAAGAACACATCAATTATCATCTGAAAGCCAACAAAGAAAGCTGAGTTATTCTCTTAAAGATTTTCTTTTTTTAAGAAGCCATTTTCTGGCCCAGATCTGGTGGGGGCTTTAATCCTCAAGCCCTGGATTGAAGGCAAAGACTGCCCTGTGGATGGGAGGGATAGTGCCATCGAAGAGAAGGCTGCAGTGGCCATTCCCATTTCCTCCACTCTCAGGGAATTAAGGTGAAGATGAAAGGCAAAAACCAGCAAAGGTTTTGGGAGGTGTATTTGTGGATTCAGTGGGTGCGCTTTCCATGCTTTCAGAGAGGGTCTCTCAAGTCAAAGTGTGTCGATGACTTACGAAATGGGAGGAAATGGCTTGTCTTGAACCCCAGTGTCAGAAGAGGGGGGATTCATTCCTTCAGAGGCTTTGCTGCCTTGCACTGGTTTACATTATCTGGGAGACTACAGCGTAAATGCGAAGCATGTGATTGCTAACTCCCCATTCTCTGCCTGCCTCCATTACAGCCCTACAGACTCCTCATGTAGCACTGGGAATAAGTGTGGTTCAACACTCATTATATTCCTTTTATTCATTTGTGTGCTCACATAGTGCTAATAACAATGCAGGACAATAAAAGATAGCACTAGAGTCTTAAATTAAATGCAGCTTTTCCAGTATCTCAGCAGGGTGGCAGGCAGGCCTATATTTCCAGCTGCTTTTCAGCAACCCCATTAATAAATCATATTTATTTTCCTGGAAGGATTACTGCTGGGACATCCTTCTGTTTTGGGGGCAAAATCACATTCAATATCCCAATATTATTTGTTGGACATGGGTGTGAAGTTTAGACTTGAGAATTGCAACTGCCAGAAACTCTGTGGTTGTTTTCATACCTTCCTTTAACTCCCATTTATACAGGTTTTTCCCTGTAGTTCTTGCCCACCAGCCTACATGCTATTCTAGTTAATGAGCAGCATTTCCCTTGTATGCGTTTAAGATGATCATCCTTTCTCAGCATGGGTCTGTCTGTAATGATTTACCCAGACGAATGCTGCATCAGAACACGTCTGAACCCTGGCAATCTTTGATCCCTGTAATAATACATCTGGACTTAGGCAGTGGCCAGTGTCTTCTGAAACTGGGGAATGTTTGAGTTCAGGTCCAAATTGTGTTGCTTGCACGCAGACAGTCTCAGATAAACAGCCCAAGTTCTCTTAATATTTCTCTGCTTACCCTATTGCTCAAAATGTTTGTTGTTTTGATTGTTCCCTCAGTTCCCTCCAACTTTACTCTGGCTTCGCTTTAAGAAGGCAAGAGAAAGAAGAGACCCAACAGCCTTATTCAAATATTATTAGTGACAATCATGCTAACTCATGTGCCAAGAAACTGTTTATCTACAGAGGATAAATCTGTAACTTATTTTTAATAGTAGAATCTCTCCTAATAGCTTGCATAATGACAACTCTTATTTCAGTAGAAATTTATGTTTTTAGAGTAAATTGCTGAGTATTTCCAGGGTCTTACATGGACGGGAAACATAGAAAAAGTAAATGAAAGTAAATCTTATCAACCTCAAGATATGCAAATGTGCAGTGTTCACCATCATAACCTCTACATGGTTGGGGAATAAGGAAGATTACCATGACAGTCTCTATAGCTACAGGGAGAATACTGTGACTGTCATAGTAATACCCATCTGTGGAAGCAAAGCTTTAGATTTTTGTTGGAAAGAGTTTAGGTAGGTGTAGCAAATGATGAAACAACCATGTAAAATGGAAGCTTTAGGTGGAATTCTTGTTTGGGGTTTTCTTTATCAAGTGCATGTCTAAGCTTAATACAGTGCAAGCATATAGAAAATGTCATAATTGTTTTAGCAATCTTTTGGCACAGATTGACCAAATATGAACCTGACCTGCTTCCATTGAGCTACAGTGCATTGCAGGTGTCTTGAACGATCTGGTTCGTGAGGTCTTTCTTCAGGTATTGCAGAAGTGTCATCAAAACTGAATGTTACAGTCCCTGTTCAGATCCTGATCCAACGCAGAACTCATTCAGTGAGCAGCACACTGGAACTTGTAACAGCACTTAGGTTTTGTATGGTGAAGGGCTATGACTAGGATTCTGGTTAGTTGGGTTAATTTTCACTTAAGGAGAACATATTTTTCTCTAAACTAAGTACCACTGTAGAGGTCCATTTCTCCGGGATGTCTTTGAGTTCCTCAGATGGAAATTGCTATAGAAACACAAAACATTATTTTAACCTGCTGTGCTTGAAGGAAGCTAGAGTGGGTTAGTATGAAATCTGTGATGGTATCTGGAATAACTAGTGTGTGTGAAACTCTTCAGTTAAATCTTCTGTAGCAAAGTTCATGCTTTCAGTGTTAGGGAAAACAGTGTTAGGGGGTTGCTGCATAACCAACTCAACACCATTCCAAATGAGTGCTCCCCTAATTCCCAGTGTTCTCTTCCCATGCAGGTTTTCAGTCAGATGTCTGTCTTAGTCTTGATCTCAATGTATAGAAATACTTTAACCTTGCAAACAAAATAATGGGGACCTCTGGTTGTTGTCATTAGAAAATTGGCTGCGATGGAATCATTGGCTCAGCTGCCAAAGAGGATCGCTGTGGAATCTGCAGTGGTGATGGCAAAACCTGTAAAGTGGTGAAAGGCGACTTCAACCACACCAAGGGGATGGGTGAGTAACCCTCAGCAGCATTTTAGTGGAGTGGAGGCTTTCTCAACTGCTTGAGGAGAGTTAAAGAGTGGCAGTAATAGCTCTTCTTCTTGGATAGCATTGGACTCATCTGCCCTAGTAAACACATAACAAACACAAACCAAACCCCAACTCAATTCCAATGTGATAACTCTCTCTGCTTCTTATCCAGTTGCCCAGATACCAGCCATTGCCTCTGTCTGAAATTCAGAATGAAGGTGTTTCTCATTTTGAACGCTACAAGTGCTGTTGATTTTAAATAAGGGACAAAATTGCAGTGTCTTTTTCAGTGGGAGAGAAGTCTGATTTCAGCATCATCTTTGAGCTCTTTGAGAACTCAGAATGATGCATGTTGCATGTTGTAGATGATTCATGTTATAATCAGGATATCTCAGCTAAATGATAGAGCTCTCCCCTCTGAATATTTTCACTGATTCCCTGCCAGCAATAATATCCACATGGGATACAAGAGCTTCCGGCCAGAGTTAAGACTTTCCCTCTCTTGTTAAACATTAATGTATATACAGCTTGGTGTCTCAATTAGTCTTTGTTCCAGAGTTTTTGTATTGCCCTTCTGAGAAACCTGTTATCACACATCCTAATCAGGCAAAGGGAGGGAAAGCCAAATTCAGGACTTGCAAGCTGCTCCAAGAGGAAGGAATTGTCCGGAAAAAATTATTTCCTTTTCAGTGAATACAGAATTGCCATTTCTGTTTGGAGAAATAGATTCAACACGTGCTGCTCTGAGGCTGAGTTCAGCAAAGCATGTAAAGATTCCCTTTAAGCACACGATTCGGTTCTGTTTAGTTACTAAAGCCACATGAGTACTTAACAGCTTCCTTTAATCAAGGTCTCAGCATTGAAGTCTTAGCCTCTGATTTTGTTCATTGATCTCTTCCTCTGTACCCTGCTCCTCCTCATCTTTGGAGCTAGCTTTATCTGTCACCTTCTCCGAGATGCAGTTAGGATTTCTCACCTGCACCACATCTTTCTGGAGCACATTCATGATGTTGCATTGCTAGGCCTACCTGCTGAATGGTTACCTGCATTATTGCCTTTGACTCTTCTGTCCCACTAATTTTCCACCTGCTTATGTGAAGGCGTTTGCCTTTGATGCAAATGATAGAAAAATTTCTTATTTCCATTGAAAACCCCTCCATTTCTGCAGTTGATTTTATAGCTGTTCATGAACTTCTTAATTTCGCCTGAAGAGTATCTCTCTCTTATCTTTTCCAATGAGACTATAAAACATCTTGTGCAGATAAGTAGGAGATTTCTGGGTCACTGCCAGGAGGTTGCACCCGTTTCCAACTAGGCAGACTGCTGGAGGGTGGTAACTTCACAAGGCTGTAGGAACAGAACACTTTCAGCCTTAACTAGTTGTCTGGCTGCCAGGACACTACAGGAGGATTTCACTTCCAGTGCACTGCAAGCTAAGAAGAGATGGCTGGCTGAATCATGGTCAGTGGGCAAGCATTTATTAGTCCTTATTCTTTGCTGATCATTTCAGAAGCACAAAAAACTGCTACAACTGTTGCTTTGCCAGTACAGTGTTTCCACCTTTACCCATCTCACATAATCTATGAGATAATTGTGTCTACAGTTATAATCTCATAAACATGCATTAGATGTTTTGATTTATTAATTTTAAAGGGAATTAAATTGTGTGTGATAATAGTTTTTAAAAAATAACATCCACAAAATGTCAAACGTTCTTCCAGGTTGAAATCATCTTTGCTTTTTATTCTTTTAAATTATGCCCTTTTAATCACCATCTAAAATGGAAGGAATATTGAGAGTCTTTTAATTATTCACTGTTCATGTATTTCTGCTTTTGGATTTCTTTGATGTTAGACACTGAAAGCAGACTTGGGTTGGTTTCACTTATGATTCCCATCCCTGATTCTGCAAACCTTTTGGGCATTGTGAGTTACTCCCATCAATTTCTGCTCATGCATTGCTGTTCTGCAGGATCAGGTCCTTGGGTTAACTTACTGAATCTCATGCAGCAGGCAAAGCTCCAGGCTTGGTTCTGAAGTATCACAAACAAACATGAGGTTACTCAAGAGATAAATTGGCCTTTTTTCTTTAAATTGACATGTAAGCAAATATGTGCAACAATCTGACAGAAGTTGGAGCAAAGGAGAGTACACAAGATGACTCCAGTAACAGATTCAGCATTTGGATGTGTGAATGTTTGCACAGGTCAGTGGCAGATCCCCACAAACTTGCTGGGATCCAAGTCCAGGCCAGCACACTGAGTCAAGCATGCTTGATTTATTGTTTCAGAAGAGAATAGACTTCAAACATCGAGACATTGATTGTTTTGGAGTGGTGTTTGTTTTGGGGATTGCAGCTGCAACCTCTGGGCCAGATCCTCAGCTGCTCTGCACATGGGACTCTGTGGACTGCAGGATTGGTCCCTGCTACATGTCCTCTGTGATTGCAAATGATGTTACCAAGCTCTGTTAACTGAACTTAATCCATGCCAACTCCTTTCTGTTTCTTAGTAACCAATAGTCATTGTAAGAAGGTTTCCACATGTGTGATGGCAAAGGCAAAGGCTGTTCCCAAGTGTTTCTCGTGTAAGATACTTGAATGCTGTTTGCAGTGTCAATGGGTGTTGGTAACATCCTTTGGTGTTGGTTCTTTGTCCTCTTTTGGTTGGTTTAGTTGGGGAGATTGGTATCAAAAGCCATGGATAAACTTCAAGTCCTTTTGCTATTTAGCTTGGTTTGTCAAAGATACCAAGTACAGATACTTTCCTGTCAGAAAACCTGTCTGCATGAAAGAAAGCCAAATTTTCATTAACCAGGTAAAAAGAACCAGATCTATTTCTTTTTTTTTTTTTTTCCAACCTTAATGTCGGGGATGAGATTCTGCCACCCTGGTGGGGCATAATGGCAGAACATTCAAAGTGTCTCATAAAGAGATCCAGCAGTTCACATCTTGCCACCTGCGATCCACAGTGATACAACCAGAAATGTGTTCCATTTCTCTTTTGAGGAGGAGAGCAAAAGCCTTTATTTGTGATGTTAAGCATCACATACGCTTGTTTGCAGCTGGTTTCAGTAGACCAGCTGAATGCACTGTTTAGACTGAGGTTTACTTTTGACTGGCTGCATGCTCTGTACTCATTTCTACAAAGTCATTTCTCAAAACCAAGCACAGACTTGTTCTGAAGTCCATCTGTCTCCCTGCCACTGTACAGGAGACCTAGAAATAAAGACAGCTCTTTGGCTTGTGTCTCTTGGGTAGCTGATTTATCACTGCTGCCTTCTGCCCAGACCCCAAAGCTGTGCCTGTAATGCTCGGAGACCTGCACTGAGAATGAAGTCTGTATCTGTCTCTCTTGATTTTTCTCAACCATATCAAGATTTTCATGGCTGCCCTTTACTTGTGATCCAAAAGAAGGATCACAGACAGGTATTTGAGGTTTTTTAATGGCAGAACATAATAAGGTGAGATATGCCAGTTGTTGTAACTATAATTTGGGGCAGAGTGTATCTTTCTAGTAATTTTTTAAGATGGCGAAAAAGGTGTTTTATTGTGTACACTACTTGTCCAGCGTGTGTTTTAAGAGGAAGAAAGAGTATTTGAACACTAGAGCTGCAGTTCTGGTTAGGAGCATCCTTAGCCAACAGAAGAAACCATTTTTTTTGTCAATAGGGTGTATATCTAAATAATGAGAAAATAGAGCCCTAGGGCTAACTCTGGGATCTCTTATAAAGGTGTAAGCACAATATGCAAGTTAGAAATCCCAGCAACCAACTTCACAGCAATAGTAGGAGGCTTTGAAATCTATCCATGGCTCTCCAGCGAAATGATTTTCTTCCACATGAGCTATCCCATGGCTGGAAGTGGGCAGGTGCCAATGGAGGAGTTACCCTCAAGCTAATCACAAGTGAGAATCATCTCCACTATTCAGAAAATGGACATCTAGTTACCTCTGGACATATTTCCACTTCACTGCAACAACTAGCACTAAGCCAAAGGTGCGAGGTGGGAAGGATCATGGAAACTGAGATACCCAGCCGGCATTTATTCCTAACGTAGTATGGAAGCTGTGCTGGCCATGACCAGCAGGTAGGCAGGGCAGCCTGTTTTCCTTGGCTTCTACCCTGAGATCTTTGTTCAAAGCACTTTTGGGAAGTTTGATAATGGGATAAGTTTTCTCACACCTAATTTTCCTGTATGTACAGAGATAAGATACAAGGGTACAATGCCCAGAGATCAGTACTTTCAGCCATGGGATAATTTTTCCTTTACCTCAGAGTCCCTCTTTCACTGCAATGTGAACCAGGAGAAGGGTTTTGTAGTACATCTATGACATTCTGAAGTTCACACTAAACTTTCTGTTCTGTCTGGGAATAACAACAATGGCTAACAATGGATTTTCCTGTGTGAGCTACTTTTCTTCTGCAAATCTCTCCAGCATTTAAATGAAGATACAGTAGCCACTGTTCACATATTAATCTCCTTGATGACAAAGCCACCTCTTTGTTCTGGTGTCTCTCCTAATACGAGTTACACCATATAATTTGTATCTAGGATTTGCTTCAATCACAGTCTTACATTCCTGAGACACTGATGTAATGCAGATTATCCAGAAAGATTGGTGCGTGCCAAAGTAACTGTTCCCAAGGTGGAGTATACTACATACAACACTATAAATTATCAAATAATGAAGTTCTCCTGTTGTACTTTCAAAGCCTCATCTTAACAGTCTGATTTATGGGTGAAATTACTAGAAATACTGCCTGATAGTTGCCAAATCTCATCAGTCTTTAGCCAGTTCCTCATTTAAAGCAGAACTTTAAGCCCAACGTTGCAACCCCCTGCATTGCAGACAATTATCCTAAGACCCAACAGATCTTTGAGAGTCCTTGACTCAGGGCCAGCTCTGAGACTTATTTTTTGGTCTCACTGGCTGACACTTGATAATCTTTCTGGCAATCTGCAGTTACAGTTTGCTGAATAAAATGTGCCCGGAAAACAATGGAGGTGTTTTCTGGTGCAGTTATCTCAAAGATCAGGAATATTCTGTGACTAGAAGCCTCACATTAGCTCTAAGGACCAGACTGGAGCAGTGGTGGCAATCGGAGTTTGTACCTGTGGCAAATTTGCATGGATGACACCTAGTCTGTTTGCAATGGGATTTGACGACTAACTCACAAAATGTTGCTGGAAATAACAAATGAGAGTGTCAAGATGCTCCCAGTGGGACATGCCCAAGAATTCTGCATCTCCAACAGGACAGGTCAGATCCATACAACTGCAAAGTGGTTTGCAGTTCGCTAACAGAAGAGTGCAGGTCAGCAGTCGGGTTTGTGCCGCAGGATCTCAGTGAGTTAGCACGGTATGTTTCACCTTTTTCAGGAGCTGTGAGTCCAACCCCCCCAAGCCATTAATCAGGATTAGAAATTACATGAGGAGAAAAATCTGGTGTAAATCCAAACTAAACAGTCTCCAGAACTAATACGCTATTAATAGCTTACACTACTCTATTTACTATTGTAAATAGTGACATAAAAGTCAACTTTTCCACGTGGTGTTTCTCTCATGGCACAGTGATGAAATGAGAGTGTATTTATGGCACTAGCTGAACCTCGAGCACAGCTCCATAGTTTGCTCACCTCTAAAGCAGTGTGACACACTCCTGGCTGCTGCTAGGGCAGGGGACGGATCCAAAGTTCACTGAAGTTAGTGACTGGCTTTCCACTAAATTCAATAGAACTTTGTATCCAACCCCCGCATGATTCAACTCTGGCCATTTGTATCTGGCGTGTGATTTAAAAACTAAATAAGTAAATATTTCCCCAGTAGGTACATTACATTACCTGAAACTTGGGCATGTTTTAAACTGGCTTCCTAACAGGGTGCTCAGGTGTGTCATAGGGCCTGTTTCTCCATGATAGACTGTCATTAATCACACCTTTGCTGGGTGCTACTGTCTGGTGATAACTGTCACTTGGGTTTGGAGATGCATGGGGTGCAGTGAGGATGTTTGACTTCTGAAACACTGATTTGATTGTAATTTGGTATCTTAGCTGATGAAAAAACAACTCCTGGCAATGTCTAGGATAAAATCCAACATCTGCTTTGATTTCATAACAAGTTTCAGTATTGGCTTTAAGAAAATTTACCCTGGAAGTAATGACTTTCCCGACTCTGTAAGAGCAAATGGGGGAGCTGCTGCTCTGGCTTCTGTATACAGGCAAGGTTTTCAGCTCTGCTGTCCCTCTTTCTGTTTGTCTTGCAAGGGATGACTGACTGTTTCTGAAATATCCTGAGTAAAGGAGAAGTAAGGAGGAATGTGTCATTCAGATACAATGATTGGGGAAAAAACATGGCTGAGTGCAAGAGAGGTCACTGTTCTTCATGCCAGCATTTCTACAGCCCATTGCTCTAGATTGCCCACCATTTCCATAAAGGCAGGGCTGACACCGAACAGTTTCACAGAGCCTTTAAAGCAAAAAGAGGGATGAGGGAACATACACGATAAGGTACTTAAAATCTAAAAGAAAGATGAGATCAATAACCTAAAAGAGGTGCCAAGTTATACACTGCAAAGTAAACTGGGTGGCCAATTAGAAGGAATCAAGTAATGGTTATGATGAGATTGGTGTCATTCACAGGGGCCTGATTCAGAGCCCAATGAAGCCAGTGGAAAAACTCTGCCTGGCTCCTAGACCTTTGAAATGGGCTCTAATGTTCCTCAGCTTCCTAGTTTAAAGGCTTCCACCCCATGGAACAAGTTAAAAAGTTAAAAGCTTCTACCCCATGGAACAAGTTTGTAAATAACTCCACATGGCTCCATGGAGGGGGAAAATAGGCTGCATTTCCTTGTAGCTCCTGATTATTCTTCCTGTTATTCTGTCAAAAGTGGTATAATAGTATCATATTGCTGGTGGTTGAGAGAAGCATGAAAAGGCCAAGAGGGTTTCAGAAAGATAAAACCCTAGAGAATTCTATAAAAATATGATGGGATGCTGTTGAAACTTTTCCTACAGGTCAGATGCTGGAATGGTCTCGTGTGCCATATGCATCTGCTGGCAGTGTTTAGAGGGACTGGTGGTCAGTCCTTAAGGAACTTTCAGCTCTGTTGTTGCATCAAATCTGAGCTGTGGAATTCTGCTTTAGCATCCTGATGCATGGAGACCATTACCTTTATATCCTCCAGAATTTCTGTACAGAAAGCTGATGTGTGAAAATGCCTTTTCCCCCATTTATTCCACTAATTCCTTTTGTTTAGTTTTATCATTGTCAAAGTATTTTGTGGAAGTGAGTCCTTTCAGATATCGTTCATAACCCCAAGCAGGGTTTTTATGGGAAAGCAAGCGTATCTGTTGGAAACTTCATTTCAGATCCCAGATGTCTGTTCTGTGCTCTGCAGTATTGCTCCTGACTGTGACACTTTGCATCAGCTCAGGAACAGTCCTCATGCATCCCTGTCAGTACTGCAGGAGAGCCAGGGTGATTCAAAAGGGAGCAAATCTAATTAAGCCCAAGCCTCAAGTCACAATTAAGCAGCACACGTGCATTTCTCTCTCTTCTCAGACTCAAATGTTAGTCATAACCATGCATGTCACAGCAGTGAAACTTGGCTGCCAATGCAGGGATCTCATTTGAAGTGTTTCCCACCCATTCCCCAACTTGGGCTGGAGTTGTTTTTTCATGGTGAGATACTGAGTGATTGATGCCTCTGGCTGCCTGTGGCGTGTTCTCATCCATCTGCTCTTTTGTTGCCATAGGTTACATCGAAGCAGCTGTGATCCCTGCAGGTGCCCGGCGGATCAGAGTGGTTGAGGATAAACCTGCTCACAGCTTTCTGGGTAAAAAGACAAAAAACCCAAATGTTTTCCTTCAAATCTCAGCTCTCTTTTCTGTTAAAATGACCCTTCGCTAAGTGACCTGTAAGATGATAAGTTTGTTGTTGCCAGGAAGTGGCTGTTGATTTCATTCTTGTTGCAATCTCCCTCTGCTTTATGGCTTGGTTTCATGATGTGATAGTGTGTGACACTTACAGGCCCTGTGCAATTTGGAAGGACCAGAGAATACTTCTATGTAGACAGAAGTATTCCCAAACAGAACTTGGCAGTGGATTGAACATAACTGCCAGGAGCACACAACTTTGGGAAAGAGAACAATGCATTCAGAGAAGGGAATGACAGAGATACAGATAGGAAGGTGCCCAACTCAGACTGAAGGAGAGGCAGGACAGGGCAGCAGATATCCCTCAATAACCTAACCATGTGGTCGCCTATACCATTTCCTGCAGTGGCAGGTTTTCACTTGATGCTGTACCCAAGACCTGATCCTGCACTCTGAGATGGGCTAGCTGTGGCCCCCAGTTCACTTGTCCCTATTTTCTCAGGCCGAACAACTTGTTTAATCCTCTTCTCATATCTACTTCTGCATTCCTTTTGAGGAAAACAGGCTTCCTCTTCTCTTCTCCCTGTTGGAAACAAAGTTTTAGACATGAGTGATGGGTCATATTTGTATGTGAGGCTATTGTAGGGCAGAGTCTGTCTGCAAATTTGTTGTCCAGTTATTCATCGTTTAGATTAAAGGTTTGAAGGACATTTGTAAAATGCAACCAGCCAGTTACAATACACATCTGTCAGTCTGGTGATCTGTCTCTTCTCTCCAGTTTTAGGGGTGTTTCTTTTTGTGCCATTATTGTGCAGTAGATGAAGGGCTTTAGCTCCCATCTACTTCTAGGGAGACCAAGTCACAGGAATGCTGATGCCCCATTGCCCTGCATTCACACAGGATGCCTGTGTAAGAGGAGGGAATTGAAGGGAAATTGTCCAAGGCCCAAAAGAACACCCAGCACATTGAAACATCCTTTGCACACTCAGAGCTGCATGGACATACATAAATGGGGGAATTCTGTCTCTCTTCTTTATGCTATGTGGGAAAACAAAATGGTAAGAGAAAATCCCAAACTTCCTCCTTTGCTCAGTGAACTTTTGCAGCTTATAGGTCCCTGCATTGTCAAACCTCAGCTGTTCTTGCTGTTGATGAGTGTATTAACATATTTTTGTCCTTCCATATCAAACAGTGTTTCAGCCCTTCCATGTGCTGATATTCTCATTGCAGTGGTTGGAGCAGGTGCATGTTGCAGCTGTCTCTTAGCCTAGCAAGTATTAGTGCTTTCACTTGTGCATGTTCTGGTTCTCTCAAAGTGAGCTTCTCAAAGCAAAGACTTTATTTATCCAAAAGCTCAAGGTTTTAGGCTAGAAAAGCACTCTGAAAAATGGAATTGCTTCCAGAGATACATCAAGCCTGTGATAAGAACTGGGAGGATTAAGAAACTAGTTGCTCTCTGTTTTGCAGAAGAGGAAATGGAGGTGTTGCAACTTGCTCATGGATATGCAGGGAATAAGTAGCAGAGTCAGAATAAGACCCTTGATTTCTGATTTCTATGTCTGTTGCTTATAATCCTCCATGTCTGCAGCCAAAAGAGATGTTAATATCCAGTCCTGGGATATAGGATGCTGCTGAGAATATTTTTATAATGATTGTGCCTTAGGATTTCAGGTCTAGTGATATTTGTTTTCTGTCTTGAGATGCTACCAAAGTTGGCAAGATCACTGGGGAAGATGCTTTTGTTCTCTGTCTTTAATTCCAGATTCAGGGGAAAAACAGAGAGCAAATCATCAGAGGGGAAAAAAGAGGGCAAATTATGTCATTCAGCTGCCCTTAGGTCAAAGGCATTGGCATTTGTGCCACTTCTTGGTAGGAAGCACATATCACTACTGCTAGTACTTCCACTATTGCTGCAGCCAACTTGCTGGGAGAGGAATACGCCTACACGTAAGATGTTTGACATAGCAAAGCACTGGTGGAACAATGAGAACCAGTGTTTCCTTGGGTTTTGCAAATACTCTGCCTTCTGGAAGCCAGCCTTTTTGTTTCTCTTGGTGGGATTTGCACAGGGTATTTGTCCAGGGCTTGGGCTTGGCAGGTAGCTAACAGCACTGCAAGTGTTAAGTGGAGCTAACAACTGCCTTTCGTTGTGACCACGCAACCTTTGCTAAAGCAGGTATTTCCCCACTGAAGGTTAAGACTGTGTGTATTTGAGAGCAGTACATAGCCCTGTGTGCATCACATAAAGGTAGATAAAAATCTGGCTATTTTAAAGCTTTTAGCATTTTGGGTCATGTTCAGGAGCCAGGAGAACATCTTTAAGCTTTTCAGAGTTTTCTCTTTCAAGGGACACTGGACACAAAAAGAAGATACCCAATGTCTTGCTAACCTAAGCTGAAAAATACCAACAGAAGTGTTCCAATAGGATGAAAAAGATGACCAAGAAAACGAACTCCAATCACTCTGATAGGCCTCATAATGCATTGTAAATCTAGGACTGAATATGGAAGGATTTTCTATTTCAATTACACTGACAGAGTTGAGTCCAGTCAGGTCCTGTTTCCATTCAGAACCGGGTACAACACTTTGGAAACGAGCCCAGCATAATTTGGAATCATTATTCCATGTGCTGGGAGCAGTGCCTGAAGAATTTCCCTCCACCTACAGGCAACCCACGCTGGCTGCCTTGGCTGGCTTTAATGCTTAAAAACCACCTTGAACAGGAAATGCCTCTGCAGTTTGTGTCCACAGGCTGGGAAGTAAGCTGGAGGGACCCAAGGTGAAAATAAAGATCTGAGTAGGTGCCAGGTTTAGAAGAAGATTGGTCAGTTCCTGTTTTCCAGCCAACAAGAAAAAAAGAAGTTATGGGTTGTTGCTGGGGTTCCTTTTCCTTTTGCTTCTTCTACTGTACAACTTTAAGCCAGAAACATGTTAGATCTGTAACAGTGGATTCTTACTACTACCTAAATGTACCCACAGTGGGGGGAACAGAAAGAGCTGTGCTTCTCTACCCTGTTTGAGGCACAGGGTCCCAGGAGAACTGCAGCTGGCTGTCCAAGGCAGAATGAATCCTGTGGGTACCAGCTTAAATCAGTGAAGGCTGCTTGGCAAAAAGGGCTCATAAAAGCTTTCCTGTTTGGGCTTTTCCACCACAGTCAAACAAGTTCTGGCCGCTGAGCTCTCAGGGAGTTTGGGCAAGTGTTCTTTGTTGCATGCTTTGCTTATTCTCTGTGTGTCACAGAAGACACTGGAGAAAGAGCAATACTCTGTCTAAGAGACATGAAGGTTTTATAGCTGCAGCATTGATCCTTACTGATGGGGCACCTGTGTGCAATGAAGACAGTGGCAAAAATACTTCAGCCCAAATACTTTACTGAGTTTCCAGTGCAGTCCCTGCAATCCTCAAGGAGCTGTTTCCAAACTCTCTGTCTCCTCAGTCACTAAGGGAGCAGTGCCTCCAGCAATCAAAATCAAACCTTACCCAGAAAAGAGGTCCACAAAGATTAAACATTTTCTTTTTCATCAGTGAGTCGACTTCCTTTGGTGATGAGCTGGAACCAAAGCATAGATTCAGTCGTTCAAGCTCTTTTACACTGTTTGAGCATTTGCCACGCTATCTTTACTCGTCAGCCATACTGCATGGAGATGGTTTTATCTCATTCACAGCTTTGATTAGTCATGTTCAAGGCTCCTCAAGGCCAGTGTGATGGCTGCTTTGATCTGCCTGGAAGCCACGAGGCTCTGGCAGGGGAAAGCAATCCTACTTCAGGATTTTGTCTGGAGTTTGCAGAGGGTACTTTGTAAATGGAGGAACAAAGCAGGAAGAGAAGTAAGCCGCAGAGAGAGTTATATTGTGGTAGCATGCAAATACCAGGTCATCATCATACCCCTTGTCTATGTGCCAAAGAGAGCTTCCCTCAGAAAACCGTTCCCTCACATACATCCCACTCCTCCATGGGAAACCATACATGCAGTTTCCCTTCACCCTGATTTTGGATCACATAGTGGAGCCATGAGAGCTGTCAGGAAGGTTGTGTGCAGTATGACAGAAAGATATTCCACCTTTCTCCAGTAACTTCCCAGGATGCAGATCCTCAGAAAGGCACATACAGATCATAGAATCATAGAATGATCTGGGATGTGGAGGACATTGGATGGAGCTCCACCTGCTCCAGACTTCCCCCAAGGTTAGATACTACAAATGATGTTCAGTTGGTAAATTGAATGTGCCCTACAATATTGCTGGGCACTGAGGCCAGTGGTCATGGAGCATCTTGTGTATGAGCTCTCAGCCCCCAGTGAAGGGGGCTGTCTGCATACTGCTTATTGAGAAGAGATCCTTCATAGTTCTGGATCCTGACCCATGCTAGGAGTTTTTTGGCAGAATTCAAGTTGACCTGGGCCATAAAATATGCTAGGGACTGTTTTAACAACATAGAGGTTTCCAGGTGCCCGGGGACATGTCTGTGCACTGTACATAGAACAGGCTAAAAATAGGTTTCCACTGTGAGATGGTGCCCTATGCTGAAATCACTTCAGGTATCTTCTCTTACATGCAGCAGAACCTCTGAGATCTGTGGAACCAGGCACTTGTCCTGTTGAGCCAAATAGAACAACTTTTCAGGAAAACCCCTAAAGAGAAAACTAAGAGATTTCCTTCCTCTCAAACCTCATTTGAGGAAGAGGTGAGCTGGGCTCTCATTTCTTGAGGAAACCTTCATGGTAATAGCTATATAAAAGGTGTTAGACATGGCCAACTAGAATAAAAGGCAAGTTTATGTAGAATAGCCCAGTATTTTTACAAACACTCTCATGGTAAATTAGACTCAACTGTTAAGTCAGCTGTGTTATGCACCTGACAAGAAGTCCAGTTCCTTGTCTGTTAAGTGTGTTAGGCGGTTACATATAGCATTAGTACACCTAGAAGGATTTGGGGGCTATGGGGACTTGATCCAAAGAGATGACATTGGGAGATTTTTGTATTAACTTGAAAAGGCTTTAAATTAGTTCCTCTTATCTTCTTGCAACACACTCAGCTAAGTGAAAGCCAAGGTTGTGTTCTTTACTGTAGAGAATAAAATAGGCATGAAATGCTGGAGGTTAAGAAAACATCTTGTTAAAGGCTTAGCTAAAAGACACAGTTAACCTTGAATTAAGGAAGCCCAGTAACACTCGAGCTATTCCGTCTGTCTGATGTCAGGGCAAATTTGATCACAGTGCATGGATTTCCACAAAGGGGCCTGGGACTTTCCCTCAGTGCATCACAGCAACACCTGGATAATGCTGCTTCCGTTCTGACACAGAAAACACAGAAATCCCTAAATCAGCATGCACTGGTGAGTCAACAGTAATTTGATGTCCTTATGGCTGGAGTTGTCTTCCAGTGTTTGAAGGATATCAGTGATCCTGATGCAATAGGTTATGCTGGAGGAAAGGACATGTTACTCCAAGTATCTTTTATTCTCAATATTCTTCAAGTGGGCTGAGACAGAACCTCAGTAGTCTATATTGTCATTACAAATTCATTTACGTTTCGTTCCCTGGTGTTTGATTCATTCCAGCTTTAAAAGATTCCAGTAAGAGATCCATTAACAGCGACTGGAAAATTGAGCTTCCTGGTGAGTTTCAGATCGCAGGCACTACTGTCCGGTACGTGCGAAGGGGTCTGTGGGAGAAAATCTCTGCCAAAGGACCAACTAAAATACCACTGCACTTGATGGTAACTTTATATCCTTTGTTTGTGTTTCTTAAGTGATGCAACATAAAGGGTTTATATCCTAGCTAAAAGTTCAGTTTTGATTGTTTTCTTCCTCACCAGTTTTTTGCTTTAGTGCCTCTCTCTGCATTCTTCTGCAGCATTGCAAGGGCTGGAGAAACCCAGCTCCCTGCATGAAAATAAATGATGCTCTCTCTATGCAGTGTCCCAGTAAGGTCATGTCCAGTACAGGATGCTCCTTTAATGTGTCGTAGACAATGTGACAAGGCCATTCCAGAGAATGTAGGTTTCCAACGACCTTCTTCAGTTCATGGGCATACCTGTTCACACATGAAAGGATATTTGCTGAAATATCTTCTCAGCTTATACCGGAATGTGTTCTGTATTTAAATACACTGTTCGTCTAACAGAAAGAGATGCAGATTTGGCATGTGCAGATGATACATGTGACTTTAACCATCTGTAGTGACTTAGTTACTTGTTTCCTTTATATTGTTTTTTCAATTTTATGCATTTTAAGGTGTTTTTGAAAGCTTTTCCCTAATGCTCAACATAGTTCTTCTGTTAACCAGGCATGTCATTTTATAAGTAGTCATATGGCTGCTGTATGAGAACATGAGCAAGAAGTCCACAGGGGTGAGAAGAACAGAGTTGCAGTCCCAGTCCTGACACTAACGGGTCATGGGGTGACTCATGGGTTTGTCCCTTAATGTTGGTGATAACCTTAACGTTCTGTCTGTAAGATAGTTGTAATAATGCCTGTCTCATACATGTGTTATTAGTTCAAAGTCTGCAGAAAGCTTTATGGTTCCCATAGCAAGTTTTGCTTAGAGTATTTTAATGTATGCATTGTTTCCTGTATTTTTTATCCTCGATTTTTTAATCCAACTTCATTTTTCTGTGTGTTCTTTCTTTTGCCTGTGACATTTTGCTGTGTTTGTTCACTGAAGGCTGTCCATAAGAACTGCAATGAATCAAAAGTCCTTCCCTTTCCTCACCTGAATTTTTGGGCTTGCTGATGTTCGTTGTGCAACATTTCATGAAGCAATTTGAAAAGCTCAAAAGTTGCTCAAACTCCTCATACAGACATAAAAAATAATAACACTCCACTTTGTCAGCACTATTCTCTGTCAAAATTATGCTGTATAGGAACATGAGGTGTTTTGTCTTTGCTTTCTCAAGACAGATGAATGAGTTTATCAGGTTCACGTACAGACCGATTTAAAGCTGGATTCAGAGAGGTTACTACTGAACTAGTCAGAGGTGCAGTTTTGTGCACACCAGCACCTTCCTGACAGCCGTGTAATTTAAGGTCTGCCCACACAAAGGGGTATACAGGAGCCTTCTTCATCAGCAGCAAAATCAGCTTCTGCTTGACTTTGGCCTTAACACAAGTCTTCCCTCCTGAAACCAGGACTCTGACAAAGTATCTTGTACTGCCAAGGTCTTCCTAACCTCATATAAGAAAAAGGAGTTGCACAGGTACTGTTTGTGAAGATGCTGTGCAGGGTTCCTTTGCCAGCTCTTGGAACCTTTCAGGGTCATACTTGGTTGAGGTGTACTGCAGTAAAATCTGGTAGCAGCATTTTGTGAACTTCAGCATCAGCAGAACTTTGTTTTTAAAGAAATACTCATTTACCCCTCATTAAGGAGTAAGTAACTAACATAGGAAAGTAGTGATTATCAGGTTCTCCATGAGCATCCTTTCCAGATACAGGCTGGCATTTTCAGCAGCTAAGAGCAGAGGAAATTTTCCTTCTTCTCCCCACCTCCCTTCCCAAAATGATTAAAAAGGAGGAAAGTAAAAGTTACCAGACAATTAAAAAAGCATGTGGCTTAAAATCACTGCCAGTCATAAACAGAGCGCATGTGAAGTCTTTTCTTCAAATCAGATATTAATCTTTTCCTTGATACAGGGTGGTGGGTTTCATTCTTTCAACACGAGAACTGCAGGATGGTTACCGGTTACCCCTAAATAGAAAACTGTTGTTCAAACAACGGTAGAATACACTGGACTGACAAAGAGCCAGAAGCTTCAGTCAGTCCATTGTGACCTGCATTTGAAACCAATTATACACACATACATACACACCCCAATTATATACGGCTACGAAATTGCATGAAATTGGTTTCAGATGGGCCTTTTAGATTCACTAGTCTTGCACCCATATTGAGATAATAAGTATTTCTTTTTAGGATCTGGGTTTTAATACTTGGGGCATTTCTCCAAGTGTGTTGCTGTAAGTGTATTTCTTGGAGAAATGAATGTTTGTGTAACTAGGCCTGTGCTAGACCTCCTCTCAGCAACAGAGGACAACCAAACACTCACAGGGCATAAAGAAGCTTTAGTCAAGACTGACCAGTTCTGTAGAACAAGCTGTTTGTATCTCATGCACTTAAAGAAAGCCAGAGCAGGACTTGCGTTCTCTGCCTCTGACAGCCTGGCATTTCAAATGGTGTTTAAAAAGTAACCATCTTTCAAATTGTAATGATGCCTGCCTAGTTTCACCCTTGGTATTCAGTGCTGGTAGTCAGGCTGCCTCTGTGGCTGGAGCAAAATCATGTCATTGTTTCCCTCATCATCTGGAAGATGCTTTTCTCTCCAGAGTTATGCACTGTGCAGAGCAACTCATGGGAGCTGAGCTTGTGTAGCCCCACAGTGTTCACAGCGCAGACCTCCAGGATGTCAGTGGCTGCAAGATGGATGCCTTTCAGTTAATTTTTTTGGTTAAATGACAGCTTTAGTGAGATGACTGGTTAAACAGGAGTGATTTCTGCAGCTCTGAAAACAGCATTTGCAGATTTGCTTTTGTTAATTGGGCAGCTGCTTGCTTCACCTGTCATAGCTCTACTTTAAATATCTTACTTGATAAGATGCTGCTCCTATTTCAGTAGGTGACAAGAGCCAGCAGAATTCACCTGTCTGATGTTGCTGAGATTATGGGGTCATAAGCCCAAAGCCACACCATCAGCATCACAGAAGTACTTCTATGACATTTGTTAAGAGTGTGGTAACTCAGATTCCCTGGACCTCATACTCCACTGAGTATCTTCTAGTCACTTCTGACTCAAGCCAGTGAAAGTGAGAGCCAATGAAGCCCAAGATGTAAATCAAAACAGGACCAGAATTGTCATCTGCCTGCGGTGAATAATAAGCATTTGCCTTAGTTCTTATGTCTGTTAATAGTGAATTTTTGAGTAGTGACACTAGAGGCATCACATGTGACTCCACGGGAAATAATTGGCCTACTGCTGGAAGCAAGTTTCACCTTCCTCTAGCAATGTGCAGGGTATGAGAATATATATGTTGCCAGCAGCTGAATGGCTCTTCCTTGTCATCCTCAGGTTTCTGAGCCAATAAAATCCTGCTTCTACAGCTTGTCAGCAGGAACAGTCACACTCACTTTGAAGGCCCTGTTATTCAACAGGCATGACTTCTTTTTCATGATTCATTTCACTTCGGTTTTGCTTTGAGAAGGATCAACTTGTTCTTTCAGATGTGGTAATAAACATTTCTACCTTCAAACTATGGACAGTGGCCTGCTGATCTCGTTTGAGGCTTAAACAAAGTTATGCAAAATTCCAGGTTTAGACATTCCCAGGAGTGTTTTAAATATTCACAAACCGTAAGCAGTCATTGCTCCTGCAGATGCCCTGTTTTACCAATATCACTGTGATTTCAGGTTTCTAGATAAAGATTTGGTTGCCTTTCACAAGGTACTTCTATTTTAGAAACATTGTCCTGAGACAGCATTCCCAGCATTACTGTCTCTGCAGTGTGTTGGCTTTCCCAGTGTGCAGTGTGTTGTAGCAGCCTTTCTTTTCCTGCCGAACCAGGTGCTGTTATTTCATGACCAGAATTATGGAATTCATTACGAATACACCATTCCTGTAAACTATACTGCTGAAAACAGAAGCGAGCCAGAAAAGCAACAGGATTCTTTGTACATCTGGACGCACAGTGGATGGGAAGGCTGCAGTGTGCAGTGTGGAGGAGGTAAGGCTCTTTGGAAGCTTGGTGGGACTTGCTGGACAGGGTTTACAGTCACCAGCCATTAGAGAGGTACCTGCAGAAGGACAGTGTTGCCAAAGTATGAAGGAAACCGGCCATGTGTATGGATGTTGCCATAATGAACTCAAAAGAGAGCTCATTCTCACCAGCTCTCCCAGCTCTCATCCACATCGCCACAGTTAATTTTCACCCAGCATTTTGGCAGGGACGCTGCTTTGTCGGCTCGTTACCGTAGGCTGGAGCTGCACCTGGATTAGTGCTCCACGGATAGCTCAAGGCACCGTGTGCAGCCCCATATCTCAAGTCTCAGTCACATTCTTGGAGCAGAGTTTCCACAGGTGTTCAGGCATGTTCACTGAAAGACGCTTCCTTCCCCAGGGATGGAACTGGGGCAGTGCTGCTGTGACAACTGCAGATTGCATCAGATGCTCTTAGTGTGAGGTGGACGTGAGCACACTGCAGATCACACCTTGCAGATGATCCCCAGGATGTGCTGAGGCAGATTTGCTCAAACCCTGGGGGGAATTGATGCCCGTGAAACCAGAGACTGCTTTGTCAGCCACTGTCCGTTGGAGTTTCAGTGCTGGAAGGAGTAGGCTTTTCCCTGAGGAAAATGGATCATTTCCATGCATTCTGGCCAGTCTTTCTTCACCAGCAGACCCAATTATTTGTCATATTATATGACAGAAGCAAAGAGTGCTCATCTTCACCTTTGCAGGCTCACTGCCTTCAGTGTACTGAAATTCTGGATCTATTTTTCTCTGTAAATAGAACTCATTTTAAAATGGACACTTTTATGCATTTATTAAAACTAATTTCTTAGAGCCATTACAGAATCACAGAATAGTTCCAAGTTGGAAAGGACCTTAAGATCATCTAGTTCCAACCCCCCTGCCATGGGCAGGAACACCTCCCACTAAACCATGCCACCCAAGGCTCTGTCCAACCTGGCCTTGAACACCGCCAGGGATGGAGCATTAAATCCTCATGTGAGTGAGTGGGAAATCTGTAGCTCTTTTGACTTGTGCTGCAAGCCTGCCACATATTTGAATCAAATCAGCACCCCCTAGTAGTAGCTTGGATGGCAATTATCTCTTATATTTTGTCTGTGAGGTGCTGCAGATCATGAATAAATTCAATTTGATGTAGACTCAGGGTTAAAACCAGCATCTATGACATTTTCCCTGTCACACGTAGTGATTGTCACACAGTGGACAGCTGAACCCTGAGGGCCACAGTGCTGTGTCTTGATGAAACTCCTGATACACACAATTTATGTGAGAAATGCTGAATACTCCTGAGATACTTAAGGGGTTTTAGAGCAGTGTATCCCGAGGTTAAGAAATGATTTATTTTGGTGGCTTAATTTCACCACTTTGTGAAATAGAAACAAACCCAATTTATCACTCTTGAACCCCGGTCACTCCTTTTCAACCTGACTCTTCTTGAGTGGAGAGCAGCAAGAGGCAGCTGTCCTGTCATTGTCAGTCACTGACGGGTGGAGGGTTGTGTGGTTTCAGCTTACATGGCTGGCACATCTGTCCTAGGTGATTACAGGGCACAGCTATATGTGGAGGAGGAACCAGAAATTAAAGCAAATTGTTTTCAAGGTTGTTTCCACATTAAATGCTAGAAGAAGAAAGCCCAACCTGTTGTTGCTGTGAGGCAGCCAATTTCTCAATTACTGGGGAAAGATTTGTAGCTTTTTCTTAAAATAAATAGAAACAAAGTAAAAATCAGAGCAGCACAAAGGTAAGATAGAAGTGGGAAATGGGATTGCTTGCAGAGTTGGTAGATCTGTGTAGATTAAGTCTTGCAGAGGTAGTAGGGAGCTTCTAGCCTTTGCATTTTGGTTATTGACTTGACCTGATTTTGTTCTGAGCCACTGGTTTCCTTTTTCAGAGCTGTTTTTTGCTTGACTTATAGGTGAAAGGAAAACCATTGTATCCTGTACTCGAATCATTAACAAGACCATGACACTGGTGAATGACAGTGACTGCCAGCGAGTGAATCGCCCTGAGCCCCAGGTCAGGAAATGTAACACACACCCCTGCCAGTCACGGTAAGGAGTCAAACAATAATAAATCCCAATATCCTTTTCCTTCACAAATCACTCGTTTCCAAAGCCTCCATCTGGTGAATCTGGTGAAAATATCTACAAGTATTGGGACACATTGTTAGCCACAGTAACCAGCTGTAATATTCATTTCCTTTTGTTGAGCAGGTCAGACTTTCATTACCTCAGAGTCCATTTAATTTGTGTCCAGTAAGGCCAGATTCCATGCAGGCTGCCTTCATGCATTGTTTGGGAAAGGCTTGCTTTTCCCTTTGGCTGCCTTTTGGGTGACAGAGCAACCTGCAATATAAAGTTAGACAGGAGAGCAGTGACAGGATATCTAACCTTTTTTATTATTATTCAGTGCCGAATAGGGTCTGATGAATTGTCAAACAGTGCCACAAAAACCCTTGCAAACAACTGACAGCCTTTAAGCTACTTTAGCTCACCTGCTGTGTTGTCTGCCTGGTCTGTATTAGCGTAGTTCAGACTGGAAGTCTCTAGGTGACCGGTGTCTCTTCTTCATGTGAAGTTTGTACAGTGTTTAGCAAGACCTGCATGGTTTTGGAAACATACCTGAATCTTGCTGAAGTCAAGAAATTAGGCTGAAACACATTTTAGATGCTTTGCTCAGTAAGAGTGCTTTTCTGCATCACTAGGAGCAAATAAAGAGCTAATAACAAGTGTTAAAACCCAATAAAAACTCTCTTTTTGCTTCGGCAAGCACTTGCAGCTGAATTGATTTTGATCTGTGTTGTGTAAAACAAGCTATTTCTGACCAAATGACAAAACACAGGAAGGCAAATTAATCTGTTCAGTTTACTCTTGCTTCACAGTAATGTTTAGCTTTGTGGAGTATTGTAGAGGCTCCACTTTTGATAGTAGTTAGAACATAAAATCAATTTAGGACAAAGCTCAACAACATCTAAAAAAGCCTGTTCAAAACAACCTGCTAGCTGTTGCATCTTGTATAATCACACAAGCCAGGGAAATGTGCTTTCAAAGCTAATCCTCCTGGCAGAAACAATAGGGACAATGAGAAACAGCACACTTCCTTCTAATTAGACCTGCAGACCTGGTCTCTGATTACAGTGCCTTGAAGCAGGGAAATCCAGTGTCAGGTCATCCATCAATAAGGCTGTTTCAGGTTTGATTTTCTGTCTGCATTGCCTGTTATTGCTGCTGTACAATTTTGTGGCCATAGTGCTTTCAGTGGTACTGAAAGGTATGATGAGATACCCCGTGTGGTTCTAGGTGTGTGAGAACCAAACTCCCAGTGACTTCAAAGAAACAACTGTCATTTCCATGAGGAAGTTTCCTAAATTCAATGATGCTGGGATTTCTGGCATCTCATTCTTTAAGAAAGACAGGAACAAGGAGCATCTGCCTTTGTTTCTGCCCTGCCCTGTATTTCTTACAGACCTTATGTTAAGCCATCAAGAGGAGACTGGTGTGAGCCCAGGCAGGTATATGGAGGGGTTCCAAGTGGTAGAGGTAAAAAAAGCAGCTTCTAAAGCTCTGGAAGAAGGTTGCAGCTTCTGCCTCTGCTCCCTGAGAGCAACAAAGGGAAGTCTTGGCCTTCAGATCTGATAGAGGCCTAAGACCCATCGTGCTGTTTCTGTATGGGATCTCCTTGACCCTGAGCCCTTGGTTAAGTCTCCTTTTTGTTGCACACTTTTCAGCATGCCTCTCCAGTGGGTTAGGTTAAATCACACAAAACCTCCTGAGAAAGGGATACTCTGTTCCTATATCCCAATTGTGTTCCTTTGGGATTTCAGGCCCAGCCCTTAATGTTATTCCAAGGTATCTCTCCTTCTGTACAGAGTTACCAGGCAATTTATAGCCCAGGTTTCCCTGGGAGCAGTTAGCACTGGCACAGCAACACTCTTATTGGTTCTTTTCTTTCAGAGCACTGACAGCAAGCACCAAACATGCTTGGTACCCAGAAAGGCCACAGAATCCTTGCTGATGATCTGATAGACCACACTCCCTCACTCCCTCCGTGTAGACTACACTTTCACACTTAACATGCTTTTAAGTGGAAACATTTTCAGAAGCACATTTTCTGTGCCTCTGTAGAATTTAAATTTCCACTTGCGTTTGCCCACCCAGATATTAGAAATGCATGCTTAGCATATTCTCTGACCAAGAACATCTTAAAGAAACCATTCTCTTTCACCATGTCAGTGCTTATTTTATGAACCCTGAATTTGTTTTAGGGTTTCGAGTAAAATTGTTGTAGCGTCTTGTTACAATAAGATCCTTTCCCATTTCCACTCAGACCTAAGCCCTTTACCTGAATTCAGGAGGAGGAGCAGTGCTTTCCTTTCTGCAGTAAACCTGCTCTGTTTTGTAAGGTTTGAACTGCATTTACATTTTTACTCAAAACTTAAGAGTATTTCTCTCTAGAGAAGGGTCTTATGGCCATCTGGGTCATAGGACAGTCTCTGTTTCTCTTGTGGATGTGCGGTGAGGCTTTAATTCACTATCCCACCCTGTCCCTTTGCTTCCTCTCTCAATCCATGTATAATCTGGATTGTAAACTCTTTGGGATGGAGTGAGATCATGTTGTGTAAATGGAGGAAAAGGAGGAGGCTATTGCTGTTGAGATTATCATAAAAATAAAAACTAATAACCCACGTTATAGATATAAAGTGAACTGGAGAAAAAGAGGTTATGATATTAATAACAGTGTCCTTCTTCCAGCACGATCCCAAAGTGCTTTGCAAATTATATATCCCTTTGAACTTCAGCCACCTCTTGGGAGAGCCAAATAATGTGGGGCAGGGGACAGTATTTTCATGAAGCCAAGGAGCAGATTAGAACTCTGCAACTGCAACCCAGCACCTGAAGAACACAAAGCAAGATTGAAAAAAGGTTTGGATACACTGACATGTTTTAAAATTAAACGTCAGAAAAGAGAATTTTCTTAAGGGTTTTGTTGAAACTGGCAAAAAGAAAAGAATCTTTCATTCTTTATTATTGTTACTCTTTCACCTTTTAAAAAAATGCCTCTTTTTCTTCCTATTTTATTTTTTATGTTCCTTGACCCTCTTTTTCCATTAAATTCTTTACAGCTTCCTTTCCTGTCCCAACTGCACCCTATTAGCACCTCTTTATTCTAATCCTTTGCCTAGCTCTTTAGATATTTTTTACAAAACCCTGCTGTAACCAGATGGAATCTGGATTCTTGCATGCGGTGCGTATGGGTTGTTTCCAGCACACTGAACACCAACCCAAATATATAGGCAAACCCAGCACTCATGTTGGCACAAGACTCAGAAATCACAGATCACATCAGCTGTTATTACTGAAAACATAGGTCGGCCAGTGGCCACACACTTCAACATGCATGGTTGAGTCTATGAATATGAAACTGCTCCCCTCTAATGCAGGAAAAGAACCAAAACCACATGAAATTTCCCAACTGTTCGACTTGTAATGGCCTGTATGCAAACACTCTTAATTTTCCTCCTTTTTGCTGTAATAGATTTTAATAGAGGTTGAGTTCTTTCAGGAACCTGCTGAATATGTGGTGTTCCTATACAGATGCTTAACAGCAGCAGAAAAGCCAGAAATCCCTTCCTTCATCTACAGAAAACCACAGGAGACCTGAGCCCTTATTTTCACTGTTTGGGACTTGAAAGTATCTCCTGAGTCCAAGGGTTAGTTTCCTGCTAACTTGCATACCAGCAGCATGTAGAAACCGATATAGCTCCAGTCTCCTTCCCTCACTGGAAGGCTCTGCTGTGACCTCGCTGCTCATGTGGGTCAAGAGCTTTTATTTCCTTAGTTTTTCACTGTAATTTTTCAGCCATTTTTTCTTGCATCAGCTCTGTTCCTTTGCTTATACCGTATTTCTCCCCCTAGCTCTTTGCGTTGGGCTGAGTGCCATGTGATGCAGCAAACCATTGTATCTCCTCCTTCCATCATTTTGCTGGGCTAAATCCGTTATTTTTCCTTAACTCCTTATTGGATCAGAGACTGTACATGAATTTTTCATTCCCTTGGTCACCTTCTTTTCTGGTGCTCCAATTTACATTATTTAAATTCATAATTTTAGTGTGCATGTGACCAGAATTATGTGGAGAATCCCAGTCTCGCTCCAGTCTAACCCTTGCACTCATAATCTCCTGCCTTCATTGGCAGTAATTCTCCTGATATATGTTTTGCCTTTTTCATGACTGCATCATATTTGTGGCTTACAGTCATTCTAGATGTTTTCCTCCTCATTTGTTTCAACATGGGAATCCTACTTTAACACAGAAATGCTTGTTATTAGTCCCTAAGCACACAACCTTGCACAGTATGCTATTAATTTTCATCCTATCTCTGTTATTGCAGCATTCAAGGTTATTCAGTTCTTCCTGGATGACTCCTAATCCTCTGTTGTATAGACTTTGTATTGTCAGCATTTTCCCTATTTTTCCTTCTTTTTGTGCCAAGGTCATTAATGAACATACTAAATTAGATCAAATGCAAGACAGATCTTTCAGGAAGTCCACTGGTAACTAACCTAGATTCCCTTCAGACCTGATACTCCTTTGCAGCACTACACTGAAGCCAGCTCTCACCTACCATAGAAATGACGCATTGATATCTATGTTTCCCAGCATATCACCAGTTCCTCCAACTTAAATAAGCAAAAGGAGGTTGTTATTGATAACCAAATAGATTAAATCTACCACGTTTCCTTTGTCTGGAAAAGCAGTTATCTTAATCTCAGAATGCAGCCAGTGAGTTTTGCCTGGAGGAAACCTACGCTGCATCCATTTACCACTATGCCTTTGGTTATTGTTTCCATTCAAATCTGCTCCAAAAACTGGCATGCTGCTGAGGTCAGTTCTGTGGTTCCATGGATCACATCTTTCTTTCTTTCTTTCTTCTATTTCCCTTTCACTTCTCCATCTGTGGACTGGAATCCAACGCTGTGCTTTCCAAGGGCTCACTTACTCCAGTGATACCCACTGGGTCAAAAATGAAGCCAGTTTAAGCCAGCCAAGGCCTCAGCTGGCTCAGCATCTCACCAACCTGCCCAAAAGGCTAGTGACCACTCGAAGCATAGTGCTTCGGTGTGCCATGGTTGCTGGTGCCCATTGCTTTGATTGCTGGTCTGGTTTTAGCTTGTGGTGCTTATCTGTATGACCCTTGCTGTCTGAGAGTCCATCTCTCCCTTTAGACTCTTCCATGTACCTGTGACAGCTCTCTGTTTAACAGTCCATGAGTACAGAAATCAGTCTTCCTCATTCTGTTTGTACCACATTGAGTTATGTTATCATCACAGGTAGATGAGGAGCAGAACAGTTTTATTTTGTGAGGTGAAAAGTCTTGCAAATAGTAGAATTTTGGGGGGAAGGGTATGGTGGAAAACTCCTTGAGAATGTTAGCAAATTACTTGCAGGGCTGTACGGAAACTATACTAAACTGGAGGGATGTACTGGGAGTGCTGTTAACTGAAGGGAGTGAGCTAGACATTCAATGCTTCCAAATGGGTACGTTCTTTCATTAATGCAGTCAGACTCTTCTGGGACCTGTACAAATGTTTATCATCCATAAGGTTAAATAGCAACGCGTTCAAAACCTTATCTGTGCCTTGTGCTAAGAAACATCTCCTTTGGTGTGCTTTGAGTTTTGCTTACACGAAAAAAAAGAAAAGAAGGAACAGCCATGAGGAAGGTTTCAAATCATTTTAGCCTGGAAATCTGGCATAAATAGTAATGTTAGCACCCTCTGATCCAAGGAGGCACCACGTAAGAGCTCATTTTGAAGTATTTCCCAAAACTGGAGTTGGGATCTCTAGAATCAGTTTGAGCTTAATGAATTTGCCAGGACTGTGCTGGACCCTGTGCAAGACACGGTGGCTGCAGGCGGCAGAGCCAGCGGCCAATGCTGCGCCCTGGTGGCTGCTCTTCAGGGAGCCATCCTGGTAGGCAGCTCCAACAAGTCTCCGGTGGGTCTTGCAGAAGGAGAAGCCAAATGCTATAGACCAGAAAGCCTGGGAGACTTCTGGGCACCTTTGTGAGTGGGGAGCTGATGTCCTGCTGTGGGCAGATCTGGTTATCACCATCCACTAGAAGGAGACAAAATCACATGCATTCCAAGTTGTAGGAAGGTCCTCAAGTGCAGCAACCAGCAATCAGTAGTTAGCTACTGAAAGACAAAAATGTATTTTCAAGCAAATCCAGGAACTCAACTCAATGAAGCAATCTTTCAGAGAATAAAAGAAGGCTTGAGAACAGAGAGTAGAATGAGGAGGGCTTGTTTGCTCCTTGTAAATGCATTTACATCAAGTAATTCAAGATGACTTGCTAGAGCAGAAGTCAATTTGGCATTAGTTTCCACATGGAGTCATGAGACAGGTTTCTTAGCTTTGCTGTAAACACCCAGGCTGATTTAAATCACATTTTTCCCCATTATAATGTTTGACTCAACAGCCTTCTCTTTGAACATTGCCTTGTTTTAATATGTTAAATGATCTGTGCCTCTGTTTTGAGGCTCTTCAGGCCAAGCGCAGTCTTTACCACAAAGAAGGATTAGCAGGATAATCTAACAAAATATGTAATTGTGAAATTCATTCCTACTACTGCCTGCTGTAATGTTTTTTACCCTGTTTGCATCCTGTGGCATGAGCTGAGGGAAAGGCACCGCTTTCTTTGAAAGGCAAGGAATGGAGCTGGACAGCAGTTGCACTATCAGAGGTACACCAGCCATAGATCAGGGTAGGGGTAACTCACTGCCAAAGGCCTCTGAGAGTGCTGATACTCTGTGTCTTAGAACACTGATGGAGCTGCCAGCAAGAAGAACATCTACTCACACCGAGTCCTCTGGAAGTGAGTGATCTGCTCGATTTAGGGTAGGGAGGAGGGAGAATACAATGTCTTCCATTTAAAAGGTCTTCCAAAGGTGCATGTAAATTATAAAACCTTGTCCTATGGCTCATCTTATAATTGGTGGGAAATAACAAAAAGCCAAGCTGTCAAAATGATAATCACCAAATTAAAAAGAAACCTGTGTGAGTGAAAGTTGGCAAGTCTGCTAGCAGAATGACTACTGTACTGGAAAATTACTGAGCACTGTTTATAAGGCAATCAGACAGGAATGTTAGTCTTGGAGTCCTACTTTCGACATCAGCAGCTGTATTATTCTGCTAGATTCCTTGTACTTTTTTCCAACAAAAAAAAAACCCTTCTATGCTTGGGTGTGGTACAACCTGTTCCCAAAAGTCAAGATTCACCTGATTATTTTGACCCCATATCTCCACCATACCTCAGTATTGCAGGGATATGGTGGAGAGTTTTAGAAGTGCGTAAGGAGAGAAAGATAATATAGCAGAGTGCGTGTATTTCATGGCAGTCATGAGTCCATTTGTAAACAGTGTCCTCTTGCTTTTACATATTCAAGCACGATCTCAGTTTGATAGCTGTAAGCAGAAAACATCTGACTGTCAGCTCCACATGACTGAGTCTCAAAAATCTTTTCCAATTCTCCTTGCTAAAATTATTCCATGTGAAACCTCACCCCTCTGTAAGTTGGTCTGAGTTTTGCCTAACATCAGTAGAGCCGCAGTTTCACCCAGGTGAAAACTAAGAGCATCTTCTACATGATTTTGCATCACAAACTGGTGCTAAAGACAACCAGTCCTAACGAAACATAGTTATTCTCACCTATACATTAGTGCAAGAATATATGATAAACCAAAAGGTATGAACAAAATCTATTAGAAATAGAAGCCTCCGATTGCACTGTGTTGGATTAGTTTCTGTCACAACTGATTTTCAAACTAGTTATGTCTTGTTGTAGCTAATTTCCTCTGATACTTTATTCAGCTAATAGCTTACATTACATTACAACATTATACTACATTATATTACAAACTTAACTAGTTGTAGTTAAGAGCCAGTTCTAAGCAAACAGGTTCCATAAAACCAGACAAAAATGTGTTAATTGCAAATGTGTCTCAGATCACATCCAAGCTATTGTGAAAGCAGGGAAATTAATTCCACTGAGGCATTGTGGAGGGAACAAAAGTAATGCAATCTCTGTAGATAGTGAGTGCAGGTGCAAATATTCCATGGATGTTTAGATGGTGGAATAGAATCTTGCAGGCACTGGGCTTCTGCAGGGCTCAAGACAGAAATAACCAGGTGAAATTTAATGGGCTGCAATATTTACCCTAGAACATATAATGCCTTTGTGTTATAAAGGCTACAAATCTCTGAAAAGTGACCTCATGTCTTTTGATTGCACTCCTCCACCTCATGCTTTAACCTTGACCCATTTTCATAGCATTTTTCCCCCAAATCCTTAGCTACAAGTCTTCATTTGCAGACATTCCTCTCCCCTGTGGTTATGTACGTACTGCTGTAGACACTTTTTTTCCTAGAAAATGTGGGAGTCTTAGGCAAGTAGGTAGAGAAGATAACTCAAGGTTAATGACTAATCCAGACCATGGAAAGATCAAATGCTCAACTGAACCTCCAAAAGATATTTCAAGTTTGCTCCAGGGGCCTGCCAGATGAGTGTTGCCAAAGCAGATTAGAAGAAGAACTCCCAATTCCTCAGCAGAGATACTGAGAGGTCAGAGGTTGAGGAAGACTCAGAAGGCAAAGATTTAAAACAGCCCTCTCAGATTGCATGTCCTGCCCATCCCAGCTTTTTGAGGCTATAGAAAAACACATCCTTCTGGGCATTTTTTATCTAGAAAGACAGCCACTGACTGGGTTACAAAATCTGTGCTTAAAAGCTCATCACTTTCTTCCTAAATCTAACCACCATCAGGGATCATCTAGTTCTTGAATCTTCTATAGAGGTAAGATTACAAGAACTAATACCATGGATAAAGCCCTTCCTATGGTTGTAAGAAAGATAAGTGTGTTTATCACATAAATCAGTGCTTGCTGGAAAAATTAGAGGCTCTCCAGGGACTCCAGTGAGAGCACTCACATGGTCCAACAGAAGATAGGTTATAACCTGGGAGGGAAAGACCAAAGTGAAAAGAACTGTGGTGTCAAGCAATCCCTAAGATCAGTTTACAGGCTTAAAACACAACTGGAAGCCAAATGCTGTATATGATATACACAGGGCTTAGAGTACAGCAGTTAATTGGCTTAGTTAATAACACAGAGCTCGGTGTTCCGAGTTGGAAAGCTGGAATTCTTTTTTATGTTGTCATAAGAAAAATGCTAGGTTTTAAAAAAAATTAAAAGTAATTCTCCTTCTTAAACACATCCAGGTGTGTTTAAAAGGTGTAATGACAGTGTAGAGAGGAAAATCTGTCTGTAGCGTAATTTAATAGCAACCATAACGTGATATTATTTGTACATCACATTTTTCTTCCCTGCATGTATATTACTTGAGATAGTAGTTATGCTAATACCTGGCTGCACATTCCTTTACCAGATATGAAACTGGCTGGATTTTTCATGTTTAATTACTTTATCCATAAATCCCTTGTCTTCCCACTTTTGTTGTGAACAATGTCGAAATACAGTTTCGGTGATTGTGTCTTACAGGCAATACAGTAATATTTTCAGCTGCCTATGAAGGGGGCTTTGGGGAACTGGGGGAGAGATCAGGGCACTGCCAGCACTGCATATAGGACTCACATTTACCTTTTTGCCAGATCGTATTTACAAGCCATGAAGCAGAGATTTTGCTGAGAGGATGAAGTTTTGTGGTTAAAGTAATCATCTCCCTGATGCCTTTGAAAATAGTCTTACTTTACTGTTATTGTTATTATTCAAACATTTAATCTGTCACTTGCCTGTTTGATATGAAACTAAACCCAGCACTTTAAAAGAGCCTTCAATTTCTAAGTATTTTGATTCCATGTTAGCAGCAGTTCTCATGAGTAGGGCTTGTGAGCTGTGAAGTTTCAGATCCCTTATGCTATAGCCCTACCTAATTTGTAACCATTCAGCTCAGATCAGGAATGGATGTAGTGGATCTGTAGTGGAAGTTCGCCACAGATGCCACTCTGACAAAAAACCTGGAGATTGCGTTTTCACTGCAGGTACAGCTTTGTACTGATTCCCTGGGGTTTGCCTCATGCCCTGTGGAACCATTCTTCTCATGATGATGATGATGACAATGTCTTTTCTGTGCCAGTTTTCCAGTTACACTCTATCGTATCTGTGCTAGAGCTCACTGAAGGTCGCCAACTACAGACCACTGAACAGGGCACAAATGAGGTTATTTCTCCCTTGCACAAGAGCAACAACCAAAAACAGTAAAAAAGGAATTTTCCTTCCTGAAAGTCACAACCTCACTTCTGAAGGCATCTTGGAAATACTTGGCATGCTGCATGCTGCCCATCCTAAATGCAAGCTCACAAACAGCCTCTGCCAAGAATGTATTTTTATCTTTCTCCTCTGCTTTCAGCCCCTTTCCCTTTTTCTTTTGCCAGTAGCTTTAGATCACAGTGAGAGTACAGTGCTGAAGTGAATATTAGTTCAGTGGAGCCTCTACAGAAACCATTCCCAGCCTTGTAACTCACATTCAGCTCATAAAGCAGTCACTCTTTCCCCCTCCATGCGCTTGTTGAGCGGTTCCTTCACTCAGATAGATAACTCCCTCTACACTTGCTCTGACAAGGCAGAGCCCAGCTGATATCGAGGGAGCCTGGCTATTTATTTTCATGAACACTGATTTCTGCACTTCAAGGCTATTTTTGTCAGTCTTTCAGCCCCAGTATTCAATTACCCAGCTGGCATTTTCCCATTCCATAAGCAAAATACCAAGCACTCAGCCACAGAGATGCACCAAAACTACTGTCCAGAGAAACACGTTTGGTGTCTCTCCAGCTGTGTTAGCCAATGGAAATTCACAGATCTGTCAACTGCTTTAATGCACAGAAGCATTTGAGTGGGGCCCACAAAAGACAGGTGGCCATCTTGCTCCAACCAAATGCCTTCTGCCTTCACTGTCAACGCAGTCATCAGTGCTGCCACACCGGCTCATCAGTCATGGCATTTGGTAAATGAATTCATGACGATTACACCATGATGTTTCTACAAATTGTGCTGAACTGATTTTTCCCCATTCAGGAACTGGAAGATGGGAAACAGTTGTTTGATTCATTTAGGAGAAGTTACACAGCAGCATTAAAGAAATGTGCTTAGTAAGTTGGCTGTACCAGGACAATGTGAGCCTTTCAGCAAAGTGAAACAGCATTTCTGACGAGGCTTGTTTTTGAGAAGTCTTATTTGAGCCCCTTATCATAACAGATAACCCAGGTTTGGGTGACAAGTAAAAGATTCATGGTATAAGGATACTAATCTAGATGACAGTCCTAAATAGCAGGCTACAAGGTCAATTACCTGGTAAGAAGGGCATGATAGCCTTCCGGTGCACAGCACCTTCACAGTTACTGTTCCAGTCCTTCACTTCACACAGGAATGCCAGTAATTACAGAGAACATGCTCCGCACTGACAGATTGCAGGAAGCATAAAGATGGATGCTGCTTGTCTTTAGGAAAAAAATGGTCCCTTCCTACTCCTAATTTGATTCTTTTGGGGCATTTTATTCACTGCCTTGTAGCCTGGCTCTAATCACAGTGGTGCTCCCAGCTCTTGCTGGAGCTAGTGGGAGCCTTGGCAGTTAAATGCAGTTCAGATTATCTAAGAATGAACGTGGTCAGATACTCTCCACTTTAAGGTGCCTGATGCCGTGAACTTCAACCTGATGAGATTCCAATTAAATATCCTGGAAAATCCAACTACAAAAAGTGAAATCTCACCAGTGGCTGTGAGGGGGTAAACTAGAAGTGAGTCAGGAGATGTCTTTGCATTCTGATAGCCTGGGATGGAGAGGATTTGTATTCTTTGAGAGTATATAGCGTAGGGCTGGAGGTCCTGGAGGCAGGAAAGCCATTTGGCTGTAGCACAATTCCAGTCTGTACATGGTAAGTGTAGGTTCTCTGCACAGCTCCACGGCACAGTGAAGATGTGCATGCAGATGTAGTCCATATTCCTCTCAAAGGCAACAATAATTGTAGGATAGGATCATCTGCAGACAAGTCTCTCTTTACCCGGGGAAAAATGCAGCCATGTTGTAGAGACTGAGGATTACAGGGAGCTATACAGAGTTTTGTGTTGGATATTCACTTGTATACCAACACTTTTCTGCTTTACACACTTCAACTCCCAAAGGTGATCAGGTGATCTCAGTGTGATGACAATACAGCACCGTCAAAGAATCCACAAATCTAGGAAGAGTTGCCCATTTCTCACTGATTTTAAGTGAAGCACGATGTTTTATCCCACTAGGTTTTTAACATTCCTTCTCTGGCTCCTTTGCAGGTGGGTGACTGGCCATTGGAGTCCCTGCTCTGCTACTTGTGAGAAAGGTGTCCAGCACCGGGAAGTGACTTGTGTTTATCAGCTGCAAAATGGCACCTACGTTAACACAAGAGACCTCTACTGCCTTGGCAATAAACCAACAACAGTACAAAGCTGTGAAGGTCGGGACTGCCTTTCTATCTGGGAAGCATCAGAGTGGTCAAAGGTAGGAACTTGATTCCAGAAGGGAGCCAGAAGATGTCCATTTATTTTTGATATTGTATCTGTTAGCCTCATCTGAATTATAAGAAGATCCTTTCACTCTTGGTGCAGTGCTTACAGCATTACCAGTCTCATTCCAGATTGGCTGAGTTATGGGACTGTTCAGCAACAGTCATTTCTGTGGGAAGCATCTTTCCCTGCTGTTCATCTCTATTTTGAAACAGTGAGCTCCTATTTAAAACATTGTCAGAGCTTTTGCAGAATATTATTGTTTGAAATATGCTTAAAAGTCACAGAAACTCAGGATACAAGAGATCTTGCACTGAGGAACAGTGTCTCTTAACAAACACAACGTGATTCTTTTGTCCACCTTTTTGAACAGGAAATCCTAGTTGAGTGAGGGTAACGTTTCCTTTCAGTAGGATGTTGTATCTGTTCATTAATGCATGAGATTAGCTTGCTGAGTTCTTTGTTTTCAAAACGTGTGGAGAAACACACCGAAGTTTAATAAGTTGCCTGATAGGTCTTTCGTGTGGTCTAGAAGGAACCCTTTCAGGTGATGCCCTCTTTGTTTCCTATAGCTGAGCCAGCTGAACTGTTCATAGCTGAGACTAATCTTATGGTGCAGTTCCTACCTGTTTTACTTGGGCCTTTTGTTAACAATCCCAGGTACTTCACTCTCCTTCATATGAAATGGACTAAGTCAAGATACAGATGACTTTTTCCAGAGTGGAAATGTTCTGTATTTGAGACTATATAACTCATTTAAAAATACATAATAATTTTTGATCATTTTCTCAATAACTGCTTTGCTTTTCCTTTGATATATTTACTTTTGTCATGTCTACAATTGCCCACTTGCGATTTTAAATTCATTCTTGTTCTGGCACATTTCTGCTATTATGTACCACAGTTGACTCTAGGACACATTTGATGCTTTGCCAGTTTGAACACTTCTCATAACTAAGACTTTCTTCAGTGGTAATCACTTTAATCCTTAGCATTTTAATCTGATGTTATGCGGTAAATATCACAGTAGTGGTGTCTTTTTATAAATCAATTTTTCTCATGTGTGTTTTTGAACCCTTTGGTTACACAACAAAACCCAGTTGATCACATTGATGTCTGGTCCCCCGTCAAAAATGTGTGTTTTCAAAGCAAATTCCAATGCAATCTTCAGTGTGGAAAAAATTAAGTTCCCCTCTTATTGCCAAACACTTGAGATTGTTTTGGACAAAGTACTGCTCAACCCATTTTTAATGACAAAAATAGAGACTATCAGGAAAAGGTGAATGTTCCTACTGTTAGGGAACTGGAGTAGAAAAAACCATGGATTTCCTTCAAATAAAGGAGCTGTGTCTTAACTGCAAAGTTGTGTTGCTGCTTTACAAAACCTCATGGGATCTGATGAAGTAATTTGTTAATAAAATAAGACCTATAATAAAATGAGACGCTTGGGGACTACGCATATTCATGTTTAGACTGTTGTGGAGTCTCTGTAAAATCTATATGGTAAGAAATTCTTCATGAAAACAGACGGCTTAGGAAAAGAAAAAGAACTCTTCAAGAGGGTGATTTATATGTGACCACCAAAGATCTGTTGGCAACCTTTTGCAAATGCTGTTTTGTCTAGGAAAGTATATGCAGTATTAATCTGTGAATGACTTAAAAGCTTGTGGGAAGAACAAACAGTTGGTGTTTTTCCCAGACTTGCTTATAAAACCCACCTAGAGATTTCTCCTACTGTGAAAATACTCCCGCTTCAGCTTGATTTACTTTGAGTAAATTGGGCCATTTGAAAGATTTTATATATTGTGCTTTGTAGTTTGAGATGAACGAGAGCAACCCTGAGGAGTCCACCCTGGGGGGCTGAGGAAAATGATACAGAATTTGGGAAAGTCTATGCAACTTGGGGCAAATTCATAGCTTTTAGGTAACATCTAGGGAGCTCCCGCCTGGGATCTCTGGCACATCTTGTGCTCCGAGGAGTCCAGCAAAGCAGTTTCTGGAATTCTGCAAAGCCTGGAAGAATTCATCCCCGTACGTAGCAGAACTATACAATTGTGCTTGTTACAAAGATGTTACATCCTTAAGGAGGTCATGCCATGAGCAGCACATAGTAAATTAAGTGGAAGGTTTCCCAGATTTTCAAGAAGTCACTTTGTAGTGCTCTGAAATATTTAAAGGCATGTCTGTTTGCTTGCCAGCTCATAAACGCTTGTCATTCATGTCCTTAACAAGGCCAGCAGGTCAGAACTGCCTGGATTGTGTTTTTAAGATGGTTAGACAGGCATGCTGAGATTTGTCCATTTGATGTAATTTATATCAAGCTGACGCTTGTTTCCAGCATGGACCCCCTGGATGGAGAAGCTTCTTGGAACACGTTCAAAAGACCTCACAGAATATCTCATATCTTCACTATTTATTCAGTGTCAAATCAACTGTCTTTTCCATGCTGATCCCCTCAAGGGGAGAACTTGACACAGTGGAGGAGGTTAGTTTTTATCTCAGTTGCTACATATATCATTTTTCCACCCACCTGTCCCCAACGGCTCTTCAAGAAAATTTTTCACTCTTAACCACTGCAGTGGCATGGAAATGAAGAGCAGAGAGACTAGCTATGCTGTTGTGTAGTGGCATGCACTCAGATGGCTGTGACAGCATCCGCGGATCTGTTACTCTATTACCAAACTAGTCATTTAAAACAGAAATTCTGTTTCAGTTCATGCCAGTGTCCTTTTCCCACCTAGTGTGGCCAATGAAATCAAGACAGTGCTCCAGTAAAACCGTATTTTCATTGGCAAAGATAACAAATGGATGACCAGATATCCCTGCTCTTTAGAAGGTACCTTCAAACTTCCCAGCACAAAATCATTTGTGGATGATTTGTGCTCATTCACATGAATATTTGTTACAGTCCCCAAATGTTTTAATCAAGTCTTTCCTCAGTAACTAGTTCTAGCAGCTCTAGTAGCCTGCTGCTTTCTCAGAGGACTTCAAACAGGCCTTGCTTATGCTTTTGGTGTTGAGAAGTCTGTCTTTCATCCCTGCTGATGTTAGCACTGTGGCTAGTTTGCTGGCCACAGTTGGAAGCTGATCACAATACTGTGGCCCATTGAATAGTGCCTCTCCTAAGCTATCCCCTTTGTACATTTGAAGTTCTTTGGAACTAACATAGTGATGAGCATATGGGAAATCAAAGGGTAAAGGTCATGTATGTATTTCACATGAGAACATGTGTAAGAACTGTGACTTTGACATGGTATCTACAAACTGTAGTGCAGAAATCTGTTTGTAACAATGGTCTCGTAACTACCGTGATCTAGAAATGCATTTATCACCAACATTTGATTTCCATAATACATCAAGAGATGTGCAGTTCTGTGTTGTAAATCTCAGTGTGTGCTTTTTCAGTATAGATGATGAGCTCTTAAATACAAAATTTTGTGGAGTTTTTAAGCTGTAACATCAATCCTAGCAAAATGCCAGCTAATATTATTCAAAGAATGTTGATTTCCACAAGTGCCATTTTTCATGCACAAGCAGATTCATGCTTTTCAAATTACTCATTTATTTTAAAAGGGGAGTAGGTTACTGGGAGAAAATCTTGCAGGTTATCAGATTTCCTCTGTGTTCATAAAACCAGCTCTTCCTTTTAGGTATGATACCACGATAAAAGTTATCATTTCTAGGCATCGTGTAACAGCAAACAAATACCTGTTGTTTTGCAGTGCTCAGCAGACTGTGGCAGGGGGATTCAGAAGAGAACAGTGACGTGCACAAATTCTCAAGGAAAATGTGATGCAGCCACCAGGCCAAGAGATGAGGAAGAGTGTGAAGATCACACAGGCTGTTACGAATGGAAAACAGGCGATTGGTCTAAGGTAACAGTGACCACAACCTGGTATTTCCTTCTTGAGTGCAAAGGTGTTCAGGGTCATGTGCTTCCATGTGCTCCCATGGTCATTTGCAGTTTAAATATTTGGAAAGTAAGGCTTTAACTGGTTTTGATTGGAAGCTTTGCTGGGATTTAAACTCTCCCTTTCTGCATTTATAACCCAAACACTGCAACACAGGCCCATGGATACAACCCAGCCACTTTGAGAGAAGTGTATGCCAAACAGGATAGAAATGAGTATTAATTCGGTATTAATAATCTAGTCCTAGACTTATTCCAACCACCTGATATGAAAGAAAGCCATGAATTTAAAGGCAAAGCCAAACTCATCAGTCCTTTCCTGGAGGCTGGATTTTACTTTCACTTAGGCCTGCCTGAATTCAGTTTCTCTAGTGACATTAGTAATTCCTGAATGCTGTGGATTAAATCAGAGCAGAGCCTGCTCTGTATGTGCGCCTGATCTTAAAGCAATAGGTAGCTTTGCTTGGGAAGGAGGTCTGGCAGTGTGAGAAACTCAGTCTATGCCAGCATTGTTCTTAAAGCATCCTTTACATTATCATGTCTGCATTAAGAAGTAAGGAATATTCCCAGGAATATTATATTCCAGTTTGGTTTTATCTTATCTTTGGAACTGTACTGTTCTTTAAAACAGAATGTCTACTTTGTATTCCGGAATGTACGGCATGTGCTGAAACCACTGGGATACAGTAGTTGCATTTGGCTTTCTGAAAACCCAAACTCCAGCAAGCAAAGTCCAGTGAAACAGAGGCCAATGATGGGCAAATTGGCTTATCTGTGATTGCTGTATTTTTTTTACACTGTGATTAGGAATTACAAATACTTATACTCTGCCATAGACACATGAATTTCATGGTATCATTGCTGGAGAATGCATTAAGAACCTGCTGCATACAAAAGGTTGATATTTATGCTGAGCCAGGAATTTGTATCACAGACCGTCTAAAGCACTGAACGTTACTCGTAACCTGGCACACAGAGTCCATGCAAAGTGGCCAAAACAAGCAGTTCCCCCCGCCCCCCGTGTGTTAACCCGTGTGTTAACAGGTGAAATAACAATATTTATTTATTTATTTGTGGAATTTGAAGACTTTTGGCATGCAAATTGACCCGGATTCTCTTTATAGGGAGGAATATGAACAAATTATATACTCATTGCTTACAAGGATTGAACATTCAGCATTGTATGAATGGTTCCAATCTGATAAAAATGTTGGCGCACTGATAGAAAGGTTGCAATCATACATTGGTCACAATAAATAGTGTTGTTGACAGATTTAGTGTCAGTATGTGAGCAGGACAGGATCAGTGCTAAATTACTTATTATTTGCAGTTCTTAACACAGGATCAGGATCTTCCCCATACAAAAGGGCAAAAAAAGCTTATGTGCTTATGGCCTCCTTCTGCCTGCAGAGAGCTTGTGCCAGCTCTTTGCTTCCCAGGAATTTCATCCTGTGTGAGTCCAGCAGGATGTTCTTGGACTTAAGATTTGGATTCTAATGAGCAGTTAAAATTCTAGGTGTATTGGTTAATTCTGACTGGACAGCAGGATCACACAATTAGATTCTTATTCTCTGAGTAGAGGGGTAAACAAAAGGCACCACTGGATGGCTAGGAAAGGGTATGGATAAATACAATTCTCTGAAGAAAGTGCACTGTCCCAGAAACACAGGTATGTCCCAGAAACTCAAATGCTTGGTGTAGAATTCAGTTCTTCACAAATCCTGAGAGAAAGATTTTCATCATGAGGATCCAGAAGGTCTAATGCAGGGCTTAGACTTAGGGGAAGAGCCTTTACAACTATCAGCAGCTCCTCTTTGGTGTTGTCCAGCTTAAAACAGTTCCTCCTTTAACAGAAACAGGAAGTGTGGCACTGAGATTATAGTGAACTCTTTAAAATTCATACATCCAGGGCAAAATTCCATTGTAAAACATTTGTTCCCGGTGCTGTAAAAATCACTGTGAGAGAGAGCTTTGTGCTGACTAAGATGGAAACTTTTCCTATTAATACAAATTGATCTCAGAACAAACAACAACTTTTAGCAATTACTGCATTGTGCATTTGTTACTTATTGTTAAGAACCATCAGGGAGGCAAGATTTAACTGACAGTAGTAATTATCACAGATGAAAGTAAGGGGCTTTGATGCTTTATGTGCAAACAGCTTGCATGGTGACTTGGCCTCCAATCCTTAATTTCCCAAACCAAGATCGTTTGAAGATACCAGGAAGTCATGTAACAAAGAGGCAAAACCTCATTTAAAAAGTCAAGTCCAGATACAACTTGTAAATAAAACAGGCTGCTGAGGTAGTAATGACAGGCTATTATTTATATAGTAGAAATAGTAGTATTTATAGAATACACAGACTCTGTACATGAGAAGACAGATCACTTCGCTAAGGAGCTCCCAGCCCTGTGTTAATAACTCATCTCACATCTGACAGCAATGAATATGGTTATCCTATATAAGATCTTGGATCCTGTTGCATTCAGAAGGTACAAGGATAGGCAGCAGTAAAATCTCCAGGTCTACACCAGACAAGTGGGAGATTTATCAGACCCTGGATCCACTACTGTATAGAGGGCTGGAAGCATGGCCATGCTGATCTTTAACCTGCACCTACCAGCCAAATCCTCGTCCGCTGGCTTTCGTAAGGGCTCTGCGCCCATTGCTCATCCACCCTCTGAGAGGGCTTTTATTCCATTTTCTGTCAGGTTGATTTGCAGATGGTCCTTGCAGTGTATTATCACTGTGGTAAGCATTTGGAGCTAACTGAGCAGATTCAGCAAGCAGTCTTGGCTCTGGTATTTGTAAATTCCCACTGTATGTACAGAATATTTCAAGTGTTGCATGAGGAACTGATGTATCGAGTTCACTTTGCAAACATACAGGTCTGTGAAGTTATTTTTTGGTTACCTTTGTCAGTCCAGTGCTTGAGATTAACAGACTGTGTAGATCTAAGGACAGAGTATTGTTCCGTTAACCATGAGTAACCTCCATTACCACTGCTATTAAACTTGCAAGTTCTCTGCACTACTGCAACTTTTCTTTTAAACCCCTTATCTTAAGGGGGTATTATTGGTATTAGCACTTAACACAAACACAGCATTGGTATTATGAGCCTCATAACGAAACTTCCTGGCCCAAGAGTCTTTGTAAAAAGACAGATTACACGGTAAGAGCAACACTGAAGGTGTTAACCTGAAATCACTTCTTTTATTGTTGCCTGGATTCTTCAGAATTGCAATTCATTATATCATCCTTTTTTATATATGATGCAATATACAAGTGGGAAACCAAGCCATCTCCCATTCAATCATTTCTTCCAAAAGGAAATTCCACATCCAGTTTACATTCAGTTAAAGAAACAAACATCTCATACACTCTTTCTACTTTGAAATAGTTCCTTCTTGTTTGAAATCTGAGCTGTTAAATGTTCTAGCAGTGGAAGTATTCATACATTTTTGCTGTAGTTGTGCAAGGCAAAAGAACAAACACGGATTGCTCAGTTTCCCAACACTTGCTCAGACTCCTTGGCTGCTGAAAATACGCCTCTTGATGCTTTAGCAAGACAGTAGTTGATTCTTTCATGGTGAATTGTATTTTGCTGACAAACTTTATGTCAAGGATTACATTCCTGTGAAGAACACAGGCAGCTAGTGAACAAAATGTCTTTATGAATGTGGGAAACTTAGCAGGACACTCAGCCTGAGTCTGGACCATTCTCCTGCTCTAGGCTGTGCTTGGAGGCAGCAGATTTCATGTTGAAGTCCTTCTTGACTCACACAGTTGAAAACATGTCTCAAATGATGGGGGTGCACTGCTGGCCTGCCTTGGGGAGACGCAGGCTTGATGCATTGGCTAGCTATGGGAGTGACAAAAATGAGTTATGCTTGAAGGTGAAGAGCACCAGAGACTGCTGTGTTAGCTACCCAATGCTCTCCCTGTGTTCTCAGCTCTCTCCCTTTCCACTCTAGTAATAATGCAGCAAGGAAAGCAGTTAGGTGCAAACATACAAGCCAAAGCTGTATTTTTTGAGTTCCTTTTCTCCAGTTGGCTTTTTGACATTTCTAGGCTATAACTGAAGAGGCAGGATTATACAGCAGGAGCAATTCTGCACAAGATTTGAATGTATTTTAATTCATTTCCAGTTTTACTTAATCATGTCACTATTTTGTATGCCTTGACATACTCTATTTTGGTCCTGTGACTGAAGTACTGTATTTTGAGCCAATAGCACAGCATGGTTCAGGGTTCCCAGATTCTTTTTTTGTTTTTACTATTCTTCTTTTAACTGGTATTATGTCGAGGAAGGTAGAATTACAAGTGGGATACACTCGCTCCATCGTTAGTGCTGACTTTCACAAGGGTGCATTTTCAGCTTTGTGGGTAGAAGTTTAAACATGCAACTTCTGTCCCTCAGGCAACAATTTAGCTCATTAATCTATTATATTACATAGCCCAATGAAAAGAGTTTTAGAAGAAGAAAGATACATAGGAGCCTTGTAATAGATTGGCTTTGCCATATTTTTTCTTTGCAGTTACAGTAGGTGCTCTGTAAATACTAAGGCCTATATTAATCTTGAATAACCCAATGTAAATCCAGGGTAACTGTCTTTCATTCTTCCCCATAATCCAGTGGCCACAAGCCAAGGATCTCACTCAGCACAGCGTGTTAGATATCAGTCTCTCTTACATTAGTGTAAATCCAGATTAATTCAGCCACTTAAGTTAGTGCAGGCATATGCCAATGCCATGCAGATCAGAATCTGACTGGGCAGGCTGTGCGAGATCTTTGGGTCTTGTGTAGGAAATATCACAGATTCATGCTCTCGGGCGGAAACAGAAATATAGGACATGTCAAGCTGGGCTTCAATGAGGAGAGTAAGTAGAGGAGAAATCTTTCTCCACCACTTTATATCTCCTATAACCACCCGGCACAACATTCACTGTATTCAGAAAGATTGTATGCTTCAAAAACTGGAAAGCACTAGTAAGGGTCAGCTTGGCAAAGTGTTATGCTGGACAGTGTTCATGTTGCAAACAGTGTCAGTAGTGATAAAGCACATCTGAAAAATTACCTATAGCCACCTGCCCTCCCTGGACATCAATACTTGCCAATTTCTTTACAGTATTTTGCTCAGCTTGTGAAATGCTGGCTGTGGGTCCTCATCCCAGGAGAATATTAACAATAGGCAGGAAAAAAAAGATCTGATTTCCTATATGAAAAATGCTGGGTTTGTGCCAGACATTGAGGTGTTTCATACTGAAGATCAGCAGTCATTCATCACAGTGGGTGGTAACAAGGATTTTGTAATTGCAAATTAATTGTTTTGGCAGTATTGCAGTAGATTGTATTCTCTAAGAGATAAAACCCCTGGCCTTGCAGTACACCAACAAACATGTTGGGGTTGGGTTTTGGTTTGGGGCTTTTGGTTTTGCTTCTTTTTGTCTCAAAATTTACAATCTTCCAGGGCGAGGAAGCATGTTTTCCAAGTTCCAAATGTTTGGGAACATCAGCAAAATCCTCTGTACACCTCACTTTTAATGATTAATTCACATTACATGATAAGAAAACTAAATCAAGGACAGCTGTGGTTTGAGAGGGATATTCAAAGCTGTTATAAATATAGAAGCAAACTGTCCTTTGTTCTAACACTCATTACAAACTCATGGCTTGACCCACCATCTGTTTATGATAAACTATTGGACAACTTGTTAATTCTTCCTAAAGGTCATAACTAAGTTCATCTTCTCCTACCTTGGAGAAAATCACTTTTCTTGTTGAACTGAGACAAAGGTCTGCAGGAAGGATGGTCACTGAACGCTACAGTCACACATCACGGCTGACAGACCCTTTCCTGCTGCTTACTCACCTTGGCTCAGCAAACAGCTTCCTGATTTATGGCTCCCCATGTGCATTCAGCACCACAGCTAGAAACTGGCACTGGAAAATTATCTACAGGCCTCACTGATGCAGATCAGTTGTTCTCCAGAAGATGATAGAGCTGGATGTGACAGTAATGGACACAACAAGCTTTAGTATTCAAACCCTCTGCTACTCTGGTTTTGGGCATGACCAAGAGCCAGAGCATCAGAGTGTCCTAAACCTAACTGCTGCTCTCAGTTGTATTGCTAGTTGTGGTTCCCCATGGTTTGTTCCTCTGGACATGGTCACTGAAGTGCAAACCACAGCTGTTTGTGCCAACAGCTAATCTCAAAACGCCCCTTGAATCCCACCTCTTTAATTCTTTCATTCTCTGTCTCCACATTGTGAAATGTCTTTAGCTATGGTCAGAGGTGTAAATATCATAATGGCATTAAGACAAGGTTGAGCCTCTACCTAGACTTGGGCTAGCTGCCAGCCCAGCTGATGCAGCTGTAGTTGGAAAGCTAGGCATGGAAAGTGAAGAGACACCAAGTACAGTGCTGGCTGGCCATGTCACTGCCCTGTGGACTGTAAGCTACAGAAACCAAGTCCTGCTCATGCCTTTGAGGCGATGACTGCTGCTTGTTTGCACAACAATTTGCACGGCTCATCTCTGCTGGAGTTTCTGAGAACATCCATAGGACAAATTATTTTGATGGTTCCATAGTAAAGGAGTATTTGCTACAAAAAGACCATATTAATCAGTGTTTTGTTTGAAGTGGAACACGTTCTGTCACACTGTAATTGTCTCATATTCCAGTACAGCCTCCAGTGATCCTGTTAATTGGAAGAATAACTTTTCCTTTTTGATATTTTTTTATTTAAAAGCCTCATCCATTAAGTGCATTTATTTATTTTATTTTATTGATGGAGAATTAAAGCCTCCCACCAAGATCACCGGATTGGAAATGGAATTCCATCCTTACTGTTCCCCTCTCTTTTTTTAACATGAAAAAGAAGAAAGCATGAAAGACAAGTCTGTTCAAATATTGGCACTCAGTTTCTCTGAGTTCCTCTGAGATGTTTCAGTGGCTAGGATCATGTTTGTAAAAACATGACAAGCAGGTAATTCACCATTTAAAGTTTGTACTACTCATCTAAAGAGCTTTTTACCCCTTGAATCCTTACAGCACACAACGTTATTACTAGCAGGAACTGCTGTAATTTTGCAGTCTTTCCAATAGCCTTTTGAGATTTATAATGACTACTGGGACATTAAGGTGACGATCTTCCAGAACATCTTTGAAGAACAATTAGTATCAGCCTGCTGGTGATCGCTGTTTGACTGTGCAAGAAGGTGAAATGCAGAGTTAGTTAAGCTTCACACATTTCAAGGCTGAGTAGCTCTAGAGAATGCTCAGGCAGGACAGAGATGACGGAGATGAGCGGCCTCTTGCCAGGAGTTAAGTAATCCTAATGGAGTCCTTTTACTTGCATTTAGGTTGCATTGATCATTAACTGGTGAATAACTAAAATATGTGTTCAGGGGAGCTTCAGTTCTCAAGATACTCTTTCAGGCTAACATCTGTGACAGGAGCCAGTGTGGGACTCTAGCTCATGTAGCCCATATAAACATTACTCAGCATAAGCAGCACACACTGCAGCAGAAGCAGTGTTGATTCTCAAGCAGTCAGCCTGAGTTATGTGATCCCATGGTTACACAATTGTCCATTACTGTCTAGTTTACATAAAATTAGCTTGATTATGCGTTTTACATAGTGCTTTTTGGCATTGTTTCTGTGCAGTTTTTCAGGTGGAACAAGCTGTGGAGTATTTCCACTTTGTACCTGCCACAAATCGAATCATTGCACACACACCAGAGGTGGCATGCTATAGGCAATACCGTATCATTTAACATCTCTGCTGGATCCTGTTCTTGAAATCCAGTTTGAAAGCTTGTGAGGAGTAAATTCTGCCTGATTAGTATAATGAATTAAATGACATTTCCTCATTAGCATCCACCTGGGCTGCATTGCATAAGCACTTAGGGGCATTGTCACTACTCAGAATATTCATGCATTCAGCTCTTAATCTCTGAACTCTGTACACAATGGAACTTTTCAGAATAGCAAAGTTAAGCTTAATTATGCAGTGAGACATGCTGGAGGTACTGGTCAGGTCTTGTTCCTTAGGGTCATGCAGTTTGGAAGCACAGCTGTAGGCAGTTTGTGAAGATAGCTTCTCTCTTTTCCTTCTAAGATACTGTCACATCAGCCATGAGTGTTTTCTGCTATAATTTATTGTTTCTTCCCATACTGAGTCAGAAGAGTATGCATTTTTTTCTTGGCTAAATTAAACAAATCAGTCACTTCACAAAACTTTCCAAATGAAAGATTGTCCTAAGCAAGACCAGATACGTTCTCTCTATAGGTCTGGGGTTCAAAAACAAGAAAGGGAAGAAAGAAAAGAACAAGGAAGCTTGAAAAACAGCTTACACTTTGCTTTGGGCTAATGAGATCTTATCAGTGAGAAGACAGAAATTTCTTTCTTTAGCATGATGCCATGGTGAAAGTCGACCTGGTGTTTATGAAAGCACATTGCATGCTGCTTTTCAGCTAGAAATGGAGAGTTTAAATGAGTGATACTCATAAAAAGCCTGACATGAAGGTGTGGGGAGCACACACACATGATTACTATTAAGGTCTCAGGAACGGTGCAATTATAGGACCTTTGTCATTCATCTCGGATGCTGTGTTAGAATGTTATTAATCGGAACTTGCTTGCTTGCTTTCTGACTTTCATAGAGGTGAGAAATAAGACCCCTGAGGGGAAAAACACTCTACCCTATCCTAACGCCTTGAAACACTTGAACTCTGAAGTCAGTAAAGCGTGACTCTATCTCTGCGTATAGGAGCTTTAGCCATAGCGTTATCCTTGGCTTCAGCAACTTTCAGCAAACTGGGGACAAACCAGTATCTTTAAACATCAGATGACTGCTGACTGATGAGTACAGAAAAAAACCATCTTGCCTTCAGCTTAGTTACAACGGTCATCTTGAACTCCATCTCCCTCCAACACATCAGCTCTCTAAATATTGGAGTACATTCAGGGTTAGCTGAAGGGATGCCATGACCTTCTGCTGGAAAAAGCGAGTCTCATGCAAAAGACTAACATCGATCTCTTAGAGGTTAGAAAAGTGACAATTTTAAAGGCGATATGTGGTCTGAATGTACCCTGCCTAGCCAGCAGCCCTCAGCTACGGCATAAGCTATGCTTCATTAACTCATTCAGTCCAGAACAGATCACAGCCTGTCTTCTGTCCCCACTAAGCTTCATCACAGGGATTCTTTGGACTGCCTACCTTACATGTTCCTCCGTCAGCCCAACAGCAGCCTCTGCCCTGGCTTCATTCATTCCTATTCCTCTCTTTCTCTGGCTATCTTTTGTAGATCAGGAGTTGATGAAGCCCCTGACAGACGTCAGCACTTACTGTAAATTCATTCTATTTTAATACCTAATATTCTCCTGAGGCATTTGCTTTCAAAGCAATTAGACATCTGTCAGCACCTTTGGTAGATTTCAAGCTTTCATTTCAGTATCCTAAGGTGGAAATAGCATTCCAGTTGAAAAATCATAGCTTGGTCTTAAGGTGGAGTGAGTAAATCTTTAAGCTGATGAATGCAGCTGCTGCCTTGACAATTTGTGAGTTTATTTCCTTCTGAATATCCCCACTGGCTTGCATGTTACTGCCAAAGAATGTGAATGGAGGCATTTTTGTATTTTGCCTTCTCAAGCAGTATTTGAACTGGGAGTTACAAGGGCTCTCATTAGGTTCACTTTTTGTAAGTGTTCATTAACCCCCTCTGTTTTACAGTGCTGAGCAATCCTTTGATCCTTGCATGTGGGTGGATTTCCAATTCACAATGGCTACGTTGTCAGCCTAGTGCATTGTGGTTAAACTCCATGAATTCTGCATATGCATTTTTCTGATAGTGATATCACTGGGAATGCCTGGTGGAAGGGAAAAAAATGCTTCATTGTTTGACACAGGCATCTCTATTCCACCACTTGTCCAAGCCGTACTTCCCAGAGTAGGCAAGCTCATGTGAGTTTTCTCTCAGTACTTGTGTAGCAGCTCAGGTAGCAGGCAGAGATCCACACAGCTCCAAACCAGCTTCCAGAACCAGTCCTCCACATTCACAGATCACTGTACTCCTTCATGGCATCAAAACACGTGCGTTTCTTGAGGGCCACACCAATGCTTGAAAAGGCTTTTCCAGTTTTCAAAGTCCGGTTATTAACAGCTGTATAAGAACTCAGTGTGTGACCCACTTTAACTACAGTCAGCATGGTTGCACTGTGCAGCACTGAAACCTCCTTGTGTCCTGCACACTTGAACTGTACCAGCTCTACAGAAGCTGGACCAGGTACTTTTGCCCCTGCAGCACAGGCCTCACGCTGTCATGAGCAATGCTCACTCTTTAGCAGCTTTGGTTGCCTGGAAGTTCCTCTCTTTGCAAGAAGGACACGGCACCTTTCCGTACTCATAACTTGTGTCCATGTCTGAGGGTCCTGCATCAGAGGGCACAGAGTACATCTAGCCCAGAAAATTGTCCTGTGGATTTTGCTTACTTGCTCCATAAATATTTGGGAACAGAGCGACTGTAGCACTGCATTTAGCTGTCCAGAGTAGGAGAGAAGGTATTTACGGGAATTTGCTGTTCAGTTGGAGTTTGATTTTTATGCCTCTTTTAATGATGTCCTCCTTTCAGAGTGCAGCATGTGTAACAATTCCCCCTTTGTATGTATTTTGTGTCTATTCCTATTTCCTATTGAAATTCCTAGGAAAGAGACTATCCAAGTACAGAGTTGAAAATTTCGTCTTAAAATAAGCCAGATGTCCAACCTTCCTTTAGCTGCCAAGCCCAAAAGAGTTCAAGAAAAATGTTAAAATCTGTCTTCCTGGCTGTGAAAAACTAATTGCATAGCATAGGTGATGATCCCAGTCTCCCAGGAGAAGGAATAAAACTGCTTCGGGCAAAAACTCTGCTGTTATTTGTCTAACGATTGGATTTGGCAGTGTCTGTGGAAAAAGTTTCATTGCTTGCCCTCCTTGCTGGTTAACAAATGCAGAGACAGGAGCACAGACAAAGGTAGGTGAGTGTTTGTATGTTGGTATCTGCAAACCTTATTCACCTTATGAGAAAAATGCATTTTTCTTTCTTTCCTTCTTTCTTTCCACTCCCCAGCTTTGTTAAGAGCATTCATAAGCACAGGGAGTACCTAAAAGCCAGAGACAGAGATTTCAGACTCACTATATTACAGTCATGTGAAGAAACCCTACGGCCTGGATGGATTATTTTATGCCGGTGTGGTAACAGCTCTTCTGTTTATAAAATGGATGTACAGTTTACTCCCCTTGCAAAGAGTTTTGTGAGAATTAAGATTAGTAAAGCACCCTGAAGACTAAAGTGCCATTAAAATCCTGAGGATTAGAGGCTGCATATGACTAGAGAAGTGGAAAGGCCTGAACAGTTGCATTATTAGGATAAAAGTTGTTAACTTTAAATCCAAATGTAATGCCTATGCCTGACTGGCTTCAGACTGACAGAAGTCAGAGGGCACACAGTGCTGGGGAAGAGCAGAGGGACACCCAGGATTAGTGAAATGTGTAGATCTTACTGCAGGAGCTATGAAGGGTGATTCAATAAGGAACTTCAACAATTGCTTTTTGGAATAGCTCGCTTTAGGGCATACAACGTTCAGCATTGTGCTAAATAACATAGCCCTTGTTGAGGGTGTAGAGAGTGATCAAATTTTGATGTAAATTCAATAGCTCAAAATCTAAGTACAAAAAAAATCCTGGTGTAAACTAAAGAGTGAGCCCTAAATTGAAATAACAAGAAGGGTGTAAAGGAAAAAAAAAATTATTTGTTAAAAAAAAAAAAAGACGTTGCAAAATACATGTAGAATTTTAATATAGCACAACTGCTGCCTCCAGAATACAATAGTCAGGTCCTGGAGGGGGCTGCATGGCTGGAAACACAGAGGTAGGCTGCACACCAGGATAGCTTAATGCCGAAGTCCAAAAGGGATCTGAGCCAGAGATTGTTCTGAATGGAGAAAATCAGACAGTCCTAGAGAAAGGCACTGTGAGAAAGAACAGGAATAAAGAGCAGGTGGAATATAGGGGAAAAAATAAGAGGAAAGCAAATATGAATTTGGTGAGTACACCAAAAACAAGAAACCCATTTAAAAAGCAGCCATTAACTTCTATGACTAAAGAGGCAGATTCGGGTAAAAAGTCTAGGTTTTTTCCAACAACACTGATCCTACAACTCCTCCTACCTAAATACAAGTTGTTCACATTGTGTAAATGTATTTCTGCACTGGGTTGTCTGAAGCAGGACTCCATCAGCTCTGCTTTACGTGGTCCTTTCATCTGAGGCCATTTTTTCTCAGGCCTTTCACTGATGCACACAGAAAGTAAAAGCTCCCTGTGCCTCACTCAGAACAAAGCTACATTTCTTGTATCAGATGGTCTTTGGGAAGCAGCAGGGTCTTCTTGGAATACTTCTGGAACAAAATGACCAGAGCTTTCCTGTACTCTCGCCCTTACATGGGAGAGATGGAAGCCTACATGCATCCACGTGTTCTTTTGCCCCTGGCTCCTAGTCTTACAAGCATTTCACACTGTATATATGTCCTTCATTCTTGGATTTCAGTCCAACCTCAGTGGTGCTCATCTTTTGAGCCTCTTCAATGTTTGGCATGATGTTTTTAGGAATTAGAGCTCTGAGGTGATGCTGTTTTTCAGGGAGAGAGCTCCAATGCCCTGACTTTGTTCAGAAACAGCAGAGGACAGAAAACATGATTGTTTTTACATCATCCTAATTATATCTCCTGAGTTTTCCCTCACCACCTCCTCTCCCCCATCATTTGCTTGTGTGTGGCTTTAGCAGAAATAGGAATCTTACCAAAGTCCTGCAACCCATTGTTTCTTTATTTTAAATACAAGATTCTTTTATTAACTCCAGCTGGTGCACCTCACTGTGCTCACTGTGTTTGCTTTATTAAAATTGAACCGTGTGCAAGTAGGACATTGTAAATCACAAGTGACTGGGCCAGAGGAAGAGGGAGGGAGAGAGGTAGGGACTCCAATTGTATGACAACAAAGAGAGCATATAAACAGGCTGGGCCTCCTGGCTAAGGGAAGCCAGAACTTGTGGAGTACAATTTGCAATTGCTCCCAGGAGGACAGACAAGTGCCAGACAGTTAGCAGGGATAGGTGAGAGCGAATACTTGAATACCTGATGTGTTCTCTCGTTTACTGGAACTGAGATCTGGGCATGCAGTAGTACTGCCTGCCTCTGCTGTAATCCTCGGGTTTATCTTCTATTAGTGCCTGGCACTGGTCATCTTGTTCGTGGAGGAAGCCTTGTTAGACCATCCAAGTCTTGGAGAGGGCTTTTAAACCAAGTGCTATTGGGTCCTTTATGGAGAGGGAGGTGGAAGCTGCTTGTCCGTAATTAAGCAGTAAACGTTTTCCAGCTTTGCCTCTTTGTGGCTGGTGGAGGGAATTACATCTCTGCCTGCTTGAACCTCGTGGGCATCCGCAGGGACAGTCAATGTAGACAGACACAGAGCAAGTCCAGACAGAAAGACAACAGATACCTTCCTGTTCCAGGACAGTTCCCCTCCTCACAGCACTCCCTGAAGCTGCAAAATCGTCATCAACATGAAGGGTTGACAGAATGACTGACCCTGTTGTTGAGTCCTCAGCACCACAGTGGGGGCTGCCAGCCTGCTGCACAGTTCAGCTCTGGCAGTGATTTTTCTGGGGTATGTGTGCATGTGATTTGGAAGTTACTCTGCATGGACCATGTCTCAGTGCCTTCTCTCCTCCAGTGCTCCTCAACCTGTGGGAAAGGCCTCCAGTCACGCGTGGTCCAGTGTATGCACAAAGTCACCGGGCGCCATGGCAGTGAGTGCCCTGTCCTGTCCAAGCCAGCAGCCTACAGGCAGTGTCACCAAGAGGTCTGCAATGAGAAGATAAATGTCAACACAATTACCTCGCCCAGACTTGGTGAGTGAGGGGATGCTGGGGGAAAGACACCACCTGCAAAGGACCAGACAAAGCCCAGGGTCCCAGTGTGCTAAATGTGATAAAAGTGAGGCTTGAGAGGATGGTCCAGGGTCAGAAATTAGGATAGAACCCACAGTCAGACTCTAGACTAAAGGTCTAATGTGGATAGGTCCTCTCTTATACATCGATCCCTGCCTCAGGCTTTGCCCAAGCTGGAGCACACAGCAGTGGACCTGAGAGACGGACAGGAGCCCACAAATGGTGGGTGACTGATTGATCACAGAGGTGGGGGAGCTGGCAGGCATATCCTTCTCCATCACAAACACCTTCATGCCCTGCTTTTGCCCCTGTAAGTGTAAGGTATGATGATTTATTCATCCATGCCCCAAGTACATGACTTTGACAAGTAAAGCATTGTTGGCTTTTTATTTCCTTTTCATTTGCACCACAAGAATGTGGTTTGATGAATTAATTTGCCCAGGGATGCAAGAAACCAGCCAGCCTCTTTCTGTGAACCCTTTGATTTTCTGTCACTGTCCTTTTCCTCACCCTGCCTGCTTCCCTGGTGTACCTGGCTGAGATGAAAGTATGATGATAAACCATCTGTTTCCCAAAACACCTTGACACTGTATTTAAGAAATGTCTCTAGTTAAGAATGCTTCTGCTAATGCAGAATTGTGGGAATCCGTGATTTTCCACATCATATTTGCTCAAATTATAAGGGGATAAAAATATATTTTTCCAAATACACACAGCCCTGTGTGTTCAGCCACAGCTCCAAGGACCAAGCTGGTTTCTTTACATTTCACACATCATCACCAGCAAGATGAAGCTAAACTAAGCCATCAGCTGCACTGACACAGCCTTGTTGGTGCCTCCCATTACTTTTGAGTACAAGAGGCTGGGTTGTAAACAGTGCTGCTAAGAGCTGACCAGAAAGAACAGCCTCCACCCTCTCAGCAGAGCTCGTCTGTAGGCTAAGACACCTCTAATAAACATGAAAAAGCAGAGCTGCTAAGAAATAGAGAACCATTTTCTAATAGCCCTGTCCTGTATTAAATAATGCTTAAACTAGGACTGGACTGGAAGCTTCTGAGCTGAAATCTGGTTCCCAAAAGTTTAATAGATGTTTAAAGGAATATGGGAGTTTTATTCATGCAAATACAGTCGTACTGAGGAGCTTCTAAACTTTTTTGTTCAAGAACATAGAAAAGTACTTCCCAGAGATTTTAACACTAAAAGCATAGTGAAAGGAAAACATTTCATTTTAGAAGTAAGCCCTTAATACATCATGAGACAAGAAATCCATCCTAATTCATATTTTAGGACAAAGCAATAAAAGCTCACATATTTAGAAGACTGAGGAGGCTGAAGTCCCTGCTGAAAGTAATCTGCAAGTAATTTGGGATGCTTTTATTTCTAAACCAGGCTTGGAATCACCAGAACCAAACCCAAGGATATTTGGCTTTAGCAGAAAGATATGTCATTGAATGTTTTGCTCGTCTTGCTTATAAACAACTCTCATTGGGTTATCTTTAAACAAAATTATCTGTTTGCTGCAATGCAAACCCCCCCAAAAAACATGGTACTGAAAAAAATTTCAGTAGTCCACAAACCCCATGCTGCCTTGTCCCCACTCCAGAATGTTTTTCATCCCAGGTATAGCATTTTCAATATCTAAGCATGGAGTTCACCTCAACTGACTTTTACAACTGTGTTCAGTGTCCCTCGGTGAAGACACGTTCCCAGGGGGATTATTCTTTCCCTCCTAGCCCATGCTGCTTCCTCAGCATGCTTCCTGTCTTACTTCACAACCTATGAGAGACCTTGGACATCTAAAATATTAGAGTCCTGGCGTTGTTTGTGGCTCAGTGTCTATTATATGAAGTCTCTCAGATTCATAAAGTCTATCTTGGATGTTCTTGCAAGATGTGTAGTTTATTCAGCTACATCACATTTTCTGTGCCTGGTTGGAACCGAAGCTTGAAGGGCATGATGCGGATCTAACCCCCTCAAAAAGCCCCTCTGCTGCTGGCAAACTCACAAATAACCTTCTCCCTGTTTAGGATAGCCACTTCCACTCCAATTTTTTTCTTGCAATAAGGTTTTTTCTACATTGGCTTCATGTTCCTTTTTTCTGGGGCAACTTCAATTCATCACATGTTCTCAAACTTTTGCTTCTTGTCCAGCTGAACAAAGCTTCACTGATAAACATTCCTACCAGTTCTGCTGCCATTGTTTTCTGGTGCTTGGCACGGACACTCACAGCTGAATACAGTATAAGAGCCTTTCCTGGTTTCCTCCAGCAGCTATGAGGAACAGAGGAATCAGGACGCTGCTGGGTCAGCACCTTTTGATGTTCTTTAATTAGATCATTTTTCCCCAACCTCAGAGGCCACAATATTTGGTTAGAAGATTTTCCAGTGATCACAGCATTTATAAGGATGCTACATACCATACTATAAATCACACACTCTAAAAAGCACCCACTTTATGTGTCCATTTTCCTCATGTGTACAGTTTTGCTACCATTGCTTTTTTATAAAAGCACATGTGACTAATGATACTGTCAACAGACTCAGCAACAGTGTCTCTCTGCTGCTTTCCCCTCTGCACAAACCTTTTGTCAGTGTGAGGGAGTTTCTGCTGTCCGTTCCCCCCTCCCAATAGCAATCCTACTGGTTTTACTCCACCAAGAAGTATCATTTTTACTTCTTATTAATTTATCTTTACATCCACCAAATTTGCTTTGATTTTGCCTCCGCAAAAATGTTTCCCATCAAGAGGATGATGGCCACTTCTGAAAGAGTGCCTTATCACAGTACTCTCCCTGGGACCACACAGCTTCCCATTGGCTGTGCTGTCTTTGCATGCTTAAATCTAGGCCAGTGCTTTAGAGGTTTTGTTCCTCTAGGCCTATTTGTCACTGAGGCAAAATGTGAGGGGGCTTGTGCTCCCCAGTCATGTCCTGCTACACCCCTGCAGGAAACACTTCCAAGAGCCTGATGCTTCAGTACAAAGAACATCATCTGATCTCCAGTGCTGACAGCAAGATTGGCCCTTTCTTCCCTCACATGCAGTGATTTTGATCACACCTGCAGTGTGTTCTCTGGCTAATCTGCAAGTTTCTCCTTTCTTTTCTTGTCCAAAGCTGCTCTCACGTACAAGTGCACAGGCGACCAGTGGACAGTGTACTGCAGGGTGATCCGGGAGAAGAACCTGTGCCAGGACATGCGGTGGTATCAGCGCTGTTGCCAGACTTGCAGAGACTTTTATGCAAACAAGATGCAGCAGAAGAGTTAATGAACCTGTGCTACTTCTTAGAGCATTACAGCTATTTGTATGTAAATCAAGGACTAGTAGGTCTGAGTACTGGAACTTCATGAGTTGCTACAATGTGGTGGATTCCAAAGCATACCTAGTAAGACTTGAAACTAATTCTACAGACTGGATACCAAAGTAATCCACTCATCCACCTTAAAACAAACAGAAAGAGTCATCTCAAGGAGCCAATCCTTTTATGGTATTTTGACATCCTTACATTTTTCATTAATGCTTCTTACTTTAATATATTAAATCACCAGCCACTGGATGGCTTGCTACCATTAAAGAAAAGGACAAGAGTTGCAAAGTGATTACATTGACTAAGGTTATGGGTATGCCCATGGAGGAAGGCCTCTGGCAAAATAATTCAGCAAAGGTAGAGACATTACTTAATCGTTTAATCTCGGCTTTCATCTGATGCTTTCAGTTCCCAACAGTTACCCCACTGTGGAGTGGGCTTGGAGGGACACATGTAAATGAGAGGCTTAATTTAAAGAGAGGATTTGCTGTAAAAGCTTGTGAAAACTGATAGCAGAGGATGAACATCTCTGAAATTCCTGCAGAAAACTCAGTACGATTACATCCAACATTCCAAGTCATGTATTTTAGAGAAGCTAATCAGGACTGCTCTTCTTTCTCATTTTGAAAAACAATCCTCTCTCTCTTTTCCCCATAATATTACAGTTTCTTTTATGAAACCTATTTGTTCTCTGAGCTTTATGAAATGGAAGCTTATTAACAGCCACAGATAGTTATTTTTAAACAGGAACTATTTACGTGAGATGAGAGAAGTAAGAAATCATTTCCTCAGGTAGAGCTCACTGAGGATTTTCTTGGTCTAATCTCTCTCTAGTTTTTAGAAGTCAGTCAGATAATGAGGCTGAATGCCGTTTTTTAAGAGGACCATGAAACTGGATAGGGTTGGTACAAAAACAGGATTTGGAGCAAACTTTTGTGTGAAGAAACACAAACAGCAGAAAAAGTGTTTCCTATCTCTTGGCTCTTGTATACATCTGAAGCTGTGTAGCCTTTTGAGTTAAAAGGAGTCAGGGACACAAGACATTCAAAGTGTAATCTTAAGCTTGTTGAAGCCATAAGGCCAAGACTTCCGTTGCCTTCTGTAAGGGTTAGAAGGTTAGGATTGTACTCACTGTATTTTAATGCTTCCTGTCATCCGTGGTGCTATCAGGTTTGGTGCTATCAGATTGGTGCTATCAGAGCACTTAGCAAGTGCTGCATATACAACGCTCTCTTCCATGTCTCTGCACTTTAAATCAAACTCCTCTCTGAGATGTGAGACTTGAAACAGGAGCTCTACCCAGGGCACAGTTTGTCCCCTCCATTAGTCATACAGACCAATGTCTCCCTATCATACCTTGCTCCAATACGTATCATTTCACTTGCCAGGGTCCAAGGCCAGTTGTGCAATGGTGGTTAAGTTACAGCCCACTCTTCAGGATACAAACAGCAGTTTGGATGAATTGCAGCTTTGTACTCGCTCTAGAACTGCCTGTTACTGTTTTTTCTTTGGAGATGAGTGAAGAACTAAGCCCAGCCACTACCCGCAGCCCTGGGCCAGTCTGGATTGCAGCTCTCACTTATCCTCAAGTTGTCTTTGTTGCTGTTGTCTCTTTTTCTCAATGCAAGAAGGGATAAAGACCTTCAGTACCTAACATATCTTTAAAGCAACTTTTTCTTCCTTATTACAGTCCTTTCAATATCCAGGACCTCACTGGCTTAACTGCTTAGCATTTCATTAAAGGCTAAGTTTTTCAAGCACAGGAAGCTAATATTCATTAACAGACTAATACTTTGTGGGCTTCACATTAGCATCTGTGCTTACTCTAGTGCAAATAATCGTGTGTGCACACCAGGGTTGGCCTGTATGCACAAAAGCACATTTGCACACAGTTTTTTCTCAAGTGCCTGTCTCAAACAGATCTGCTTTCCAATGCCCCAGATGATTTTCTCTATCAGGGAAATGATTCAAACTTGGTTTTTTGTTATACTGAATGTTCTTTTGGCATCTTATAATCAGGATCAGACCTCCTCCTTCTGTTAATTCCACCCTTTAGCCCAAGTGCAGAGATTGTGTAACTACTTAGCAAGTAATCAATAGAAGATGTTACTAGCAGGGGTGACCTGAAAGATTTAGGCAATACCACAGCAATTTTCATTTAGGCAAATTAATAGGTAGATGAACTGCTAATGAAGAAGTTCCAAGAGACCAGACAGAGCCCAGAGGACCTGATTTATACTGGTAATTCACAGTGGTAGTTTTCCCCCTTGCGGGCTGTCATACCTGCAGTGACACTGTCCCTAATGCCTCCCCACCACCACAGCCACCTCACAGCAGTCTGGCTGAGATGGGTCTCCCTGACATCCTTCATTTGGAGTTTGCTGCTTTTCTTTTAATGGGCAACATTTGCCATGAAGTGGCCCAGCCCAATGAAACGCCACCCCCTTGCTGATCATTGTGGCATCACTAAGACTCAAGTTGGGCTGTTGAAGGATTTGGCATCAGGCTTCTCTGTTAGCTTGGAAGAAAAGCATGTGCGTTTATTACTAATGGGAATCAAAGGCCTTTAAATAGCAGGGGTAATTTTTCCTTCTGGTGCTAATCTGTCACCCTCTCTAGGCCATAGGAGGGCTCCTAGAAAGGTGCACAGGAGAAAGAAGACTTTAACTATTATGTTTTTCACTAACTGTTCACTCCTTGCCACTGTCCAGAAGAGGATACTGGCTAACTAGACATGTGGCCTGTCCCAGTATGCTGAGTTCCTGGACTTTAAAGGACATTTGGGTCTAAGTTCTTGGTCTTACTTAAGGAAACATGAATCTACAAGGAATTCTTTCAAATGTCTGAGCACTGAAAAAAAACCACCTCACATGCTCTCACAGCCCATAGATTAGTGTGCATTGACCTTTAGGGTTTTTATTATCAGAAACCAACTTTAATTAAACACTGATGGCACAACACAGCTCCATGTTATTGCGTTCATATGGTGACCATCTTCCCACTTTATAATAGCCAGAAAAATAATAATAAGAAAAAAATTCAGTTCTGTTCAATACTCCTGCACTTCTGTTTTGCATCATTTTATAAGAGGTTTAATATGAATTTACAGCTATGCTCTGCCCTCAGTTACTACATACTGGTGAAAAGAAAGCTGTTTGTTTCAGTGTATCTATGACAATACTTCTTTTAGTTCGTAAGAGATTGATGCTCTTTTGATTACAGTGGTGGTATTTCCATATTGTAAACAATACTCTGTACTGTTACTAAAGTACTGTACATTTCTAGTTGCACAATTGTGTTATTGAGTGTAGATTCTCACTAGCTCATGTATGGTGCTATTTTTTGTTGGTGGAAAAGAATCTTAGCAGTTGGTTATTGCTTGATATTTTATTATAATACAGGGATATATTCTCCATGGCAATAATATCATTTAAGTTTTTCATTACAGAGTGAAATGTATATATTTTTCCATTAGCTAATTTGCATATGTACTGTATCCATGGTAATTTTCTTTTTGGTGCTGGTTATAAATAGAAAAGATAAAAACAGTCCAACTGAATGGAACCAGTTGTAAATGAAAACCAAGGGGAAAAAAAAGAAAGAAAAGAGGCTCATTCCATTTTGGAAAAAAAAAATTGAGTATGTTGAATAATAAATTTATTTTTTCCATAACAACTCTAATAAGGTTTCTGAACTTGAAAAAAATATGAAGCAAACCAAACAGCTAGCATGAAAATTCAGAGAAAGGAGTGATGCTGTAAGTAGTACATTATGCATCCATCTAATGCTGGACTGAGACTGGGATTTGGTTAAGTCCAACTGTTTGATAGCTGTGGTAGGTGTAAAAGGTCATTTGTCAGTTGAGTTCTGGCATCTCGGAGTTCTCAGTGCACTAACAAATCAAGAAATGATGGGTCTTGTTCCGGTTGGGTTGCAAAGTAAAGCACAGGGAATGTTAATACCTGATGACTGCCTTGTGAGGTCTGTGGTCAGTGAGGCAGCAGCAGAAACTCCCTGTCTGGAAATAGTGAGCCAGGCTCCATTTGGGGCATCGCTATGAGTATAGCGATGATTCCCTGAGCAGGCTGTGGGGAAGCTAAAGCTTATGCATGAGGGGAGGGATATTTTGTGAGTGCTTTACGGGAAGGTTGCTTTCAATGTATGCTGGAGCTGAGGTGAAGTGGCAGCTTGCTCTGTGTTTAATGGTAGTGGGTCCACGGGCGCAACCTGATAACAAAGACTGCTGAGTATGTGGAAATTTATATTGGAGCAAAACTATTCCATCCATTGGAAAGGTATCTACATAACCTAGCTGCACACTTCCCTGGTGTGAAATAAACGGAATTACTTCAGTGCCACGTGTTTTGGATGTCTTTGTTGTAGGCACTAGCCAGAGTCTTTGTACTGTTCAACTCCCCCCTCAGCATGGTGAAGATGTGCTTTTGCAGACAGCTGCACACAGATATGCCTGTAGGATCCTCTCCCGTCCTGTCTTCCATGATGCCATCATCCGTATCCCATTCCAGTGCAACTCTTGTTAAAAGGACACTTCTTGGAGATGGGAGCAGCCTTAAAAACAAACAGAAGTATGGTGGATGTGAGAGTTCTCCTCCCAGAGTCATTTCCAGAAATGGAGTTTATACTGGTATTAAAAATAGAGCTCATTTACTGATCTCACGCTGACTTCTTGGTAATGGCACAACACTGGTAGGCTTCCTAGTTTTCAGAGGTAGCTTTAGCAGATACTGGCCATCATACATATGACTGTTAACAGCAGCAAAAATGTAGAAACTCCATCCAAGTGTTGCTGTATATTAGCACATCATCGTGTTTGTGTGTTGCCTGGAGTCAACATATGATTGCAATTGCTGACCTGTTTAAACAATAAAACATAGCTATAAGCCTTTGGAAGCCAAAAGGCTTTACGTTAAGCTGGGATATGGCAGTGGGTGGGAGGGGTGTAAGGAATGCTGTCATACATTTGGCTTGAAATTTTCCTGGTATGTGCCAATATCTGTTCTATAAATCCAGAAGGCTTATATACTTAGTTTGCCTATTTGCATGTAGCAGTTTGCTGGTTTTCTCAGCCATGATGATTTGAAGCCATTGTCCTACCCTATGATCTCTGTTGACTTTATATTTAAGACATCTTAGCCAAGATCATTAAATGCAGGTAACGTCAGATGGCTCTGGTGCTCTGGCATAAGAATACCAGGAAGAAAGTATAATCTCTTCCCAGCTGCTCGGAGCTCAGTTCTGCCTCCACCAGTTCCACCTGCTTCCTTCACTCTCTTGCAAGCCCTGGCATACATAGTAGCCTTGGCTGTCTCTTGGTCCCTTGCAGCAAGCTGGCAGGACCCTGCTTCCTCTGGAAGGAAATTGCTCTCCAAAAAGCACAATATGGATCACCTCACCCTGCCATCAGCCCCATGCATCACCGGGAGTACTACTGTTGGAGGACCTTGCTCTGTTGGTACAGTGAAACCCACATGTTCCTTCATGCTTTCCCCAACACCACATGGTCCATTGGGAAAGGTATGTTTTCTTCTAATTGAAGGGTGTTGGCACAAGTACCAATATGCCACGAAGTTCCCAGCCGAGAACTGTGCTGGATGCACTCAGTGTTCAATGCACTCACACTTCAGATAGTTTAAGAAAAGAAACCCTGGTAACCTGCTTGCTGGCAAGTTAGTTGCCTCACTTGTCCTGCTGCTATATGAATATAGTGCTCCCAGAAACAGGCAGGTTGTGGGAATGGCTCCTGAACAGCGTTTCTTCTTTGAGTACTTGGACCTGTGCTGCACACATTTGATAATACTTCTCCATACCACTCACTCTTCAGCATCCTTCTGTTTATCTTGATTTGGAGGCAGGTCAGTAGGAAGATACGAGTTCCTCAAGTTCTGCTGTTGCACAAAGACCAGGTATTTTTTCTGTGTGTATTGTTTCTGTCTTTATATCGTGTCTCTGGCTTCTCTTCACGCTCTTTAGAAATGGACTGGTCTGCCTGGAGAGAGACTTTCCAACAGCAGAACTGGCTTGGACAAGCAGGACTGAAGCTTTGGATGGGAAGAATTCTGTTTATAAAAGGAGAGTTTAAACAGGAGAGTATATAAGCGGAGAGGGACCACGAACTTCCCTTAGCAGTAACTACTCAGAATGTAATCAGAGAGTCTCCAAAGCTGACCTCCATGTGTCTTGCATCGCCTCGTCTCCTTTCATGCCACTTTCATGTGACAGACCCCATGAAGAATGCCTGGAGGCTGCACTGTACCACATTTATTATTTTGTCAGAGCTGCTGTGTCTGCCAAATGGTGGCCAGACACCCAGACAGACTTTCCCAATTAGCAGAGTCCTGCAGCTGATGTCTGGGGCTTGCATATGTGCTCCCTCTGAGTTACCACAGCCGAGATGCTGGCCGGGTCTGTGTGGCCTGGGGTAGGTATTGCCTTGACCGCTGGGCTTGCAGAGAAGCAGCTGAGTTTGCTTGAAAGTTGTGGTTTCCTTCGGCTCCTCTTGTTTGGCTGTGAAAGGCTCTTGTTTGGGTGTTTGATCCTTTCATCCTTCTGTGGCCTGGGTGGAGCTGGAGCCTCCAGTGTGACTTGTCTGGGTCATGTCACAGGCCTTGGCATCCTCCTCGACCTCAGGAGAGAGCAACTCTGCATGCTCGCCATGGCAGAGCCCACAGGACATCAGCGTGTGGGGCCAGCTCCTGGCACAGCTCATTCTCCAGGTGAGCCCTTGCATCCTCGGCATCTCCAGCCTCTCCTGAGCCTCAGGGGCTTGCAGCAACTCCGGAGATGCTTGCCTTGTCCTTCCTCCTCTACTTCCCTGCATGCTCAGTCCTTTTCCTCTCTTGCTGTGCTTGTAGCTGCTTTGTCCACCACAAACTTGCTTTTCACCCACTAGAAACTTTGCCACCTCTGCAGTCTATACAAAATACTTCCCCCTGATTGAGTGCATTTAATCTCAGCCCTTTGGGAAACTATTTTTCTAATGGTACTCCTGTAGTAGCCTTCTGACTGTTTTCACTGTTACTTTCTGGAGGATTATCATTCTGAGGTCTTTTATAATGATTCAGTTTTCTTTGTGCACTTAGAATCTACACCCAGATGTGTGGATGCTGGTCCTTCTCTCAAGAGCTCGCAGACTGCAGGTGGTCCTGGTAAAAAGGCAGATTCCCAAAGCAACTAGCTGGGGTTATTGGCAGCAGCAACCTGAAAAGGCATGGAGATGAGCATAGATTGCTTCTGAATCAAGTAAGTGAGCCTGTACTGTGATTACTGCACTGGCAAGGGAGGGAAAGGGATATTCCCCACTGGTTTCATATCCTCAGACACATTTTTTGTTATGGGAAGTAGTAAAGGGTAAAATTCACATCACTTCAGAGGTGCCCCTTACAGAAACTGGGCTGCAAGATCCAACCCCAAGCCTAGATACTGCTCAAAATGTGGGCTGGCAGAGGGGGAAATGCTCATTTATTCAGCAGGAGGAGAGCACTGGTAGCACGCCAGTCTGTGCTCCACTACCTGCAAAAAGCATCAGCTGTTGAAAGATCATTGACAGGTTTCTGTAAGGTCGCTGCATACTACATCATTGCACAGCCATCCTGCAGACAGGCACTGAAACTATTCAGACTGCTGACGAATCGCTGAAAAGGGGGTGTCCTCTAACACGATCTTTAGGTTGCAGAGAGATCAGTGCAACCACAGCCTGGCCAGCAAAGAGAGACAAGCCATTCTTGGAGGTTTTTTTCATTTTCTTGGAAAAAACATTATTTGAACATTTTGCAGCTTCCATTTATTTCCCTAGCCCTGTATTTTTTCCCCTTGATTTTGCCTCTAATGGCAAAAAGACCCAACCAGACTGCAGCTTTGTTTGGCACCAAACTTTCCTCCTGAGATGATCGCACAAGAAGTCTTTTATCACTTGGGCGGCTCAGAGCCAGAGCTGCTTGTGGTGGAAGTCGCCGGGACTGTAACCCCGGGGCTGTCCTGGGATGAGAGTCGAGCTCGGGCTGTCAGCAAGGCAAGTTGCAGCAGTCGGAGCCCCTGCCAGGGCACGTCAGTACTTCTGAGCCTGCTTCCCCCAGTGCGGCTCTCATTAACGAAAAGGCAAAAAATCCACATCTAGATTGAATTAGGCCTTTAAAAAAAAATTAAGTGTTGTTTAAAATATAAATCCTGTCCAGAATTATGGTCTAGTTCCTGAGGAAATCACTATAAATTGAACCTCCCCTGCTCCCTACTGCCTAATAACAACATGTCACATCTTGGTTTTCTCACAGACCTTCTGTGCCACTTCTGCTCTGTTAGTTTCAGCACTGTCACCTCTGCTTTATGCCCAGGTTCATGTCAAGGAAGAAATGCCCTACTGAACTGCAGGACTGATGCTCTCTTCAGGCCCCCAGAGATGCCGGCTGCTGCCACTCATGGCTTCTTCCCCTCATCGTTTCACAACACTGGGCAACAGTACCTTGAGGAGGGGACTGCGACGCTGAGCCCAAGAAATGCTGTCAGTCACATTTCCCAGAGGGTAAGGAAGATTCCAGCCGTTTTCTTTTATTCTCAACCATGTTTTGCTGAAGAAACAATTTTAAAGATGGAAAGGAAAAACCACAGTATTGTGTAAGCAAGATGGAAAACAGCTTTCTGCGGGTTCCCAGGTATTTATGTGCCATTCTCCCTATAATGTTATTAGAAACTACATTGCCTGTGGCTGGCTGACTATTAAGTATGGATGGTTTTGCAACAGCTGTGTGCACAGTACCTTCCTTTGCCAGCAATGCCTTTTCCCTGGCTGTCCCCATGGCTCAGTTTATTTGTATGCAAGGCAACTGCAAGGTTATCAAGGCTTTCCATCAGCTGTACAAACTCACAGCAGAATCAGCTGCGTGTGTGTGTGTTTCTGAGAAATAGAGGGTTTGGGTAGCCTCTGTGAGAGATCTGGTCTTTCTTATGTATCTCTCTAGAGGACTTACTGCCTATGCTTATACTACAAGCTATGGAGCATCTACAGCCATATGTATAAGAAAGAAAAAGCGTATTTTCCTGTTTGTTTTTGAGCCTCCCTGTAGAAGGGTTCTAAAGCAGAAGTATCTTTCACTATGGGAAAAAAATGACAAAAACATCCTCATATTTGTCAAAATTCTCTTAGATGTTTTTCAGGGTATCACTGAGATTTGGCAGGCACCTCCCCCTTCTTCCCCTGCCTGCCCCACATACTTCCATTTTTGGCTAAAATATCTCAAAGTTTGGGCTTTTTTTGACCGACAATGTCAGCCAAAACCCGGGCTCTTTTCTCTAATTTTTCCACACAATTTTTAAACTATCTTCTGGCAAAACAGAAATATTGTTTTGATGGAAAATTTTCAACCAGCTCTGCTCATTGGATTCTGCCAACAATCAGACAGGCAAAACAGTGCATCTTCCAAGAGAGAAGACTGTCCGAAGGGCCGAACCCGAGGCAGGGATGACTAACGCTTCCCTCCCCAGCTCTGTGCCCCAGCCAGCACTGTGCTCTTTTGCTGGCCTCAGCCCCTAATGAGAGCCATCTTTCTAGGGAGGTTTCCAGCCTAAATCTCTCTTGGCAAGTCAACTCAGTAATTGACGTACTTTGCCAGGTCAAAGGTAGATGTGGATGGCATCTTCTGACCAGAGGAGCCATGTTGTGCATCCCTGATCTGTGCTGACTAGTATCTGGACCTCTCGAGGCAAGTACTAGTTGGCAGGGAAGGGTGGGGAAATGGTGTTAGTCCAGCTGTCTTGCAAAGCAAACTTCAGTGTGCTGTTGTTTAACAGATATGTTTAGATACGCCAGCAACTGAGCCATGCACAGCCATCAGCAATCTCTAACCCTAGGGGTTGGAACTAGATGATCTTAAGGTCGTTTCCAACCCTAACTATTCTGTGATTCTGTGATAACCCTGAGGATCTCCAGGGACAAGATCCTAAAGTTGCTGATGGGCTGAAATGACCCCAGGCACGTCACAGCCATGTGTCTATTATCCATGTCCATGAGGAAGCGTTTTTCACACTGAGTCTGGAGTCTGCATTCAAGGGGAACCAAGCTCCTCTTGTTTCGTGTGTTCCTGTGATGGACTGAGAGACAAAAAGGGAAGATGTTCTTGCAGAGCAGGGCAGAAGCCAAATTTCAGCCTTTGGCTTCTACAGCCAAAGCAGTATCTGCCCATTGGCTACATGGGCAGCCTCCTCAGGTGACAGCCATCCCTCAGCAGTCCCTAATACTTGCAAAGTGCTCTGAGATCTTTCAGTGAAAGGCCTTTAGGATGTGCACAAGTTTGCAGCCCTTCTCTGCCCATTGCTGGTTTTAGAGGGTTAAGTTAGGAACAGGAAATACAGTGACTGAAGAAAAGCCATTAATATTAAATTCTGCCCTTTGCCAGATAGCCCTGTGTTATCTTTGCTCTTTCATGAAACATTTTCCAGTTTTCCTTGCAGGGCATTCTTTACAGGGGTAGCAACTGAGGAGCTGTAACTTGGCACATCTCCACCTGCTTTTCTGTAGCAGTGCACATTTGTGCTCTGGGATTTGAAGAATTTCCTTTGCCTCTAGAATTGATATGCAAACAGTCAGCTGTACAGGCATCAATCTGTCCAGTAGACATGCTGTGTGACCTAAGAAATAATACAGGTGGTCAGCACCATGCTGGTGACTCCTGAATTTCTGGAGCAAGCAGACTCATTTTACTATGTCTAGAAGACGGGAGGTCCTGTATACACCCTCCAGGAATGTAATCTGCTGTGCTTGACTGATCACAAAACACCCACCAAGATTTCACTAACAAAATTCTTGACTTTTGCCAAGGAAAGCAAAGATTTGCAGGAAATTAGAGCCATGACCTTGCCACCTCACAAATAGCTTGGAGATCTCAAGATGCTCATCTCAGCAGAGAGATGCTTGTGCCAGAGCAAACTTAGAGCCCTGTGTGGTCAGCTCGCAGCTCTTCCAGCATCCTTTTCTTCACCTCCTCCAACAGACATCAACTCTGTTGTGACAAAAGCAGAAATGAGCCAACTTAGTCTTCTCCTGCCTGTTTGCTGTAAGTCACACCTACGTATAGGTTCTGACATGTCAGCAGATACGGAATGAGGGATGTTAAGACTGGGAGAGATGAGCGTTGTAAGCCAACTCATACCACTTCTCTCACTGGTGATTTCATCACAGCCAAAAGCTATGTGCTTGAGCTGCTGTGCGCCCTCTGGGCAGTTAAAGCCTAAGGGAGAAATTTGAGAGAGAAGGAAATGGGGCTCCAGAGAGCCACATAACTCTTAAGCAAGTGGTTCTCTAGGGCAGTCACCATTTCTGTTAAAAAGAAAGCTTTCATTTCCCATTGATACTTCTCAGGTTGCAAGGAGAACAGTTCTGCTCCTGAAGGTCCTAGCTGCAGAAACAGCCTTGGAAGGGAAGTTGCTCTCATGGCTACGGCAAAGGAATGGGAAGCACGAGATCTGGCATGAAGTCCTGCTCCCATTGAAGCCAGTGGGATGTTTGCCATTGGCTTCAGGAGAAGCCAAGATTTCAGTCTGCAGCCAGATTTGCTGGTGTGTTGAGCTATGCTGAGAGCAGGACCAGAAAGCGTTCTTGGTTTTCTGATAAAGCTGTTACTGCCTCAGCTCCTCTGATGCAGATAGCTGGTTTCTCACCTCACATTGCCCCCTGCTTCCTTTAATGTTTTCAGATCTTATTCTTAGGCCAGAAACTCCTTGAGGAAGAGACTGACTGCATGGTTTATGCCTGTATTGCCCCATGACTGGAGCTCCTGGATATATCTCCACCAGCAAAGTCATCCCCTCCATCGTGCATTGACAGTGCAAGAGAATGGCATAAAACAATTGCCCAGGTTTGTGATAAATGGCTAAAATACAGTAAAACACATGGGATTTGCTCCAGGTAAATAACTGCCTTTTCCTTCAGGCAGCACCTTGAATCCGCACTAGAATTAACTCTGAGTGGGTCAAGAGAACCTGAATTGAAGAGATCGTAAAGGTGGTCCAGGGATGGGCTTCCCTGCTTCACACCTTCACACCAACATGAACTTGGTAATCTCGATATTATAAGCACCCCTTTTTCTCTTGTCTCTTCGCTTTCAATTTAGGTGGAAGCCAAATTTGTGTTAGTGATGATTTGTGATCTCGATACTCATGAGCCCGACAGAAAACCTCTCCCAAATTATTATTGTTCCCCTGCTAACAAGCCAACGCAAAGGCTGCCATGCTGCTATAGTGCCGTAAGTGTAAAGTACTGCATTATCTAATGCTCCATGATGATTGCACACCCTTGTGCCAGCTCTTGCAACCCACAGAACATTCACACTTGGGCAGGATTAATGTCCTCCTCTGAAAAGCAGGTGAAGGAAGCAATATCAAAGTGGATTGAGGTTATTGTGCCCTACCAAGCAGCCCCATTTCCCCCTATACCAGTACCGTTGTTTTTATTTGACTGGACACATGGTGGAGCTTCTGTATGCCAAGGAAAAGAAACATTGCAAGTAATTCTCTCTCTTTATATTTCTCCCTGGTCAGGATGTCTTTCTATTTCTTGTATGTGTTTGGTCTCTACTGCCCCTTTCTGGGAACATCTGTAAACGCACCGCATCTATTAAGCAAGACATGAAGGTTTATCTCCTGGACTAAGAAGCTGTCCTGGCTTTCCTCACCTCTGAAGGTGCCATATGTTTGACAGCATCTTCTCCTGGCTAGCCATGACTTGTGTCCTGCAGCCATCTGGGACTTGATCTCATTTCCACAACAAGCAGCTGGTGGGAGCAGCTTTCTGGTAAGTTGAAACCACTGTGCTATATATTTTTCCCACAAACAAGGAGCTTGTAAGTGTAGATGCTTAAAGTCAAGGTAATGTTCATCATATAGAGAGCCATAGCTAACAGTTTTACTAAGTTTTTCTCCAGCAAGTTGAAGCAAAGCTACCAAGAAGTTCAGCACTGGTGCAGGAGCGCACCCCAGTGTTACCTCTTCAGGCACTAAGATTTTTACAGCAAAAATACTCTTTCTTCTAGTAATAAGTGGGGAAGAATGGGGAAAAAAAGCATCAGAAGAAACCAAACCATGCAATATTCTGTCCTGATTGCTTATCTTAGCTCTGCAGCACCATTTCCCATCTATCTTTCACACCATTCAGAGATTGTTCCCCGAAAGTATCTTATCAATACTCCTTTTCAACTTAGTGACTGCCGCTGAGCAAACTCGGGTTTTCTGGTTCAGTGACTGGCACAGTGCTTGCCTGAACACTAAACTATCAACTTGTTGCTCTTCTACTTTTTTGCTAATATGATCCCAACAACATCCTGATTTCCTACAGGAAACACAATCAAACAAAATGAATCAGAATAAACAGATTTAGTGCTCATTCTTCTTTGACAACATGCTTGTATCTTTTTTCTCTCCATTAGGAAATTCAATCCATCTACTTTTGCTCATGTTAATTCACTCTAGCTGCTATCCACACGCTCTGGGCTGCACATAACCATGAGATGAGGGGACAGTGCTTTGCTTTAGCAGGACCTTGCATTTGTGTGGTTTGAATTTTAAGGAATGGGGTTGGGGGGTTACCTGATCCACAGCTGCCTGGTTCTTTGTGGTATTCATTCTGTTGCTGGTCAAGTCCCACCTGGGAGCACTTTGTACCTTTCATCTGCTCATTTGTCACTTTAACTCTTCTAATCATTCCCTTTCCCCCTTTCTTTTTTCTGTTATACTTGCTGTGATTTTAGCACTCCAAGAGGCAGCACAGGGCTCTGGCACAGCATCCCTGGAGTCCTGGCAGATTTAAAGGCAAAAACCCACAAACCACATTAAGAGTCTTCTCATGAGCATGACCCCAGAGCCAACTTCTCATGGAGGAGACCATGGTGAAACTCACTTCTTGCATTGAGGCCTCGGACCTACAAAGTCTTCCCCATAAGGTTCGTATCTACATGGTGAGTCTGGATTGTGGATCCATGAGCCTGTCCCCCACCTCCACAGCTCCCTGGCTGCCAGCCCACCACCTCTGTGGGCATGCAAAGTTTGAGGGCTTTCACAGCCTGGAGGGTCAGCTCTGTCCTCAAGCCCTTAAATTTTGTCCAATCTGTTGGATACTTAGGGAGACAGCTGGGAATATTGTAAAACAGCTTCTGGCAGCAAAGAGTCCCAGCAAAGGATTGCATAGACTCCTGGTAATTATTCTCAGCCTGTCCATCTAAGGCCTGCCTGTGCAGGGAGCTGCAGCATTAACCAGCAGGGACACAGCCCACATAGTAAAAGCCATTGTTCTGCTCTTTCTTTTCCTGACAAGAAGCTGATTTGGCCAGTTGTGTGTTGTTTGGTACCTGGTGATCATGCTGCCAGTGTTTGTGTCCCTTTGCTACTGTTCACAGTTTGCAGTTGCAGCTTTTCTAAGTCTTTATTAACAGCCAGACACATCTTTCATTGCTTAATGCACGTTCACCCCAGTTTCCCAGAAGCTGGGATCTGGGCTGTGCTGGCACACTGTGCAACCTTGGGTGAATCAGTTCACTTGCCTGTAACCCTCTGTGATAGCCGAGGTATCACTGTAGCATCGTTTGGCTGTGGCTTTATAAAGCACTTTCTGTTCCTTGTAAGAAAGAGGTAAGTGCAAACCTGTCTTGTTCTGTAGTTAAAAGTTGTCTGAGATTGTGGTTTGAAATGAGTAGAAAAGAACAGCCAACAGAGCAGCTCCTATGTCCTTAGCAATGGTCAGTTATTGGTTCCAGGCATTTTCAGGGACTGCTTCACAGTCCAGTTACTGAAATGGCAGAGCCAGCTTGGGGCTGGGACCCTTCTTTTGGGCTGTGCACAGGACACAGGAGTTCTGTCATGGCCATGCTTAGCCTTAGTTTTTGCTGTAACAATTAAAAGTGATAAAATGTCAGTCTTCCCAGTTTTCCTCTGCACAAGTTGGTTTAAAGGGAATGAATGCAGATCCTGCTATAGCTCAGTATATTACTAGCCAACCCAAATGACTCCCCACTGTCTTTTCATCTACATGAGACTCTTAATGCCCTAAGTCTTTGCATGTGCTGGCACACAGCCCAATTGAAGCATGAGCTCCAACAGACGTTTTACATTTAAACTGTTCTTTTGGCTTCAGAAATTCGCAGATTGAAGCTGAGAGATGCAGTTTAGCTGTTTACTTGCAGATCCGCAGCAGCCCTGCTGTGCTATTGCACTCGCCTCCGTCAGCACTTGTGTTAACAGCACTTCCCAATTAAAGTAGCAGCCTCAGTTACAGAAAATGCTTTTCTTATCTGGACAGATATCTGATTTTTATTTTACCTACTCATGGAGCATGAGGCTGTTTTGTTTCCCTTCTCTTCTTATAATTAATCCACCATCATCTCCGGTGACTGGGCTGACTTTTGCTGGATTTTTTGCATTTCTTGCCACTTCCAGCATCGACTGGGGCTGATACCACTCAGCTGCCACATTACTCACATGATAGGGAGCACTGATGTGAGCAGTCAGGCAAATATCTGGTGTACAAGCAACTCCTGAAGTTCTGCTCACCCAGAGCAGGACAGAAGACATCCAGTTCCAGAAATAGCTCTGCCAGAAAATTCCAGAGCCTTGCTATTGAAATTACAGCCATTTCCCTGACTAAAATGTTCTGAAAACTTGGCTTTTAAGACCTTCACAACCAAGATCAAGGCTTTTTCCTATTACCTGAACATTCAGAGTCTCCAAGAGAATAACTGGTATCAGATAAACCCCACATCTTTCTTCATGGTCCAGTCAGAGAAGAGCATCTATTTTATTCATTTCACCTCTCTGAAAGGGACATGCTGGGCTCCATCCTGCCTATAGTGCAACAAGCTCAGCAAGGCTTGTCCAGTGGGATGCAGTGGGATCTGAACTGAGCCTGGGATTTTCACCCCAGCCATATTTGCCATTGCAAACAGTGCTGTAACTGTCTGCTGGTTGAATGTGCGTTGTAACATGAGCACAGTACTGCTTGGGCTTGGGGCTGCAGGAACTGGAGAAGGACCAGATGCAACACAAAAGCACAGGTTTCAGCGCTGACATCCTGTCCCATGAGGCCACAAAGCCCCTCTGTCCTACGAAATGCTTTTCTCATGGTTTGATCAGCTGTAGCTGTCACTCTGGGCTTTTGCCCAGCACAGTGACCCTCAAATCTTAGAGGACCTCCACTCTGCAAGACTCTTCCAAGGATGCTACAAGCAGACTCCCAGAATGAGAAGAAACCAAAGCCTGCTGCTGCCCCCATGTGTTACTTACTCATCATTGTTGCCATGCACGAGTAAAGACTTGGGAACCCTATTGGCAAGCATGAAGGAGAGCCAGGCTAAGCACGGAGCAGCCTCTCAACTACTGAGGTCATAGATCTTGCTTTGAAAGACTCTTCTGTTCCTTCTATGCGCTCCAGGCTTTTGCTGGGGCATTTTATATTCAGAAAGTTGCAAAGTCAGACTGGGCATGTTTGGAAGTGAGAAGAGCTGGAGACAGCAAGGAGCACAGCACAGAGGTGTCATCGTCCTGCTCTCAAAGGATGCACGTGCAACACTCAGACACTGCCATGCAGTGCTGAACAATATTAGCTATCAGCACAGCATGTCCAGGCTTATTGGCTCAGACCACGGGGAGCACAGAGTGAGAGACAGCTCTTGGCAGACTGAGCTCACATGATAAGGTCATTGGAAAGACAAGTGATGCTTTCATCAACCTGCCTTTCCCCAGTATCAGCACCAGCCTGAGCAAGGACTCACTTTGTGCTCCTGTAATATCCTGTGCTCCACACTGTGCCAAGGAGAAACCTTCCTCACAAATACATTGAAGCTGTGTTTTTCTAACCAGGGTCTCAGCCTCCAGCTTCCATCCTTCTTGGCCCTGTCAGGTTCCAGATTTGAACCATTTAATGACACCTCTTGGAAGATTCCCTCCAGATCAGTGGCACCTCTCAAACAGAGGGGAGAACAAGCTGTAGTTTCTGTCTGTTTATCTGCAGCTTCCCAACAGTTATAATTTACCTTTTGGACATCAGTTAGGGATCTCATGGTTTTGTCCTTTTCTGTTCAGCAGTACTTTGTTGGGGCTGCACATGCTAATTCTGTAGAACATCAGTCCCAGAAGGAGCCTGAAGGTGACAGATTGGTAGCAGGAACCAAATTCTCCATGGCCTAAATGGAGCTAATCTATGGCTTAGGGCAGTTGCACAGACCAATGGTTCTGGCCGCCACTGACACAGTTCCTTGGAAGGGTAGGGCTGGCTGTTTGCCATCCTTTCACTGATAACCTTTTTTGCCCTGTCACCATTAACAGATGGGCTGAGGAGCAATGCCTCGGCTGAACACTGTCCACAGACTGCCCTGGACACTGTCTAGAGCTCTCTGAGAACATCTGAAGGGAACAACATGCGCTGGCAGGGTATATGTGCACTGGCAATTGGGGATTGCAAACACATGCTTCAGCTATGCAAGAAATCTCTGACTTGTTCTGAATGCGATTCTGCCTGAGTTTCTTCCCAGGAACATTCCTGTTCTTCACAGTTTACCAGTTGCAGGAAAGGAGAAAGGGGGAGGAGGGATTTTAAGAGTAAGGGAGAGGAAAGGGAACAAATCTTATAGCGGTTGCCCTAGCCAAATTCCTCCAGAAGGACAGGGTGTGGAGTATAGACTCCAGAATTTGGCATGATCCCAAGAAAATAGGAACTGCAAAATTAAAACCACTTTTAATTAGTCATTTGTTTTTACATAAGGAATAAGTCTCCATTTTTCTGAAGTAATTCATTGTCTGCTATCACATAAACCAGGCAGCCCCTGCCAAGTGGTGCTGTGTGATAGAAGGCAAGCACAGAACTAGGTCTCTGAGCACACACGTTATCTCCTCCAGGAGACAGCAGTGCTGTTCAGATCCGCATTCTGGTTCCTGAGATAAAAGTCTCATTCCTAAGAGTGAGAAAGTTGCAGACGCAGTCCTCATAGGTGGGAGTAATTTGATGTCTGAGCTGGAGATGAATGATGAAGCTGGGTGTCTATTATATGAATACACACTGTGGCCATTTGGAGGGGTGGTCTGGGTGTCACATTGCTGCTGGGTGTACCCTTGAACAGGAGGCATAGGCTATATCCAGGTTGGGTCTCTCCTGAGCCAGGGATGCCCCTGCAGCTGAGGTGTGAAGCTGGCTGTCAGCAGCACACACACAGGGTTTGCGTTCTTTCCAGTTGCGACCACCTAAACTGTCAGCTTGTTCTGAGAGTGTTAAGTGTCAGCCCAAGACCCTTCCAGAGCACTCAACAACCAGAGCAGTGCTCCTATGCAGAGTTGCCCAGGGCTAAATTTGGAACCTGCTGAGGTAGACAACTGCTTCCAACAGGAGAAACCAGTAAAAGAGGAAAGGTGTAACCCAATGATATCTGCAGACATGCACTCAGAGTAACCTCCACAGCTCAATTAACTATATTAAGTACATACCTGTAATTAATTTAATTTAACTGAGGTTTTCTTCCCTGCATTGTGTGCCTACTGTACAACCTCTTAAGCTTCTTGCTGTGTATATAATTCAACCAAATGTACATACAGTACCCATGTAGCTTAGTCACTCCAGACACCAGGGAGAGTATTATTTTGTTGTATTTGGCTCATACTTCTGCCTTTACACAGGGGGTAACTTCACTGGAATCGGTCACGCTCCATTAGTCCAAACCCAGAGCAAAGCCCGGCAGTTATAAATCACTTGCAATAGAGGCATCATAATTTCTATAATGCTGTGTCCTGCTGAACATGGATGTGGTTTCCCAGTCTCCCACTAGGAAACAGCGAATTAAAGGTAGAAAGGAAACTCTTCTTTCTTTTTTATAATTTAGCAATATCAAAGATACCAGCAGATTATTGTTGCCTCGCAGTGCTGTGCAGAAGCCTTGCCCTGTATATGCTACACTAAACACGAATAATTGGTTGATATTAAGAAGCAGAGGCTAAAGAAGTATTTCTTTAACTTCTGCTGTACATGGTGTCAGGACAGTGGTTCTCTACTTGTGAGGGTCCCCTCCTTCATCTTTTATTGCCTGCACATTCTACATCTTTATTGTTAATAGCCCATGTGGTGAAGGAAATGGGTGAGCAATTTCACTCTGACTGGCTTTTATTAATCCCAAATTATGGATCAAGTCGCAGTTAATGATGGCCCTGGTGATTTATGAATTGTAATTTCTACTCCTGCGAGTCCTGGACAGTTGGAAGCTGTCAGGTGCCAGCCTGAGCAGCTGTTGCCTGAGCATCAGTTAGCACTGAGGAGCAATGTGTGCATGGATGTGTGAAATGGCCCATATCTAGGCAGAGTTAATTGGATACCAGTGCAAGAGAGACTGGAGCTGCTTTCTGCAGGTTGCACACTAAGTTATTAGTTTCCCAAGGGTGGAAAGCAGACTAGCACTGAGTGATTTGAAATGCAAGAGAGAGATTTTATTGCAGAGCTTAGAAGGCTGCTTGAAGAGAAGCAAAGAAACACACAAGGAATGTGCCTGACACATCAACACTTCTGAACTGAGCCTGAAAAAAGAGGGACAAAACCAAAGTGATGAAGTGAACAGCAGCTCTGGAGCTGAGCAAGAGCTTATGGGAATCACAGGGACAAAAGAAGAGAGCCCTGTTCTAGATTACGCTCTCTTTGGAAACCCCCAACCAAGACCTTCACTGAAGTTTTGATTCATTATTACTGAGTGGTTAACTCTGATATTCCCTCGGGAAGGAGCTTGCATGGATGTGAATGCTGGCTGGTGCCCAGCATCATGGCTACTTTGGATTAAGTGAAAATGCACAGACTTTCTCAGTTCTGTTGCCCTCTGCATTGACACAGGTCAGCGAAAGGAGGATTTCTTCCTGAACTTCAGTGGACATATGACCCTTATGTTGGTTGAATGCGTATGATGAGCGAACCATTCAGCTCTCAGACAGACTTCCCTTGTCTGAGGCTTTTCAGCTCTCACAGTCTATCTGTTTACAAAAGTATTCCAATTATTTGGAATGATGACATCATCCTTGCAATTAGCCCAGAGCCAGCACCAGTACACCTACAAAACAGTTATTCCTGCTGGGAGAAAACCACCTTCTCATGAGGATTCTGGAAGGATCTGGAAGGTGAAGCAATTGCCCATCTATATTTCCTGGTGTCTTTCCATGAGATCTAGAGTAATTCTTCCTGGAATTAGAAAAATACTAAGCAGTAAATGACAGTTCAGGCCGAGGAAGCCAAACCAGACTTAGCTCTGTCAGCAAAGGCTGGTTGTTTGCCCCACGTTTCCAGATCTCCTCAGCAGTTGTATTTTCCAGGTTTGAGCAGGTTACCCCGAGTAACCTGTATTTGTTTGAGAAAGCGTGATTATTACTTGTAACTTTTGAACTTCAGGAGTTCCAGAGAGATTACAAGTGGCTTAGGGAAGACATTTTGGCACGTCTCATCTTGTCCTCCACACTTGCAGAGCCCTCTCCAGCACACTAAATCCATTGTCTGTTGGGTCAGAAAAGGACGTAAGCTGGCTGAGCCCCAGGATCATCTACTCTTGAGACATGCTGGCCCAGGGATGAAGGGAAGGAAATCTTAACAATGGCTCTGAGATGGGGCTCTCCCATCTTGCCTTCCCTGCTTCCAGCACCCGCGTTGCAAAAGGCAGAGGGATAGCCAGCAACTCCACTCGGCTTGAATTTAACTCCAAAGTAGGTTTGTCTATCTCCTTTAGGTCAAAGAGCATCCAGCAGCCCCTCACTTCTGTGCGAAGCTCCATGGCTGCCCCTCACAACACATCTTCACGATGGCTCTTTGGGCAAGCGAGGCCTGGGTAACTCCTGCAACTAGCTACCAGGAAATGCTTCTCCTCTCCCCCCCAGCCCAGGGAAGCTTTGTGTGTGGAACTTGTTAGAGATCTGCCCTGGGCTCCTTTCTTAAACATAAGCCACGAGTCAGTTTGGGCCAAGGAAAACAAACCCACGTGGACTGGGCCTCATCAGCCCCAGCGCCCACACTGCAGGCACCAACCACATGCCCACGCTAGGACAGCACGACTGAAGGCAATGGTGTCCACATGCCCTCACCAGCCCTGCTGAGTTCAAGGCCAGGACTGACCAATCTGACATCATGAGGCCACGTTCACTGTAGACAGGCTCCAGGTGCGTGTGATCAATGTATTGATGATGTAATCAGAACGGTCTGGGTTGGAAAGGACCTTAAGATCATCCAGTTCTAACCCCGGCCGTGGGCAGGGACGGATGACTGAAATGCTATAACTGTATGTACAGCCGGGATGATGCCTGTTACCGTGACACCATGCGTTGGGCTATGCAGATGGACACCGCATCCCTGCTGCTCCGCGCGCTTCGTGCGCAGCTCTCGCGCACGCCGAGGAGAGGGTGCGGTCCCTTTAAACGCGGCCCCCCCGCTTCCGCCGACACGTTCCAGCGCTGACCTCTCAACCAACCTCGCTCCACAGCCCTTACCCGACTCCCATTGGCCAGATGGCGCTGAAGGTCCCGCCTTCCGGCACTGCTAGCCAATGGGAGGAGTGCTGGGATAGAGTCTGGGTTAGGTTGGTGCGTGTGGCCGATGGCCGGCGAGTCGCGGGTCAGTGCAGGGGGCTCGGGATGGGGCCCGCTATGGGCGACGGGGCTTGGCCGCTGTGGGGAGCGAGGGGTAAGGGGTAGGGTCCGGGTCCTGGTCCTGGTCCGGGTCTGAGTTCTCCCGCCGAGGAACGGGGGCCGGGTCCTCCGGCGCTGAGGGGATAGGGCCCCCCCTTGAGGCGCTGAGGGGAGCGGGACTCCCCTGAGGCTCTGAGGGGATCAGTGGGACGCCGCAGTGGCGCTGAGGGGATCACCGAGGCCCTCACGCAGGGCTGGGGCGAGCTCCGGGCGGCCGCCGCCTCGCTGTGCCCTGTGGAGGCGCCGGGATCCCGGGGTGAGTTTGGCCCCTCAGGGGGTCAAGGTTGCTGGCCCCTGGTTTGCCACATGTGTCGGTGAGGGGCAGCAGCTGGGCCGGCACCCGGGGGTACGGGGATGGGGTGGCCGGAGCTGGGCTGTTGGCCCTCCCTGGGGAGAAGTGAGAAGTGCGTCGGGAGAGCAGGCTCTGAGGGGGGCGCTCGGCTCACAGCTCCTCAACAGGCAGAGGTCCCGCCGCGGGTCGTTAGCTTACAGCTGTGACCCTGCCTGCAGGCTGCGGGTGCCATGTTCGGTGCTGGGGAAAGGCATAACGTGGTAGTGGTTTCACCATGGGGAATGTCTTATGAGTACAGTGGGAGTATTAAGGTCAGTGGAGTGCTGTGGGAATGTGGGGGTTTGTTCCCTGTATCCGACCCAACAACAGGTTGTGGAGCTGAGGGTTGAAGGGAAAAAAAGCAGGTTCCTTATGAGTCGCTGCTGTAGGCCCAGCGGTAATTAAACACAGTGCTCAGGCAGGTTCTTGTCTTTATGCAGTAAAGCAACCTTGTCATTCAGGTTGAAATTAAGTGTAGCTTGAGCTGTCCTTATGTCAAACCAACCAACCCCACAACAGTGCACTTCCATGACATTAAAATGTGGATTCTTGAAGTATGAGGAACCAGGGATTTCTGGAAAGGCGACATGAAGGATGATTTTGGTCAGTTTTCAGTGTGCATTGGTGGGAGATCTGCTGTGGTTCCATGGATTTTTTTACCATAGTTAAGGACACTTGGCTCAAGTGACTCCTGCTTTTTATTGAAGTTATAGAAAGTAGTATTTAAGACATGGAGCAGCGTAGTGTTACATGGAGGTTTGTCTATGGGTAGGCCAAAAAGGGTTTGAAAATAATATACTTATTATTGAAGAAATATTGCTGTTAGAGTGGCTTCTTTGGATTTTGCCCTGAGAAGACAGGGTAGAAGGGAAAGCTTTGTATGTGTGTGTGCTTTATATCCACTGTCCATGCTAAGAAATAAACACTGGTATCAAGAAAACTCATCATGTGTGATTTCTGTTACAGGTGCTGGTGTAAAAGATGAGGCTGAATGAGAGCCGGACAAGATCCTTCCAGGCTCCTGTCACCATCCATAACTACCCGGGCAGGCAGGTCTATGTGTTTCCCAATGGCCGCTCTGATTCAGAGGAGTCATCAGAGGAGGAACTCAATGTTATGGAATTGCGACCAAGGGGCAAGGAGCAGCAGCGATGCAGCACTTCTCGGGACAGAGTTGGAGATGTGGTACTTCTGGAACGGGAGATTACACAGGGTGATAACCTAAACAAGCTGGCCCTGCAGTATGGCTGTAAAGTAAGAGCTATCTCTGTTTGTTTGGGTTTAATTGCTTTACAGGTATTTTACGTGTAGCTTAGCTTCCAGAATTACAGGAAGGCATGTTGTTGTCTAGTGGTTTTTACACTGCAAAGTGTTTGCCCTGGGTCTTTCATGAATGGTCAATATCTGTGTAAAACTGAGCTTGAGAAAGGCAAAAACCAAAAGAGTTCTTTACCTAACAGCCTAGGAAGATACTGTCAACCTCACACCCTGCGTGACCTGCTTTCTTGTTCAATTTGAGTGACTAAGTGCAGTGTAGCAATCATGGTTTGTACTTTGTTATTTAAGTGAGGGCAAAAAGTAGGAAGCTGAGTACAGAAATAAGGGTCAGAGCCCTGCTCTCAAGAAGCAAACAGTTCTAGAAACCGAGCAGCACAAAGTAACGCCACCCTGATGGCGTCTGGTTTGGGGGTGGTTTTGTTTATTTTTTGAAAGTAATGAGCTTAACATATTGCAGAGGAGGCCTGTGTCTAACAGGGATGGACTTGGCAAAGGAGAGATGCCAAAGTTCAGGTCACAGAGCCTGGGTGCTGTCAGTGCATGTGGGTATTGATTGATTGCTGTTGTACCCAGAAGCGTGTGCGGTGCAGCAGCTGCAGGCAGAGGGGAGCGCTTCTGCACGGGGTTGCAACAAAACTGCAAAACACATTTCTTTGTCCCACAGCAGAGCACTTTATACAAAAACTGTTGAAAAGTTTAATTACCTGATCTGAACATTAAAAGTGCCCTCTTGTTTAGCAGTTAAAGCTGTATTTTTAGAGCCTTCTTTATCTGCAAGCTAGACTGTGATTAAAAAGTTCCATGATGCAAACAATTGGAAAGGGACCTGAATAGGGATAATGATATGGCACTGGCTCAACTGCTGCAATACTACTGCAGACTGTCTTGCTTAACACAACAGCTGTGTGGTGCAGCTGAAGCAAGAGGGCTTACAGGGATTGCGACAATTCCTCCCCTCCCATTCCCTTAGAAACAAACAAAACAGAAAAGAAGCCCTTCTAGGTTCTGCTGACAAGCCTGATATGAGTGGAGAAGCAAAGCTGATAGGACTTGAATAGGCCTTGATTGGCACCAGGAGGGCCTGAGAGCTCAGAGCTGCAGCAGTTGACTTTGTAGTTGTGACTGCTCATTGCTGAGCAGTAGCCATTGTGTTGTTACTGCCGCTGGTGCAGAATCACAGCAGCTCAGTGAACTCAAAGGGGGAAGATTGAGAACAACTCTTGATTTATGGCATAAAAATTTCCCCTGTTTCCTAACTCAGGAGGACTCAGTCCCATCCCTGTCCCTCTACCCCCTTTCTGGCCCGCAGGAGCCTTTCAGCCCTGGCATGCACAGGTGGATCTGCTCTGTCCTGATGAAGGCTGCTGGGCTCATCAGGTGGGGAAGGTGAAGCTAATGGGGAGTGACCAGGTCATCAGTGTTCTGCTGCCATGGGAGAAAAACTGCCCTACTACCTCCTCCCTTCCAGAAAAGGCAGTGGTGACCTGTTCCAGGTAAATTGAAGGGGTACAGAAATCCTTATTATTGGGGATTGGTGTATTTGTCAGCTTACAGCCTGGCACTGATGAGTTTTCATGTTTTACATTAAGCAGCTCCTGAAAGGTTACTTGGTACATCAGTGAGGAAGAGCTATAGCCACTAATACATGTGATTGTGTTTAAAAATCCAGGATGAGCTTCTCCTTGAAATCACTGAGAACTTGTCATTGGTTTCAGAATTGTCAGGGTTCTTGGGGTTGGGGGTATTAAGATGGTGCCACAGATAGCTTTGTGTGTGCTACAAATCACTTGGCAGAGATGCAAAGCACTTCAGAGTTCTCATTTTTACTCTTGACCATTTATAGCCCTGCCTGGCTTTTGGCATTGTTCTGAGCTGGGACAAGAGGAGCTGGATGCAGCCAAAAAACAAGTACAGAAAATAAGCCTAAATGGCGAGTGCTCTTGCATGCCTCCCCTCGGCTTTGTTTGTTGTTTCTGCGTGAGTGCTGCTCCTCTTTCTGTTACCAGAGCCTTAGTACAACATGGCAGTGTTTGATTGCAGACCCTGCAGGAGATATTTACTGTCCCAATAAGGTTTTCATTGGAACTAAACCAACAATTGAAGCACCACCTTAGTTAGGAGGCTTTGGGTGAGACTGTTATTTCATAACTAAATAATGTTACAGGGTTTAAGTCCAGATGTTACGCTGGGGCAAGCTGTGAAGGGTCTGAATAGGCAGCCTCAGGGGCATCAGATTAGGACCTAGATTGAATTTCCCATTTTCAGATTCCTCAAGCTTTGCAGAGTAACTGTGAGACTCGGGCGTTCATCTCATCTCTCCCTTTCAGCAGTCTTGCTTTCTGGCTGTGGCATGGCAGACTCACCACCTTCCAGGGATTGCTGGTGATAACCCATATGAGCTGGAGTTCCATGGGGAGCAGGAGCTCTGCAGGCAGAGGGGCTGCAGCTCCTCTCTCATGTGGTTGGTGCTCAGCCTCCAACCTGTGGGGCCACCCTGCAGGGGAGGCGGGGGAAAGGGGGCTGCCTTCCCCTTGGCACCCCCTGCATCTTTGCCCTCAACTGTGATGATTTTAGTGCTGGTGGCAGTCACACATTTGCTTAGGAAGTAAAGCGCTTTCTTGGTTTTAGTTCCCCAGTTTCACTGGTAGCCTCAGGCTTGTGAGGGTGCAGTTCATACATCGTTTACTACTCTTGTAACAGAACAGATCCAGCTTTCTCCAAAAGTGCAGACTGTGTCTCTTCTGTGGTACATCAGAGGTGGTTCAACCTCTTCGTCACCTTTCTCTTTGCCTTGAGGTCTTGCTCTTTGGTTTGCATCCTCTGTCTCTCCCTCAAGGTTCTTCCATATCTCCATGGCTGCTTTGGAGAGCTCCTTGCACACATTAACACCCCTTTTGTTTTCTTTGACAGAGGATTTAGAGCAGCTGAGAAATTCATGTACTTACCAGGTGGTTGTGAGTGGACACTGTATGAAGCTATTCTCTCTTTATGTAACATTAAACAAAGAAGCAGGGGCTTGTCTTTTCCTTGATACTAGCTGTCCTTGTGCCTTAAGCTGCACTTACAGTTTGGTCTTTCTTGCTTTTATTGCTGTTTGCATCATGAGCTGGGTGGGAATACCAGTCACAGATGGGAACTACACACATGCCAGAGATGATCACGGATACATGGAGATTATTGCTTTACATGTACCTTCAGTGGGAGCTTTTACCAGCAGTGGAGGAATGAGCCATGTGAGCTGCTGATGTGCAGGAAAGGGACAGTGCTTGGGGACATGAGCAGAGGATGCTTGTGTTTGTGGCAGGGGTGCTCGACAGCTCTCTTCCAAGTGGTGATCTCGCATTCAGACCTGTGATCTGAAGACAGGGCTCTGTTCACTCTGAAATCACTTTCTGAGCAGAGGGAGGGGTTTGCCTGCATGTATTGATGTTGTCCTCACCTTAAACAGGCATTAAGGTATGAAAACTGAGGATCTGTTATAAAGACTCTTCTTGCCTTAACCTGGATTAGAAAGCAAGAGAATGGTAAAGAAAGCTGAAGGAAGGAAAACCATTAAGTATTAAGCAACGTACAACCCATGAGAGATACAGAAGCATGACAGGAGGTTAAAGACTGGTTTGATGACATTGGCCAGTCTCTGTCCTGCAGGACCTGGAGCATCCCCGGAGTAGCTGGGATATCTCTGCAGAGCACTAAGCCACTTGCAGCCAAGGCTTGCTTTTATTTCTGACAGCTGCTTGCACACTTCCTGCTTCAGTCTGGGATGTCCTACACTAACATCCGTGTCCTTTTTGGGTTCTGTAGGTTGCAGACATCAAACGTGTCAACAACTTCATCCGGGAGCAGGACTTGTATGCTCTGAAGTCCATCAAGATCCCTGTGAAGAGCCATGGGCTGCTAACGGAGAGCGGTGGAGACCTGAGGCCAGTCCCGAGCATGCCCGCACAGCCCGGCCTGATACTTGTGGACTTAGGGGAGCCTGATGAGAGTGTGAGCAGCAGTGCTGAGAGCAGACACCTCAGCGACTACTTCAAGGGGATTGACAAGAGCATTCAGGATGCAGTGCAGGCCGAGGTCCAGCTGAACACCGAGTACTGCCCAGAGGCACTGGAGCGGCCGCTGCCTGAAGCAGGGAAGCAGGAGACCAGCAATGGAGCGGACTGTGGGATCCAGTGGTGGAATGCAGTTTTTATTATGCTCCTGATAGGAATTGTCCTGCCCGTATTTTATATCATCTATTTTAAAACACAAGGCGTGGTGACCCATACCTCCAACACAACACTAACCTCAAACGTTTCAGCAGATGGGTTGGAAGGGAATTTACCACAGAGCTCAGTTGTAGATAAAAAATCCTAAAGGGGAGAGGCAGCCGCCTGCAGCCTCTCGCCCAGCACTGCAGCACGAGTGCAGGGAGAGACTCGAGCACAGTCAGGGGTAACAACACAGATGATTTCTATTTTTGTTAAATAGCTGGTGTTGTGATCCTGAACATGACTGAAGTGCAGCAGTGTGCTGCTTATGGAACAATCAGGATGCTTTGTTGCTTGTAAGGATCATCAGGCAGCTGGCTTAGCATCCATGAGCTCTGTCAAGGGAAAGTAAAGCATTTTGTAGCAATCTACTCGTAGTGGTTGCTTCAGGTATTTCCTAATGCCTTGTCCAAGCAGCAAACCCTTTGCTGCTGGATAAAGAGTTCAGTATTAATGCTATTGGAATGGTGGGGGTTGTTTGCATTTTATGAAAACCCTTTTTGCTTCGAGTATTAGTGGGGATTCAAATCTTTCTCTGAACCGTCAGTTTTAGCTCTTGCAGTCCATGGTAGCTTTGGTGTACTTGACTCTAAACCAATGTCCTCCAGTGCATTACTCAAGGTGCGCAATGGCACAAGGCTGCCACCAGCACCTCACCTTTCCATGCCTTTGAGGCCACCTCTGTCCATCGGTAACTCCTTCAGGGGCATCTCTTGCAGTCCAGTGACTCACCCAGAGCCAACACATCTGCACGACTGCAGCTAGCCAAAGAGTAGAAGAGGAAGCAAAGCAGCGTTAGGCCTGGGGTACGTATGTAGTACAAACTTCTCAAAGGCTCGTTGTTTCGGGGGGGATTGGGGGGGCTGTGTTTAGCCAGTATTATATTTTTAATAATACTAATCTATAATGGTGCATCTCTAACAAGCAAACACCCGGTGTCAGTGCTGGGTTTGAGTTTCCTTGGTTGTGTTAGGGAGTGTTGCGTTTGATTTGCAAGGTCTGCAGCCCTGCATTACCTTCGTGGCAGGAAGAAGTGCAAATCCTTTACAGGCTGTGGACTGTGGAGCTGCTGGGTGATAAAGGTTTGTGTGAGCTGCTGACATTGGTGTTCACAGGCTTTGGAATTCATAGGAAAGCCCTCTGATGCTGGAGAGGTTTGTGGTGTCCCAAGGCATTGGCAGGCCCAAGGTCAGTGCTGTTTAGGACAGGTCAGTGAACACTACATGGCAGAGAGGAGCAGGAAAGGAGCCTTTGGGCAGCTTTGCCTCGGAAATTGAATTCAGCCGCAGGTAAACGCTCTCCTAGAACAGACTCGAAGGTGCTTTGCAGCACTGAGTGTGCGACACCTGCCCAGGGGTAAGGTGAGGGCTCAGCAGGGCTCCAGCCCCTCTTTGGGCTGCTCTGCAGAGAAGTGCAGGATCCTTCCCACTGCCCAGGCTGTGCAGTGCAGAGCTGAGCCCCTCTGGGCTAGGGCAAGGGCAGGGCTCAAGGAAGCATCTGCAGGAGCGTGGGATGGGAGTGATGCAAGAAGCACCGTGTGCTGTTACAGTGAAAACCTGTGTTTCCTGCAGCCCTCCATAAACATGCTCAGGAAAGCCTGCGGGAACCTAATTTTGTAATCGAGGACTCTAAAGTACCTTATACTGAACTAAAACTTGTATTTTTCTTCTGTGAAGGAGCTGTATCTGTTTGAGGGGGGAATTGGGATGTTTTCAAATAAAGCACAAGGGGCACCCCATGGCTCGGGCCTTTTTTGTGGTGACAGAACTGGACAGAGCTAAATTGCATCCTCTGAAGGTCAGGTCCTGCACCGCATCCCCACTGGACACAAGGTCAGACACTGCTCTCTGCCAGTGGGGCTCATGGAGCTGCACTAAGGCCAAGGATTCCAAACGCCTTACTGTGTCCCACAGGGACTGGAACAGAGCAGCGCTGCCTATGGAACACACCTGGAGCAGGTAAGGGACCCTCTCACCTGCAGGTTTACCACCCATTTCAATAGCATTTTGTTTTCAGCTTCTTGGAGAGCTGGTTCGTAATGGGAACGCACTAACAGAGGGGCAAAGGGAGCGCGTGCTCTGAAACACGAGAGAGGCTGGAGTACACAGTAAAAGCCAGTATCTTTACTTCAGTGAATGCAGGATACAAATATTTTACAACAACCTCTAGCATTTTCTTAACCATTTGATAAAAAGTTCACTAGAATATTTATTGTATATTGAAGAAAAAACAACACATTCAGGGAAAAAAATTGAGATTAACTTATTTGTTTTTCTTAAAAGATTCGTCTCAAGGATGGCAACAAAGTCCAGCTTGTGCCGCCAAACGGCTTATCAGCATTAAACCGTGAACAGCTTCTTTGTGAACTGTTGACTACAAACATTTACCAAATACATAAATCTCTTTTAAAAAAGCCATTTTAAATATAGCAAAGCAGTGTTCTCTTGCACAGCAAAGTGAAGAAAGTTTCTACTAAGATTTAAACGTTTACATTTGTTAAGTCTTTCTTTCACATTCTAATTCAACTTCTTCCCAGGATCGATTGTTAGGAGTTATTTTGTTCCTTATTTACTATGTATTTCTTGTGCGCACAGTAATTCCAAGGTTCGGATGCGGTAGTGTCCTTTACGTGGAAGGAAAGGCTAAAGCGGGTGTTAAACACCATGGTGTGAGCTCGGCGATGGAGGCGACGCTCACACCAGATACAAACCTTACACGGGGCTCAGGTGAGGAGCGGCTCCACTTGCAACTTCAGTCAGTAGAGTTAATTGAAAAAAGGAGGTTTTTACCTGTTGAAATCCCTGTGCTCTGACATTTCCCTTTTTTTTTGTTTTCTTATAAAACATTTTTACAATTCCTAAAAAAGTGAAGTTACCTGTTACTAAAAATCAGGATTCCCACTGATTCCATGGCGCGAGAGTCTCCTGCCCCGGGAGGCTGGGGAAAGACTTGGTCTGCGGGAGGCCGGGGCACCGTGCGACCAGGCCCCTGCGCCCTTAAGAACAGATTATCATCATCATTATTATACTTTTTAACTCATTGGTGCAATTTTAATACAAACTCTAACCCTTACGTAGCATTTTTCTTTAAGAGAACAGTACTAGTACTGTTTAAAAACCTGCATAGAAATAAAGACTATTGAGATACAGTCAGCAAAGCCATCTGATAAGGCACACAAGAAAATAGACAGTAAATGTGAATGCAGAACTCCCACTCAGATGTACAGCAAAGTCCATACATGTGCATAAATAATGAACCACCACGGAACGGGCCTGAGCACTGAAAGGTTCTTCAAGGTGGTAAGTGAGGAGGGAAGGGGCTGCCTTGGAGCAGCTTCTCTAAACCTGGAACTTGCTATGGTCAATGGAGACCCACTTCCCAAGGTAAGGGGCTGAAAGGAACAGAAACCTGTCTATGTTTTACACTACCAAGAGCTGTTCCAACAGGCTGCTTCAGCAGCCGAGAGGAGCAAAGCACTCGGGGGCTGGGGGGCGGGTATCTGTTTAGTTACAGCATCAGGTGATTGTTTCAATTACAAAAATTAAAGCCCAAGCAAAAATTCACCAATATTGGGGATAACATCAGAGTTTGGGTAACGGGGCAGGTCAGGGGCTCCCCAGAACTAGAACTACCACGGGAAGGAAGGTGCAGAGGACCTGCAGCCAGGACCAGGAAAGGGACCCTATTTCCCCAGCCCAGCATAGGCCAGTGCTCTCAGGTTCTGGTACCCCAGGAGGGAACATGCAGCACCAGCCTGGCTGGGGCCCCTCCAGTGGGCACCAAGTGACCCAGGGAGACGCCGCTGACCTCGCAAACCCAATCCAAAGCCAAACCCCAGCCTCCTCCACTGGTGCCACCGCAGGCTCTGGGCAACTCCTTCCCATTCAGGGGAGCAGCGGGTTTGTTCCCGAGGCTGAAGCTTTACCCCAAAACCATTTACCAACCCAAAGAACCTTTTGTGCTCACCTGATTCGTGCCATTTCCCTATCATGAGAAATTAGGTCAAGCTTTTCCACTGTTGGTTTGGTTTTTTAACTCCTCAGAAGAGGCAGCTCCAAAATGATGCCTTAAAATGTGTCGTAACAGATTTTTCTCTATTTATGCAGGATGAACTTAACACCGGGTTGGTTGGGGTTTTTTTGCCACTTTGCTATTTATATACATATATATAAAATGTATAATGAAGCTTAACCATACAGCACAGAGATTACAACTGAACGGCACACATTCACCACCAGTGAGGGGGACGACCCCTTTATACACCCTCTGAAAAATCTGGATAATAATATTAATAATAATTAAAATCCAAAGAAAGTACAGTATATTTAACAAAATAGTAAATATTAAACAGTGAATACTCTACTTAATAAGGACCTCGCCCTTCTTCAAGTCGGCGTCAATCCACAAAAATATACTTTTTAATCTGGTGAACGTACAATACGCAGGTACTTACACCGAAGGTGATCATATATTTAGGATGCTATATACACAAAGAGTTTGGCTCAAATTTCAATGTACATAGAAGTGTTCATGGCTTATTTTTCCCCCAAGGTTCCGCCTGCAAGTTTTTCCTTTTCATCTTTGAAAGCAAAAACTAGAAAGTCAAAATAAGATAAAACTATACTCTACAAAAAAGCTACAACATACAGCTTTGGCTTATATAAATAATTCATAGCAGAATGTGTTCAAAAGTACTGTATATAACTTTATATATAGTCTTCGATTCGTTAGGGTATTGTTTTCTTTAATATAAAATATACATGAGCTAAAATCCGTTTCTATATTTTTCAAAGGTAGGAACGTAAAAACAAATTTGTCAAACCTCTCCCAATTATAACTTAATATATTAATTTTCTTTTGTTAAGGTTCTATTTCCTAGGCTAATATTTTCTGAATATTTCATGCGCGTTCTCTATGTCTCTCTTGCACTCATTAAAAAAATCACTTCTTTGACCCAATACACTAGGGTTTTTTTTTGCACGTGCAAAACAGGGTTTTTCTGTGGTTTATTTCGTTATAGCATCAGCCCTTCTCCATGCACCCTCTGCAATAGAGACCCATGCCGGCGGGGTAATAGAAAGGTCATTTTATGTACAGTATTGCTTTCTTCTTCCTGCTTTTCTACTGCTCTGCTGCTACAAAGCATTATTTCTTAACTACGAGTAACCATACAGCTTGAATAACACACACAGGGACGTTACTACAGGCGAGCCCTCTTGGTTTCTGCAATCTAGTGTGGCAGGGCTACAAGGCGGGTACAACGCTTCTCTGCAAAACAGGCTATAGGATGAGAACAACGAGTCCAGGTACGTGCCGGGCGCCATCACTACCTACGGGATTGTTCGGTTACGTTTGACCGGGGACGTCTGCCGCTACGCAAGAAGTTTGTAAGTGCCTGATGATTTTGTGTATGCTACACACACTAGCACATATATATGCATGTGGAGATATATATATGCATGTATGTATATACATATAAATATGCTTATTTCATGTCCTTATTTATAAATTTAGATATGTCAGGACAGTTCACTTTGAGAACACAAAACTGAGGAGGCCGCGCCGCACGTTTATGTCACCCACGTGTCCATCCTCATCCGCTTTACCGAGGGGCTCTCCCGATCCTCCGCGTTCGGTGGCCGCCCCAGCACGACCGGCGAGTGGAAGTCGCTGCGCGGGTCCTCCCGGTCACTGCCGTCGTAGGAGCTGCTGGAGCTGCTCAGGCTGTCGACGGGAGAGCGGCCCATCTCCTGCCGCGACGGCGGTGGCGGCGGCGGCTGCTGCTGCTGCGGAGGCTGTGGCTGCTGCTGCGGGAACCCAGAGGGAGTCACACGGTCCCGGGGAGGTGAAATTGGTTCAGATTTGATGTTGATGTTTTGGTTGGTGTTAATGGATAGGTTTGAACCCTGAGATAGCTGGCTGCCAGTACTGGGGGGAAGAGAACCGAAAGGCAGAGATGAGAAAACATGACATAGGAAAAACAGGTGACGGTGATGTGCCTGTGTGATGCGTGGTCGTGTGGTTTAACACCCTCAAAATGAGCACATCAATAAATGCAACTGACTGAGGTGAAGAAATAAAGCTGGAAAAAGCATTAATTCCTAATTCCAGACATTTAAGTTCATCACACAGGTGACTCCCATGTAAGGAGCTGCCAGGGAGAATGGAACAAGCACCATGGAACATGAGTGCTTTGCAGCTGAGGAGCAAACCTGAAAGGCAATGCACCGTCACCAGCAGACACAAAATTAAACTGCTCTTGTGTTACATATTCCCTGGTGCACAGTATTAGGCTTGAAGCAGCCAAAGTTCCTGCCCGGCTGTAGCCTGTGGCACCAGTGTTCTTGGGTGTACTTACAACACTTGGGTGTACTTACACAAGAGAGCTGAGGGCTGCTGGACCGAGGTGGTGCTGCTGCCAGGCTGAAACCTGCCCGAGGGACAGCATCCCTGGGGAATTAAATCCCTGCAAGGCAGACAGGTCTGCACTAGTCAAGGAGTAATCTGAGAGGGGAAAGCAAAAGAAAGTAGTTTATAGATTATTTTATATATACATATATAAAAATACATGAGAATATATGCGATACACACACATACATATACAGGTCTTCTACCTAAAACAAATAAAGGCAAGTGACCCAAAGGAGCCCAGACATGAAAGCTTTGAACTCTGGGAGCAGTCTGACTTCCCAAGAAGCTTAACAGGACATGAGCCTACAAATGACAACTTGTTTGCATTCTGCTGTCAATTTCTACACACTGCTGTTTCATACAACTGCTTCTAAACCCACACAGTGTATTTACACATCATATATATATATTTAATATATATGTGTATATGTACCTTACAGTAATACAAGTATTTGCATTTTTGAAGATTCTGGATTGCAGACATCTCAAAGTGAAACAAAAAGGGAAGAATTTGTACGTGCCATTGGAAAGGCTCAGTGTTTACTAGAGACAGCCCAATTCTGGTTCAGTTCCCAGGTGGGAGGCAGCGTTAGTCAAACCAGTACCATTTGGCTGGGTCATGTTCCAGTGCAGCTCATAGTCCCAAACCTAAATCCAAACCCAGTAGTGGAGCAGCACGGTACGCTCCCGTCACATCCTGCCTCTCCCCACAACAGCTCTACTCCTTGCGTTATGTCTGATTAAACTGTCATCTCCGTATCTCCAAAAGCCTCTTCATTCAGAGCCAAAAGTACCATTATTTAGAAATACAACTGAAATGGATAACAGAAAACCCAGCAGATCCCTGTCAACAGTCACGGACTGGCTGTCAGTTCTGGCAAGGCTGGAACGCTCTGGCAGTTCTCACTGCATCCAGAGGTGAAGTTATTTTGTCGCTATCATCATCAGGTTTTAAAACAAAGCCACAAACACTTCTCTGCTTGTAATTATTCTCTAATAAAGCTTCCTTAAAATAATTTCTGGTCTCTTGAGAACACAGCAAATTGCTCACAGCCAAACACACTCCTACTGCCCGCTGAGGAACCTGAATTGTGCCTCAGCAGGGGTGCTTTGTGCTGTAGTTTGTGGTTGGGGTTTGGGGGGGTGTTTAGTACTGTCATAAAATGACACCCCCATTATAACTTCTCTCTCTCAAGATAAGCTTTCCTGAACAAGCTCCCCATTCCCATCCGTGTTTGCTGTGGATGACTTTGAGTTTCCCTTTTAACAGCCTGGAGCAGAGGGGAGATCCCCGAGCCCGCGGGTACTTTTTGTGCCCTGTGGTGATGGATGTGCATCACCAAAAGACCCTTCCACAAGGCCCTGGAGCTCCTGGCTGCTCCTGGCAGGTGAAGCTGCTTCAGCTGCCCTTTGGTTTCATTCCTCCTCAGTTGACATTTTGACTGGAGCCCTGACAAACCTGCAGACTCATAAAGGCTCTCCCCCGACGTAACTGACCTGAAGCTCTTCTGCAGGACTAAAATGAAAACCAGAACTAACGTAAATCAAATACAGCCCTCCAGTGTCCAGGACACGCATTCAGCCTTCCAAGCAGCCAGACCTGTGACAACCTGCAAGCGTGGAGGTGATGGATGCCCTATTCTGTGCCGCTGGGATTCTGTAGGAGCAGACCTGGGAAAGGTGTTTATGGGAGTTCTGTTTCCCCATGTTTTTTAGTTTGCAATTAGAGCTTTTATGATAACGGACAATTAACTTCTGGTGCTTCAGAGACTGTCTTATGGCAGGGAGTGGAGGAGATGCTTTTCCAAAGCATACTTAGGCCACCACACAACTCTCATTTCCCTAAGTAATCATATATAGTCCATAAAGCAGGACACCAGTTCCTACACATGAGTGACTTGAGGCAAGATGGAGAAGTGGTACAGACAGAGCAGTGCTTCTATATGGTGGAACCTGCTGCTGCCATCTCCAGCTACACCGTACCTTTGACATTTGTGCCTTGCAAAATAACTGACCTACAGCCAGCAGTATGATTTATGGCCAGATACACTGCTCAAGTGTAAGTTACTGTTTAACTGCCTTCTGTGGGGTTTGGATACTTCTTAGAAACGCCCAGGCTGTTTCAGAACAAGTAACTCAGTTTGTTCTGGCTCTTTCTCCAGCAATCTGTATAACGAATACTTCCCCAACAAAACACCTTATATAAAACAGCAAAACTCATATCCAGCATTTTAATTACAGAGCCAAAAGCTGAACCAATCCCTTCCAGCCCTGGGAGAAACCAAACTCTATCATTCCAGAGAAACAATGGAGGTATGCAAATTTTACCTTAGTCCTTGAACTGCAGAACTGAGATTGCTACCAGGTGGTGACTACCCCGAGAATACCCAGATGACAATTTGGTTTCAACATCAGATTTCTGTTTGCAGATCCCCTGAAAGGCTCAATCTAATAAAAACAATTTTAAAGCGTCTCAAAGCTAAAAAAGCTATTCACAAATTAGTGCATTATCAAAGGAAACCGGCTGCTTTTTACAGTCACATCCCAGCGATAACGGCACTTCTGCGTTGTGTAGGACACCAGTTTTCATTGGGTTTGCTGCTTCCCAAGGTTCAGCCTCCAGCCTCTGCCTCTCATCTTGTTGGTGTTTTTAACCTGGTTTAGCTATCAGCTTCTAGGCTGTTCTGGGCGAGGAGCACACACAACACTGCGCCCTGAAACAAGGCCAGACTGTGCCAGAATGTAAAGGGATTTGTTGGGTGACAGGTAAAGCTCAATAGGGGACTTCTGAGAACTGTTTGTTTGCTTTAAACAGCCATTAAACACAATCTATAAACAACCTTTGTGGCAAGTATCAAACCAAGATCTCCGTGTCCAGCAACTTCATCCTTATAATCCAAACAATTCACCAAGCACAATTCCTCACTGTGCCACTACTGCAACCCCATCTTCTCCTTCATTCCTTTCCTCAGACTTCACCCCCTTTCAGGGTAGCAATGGTTTGCACAAATGTTCAACCATGTAGAGGGGTTCTACCACAGGGTAACTCTTTACTGCTGCTGCTCCTCTCTAAACCCAAACCCACACAGGGCAGTAGGTGCCAGCCGCACATCCAAGGCAGGAAAATGCCAAGAGCAGCTCATGGATAATAAACCTCAGTGAGCACATCAATACAAAAAGGTACACACAGAAGAAGAAGGGAGTTGTTTGGCTGGGGAGCGGCTACAAGTCTAAACTAAAGAAGTGGAGGAAATGTATGAAATCCCATCATTTGGGGGGAGGAAATCATTACAAATGAAGGTTGCTCTGTCTTCCACCACTACAGAGTCCTGCTGCCAGCCCTCCCTGCAGAAAACAAAGATTACCGAGGGTTTGGGCCATTTCTTACAAACCTTGAAGGGTTTTTTGGTGTTGTCCTGACCTTAGCACAGGAGTAAGAACATGGTCACTGACAACAGACCAGCGCAGCCGGTTTTACCCATTCTTAAATACAATATCACCATTGCACACGGGGTCTGTAACAAATAAATAACCTTGAGGTTGAAGTCAAAACTATCTCTGTTGGTATCGAGACCAAACAGGCGGCACCGCATCATGACTTACTCTGCAAGCTGCAAACCAATTACCACTGACATCACCAAACTCCTCATGTGTCACCCTTCTTGGGTAAAAAGTAGTTTTAAGGTTCTTCAGGTGAGATGGCAGCAATGGTGAAATGCTGACACTGCCTTCCCATGAGTGCCCACCACACTCCTGACACAGGTACTGAAGAGGACAAGGCCCTATCTGGGCTCTTTTGTAAACTGAAAGCCCCAGGTAGAGCCCGATTCCCTCCTGCTGTTGGAACCAAGCGGAGCAGAATGAGAGGGACAGTACACCCCGAAGTATCAACAACTGCTCAAATGTGAGGCCCTTCTGTTCCCAGATGGACAGCTTGAGCACTGCTGCTGCAATCAATGCACTGTATTGTGTCTGTCTCTCTGCAACCTGACTGAAAGCTTCTTCCTGATGTAAGTCTCAACATTTACACATTTTACAACCTAAAGGCTCATTTTTGATGAATAAGAGCCTTCATTTGCACTGAAGAGGAAAATAAAGTGTCACAGAAATGCAAATTTTCAGGGCTTATGAATCACAAAAGCCTTGTACATCTGACAAATGAAGCCACTTCATAAAAACAAGCTTACCAGTGTTGTAGGCAGTAGGCATGGCCGAGTACACCAGTCCCTGCGGAGGCAAGCTTGGAGTTGTCACCGACACCACAGGGGTAGCAAGAGGCTGTGTAGACTGAGAACTACTTATCCTTTGGGTATTCTATAAATGATTAAAAATAACAACATCTTGTGATACCAGTTGGAACAATGGAAAAATCAAGTGCTACCATAAAACCAGCATCCAATTAAAACCTGTTTCTTTGCTTTATTTTTCAGTTACGAATACATCAGGGCAGATTTTCTAACCAAGCCAAAGCATTCAAGAGAACCAAAATGATGTTGGCAAACCGAAACGTCAAATTAATGCAGACTCAGTGATCTGCTTGCCGCGCATGCAGATGGCAGCAGTGTTAGAGCTGGGGGACACAAAACCAAATGCAGTTTCTTAGGGACATACCCAACAATTCTCAGAAGCTCTTAAGTGATTTAAGAGTTTTGACCCAAAGAGGTTTGGGTGCAGATGGTGGGGGCAGTTCCACCAGAGAAGTCCCCCACTTCCCAGGTGTGTACCCAAATGTCACCTTTTTAGCTGCTGGTTTGAACACTGACTACACCTGTCCTGGAAGAACGCAGAGATCGACTTTTGTGTGGATAAGGCTTCAGTGATAAAATAATCTCGCTGTTCCCATGGTTCCTGAGAAACTGAGAGAGAAGTGGCTATCATGCAGGTTTGCTGCAAGGCAAATGACACTCCGTGCTTTTTGACAGGAAAACCAGCTACACGACATTATCTGACTGTGGGCACAAGGCAGCTATTTAATACCAGCCTGCCTTCCCCATACACTGCAATGAACATCGGTAGCAACCTTATCACTCAAATTACGCTCTTTAACCAAATCTGCTGTTTGGAAAACCTTGCATTAATCACGGTGGCAATATCACCAGGCAGCAAAGCTGCTCTGTCACAGAACGTACGACTCCTCATGGCAGCAACTGTACACCGTCCTTCACAGTGTGCAGCTCAGCACCATTCTGCTGCGCCAGATACTGTCAGGAACAGGAAATGCTGCATTCTTCTATTGTTATTTTTAAACATCAGATGCTCACTTTTACCTACTGAAGCCTCAGAAGTCTCTGCACCCCGTGCTTCTGTATTTTTACAGAACCATTCCCAATTGAGGGAGCTGGATTTCAAACTGCTGAAAACACAGATTTAAAGCAAGGCCCTCTCTGAGAAAATATCTGCTACAAAAGCAGCAGTTTTGCATCTCTTTGGGAGGGTGCCATTTCCTGGCTTTAAATGATTGAAGCTATTACTGCTTTTTCCTTGTCTTGGAAAGATAAACAAGTACTTCAGGAGCTGCGGCACTTGATTTTTGTCTCCACTGTGATCCTGAGCGAGTGATCAGTATTAAAAATGCATGATTGCCTTTGTAATAACAGAACGAGCAGGCACACAAACAGGGCCGTATTCAGTTTTAAGCTTAAATTTGTGCAGATAAATGGAGGATTATCAATCCTTGGCTTCTATCTTTCCAATTTAAAGGAAAAAAAATACGGACCACAGCTACCATATTAAAACCAGCCAGAGGCTTCCATTGGCTACCAGGTTCTCATCCCCCTTTTGTCTGGCTGACAAAAAAATCAATCCCACTGATTTTCTGTGTAATTTATCCCTTTAAATCACTTACATACTTCTGAAAATCTCCCCTAGACCAAGTTTATCTGGCATAAAGATATGTTATTAGAGCAGATTTTTTGTGTCTGCCAGGAATTGACCTTTTTCCAAAGCTTTCTTGGATGGCGGCCTATAAAGTTGGGATTACTGCATAATGGAAAAGTTAAGAGGAGTATACTGGGAAACAATCCAGACCAAAGGATTCCCCCATGGGATTTTTCCTTTTTTGAGTGGCTAATAAAGGTGGGTTTCTGAGGTAAGTTATTTCTGAAGATAATCCTTGAACACTCAGCCATACCAAGGCACTAAGGAATACTCGGATGTGCCTGGCATTGGTTGTACCAGACTCAACCAAAGATCCATGCCAAATTTCAGGGATTTTTTAAATTCCTTTTTAACCTGCTGCAAATGATGGCAGCACCAGGGGGAATCCAGCACCTTTATTTCATGCCATGCTACTGTTCAGATCTGGTTTTCATATTCAGGGCTCAGTTCCAACCCCACGGAGTGAACGTTCACAGACGTGATTTGGAATCGCTTCCCAGCGCTGGATCAGCATCCCAAATTAGCAGGGTTAAGAGACATAACTCTGCAGGTGTACTTCCGATTTCTCTATCATGTCTGAGGAAGACACAAGTGCATTTTCTTTGTGTGAGCCTTCTTCCCCCAAGAGCTGAGCCCAGTCTGTAACACCACTAGAGGGACCACGCTCCACACAGGAGCCATAAACCAACTCGCCCAATCCTTAATGCTGCGAAGAGCACAGCAGTTTTTAGCAGGTACAAATACCTTAATTCAAGGGCTTTCTCATTAATTCCAATTGCAATGATACTTTGATTAAGTGATTTTACATTGATTTAGAGCTTTATGTCTTGCACTGGAAACCAGATGCTTCTCTATAAAGGCGGGAAGAACGCGTGTGGCAGCTGTTCAACTGCTCAATTAGCAAATCATCCCAATAAACCTTAAAACCATCAATACTGACTCTGAAAAATCATTTATCATTTCCCTTTGGTTTAGTAAATCCATTGCTCATGTTTAAGGTAAAAAAACCCAACCAACAGCATGCAGTCATCAAGAAATTGATCTAAATCACTACATTTTCCATGCTTTCATGCAATTAGAGCCTCATATTAGCAACAGGTCCATGTTCAGAAACCAATCAAGGTATGCACTAGGCAGACTGTGTATCTCCACAGTCGCACCATCTCCTGCATGGTTTGTGCTACAGCAGCTAAACAATTTGAAAATTGCTCTAAAAATAAGTTCCGAGTGATTTTAGCCTTACGGCCGTTTTCCAGACGGAATGCCAAATGGTAAAACCTTTTGGAAAAAAATAGAAAACAGACAAATCCCAAGCGCTTCCTTTCCAAAGCAGAATATCTTTCCACCGGAAAAAAAAGGTAGGATTATTCACTTGCGATTCTCTATTCCTTTTGGTAAACAGGGAACACCCCTGTGGTTTGATAATCTCACGCAGGATGAAATAATTCTGAGCTCCAAGAAGGTGACCTCACCAGCAATGATGTAATCTCCTTGAAAATAAGAGAAGTAACACAGGGCTTGTGTTACAATCTGAACCACTTCAGGAGTGAAGCCACTTTCTAAAAATATGCCAGCAATTTAGGGGATGATGAGTGGTTATTTGTATTTGACACAAAGGACACTAAATATCCTATCCACATGGACAGTTACTCTGAAAGGCTCTTTTCCAATGTTCCCTCCAAGAAAAACAGAAGCATTTTCAGGAGAAAAAAAACCCAGAACTTTTCAAATGGAAAGCACCAGGCTTTGGATGTGTTTTCAACTTGAATTGGTTGGGATTTGAGTCTGATAAAACAAATGTATTTTTGTCTGCTACCAAGGGAACACTGGAATTATTTGAAATATGTAATGAAACTACAGTTAGAGAGCTGCAATAAAAGGCGTTTTCAGCATCTTGCTCGCTCTCATCAAACAGTAGCCCAAACTCACCAACTCCAATTCATCCTCCTCCGACTGTACTCAGCAAACAAGAGGGATAACACAGTTACTAAAAATAGCATTGCTTTCAAAAATGAAAGAAAAAGTCATGTTTGTGCTTCAGGATTTTTATTCATTTTAATTCATAATGTGAATGTGCCCCCTGATTCTGTAAGCAATACTAGTAGGAAGTTATGAGACTTTATGTCATTTGGGTCAATTAAAAAATACCATCCTGAAAGAGTGCAGAAAGAGCTCAGCAAAGACATGGACACAGCTACACACTGATAACACGTGATAACATGATGAAGCACATCAGCTTCTTGCAGGACCTATCCAATAAACATCCAGCTCAGTAACTAAATATTTTTTACATACAACCATCCCAGCACCTCTACTCTGAAACCTCTTTCCAAATCCCACCAAGAGACAGACAAAACCTATACTGAATATTATGCTGTTGTTCACAACACAACAGTGAAGAGGTACTGTGGACTACTGACGTTAGCACAGCAGCATTAACAAGATCCTCTTCTTGTATCTATTTCTACTTAATTTAAAAGTGTAATTTTCACTTTAGAACCAGAGTATTTCCGAGCTCTTCTACACTTCAGTATTCCTAGAAAAACCTGAAACTTCAGGAATCATTACTCTGCAGATAATTATAGCTTTTGTTACGTGGATTAATTTTGTATTATTCATTGTGAATACCAGTAACAAATGTAAGCACTTGTGGTATCTTACAAAGAAGTAAGAACAACACAGAGAGTACTTGTATTGTTTATATCCTCTCCTCTTGGTCAGGGTTCATTCCTCCATACAGAGAAAACACAAAATGTTCACACAGACGTTTAAGATTTCCACATGACAGTGAAAGATTAAGACCAAAGGCTCTGGCCAACCAAATTAAAGGAAAAATAGAGTAACTCGTCCTGAAAGACCTGTTCTGGTCTCAATGCGGTGGTTGCCTCATGCCCGACACGAAACTTGTGTGCTATTCCAAATCTAGGCTGAACAAACATTACCACCAACATGCCAAACTGCACAGTAGGATTGGAAAGTACACAAACAGGGACTGAAGCTGATCCTCATTACTCTTTTATGCCTGCATTGAAGACATGGCATCCACCACGGACACACAAGGCTGCATTCCAGCACACCACATCAAACAAAGAGTTTCTCTCACACTGTCATTACCACTGAAGCTACATTTTATATCCCACAACCATCATGGCTGAGGACAACCAGGTACAAAGCATGCTTTAGGGCACATTAATATAGCTCACTTCACCAGTGAGATCAGCCATTCCTCTACAGAATAATACATAACCCTTTTTGAAAACACACACCCTCCAAACCAACAAAGTTCTCGGTACCAACTGAGGAAGATGTCAAGTCAAACCAACAAAATCCCAATCTATATCTCTAGGATTGTTCTCAAACCCCATTTAGGTCGGTCAGGCTATTTTACACTTTGAATCATAAATAAAAAATTCCTTACAAATTTAACTTTTCTCAAGGAAACAACATGTAACTTAGGTTTTTCATTAGTGACATTTCAGAATACAAACACCTTCCTATCACTGTAACCTATGGTGAGCAGATGAGACAGTGGGCAGAACACTTCATTTCGACAAAGCCACTCCCAGAACAAACGTTTTAACTTACCAGTGGTGGCATCATACCCTTGCTGGAGGGTGGGATGACAACACGGAGGTCAGGTTTGCGATTGTTCATTCCAAGATTACCTCCTCCAGGTGGAGGAGGAGACTTTGTAGGCATGACTTTGCCTAAGCCATTCCCGCCACCACTAGTTCCGAGCAGACTTGGTGAAGCTCGAGAATTCACAAACCCATTTCCTGAAAGAGGGAAAACAAATGTCCCCTAAGTCTGGAGAGAAGCAGCAATACAGACACAGAGTTGGAGCAATACAAAGAATAGACTGCAACACACTTCTTTTGTAAAACTTCCAATAACCAAACCTCTCACAAAGGTGCAGTAACCGCATCATCGAACAGACAAAAACCACTCTCACCAGAAGATCAATAGGTAAAGGTAATATCACTTCAAGGGCACGCTGTGGCTGCTTAAACGCTGAGAAGAGCACATTGCCCAAGAACTATTTCTAATAACATCCGCTGTGCTTTTTGATTTCGCCCTTTTAAGTTCCTCCAGGCTGAGCTTGCAAAAAGTCTGTGGATTTGCACAACTCCATCCCCACCCCCAGAGAACATGAACTATACTGAGCTGGTGTCTGCTGCTATGAGAATAAAAGGTATCAGCTCTTAAAGTCTCTATTTCTAAAACGTATTCTTCAAGTATCTTGAAGGCCTACAGGGCTCCAGTATCTATGCTCTATTGAGTTTACTTTCACTCTCAAAAATACAGTCTGATTATTATATTTAGCAACAAGGGGGACAAATCCTTTCCTTTCAAATTAACTCCAAGCTCTGACGGCAGATATAAATGTCATTTATGCCCATCAATTTAATTTAAATAGGTCTTTCTCTACCTTACTCCTGATACTCATCCTAAATAGAATTAGATATGCCAAAGTCTACAGGTCCTCGCTTCAGCACTGAAAACCTCCAAAAGCTGAATACACTCAAGGCACAGGCCTTAGCTCACACTCAAAACACATCAGAAAAAAGTAACAAGACAGTAAAACAGTTAAGTACCAGTATTCTGTTTTCCTGCACTGACAGAAGCACCAATCATGTTAGCAAAATACACTTCTCAGAAAAAAATTTAAAGCCACATTCTAATGATTTTATCATATTTATAGCAACATTTCCCAAAATACACACCCCTTATTCAGCTGCAAATACAGAAAAAAAGGAGTTGTTAAGGAAGGGGAATTTCACAACAGGGAACCCTATATTCACACTACAGAACTTGTGCATGTGTGTGTATAAATAAACACAGTTCATAGCACCGTTATGTTTATACTAATATTGCAGTTGTGAAAGCAGCCTTTATAGTCACAATTCAGAGAAAAGTCTATTACACAAAGTTCACTGTGTGGGAAATTCTCTTCTAATAGCCCATAGCGCCACACTGGCATGGATTTTATATTATTATTCTAATTCGAATAGGCCCCTATGCCCAATCCAATTTTATTACATTAAGTACATATTAATCTGGAAGCAATTAAAATAAGAAAGTTGTCACTGTGACATTCCACCTCCTTTAGCAAAATGTTAAATGCCTTTAAAAGCTTAGCAAGAATGAAGAACACTAACGTGTCTCAGTAAGAGCACAACACTCATGGAGGTGACGGGTACTGCTAAGATACTCAGCTGGTGTATGTGGTAGGTGTGAATTCGCCAAGATTGGTAATGAGCCTCCTCCATTACTACTGATCCTCATTACACAGCAAGGAAACTGCCAAATGCAATCTTTATCTGTGCCCTGTCCACCGGCAATGGAACCCTACATCTTGGTTTTATCAATTTAGAAATGGAAAAAGCAAACATTTACAGGGGCATGTAGTGATAAGTTTAAATGGCTTTAAACTGAAAGAGGGGAGATATAGATAGATATAAGGCAGAAGCTCTTCCCTGTGAGGGTGCTGAGGCGCTGGCACAGGGTGCCCAGAGAAGCTGTGGCTGCCCCATCCCCAGGTTGGACAGGGTTTGGAACAACCTGCTCTAGTGGAAGGGGCTGGAACTGGATGAGCTTTAAGGTCCCTTCCAACTCAAACCATTCTAGGATTCTAGGAATTAAAACAAAGCTCTTGTCCTGATGTGCTACTGAGTTTTTCTAAAGGTCTTTTGGAAACAAAGTTCTTGCTAAATATTTTTAAAGAAGAAATTTAGAAGTTGGTAGAACTTACTGGAATTTGCAAGTGCAGGATTAGTCCTGTTCACATACGGATGAGCACTAAATTCACAACTTTAAAGCCAGGATTTCAAATTCTAGATTTACTCACTTTATGGATTTCCTACTGTGCCCGAAACCTGACCATACATGGATGATCCGATACATCCCTTGAGTTTTTTGAGGTTAACAGAGCAAGGAGGAGTTACTCTAATTTAGTACTTTCCTGAAGCATTTGTACGAGAGGTATGGGAATACATTTTCTGAGAATTCTACCATTTAACTTAGAAGTTATGAGGAAATGAAGGAACACAGAAGAAGGAAGAAAAAGCTTTTTATGTCAGCATTTTTCCTTGTGTATTAAAAACCACAGCAAAAACTCACTGCGTGATTGCACCTACATTCCTCAGCAGAAAACAGCAGAATTTATTGGGTTGCTTCTAAGGTTAGTGATAAAATTTAGTTAAAGTGGCTGAAAATTCTCAGCTGGAGCTGAGAATATGTACTAGAGCTAAATACACTCTTGACTGCTAGGAGAAAACTACCCACAGTTAGGTCACACAGAAAACCCAACCAGCCAAAGAAGAGAAATTAAGTTCTGTGCTAGCCCTAAGGTTCCTAAAACTTTGAGACAGTTTTCATAGAATCATGGTTTTGTTAAATACAGTTATGCATCAATCCCTATCCATTATTAATGAGTATAAACAGGAGTTATAGACAGCCTAATAGAGCATCAGATTACAAGAGAAACCTTGCACAATGGACAGAGTAAAAATGAAGTGGATTTGGAACCAGATGGGAGAGGAAAAATTTATTAGAAAAGAGTGTAATTTTCACCAAATTGCATCTAAAATGTTTTTTACAGGACCTTTCATTTTCATTAAAAAAATGTCAGAACATTTAAAGAACTTACTGTTATAAAAAAGTCTGGGCTTTAATCTAATAATAATAAATAGCTTTTTATTACTAGGCTGTCAGTGTTACCTTTTCCATGCCAAAGCTGCGATGTTCCGAATTGAATTTAAACTTCAGAACAATAACACTTTGTATAAACAATGGAGCTCTGTACAGCATTTTAGTCTATCCTATGATACCATTTCCTGTCCTCTGTTTCCAAGTATTTCGGTAGCTCGTGTGTTAAATCTGGACAGTGTCTTTCTTCCACACCCAGTACAGTCATTTCCTGCAGCCCTTGTTACAAGGCTCTGCCAATCCTTCAGAAACATCTCATGCTTTTAGTAGTGCTGTCAAAAACAACAAGCTGCTTGCCATTGCCTCCTCTGTGCAATATCATTCAGGAGCAGTGCAGAGTCAAGGCATTTGTTCTGAAGAAAAGCTGAGAATTTCTAAAAGTAAGTGTTTAGAAAAAATATATTAAGAACAAGAGAAACAAAAAACATCCTAAGTGTGCAATACTATAGGTATCAATCCCATAGCAGCCCTTTGTTATAAATGGCAAACACCGAACATTTAGCAAACACTGGAATATCTGTATTGATTATCTAAAGAATCTTATGCTGGAGCTGCAATAAGAGTTTGGAATATTCATTTTTAGTATGAAACTTAAACCTTTTTTCCTGTTAATAATCTAATAAGAAAATCAAATTACAAGTTAAGAGTGAAAGGATAACTAAAAGCATGGTATTTCTTTAGAGCAAGGTCAGGAGCCAGAAGAAGATAATGATTACAGGATGATGCAACTATGCGGCTGTTTGCCAAACTGAAGCTTTAATAACCCCATAAATCCTACTTACTACTTTGTATGATACAGAAATTGTATCTACTCCACCCACTATAGATCTTCCCCAAAGACAATGACTTTATGTTTAAAAACACTATTAAACTGAAAAATGGAAACAGAATATAAAATCCTACATAAGTGTAAAATAAGACTGTTTTTACTTCCATTGACAGAGCTTTATTTATCTCTAATTCTGTAAAACAGATGATGAAAACATGTTCAAAACACATCTTTGGAAAACAGACACCAATGCAAAGATGATAAGCTCTCAATTATATGAATCATAATTTAATTAGATTTCATGATAACAAACATTGCCAATGTGCATTAGCCTACTTCTTGTTTGGTCAGAAAATGTTTACTTTTGAACTATCTTCTTTTCTGAAGCTAAACCTTAAAACCCACCCATTTTAACAACTGTGTATTCTGCCTTCAGAGACATAATACAGCTTAATCTCATTTACTGTCCTGCAGCCCTCGATGTAGCATTCAATTACGTGAGCCAGACTCATACTTCACTATATAAATCACATCAGCTGAAACAATGAGCACACGTGGCTGGAAAGTGCTCCGTGTCCTTATTACTACTCAAGGAATAAATTATAGGCATTGATGCCATTAATCTTTCTTTGTGGTTTGTCCAGTGATAGGACGAGGGGTAATGGGTGTAAACTGGAGCATAAGAGGTTCCATGTGAACATCAGGAAAAACTCCTTTACTGTGAGAGTGACAGAGCACTGGAACAGGTTGCCCAGGGGGGATGTGGAGTCTCCTACGTTGGAGATATTCAAGGCCTGGCTGGACAAGTTCCTGTGTGATGTACTCTAGGTTACCCTGCTCTTGCAGGGGGGTTGGACTAGATGATCTTTTGAGGTCCCTTCCAACCCTTGGGATTCTGTGATTCACCTTCAGAGAAACTGGACAGTTATACACAGATTTGGAAAATAATTGTAGGCAAGTAGCTAAGCAAGATAAGATTAAGCAAAAATAAGAAGGGTAGCAAATAAATATTGATGCCTCAAATGACATCATACAGCCCAACATGTCTTGTAATTAGAAGTAAACTGAAAACTGTGCTTGCAATAAGCCATCAATTCACTATGCATCTAGAAGACCAGATAAAATCTACTGAAGAGAAACATTCACATGTAAAATCTTGGTGGGGATGAACGACATGTTGCAAGTAAATGCAACAGCAGCGTTTCTATGTGCATTAGTTGCTCAATTTATTTAATCTTTTTTGTATGACAGCTTTAAGTGGAAATTAAATAAAAAATAAGAACCCCTACAGCCAAAACCCAGCATATGCCATTCATAGCATCTCCAGCTTTGCACAGCAATCACTGCTGATTCTATCATCGTTTCAAAGCCTAAGTTCTCTGATAGTTTTGGAAAGGATTTACATCTTAAGGAAGATGAAATAAATGTATTTCCACTGATCTTTACAAATCAATACTTCAGATAATGCTATGCCTGGAATTAAAACATACCTTTGACAGTAATGTGAGATTTTGAAGCATATCTAACGTGTGCGATTTATGCTTCTAAAGCAGTACTTTGGATATTAAAGCTCATCAAAAGAAAAACACATGACTAAGTGTCAAGCGAATGCTTACTCATGTTAGAAAACTAAAATAAACCCCTCATTTCCCAGGTTGCTGACATACCTTCATTTTTTTTCCTTCCCTAAAGCTACATAAAAGGAGAGACAATATTCAAGAATATTCAGAATTTGAATGGTCTTTCTTCAAGACCAGGATTGTTATTCAGAATGCAGCAGCAAACCTAAAACAAAGGAATACTGCTTTTGTATCTGAATGTTACCCAGCTTTGTAGGAAAGGCTAGCAGTGGTAACTGGATGACTTCTAGGTCTTTTGTCAACTATACAGTTTACAGTTAATGAAACCAGACTTCTGCTTTCCGAACTTGTTGATTTCTATGTATCTATACAAAGCCAGTGTAAAGAATGGTAAATGATGGATGACAGCTATGAAGTGTTTGGAACATCTGAGGATTTGTGGTGGTGTATCTTGGGCAAGGTGACATTATATGGAATCTCAGACTGGTTTGTGTTGGAAGGGACCTTAAAGCTCATGCAGTTCCAAACCCCTGCCACAGGCAGGGACACCTTCCACTAGATCAGGTTGCTTCAAACCCTGTCCAACCTGGCCTTGAACACTGCCAGGGATGGGGTAGCCACATCTGGGCACACTGAGCCAGCGCCTCAGCACCCTCACAAGGAAGAATTCTTTCCTAATATCTAATTTAAATCTCCTCTCTTTCAGTCTAAAGGCATTCCCCCTTGTCCTGAAACTACATGCCCTTGTAAAAGTTGCTTAAGGTGGTCATCTACAACAGTGCTAAGCTTTTTAGCTGATGCAGATGACATAGGCTGGTTAGTTTGACAGTGGGGCTGGAGGAAGAAGGAAGTCTCTTTTCCTAAGGAAGAGGCTGATAGCTGCAATCCTGTTTCAAGCAAAATTCCTGCAAAAGGTATGTTTTTCCAGAGTTAGCTGGATACTTCTCATTGGGGTGTCTCTCATTTAATAGGCAAAACAACACAATTAAAAAGGTATGCACAGAAAGCTGTTTTGTTACTGAAGCCTTCAGGTGTACTCTTAAGAATTGCAGCATATTAGACACTTGACTCAGACTTATGAAAGACCAAGCTGAAAGATTCTTTTATCCTCAGACAGGGCAGAAAAAACTCTCCCAGTCAGCCAAGCCCTCAAGACAAAGGGAACCCTTTACAGGTGGGGCTCTTCAGAGTTCTCTGTCTTGATCCCTTTCTGGCAATATACAAGCAATGTACAGGTGCGTGCAAGCTGTCAAGTTGCACCTCAGCATAATCCATCGTCAGGCCAGAATAAAAGATCACACATGACCTAGACTGGCTCTTAATAAAGATACAACAGCTCTCAAGACAAAGTTGCATTCCAAAGAAATTCAACATTCCTAAACTTACTTCACATATCAGAATCTGAAGATTATTGAGGATGTTAGAGAAGATACAGCTCTGGAACAAAGATTAAAAATTCTCTACTCAAGAAGACCAGACCTTTCTTATCCATTCTCCTGATGATAAAACTGTAAAGATAATTTCCCAGAAGATTAACTGGGTCCATAATCTGTATTACTGACCAGAACAGCTATTTCGCTGACAAAGAAATCCATGGGCAAATAATATTCTGTCTCTGAAGGATCATAAAGAGCCTCCACTTTCAACAGCTCTTTCAAAATCATCTAGGACCGAGATCATCTAGGACTGGGAAGAACTTAAGGAACTCATCTCGGTACAAAGGTCTTAAGGTTTATTGTTTTCATGCAGCCTTGGCAGTGGAAACCAGTCAGGTCCTTTGCATGGTTCTAGCTCGATGCCATCCATGAAAGGTATGGAAGAAAAAGCAAACACTGGCTAACAGTGGTACTTCTTTTGAGTCCTTCTGATTCTCAAGGATGGGACACTGTCACTGGAACTGCACTTTACTGGCATTTCTCGATGATTCAAAGTATAACACTGATCGCTGGAACACAACAGATCTCCTCCTGACAAATCTGAAGGTGATCCATCCATCAAATCCTTTCAGTTCAAAGGCAAAGAAACTCTCTGCCTCGTCTGGGTACTCGGAGCAAGTGAGGCTACACTTTGCCTAATTAGAATCCACAGCCTTTTGAAAGGAGGATACAGAAATGCATTGTGCTCAAGCCATGATCATGCTGACAACAAGTACCAAGGTGTACGCATCCTGGTGATAGGAGATTCCTAAAGCATACTGGATGCCCATCAAAAACTGATCAGAGTTTAACACTGACCACAGGCAGTGTTACTGTGAAAATCCTACCTCAAAAACATTGGATCTAATTCACAGAAAAAATAAATTAGCTCAAAAGCAAACACTGTCATAATGCCGGACATTTCCCCCCTCCTCAGAGCTGAGGATACACTTGCCAAGTAAAAAAATCCAGCAGATGGTTTTGATGTGGTGGGTAACGTTTTAAAAATACTACAAAATAAGAATGCTTTTGCAGAGTTATGACAGCTGCGTGTGAAGTGAGCTCTCAGTATTATAAAATAATCACAAATTTTTCTGTTCTAGATATAAAACCCCACCTACCAATCTCTGCTACAACAGGCAGATATTTTTACTCTATTTTCCACAGAAAAACTGTTAAGTTGGCAGATTGACTGCTAAAGCAAATCAGATCTATTCCAATCAAGTTACACAGGACTTGAGAAAAAGACTCATATGAACTGAAGACGAGCCATTTTATGCAACATCTTTGTTTGAACTGGGTCCCAACTAGGCAAGATAACCTTTACTTGCTTTTTATTCAGAGATAAAGGCATGTAAGTAGCTTTGAATGAAATGAGACCAAAATCTCAAATGCTAAAAGCTTCATAATGCCGAGTAAGACTTGGATATTTCTTCCTTCGTCTGTAAGAGAGTATCTAGGAATATGGGTATGCCAATACTCCATCTTTACATCTCTCCTATAGATAATGAGCTACAAATTTGATATATGCCCTTTCACAACTATATCCATAGCAGAATTCTCCATTCCTGAGAAGTTTAAAAGAGTGAAAGCTAGAAGAAGAAAACACAAGCTTTTTAAAGTGAATTCTACAATAGATGTAGCAAGAAACTAAAACCATTGTTGTATGCAGACATAATTAACTTGATATACACACTTCAACGGCAGCTGTCAAGCTCAGATTGACAAGTTAGCAGATTTACTCAATCTGGTTATGTGTGGTTTCTTGATTTTGGTTGCAACCCAGAAGGTTACTGTGCACCCAACAGTATTTAAAAGAAGCCATGCCATGTCCTAGTAGAAAACAGAGCTCTGACAACTTAGGGCACTCTGTGGCTTAGTATTATGTTGTTAACTAAGTAGCTGAGTTTTGCTAAAGGTGGTACTTATAGATGTTCCACTGATCTTCTATAGCCACAACCCTAACTTGTATGAAAAAATCTTTCTAGAAATGAGTGGGTATATGTGTAACATTTTGGGTGCGATGTTCTGGAAAGTAAGAGATAAGTGATGCATTTTGACTTTTCACATAAACTATTAATAAATGCAAGAAGGAAAACATTTTATGGCATTAAATATGTTCACCAAGCTGCTGTAACCGGGTATTTCTACGGTTTAATATTCTATAGCAAGTGCTGTAAACAACTGTTTTATTTGCTTACTGAAAGCAGGAATCTTAAATCTGTGGCTGTTGTTACTAAAGCCTGATTTTGGAAAAGAGGCCTGAAACAGCCTGATAATAAACTTATTTAGTCTGACTTGAGAAATGCTATGGAAATCCACATCTGACCTCCACAGTTTCTAAAAATAGTCAACTTTTTTTCAGCAGAGGAAGTTTCCTCTATTTAAAATCTTGCTTACGTGATGGAAACCACTCTTTAATATTTCATATCTTTGCTGCACATAGCCAAAGAACGGATAAAGAGTGGAAAGTCAATTCTGTGCTTTCAGCCTTGTAAGCTAGGGCATTTTTTATTCATCAATTCAATTGCCTGACTTCATCTTCAAAGAACTCTTTCCCCAGTTGCCACACTTAAGTAGCCAGTGGGTAAATACTGAAAGGTCAACAGTTGCTTCTCTTGCTACAAACACATACCAAGGAGAGTTATGTGTATTTGCACAACTGACCTTCAGTCACCAAGACATCTCAAGGCAAGCAAGGAACATGAAGGAAGTGGATGAACTATCATTTATTTTGCCTTTCTGTGGCAGGATAAATTTCAGTGGCTGCCTGCCCTCTATCAGAGTACTAGATTTTGCGTAGGGGAGACAAAATATTATTTAAATGAAACAGTGCTATCATATCTTTTTACTGAAGACCAAAACATACTGTGAATTTGATTTTTGGCAACATCTCTAATTTGTTTTTGAAAGAAATCCTGATCATCTTCCAAAATTTAGACAGAACCTCGCTATGAGCTTCCAAGATTTATTGCTTTCTTTGTATAATTGCTACAAAATGATTAGCAAGATACACATGGCAATACAAACAATACAGTCTGTATTTTCTTCCTTTTGATTGGCACCACAACCAGGTCTTGCAAATACTAAGCTTGAGAGCACAGCCAAGTTGTCTTTAGTGTAATAGTTTAGTGAGTGCAGTATATTTCATACAAAGTAAGACATTTGGTGCACGTAAGATCTCTTCAGAGTGCTGTAAAATTATACGTGTAGAGAAACAGAAAGGCAAGAGCAGCATGCTACTACTGAAAACCACTAACAAAAAATGCAGCTATTACTGAAGTGGAAGGGACACGGCAGCAAAGAAGTTAAAAGCCTGACAAGAGCTTACAGGATTTAACACTTGCAACCACAGAAATTACAACTTTTGTTCTTCCACAACCTTTTTCAAAAGAGTTCAACTAAAAAACTGCTTCTGAATAACTGTGAAACTAAACACACAATACTATTTTTCAACAAAAAGATGATACCACACTTACCAACTGGACTGGTACCAGCTCCATTTGGCACTGTGAGGTCAGTTGTCCCCATCATTCCACCTAACAAAAATAAAAGAGCATTAAATTAAATTGATACAGTGTTGTATCATTGTGTACTTCAAAGCTTAAGCCTTTAAAAAAGAGAAAATGCAGCAATACCATTAAGAACTTGTTACTTGGGGGTTGTTTGCTTGTGTTTATTTTGTTTTGGTTTTTTAATAACCATAGAATCATTTGGGTTGGAAGGGACCTTAAAGCTTATCCAGTTCCAACCCCTTCCACTAGACCAGGCTGCTCCAAAGCCCCATCTGCTCCAAGCCCCATCCAACCTGGCCTTGAACACTGCCAGGGATGGGGCAGCCACAACTTCTCCAGGCAACCTGTACTAATGCCTCACCACTATCATAGTAAAGGATTTCTTCCTAATGTCTACTCTCTGTCTCCCCTCTGCCAGTTTAAAGCCATTCCCCCTTTTCTTGTCAGTGAATGCCTTTGTCAAACGTGCCTCTCCAGCTTTCTTGTCAGCCCCTTTAGGCACTGGGAGCTACTCTAAGGTCTCCCCAGAGCCTTCTCTTCTCCAGGCTGAACAAGCCCAGCTCTCTCACAGCCTGTCTCCAGAGCAGACATGCTCCGGCCCTCAGAACATCTTCGTGACCTCCTCTGGACCCATTCCAACAGATCCATGTCCAACAAGAGTGTATAAAAGGAAAGGACAACAGTGCTGAACTCTCACCTGCATTGCCAGTACTTGGTGGTCTCTGAGGGGCCCCAGGTGATACGTTCCGATGCAGGGTGGTCTGAGGTGGGGAGAGCATGGTCGTGTCCGTTAATGATGAACTGGCAGCCAGTGATGGGGATACAAGGGAACTCCCTGGGTTACTGTAGGTTAAAGTGTTGGGATTGGACACTGGAACTGTAACCGACATCGAGAAGTTCTGAGCAGGCAAGCCAGGCTGAAGGAAAGACAAGAAACACACACAGAACAACATTAGTATAACTATTTCTGCAGCAATAGCACATTATAAAAATACACATTAAAGTTTGCCAAGAATTCCTCAGGTTTAAAAAAAATTAGTTAATTATGTTAGTTTTTAAACTGTATTAAGCATACAATTTTAAAACATCCATTTGTTGCAGAGCACAGTGTTAAACTCTTAGACATCATATAAATACAGTTCCAAAATAATTACTCATACACTGCTACAATAATCAAAGTTCAAATACAAAAAAAAAAATTTGGAAATTCATATAAATTCACAAGCTCAGAAATACCACAAATTTACCAGTTAATTTGGATTATTACAAAGCAATGACAAGTTACACGTCTACAAATCACTGAAGTGCTGTACCTTCAAAATGTAAGCATAAACATGCACAGTATGAAGTCAATTACACAAAAAAAGAAAAAGTTAGTAAGAACATTTGCTATTCATAACCTTGCCAAGATACTGCTACTAATCTCTAAAACCTTCTTTTTCAACAGACTAAAAGAAGTAAACAGATCTTTAGAAAGTCATTAAGGTCAGTAATTTAAATTGAAACATTTCCATTGTCATTATGGTGACTGTATTGCATGAACCCCTGCTTGAATAACCCCTCCATCTTTCTTTTTTGCAAATCTCATTTTTTGTAAATTCAAAGTTTTCCAGCATTATTTACAAGGCAACTATTTTTCTCAAGTATATATGTTTTTTATTCAACAGCTATTTGAATCAAAAGCTTAAATGCCTGCCCATCTATGGTACTCATTTGGTTATGACTAACTTCTTCGGCCTTTGTCTCATTCCTATCCTTTGACAGTGATGAGTTTCTGAAACAAAAGGGACTGTTTTCTTTCACAACTCTCATAATTACTGGCAACAAAACCATGACAGGTACAATTTAAGAGCAAAACTTAGGTGGCATTTATTGATGGAACATAGATATAATAGTTCTGATTTAGAGGTCAAATGCAGATGACAAACATTCGTGACCTAGCAAGTATACTTAAGGACATGCACTTTTGTCATGTGCAGCTGAAAATTTACTTGGAATGGGACTTCTGTACGATTTTGATAGAAATAAAACAATTACTAATGAAAGGAGCAGAATGCATTTTCTACAAGAAGCAAAATCTCTTACTGGTGACAGTCAATGACAGTATCCCTCCTGAAGCATTCTAAGAATAATTATCAATTTTTGGCACCAACAGAAGGAAAAAGCAATAAAGCATAGTGACATAATGCTAGCAAATCATTCACAGGATCTAACTAATGACAAGCTGTACTGGCATTTTGTTTTCATGGGAAAATGCTTCAAGAAACTATTCAGTATCTACCAAAAAGAAGGTTGTTTTTCAAACAGCACACTGCCAAGCAATTCAACCTAAATTTGAAATACCTGGATTGCTTAAAACAATGCCAGAAGCTAACAGCTGGAACATTCTTTCTGTAGGTGTCTCAATACAGAACTAATAAAAGACAGCTCCCCCCACACCTTACAACAAAGGCTGCCTCTGCCCATCTATGGTACTCATTTGGTTATGACTGAATTCTTCATGCTTTGCCTCATTCCTATCCTTTGACAGTAATGACTGCACTAGAACAAAAGAAACTATGTTTTTGTAAAGACCCGTAAGTACTGGAAACAGAACCATGACAGGCCCAATTTAAGCTATAAATACAGAACCAAAAAATAATGTTGCCTTCTTTATTTACACTGATGTCCACACGATTTAAACTGTTCATGAAGACCACATAAAATCAAGCGAGAGCAGTTTAGCTGTAACATACTGAGAGATGAGGCCTGAAGATGTCTCAGCACAGAAATGTTGGACATCAAAAGCTTCAAAACAAAGATATCGGTTTCATTCAAGTATAAAAGAACTTGCTATAAGAAGTGATGCTGGCTGTCAAGACTGCCAGTTTGCTGACAGTCCCAGAGATGGCCTTATTGCTCTCAACAATGAAATAATTTCTAGTACCAGCCAGTCATTTGGGGACACACTACTCCAAGTGCCCCAGGGTCTATGCTGATTAACCTAGTCAGTCCATTTACTTTAATTGCTACAAGATTTGCAATGTTAAAAAATTCAAAGGCTGTGGCAGAGCCCTGTATTAGTTTTCTTAGAAAATACTTCCCCTGTAATACTCCATATTAATTGGGTTTTGTAGATGGAAACTAAGTGTCATTACATACACCTCCCTTAGACAAATGCAAAACGTACACTGCTGTTATTCCCAAGCTTCTTGAGTTCTGGAGCCAAGTGACTTACTACTGCAAATGGGTTGTAACCCAGGACAAAGTTTTCCAAGATCTTTCAGTGGCCAAGGCAGTATCTGTTAGAGCATCATCAGGAATAAGACATCCATCTTTTAAGGCTCTCATTAAACTTATAAATGCCTTTCTTCATCCAGTCCTCAGCAAAATAAATCCCACTGATTTGATGACCAAATTAATGCAATTCTATCTGCCTGTTTGTAACATACTGTAAAACCTTGATCAACAGACAGATCAAGAGCTACAAGATGTAAATAAACTATCCTGCATCCCACGACAAGATCTATCTTTATAAGAATATTTTGGGTAGGATTAGCAAAGCAGCTAAGCTCCTGAAATTGAGAAACGTTACCTCATGTTCACAAGGTATGAAAAACTGTGAGTGGAAAAGAGAAGCTATAGATAAATCTTCTTAGTAAGATAAAATGCATTTTAACAAGTATCAGCATCTCATTTTGCCTCAAAAAACATATACTCCCTTCTCAAAGCGTTACATCCTCTTGTCTTTGCAGCGGTTTTCAGGGGTAAGCAAACACCATGAAAATTCTCATGCATGTAATAGAAGCACAAACCATACTTTAGTACTCACTGCGATTTTATGATTCCGCATCATATTATCAAACTCTTCATTAATTTTTTTATATTTTTCTTCTGTATGTGGCGTGAGCACATATGAAGTGTCAGGGTCCGGGCTGTCGCACCCTCTGTGTTCCTTCTTGTTCAGAGCCTAAATAATGAAGTTAATAAAAAGGATCAACAAATAAAAAGTAGAGATAAAATAAAAGTACTTACAGGGCCTCGCTTGAAAATAAAATCACTATCTTCATTTAGTTTGCTGAATCTGTCCTCCGATAGTGGACTGTGCTCAAAGTAATCGTCAGCATCAGGGCTCTCACAACCATTAAGGCCTTTCTTTCTTAAGGTCTGAAATACAATTGGAAAATTCACATACAAATCATACTAACTTGCCAAGAAGTTTTGTACACTACTGAATCATTCAGAGCCACTGAAACTACATGAAACTTTCACAGACAAAACTCACTGTTCAACAGACAGGCTTAGGCTTTCAAAATAGTGGCATAGTACACAAACAGAAAAGGTTCATTCAGAGGCTTTCCCAGGTGCCATAACATGGGTAACTTTTAACCTACAACCACTTCATCTCTCCAGCATCCATGCAAAACTGTTTTTAGATACTGGCTGATGGAGTGATGTTGCCTGACATACAAGGAACATTCAAGCCTGTGGCAGAAGAGTTAATGGCATAACCAGAAACTAAAAGCCAGTTTATTGGATTTTTAATATATTGATTTTAGTATCCCAATATCCACATTTTACAGAGCAAAGAGTTAAGCTCCGAGAAACACAGTGGCTAAAATCTGCAATCAAATTCAACAACTGCAGTACATTCATATATATAACACTTGTTATAAAGGCAGGACTTTCCTGTATTTCTGTCATCCTGCATGATAGCAAGAACTGCAAAAAGTATAAAAAGAAATTACATAATCCCTCTCTACAATGACTTAGTTTGCCAAATATAAGTTTTTTCAGACTCCTTTAGCCTAACTGGATGCAATTGCTTTTTTGAGCTATTTCCTGTTTTCTGATGGAGAGCTCGCATCAACATCCCTTGGAAAAAAACAAACTTGTCTACAATTGAGGCATTACAAATAAGCTACCGAAGTCTAGTGGTGGACTTGGCAGCGCTTGGTTAATGGGTAGACTCAATGATCTTCATGGGGTTTTCCAACTGAAATGATTCTATGTGACAGTAGAGGTCTTATGACCAGATTTTAAAGGATATTTGTATTCCTTGTTTTTCTTTTTCACCCTATTATACAATCAGAAACCTTTCTTTGCAAGTTCTCATATATGACAATACAATGTAGAAAACATTCCCTATGGAAAAATATTTCATATTTTAAAAAGTTTCACAAGTAAATCAGTATCTATTGTTTAACAGGCATACATCAGAGTACATAAAGCATCAGCAGGACTATGCGGGTATGAGGGGGGTTCTGTGGTGGTTTTGGGGGGGAGAAATTATCTATGAATTTTACACTAAAACCCCTGAAGGCTTAAAATCTGAAAGCTGGTATCTCAGCACCATAAAAAAGAGCATTTTTTTTCCTATAGAAAATATGTTTCCATAACACACTGAATTTCTGATTAAAAAACCCCACTGTTTTAGTTTAGACTACGGTATTCATGGGCATTTCTTCTTCGAGTGCTATCTCCTAATTTTTAGTGCAGTGGGAAGCACACAAGGCTTTCTCACTATACACATATATACAAGATAATTCCTATTTCTACTTCAGTTTTCAAGCAGCACTTGAAAATTCAAGTTATGCCATCTGAAATCCTTGAATATCACGGGTCACCATAAGCTGAAATTCCTTCTCAAGTTTCTTGGCTTGCTCCGCAGATCCCACACAGTATCTGGAACTCCCACAAAAATGCAATCACTAAATCAGCATATGGGGAAAACAGGTGTAGGTTCCTTCAGCACCTGTCACAGCCCCCATCCTGCTCCTCTACCCAATCAGCTGGACACGTATATGGATGTGGCCATACAAGGGCTGGCTCTTCGGGCTCTCAAGGTCGGAGCCTGTTATCCCTCTCCCAGCCCTTCCTAACAAGTCAGCCTGCCAGTCTTCTACACTTTGATATCAGCAGGGAAAATGTTAACACTGTATAATCTGGATTACACTTAACCCCTGCAACCCACAGAACTCTCTAAATAGAAACCAAATGTGCCTTTACATGGTGCTCAGCATCAACATACGTACGCAGTGCGCAGGGCAGGATTAGAAGCTTCATTTAGGTAGTATTAACAGAGATCTTGCGAGAAATACACATTACTAATATGTAGTTCACCTCCTTTGACAAACATGTTAAAGCAATATTAAGTATTGCAGCACGGGGGTTTCACTACTGCTCCTTTCAATACTCTAAAACAATCAAGTGAAAGCTTTTAAGTCTAATGTCGCTAATTCATTCTCCTAGATCTGCCTAAAAATTATATTCAAAGTTCCAATATAAAGGAAGAGATGTAGTTAAATACAAAAACACCTCTTTCTTCATGGCTGTTTTTTTTTTTTTTATGGTAACAATGGGGTTAACTCTGCTTTGACTCATGAGGAAGGAAAATACCTCAGTATCTCCTGCTTAGATTCTGGAAACCGTCACTCCAGATGGGGTTCCTGTCATTGTGGAAGGATTTAAGCCACGGCTCACTGTTAGAGATAGTAAGTCTGGGTCCGATAGCCAAAGCTCTGTCTCCTTATCACTAAAACACGAACTGCCACTTTGAGGACCTAACCATAAAAAGACTGCCAACTTTATCATCGCCCAGTAACATAACAGTGAACCGTTCCTACTCTGTGGCTCATAGGAACAAGCGGAATGCTGTAATCTGTTCACACGGTCAGGCGCAGCCTACACGAGACAGCGCAGCCTCGGCTTTCTCACAGCCTGCCGAGTGAAACATGATAACGGGCCCCGGCTCAAGGGAAAACAGGGAAGGAGGTGACTACTGGGAATTGCTCCGTAGGGACACAGGAAAGCCAAACTCCATAAACAACTGCTGACTCCACCCTTGAGAACCTCTACAGCTAAAACCTGTTATTTCTCCAATTCATGTAAATAACTGCCCCCCTCACTGAGCTATTTCCAAGATATGACCATGGAGACTCTAATTTCATGAACTCCATTGGTTTAGAGGAAAAACCTGCCAGTTCGTGAGTTGTGTAACATGAAGAGAGTTTTATACCTCTGTTGTGATACACAAGTTTGTTTAGAATAAAATCAGAGGTTGTGCAGTTGAGGCTAATAAATACAGAATGTAAGTTTTTTTACTACAATGAGAAGGGAAAAGAATAATGAATTTCAAGTTTTGCTATCGGATGTTCACTGTGATTAGCTTGTGGTGTTACGTCTCATTTTCCAGATCATCTGAAGGATGTGTAGCCTTTTGAGTTAATATTTTATTACTTTCCACTTACTCCAAGACTTAGCCAAAATGACTGGAAATTGTTCCAACACATTTGCCAACGCACACTGTGTTGTGTCTTCAGTAACTGATATGGAGCATCTTTGATGTGATACTGGATTAACAAACTGATGAGAGAAAAGTCCTAATTTTTGTCAGAAAATAATGCAAGGTATTTATGAGAAACCAAAAAGTCTTTTTATGAAAGAACGAAGCAAACACAACAATGCAGTCATGCATCCTATAAAGTCACTGAACAAGTGTTCCAGACAGCTGGGGTCCTCCTGATCGTGCAGAATGTTTCAAACTGCTTTCGTTCCACTGTGTAAAATCTCAGTAATATAGTTTAATACTTATTTTTAATGGTAGAGGTTAAAAAACAGTGTATGACAATGGCTGGACTAGGTATTACAGGTTTAAGTATAACATTTAGGCACATGGTAGAGCACCAATGTTCCTGAATTTCCCCATACATATGCAAGGTACTTTTTAATGCACTGCAAAACAACACCTAATTAGCTTCTCTCACAATTCAACATACATTTGACTGAAACAGATAATACAGATACCAAAGAGTACAAAAATACAATAGTTATTTATTGTAGGATCCATGAGGAAGCAAAAATGATACTCAACCATCACAGTGTAATTATTTTAGCATAAGCTTCCTCCCACAAAATCCAACTGAGAAACATGAAATGCAGGAGCTTTAAGCCTGCTGAGTCTCCACAGCATGAAATCAAGTCGCCACCTTCTCCAAGGCTCGTTCCAGCCCAGCTGTACACAGCTTCTCTCTCACAAACTTACACTGGCTCAATACACCAGTCAGCAGCAGCTCTGGAAACCAGGAACTCTGAACTAATAAACACAGATTACTGCTACCAGAGATGAAGTTAAATGACAACCCCCAACTGTTCTCCTCCCCATGAAAGATCCTGTTTTTCACATCCGACTCTGGAAGGATGTTGCCAATGGTTAAAAGAGCACAATCAGCATGTTTTGTGCTCCAATCCAGTGAGTGTGGTTAAAAAGCCAAGATTTCTGATATTAGTGATCTGGGCTCCTTACCAGCTCTGGCAAAACTGTACAGAACTTGACTATGTTCACTGTCACCTCAGGAAGTAACATTTTTCTGCCTTGAAGCAAAAAAAGTAGGATGACCTCATACATAAAAAGTGTAATGAGGTGCAAAAAAGCGTCAGTTCATTTAAAACATTGTCGGTGTTGGGTTTCTTGTAACATTACACAAAAAGGAAATGGTTGTTGCTATCGATGCTACCATGTATCATGTTAACAGCTCTATTTTTGCACTTACTATTGGAGCTGGCGAAACTGGATTTTTGTTGGTGTTTCATCCCAAATCATGAGGGAAAGCATATCTAAAACTTGACTAAGATTGAAATGAAAAGTGATTTCCCTTGTCTTGGAAAAGGCACACCTTTCACTTAAGACCTGTGGCTAGTTCTGATTCTGCTGTTGCATTCAGAGCACAGAAAAGCTGTGAAACAGCATGAATTTGTAGTAAATACCTTTTATAACATGGTAATTTAGAAAAGTCAGTATTCCTCAGGCCTGAAATAATGGAAATGCTCCACTAGTACTGCCAAATATTACGGCTGCTCAGCAGGCACATACACCCTGGTTATCAAAAGGACAGCCAATTAAACAGTTTTCTGATCCTCAAGAGCTGCCACGCAACAGTGGAGAGGGACACTGCTGCCACTTGCACCGAATTCCAAAGGCTTCTCCCCACAACTGCTCACACAGCTCTCTGCAGGAAGGACGGGACTGTCATCCATCATGGATAAGGTCACTGAGGTGATAAAATGTAAAAAGCAGTACCATCAGCCCAGGCTGCAATAATGCCTCTCCTACCAGTGCTCAGGAGCAAAGGAAAATAATCCCTAAAATAAGAGATCCAAGGATAACCAGGAGCTTTTTAGTTGTACTGTAGCCTCCAGGATCAATCTCATATTCCATCTCTAAAGATGATCCATGCTTTAAGGTTATTTCTCCCTGCTTTAAGGGAACTGCTGCAATCTCCGTGGGAGCAGTTTGACAAACTGACTGACAGTAACAACTTGCTGCCACAGAAAGTGCAGGATCATGGGGACCACCCTTACACCTGCTCTGATGTTTGCTCCAGCCTGCAAAAAGGTCGTTTATTCTTCATTAAAGAGGCAGAAAATTCTTCTTGGCCACTCTTTACCTTATTTTTGCTGGGTTTGTTTTCAGTTGTAGCATGAACAAGGTGGTTTTCCAATAGATGGGCTGAGCACCACGGACAGAAAGCAGGCAGAAGGAATGGCCTGTCTTTTCCAGCAGCAGCAAGCCATAGCCTCAAGCACTGCTGATAATCACATCCTACTTAAAAAGCCGCACCTCCTTTCCAATACTCACAAAATTAAGGACAAATACAGCAGTCACAGCACCAGACTCCCATCCACTTTTCATAGTTATTATGTGACACCAGCGAGAGAAAACAGGGCATATCCCTTTAATGCAGTTTAGCTCCCTTCCCACAGCAGAGATACTTCAGCTGGCAAGAACGACATGCTTAACGACATGCTTCACTACAGGCTTCACATACAGCAAAAAGTCATGCTGAAAGCATGACTATTTCTTTATTATTTGCTTCCTGTTACATGCTATTGCCAAGAAGTTGAGCCTAAAACCAGGCTGGATTTTTTTTTTATAGCACAAAAATATTCACTTTTATCACCCTAAACAATACTAAGGTGTATCATCCTCTACGTAAGCAATTTCTCCCCTATTATGTACAAAACACATTCAGACACCCGAGGAGTATTCTTAGTCACTCAAAGCTATTTATAGTTTTTAAACTTCCTGCAGGTCAGTTTGGCTTTAGAAGTACCCTCGTTTCTGTTTCTTTGTTCTGAAGTAACAACATGGTTCTGTGAAGTCAGACCTTGACCCTGCAGTGATGGCTGTATGAATTTCGCCACTGTCTAAAACACAAGCAGGGTTGAATCTGAACTGCAGCATATCCATCAAAAGTGAACAGCCAGAGAAAACCCATGTAATTCAACTCAGTAACAGTGTTCTGTGTTTGAAGCCCATCTCTGTAGGCTTCCATTTCTTTTCTCATAGTCAGATGTACTGGATTATTTGATGTGATGTTTACAGATTTTGTAAGTTTTCCTCAGGGTCTCTAAATATTCTCAACTTCAGCCACCAAAGCATCTGCAAATTTCATTATGAAGCTGTTATCCTTTGAGTTTGGAGGCTACCTAAGCGTAGCCCTAATACCATCTCTTTCAGTATGCCCTACGCATTTTCAGTTACATTTTGCTATACTATCAGCTAGAATTTCACTTTCTAATTATAGCCACAAACACATACACCCTAAACCAGCCCAGTAAAGCAGAGTGATGCCCAGCTTTCAAAACTTCAGAGAACGCACAGGAGGTCAAATCAGATGATGACAGACATTTCCATGAGCTAAGAAACTTGGAGAGCTTAACTCTTTAAGAAGCAAGGCTTCAACCAACCTTTGCAGTAGGCTCCCCAACCAAAACAATGTACACTAAATTAAACAGGAAAATTGACATACTCTACCTTGCTTAAATAACTTGCTGTACTTGTGCTCAATTAGTAGTGGTATTTCTAAAGTAAATAACTGATGCTATGCAAAAATATCTAGACATCAATTCTGAGTACAATACTTTCACACAATTTGCTACAATCAGTCTATTTCTTCACTAAGTATTACAGTGTATTCAGGGAAAAAGGAGGTTTAGGATTAATTATTTATTCCAGGGTTTTACAAACAAAAACCATATATGCCTAGCACTAGACCATAAAACACGAGGAAGAGCCTCCTTTAAGCAATGCTCTGTGCTTAGTTCTGGACAAAGGTATTCATCATTTACAGATGAAAAATGTTCAGGATTTTAAATTTTATCAGTGTCCCTGTTACATACCACTCTAAGAAAAGCGACTGTCTTGTTTCAAATGCTGGAGCACTTCCAGTATCTGGCAAATTTTAACATGTATCCCTGGCTTGCCAAACATGAAAGCTAGCTGTCAAATTCCTCCAAGATATGATAAAGATGGCACTCAGGCTTCAAACTCGCATTTATATAAAATAACACATACAAAAGGTTTCTAGCCATGATAGGGTATGAAGCTTAAATTCTAGCTTGAAGCATCCTTGCTGTGAAACATTATTTTAATTAAACCAGAAGCACTTATTAAAGAAGAACAATTTTGTGGGCATCCACTCTTCACCCCCAGAACATTACGCAACACACTAGAAGGCATAGGAAGGGAAGCTGCTTACTTGTAGCTGTGATTTTAGAGGAGTATCTCTAAACTGTGGACTTTATAATATAGTTGCTGACCTACAAGCAAGCTGGATTGCTCATTCCTAAATGAATTGTTCAAGACATAAGACAATTAGTAATCCATTAGCACTGATAATACTGTTTTCACAGTGGAAGCTAAGCCAAGCTCTCAAAGTCTGATAGTTGATGCATTTGTCTTTGTTTCACTTTCTATACAATTTACTAGACTATTAAGTTTTATATCACTGAGCAGGATTTCATTTTACCTGCTTTATAGAAAGTACCATCAACTAGACTTTTCTATTTAAAAGCACTATATTGCCAGTCTAAGTCAATCTCATTCAATCTTTTTATTAAAAACAAAAAGTAGATCAACGTTCATCTTCAGGAAGCAGAAACTATTCCTTAGCATATAAATTAAATACATTTTATAGTCCTTTCAGGGAAAGCAGTCTGCAACGAACACAATTAATGGTAAAACAAAGCATGGTAACCATCTATGTTAAAGTGTTCAGAGTTATTCTATGGTACATTCATGGGTTTTTTGACACTTACTGTGACAAAATAGATAAGTAGATACATCTCCTCCCACATATACTTCTTCACATACTTGCAATGGTTAAAATATAAATCAGCAACAGCAGTAGCCAACTGAATGCCTCCTTTCAGCAACAGTATATTGCAGATAAGCCATATGGAACATGAAAAGTTTCCAAGAGTAGCAACCCATCTGCATAATATCCTTCATAATCTTTTAGAAGTTCTTTAGTAAAAATATTATCTCCTACTCATAGTTTGCCAAGAAAAATCTTCTAAACTCTAATTACAATTCAATGGTATAAAAAGAAAGGGTTTCTTGTGGTCTACCTGCCTATGCGGTATTGCCATTTCAAACGCTTCTTGTTCTGGATTTCTCCTTACGACTTGAAAATTGGAAAGGATAACAGAAACTATTTCAAAGCCTTGGTACTCAAGATAACGTAGCGTTATCAAAACAGTAATTACAACACAAATAGCAACTATTCCCAAAGAAAATGTTTAGTGAATTCTGAGGATTTATGTAATTGTTAAAATACTGTTCCCACATAAGATTATGGGAACCAGTCCCACTAACGCCCACCAGAGCAAGTTTCAATTACCTTTAATATTGGTATAGAACTGTCATTTTGTTTCTGCTAAATGGTGTCCAACTGTACAGACAGCATATGCAGGCACATGCATGTGCTCTGAATGCATGTGACGTGAGCACGCACACGTACAAGCATTACCCCAGTTCAGAACATTACTACAGAATACTTACAGAAAATAAACAAACCCCTCAAAAATAAGCAAGCTGAGGAATACAACTGAAAGGAGGCACTTGAAAACACCAAGCTAAGTATGTACAGCAGGAAGCAGAGAGCCTCTCCAGAAATAAAGAAGTAGGGTACAAGCAGATACATCTTTATTTTTACTGAATTAAAACAATTAGGATGTAGGGCTTCAAGACACAAAGCTGTATTAAGTATGTCACAACTCAAGTCTGGAATACTGAACTTCTCAGTTACATGTCAAAGGAATATACTGAATATGTTTTTCCCTGCATAACCTTCATTTCAAGTGAATTACTCAAAAGCCAAAGCACCTCTTTGAAGACTGTCTTTAGCTAGCCCAAGAAGAGGATGGGAAATCAGAGATGGAACCTAGAGAGGTAGAGAGAAAAGACTGTATAGGAAGCAGGGACAGTGAAATATGAGTAAGCTTTACTCTATCATGTATAATTCATGTCAGTATTGGATAAAGACTGCCTCTGCCATGCTTGGTTTTCTTTCTTTTTAACAAGTCACTATACTCAGCAAGTACTGAATTCTAAGTTAATGCAAAAAAAAGGGTAGGGCTTTAAATCTCTTCAGTTTGTTACAGATGGAAGGACTTCAATCTAAAAAATCTTCACAATATTCCCAATTAATTTGGGAATTTTAGATTAAAAGTCACTTCCTGTAAACCAAGAAATAATTCCATTAAACCATAATTCAAATATTAAAATGCACATTACTCAAATTTAACTGAACTAGCATTCCTTAGTCTATATTGTAAATTGCAGACATTAAGGTCCCACATGAAATTTAGTATCAGTGTTGTGACATTCACAAGATGTAGTAACTATCACTGGTAAATAACAGAAAGACATTAACACTGCCTGCGTATTTGTTTGTAAGTAGTATGAAGAACAAGAATGGTCTGTACCACAAGAACTACCAGCATAAGTACTGACTTTATTCTGGCGATAGAACAGTTACTATGCAAAACACACCAGGTGAAAGCATCAACATGACGTCCTTTGTTCAGGTGAGTGTTGAGAATGTTACAGCCTACTTGTGGTAAAACACTGGCAACGAACAAACCACAATCTCCATCATATGATGAGGAGTATCTCATCACACCCACGCATAGGTTACATGACTGGGAGGTTTTATGACAGTATGAAGGTCAGTGCCATTTTTCCTTAGGGGTTCCAGACATGAAGCACCACCAGTTTAAGGCCCAAACATTCAGATTATTTAAGATTATAAAGCAAAATTTTAGACACACTTCTCAACCGAAGCACAGCACATACAGACTGAGATCCAAAAGGCGCTTAGGAGTGAAGCATCCTATAGGTAACACACTCTCCTTTTTGACAGTTCATGCTAAAACACTGGTTGATTAACAGCAATGATCAAGAAGCTAGCACTTCTGCTTGTCCTTTCTGCAAGGAGGTTAATCCCTGGCAGATTGGCAGAGTTGACAGTTGAAGACACTACCAAGCCCATGAGCTTGAAAGTCAAAAGCTGAGGTTACATTAACCCTCCACTAAAATGAAGAGTATCATCAGAAAGGACAGTTATTTATCTTACTGTAGTTCCAGGAGATTCATTGCTCTGGGGTCTATTCTTACCATCCACAGCTTGTGTAAAGTCACTCACTCTTGATTAGCAGATGCCATGGTCCTCACTTCGAAATCGCAAAGTAAAAATATACTCTTCTAACTGCCAATGCAGAATTTCAAAAGCACCAAATTCTGCAGGAACATGAGGGCTGCAGAATAACTTAAGACCAGCACAGCTTGAAGAACGTGTTAACACAAGTAAATAATCATGTCTTTGTGTGACTGCCTGCATGAACTCCAGGCATTAACAAGCAGTGAGCTGTTACAGATTTTCTTGGAGTCAATTTTTTGATCCTACTTAAAGCTGTCTACCCAGACCCAGATCTTTGATATGCATTTCCAAAGCAGTGGGTGAGAGAACTGAATTTGTGTGTCTGCCCTAGAAAATTCAAGAATAAAAACATTCTCCAAACACACTGCCGAATCAGTTGGAAAAACATCACTTGCACAGCTGGGAAATAAATACAGGAGTTCAGATCAGAGGAAAAGCACTTTTTATGTAGCTGACCGGCAGCACCTATTTAAATAAATACTAAAAACAGTCTCCAAAGAAAATGAGAGATATGTGTTATTCACCAACAACACAAGCTATATGCAATGTTTCAAAAATAGCTGCTTAAGTTTTGATTCTTTGGAATGTGTTACCCAAGTCTGTACTACAAACATACATATAAACATGGAGCCTTAATCCTCCATTGCAAGGATGGCAAGGAAGAGGTGTAGGGTGAAGGAATTGCTCCCACAAACCCTCAATGGATCACAGAATCCCAAATGCAAGATAGATCTTTAAAGGAGCTCTCAAAACAATTACTTCACTTGAAAGTGCATCTTTTATTCTACAAATGTCTAGGACATGACACACTTCAAGTTTCTGGAGTTCAAAGTTGGCATTTTAATAAAGACTTGTACAGAATGGTGGAGTAAATATGGTACTGTCTGCTAATTTGCAATATACACCAAAGCCAAGGGTAGTTTTCATAGGAAACACATGAGGAATACTTGCAATAGCCATACCCTATAAGAAAAAAAATGACAAAGATTCCACCAAATGGCAGGTTTTAGATTGTAAGGCCTCCTTCAACAGCGCAACAGCCTACATTTTCTATAGTAAACAGCAAAAGCAAAGAGTTCCCTTTATTCAAGCCTTATCCACTGTACATGGGTACAGTGAAAACAAGTTTTGCTTTTACTGCTGTGGGCTGCTGAGTATTATTATTTATTCCAATTATACCAAGCTTGTGCACACTGCAAGAGAAAGGACAAAAATCACACAAACTAGAGGTACTTATCATTATGTAATTAAAATCCAAAATATTCATTATATTCATTAGCATTGTTAGCTACTTGTACCTTCAATGGGTGGTATGTCTGGAGTTCAATGAGACACTTAAGTTCTTGCATAATCCAAATGGAAATATTAACAACTCACATTACCACTAAAAGCTGAGGGAAAAACTTCTAAATAGTACTATTTTCTGTTTAGATACAGCCTATGCTCTAGGTTTACAGAAAGGCTTATACCATGACTGACAGGCCGGGACGCTGAACAGTCATGCTCACAGTCTGTCACATTCAGAACTGTTCTAAGAACTAAAGCATCTCTCTGGGAACTTTACGGATTATGAGTAGCTTGAGGCTACACACACAGGTGGTGATAGGAAATAGAATCAAGCCAGGCTTTAAGTTGTTTTAAAGAAGACAGTTATCTGTGCTCAGAAAGATCGCTACCTAAATGCCCCAACAAGCACTGCTCCTGCTCTGCTTAGAACTTGCTCCTTCCAGACTATGATTTGTCAGTAACAATTCCTTTACTGTATCTATTAAGCTACATCTATTTATTGTTATTTTGGGTTCCATGTCAAATTCAGGAAAAAAATTAACAGTGTTTGATGGAGGCAGAAAGCAGAAGAAGGGAGAAAGTTTAGTGTATTAGGTACACTTTCTCAGCAGGTAACTAAGAACATGGTGGAAGGGGAGAAGAATCCTGGTCTATGAACAGGATTTAGAACACTAGCCAAGTATCCAGCTCATAGCAAAATTCACCATTTCATTAACACAACCAGGTCAAAACACTGATAGTTTGAAAAGAAGACAGGCCCTCTACTAGTATTTGACATTGACTTAGGATTCTGGTCCTCACAGCAGCATAGTCTCCTGAACAGCCATCTGATTCAACTTGAGATTCTACTGATGTACAGTCAAGTAAGCTCTTGTTCATCAGTTAAATAATTAGCTTTTTCTGTTAATTTATTAGAAAAAAAATCAGGAGAGTACCACAGCAAATATTTCACAGCTCTAAGATAACCTGACATGTATAACTGTCATAGGACTGTCAGAACAGCAAGTAATCTGAACTAGAACGACATAAAATCACTACTGGTAGCACAATACCTAAGCACTGCCATTAGCAAGAGACTTCAGAAACTTATATAAGATGGATTCTAGACAAACTTCAAGATTATGTGTGTGTATATATATACACACACATACATATATATACACATGCATATATATATATAAAAAAAATATATATATACACAGACACATACACACATGCATATATATATATATGATTTAATTAGTGACTAAAGCTGGAATTCATCAAAATTCAGAATACCAGTACCGGATGGTAAGATTAAAACACCAGCACTGTTTTAAGAGGTAAATCTAGTATTCTTAACTCCAAACCTCTAAATTTAATCACTGGCTTAGACACAAAGGAAGTGGGGCTTTAGATTATTTGCAGGCAAACCAAAGCTGTTTAAAAAAGAAATTAAGTCTATCCTACTTCTGGCAATTCTTTATGTATCTGAAATGAAGGAATGCAAAAATGATATTAACTGGGAACAAAAAAACTTTTTTCCAGCCCTGTCAGCTTCTTAAAGTCACCAACAATCTGTCATTAGTCACCAGTATGCCCAAAGCAATTCCAGCATAGCCAAAGAATTAGAAGAATATTTTCAAGTAGAACAATATTACTAAATGCAAGATATGGAAAACATAATGAGAACAGTGAAAGGCTCAAATAAAAGACTCAGGGGATTAAGTGTTGTTAAAAACAAAACGGTGTGAGGGGGAGAGAAGAGGCAGACACCATTATGAAGGTAAGTGCTCTGCTCAGCACAAAATATACCCAGGTGTCTTCTGTCACTGTATTCAAATACGTAATTGCTACTTTGCCCACATTTTCAACTTCCCAAGGAAGCTGTTTCTTCCTGAACCATGAGTGGGAAATGAAACCCCAAAGCATGACTTGTTTACAAGCCAGGTTTACAGTAAACACTTCTACTAGAAAAAAGAAATAGATTCAAGCATATATATACACACATATATACACATACACACATGCATTTATTTGTATATATTGAAGTTGTTGATGAATTATATGCAAGTCCACTTCAGGTTTTATTCATTTTCTCTCTTCTTAAGGTAAGGTAAGGTAAAAGTGAGATTTTAGTCCTTAACCATACAAAAATCCTCCTTAACATGTCTCAAAGGCATTTGTCTGCTGTCTCAAATTATTTCAAATGTTACATGCAGTATAATTACATTTACATAATCATTTAGCAAATCAAGTCCAATAACGCCTACATTTTCTCAGCATCATGAGCAGATTACAAAGTCATTTCCTTACTTCACTGAAGTCATTTTTAAGCTTCTTCCTTTCTTTAACTATATACCACTTATTTTCATAGTGAGGTCCATGCTATCTGGAGACCAAAGCAAGTAGTCAAACAACAAACACAATACAATAATACTATTCACCATGCTCATATGTATTCTTCTCTCAGCCCAAAGCTGTTTTGTCTTTTTATTCCATTTTCCCCCCACTAAGTCTAGCCCACTTCTGGCAATTCTCCATCTAACAAACATGAAGGAATACAAAACTCTGTTCGCATTGCCAACCTTCTTACAGTCTGGTGTGTGTGTCTAACCATCCACATTCACGGTATTGCCTCTCAGCACTGTGTCAATTCTATGAAGTTGTGTTGGTATTTCATGGAAATTTGGAGATTTTAGTCACCTACATTAAGCATCAGGTTTTATTTTCAACTGAGGCTGGTTGTAGAACTCTTTAATATGTTTAAAAACTTCGCATGTAACTTCTCTTACGAAACATTTCAAAGAAGTATATTTTTTTGAAGGATGTGATCCAATTTCCATCATATTACTTTTTGGCTTTGAGTAGCAAAATATGGAGCCTAAGCTGCTTGCCAAATGCATATCTAGACTGGATACACCAGGAAGAAAATAGAATCATTTAACTTTGTCACCTAATTCCGTATGTGTACATCCATATATATTGAAATACAATTCCCAAATCTTCAGTTTCATAGGAAGTTAGCCAAATTCAAAAAAAAGAAGCTATGAACCAATTCAAGTGCTATCAAATATCATAACATCCCATGGTTAGCAAGCTACTACACTGTATGTACAGTTCAAAACACAAGTTGGTAATCCATAGCCTGGAAAAAGAAGCAACGCTGGGGAGGTGGAGAAAACTAGATAAAAAACAAAACCAAAAAGCTTTTGGTTTATAAACACAGTGTTTCAACACCAACTTTGCTGTTTATGCTCCCCACACTGTTACACTTGTCTCTTGGCATATGCTCCATCTGGCTGTGGAGATGCATCTGCTTCTTTATGCTGCAGGCTCTGCATGTGCAGATGAGCTCTACATGCTTACTCAAAGCTATGATCTGACAATCGCATCTCTGACACTATGTATGTCTATGACTAAAGAACATGCGTTGCTCCTACGACTGCTCTTCATTAGAATTTTGTGAAAAGGCAGAGAAATAGAGTGCTCGTTTGGTATTTTAACGCATAATGATGCACTAAAAGCTTCTGTAAGATTAAACTGGCTTATTTATGCTACTGTAACTAGTAGCAGGTACATTTACCTGCTTTTAGTCTTGCTCCTGTCAAAACCATGACATGACCACTATCACACCAAGCCATGACAAACGTTACTTCCTATTAGTCTCACCATCCTCCATGGTGAGATTTAATGCAAATATCCAAATCACCTGCTGTAGCTTACATCAAGAAACAATTCATTATTGCAATATATCAGCTTTTCACAAGAATATGTTTACAGTAGTTACATGATATAGTTTAGGATTTACACTTTTTAGTTACTGTTTTTATTACAGATTATTGCATATTTCAAGGACAGCTGTCAGTATTTGGGGTATAACCTAAGCCTTATACAACACATTATACTATGCTGAAGACAGCATCAAACTATACACTGCAGAAGAGGCTTATTAACTGACACCTATCAGAAATTCTCATGGGCACAGATGACAACCAGCAAAGTAGGTCAAATTTTATACAGGCTCCTAAAAATCAAATCACTTCAGTTTAATGAGGTGATATGATAGAACATGCACAACCCACCCAGGGCCAAGTGTAGCTGAAATAAACCCTGGCTTGCTGTATCACTCAAGGAACATCAGAACAGAGAAAAGAGGTAGGAAGTTGAGCTAAACAGGCAAGAAGAGCCTGTCTTCAGCCTTCCATTCCCAGAAAAAGCGAGGCTGAAAGGGAACAACTGAGTAACTGCTGCTTTTGGAGGCCCACTGAGGGACAGAAGGACCCACCATGGAAGTGCTACCTTGTAGATAACCTATACTAATCTTAACACGCCCTACACTGAAAAGGGTTGAGTACAAGTTCCTACTCATTTCCCTTTTTTCCTTTGGATGAAGGAAGAATGAACGCTCACAGTCTCAAACTGTCTTTTATACATTAAAACATTTTGTTGACCATATGGATATAGAATCCTGATAAAACCTGACATTCCTCCCATTTTACTCTACAGAAGTACTCTGCTTCTTTCTTCAGGAAAAATAATCACTTGCCAAGAATAATGTGTTACCGAAAAAAATTCCACAAGCATTAAAGCATCAAATGCTGCAACACCTACGGCAAGTCCTTCAAATCACAGACAGCGCTTCAGTGTATCAAACTTCAGCTGTGCCAATATGGCTTTGTAAAACCAAATACAGGATCCTAATATTTCAAGAAGTCAAAGCACACACTTGATGTGACTCTCACTTTTTTCAACATTCCTGTGCAAAAAGCACTGGCTTTCCCCCTCAAATAACTAACAATTTTCATTAGTCTTATAAAAATAAGACTAATTCACTTGGTGTGAACAGGACCATATTCTCCGAGAGCAAAAAAGCATCAAAGCATTTTTAATTACAATTTTTATTTCTGAAATCATATTTAAAAAGTTACCTTTTAATTTCAACAGAAGATAAACACTTTTTCTTTCATGAGGCTGGAAGGAAAATTACACTCTGCCTCCTGAGTAAATACCTTTTACTAGAAGGTCAGATCAGCAATCATAAGCAAAGTTTCACTGTCCTCACCAACATCACCTGTGTTCACCCTCCATAGTTCAGAGGGATGCAGAAATTAATCAAGGAAACCCCATTAGGTCAGTTGTGTCTGATCCTGATAAGAAAGGGCATTTTCTCACAGACCTCGTTCTGAAGATTTTAAGTGTTTCAAATAATCCTGTTTGCCCTATTCACCTCCTTTTTTTTCCAGTGCTGTAAAACAGATTCAAACAGCAGAAGAGTCAAAGATCACAAAGGTTCAATCCCAGCTCAAAAATGCCACACAAATCATCCTTTAAAAGTGGTTACAAGCCATGTGTTACAAGATCTTCTCCCGTAATCTTAAAAGTATCAAATGGCAGGGAATGGACCATCCTCAAGTATACTACTGACAGCTAGAAAACTAAGCTTAAAATTTCTTTCCATGGCAATAAATAGGTAAAGAAGCCAACAATCTATTGACAGGTAAATTGTTTAGAAATTGAAAGGGGGGAAAAAAGGGGGGAAGGGACAAGGAAATATTCACAGAAACTGTAAGTGGGACCAACAAAAAACCCACATAAAAGGGACAAAAAAAACCTGAAACCAATAGGTATAGGACAGCAACAGAGCATTCATATCTACAGTAACATGTACAGTGAAAGACATAAGGGCACGTCTCAAAAAATTCCTGTATTCATTTAAGATGCCAATGCTCTCCCTCCTACTATGTTTTCACACAAACGTTTCAGCAGCAACAGAAGATTCCAAGCTCTGGGCATGTGAAAGCAATTCCTATGCCAAAATTGAACAGGAGGGAACTATAAGGGGAAGATGTCTCATCGATTTCACTTAATCATTTACAACATTGCTATCCACCCAGTATTGAAAATTAGTAACACTAGATTTGTTTCTTCCCTTATACAGCTTCTGAGCTGTGTAGAACTAGCTTTCCTTCTAGCATAGCAAAACACAAATCAAAATGACCTTCCTGTCATGCATATCAGGACCACAATGGGTCAAGACTAAATTCATGGTGAGCCTCCATCACAATAAATACCATTTGTCATATTCAAGGAGGCAAGTGAATACCGAAATGTTAACTAAGAAATACATCAACTGTAACTCCATAAAACTAAGTTACTTATTCAAATTGGTTTAGTATATACTTGACAAATTTTTAGCTGGGTACTTTTTGCAATTTCTATTTGTTAAAATAGTATTTCTATGTAGGCACGATAAAGAGCAGCCATTTCACATCGTTTTTCAGAACACTTCTGAAATGCTGGTGCTGTAACTTCACCTCTACAGCACACAAGCATCCCTCAACGGTGACATTACCTGTAGTGAGCTTTTGGCAACTTGCTACTGCTTAAATACAGGTGTCTTAGTCCCCCCATCTCATCTCTCCTCCCTACCTATACTGAACCTGTCATTGCATCTGCTCCAAAGCAGATCACACTCTCCCCTGAACCAGTTCTGTTGTAAAGCAAAAGAGTAGATAATTTTCCACTGAAAATGAAAGCTTTTCTGAATTACAGACATTATTTACTTACACTGGGAAGCACAGCATCTGATCCCAACCATGAATGATTTTCCTAATTCCATAGAGAACAATAGCTAATAGATCACAAAGCTAATATACAGGTGGAGCAAATCTTAAAATGCAATCAGTTCCAAAGAAAATGAAACTGTGGAATATCTCTGTGAAATACTGAATACAGGGGTTTTTTTCCTGGAATCCAACAGTGAGAAAACATTGATCTGAAATATATTAAGCTTGTAAATACTTCATCCTACTGATTTCATTTTCCCACCCAGAATAGAGCTTAAAGAACATATTTTCCCTGTAAAAATGTATACCATCCCCTTTCTGGCTGAAGAACTTTTTTTTCCTTCCTTCTTAGAAAAAAAAAAACAAAACCAAAAAAAACCCCACAAAAACATTCCAAGGAGACAAATGAGCCCACAGGGCTAATCTGAAAAGACAGTGAGATGCACTCCTAGGTTATATTATGCTTCAAAAGTGAGAGTAAAGTCCCAAATCTCACATTAGTAAGCCTACAGAGAAAAACTGGAAAGCATCTGCAGATGGGTCCTCGCATGTTCCACTAGAAGACAAACCACAGATGCACTTGGGTACTAACTTCACTTTTTATGTAGTTGTCAGGGGGCAAATGCCTGACACTTGTGTAAAAAAAGCCATCAAGAAAAAAACCCCTACATCAGCCTTGTGTAGAAATGACTATGGTTCTTAGTCCTCAGGTTGGGAAGAAGCACTATTACCACAGGTCATAACACAAAGAGGCTTTAGGTGCAGAACAAACAGCAGCCTGGCTACTTGACTTGCTTGCATCCCTATCTCAAATTCATGTCTGCCACAATCAAAAGCTCATCTTGAAAGAACTGGGTTTTCCCTAACCCTGCGGGAGCTATCCCTTATTTATATTAATCCTGGTAATACTCCTTCAACTCTTCATAGCTTGTATTATCCCTCTTATTAGTACTCAACACTGAAGACATAAGGCAGCTGACAAATTAGCAAAGAATCTTCTCAGCAAGAAATAAAAGGCATTTGTCTATTTCTCAGGTTTTTTTCAATCTGATTTTTGCTTGAAAACTTATTTACAAGACCAGCTATTATCCTGCCTGTATTCCACGATCCCTCGGCAATGAACTCTGTAGCTATACAAGGCTAATAACTATTCCTAAATCATTCCTAAAAAGCAAGGCATTTGTTCAGAAGACAACTTTGGAATTTAAATTAAATGCTGAAGTCAGCCACCTGTTTTAGTCTATTTACAGGACTACTGGAGACATGACTTATCTGAAATGCAGTTACAGTGCAGAAAGGCTCCAACTGCCAAGAAAATCCTTGATTTCTACCGCACCTAATTTAGAAATTATGTACTGGAAAGAGTTACTATTTAAAGCACCAGCATAACAGAAGCCAACAAAACCAATACCTTTGAGTAAGTATATTCATGCTGTTCTACTACTGCAGACACTGCAATTGCTCTACTGCTGTTTTAACTGAGATGCAGAGTGACTGGACAACAAATTCAGTTAAGTTCATCTGCTCCATGGATTTACTTTGGGGGGAGCTTTTTCGCTGAACAAGGAGCAGCACAGGCAGCGGTTGATTTGATCAGAGTGCAGCATTTGAGTGGTAAAGTGGCTACTGGCTCAGAAAAGCAGCCAACTATAATTGTCAGACTGAGGGTGCTCTTTGGACCTTTTTCTCCATCCAATTGATTTTTTCCATGAAAACCTCGAACACTTCCCCCTCTCCCAGAAAAACAACCATCTTTCACACCTCTATTTCCATTGCCAAATGTGGTTGCAATCAAACATGTTTCCCAGAAACTGGCAGGGGGCGGAGGGCAGATGGGAAAACAACGTGGCTGTAAAGACAGCTTATTGCCTTAGAAAAACCAGACTAAAAGCAGCAGTTGACATTTTATGACAAAGTTTTCAAGTTATTAAATACATTTGGTTAAAATATCTTAAAATACTCTATATTGCTCTATATGTAAAATGCTAAGGAGATAAGAAAACTGATGTGTCTTTTCATATTGTTACCTCAACAATATCTGAGTTGGTTCGGCTTTCATGGGGCTCGTTGTATTCTGTGTATTTAAGTAGAACTTTGTCCATATCAGTGCTGGCATACTGAAAGAGTTTGTTAGAGCTGTTAAAAATGATGAGTGCTATTTCACAGTCACAGAGTACACTCAACTCATACGCCTTCTTCATTAATCCAAACTTCCTCTTCGTAAAGGTGACCTAGAAAAGAAAGGATAATAGTATTCTTTTAAACACATGATGGGTTTGCAGGACTATAATCAAACATTCAAGAAATATGCTAATGAAGACTATTTATTCCTACTAAAAGCAACACAACTGAACATGTGTACAAGCTCAACAGAACAACCTCCTGTAATATTTTGGTGTCACTTTAAGGACCAATGCTCTATGTTAGACTAAGCTGAATAATTACACACACCCCCCAACTCTTTCACTAATATAACTACCAAGAAGAGCTACAATTTGAGAATCCTCTAACATTTCCTTCTATTCAACACCGACTTTCCAGGTATCACAATATTTACTTCTGTAATGATTAGCTATTCCATAGCTAGTCTACAAGTTACTCACTAATTTAATTAAAAAAAGTCAAAGAACTCAGCAATATCAATGGCAGTAACACTGTAACTATGCAATATAATTTCTAATTATGTAAAGCTAAGAAATACTCTTATTTTGTTGCAATTAAGCCATCTAATCAGATTCATTTATACTTTGCAGTTGTTTTCTGCACTTGGGAACATCATGGAACAATTGTTGTGTCCAATTAGAACTGCTGTAGGGGAATAAATCCATTACAAACCATCACAAAGAACCATTTGCCCACAGGAGAACGGAGAAAGACGCTTATAAAAAAATCACTGTCAACTATGAGAAAAAAGGTTTTAAAAATTATTCCTTTCACAGGATTTCAGTTCAGGGTATCGGAGTATCAATGTATTTGATAGCAAATTGAATCAAACAGGACTGATGCTAAAGGTCAACTTTTCTTAAGAGGACATTTAGTAAAAGTACTGTCTTTTAAGTGTCTCAAAAAGGCGCTTCATCTACTAGCATGAAGTTAACATTCCAAGACATTATTAATAAAGATGTTATTTTCAGATTCAACCTTTCAATCTGAGCTTCAGAGCTGAATCGAACACCTCTGTCTGTGGCCACATTCACACCCCTGTACTACAATTTGAAAATGCCTCTAACACAGGTGAATGACCTACATGCCCTACTTGTTTAACAGAAAAGAGTCCTTTGCAAGATAGGAATGAAGTAAAACACAAGAACCATCAAACCTGTTTTATGGGTTGCTATTTTTTCACGTGTTAATTACCAAGGTGTACATCAAGTTTTTGGAAGACGGGTGGGAAAATTCTGTGTATACACACCTCAAGGCATTTTCTCCAGAGATGAGTATCTCATGCATATTACTTTTTTAATACTATCCATAATTCAAAACGTATACTCTACTTCCCACCACATAAATAGTCTCAGGGGGATGCAGACAGATACTCTAACAACAGCATGGTGATAATGACTGTACTATTAAAACTTTATGCATACTTTACTCTTCTACCACAAGTGTTTGCAAAGGTACTGTGGACCTGAGATTCCCCTCTGGCCATAAAACTGTATCCACATCCATCAAAAACATGTGCCCCCTGCCCCCAAAATACCAGTGTCCCCACACTTTTTGAAACCCTGGACTGTTAACACTTAGCCACAGCAGGAACAGAGATAATGAAGAGAAGACCCAGAAAGATGAGAACATGGAATGTTGGGTGTATTATGATAATCACAGTCTAATTTAAGTTCCTGTGCAGTGTTTCTAACTTAGAGACTTAAGGTTTAAAGACCACTAATCACAGAGGCGTTTGTGATGCTCGAATAATCCATGTTCAGATGAAAGGTAAGTACTTCCCATAACTTTTTTATTCAACCCTTTTAAAGCATGTCTGGTGAGAAGCTCCATTAAGATACAGCACTACCTTTGAAACAATTTTATGTAAAGTGCTGTAACACATTAAGGCCCAACTAGGGTAAGCAGATCTTTTTACTTACTTATTGTTTAACCATTACAATACATTAGTGAGACAAGATACCACAAAATCTGACAGACTTGACCTTAATGCAACTTCTGTTAAGAGTTTTACTTTCAGTTATCGATTCAACAAATTGACAAAGTACAAATGCAGGTTTTACTGGGCTGTGCTTTTCCCAAATGCAGGTGGCATTTTTACTATTCACCTACAATACAATATAGCTGCTTTTTAAAAGAAGTCTCCTGGCAGTTCTGTCACTTTACACATGCCTATTTCCACAATACTGGTATTTATCCTTTCTTGGATGGGACATTAAGAATGACTTTGTCTGGACTCCTCCGCGGATTTGGGAAACACTGGTTTTTTTAAACCACCGTTGTTGTTGCTCTGATATACTCCAATTACAAGACACTTAAGAGATTATTACCTGAGTATGAGCAGGTACAGACAGGTACTACCATTTGTCAGGAAAAAAGGCACCATAAACAAGATGGGTGTGTGCTGTTATTACTTTGAGAAGTCACTAAATGAAAAGAATGAAGGCATTAGCTCCATATGACCCTGAAAAGTAATCTTTCTTGCCTCTTGTAAGGCTATTTTATTTGAGAGGTTTTCTTGTGAGATACTCAGTCAGCATCAATTTCTCACTTTGTGTTTGGACAGTGCTCATCACAAACCCCACTACCTCTGTAGTCCAAGCCTTACTTTAACAGACATAGATCATTATAAACTCAGTTTTCATTTAAGAACTCAGAAAGCAGAACTATTTCTGCAGATTTCTCTTTTCTGTTTGCCATTTAGTGTGCCATTTAGAATCACACTAAAACCAGAAAGATGTATCTTTATTGCAGGCCAAGGGCTTCCTCAGCACCAGTCCAACATTGCTTAGCAAAAAATGGGTGAGGAGGAGAGAGCAAAGGCAACAAGACTGAGTTCCTCTGCTATCTAATCTACTGCAATTTATTCTCTTCAACTTTATGAAGATAAACGTCCTACTGCTCATTCAAGCACGTAAGATTGCTTAATTAATAGTACAATGACAGTCTCGGGACAATTGTAATCCCCCAGAGTAACGGTCTATATATTCTGTTTTGAGTCGCATGCAATCCCATCAGAAATAAGATGCCTCTGATAAAACAATAGTTTTTCTTCCCACGTAAGTCATATGAACTTGCTCTACAGGCAAACCTCTATTCCATTCTTATGCTTTCAAACAAACACCTTATCATCATGTTAGACATCGAAACAGGACATCACATTGCATGTTCATGAGTGACCTACTAACCAGCTATGTGTGCCACAGAAAAAGCGACAGAACACAACTGAACTACACTTCCAGTTCGGCAAAACAAACCCTAAATGTCCCCCTTACATGGGTCAATGAAAAAAAAAAAAAGGACTAAGTAAATTAATACCAAGTGCATCAGGGCATTTTAGTATATTAAAACTCTACAGACCAGCTACCGAAAATCACAGGACGCCAGTGGGGTTAAAGAACACCATCAACGCCTTTACACAGAAGAAATACGGCTCCACTAACAAAAGCTATTTAATCTCTTTAAAACCTTTCAAAGCCAAGATGCAGTATGCAGTCATCTCTGAGTTTTCACAGAAAAAGGGTAAGGCAAGCTGTCCTGGGTTCAGCTAAGGAGAAAAAGAACTGCTACAGCTGAAGACAGGACACAAGCCTAGTTCCATTAGAGCTTAAAGCCTCTTCCTAGTGACTAAAAAGCCCAAAGAAGTACTAGCAAATGAAAGCCAGAAACAAAACCTCAAATATAATTCCCATATTTTGCTTCAGTCATAGCAATGGTACAAGTGGTCTAAAATTCGATACAAATGCACTAATTTTCCTTTTCTCCACTGATGTAGCCTGAACAATGAGATGGAGATCCACAAAAAAGAAAACTCCCCTTGAAGTCCACCACACCAAAGCCAGGTTATAGTGTAAGAGCTTTCGTATTTCAAGCAGAAAAGAAACCAATTTGGCCAAGTTACTCCAAGTGAGTTAAAAAAAGGGGGAGAGGGATCAATTTCCACCTCTTCATGTCTGAATTTCTAGAACAAGACCTGAAGGAACTGAAGTTATTAACTCATCTATTTTTACTACATGTACTTAAGACATTTATCTACATCAAACATACAGTCGCTGTGTGATTAAAGCTGTTAAAACACAATACTTGGCTTTCTCCCAAACTCCAATAATACTTTTCTTGCTATATATAGCCTTCTGAGAGTTTACATTGCTTTTAAAGTGATACAGGGAGAAAACAATCCTGATGTCACTAACAAAGCAATGAGCTCTGAGCTGATGTATCAGCAGCGAGGCAGCCTCATGGAATTCTGACACTACCCCAACATCAAGTTGGTGTTCAGGCAAAGCTAAAAAGTAAATCAAATGCTAGGAAAGGAACAGAGAACAAACATCAGTAAACCACTCAGTCCATGTTTTGCATGCAACTCAAAACACTGCACTGTTATGGGTCTCCTTGCCACCAAAAGTAACGTAGCGATACTTGAGAAGGATTAGGGGAAAGCAGAGAGAATGGTCAAAGGTGTGCAATCAATTCTGTATTAAAACAACTAAGTTTTAGGGTGCTTCAGCCTGAAAAGTTATTTTAATAGAAAATAAGGAAACATTGAAGAGGTCCACAGGGTAACAAGCAAGATGGACAGCCTAGATAGGGAGTGACTGCTGCCTCTCCCATACAAGAGCTGAATAACTAGCAGAACTATGACAAAGTGTAAATGTAAAGGTGCTTCTTGAAGCAACAGGTAACAGACCCATAGGAAAGCCTAGCCAAAAGATGCTATAAATGCTGCAGCTTTGTAAGGGCTCCAGGGATAACTGAACAACTTCACTGGCAGGAGGTGGAGAAAATAAAAATAAAAATATCCATTAATGGTTGCTAAATATACAGAAACCACATCCAGCTCAGGAAATCCCTGAGCTAAGAATAGTTAGAAGCTGGAAGAGTATTAGAGTAGTGTAACATGTGTCTCCATCCTACACTTATTTGCTTATGACCATCACTGGACAAAAGACACCGCTTAGCAGGACCTTTGGTCTGAACCACAATGACTATTCTTAAGAGTCCCAAGTCATTCTACAACACTTCCCTTACAAATGGTAGCTTCCAGATCCCCCACTGTGCATTTTCAATATCCAATTAAAATTTAACTTTCTATTTCATGCAGCAATTTAGAAGTTAAGAGGAAACTCTCCTTCTATAGAGTCATCAACCTTTGGTACTTCTCAAGTTCAAGGACACCTCTTTATCAGGGCAAGAGCAGCCACCCTAAAACAGCACACACTGGAATACCCTACCCTTTTGACTGACAATTTTTCAAGACTGTTAGAGCAAACAGCTCTTACAAGAGGTATAAAACAACGCTTTTAAATAGAACCATGTTAACAAAACTCATGACTATATCCAAACCACTATCAGATCAAGCAGGGTGTCTGTTTCAACAAAATCCTCCAGACTAAAGGAAGTACAGATTAGGGTACCATTTAAATAGGAGTAATAGCTTACAGTGAATTTAACATAGTAATTGATATAACTTATAAATAACAAATTTCCCCTCAAGCAGTAGTAAAACAATTGAGACATTTCTTATTTGTATTCTGGTAATGCCATCTGTAGGTACATGAAGACAAAGCTTAGCTTTAGAAGAGCACTAGGATGAAGGTATTCAAAGTTTCCATTCATTTTTAGGATTACTGAACTCACTCATAGACTACTTGTTTCTCACCTGCCTGTTCCGTTCATCCATTATTCTGGTGATCTGTATTTTCTTTCTCCCCATTTTTGGCCTCTACTTTCTTTTGCTTTGCAATCCAGAAATATACTAATCCAAATGTCACTCTTCAGTATTCTAACACATGATACAGTTTTATTTTACTGTCTTCAGCTCGAGAAAAGGTTCTTATTTCTTCTTATAAGTGCCTAAAAAATAAAAATAAAAGATTAATTTACATCACATAACACTTGTATAGCCATAAACCAGATGCATGCATAAAGTAATTGCAGCCAAGAACCAACTATTTTCATTAGTAAAATATTATACTACACACTTTGTTCCAATTAAATCAATTCCAACTATTTTGCTAGATTCTACTATAAACTACAGATTGAAAGTTACTGATAATTTCATACACTTGCAATTGGATGCCTTAAAAATTTTTTTTGCCAAGGGGGTGGTGCTCACCCCTCTAAGCTTCAGCCTTTGAGTTACTGGAGGTCTCAAAAATTCACCCACAATGTTTTGGAAACCTTACAGAGAAACCACATTGTCTGTCCCCTTTCTTCCGTAAAATGATCATCACGATAACAAAAAAAAAAAAAAGGCATGAGAACATCGAGTTTCTGTTCCTAAACTAAATTACACCTGATTTTGAAAGACAATATTTGGAGTTTCATTCGGAAACAGAAGGGAGAAGTAAAGAGGGAGTATTTTTATTTTAAAAGGCTAAAGACCTCAGGAAATCTTTTTGCAGCAGTTCTGTTGCACAGCTACCAATACACCAACGAGTAATTAAGACATTCACACAGTTACTCTCTCTTCAGTAACTTGCAATTCACACATTTGTCAATACCCAACTACCATTTCAGCATTTGTTTCATGTCCTTGTATTGTTTGGAAAGATAAAGGTGCATGCAACTTGAAAAGGCAGTGTGCCATCATAATATTTATCTGGTACTAACGCACCAAACTAACTTGTAAAACACCAGTATTTAACCAACTTTAAATGCATTTTCAGTAAAAAATGAACTGCTAAGCCATATTCCAAACATACTTCTTCAACTGTAGGATAACATTAATTCAACAAAACCGGAGAACAAATTGAAATAAATTGCCTCTAGAGTATCAACTATATACCAGTGTATAAACATGAAAAAGGTACACCTTATTCTATTACCACCCAATATTCATTAAAATAAAAAGGCAAAACCAGCCACAATATTAGCTTATAACCTCTCTAACTTTCCAACCCCAAATGTCTTTTGAAATCAAGCCTTGCATATTTTACTACGGGTGTCACAATGCCATATCCTTGAGGCCATGTGTAGAAAGTGGTGCAACCACATCACCATCAGCCAGTTAATGAGTAGAGACAGCAAGAGGCAGATTAGTCACAGGCTGCACTTCACAATACATTCAGTTTCCACTGAGGAAATAACCACGATGTTCTAATAGAGCTTGGGAGGAAAAAAAGAGGTGGAGGAGCATCACAAAGTGAAGGGATGTCATTTTATATTTACCTGCTATCAACAAAGGACTGCTTTGGTAAAACATTGTAAAATTCCCCAACATATTTAGAGATACTATTCCTTGGAATTTAAGGTCAAATCAACACTAAGTCTATGTGATGTCCATTGGTCACAACAAACAACGCCACCACCCACAACCACCAAGAATATCCACTGCACTCTAAGTTTCAATTCATAAAACATCAGCTGCCTCACTCAGGAGAAAAAAAATCTCAGCTCCTACTACAGTCACACACTTCATTTAGTTCTGCAAAATTCTGGCTGCATCCCTTGGACATACCTAATAAAAGGGTCTCTATAAAACTGCTATTAAAATTTGGTGGGTTTTTTTTTCATTCATGTGTGGTTTTATCTTTTAAATATACCATATTTTGTTCAATCAGTTCTCTGAACAGAGAATTACCAGACTTTTTTCTCTGCTTTTTAAAAGCAAACACCACAGTAACCAACCAGTACATGCTAACAGTCACCACATATGACACCAAAAAATCCCATCTGGGCCAGCATCTTATCTATGGCTACGGGCAAGTATCACCAGGATGGTAAATGAGGGACATGGGAATAGAATACACATATAATACTTAAAAGCTATAAAAGCTATATACAAAACCCATAACATTTATAAGCCATTTTCTCCAGATATTCAGTGACTTTTGAATCAGAAACTTCTGGAGACATATTTGGAATCTTAGACTTAAATCTGTTCATCAAATCTCCATTAGTATTACTTTTGAATCTGTGTTAAATTTTTAGCACCTGGAAGTGAGGAGTTCCACAGCTTAATTATGCATCAGAGTAGAAGATACATCATTCCATTTAAGCCTGACCCTTATAACTGTATTTGGTATCTAGATTTTTAATTATACAAGGCAGTAAACAGTCACCTCCACCCCTCACCCTTCACATCAGCCCTGATTTTGATGCCTATATTGTATCTTCCTTCAGTCACCTTTACTCAAAACTAAATAATCCTACTCTGATCAAGCACTTCTCACACAAAAAGCCATTCTCTGGCCAGCCGGCCCATCCTCCTCTCCACCCTTTGCAGTTACTCCTGTCCTTCCTGAAACAGAAAGACAGGCAGTGTGTATATTATACAGGATATGAGGTATATAAAATTTTATTATAATCTACCACAAATTTATACAGAGGCACAATAAAAACATTATGTTCGACAGCATTAGACACAGACCTGGGCAACTTTACTACTTCTCAAAAATTTCCCAAGGAAATAGCTCCAGAACACAATTTTAAAAGCCCTGTGTGGGACCACACACTTCCATACAGTCCTATCACATACACTCAGCTCTTCCACCTTCTGGAGTACATATTCAAAAGCAAGTCTATGCAGTGAATAAAATAAGATCTCATGGGAGAACAAGGCAGAGAGTAAGAGAAATATGACTTGAAATTATGCAATATGTATACTTAAAGATACAAAATGAGAAATGCACAAATGTTTTCCATGAGCTAATGGAAGAAACAATAGCAGAGAAACACTATTACCTGCTTCACGTACCATCGCACAAAGGGAAATGGGAAAGCTGACTGTAATTTTCACCAACGTTTTGTTATAGTTTCAGGGTGTTATAACAGGCCTTGAAGAACTAGCATGCTCTATTAGGCATAAATGCATCAACCCGTTTCCCATCTACAACCACTGCTTCACTCTCTTTAATCAGCCCACTGCTGTCTCTTATTTCTCTTCTTGCTTCTCTCTCTACTTTCTTCAACCTCAAGCTCTTTTCTCACTTAGCAGATTCCAAATCCCTACTTGTATGTCTGTCCCCGTTTAGGTCCAGCCTCTCCTCCCTCTCCCACACGTTGCTATGGACACCAGAAACCTGGCTTTGGAACATATTTGCCAAAGGCAGCCCAGCTCTGAAATACTGCATCCCTCTCATTTTGAAGTCACGTACAGGATGATATTCAAAGCTAAAAACTGAAACATAAGTTTCGCATGAGCTTAGGGCAGAAAGGATCTTGACACTAACTGCAAAATAGGAGTAAATTGTGCAGTAAAAAGCCACTTCTCATGCGTGCTCAGAACATCCAAATGGGAAGTTACCACCAATGACAAATGCATGTTACACGTCTCATGGGAACAATGACGTTTCCATTTTCTAATCCTTGATCGTGTCAGAGCTGCAGTTTTACTTTCCATCCTGACTAGCAACAAAACCATGTAAGATAAAAGACACCATCCACTATATGGTTTCATCCAATATGTAAGTAACAGTTTTAATTTTGCTAAATCACAGTTGCATTATGAACATGCTTAAGTCTTAAGTCACAAAGTCATTTCATTTAGATAATCAACAAACTTTGGCCCAAATAAAGAAAAACTGATATATGAAGATCATTGTATATTTACTTCTGAAAGTAAACACGCAACTAACATGAAGTAACCCTGATGAAAGTAACATTCTACTTCCTTAAGTGACAGAATCAAATGACAGCCACCAAAACTGCCTTCCGTGACTTGAGGGTCACGCAGAAGCAAAGTATTTCTTTTTCTCGTTTATAACAAGAATTTCAGCAAATACTAAACAAAACAGTAAGAATAAACAGAGAAAAGAAGGGGAAAAAACACGTGCTTCATGATGAGCTCCAAAGAGAAAACATCAGCTTGCAATAATAGCAAGAAAAATGGTATTTGTAGCTGTCCAAGTAAAAGACTATTATTGTATAAAAGTGGATTTCATTCCAAATTTTCTGGGTTTATTCCCTTCCCCTGCAATGTGAAAACACACTAAATACCGAAAGCCAACAGAACCATATGCACAAATACCCCCTCCTGACTGCAGATTTTCAGGAGCTCACCTCAGTTCGCTGTTGTCAAGGTTGCTCACAGTTTCATAATAGCGAGAGATACAGAACTTTGCAGCAAGGAAACTGTGTTTGACCTATTTAAAAAGATTCTTTCAAGGGTTCAGTGGAAAGAAATTATATCTGTGCAGAACTCCACAAGGTTTGGAAGCCTTCTGGCAGAACAGGTTAGGAAAAACTGTGTCAGAATTACACTCCTTCCATTTATTTTCCCTTTATTTGCCTTTGCCTCTTTGTTTTCTTGGAACTTCCATTTCAGCATCATGGTTACAGGTTACATTTGACAGTCACCATCTCAGCAGAGCTCATTTACTGCAATGCACACAAAGAAATGAGTGTCATGACGTCAGATCATTTGCATGATAACTCTCAAAAGCCACAGCTGCATGAAAACAGATCTCTACAGATGCAGCTCACACTGATAATACTTAGGTAAGGCTTACTAAATAGCAGACAATGTTCTCTTACTAAATCAAGGTTAATAGGTCTTTTCTAGTCTTAAAGGAGCTTGTGCAGATACTCCTGTAGATTCTGCCTCTCAGCATGAACTGATGGGCACAGACCAAATCACAGCCAAACTGCACTCACTGGCAATTCCAACTTACATTTTGCATGCTCACCAAGGATGTGACCAGAATACAAAGCTTCCTATACATAGCAAGATGGTGATGAGGCCCATCACCACATGTTGACTTCTTTACATGAACATTCCACCAACCCTGCTCCAAAATTCACTGCTACCACTTTGAAGACAGACTTTGAAATGAAGATTTCAAGCAAAGGGACTCTTATCTACCTTTATGTTTGCCTTTAACAGAGATCATACTCATATTCTTGCTGTGGTTTTTGCAGAGGTGTGCAAAAACAGTAACAAAACAATGTTTCCTACAGCCACATTTCTATAGCCCTGTCATAATACATTGTTGTAAGTCATGTCAAATGTAAGTGTAAAACAATAGCACAGCCTATCCTTTCCAAACAAGATATGTTGTCATTTATCTCACTTCTTGTCATACCACAATATTAGGAAATAAACCTTTTTTCATCCTTAGTTTAGAAGCCATTCTTCTACATCCAAGTGGAGCCTTACAGTGAGATTGGCCTCAGAGCTCCAAGGTCTTCAGCAAGCAAGTGATACACAAGCATTGTTACAAAACAATAATACCACCCTTAGCCAAAATAACTTTTTGTAAGAAGTAGGACAACATAAAAAATACAGGAAGCCATAAACAATTCTTGACTGATATTCTTTTTTATGCATCATAAAACACTTGTTTCTTTTAGCTGGGAAGAACAACACATACCTTTGATACTACACAATTTAAGTGAACCGTACTTCCAAGAGTGGATTTGTGAAGTTCTGCAACCAAACACAGTCCCCCGATCCATATTAAAATGAAAACTATTTTTGAGCCTCTAATTTGTAAGTTTCAAGGGGTTTCAGACTAAGCTTTTGAAGGCACATTAGAAAAGATATCAAAATACTCTCAAAAAATATGATCTTACTGAAGAACTGCACCTTCCAAATACTATTTAAATACACTGTTGCTCAAAACGGCCTTTCTGCCATTCCTTCCCATGCAGCAAGTAAGATGAAGTTGAATAACTGTATTTTCTTGCAAACTAAAAAAATCTAAACTATGACAAAAATGGGCTAAGACTCAGATGCCTGTTTTTCAAACAAGTTTTACTACTCCTAGAATGCACTTCTTTTTAAGGATGGATTTTCCCAAGCTGACAGACCAAACAGATTTCAAGACCTATCAGCATCACCTATGACAGCACATGCACTCCTAGATAAAATGACAGATGTGGCTTTGTCCAGGACCAGCAGCAGCCAGGAATTCTGCTCTAGTTTATTTAAGATGCATTCACATTCCACTAAACTCAATACCCAAATATTTTTAACACTGTTACACTGCTAGAAGCAGAAAGCCAAAAAAACCCGTCCAAGCCCCCAAAAATATGTATCATCCTAGTCTGAGCCTTTATACCCTCTAGAAGCAAAACAGGCATTATCAAGCTATCTGTAAAACCATACATCTTTACCACATATTTTCATGTAATATTAAATTTTATTATTCCCATCCTTATATTTGATCTTGGTATTTTCTACAATAATTTATCCTTGCATTCTCAAGAACATGTTAGAGCACAGCTGGAAAACAGGATCTGGAAACTGAGGAGCTAACAGTGGACAAAGATGACCACAGAAAAAGAACTAAACTTTCAATATGGGATTAAAATCCAATTTTAGATAGAAACAAAACTTAAAATAATAAGTAACCACAAGAATTCTGTTTCCAGACATCTACAAATCGATTAAGAAAATAAGTGCATGACTGAATAGTAGTCTGGAAAACACACTCTGAAGAGTTTCTCAAGAAACTTGTTCCTCATTTATCATGTAATCTGTTGAAAGATGCAACTTTTCCACGGTATACAAAAATAGCCACAAACAAAGACGATTGTGAGCTCCGTTAACAAAAGAAAACCCAGTATTTAAAAGCTATGGCCAGAAAAATTAATTTCCTAGTGAATGAACCATAGCTTTTAGAACAGCCATGTCAGCCTGATCACAATTTTACATCTTTTGCCCAAATAATCCTTTCTTCTTTTTCCATTTACAGCTCTTATAAATTAATAAAGTACATGGAAAAATCTAAATGGAAGTTTAGGTATGATTGTTCCATTACAAAGTAATCATCATTTGATGCTCTGCAGGTATTCAATTAGTTTAAAACTCATTATACATTTTATAACTTTCAGTTATAAGCTTAAAGTGCAACTAAAAGCCTTTAAACACAGATTTAAACCTACAGACCTCTGCACAACTTAACCCCACAGAAATAAGGTTTCCTCCCTGAACTAAAATATACATATAAAAAAAGATATTAAATGATCAAGATCAAAACCATCTGCTTTGGGGTTATTAAGTATCTGCAATGGCTGTAGAACTTAGCGACCATATGGCAAAAAAAAAAAAAAGGCACAAAGCCACATGTCTACTTACCAAAACTCCTTTCTGTCTCAAAAGAAAGAGCCACCAGGATGAACCTTCCAAAATGCTGATAAGAACATGTCTACTAGACACAGCTTGAAATTATATACCATTTCACCCACACCATTCAGCTGCTACAGAAGAGCAGGAGGCAAAACACAACCCTGTGAAATGAAGTTCTTACATTCATCTTGGGAAAGGAATCACCAAATCCATGCTGTCATTCTCAGCTGGGAAAGTAATTGGCTTTCTTTAAAGCTAGCCTAATGACTCAATAAGAATCAGCTGAAAAGACACCTTCACAAGCATTGGTAATCAACTAAACAACAAACACCTGTGTGGACAATTAAAAGGCTCATTTTAATCTTTTTCTTCATCTTACAATGAAAGAGACAAAATACATACACAGGACTGTTCGGTTTCCAATTATACTTACCAACCAGAAAGGAGCTTTCTTCTGGTTTTGCAACATCTTAACACTTCCTCAATCTTCCCCAGGCTCACTGATGCATCTTTAGATCACACTTAGAACGTGCTACATACTGCTAAGTTAAGTCATGGCTTTAAGAAAAAGTATTATCATGGAAAATCTATTTCCAGAAGTCTCCATATTTCATCAGTTACTGCAGTGACTCTCAAGCTTTAATTACTGCCATCTTGGCTCATTACTTTCTCCATCTCAACATAAGTTTATCAATAGATCAGAGAATACTGATAATGTTATTTTGCGTAACAGGCATTTGGCAAAGGTATACCTCATTATCTCTAAGTTTTCACAATACCTCCACCTCACTTGTCACATCTATATTTATCCCTGTGGAAATCAGAGCAAACCGGGGTCAGGGCAGCAAATAACACTGGGGACTGCAAGTGGAGAGAAGATGCTTACACAGTTACAGCAGCTGAAACTGTTCTGACCATTGATTTGGTCAGATTTCTGTGAGATTCTAGACAAGCTGCAGCACCTGTCTGGTTTTGGGGGTTTTTTTATATGTGGTCACTCCCTGTTTTCATCAGTTTATAGGAAACTAAATTGAAAGCTTTCCTCTGATACAACATGGCCACGTCAGGCTGAATTCAGCAGGAGCAGCACTTGAAGCATAAGCAACAACATGTCAAAGTAACCTTAAAAATTCAGCTTCCTGGCATTTCTGTTTGGACATAAGGAGTCTTGCTCTTCTTTTTGCCTCTGAGAACTGCATGATTTAAGTAGATTGTCTTTTCTAAGGAGGACTGAAGCTTTTAGTAGGCGCTTTTGGGGGGCAGGCTAATTTTACAGTAATTTAGAACCTCAACAAATAACCTATATATAAAAACCCAAACATTCATAAAGCAAAAACTAGACAAAAATATCCCTCTATGTTAAGTTCTGATGTATCATAACCACATTTCACAGTGGGATTATTCAGCAAAAAAATAAACACCTGAAAGCAACATAAAACAATACGAGTGTACTACTAATTCTACACATAGTTCAAAACCAAACAAGGTGCCAACTGAGCCAACAGCATACTGACATGAGAGTTAACAATTTGCAGAAACGAAGACGGGCAGAAAAACCATTCAGAACCCAGCACACACTGGAGGACAATGTTGAGAGATTTATGACTCATCCTCCAAATCCTCTCTTTAAAATTGTATTCAAATTTTGCAGGCTGCACTTCAGCTTCCTTGTAGCAAATGCCAAATAAGCAATTCTCCAGTTAAGCAAAACAGTGTCTGTTTTCAGTGTATTAAAACTGACTGGTGTACAGCTGGCACAGTTTCCCAAGGCAAGAGTAGAAACCATAGCAGATTTTTCCTTAGGAAGCATGTATACAAAAGGCATTGCATTGCCTCAGTTTTTTTAGTTTCTTTTCCTGAGAAGAAAAAAAACAAACCCAGAAAACAAAGAACATAAATTATGAGATAATCTTATTTAACACTGAGTCTAATGTAAAAAAGCTCTGTGAGCCTGGTGCTTCAGCAAACCCATTTTGTGACTTGCAGCAAGACCTCCAACACTCCGTGAAGTTCATGTACTGGTGACTAAACTTCTGGTAATTCATTATGAGTTTCTACTAAGAGGGAAACTGTCCATCCTGCCTATAAAGGACAAACTGTTGAGGTAATGCGAAAAACAGCCTCATGACAGCAACTTCAACACATGTTACTGAGCAAACATTACAGCAATCAAAACCATTTACAGCTGACTTCAGGAATGTAATGGGATACAAAGGCAGCCATAGCTGTTGCGTGATTCTGCTTGTACCTTGTCCTATAGAGAGCTTCCTCAAACCAGACTTCACCCTAAAATCCACCAAATTTTTAGGGTCTTAGCAAGGGAAAAAATGTAAGTAGATGAGAGAATGAAAATACAGAAGGATTATAAGTGAAGAGCCTTCTTGCACATTGTGCCCTTGCAAGATGGGTCTTTGTTCCCAAGTTTGGCTTCAGTCAACAGTGTCTTTGTGACACAGAGCACCGTGTGCTTTCATTTTGCATTTGGGAAACTTCTTCCCAAGGTTCAGCTTTTTCTTAACTGTTTCTTCCTGATCCACTATATCGGCCTTTCCTGACATTCTGCACAAGCTGCAGGCTCCGAGCTCCTTGCCCAACTCCCATTTGTGGGGCTTTTTGTTCGCTTGTTGGTATTTTCTCTGTTTATTTGCTCTTGAGGTTTTTCTACCTGCTGAAACAGGCAGTCTCTGCAACCACTTCCCTCCTGAGCTTTCTTACCAAATACATAATTCCAGTCTTCCAGAAGATTCCACATGATACAGGCACCCCCTCCTTTTAAAGGGAACAGGACAGGAAAACCAAGAACAAATGGAAGAGATAACACATCAAAGAATCTATATGAAGCTTTAAATCACTGAACAATTATCCAGAAAGCTTCCTGCTAATTTATTCAATGCCTGATTAAATGACAGCATGCAGTCATATTGTTGAAGTGCAACAATTATAAACCAGACACGACAACATAATGCTTCACAACAGCCTGCATGCCTCAGGAAGGCATTCAGTAAACCATAAAGACGCCTACATGTTTCTAACAGAGTAGTGGCAAGGCTCTTTTTCTGCGGCTGTCATAGCCTTTGCTCAAAATTCAGTCTCTTAAAATTCAGACACACCACCAGTTCAAACTTCTAAGTAAAAATATCTTTTTAAAGTTACACTGTATTTCACTTTACAGATTAAACCCACATGTCAGTGAATTATTCCCTTCCTTGCATCCTTTTAAGCAAATAGTCATTTCATACCTAAGTAAAATGAAACATTATTGCTGGGGGAGGAGGAGCTGCAGCAGATCATAAGGCAGGTCCTTTCCATGCATGCATGGAGACTGCTTCTTTATAACCTAAAGGTTTCAGAATACAAGGCAGACAGGTGGCAAATAATAACATACAAGTGAGATGAATCCAGTCAGCCACATGTCTGGAGTGATGTATTGGAAAAAGATTAAATACAGGAATAATACAGACACCACCACTGAACTCACAAGATGGTGCTAGGCACCCATGGCCAAGAAACAGTCCGATTCCCACGAACTCTCTAATTTCAGCAGCCACTTTTAAAGGCAGCCTGGACTGAAATTTCTTACAACCTAAAACATTTTATTGATCCAAGTACTCCATAACCCTCTTTCTCCCTCCACACTCCCAGGCTGTCATTACTGCCCTCCATTTGGATGTCTATATACTTAAAAGCAATCAAGAGCTAAGACTGTCCAACTCAAGTACAGGGTAGGCCATCAAAAACAAAAGTGAACTACAGTAAGAAACATACCCCAATACCTAAACATATTGTAGAAAACTCAGTTTCTACTAAGAAAAGAAGTGGGAATATTATTCAGACTATTTTCTGCTCCCACACAAAAATCTTCTGCTTTATGGGCAGGTGATATCTGATGGTCTGGGCATTCACATGTCATTAACCTTGCCCCTTTGATTCACTTGCTAAATGTTACCTGGCCTACACTGATTATAGCACACTGAATCTCCAGGTAAGAGCTGTTCTCTGAATATAAACTGGTAGTTGATAAGTGGAAACTCAAGATGCTACAGCAACTCCATTACTTGCTATACCTGCAAGGCAGAGCAAATTATAAAATCTAATTATTTCACCTTTCTTGTAGATTGCTGCAAACAAAAAAACTTCAGTCATTTGACCCAAACGAACATTGGTGCTTCATAGCAGAACTCGATGATTCTAGTGATGGATAGCAAGACAGATTAAAATATCTTTTTCAATAGCTTCTAGAATGAAATTGAAATGACTATAAAGAAAAGACAGCAGCCTGACCCATTTGTTCCCATTATTGTATTAAAACCAGAAATTGTCAAAACATGGAAAATATCTCCATTTCTCTTCCTGTCAACAAGCCCTGACAAACATCTTACATGAACAGAGCCACTAAAAAGGTCTGACTGAGAAGTTACAGCCGACAGAAGTATAAGTGAAGGCCCAGAAAAATTTAACTGAGGTCCCAAGCAAGAATCACTTAAGTCATCTACACATAAAAAGCCCTTCTGATAAACTACTACATGAACAAACTACTCCACCAACGAACTACCACATTGTTGAAGAGTTAGGCAAGAGCAAGGATTATTGAGAAAAGCAAGATATCACAAAAGCTGGATCTTAACATATTTGAAAGGCAGCTGGCCTATTTTCAATTACATTAAGTAGCCAGGAATCTGAAGCAGAAACCCAGACAGGCTCAGATTATTGTAGACTTGCCTTAGTGAAAACCTCTTCCATTTAAACAAGTATATTCATTTAACTTTGACATGAAACATAAGATGCAAATGGAAGCTTTTGGAAACCGTAAGGTAGACATCTCTGTCTTCTACTACTTAGCCAGCCAAGTATCTGATGCAACGACTGCCTAGACCTGACAATAACCAGGGTCAGCTGGGAATCAGAGACTATTAATATAGCTGGATATCCAGACCTGCAATTATGCATTAAAAAAAACCACAAAACAAACAACCTCACAGTCATACACAGTTACTATCCTGAGTTTAGAAAAGGGGGAAAAAAAGCCAAAAAAATATATCACCCTCACTATCAAAGAAACTGCCAGAAACGTGAGGCAGAAGCCTTAAAACCACTTCAGCAGGGAAGGCTGCATCATCAGCCTCAGTCTCCTGCACTATTAGATGGTCAAAGTAGACATCTCAGCATTTAATTATTGCATCAGTGATTTAAACCTGCTAGGAAAACAACAGAAAACAGTGCCTATTTCACACGCGCTGCCGGATCCCTTCCATCCATGCTGTCTTCTTGTTCATCTCTTGACAAAAACCTAAGACACCTAGGAACCATATTTCAGTTTCAAGGTGAATGCACAGTAGTCAGATGTGAATGACTTCTCCTTGAAGGTATGAGTCCTAATTGCTGCACTTAATGTTAAAAGCAGTACCTTACTTTGGTAAGAGCAGTTACATGCCACTATAAAACTTCAATACTGCCTGTAGCTCTGGCAGATGAAATATGCAATATGTAAGTTCAGACACCTTAGTTAGTCTTTGAGCTTAGTGGTTAAAGCTAGTGTTAAATTCCTGCATATGAAGTGATAGACTTATTTAGATATAGAAATGAATGGCTTATACTCTAACAGTATCACTACAGTACACAAGGGAGATTTTCCAATCTTTTCCATTCCTTTCTGGTATGACAATAAAACATTCTATTTCCATGAAATACCCTATCTACTTATTTCCCTAAATAAAGAAAAAGAATATCTCACATATTAAATGTATTCATGACTGCATGTACATCATTAGAATCACAGAACTGTATAGGCTGGCATGGACCCTAAAGCTCATATAGTTCCAAATCCCCTTGCCATGGTCAGGGACACCTTCCGCTAAAGCAGGTTGCTCCAGGCCTAGTCCAGCCTGGCCTTGAACACTGCCAGGGATGCGGCAGCCACAGTTCCTCTGGGCAACCTGTGTCAGAGTTCCACCACCCTCACAGGGAAAAGCTTCTTCCTCATATCTAATCTAAACCTACTCGTTGCCCTATCCCCAAATGCCCTTGTAAAAGTCAGATGCTAGCTTAATTATTTTACAGCATCTCATTTTATTCAAAGTAAATCATCTGTGAACATGATCATATAGAGTTTTATGAACAAGAAAAGTGAATCACAGTGAACTGGCATGCAGTTAATAAACAACTTTCAAGAACCTGCTTAGAAGCATTCCTGCACCTGTAAGAAACCTTAGCTCCTCTTAGAAGTTATTGTTAAGTACTCTGGGCCTTCAGGAATTTAAACCATCATTCTTTTACATGCTGACTGGAAGCCTTACAGCAGCTGAAGCAATAAATATTGACAGCTAGCTGGCAAACAGCAGAGATACCAGCACTTGTAGTCTCCAATTTCACCTGAATCAGCAAAGACAGCCTTGAAGGGACAGCATAACCAGGGCTTAATATGTTCATCTGTATTACCACTGCTTTTTCCTGTATGAAAAGCTTACTTACCCCTCAATAAGACTGGTGTACATTTGATCATACCTGCTTTAGAAAGTATATCACCCTGAAAACGTCAATTAGCTATTAGATCATTGCAACATACAGATAGATAGTAACAAAGCTCTAACTCTGGCTACAAACTGTACTGCAAGAAACTCGCAGCATCCAGTTCCACCCTTTCACACTATTACATAGCTCAGCTCCTTCTCCCCTAAACCCACCCTTTGCAAGTTTTGCATATGAGGCCACATATTGCTTAATAAAAACTAAACCATCAACTTAGAGCAAGCAGGGAAGAGGCTGTATGCCAAAACACAAGATGCTCCTGACAGCACGTAAGAAATAGAAGAAAGAATTTGTAAAGTGGGATTTTAATTAAGAAATTGTATCGATGACTAAGTTCTACTTTTCTCTCAGTTCTCACCTCACATCCTCTACTTTGAGGCAGGACTAAAGCAGTTGTAAGGGAATGTATTCAGACTTGTTTAAGGAAAATTCAAAACAAAACAAAACAGGAGAGACTACAATTCTATCCATCTTCCCACCAGAAGAAAGGCATCTTTCCAGCGATTCACTCAGCGGCTCAGACAAACTGCAGATTGACGGTTGGTTTTCAGCACATTTCATCCTGCTGCCAAACTAACAGATTTTTAAACTGAGTTCTGAAACAAAGACTTCTTAGTACAACCCAAAATGTTGAGCACTGAGTCAGACCTATTTCTCAAACCTTAAACTTATGATTTCATGTGAAGCCAACAGATTTTCACCCCTGCACAGACACACCTTAGATTATCGGCTATGTTTAGATTTGTTAGAATTCACCAACACAGTCATCATTTTCTCCAGCCCAGAGCCTCACTGGGGGAGGGGTGGAGACGCCCTCCACACAATAAACATTTGCCTGCTTTCAAAAGGAAGATACGAATCAAAACAAGCTTACCCTGTACTTCTAGCAGGCACTACTCTTAACGCGTTAGGTCAACCAACACTTGTGGAGATTCTTCCTTAGAGCTTCTTGTAGCTTTTCCTTCCTCTTTGTCTGCCACTGAATTCATTTAACTTCGACGGTTAATATCTGATTAACAGCTTTAGCAAGCCTGTAGAGATAACAGGCACTCTTCTTTGTATACACCACTTAACAAAAAGGCAAATCCTTTAGCATTCTGCATCAGAAAAAGCACCACAGAAAATCTTAAGACTATCATAAACGCACAGCTCAGTGACAGATAAGCAGGCATGAGGTAGATCTATTACAAAGGTAGACAGCACCTAGAAGGAAGCAATGCTCTAAGCTCCGTTTTAAACAGAATAAACTAAGATTCCTGTTCATTTTAATGCTGCCAAATCAGCCCATTTGCATTGTTTGCAAGATGTCAGTTCGGGCTTGGAAAGGAAGATGTACTTAGGCTATTTAGCAAATCCTCAGACTCAAAACCTCATTTTATTCAAATGCGTGCCCTTGCCTAAGTCTTTCAGTAGGTGGAATTGAAGCCAAAATATTCCTGAACAGGATGGTAAGATTCCCTATAATCTTCCCATAGAGAGGCGACACAGCTCTCAAGTCTCACTGTTCTTCTTTGGAATAAGTTTGCTTCAGTGAAGATGCCCACCCCATGTTGGCTGCAAGAAAGGCATTGATGAGAAGGGGAAGCCTCCAAAAGCACAGGAAAAAGCATGATGCAGGACAGCAGCAGAAAGAGTTAAGTTGATCTGTAGGGAGTTTTATCAGTGGCATTTTATCCAATTTGCTGCCACAAAGTGTAGAACAAAGACATGGACCTGATGTTTTAAATTTAGTCAGTTCAAAGCAGACATTAAAAAGAAACTAATTCTCATTCAATTTTAAGGGTTTCACCTTAAGAAGAGGTCTTTCAAGGATGCACGTGATATTCTTTTGCCTTCTGAAAGCAAAATCAATTAAGCGCAAGACTCCATTCTTGTAACAAAATGCATTTAGAAGAGCCATAAGAAAAGACAAATTAAATCATTAAACTGAAATTCGTAAGTATTTGTCACTCAACATTTCAGCACTGACAAATCCACTACAAACAAGCTGCAGCTTTTGCAAGAGATCTGAGTTTTCACAGGTGGTTCTGCAGTATCTCAAACGCTGCTACGGAAAAACAAACTGGGAACTCTAAAGGGATCTTGTTTTCATATGCTATTAATGCAGGAGCTTGGGTGACAGGACTATTGATATTTTGAAACACTTAAAAAGACCAACTGTAGCTTCTAACACAATTACATTCTGGACAGCTAGGAAACAGTACATATGCTAAGGTATGTAACTCTTGAGCACACAGTATCATTGTGCTTTATGGAATAATTTCAGTCCCCTATTATGTTAAAGACAATTTAATGCTGCTTTACCATTTGTGTCCTTAAAGTACTCAAAAGAAAAACCACTCGGTTTCCTCATAATTTTCCTGCAAACACAGTATCCACCAAAACGACAGAATTAAACAGCAAATATCTTCAATCTTTTTAAGGAGGTTATTAGTCCATACGGACAATGCATCTAGAGAGACACCATCAAAAACCAAAATCCAACAACCCACCACCTGCAAGAAAGCACCTACATAGTCTTCTGAGCAGGAAGGGGTAGAAAAAGCTACCAGCTAGAAGATGTACAAGTTAGATCAGAGCTGGGGGAGGTGGAACTCTTCGTTCCTCTGCTTTTAGCCAAGCCTCACTGGCATGACCTGTGACCACTGGACCTGAAGAAGAAAGGTACTCCCAAAGCATTCAGAAACCACTTGAATCTTCAAGCTTAAGGAATGAAATCATGCAAGTCTAAGACTACATAAACTCCTTAGCAGTGGGTTATCAGAAACACATTGTCCTATATTCAGTATTACAGCTGCACTCTGGTGCTTAGATCCAAGCCTAGGACACATTTTTTTCTCTCGGCCCACAGGTGCAGTGCAAGAAGAACACTGCTGCTGCATGCTAAATGGTATCATGCTACAAACAGGAGACAAATACTGAGTCATCTCACTCCTGCTCAGCAGAAGACATGAAAAAAATCTTGAACAGTAAAACCACCATCAACATCACAATTTCAGCAACAAACCAGCAGAGAAAGTGATATTAAACTTTGTTAGGATTATGCACAGGAGAGATTATATTCCATTAAAGATGTCATCCACCCTATAACATTGTCTTGGTAGAGAAGTTATGTATGTCACTCTTTCCTCATATCATCCCCCAAACAGTGACCTCTAGAATCTGCAGAAGGCGTTGAACTGGCACAGATGATACCAAGACATTCTGACTATCACAGCATTGCCAAAGTTTACATTTGTAGCTTTTCTGAAAGATTAAGTACCTGAGGATCAGATTGCCATTTTCAGATTTCATTTAAAAATTAATCTTTTGTCATCATGGCAGCAGCAAACTGAGTCATAGCAGGCTAACAAAATACTCCAAAAATTATGGGGTATCAAAAAATCCAACTACTTGTGAATTCTCACTCCTCTCTCACACTGATATGCAGACACATATTGCCAATTCTGCAGTTGCTTCCATCTCTCTTACAAACTGAGTCTCTTGAGATAGTTTGGTAACATTTTATTTAACTAACAGAACTCTGAAAACATTCAGAGAAGTTGCAATTTGAGAGTTTCACTGTTTTATTCACTTGCATGGTTACCAGACACGCATGCTAAATATACTGCATGCTATCATGGCAGTAGGTCAGTTCTGTACAAGCTGCTTGTACTAAATGTCTCCTGTAAGCAACATTAAAGTTTAGCTCTGCTATAGCACATATAGGAAGAGGCTTCACATTCCTAACCATCATCTGAAGGGGAAAACTATGCCAATAGAGTACTAAGTATGCCAGTGCTACTTTAACCCATTTACTATTTTAAAACACACATGTAAGCCTTGCATTTATGTTATCTATACTATGAATTTTTAAGATTCAAAACCCCAAAGCTTTCTCTTACTCTTTTGCTATGAAAATGTAAGGAAAAGGTCACAGACCATAATCTGTAATATGTGATGTGTGAGACTGATGAAACGCAAAACAATGTGTGTTATTAACTGGGTAGGCTATTCAACTACATTTGAAAGATTTTACTGGTTTATTAAACCAACTGGGTACACAGTAACTACTAGACCACATTTTAAATAAGTATCATTGCATACTCTCCTAACATTTCCAGAGCAGATGTTCTCTATAAAAGATACCGACATATAAAATACCCACACACTATCTCTACATATATTGACATATATAGAAATACACACACTAGCATATAAAAAGTACAAACAAATCTGAGTTGTCAAAATTAATGGAGCACACACTAGAAATATTTTACCAACCTCTATCACATTGCTTTCCTCTGACATACTACAAAAGAGGATACCACAACAAAGAATGCCAGCCTGGTGGGGAAAGGAAGGAAGGCAATCTCTTAGAAAAGCTGCCTATAGACTAACACAGGGAGGAGACATTTCACATCATGTGTTTCATGGCTTCAGACTGCTGCCTTGGAGAAGGCTGAAATAAAAGGGGAATAGACTTGATCACAGAGATCAACAGACACAGTGTCTGTATTCTGCTGGAAGAATACATATTAATCTTCTTCTTTTCACAAGCATAGAGGAAAGCCTAACTCAAAGCACAAATACTTACCGCTAAGAGTTTTATCACTTCAGCACTGAAGTTGGAAGGAATCATACAGACCTTTGGTAAATATTTAGGCAGCTAGCCCATATAAGAATCTCAGGCTGTTGCTGCTCTACTGAAACCATATCCTCAGTGGCTAATCTAAGGTTATCCCATATACCTACTTAAGCTGCAACTGCATGTTTACTGCACACTATAAGCACATCCTGATGCTGTTGCTCTCAAGTAGAAACTTTGTGAGATTGCTCATACACCACCGGCCCTCCTTTTCCCTCCAGATGGGGGACACCTGGAAAGCAGATAGAACTACGAACGAGTAACTGAGTTATCACAATAAGGATATGCTATGGGCCTATGAAAAGAACAAAAAGAGGCAAAAGTATGCTGTAATAAATGGTTGGATTTTGAGTAGATGATACTTTGGCTCATTATGCAGAGTCAATCCTTAATTAACCTGCAGCGAACAGCAGTATTTATCAAATAATACACTGACAGAAAGATAGAGAATACCACATTTTTTACAGAAGAAAATTATTATAACACTTGCAGTTTTAGTCACTCAAACTATCTGAAGTTTACAGTCCCGTCCTAATATATTTACCAGGTTTCATTCTGATATTAGAACTTCCGCACTAAGGGACCACATTGGAGGCACTGAATTACCTCAAATTATTAGCAGATTTGTCTTTTAATGAACCAGGACAACATTCATATTAGCTACACACAGAATATGTCCTCATATAATGTCACACACAAGTATATGTTTGAGATACTTTATCTGGTCAAATAGCATACACAGCAGTATTCTGCCTGATAGCTTTAACATCAAATCTGGGCCATCTTTGCTCTTGCAGGTTTCTATGAAGCTGCTGGCAAGAGTTCCCCACCCCCCAACCCATGAGAGCACAGAAGCTGTCACTGCAAAGAAAAAAGAGAAACACCTCCTCAAGAACCATGCTTCACCTCTGCAGAGCTGTCAAACCGTGAGCCTCGCTGCATTACAATGCTCCAACTGTTTACTTCTGCTAAACTTTGCACTTGACTTGCTACTGCTCAAATATTTAAGACATTGCTTCCTTATCCTTGAATCCAGTTTTTTCATTGCAACACACTACTCTTTCCATCTGGATGATTTAAGAGTTAACACATTTAATGCAGTCTTGTATCGGATTCCTTTAACAGAGAAAACAAACATGAAAAATAAGCTACACTGATAAAAAACCACAGGAAAGTAATGAGGGAACAGAACCAGTAAACTTCAATCTGAAGACAAAACTAGGAAATAGGATCAACAAATACAACTTGCCTACAAACCCCACGTTTTTCATCCTTCTTATCAGCATGTTTCTGACTGCACCATTCAAAATGGTGCTTCCAAGTTTCCCCAATATAGCAAAAACTAAAGAAACAGTGTTTCTACTGCAAGCAAATAATATCAGGGTCCTACAGTGGAAACTCAGTCTTACAAATTATATGAAACACTTCCTGGCTAAGAAAAATAAATACTCAATATTACACAATGCACTTTAATGAAACTTTGACCTTGGAAGGGGACTTGGAAGTAACTTATCTGCAACTGTCTGATGCATTACATGTTACTCTTACTTCAAAAGCAAATAAAACCCCAGCAACAACAGAAATCAAAACCTACCTAACATGATTATCAATAAAAGCATAACTTGCATAGTATAGAACTATGCAGACGCTTTGGTAATTATTTCTTCAAGAGTGTTAGTACGTAAATGCTCAGTTTTGGAGCACCTACTTTTCAAGACCCCAGGTAGAAAAAAGGGACAAAAAAAAAATCTGTTGATGTGACAGATGCAACTGATGGATCTCAAAATCGATTCATGAGATCATTAGAAGATGAACCAAAAACGGAAGGGAAGATATTAAGTAAAAAGAGATACCTAATGAGTAGAATTCGCAAGACTTTCTCTTTCCTCCTCAGGAGAAAAACTCCAGCACTTTCTGACAGAAAACTCATCATCTACCCAACTGGGAAGTAAAATGAATGAAAGCTGAAAAGAAATAGCAGAGAAAGACAGAAGGGGATGGTGGTAGAAGTACTTTAGATTTACTTGCAGCTATCTCTCAAAAAAACAACAGAAATGGAGAATAGACCTCTCATCTCTTTGACATACTCACTCTTCTAGATTCTAACACCAAAAACATGTGCAACACAGCTTCAGTGTTCACAATTTAAACTCCTGACTTAAGGTGTCAACTGAAGAACTGAAATGCAATGCAAAAATGCAGCACTCTCACTAGAAAATTATTTCTAGTATTTGATCTTAGGCAGTTGTAAGTAACAAGAGCTGATGGAAATTATGCTTGGCAGAATTAAGTCCTTTGTTAAAGTTAAGGCTTCTTAGAGTCAAGCATCCACTTGGTCAGGTCAAATTACATCATCTAACCATTAGGAGCACCACAAGATCCATATGCTGGGCAGTTCAGAGGCCTCAGTCATACAGACAGATCAAAACGAAGCAGTTTTTTTACCTCCCTTGTTTTCCTGATTTGTTGAAGGCCATCTGAGCCAAAACTTTCTTCTCAGAACACAGGCATCATCTTGTCTGGAACTACAAGTTTCATGAAAATCCACAAACGTCACTGTAGTCCAATCATCTAAATGAAATATCTAAACAAAAATAAGAACTCTTTTTTAAGGATGAGTAACTTGAATTTGTCACACAATTATTACAAATAATTCAAGCCTACTTTTGAAGGCATTTCATGCAGCAAGGCCTCCTAAATGAAAAATCTTAGTATGTTCTCACAATACACAAAAAATGACCAAACCACATTTAATTAACAAATGGGGGAAACAAGTTGGGTGGGCACTGACTGACATTTGTTTTACTGGAACATATCACATAGTTTCAGCATTCTTCTGCTAAAGATATGAAGAAAAGCTGAAACAGGAATTCACAGCTACAAACCACACGAGACCATGTGATAGGACGTATCCACCTCAAAATGCAGGTGCATTACCCTCCACATCTCACTACTGAATAGTCATAACTGAACATATTGACAGAGTTTTCTGAAGACTTAATAGACAGCAAATACATTTCTTCTATTAAACAGATCTGCCCTATTAGATACAACAACTGAAGAGCATTTTGTGACACAATGGATTTTCAAGTGGTAGGTATAAAAAAAATAAATGTTTAAAGGGGGCCTACAAGAAATCTGAAGAGAGACTTTTTGTAAGAGCAAGTAGTGTCAGGACAAGTGGGAATGGCTTTAAACTGAAAGAGGGAAGATTTAGATTAGATATAAGGAAGAAGTTCTTCCCTGTGAGGTCCTGGCACAGGCTGCCCAGACAAGCTGTGGCTGCCCCATCCCTGGCAGTGTTCAAGGCCAGGTTGGACTGGGCTTGGAGCAACCTGCTCTAGTGGAAGGTGTCCCTGCCCATGGCAGGGCGTTGGAACTGGATGACCTGTAAGGTCCCCTCTAGCCCAAACCATTCTATGATTTATAGGACCTACATAGCTACATTAAGCTAGTTTAAAGGTAGCAAGCATACGTCTATCTACACACATCTACCACAACACAGCTTTACCGTTGATCTAGGAGGGGAATTTTAGCTAAACAGACCAAAAGACTATTTTCCTGAATTAGGTCTTGAATATTTTTCCCACCATATGTTACTCAGTATAGTACCTTAGCAAGTCTTTCAAATGACAGTGTTACTAAGATAAACCAAGGAAGCTGCTGCAAAGAAAAAATACATAAAAGCTTATAAGCTTGTAACATATATCTAAGCACATTGCACAGAACCTATCAGATGCACAGGTCTAAGGGTGAAGAGCCTTCTGGTTTTAGAAGATTTAATATATAAATTTTCTGAGACTAGCAAAACACGTCTATAACCCAAAAACGCCTTTCAAAGAAAAAACATGTAAACCATACACTCATTCTCTTCCCTCATTATCCAAACGACTCTGAGCATCTCCAGATCCAGTGGGCAGAGTACAAATCCCAAGGAGTAAAAGGGCTGCAACCTCCTGTAACAGGCACAGCAGACAAAGCACAAGAAGACAGCTGGCTGTGTGCTGAGTTGGGTAGGCAGTGTGTGCCTTACCCTGCCACTAAGCCCCAGGCAGAGCTCCCGTCACCTTTACCTGGAATTCCAGAACAGCATCTCAACCCATTGGTGCATTCTGGAAATTAAGAGTGGCAATAAAAGTGCAAATTGACAGCTACATTCATTAAACAGCGAGACTTCATTTTTATTGTGGCTATCAAGCAGAAATGTACAGTTTTGCCACGAATGATTGCAGACATGTTCTCTAAACAATGATAACTCAGTTAGGTTATCACTCATTTGGGCAGATACATTACTTTAATTATGCTCAAATTGTCTCCTATTGCTAAAATAAAAGATAAATAACTTAATTTAGTACAGGAATACAGCAGAGAAAGAGACAAAGACTTGGATTACAAAGCTTATGTGAATGCCAAGAAGAGAGAAAGACAGTTCTCTACACACTGGGGAACCATTGGAACTCTTTAGCATTTTTTTGCCAAACATGGTTTTACTTTTGTTTTGTTTTAATAGTGTTCTACAAAGTTTTGCTAAGGCAACTTGCGTACTGACTATAACACAGCCAACAAGCTGCATTATAGAGGCAATAGCAAGATGTGACTAATATGTATTAAAGAAAACACATTCCTTACCATGGGAACCCTGTTAGAATTCACCACTATTTCAAGTCGTCTGCAGGAAGCTTTTCTGTTCTAGACTTCCTCTCCTAACAATCTCTCTACTAGTACTTCTAAGACAAACATTAATAGTATAATGGTGAACAAGCACACAGGCAATGCCATCAGCTTACAAGGCTTTCATCTAAATAGGTCTAACAGACACATGGAAACATGGTAGAAAGAATACATCAGCACCACTTCTGCCATCACTACAGCCAAGAATTTAGCTGGAACAATGCAATTAATTCACTGAAAACTCATTGTTAGCACAGCTAATGAATGTGGGAGAAACAAGGAAAAAAGAAAACCAAGCCACACACACAAAAACCAAGCATTACAAGAAATGTACCAAATCCAGTTGAAAGCTGGCTTCATCAAACCTGGTTTAAAGTACACCCAGAATAATTCTAGTGTAACAAACTGAACCATATACTAAAACGATCCCTACACCAATCTTATGGGATGTATAGGTCTAATAGGAAGAAAAGGAAGTTCCACTTCCCAGTCTTCAGCTACATTGCAACTCCAGCTGTATACATAAGAGCACCAGCAATATGAGCAAAATAAAACTAGAGTTAGTTTAAACATTAAACTACACACAGGACTTGCCAAGTTACTGTCATTTACAGGAAAAGCTCAAGAAGCCTTACAGCATACATACAGTTAAAACTACTTTTCTCACTTCCTGTGTGGAGGCAGTATATAAAATCCACCTGGACGCAGAACTCAAACATTATCAGGAGAAGTTGTTCTAACTGTGTCTTACAGAGTCCAAGCTAGTCTTTCAGTGATGGTCTGTAAACTCAAACACTACCTAATAAAAGCATTTCTTATGACTCTTTTAAGCTTACAGGTTTTTTGCAGGGTTTGAGAGATCAAACTATAGGACCTAAAAATGTCAGTGTAGAAGTGTTATTAGACTCCAAAGCAAGAGTTATCAATCCAGAAAAAAAAAAAGAACAAACTTCGCCCAAAGCATTTTAGACATTGCAATAATAAAGCTACATTTTCTGCTTACAGTCAAGAGCAGCCAGTATTTGTGTACCCAGCATTAGCTACTGAGGATCTGAACATTTCACTAAATGGATAGTTGTATCACACTAAATGCTGAAATCCATTTTAATCAACAAAAAGCATAGTAACTTGGCTCATAATTTGGGGTTTTTATGAACTTCAGAAAAAGAAGTATTCTTCTATAGAAATCCAAACAAAGAGATGTCTTTCAGAGAATATGGTCTAAATCACATCACAAGCAGCATCCTGAATATATTGGTACATCAAGTTCCTTCTCCTGCATAATAACAAGAAACAAAAAGCATTCTAATCCCTTGTTCAATATTGTAGAAACTACAAAAACAACTGCAGCACAAGCTCTTCCAAAAACTACACATTTTAAATGCAAAGCTCACCCTTCAGAATTAATACACCTACAAAGATCTTTTTCATTAATATATGCAATTGTTTCCTTGCCCATATTTGTATTTTTGTCTATGGAGGCAAAAATGAAAATTGAAAAAGACAACAAGACTATTACAGAAAACAGTCAAACCCAGATACACAGTCCAAAGTAAGTAGATATATTCATGGTAAGACACTGATGTCTGAGACCAGATACACTCAAAGCGTGAAATAAGAGAGTCTGAAGTAAGATGAGGCTCACTCTCAAGCATAAAAGTTGATAAACTGAATCAGACACAATCTATAAGCATGAACAACCTAAGCAAAGGAAGACCCTTAAAACTGACTTCTGTATCTTCATTCCACTTTTCATTTCAATCAAGATACAAGTAAAGATGTTTTCTAGATACTTTAATTGACTGCTGTCAAAATCCTGAAGGAAACATCTCTAAATCCTTACACAGGTGCACTAAAGCATTCATCTTCAAGATCCAGCTATATCTTCAAAAATTTCTCACCTACTCCTTCCTTCCTCCCCTGAGCCAAACACTGACACATCTCTGTGGATGCACCACCTGAAACCCAGTGTCTGGGCTAGCTGTTCCTTTACTGGTCCCACATTGCTAACAGATCAGACTATTTTAAGATAAGCTAATTATGCCAGTGAAGTACCTTATAAGCCATTAAGCAGAAGAGACCACAAAGAACTAAAAGCAGCAAAGTACAAGCAAGACAGAAGCAAGAACTGTGATCCCAGCTATTCAAGATGAGAAGCCTGGAGGACTCTTCATCAGATTGCAACTCCAAATTTTAGTCTGTGCTTAATTTCTCCAGCTTCTAACAGTTGCAACAAGCACAAAAGAAACCTCACATGAAGGGCTGTCTTCCTTACACCTTCAGAAAATTAGTCATTCAAGCCTTAGAACAACATACAAACATCTTTGTGGCTTGCTGGTAGGCATTATCTACAGGGATGCAAAACAGCTACAGAAACAAATATAGATGCCCTAAAAGAAACAGATCTGAAGAAAAATGCTCAGATTTTCTGTGCAGCAAAACTGCTGCACATAAAGTTTTCAAGAAGTTTATCAGATCTTCATCTCATTAACTTTTCATGAAAGGAATGCATGATGGAAAAGCAGGTTAAAACGTCTTTTGAGAACCAGTCAGCCAGTATCTTCAGGAACACGGTGGTAGGTTGCATTACTGAACAATTCAGTCTTAAAAATACCACATTAAAAAAGAAAAAATCAGATCCAGAAAGTCCTCAATAAAACAGGTATGAGCCTCATGTGGGGGGGGTGGGAGAGGGAATTTCAGAGAAATTTATTAGTACCTTTTAAGAACAAAAGATATTCCCTCTCCTGTTCCTTGGGGAGGGGGGGGGAAGGGTAAAATGAGGTACAGGGGAGATTAGACACTAGGTGTTAAAACAGAAAAATCTAATGGTTCCTGGACAAACAGGTTTTATGACTTTCTTTGATGCAAATAAGCTCCTGCTCCCCAACCTCCAGAACATACATGCAAGAGAAGCAAACTGCTGCCCAAAATTATGTATGATTACAGTCCAAAGTCTGGCAAGGGAAAAGCAGAGGACAGACAGCTGCAATGACAAACCACTGAGCTTCTACTCTAGATTACAAGAGTCAAATTCAGAGTACAAATGCTGGGTAGTCAATTCCCTGAACAAAATCCCCAAACCATTACAGAGTTTTGCAAGCAGCATCCTGACTAGATGCCCTGGCAGGAAGAAATCACAAATATTCTATGCAACTATCTTCCCATATGCTGACAAAAAGGCATCATCAGAATGAAGACCTATTTCACTTTATTCTGCTGAATGAATGAATCCTAGCCTAATACGGCATTGAGATCAAATCAAATACATTAAAAGCAGAGCAAATGAAGAAACTAAAAGCAGAGTTTTATATCACCCTACTTTTAAGTTTATTTTCATAAAATTAAATAAAAACACTTAGGAAAATATTGTTATTTATTGATAGAAGACTAAAGCATTATCAATAAGGGCACTAAAATCTTGAAGGCAGCACTATTACCCACAGCTTCCTAAACCTACTTTTCTAATAAAATGAGCTTTACGTGATCACAGCCTATTCTCCCTCATTAACAGCTTGTTTTAATTGGCTGGTTCCAACCAAGTGCAACAGTAAAAGAGCCAATTATTTTTAAGACTTTATAAAAGTGCAGCAGAGTTTGTGACCAGGCAGTTGCTCACAGCCCCTGGGCAAAGCGTCTGACCTGCAGCGACCAGTGCGGCAGCAGATCCTGCTGATCACTCAATCAGTCAGCAGGTACCTGTACTCAGTCGAGCCACAGCTAGGAAGCCTGTGAAGATACTAACAGAACTGAAGAGCAATGCCCTGGATAGGGGGGCTACTCTGAAAGATCAGGGAATAACAGAAGAGTTGAAAAATAAGTGAAATGGAAGTTCGTTAAGTTTTATTACTTGCAAATCCACCACTTTACTATTAGCATTCAGACTGTTTTTAAATTTACATCTACCATTTCTCCAACCCATATTTTAATATCATATACTTATGATATTAAAAATATTATATTAAAATCTGGTATTAAAAATAGGCTATAGTACACAGAACAAAAATTTTCATATGCACTTTGCCTTTGTTCTTCCCTCTTCCCCATACCATGCTTCATTTCTCCTCAACGACCCAGCCATAAAGGTGGAATCCTTTTATCTCATGCAATCACACTGGTTATGTTTGCCTAGAGCCAATCTGAACAGGACAGGCTACAAATTCTTTAATGACCTCCATCTCCTCTTAGACAAAATCAGAAAGTGAAAAGAAAAAAGAAATGGCAGCAAACCCCAAAAGCACCATTAGTAACATCAAGATGGTTGCAGCCTAAGCTTGTTCTGAAGCATTTCTTCAGTCATGTAACAGGACCGGATGGTTCTGCTCATTCAAAAGCTCAACCAGGACCCCAAGTGCTGCACAAGCATGTCTGGATCACCAGAGGGTGCTGCAGGGGCTCATAATATGACTACACAGTAGATTTGTGCTTGGATCACAACCTAACACGGGGCAAGTCCTTTTCAGATTTTTGTTTTACCCCGGTCTCTTGGTAATTCTGGTATTTCATTCCCCTCTGAAATCACCTCTTCTCAAGTGAATGATTCTCTCAAGTGAATGATTCCGTTACTTTCCAATAGAACGTGGTGCAAGTTTTATAAAAGCCCCTTGTGCTAACACACGACTATAAAAACAAGCTGTCAGCACCAGGCTTAACCTAACAGCAGAGTCCATCTCCTCAGTAAAAACATATGGGGAACCTACAAACAGAGGAAAAAAAAAAAAGACTGCAACCCAGTGAACTAGAGAAGTCTCAGATATAGGGCATGCTGTAAGTATCTGCAGAAAGACTTTCTGAAGAGCAGCTAGTGGAATAACAGTGGGTTATCTGGCTACATTTCATCTGAAAGTGAATCTAAGTCTCCTCTGTAGACAAGGCTGTAATAAACCAATTCAACCAGGAGTCACTAGGAGCATCTTCAGACTAAGACAATAATAGCTACAATCCTGAACTCTCCCATAACCCTTTTTCATCTCCTGAACCAATCATTAGTCTTTTAAAGTACTTTCTATTTTGCTTAAAGCATCTAAACGATTCCAGTATTCAGGAACATTGATAATTTATGTTTTAAATTCCAGACCTTTCAATCATCTGAACATCACACTTTTTACTAGTTCCTTGAAGCTACTGAAAAAATCATTTGATAATTGCCTTAGGGTTACTCTTGTTGTTTCCCCTCTCCCCTTAAATTTCAACTCATGTTAAACTCATGACAAAGTCTGCGGAATTGCTCAAATTCCTCTGTCCTTCACTGAGAACAACTGCTCTGTATTTGTCTTTGCAATACAGATTTGGTAAAATATTTTTTAGATTTTATTTAATTCAATTCAGAATTTCCTATTTCTTTTGTGATGCCTACTCATGTTAGCCATTCCCATATCGGTAACAAAGAAAACAACAACAGCTACTTAAAACTCAGTATTATTCTTTGATACTCAGCAATGCTATTACATACTCGACATACTCCTTGTGAATTTTCCAAGTATTTACGTCAGTAACTAGAACTTCTGCAAATACACCCAGATTCCATATCTCCAATATTCAGTGAATACCTGCCTCCACCTCCTGACCACATCTCTCTTCAGCCATCCATGATTTGGTCTCCTCCCTTGAAGGAGGAGTTCTAATTTAGCGCTTCTTACTGGAAACCATTAATACTTTAGCACTTCTTTTCACAGTTGAGCCCAACCTCTCCCAAAGCAAAGATCTTTGCATACATTTCAGTGACAAAAAGTTAAGACACCATCACTTGGCATGCTATTAACAAAGAAAGAGAACAACAAGAGGACAAACCAAAACACACCACCACGCAGACCACAAAAGCCCTAACACTCCAAGAGAAACACAGGAGGATATTAAGGAAGTTGCTCAGAAAATCATCCTTTCTGCGCTCAAAAGCTTCATATCCCAAAAGCCAGCTAGCCAAAGTTAATGTGAATCACCAGACTCAGACTAACAAACATAATTTAACATCCTATAGGCTCAAAAAAATTAGCAGAACGTGCTTCCCCTTTCTGTGCACCTCAAGCAAAATAGGGTACCTCCTGACATACCTTTTTCTTCCCCCTCTTTCACCCTGAAACCATGGGGCTTCTGAGTGTAAATTTAAGACACCTGAATAGCAGTTAAAACCTCATATCATGTCACAATCATTTTAACAGTTTCAAGGAAAAATAAAAAGTCACTGAAAGTTTTAGTTTATTACTCTCATTGCATGACAAGATAATACAAGTACAGTGATGATGGATCATCCAATTTTCTCAAGTATTTTCAGAAGACTCAGTGCTTTGAAAGCTCACACTAGAAAACCCAATGTTTTTTAGCTGCTACATAACACCAACTTATTAACAGTCATTCTTGTGAGCTCACAGTTTTAAAACAGGATGCACGCAGTCATATCAGGAAGAGGGCAGCTGCTGTGAAAGAACGATATCAGAAACAAGATGGCCTCACTGTTGATAACCTCACACAAGGCTTCTATGCAAGGTTTCCAAAAGAAGTAAGATGGTCAATTAAATACAATTAAAAACATTGGGAGAAAGATGACCACTTAAGAACACTGTCACTCTGATAGATCTGAGTAAATAAAATTTACAACTTGCTCCTCCTGGACTCAAGTATTGCAGATTCTGTGTGATACTGGGGGAGAAAGTCACCTCACCCTGACACCCTTCAGCAGTTTCTGTAACGGACGCTGCCAAGCCACATCTGCTCTGCCCTTTATGAGCCCTCATCCTTCTGTACATGTGTATATCTATGAGTCTCTCAAGGTTCAAGTACTTGCTTACTTTCTTCTCCTACAACTGTTTGTATCTTTTCACACTTAAAATAACCTTCCTAGGCATCATAAGAGATAATAAAACAGTCTCCCTGAATTCTCTCAACTCTGTATGCCAGTATCTTCAATAAATGTTTAACAGCATAGCCACAGCACAGCTGTTATAGATGTGCTTACATAATTATACAGCTAAATGTTGAATAATTTATCCCCCTTGACATTTCAAACATTATTAGTGATCACTGAAGATTACAAGATCAGGCCTGTGTACATTGGTGCAGCACTCAATACTGACACTGACCACAGCTTGCAAGTATTACTGCAGGTATTAAGATGATGACATATTCTCACAGGTCTATGGTTTGCTTTCAAACAATAAAAATAACATTAATCCAATCCATGAAAACTTGAATTGCAGTGTTAGAAGCAATCTGGCTTTCAAATGAAGCTAAGTTTCAAAAACACTTGAAAGGATTTGAAGTAACTGAAGAAAACCTTCTTCCTCTCTATTATCATAAAAGTATAAGCACAAACGCAGCCATTCTACACCCCACTCTTTCAGGTGATTTCTGACTACCACAATGAAGACAATACATTTTGCTCCTGGTTATTTAGCTCTTTATTAGGGAAAGAAAAATAAGGTAAAAAAGCACAGTAAAAGATGCTTTGTCATCAGTGCCTGGTACACAGATACTTAAAGCAAGCACCTTTCCACAACTATGCTTGGCTGATAATTCCTAACACTTCCTTTTTATCTTAGTATACTTAAAATAGGCATGCAGCAGTACTTAGTAGCTTCTAGTGAAATCCAGCTGAGCACAAAGCAATACAGAATACACTTTTATGTCTCTGGTTGGCCCAACAGGACTTTGGCAGAATTCAAAAGCTCTTCAGGGACAGAGACAAATAGAACTGGGAGACCCACCTAATTAAGCACCACTATCATGTTGAATATAAAGTAGTTAATTCCTGAAAAATAATTCAATTAATCACACTCTTATTAATAAGGATGTATTTTCTTCTCATCATATAGGCACACTTATACTGTTATAACACACAGGGAAAAAAAGCATAGTGCTTCCTGTAGAAAAGGTTCTATATTGTCCTGCATCTGAATTCTGAGGAAAGAAGACTGACCACAAAATTTTGCTGTCTTTACCCGACAGTCATTCCTGCCAAACTCTTCACTGCAGTCTCAGACTACAGATAAAAGGAGAAAGGAAAAAGATTACCATAAATACAATTTAAAATATTCCAACTCCGTGACTACTTTGGCAGGGGGATGGAATGAAATCTCAGGAACAAAGTTGTCTTGCATGCATACTTTAGTGACAAATGGAAATGAGTATACAGTAACATGTTCCTAAAAAGATCTGAGTTAAAGAAATCTAGAAAAATTCTCACAGAGCCATTAAACAGAAACTGAAACAAGAGTTGATGAACAAAAATTAGTCCCTTAATATGGAAGAGAAAAAAAAAATATCCCTTCAACTCCATAAGCAGTAACTTCGAAGATCAAATGTTAAAATAAGAGTATACCATAGCAGAGCAGTGGTAAGAGGTAGAAATCTAGATCAGACACTTAAAACAAAATACACTATTCCAGGCTGCAAACTTGACCCTCCATGGCATTATTTATTAGCTGGTACTCCACCACAGAACACATGCTGGGGGAGGGCAACTGTCCCATTACACAATTGAAGCCTGTTTTTAACTCAGAGTAACGCTGTTTTGTTCATTCACTGGAGACTGCATCAATGACCTAAAATGTATTTTGATTAGCTGTCCAAAAAAGTTCCTGAAGTCTTTTACTGGCAGCTCAACGAAATTAACTTGGGGGAAAAAAAAGCAAAAAGAATGTCTTGCTGTAATCTTACAAACTTCCTAAGACACCAAAACCACCTGGTAAACATCCAGGGAAGGAGGCAGCTATATTTAGTTATTTCAGGATCTGACTGCATCTCTGGAGACTTCATTTCACATGACAGGAGAAAGAGTTAAACTAAACCCACATTCAGGACCACTTCAGTACCACATTAGCAAGTCCATTCAAATAATTAGTGCATTAGCCTTTAGCACTAGCAGCAAAGCATACAAGGAAAAAAGAACGCTGCATTCATTTTTTCTGGTTACTTTACCAAAGCTGAAGGAATCAAATCTGAACACAAGACAACAGGCACCAAATTTCACCCTTATTATCACAGACAGAGATTTTGACTTTAGCCCCATTTGCTCAATTGAAGAACACATTATTACACATGTAAAATAATAGCTTTCAAATACAAGAAATGTGAAAAATAAAGCAACTTGGTGCATTAAAAGCTACATAATATATACGTCACCACATGATGTTCCAATTAATTCAAAGTAAATTTTGTTTCAATGAGAAAGAAAAGGCTCTCCCAGAGGTTTGCACACATCATCAGGCTGCTGTCATGACTGAAAAGGCCCAAAGACTAAAATTTAGAGAGGATTTAACCCTGTGGCCTTTAAAAATAAGAACTTAGGAAACTGAGGAGATGAATAAAATGTGCTAATGTTTATTTTTAGGAAACTTTTTAACTGCTCTGAAACACACAGGCATCTCTCATGCATCACAAGGGCATAACAAACTACAGTAATTCAAGACAGGTCTTATTTAGGAAAAACTAATACAGATTTGCACATTACACAGCACTATACTCCACTAATTTCACCACTGTTAGAGAATTAATCAGCTATATTGTGTTATACAGGGTGTGACTGAAAGCAGGCAAGGTAGCATGGCATTGTTCATCAGCTTGCATGGTGCCTCCAGTCTCTCCAAAGCAGCACTTAGGCCCAGAATACACAGAATGACATCAACAAGTTATCTGAGAAACTTGGCTAACACTCTGAAATAAACACTGTAGCTGTCCACATAAACCAGTTCAAGGCAAACTGCACACACTTCAGCTTAAATAAGTTTTGTAAATAAGAGAGATCTTCTGCCATAATAAGTCATTTTATTGTCTGGAATTACTTCAAGTTTTAATCTAGCCATATCCCTCTCACCTTTACAGTCCAAAGTGACTCAATCCTATAGATCATACCTAGCACCATAAAATTCAATGTTCACTTATTTCTCCACCCCTTGTTTGGCAGAGAAAGAAACTAATGCTATGTGAAATTATAGGAAGCTAAATCCAGATATCTGTGCATATGGCAAAGCATTCTATGGGCTCGCTCATTTATAGAGGTGAGGAGTAAGTACATTGGCTTAAACACAGTCTTAAGAAAATAAAGCAAAATAAGCAAACATAAAACCTAAAGGCTAATATATTTTACCATAGTTTACAGCCTGTAAATACCTTCTCAGAAATAAATAATTTGAAATGCTAGAATATTAAAACTGAAGAGACACCGTGCCACCTACACTAGAATTGCTCTAAAGATGATCCTGTCCCTCCCATTGAAGGATTCTTCTCATGCACCAATGATACTCCGCTACTACTACTGGTGGACTACGTCAACTACAGATTTAGAAAAGAATTATGGAGGAGAAAAATAACTAACCAGGGCACTGGGTTACTTTCCTTCCTAAATTCCAAGCTGAATGCGTGCAATCAAAAAGGCTCATCTCCAACTGCCCAGCACTATTATAATCCCTTAATAGCAAGACATATTGTTCCATTCTCCTGTTTTTCTTTTTCTAGCTAAACAAATACAGAATTTTACACTACCATTTATAATTAAGGCCCTTAGTGACCAAAAGTGTTAACATTACATCCTTTGTTACAATTCTTCTAAATTATGTAACTGAAAGACATGTCATTTTGCACATATTCTAGCACCTAAATGGAAAAAATAGTTTAAAAGAGGAACCTCACACTCTTCCCTCAAATGCAAATCACTTGTTACACAGGAAGGAAAAAAAAAGCTAAAGATTACTTTCTTATATGTAAGAGGTAGAGATAAGCATTTTAAATGATTTTAGAAACAGAGAAGATTATAGGAATATTGCTGTGATACCTTTTGCACAGGCTGCTTAAACACCAGCTAGAAATAACAAGACAACAGAAATACCTATCAAAATGTAACTAGCCCCTAAAAATGAAAAAAAGACCCGTATACAGAATAACTACATGTAGACAGTTAATACAATTGAGTCTGAAAGCTTACAGCCTTCCTTATGATCCATAACAATTTACCAGGCTGTGAAAAATGTTTAAGGTAAATACTGTCTATATCACCAATTCCACACTAAACCACTTTACTATTCTTCCTAAATTTGTCCTTTTTGCGTTTCCCCCACTGTTCATAATAAACGTAGTCTTTGTATAACGATGGGACTCAATGGTTTTATACTAAGCACTAAAAATACCCTCTTCTTGTTCTTTTTTTCCCCTCCCCTCTAGAACTCCAGCTTCTCAACTCGGGAATTTAATCACCTGTCAAACAAGTCACTGTGGCTTAGTTTTTCTAAGCAATTCCACTATCCTCAGCACCTCGCATCTCAACAGCCGCTATGGATTTATTGTGAAATACAGCTCCGTAAACCCAAAACCCGACTGTTTCCAGTCAGAAATAGCAGTGTCTCTTTCCCTCTCCTCCCGACTCCTGCACACAGCTGCCGAACACAAAATCCTACTTGCACTACGACACAGCTGTACGTTCAATCTCCTTCCTCTGGACAAAACATCCTCTAGTTTACACATTAGCGAACAGTTTCCCCTCCCATTCGCAGCGCACCTTAATGCGGTGTACAACTACTTGAACAATTTCCACCCTCACCTCCTCCCTAACCGACCCCTGCTCGTTTTCGCCGGTGCGTACCACGGACAGACTCCTACGAAGGATTTTTGCTGTTGTTTGTTTATTTTTAAGCGTGTTGTTGCTTACCCAACGTGGCTGCCGAGAAGCAGGACAAAAGCTACTTTTCCTCCCCACCTTCCCAGGCGCACACGCACCTCAAGTACAGAAGTTGGCCACCCGGGCGAAGCCGCTCTTACCTCAGTGCTCCCCGAACGCCAGGGCCTCGCACCCCACCCTGTCTCCCCAGCGCACCAGCCTCCGGGCAGACCCCGCTGGCCTGATCCATAACGTCCACCCTTTGCTCCAGCCACCGGCGCACAACTCTCGGGGAGGCTCCGGCCGCGGGCCGCTCTCCCACCGGCGGGACCCCGCTCCGCCGCCCGCGCCCCTCCCCCGCCCGCCCCCCGCAACAACTTCCCCGCCAGCACCCCCCGCCCCGCTCGGTGCGGCACAGCGGGAAGGGGACGGCGGGGCGAAAACCTCCTTCTTCTTCCCCCTGCTTCAGCCGCCCCCCTCAGCGACTGCCCCCGCCCGTCACCCGCTGCCCCTGCCCCGACCCCGTTCGCCCGCCGCTCCCCGCCGCCGACCCTCGCCGCCGGGCTGAGGGAACGCGCTCCCGGTCGCCCCACAGAGCCGGGACCCCCCTCGCTCCTTCGCTCACCCGCCCGTCCCCTCGCCGCTGCTGCCGCCTCCCCGCCGGGGCTCCTCAGGAGACACTGACACCGGCGCACGGATACCCGCTGGGCGCTATTTTTGGGAAACAAGGCCCAATCAGGGCCGGAACTACTTCCTCTGTCACACTCCTCAGCGGAGCACAGTTCTCCCAAGAGTATCCTTCCGCACTTTTCTCCTGGCAGCTCAGACGTCGCTGAGGGCCCTCAACCGAGCCAGGCAGTGACAGAAGGAGGAGGACAGCGGAGGGGAGTACAAAGGGAGGCTGCGCCTCGCTGCGGCTCTGGGATCACTGCGGTTTGAACGTCCAGCATCTCCGGATTATTTTGTTTCGCCATGGGGAGCGGCCGGGTCTACATTCTTCACCGCCGACCCAATCCTGCGGCTCCGCGAGCTCATAGGGCAGCGCGCCCGACCGAAGGGGCGGTGCCACCAATCACAGCGCCCGCCAGGAGGAGAGGCGCCCGCCAATCAGAGCGCAGTTGGTGGGCGGGGCCTAAGAAACGTGGAGGGGTTGAGTGGCAGGAGGGCGCTCAATCAGAACGGCGGCGAGGGCAGCGGCAGCCAATCAGAGCCGAGCATGTGCGGGCCACTGCGGAGGAAGCCCTTGCGCGTTCTAACCCTGGATCGGCGCATGCGCACAGGGACCCGGTGACGCACGTAGCGAGGCCCCGCCCCGACAGGGCAGGGTGCACGAATGTGCGGCGGTGCTCGTGCCCCGCCAGGGCAGGGCCGCGCTGTGCTGAGGCGTTGCCGGGGGCAACGGCTGCGGTGCGGCCTCACCGCGGCCTCGGGCCTGCCCCCCCCCGCTCCAGCACCGCCTCAGGCGGAGACACCTGAGCGGGAAACCCCGGTTAAGCAGCGCAGGCAGAGAGAGGAGTGGTCCCTGCTCTCCTCTCGCTCCAGCAAGGCAAAGCTTTGCTCTTCGGTTACAAAGTCACATCCTCGAGTTCATTAAAACAAGTCCCAGTAAGTGGTCGCTCATCCTTTGGCGAGATCTCATCACCAGAGGATGCAGGAGACCAACACCAGGCACCGACTGCAAACAGCCCAGCTACCTCCCTCACAGACACTACCGCCTCCCTGCTCTATATAGCTATTTTATTGTTGCCTTCTGACTGTCCTTCTGTGAAAATCACTGCTCTATGAGGACATGAACTCTGTCTCCACTTTCAGGCTCAGATGACAGACAGTCCACCTTGGTTCTTCCACCTCATGTTATCTTTGTCAGAGTTCCCATTAATTTTAAGTAGAAAAGACTACTTTGGAATACATAATAAAAGACATAAAATTGGCGTATTTCTCCTTCATATAAGGCAGTGGTTGAAGAATGACCCAAAAATAAAATTTTGATGATAAAAAAGATACTTGCCAAAAATCATCTGCGCTCCACAGCTTCTCCACAGTTATCCTGCAAAGTACCCGCAGCCTTGGAGTGAAACAATGGGAACCATTTCCAAGCACTAAATCACCGATGGAGAGTGGCTGTCTGCTTCAGGACACGAGATTCAGCAGTGCTTTCTCTGGAAAGTGGAAACGAGAGTTCGTTACAATCAGAAGACTGTATCATGAACTGGGTACAAAAAAGATAGCTCCACACATTGTGAGAAAACAGGATGCAAGAAACGATGACAGAAAGACCCAACTCACCAACGTCCAGCACTGGAAGGAAAAAGGTTGATCCTGCAAGGTCACTCCCAAAAAGTGAATGTGAATTTCTATTATCCAGTTTCCAAACATTCACAGGCATTCACAGCTCACAGAAATCTTGAAGTTCAGGGTTTATAATGTACAGTTTACTTGGGATTTAAATATATGGCCATTAAATAAGTTGAACAAGTTATCAAATATCCGCCTTTCACTCAAAACAGAAGTGCAGGACTACGCGCTTCTTACAGTGGATCTAGGAAAAAGCTAATAATAAGTGTGAAAAACAAATAACAAAATCCAAGTAATTGCCACCTACTATTGTATTTCCAAACTGATTCTTACCTATAATAATCAGGAAGAGATTTAAATACATACAGTTTCCTTACAATTCTCAACATGAACAGTCCAAATGTTATTGATTTTTATATGAACATGGTTTATCCCCTTCTTCCTCACCATGCCTATCATCCATAATATCTGTAAGGTCTATTACCAGCATCTAATGATCAATACCATGAAATCCTCTTATGACAGCAATATGCTCGAAAGATGTTAGATAAAATCCTGAACTCTTTATCTAAGTTATAAAAGTCAGTGGGAGTCTGAGTAAGGCACCAAAGCAAGCTCTAAGCAAGGACTTCTTCTCATTAATTATTTTCAGTATGTAATCGTATTACTCTAAGTTGGCAAAAATAGAGCAGAAAGACAAAGAGATAAATAATTGGGTCTAATCTGTCCTTTTCAGTGGCACTACAAGAATAAGCATAGCATGTGTTGCTCAAGGGATTGCAAACAATGGTTATGGGGTAGACAGCAGTGACTTTCCCACTGAAGTGCATTCCTCCCTCAATTGAAACACTGCCCTCTGTAACAATTGAGAAAAGGAAGTGCAAAATATGGCATCCAATTGAAATTACAGATGTTGTTTTCCACGTGCGGTGATGTGCCGCTACATCTGCTTCTGCAGATCCCTCTTGGGACCACTGGTGAAAAAGAATGGGTGGTGGGGAGGTCACAGATGTTCTCACAGGTCACAACAGCATAAATGAAAAATAACCACCCCTTAGGGTGACATGAATAAAAATCATAGAAAAATTTAGATATCAAAATGACTGAAATCACTACATGACTTAATGGCCATGTTCTGCATTAGGTTTATTTTCCAGGACAACTGCAAAGGCCAAATGCACCTGGGTAATACAAAGGATGCAGAGCTGCAGGTGATTAAGAAAAATCCATGCTACAGAGAAAAAAATTACCCTCTTTATAAAACCATAGAGGCAGCAACATAACAAAGCCCCAGAGAACATCACGCTTGAGTGTCAATATGACAAGTGAGAAATTATTGCAAGCATCTGCTAGGATCACTCTTGAGAGAGAACAACCGCTGAACGCATTCCTGCCCCTCTTATGTACAACGCAGAGACAAAAAAAGAACCACCTGAAATCTCTTGGTCAGTAACAGGCAGTGTAATTTCCATGCTATCCAAACAGAAATAAAGGCCCATTAATAGCTAATACAGAGAAAAATATGGAGGGAAAAAAAGTCACCAGTATTCTTAATTTTCACTAAATAGCCTCACAGTTGAATAGAGTCATCATCCAGCAGTTGTTATGGCAATAAAGCTTTCCTTTGCATCTCTATTCCACCCACCCATTCAAGGTATTTTGGAGGCACTGCCACCAAAATCATATCTCCACTAACTTTTAACTTACGCTTTAGGACCTTCTTAGAGCTGTAGGACTCCAGAGCCGTACCATGGCTGTTCCTCAGGCCTCCTTTCAAATGTTCCTTATATTCCAGAAATTAGCTTTTGCATCCTGTAAAAAAATTCTTAATCTTATGCTTCTAAAGGTGAACTTTATATTAAAAAAAAATATACCAACTTCAGGACTTTTAAAATTATAGAGGAGTAGGGGATGTTCTGTAGCTTTTGCCACACAAGTTATCCTTCAGAGGGAAGGAGGGTCTATGAATCAGGTTTTAAGAACAAGGTTTCTTAAGATCTCAGGCCAGATCAATTCCTAACATTGTTCCACTTACAATGGTGGAAATACCCCATGAATGAAGATTTTGTAAAGGACTTCTTATTGCAACAAAACCAAATTGTGCTTGCAGTGTTTCAGGATGGGAACTTGCATTGGAAACAAAGGATAGGATCAGGGGGGACTCCCACCTAGGGAGCAGGAAATCAGAGAGGAGCAGATAATGGTTCCTTTCCATTAACACTCTGGGTAACCCTGTTAACCCCATGATGACCACTTCAGTACAGACACAGCTGTTCACTCTCAGAAAGCTGGCTTGGAACAGACTCCCCTGACCTCCCCGTCTGAGGCTGGAATTATTGCTGTTACACTGCTGTTTGCCTCTGGTGTCCCACTAAAGACAGATATAATCAAGAAAATGTTTCCTTATTTTAGTTAAGTCCAAATTGCCTGACAATGCATGAATTAAAATCACTCAATCCATTTCATAAACTGCCCTCTGTAAACCACTAGAATTTCCACATCATTGTAGGGTACATTCAGTAATCTGATTGCCTTGGGAATATTTGTTTTTCCAAAACTTGTGGCCAAGGTACATAAGATTAGATCAGACACAGCTTGTCTAAGAATGCTGTAATGTGGGTGTACAGTATAGTTGCCAGGTTTGAGTTACAGGTAAAAGTTCTCTTTCAAACTTTTCCAGCCAGGGGCTCAGTTATCTGAAGTTGTCTGTTGCAGCATTTGGCACTTTTTGCTTTGCTTTGCTCTTGGCCTTCTAATACTGGAGGATCAACACGGGAAGTATTTGTATTGCACACCTCACCGACTGCACGCCTGATCCTTACCTCAGCAAAACTTGGGCTGTTTTCTAGGTCCTCACAATGAGAGAACACAAGTCTCCGCGGGATTCGCGCTCCTCTGCTGGGATTTTCTCACCATTCCGCATGTTAACATGAACCAACAGCTGGGTTTAAGAGATCTGATATAAATAGCAACATCATGCTGCGAGCAAGCTTCTTGGAAAGTAAAGAAAATATGTTATTTAATGCACTATGACATTTGCCTTTCCTCCCTTTATTCCTAAGCTGCATTTCTGTAAACACCCATAATGACAAATGTAAAGGAGTTGACTTCTTCATGTAGACATAACAAGTGCTGCCCTGAGCCCAGGAGATGATATCCAGAACAGCTTACCTCTCCCGTCAGCCAGACAGCTGGCAAATTCTGTGCAGTAGGAAAAGGACTCGGAGCGTGGATGGAAATTCCTGCTTCCAACAGCATTCAAGATTACAACCTTTGGTATTTTATTTTCTTGGTCGCTCTGTGTTGCTTCAGAAACTTCCTGCTTTTGCCATATCTTTCCATTCATTAAAACTGCAGCTTGCAATTAAACATTCTGACATAACATAGCTGAGATTTTTTGGCAGCAGCCTTAACCAGAGGTTTTCAGAGTTTCCTGCAGACGGCTTTAAATTTTCATATCCTCATGAATGCTTGCCACCTTCTTTTAATAACTTGAAAAAATCAGCCTCTCTTAGGAACTTCATTGTTTCTGTATTTCCCCAGCACTCATTTACTGCTTTCAGAAATGTGTCATGCACATGTATATTTATAGAGAGAGCAAAGTGTACATACGCACAGTATAGTTTGACATCTTATAGAGAACACACAGATTGCGTAGCAGATCTAAAGAAAAATAGTTACATTCAACATTTTTGTTATTAGAATGTACTTTTCTGATGGCATTGTATTATTTCACCCCTCAAAAAAACCCAACAATTGTATCTACCACGTTAGTCCAAAACTGCAGGCCTTCATCTGACAATGATTTTGTAGCTTTATACATACTATGACTGTCAGATATTGCAACACTAAACTACTTCTTTTTATTCAACAAAGTATTTCTTAGGTAGATCTTGCCCTTTTTCCAAAGAGCTAGAAATCACTTAAAAGGATTTTAAAGTTACCTGCATTCTTAAGGTGTAGAATACATTTTATCATTTGGAGACCTGTGCAAACACTGCTTGCCATTATCTTAAATATAGATTCAAAATTTATTTAAAAAGAGGTCTTTTTAAATGTTCAAACTGAACTTAAAGTCTTTCTTCTTCTAACATTACCTGGCAAATAAATTCTTAAAGGGATATTATCAACTTAACAGCTGTGTTTTATTCTGGAAGATTTTGTAGGGGATTAAAGAGAAAATGTCTCCTTTTTACTCTAAGTTTAATTTCTATATTTGACAGCAGTATGTGTGGTCAGTATTGCATGCTGTTAAGAAACAAAAGGGACAGAAATAGATATAGGAGACCATCATACCTGGAAAGACTTTGAACTACTTTTTAAAGTAGGTTTGAAGTTGATGGGGCCTCTTCAAGCGACAAAAGACTCATGGAACTCTTAAAAGCCAGATAAGTTGCTCCTGACTTGCGCAGAGCACCCTCAGCTCCCACTGCAATCAGTTAGAGCTTGTCTTAAAATGTAAGTTTAAGCATTATTTTTCCTGCATTTACCTGCTTCACTGTAAATGCCACTGACCAAACAGCACGTGTGAAAAGGCAGCTTTTATTGCCCTGACCTTGTAAGCTTCATCCCCAGAGCCCACAGTGGCTCTGCATGATCTGTTATATGTAAGCCATAACACAGAAATTTCAAAGCAGTTAACTTAAGAAGTAAAGTTTAATTCTTAAGCTTGGGCAGTTTACAAGGTGCATTTTGGGCCTATTGTAATGGAGTCCAGACTCCCTCAGTACAAATATGTCATTGGTGTATTGCCCATTGATTCCTTTGGGGGTACACATAGGATGATCCCACAGGATAAATAACAGACATCAGCTTCCCTGCTCTCTTTGGCCCCTTCAGGTAAAGGCAAAAATGCCATTGATCTCTGCTGGGCATTTGATTTTATTTAGAAAATAAGTTTAAAAATCCAACCAGAGTGTTAACGTGGATCAACTGGTGCACATTTCAGAGTTCTGTATCTGAACAGGCATTTGTTAAGGGGTTTATGGTTTTCTTGGCTGTGATTTAGGATTATTGCATACTTTCTCAACCCTTTACTAAAAATATGCTCAGTTCTAACCATGAAATGCGGCAGCACATTTGTTGAAATCTCTGAGGATGGTTTCTTATCTGTCAAACAGTTTAGAAGACAAACTGGCACTGAGACAGCTCACCTGTTTTCCGTGGTTACTTGATGATAAACTACTTCACAGACCCTGCTGTAGCATCTAGGACAAGTGCTTTGAGACAAAGCTCTGATACACATATAAACAGGTCACCTCATCCTAAAATGCCATTTCATTTCCAAGCCAAGCCAGCTGGCTTTGGACAGAAAGTTCTTTTCTACTTGCGTGGGCAAACTTTATCGCCTTCCCATCCTTTTTCTCTTGCTGTCACATTACTGCAGAGGTGGCGGTGGCTGATAGCAGAGTGAGAAGCAGTGTTCAAAATGTGTCCGTGTTAGCAGAGATAATAACGCCTGGTCCTGCAGCCATGTGTTGAATCAATCCATGTGATCTCACATAACCTAATCAAATGTCTTCCCTTTCATTATATGGAAGTAGAGAAAGATTAACGCATACAAAGTTGTGGTGTTTGAGCCTGTGTTTCACTAACCTCAGTCGTCGTTTGAAAGGGTCCAGGCTCATCCTGGGTTTGGAACTTTTCTATCTTTGATTTCAGTTTAGCGAATCCTGTTGTGCTCCTTGTTGGAAAGAGCAAATTTCTCCTTAGCTCTGCTACAAGGATGAAGTAAGACAACTAGTGTTATCTGGGAGGAAAGCTCAAAGTTTGGGATTGTTGGGTTTCTTCTATTGTTTGTCTTGGTTTTTTTCCAGTGGTTCTTAAGAAAGATACAAGTTCATTTTTAAATTGGACTCTAAAATGAAGGGTCCTCAAGCTTCTCCATTACATATTGCTTTAGGAAGGCAATGGAAAGTCTCTTATTAATTCAAACATCTGGCCTGCAAAAGATTTGACCTAAGCAGAGTAAACTAAGCAATAGGTATAGTTTAACTGGTGTAGAAGTAGTTTAAATCTGTTTTGTTACACTTCAGCAGAGCTGAACTGCTCTAAACTAGGTTAAAACCATTATTGCAATGGAAGCCAGGCTCTGAATTTACTGTGCCTTCACTATACCTTCCCCCGGGCAAAAGAGGAGGCTACCTCAAATCATCTAGCATTTCCTGCAGGTACATGTATGGGAAAAGCTGACACACAGAGACTTGTTATCCCCATGCCAATTTGTCCACGTGTCCATATCCATAGTTACACTTCTTTATGTAACACCAGTTTAAAATGATACTTTCATGGTCTGAATACATGACTGAGTGATCTCATTCACGTACTGACATGCTTGACAACTTACCATGTATCAACTGAGCCATGGTAATTGACCATGTGTGTTTGCTCTTAGCCTGTGGCCATCTCAGATGGAAGAAACCAGTTTAGACTTTTCCTTTTCTTGGCCCTGAGGTTAAGCTGACACACTGAACCTCACATTTGCTGCAGGCTAAAGCAAGGCAAGCTGCAGTTACCGTGCCTCAACCGATGTGCGCTAACTCGTTCAGTTGCTGGAACCGGACAGCATGCCTGAGCTGTTGGCTGAAATGGGATAATTGAGGGCATAAATCAGGTGTTAGTTCAGCTCAGTGCAAGCCAATTACGAATGGATTGAAGGTAAATAGACACAAATCACTCTTAGTGCAGAATAAAAGTGGCTACCCAGCACTAGCTTAACTAAATCCAATACAGCTTAATCTAACATAAATGGAAAGACTTTCAATTAGCCATAAAAAGCCAAAAATCTTCTGTGCATTGTGTAGAATGTGTGCATTCACTTCAGGCATCAAATCGACTGGACACATAAACAAAGAAAATGAGCCAAATTCACTGTGTGCTCTGCAGACAATGTAGAGAGAGGGACAGAGGTGGCTGTGAAAGCAGCAGTACAGTCTCTGGCTCTCCTAGCAGATTGGGTACACTCTAATTTCCAGTTGCAAACTGCTGAAGGCAAGAATGGGTATTCTGCCTTGTCCCAGAAATGTGCACTCTGCCATCATCTAATAACGAGGATGTAACAATGCTAACACAACCCTGGTAAAAGTCGATTAGCAACAAACATGGAACAGCTAAGTTTGTGTTCATTCCTTGAGCTTGATGAAAAGTATTAAGGATCAGAAGATGATACAGATATTGAAAAGTAATTCTAGATTTCATACATTTTAATAAACTAAGTGTTATTAGAAATTCAATCTAGCCAAAAAAATCCTTAATGAATAAAAAGCAAATAAAACTTGATTCTCTCAAATGGCTTCACCCTTCTACTTCAGAAACTGTTACTGAACTCAGGGAAGCAGAGTTGGAATTAGTCATATAGGGACAATTCTTCAAATCCTTTACCAATGGGAGATTGACTTGAATGAAGGAATCTGGCCACTTCCTGGCTGAGTTATCTCTTCTAAGAAATTCTTTTATGGAGCATGTCCGTGGGAAACTAGTCTGAATTCTTTGTGTTGTGTGAGATTTTAGAAGACTGTTATGGATCAGCATCCCATGAGGGAGGATACAAGATGCATATGCACAATAAAATGATAGTCTTGCCCCTACAACATACTACGTAGTCCTAGCAGCAGGCTGTGCCTCAAATTTATTCCTATGTGGCTGTTGAGAACCAGTAAGGAGTCATCCTGTAGCCTGTGGGAAGAAATGCAGCCTTTCTCATGGCTGATCCATCCAAGGTAAAAATACATTGTCCTCCACGCTATGGGACTCATGCTCCAAGTGCCCTTTGCCGTGGCATGCATTCTGTTCACTGGGTTTTTTCCCCCTTCCGAGCAGCACTGTAGTCACACTGCACAGTTGCAGCAGACCACACATTTTGAACACAGGAAAGAAAAAAGCATATTATCATCAAGATAATTGAGTGTTGGAGAGAAAGTTGCCTCCAGCACTTTGTCCAGATTAAAATCTCAATCAGTACCATTATCTGGGAAGTATCTGCAGTGACACGTGCAAGCTACACATCCCAGTCAGCAGTCTGACCTATAGCATTTGCAGAAGCTTTAGCAATTCCTTTAATACCCCTTACAAGTCCTCCATTTAGTCAAAAGCTGAAATGCTGCTCTTTGTGAGACAGAAACTTCTAAAACAGCAGATTGAAGCATTCTGTGTAAATTGAGCAATTTCTGTTAACACATGTCGACTAAACCAGAGCTGCCAATCAGCCAAGCTGCTGCTCTGTGACAACAAACATCTGAGGTACTGGAGCTTGAAGTTAATCGAAGTTATTTATTTTATCATGCAGAACTAAGCCATCACCCATTGCTCTCGCAGACGCGGGTTCCACCTTCCCCCTCACCCAGAGCACATATGCTCTCTTCTTCAAAAGATAAATGTTATGTACTTAGCCTTAGTATTAACCTTAAAAATTCAGCTATTACAGTTGATGTTTATTCTGCCTCTGGTACCAAATTATGTACACAAGCATAATTTGGGGATCACTGAAGGAACAAAACCCAAATTACAGCTATTGTTAATTCAAGCACAAGCACTTTTGTTTGTATAAACATGAAGTAACCACAAATATAAGAACTGTAGCTAATACCATTCTCCTCTCATCATGTTAGTGATCTGAAAGGTTCCTTCAGAGGATTGTTATTTAAGAAGTGGTTCAATGGAAGAGTAATTAGTTTGAGAGCGTAGACTACAAGAGTCAGAATTGAGGGGATTAGCAACAGCAAGAACTGCAAAGCCATTTCCCCAGCACCATTTTCTGTACCCTACCACCAGTTGGGGTGTTTTTTTGGTGCATATTTGTGCTCCTCCATCACCAAGAGTGAAATTATCATTCAGCTGCATTGCTATGAATTTGGACCAGTTCCAGTGACTGTTGATACATTGCCCTGAGGATGCCGGTTACACTGCATGCACTGTGGGGCTCCTTCTAAACAATGCATAGCTGATCCCTTTCTTCATACCAGCTTGCTCCTGAGCCATGCGGTGGCATAGCGGATCCAACTTCCTTCTGTGTCCTGAAGACTTTGGCTCGAGTCTTGCCTGCTTGCCACGAGAAGGCTCCAAAATACGAAGCACATTCAAGCCTGCTCCCTTCTCTACATTTAGTCTTTCTTTTAGTGCTTTACTGTCATCACAAAGCCAGGAGTATGCACTGTCTTACTGCTTATGGAAAAGATCATTTATGTACTGTCCTGAAGATTTCCTCATGTTTGAGCTTTCCTCAGCCGATCTGACTTTGTACCTGCAGCTTTAGGTGCTTCTGACAGCTCCCTTTTTCCCCCCTCATTGTTTTGGTTCGTTAGTTTTAGCGCTGCTGACACAAACAGTGCATCTCAAAAGGCATCTTTCCTGTGGGCACTGTTTACTTGTTAATGTGGCTAAGTGTCATCTGAAGTCCCGGGTGACAGCTCGCTTTGCTTTAGATTGTGGCATTCCCCTATATAGTTTACTGTATCTGAAGGACAGCACAGTTACATCTGTAGGAAAGTGAAGAAGACCCATGGGAAAAGGGGAGTTGTTGGAGTTCTGGCTGAGAGGGAGACTGGGGAATTTGACATTTAGGTTCCTACACAAGATGTAATTTCCAGCTGAATGGCTCGGGCACTTACAGAGCTTCACTTTGGCCCCAGCTGCGCACTAAGTGCAACCGACATCTCTCTTAAAAGCTGCTCACAGCCACCTGCCTTGATGTGACTGTTTTGTTTTCAGTAAATAGCAGGGGGAAAAGTTGCTTTAGTCAAGTAGCTGATAGCCCACATGAACTGGGTTGGAGGGTTTGGTCCAGGCAGCTCAGAAAGGAATAAAAGTAGCTGGGAAAACGGCAGATGAATCTGACAGCTTGCAAATAAAGTTTTACTGGAACCATTTCCCACTGAGTCAATGGCTGTGTAGCTTTTGGTACTGAATTATTGGTACAGTCCCAGTTCTTGCCAATGAATCACATTCTCCTCAATTCAGGATTAATCAACATGTCATTTAGATGTATTCTCAGACAATAAGCACTATGATATGGATGTCAAACTATTTTAGGTCAGACTGGTTTCTATTTTTAGCTTTTCTATTCCATTCTAGGGCTAATGCCTCAAGTTCAGAAAAGGCAATTGTTACAAGATACGAGCAGAATCCTGACTCCATGGAGGATCACTGAGAGTTGTGCCATTGACTCTTACAGGGCCAGGATTTCACCTGATGGATCTGTTTTGATTAAAGCTTCATCCCTCAGTACCTGAGAAAGTTACTCAAATTCCTGCTTTTAAAATGCTTTATGATCCAGAAATGTTACAGAAGGGGAAGCATAAGAGCAGGAGAGAGGGGGATACGTGTTTTGAGTGAAAAGAAAAGAGGTCCCTGTTTCACTGCACCATGATACTGCCTAGTACACGGTATACTGCATTCTTAGTGGTTGTTGTGGGTCCTTGATATCTTATGTATCATTCTAAGATAAACAAGACTGGATTTTGTGTATGTACTTACATATAAACACTGCTGCTTTCTTGTATTATACTTAGGATGTGTACATATGCACATCTATGTACACACACACAGAGTGCTTCCTTCATTAACATTAAAGAGTAGCACATGGTGAAATTTCTTAAGTGAAGCAGCCTTCAAAATGAAGACAATAAAAAATTTTAGGGAGAAAAAACTAGCAAAGGCATCCATCCAAAACAGAGACAGCCTTTCTTCTGAGTTGGACTGCACAAACACACCGCATGCGCATGTACACCCTCCTCACAGCTCAGAATTCAATGTGGACAATCAGGTGTCACGTTGTACAGCTCCTGAGAAACTCAGAGCTGGTGATGACTGAAATCAAACCCTCCCTGTCCATAACGAGTCACTGCCATCCAAAACAGAAGAGAAACTCTGGGTATGCCTACAACAGGGGTAGCCAACCAGAGGCCCACAGAATTTGGATGGAGCTCATAAATCAGTTTTATTTGGCCACCGAGAAGCTGGCTGGCTCTGAGGCCAACCATGTGGTATTGCTCTTCCTGCCTGGGGCAGGATGCACAGTGAGTTCTGTCTGCCTGATCTTCATGGGGTCAGCTAATGTGCCCTACTGAAAAAAAACCAGCTTTCCAAGTCCTGTGCAAGCTGGCTGTCCTGGTCTACATGCCCTTCTGCATGCAGATGAAAACTTGCTTCACTCATGGTCTAGAGCTGGCCACAGCCCTGAGCTCAAGCTAATATCCTGCCTCTCAGCAGGCCACAGTAATTTGGGCATGTAGCACATTAGCTGCAGCTACATGGCTTCTGGTTCTCTTGGACAGCAGCCAGAGTAAGCTCGTATCTGCCTTCAAAAGACCATGTAGACATCGCTTATGTAGCTGGTAGTCAGAAGACCTATGACAGGAGTGGAAAAATACTGCTCCTGCACAGTGGAAAGCAGGAGCAGAGCTTGTGCTTTACAGTCTCTCAGTGCCTCTTCCAAGACCCGGGGATCCTTACTTCTGACCAAGACTACAGAGTCTGACTAGATAGGCCTAAAAGGCAGCGAGTTCTGCCTTTGCCAGCATGCACCGAACACACAAATGCCCACGCAGCAGATCACAAAGTACCTGCCTGCTTGAGATTCAATCACTCAAAACCCTGCCTAATTTCTCATATTAAGTCTCCTAATCTCCAGGCTATCATTCCTTTTTAAACTGCCCCATTGATTTAGTAGGGTCTTTAAAAAGAACATTAAAATTATTCCCCCTCTGCAGCAGTTCTGGTTCATTAATTACTTCACATTACCAACATAAAACTTGTAAAGCGAGAGAAAATTGCAGCCCTCACTTGCAATTGCTATCCCATTTTGTGATCCCAGCGTCAGGGACTGGCTGTACTCTGCAGTTACAGCCCCTGCCCTCAATGCTCACTGCAGAAACACACTCAGAGTCACTCACTGCTTTGAAAATAATTGCAACCCCACGTTGTGTATTGGGGCTCTTTACACTCTGCTCATAAGAAATCTCTTTGAAGCTGTAACCATATGAGTGCAAATCAGCTCTTAGGGTAATTTTGGATTCTCTTTAGGCATTTTCTTTCCTCCTTTCTCCATGGCCATTCTGGTCTCTTTGCTCAACCATGCAGCATTCCTCTCCTGTGTATACAAGTAATAAAAAGATGTATTTTCTTTTAGTAGTCCACCGACACTGCAGATTAAGCGATGGCTCTCTTCATCTGTTAAGCATTATGAGCTGGACTGGAGATAACAAGCATCAGAGCTACATCCTCATTGACTGCACTTAACTGTAATCCACAGCGGAGGTGGATGGCTCCTGTCCCAGGTGTGAGAGCACACAAGCCTTGACCCTGCGGTGCACGGAACACAAAAACAGCTATTGAAGACTCAAGTGCATAGCCTGGGTGCAGAACTGCTGTTCCACATTGAGCCCATGCACTGCGGGATTCTCCTCTCCCGCTGCTGCACGGATCCTCTGCAGAAACACCAGCCGCCAAGGCTGTGCTTGCCTTCACCTCTCACCGCAGTTTTCCATGGTCTCCAGCTTCTTCCCTTCTACATCTCACCCTCTAACCGGGGAGCTGGCGAAGCTGAGTATCAATTGCCTATTCCTCAGCCTTAGCAGAAAGGGAACAGCAGAGTGATCATCCTCACAGTGAGTCAGTGCTTCTTGCTGGAGGATGCATGACTCACAAGTCCCCACACGGCTGCCTCCCTCCCCCATTGCCGTGCCTCACCTCCAGCCTCTCCTGTGCCAATCCCACCTTTACAGAAATCATCCCTAGTCATTAGACCTTCCTGCCATTACCTTCTTTGCTATAATAAGCTTGGGGACAAGGTAAAAAAAAACTTAACAGGACTCCTCTTTTCATAGTAGCAAGGCAGCTCTATTTGTTGTCAGCACACAGATATATATCTCCTGGCCCCTCTGGCTGGGCACATAAGATGTGCAGCCACAAACCCATCTGCAAAGTGACTTTCAAGTGAGGCCTATTAAAAACAGCAATTCCCTGCTCTAATACATTCGTTCTGGGCCACAGGGAAGATCGCAGAGGTCTTCAGCTTTCCCTTCACCCCGTTGTTAGGATTTCTCAGGGGTATTTCTGTGAAGAACCCACTCCACTAAGTAGTTATGAACCTGGATTAAGGAGAAGCTGATTGAACCAAGAGAAGAATCAATGAGCCAGTGTTAGGAATCAAGGAACAGAGTACCTTTTCCCCCCATCAGTTCCAGTGCAATGGTGTTCACTGTTTGCTTCCTGACTTTTACAGAACCCAACTTATTCTCATCTTACCTCACTGGGCTGATTTTCTTCCCAGAAACAAAGTACTGGCTGCTTGGGATCACTCCAGGAAGCAATCAGGAAGGAAAAAAGTGCTTATGTTTTAAACCACAGAGAGGACAACCGGCTGTAATGCAGAAATGGTGAGAGGAGAGCCTCTTGGCCTTTGCATAGGGAAGTGTTGGAGGTTTCTACCTTTTGGGTCCTACAGAAAATAGCAGGATATAACTTTTGCAAACACATACTCATGGATTAGTGCCAGATTTGCAACACAAACATGCCAACCATGGACTCCAACCCAAGCAGGGCTACTGTTAGCAGCCACCAGCAGCATCATTCGTGACTGCTGGGTGAATGGGAGGAAGAGCCCTAAAGCCCTCTGTGGTGGGGTCTTTAAGGGATGTGCTAATCTGTAAAGAGGTTCAGGGAGAGCACAAGCTCTGCATGGGGCCTCTAGGTGTGACAGCCATGCAGACAGTAACTCCAACATAAGGGAGGTGATGTGTACATAGGGAGGGACTTGCTCTGCCTCGGCCCACACTGTTTTCCCAGGAAAAGAGGCAGCTCAGCGTCCCATGCTCTTTGGAACACATCTCTTGCTGGCAATAATCACATGTTGCCCTCATTAAGAGCAAAACGTGCCATTTGGCAGGCCTGGTTTCTCTAGAAAATCATCAGAACACATGAAAAACCAAAACCCCAGCACATTTGCGTGACTTTGCAGTGATGCTTTGCCACAGCCTGAGCTTGACCACTCATGCCAGTTCCAGCACGTACCCCAGCACCAGACAGGACAAACCCCGCTGGTGGGGGATCCATAAGAGAACAAAAGCCACAAGATCAGCTCATCCAACCTCAAAGCTGGCCAGTGGTTGCAAGAGGGCATCTGTGAATATAGTGATACAGAGAGAATTCCTTTGCTTTAGAAACAGTCCCTGCCCAGTGGAAATGCTGAACAGTAGCTTGCTTCTCTCTTGCAGTGAAATCTTTTGCCTAGAGCTGATTGGGATTAGCTAGTTACAGGGCAGCAGGCATGACACATCTTTGCCACAGCTTAAGCGAACAGAGAGTGCACTCCTTGGGGCAATCCCTGCCTTTCCCTCAATCTTGTACAACACCACATACACAAAAAATAAGGCATGGTATAAATAACAGCTCTGTCTTTCTCCTGCTCTAAAATGCGAGCTGTTTAAAACAAAAGCCTTTCTTACAGAGCAGAAAGCCAGTGTTTTGAAGCTGCTTTTCTTCTCACTTGTTAACATTAAGCCCAGCCTTCTGCTCATAAATAATGCATATGACCTCTTTTTCCTCAATTACACAGTAGTGTCAGATTCCACACTCTGCCTTCCCAGAGTCACTTTCTCTCTCTTCTGGAGACAGCAAAGCCCACTTGGATGTCTGCAAGAGCCACAGACTCATTAGACATGAAGAAGATCCTTTCCATATACCAGTTAAAAGCTACACAACACCTCTGACTTGGAGTTTCAGTCATTATTCCTTGCTGGACTGAAATGCTGGATGGCAATATGCTTACAGTAAATAGGTTTTACCTTATCCCAGCATTCGTGGCACAGACTCTAAACACTCTCCAGGATGCAAAGATGAGCTGGGCGAGAGGGTCACTGCATAGCTGATGAGCTGGAGTGGAATTAAGACAATGCTCCTGAGGGCCTAGCAGGGAGACAGAAAAATGATGGGGAATTCAGTTTGTCAGGTGAGTCAAAGATGTGAAAACAAATGAAAACAACCCCTCTTCTTCTCCTGCCCACCATCCTTTTTGATTAATTTAAACTTATTGAGATGAGAAGCCAAGATTTCTGCTTTGCTACCAACAGCTTGCTGTCTATAGATACTGACTCATTAGTGAGGCTGCCTGCTTTTGTGCCTTAAACTAGGCAGCCAGAAAATGTTAGACTGAAGTATTGCCTGTTACAGATTGACAACATTTAAAACCTAGATGGCCAAGCTACCGATATAATTTCCATACTCATTCACCACGACATCTCCTGTTCTCCCCCACAGCATTCTGTCAGACTCAGCCGGACCAAGAACCTGTCTGAGCTGCCAGAAGTCATTTCTTTACTTCTCCGTGGATTGGCATCGCCTGAATGTACTCTTACCCCTCAGAGCAGAAGTTTAGAGAAATCTCTTTCCCGTTTCCCAGCTGTGCATCTTGCCTGCCCTGCACACACACACACGGTCTATTAGCTGTCCACAGCTATGCCCATCTAACTGGCAAGCTGCCTGTTCACAAGCTGCTCCAACAATTGCCCTTGAGCCTAAGCCAGTGCCAAGCCTGCTCTCAGGAGTTCATGCTCTGAGCTAGCACTAACACGATCGTACTGCATGGCTTCACCCCACACAGTGCTGACAGTGACCTCCTAGGGACCCCAGGTTTGCTGATGGCAACAAGCTCCTGAGCATATTCCAGGCTAATATATGCCAGGTTGTATTGTCACAGCCCTCTCATGGACCAGCAATCTGTCAATAGCAGAGTTAAGATGGAGTGTGACACAGGAATCTAGGACTCTGTGAGTTCTTGGTGTGAAAGACTGTTCCATACACAATGTGACACTGGAGAACAACACAGACACAGAGGCAAAAGGTGGGTGCTAGGCTGGGGCACAAAACCTTACGTGGGCATTTTGAAAGGGAAGAAGTTTAACTGGTGTTGAAAGGGGAAAAACAGCATTTCCAAATAACTTTTCTTACAAGGAGAATAACTTTACCCACTCACAAATCCCATCTGTGAACAGGAAACAGCTTCACAAGCTCCCACAGGTGGCCAGGGTGAATGCCAAAGCGTCAGAGGGTGGGTTACCCTCAGTGCTTCACAGCTGAAGTACCATTTGCTTTATATCAAAAGCCAATATTCACTGAGAAAGAAAAAAGGAAGAAAAATAACTCTGTACCACCAGCCATGGGTATTCATCTGTAAAAGGGCACAACTAAGTTCTGGTCCTGACACTGCAAGTGTATGATTAATGCTACCAAGTGCAACAGCATCAACAGGAAAAAAATGTTCTCACCCACCTTGTATCTCTCGGGAGAACAAATCATGTCAGCCTGTACAGTCAGCATTGCCACAACACATACGCCAGGCTATCAGGATGCCTGAGGTGAAGCTCTTGCTAGTGCTTGTTGCCTCACAAGGCATGTTCCCTGGCATAAGAGGAGCAGTATATTAGTGGCACGTATCACGTACCATTGATAACTGCTGGCCGTCCCACACACACAGGCTCATTGTAGGTCAAACTACTTTTGCCAATGTCAACTCTGCTCATGTTCAACAGGAAACAGTAAGAAGATGCTTTCGCTTCACATTCTAAAGCTGGAAGAATGGAAATACATTTATATCTTAAAAATTTTGCTTGAAGTATGAAACCAGTCCAAAAAGCTTCAGATTGAAGCTGCTCAAAGGAACAAAGAAGAAGTCTTTCTGACAGACTCAGAACCCAGTCAGGAACAATGGGGCTTAGATTTAAAACACAACCCAGAACTGAGTTCTTGCAGTTCCTGGAAAATATGAATACTGGACTGGTGCATTTTTTTATTCACTATTATTATCTCCCATAGACATTCATCCTGATCTTAACATCTTTATTGTCCACACAGAGCAAGTTTCCTCTCAAGGAGAAATGAATGTTCCAGTAGATTTCCTTAGACAAAAACATAGAAATCAGACAAAAAAAGACCCCTTTATAACTTTTTAAAAAACATACACTTGGTGTTGTGATTCAAAGTGCTCTTTGTTTCACTGAGTACAAATACTGAATCTTGCAAAGAAAAAAAGCAAAAGTAAGAAAGAAAACCGCTGTCATACAGGGGTTAAATCACAATTGCCGTCTTAGTTCCAGACTGATTACACTGAGGGGCAAACACTAGGTAAAGTCAGGGTTGTTATTTTGCCTCAAGGACAACAGGTCTTTGTCCTGAACCTTGCAGTCAATACCTATAAATATTCTGAATGCTGTCAGAAAATTGTGAAAACCCTTCTCTCTCAGGGACACAAACATAAGACCTTCTGCTCTGCAACACCATAGCAAAGTGAGAAGCAACAATTCACTTCTTAGAAACGTAAGACAATCATTTTGCATGCTGTTCATCTGATGTAGAAGATCTTTTTGTCTGCAATGAGGCTTAAATCCTTTCAGCTGCACATGTTAGCAATGGGGACATGGAGACCAGTATTATCTTAAAGCCCTCTGCATGCCACCCTCTACAAGGAGAGTTAGACCCGCTCCTACAAAGAGCAATGGCCAGAGCATGTGTCAGGCTAAAGGCTGCTGCCCCGGCTCCTCTGAGCACTCCATGCCCCATCTTTAAGTGAGGCTCAGTAAATCAGCCTTCCTGCAAAAGCATTGTCTGACCTCTGGTGAGTGATGCAGTATAAATCCACATGAACATTTCCTTTCATTATCAGTAAATACTCTTGGATTGGTTGAAATTGTTCCTGCCACTGATATCACTGATCTCTGAAGAGATAAACACGAGCTGATTGATGACTTGTCTGCAGGATCTGTTTCAACCACCCCCAGGCAGGATATTTTCCATGCGGGTAATAATAAATCTTACTATTGAATGTCATCAAATGAAAGCAAATTATGGTAAAAATAGGCACAGTTATGTATTTCTTATTATATAATAATAAGGAAAATCTGTCAAAGATTGCAGGAGCTTCTATTTCCATGCATGATTTTTTGTAATGTCATCATTCTGCCTCCTTCTAATATATATATTTTTAAAAGCCTTGTATAGCCAAGCAATGTAAAGAGACTATCTCCTAAAAATAGCCTGTCGTGTAGTCAGGTCTGGAAGGTAAGTTTCTCATCATGACCAAGACTGAACAAGAACAACGTCCACACTCAACAAATACCAGGGCTGCCATTTACTACCCCTTTTTACGTGATATTTTCAGGTATCACTAATGCTATTTTATCCCTTTTATTTGCAGAGGAAGCAAATGCCATCCTTTCTCATCAGTTAATAGAACAGGTTTGAGGGGAGAGCTGTCACTCACTATTATTGCTCCCAATTCTTTTCTCAGAATGATTGTAGAGTTCTAGGGAAAAGAACTCTACCTCCATAATGAGAACAGCATTGAAAATGCTCACACCACATTATTTGTGCCAAGCTCAGGAATAAAGATCTAACCAGCTTTCTAGGACCTGTTACATACAATAAAGCCAATGCTTTGTACCAGGGTGGCTGTGCAAATCCGAATCTCACATTTAAGATGTGAGCATAAGAGAAAGAGCTGCGCAGACAAGATTACAGGTGGTCCACTTACCAAATCATGTATTTCACCATCATATTGTCTGCACAAAAAAACCCTCTTTGTCCCCAAATGCAATAAACCAGACAAAATGAGGAGAAACAGCAAAAGGACTGGAGAGAAAAACTCCTCTGAAGCTATCTAATCCTGCTGTTTCTGTCCTCAGTCTGTGGAGGCCAGGGAGAGTTTGGGCTGCAGAGCTTGGGGAGAAAAGTGACAACAATCTGGTAAGCATGCCCTATGTGATGTCTCCTCTATGCAAAATCTACTGCTCCATTCTGTGTCATTTGTGCAGAGCAAAGGTAGCAAGGAGGAAAAGAGAACAGAACAGAGATGGGAGAGCTGTGTAACTTGAAGGGAGCGTATCAGCTCCTTAGGGATTGGATAAGCTGTTGGATATGGCCAGCAGGAAAAGTGGATGATTTTATAAAGACTGGAGAAGGCCTCACCACAGTTCTGAGGCCATGGAAGAAAAGACTGGTACTGACAAAATGCAACACCACCACAGACCTTATAAATAGTCAAGTTGCCATCAATTTTGGGGTGTAGAGCACATCATTAGTACAGGAAACAAAAAGAACAAATCAGCCTGGAGAAAAGAATAGTAACTCTTGTGATTTCATTGGCGTTTGGGCTGCCACAGAAAGTCTTCTTTTCCATAGCTAAAGTGGGGACTGTTTGGTATAGATACGAACCTGAACACCCAGATCAAAATTTCCAGCCTTCCTTGTTATAATTCAAGCACTGCTTTAGCATCCTGGTGATTTCTGGCACCGTGAACATATGTTGAGCTCCCTTGAAAGGGGACGTTTTACTCCTTAAACTGGTTTCAGTGTACAGACTGTCATCAGGAGCACAGACTACACCAGGTGAGCTTAGAGTCCTGTTACTAAAGAGCAGCATCATCTGCTGCAGCTTGAAAGAAGATACTAAATTAAGTCCCTAAGGCCGATTCTCCTCTGCCATTTAGTTATTAGTTTTGTGCATCCAAATCATAAGAGAATCTTCACATTTGTAACAGAGCTGAGAGCAGGCTCCCTGGATCACAAAAAATCCTCTTGGATGTAAAGCCGTTAACTCAAAACTGGCCACAGGAAAGATAAAAAGGCACCTTTGGAAAGGGCAGAGAACACAGGTGCTAAGTTCACCTAGATAACAAGACCATTTTATAAAAAAATATATATAAGTATATATGGCAGCAGCTCTGCAATGTAGCATGGTGCTGAGTATCAAGGGATAACTACAGACCAGAAAGCCTTCATGAGACTAGAGAGCCTCAGTGAGGTGCCCAGAAGCACCCTGCCCTAGGCAGTCCTATTCTAGACAAGAGAAAGCTACTGAAAACCTTTGGCACAGCCCAGTTTGATTTAAAACCTACCCAGCTGTGAGCTTCCAGGCACACCCAGCAAATACCACTTCTTCAGCACATCTGGCTAATGCAAACTGTAAGGTCATCTCTGCTACTAGTTTGTGGCTGAGAGACAGAGGCACATCTCAGAAGCCTTCAGCAAGCGATCTGCAAGAAGGGAAGAAATTCTTTACAATGAGGGTGGTAAAACACTAGCACAGGTTGCCCAGAGAGGTGCTGGATGCATCATCCCTGGAGACATTCAGGGCCAGGCTGGATGAGGTTCTGGGCAACATCATCTCCCCGCTCATTGCAGGGGAGTTGGACGAGATGAGCTTTGAAGGTCCTTTCCAACCAAAATGATTCTATGATTCTGTAAATAAGAGACTAAGGTTTATTAGTATGTTATTCTCAAATCCCAACTATTACAGGACAGGCTCTATGTCTATGACAGATTCATCCAGAGAACACTTTCTCTCCCTGCCCACATAACTGTGCTTCAGACTGAAGCCAAAGCTGCATGGAGGGGTTATGAAAGCTGCAGGCATTTTTCAGTTCCATATACAACTCAGGGTTTCAAAAGTGCATACAAGGAGATGAGCCAGCAATGAGGAGCTAGCCTGACCTGTAGGAAGTTACACCCAATTCCTTGTTGTACTACAATGTTCTCCTGCAGTTTTGGCAAGCCCCACATAGCAAGGTGCAAACTGTGCGAAGGGGGCAGAAAATTCAGAAGGGTTCACACAATCTGCCATTTACTCTTCCAACAAGCAACTTCTGTGTTCCTGGAAGGGTTTATTTTAGCCTGAGCCTGAATAAAATGTGTCATTACTCCCTGACCATTTCTGAGCAGCTCTCCAGCATCACTGACACACACCAGGTTTCCATGTTCAGCTATTGCCATTTCACCTGCAGTTCATAGCACATCAGCCTCATCTCTAATACACATGTATAGTCAAAATCACAGTGCCCACAGGGACCAATTTATTTTTCCATCACCTGTAGCTTCCTTCATTTTATGCAGGAAGAAGCTGGCAGTTTCTAACAAGGAGTGTTATGAATAGCGTGGTAACGCCTTTCTTCATCCCTGTTAAATTTCTCATTTCATCTTGTGAAGTCAAATCCTGGTTTCTGCAAAGTCCCTAAAACAACCTGCATTGATTATAATTGGATCTGCAGTTGGACTGCATGTATTTTTTTCTCCAGCTTTGCAGATTCATTGCCTACTACTGCTGTCTTCCTACATTTAGGTTATTGATCCCGCTGCCCTAGAAGTCATTCTGGTTGTGACAGTCCTGACACAATACACAGGAGAGGTCCCTTCAATGCAAAAGTTTCTGCGGTGACACTGGCACAGGTTGCTCAGAGAAGCTGTGGCTGCCCCATCCCTGGCAGTGTTCAAGGCCAGGTTGGACGGGGCTTGGAGCAACCTGCTCTAGTGGAAGGTGTCCCTGCCCAGGGTTGGAACTGGATGAGCTTTAACACCCCTTTCAACCCTTGCTATGATGCTACAAGAAGTCTCCTTTCATTCCTGTTTGACCATGAATTATCGCTTTTGCCTTGTCCCTATATGTTTGTCATTCCCGCTCCCCCCTTAGGAGCTGAGCATTGAGACAACTGCCAAACAGCAGGCAAAAAGCATGATATACAGAATAAGATACAATATCTTTACATGGCTTGTGATTTGTATTGTTACAGAAGCCAGTAAAAACAACCCAAAATACCAATTTATGACTTTGGTCAGACCATTAGCATATAGTTTGAAAGCACAGTAATTCTGAATTCATAGCCAAGTCCTTATGCTGTTGGTGTGTAAGGAATAATACAACAGAATAAAACTCAATGAAGAACGGTAAGGCTTCACCTCAACAAGGCAAATCTGCAAATTCCATTCAGATGGATTGAATCACGGTTGCTGAGGTTCTCCTAAGTATTCAGACACCTCTGTGAGCCCTATGACAAATTCAGTCTGTTTTCTTCAACTGAAAGCAAGAGCCAAGCAAGTTGCATTGGTACAAATACTTCTCACATTTGTTACTTACATTTGTAATGACCAATGTGTATTTCACACTGGGCTTCAGAAGGACAGATGGTGCTGCTCAGCTCTGCATCCTTGGCACTACGCTGTCGATAAGTGAGTGTGGTCACTTTACAGATGAATCAATGCCATTACGGACCAGGACACTCTATTCACGTTGCTGCACCCTTCTGTACTGAAATCACAACTTTCTAGAGGACCACAGGCTTGTTCCCATCTGTTTCATACTGCTTTGTCACAAACATATCACAACAGTGCTTCATACAGGTTTCTTGCTGCTAATGCATCCCCTCCTGGGATTATCTACATGCTCTTGGTACAAACCCTTTGATAAGCCTTGGAAGCAGCCAGCAGCGCATCCAGCGTTATCAGCAGCACGTTATGAAAGGAATGTCACGGCAAAGCGCTGCCGAGTCACAAGACAAAAACCACCCGGGTGTTTACAGCAGGGTAGGAAATACCACATTAAAATAAAAGCGTGACAAGGGAAGAGTGCACACTTTAGGGTGGAAAAATATCCAAACCACCTCTAAGCTCCAGGTTCCTTTGTCATCGAGTCAGTATATTACAGAGAAGATTTGTCTGGAGTGAAAGGCTTTTTGTGACGCTTTATCTTGGCCTTTAGCAGACAGAACTGACAACCTCGAAGTGGCAAAAACCACTTGCCAAGTGCCATATTCAGCGAACAAAGGAACCCAACACCATGCACCGAACAGCAAACTATCAGCTCCCGGGGGGAAGTGTCATTTTCACATCCAGTTTGCTACACCAGAGTGGGAGAGAAGCTCCAACTGTTTTGAATTCATGTGTCAAGTCAATCACAGGAACAGATAATATTGGAGTTATATAAAATTTCGGAAGGAACCCCCACCCACCACCTGTAACACTCACTCGCCACTGTCAGAACAGCTCTGTAACTGAAGACAGCACTGAAGAGAAGTCGTCCTCACAGCTTTCTGCAAAGCAGATGATGGGATCATTACAATTTATTTTCCATATGAACTGCGGCAGAGAATAAGCATTTATTTTTGCTCCCATCAGAACAGTGTCTACAAGTCTCCACTGGACTCGGACTGTAAGTGCTAGTTGCATGTCTTAAGTTTAAGAAAATTTGCATCTGATCCTAGAAACTTGAATTTTCAACAGACTCGGCAGGATCTGCATGGAAGGAAGAGAGGAAGGAAGGAAACACTAGCACAGTCTGCCCTACAGATTGCTTCAGCTGCCTTTGCCGCAAGGCCTTGCTGTCTCCCCTAGGGAAATCAAACCAGATCTGTCTAGTTTCCTCCAAGAACTTAACCAAGACCCTCCAAACGGAGTGATTGTAGTTCATGCATACAGACAGTATCGCTGTTGGAGCTGGGAAGTGAGAAGCCAAAAGCTGTGCTCAGGAGAAGGGTCTGAGGACTGGCAGCCAGGGATGGTCTCAGACTTTCTGCTGGGGGCTGTAACGTGACGAGCTTATTCCTGTGCACGCCTAATCCATCCACTCAGCTTGGGAGCTGAGTCTATCCAACCTTTCCCTACAGAGAATTAGGAGCTTGCACCACGGTAATTTCTGAGCCCAGGCAGGAGAGCTTAATGTGAATGGTACCTAAAATGACTCTTGACACCAGGCTCGGACCCATGCTAGTGCAGAAACTCAGGGCTTCCTGATGCTCTAAGTCTCACCCCTCAATCTTCCCAACATCCTTCCTATCCTTTGCACACATTCAGTGCCAAGATCCATGGGTTCAAGGTCTGTACTCCCCTGTGCTGCAGTACACCAAGGAGGAATCGCACCTGCCCTGATTTCCCCGTCCACCATTACCCAAATTAGAGCTACACCATCCCTGTCCCTCTTTCACAACCACTGTGTGAGAGCAAAGGGAGAAAACCACAAGGGGAACAGATGCTGTGGTTTGAAGAAAAAGGGGGGGGGGGGGGGAAGAAAGAAAAAGCTATCATTGCTCTCTGAAAGCATCCAGAAATGTTCCTATTCAATTCATTCAGGCCTACACAAGATCAGGGAGAGCACAGGACTACTGTGAGGAAAATCTAGGTCACATATGATCACAGCAGCACAGCTGCCATCATCTCAATGGCCATGTGAAGCGAGGACTGCAGCAAGGACCTCTGCTGAAGAGGGCTTTGTTTTTTTTTCAGTCCAGTTTCACAGTTTCCCCTCATTAAGGTGTATTTTCCAGCATGGCTGTGAGTACATTGGGTCTCCAATTGGGGTGAAGGATTTCGTGATAAATCCCAAAGATGATTCAGTAAGTGGAATTTCTGTAGGATCGTTTAAATAGTTTATAGGCTGCCAGGCAGGATTTTAACCTTCTAACAGTGACAGGAACAGTGTTACTTTCCTGCTCTTTTGAATGCCAACACATTTCTTAGTTCTCTTTGTTTCATATCTGTTGTGGAAAGATACACATTGCTCCCATTTTCATTAAGGAAACAGGAATCTTATGCTATTTTAATACACCTGTGAAAACTTCTTGATATTCTCTTATTCAGGGCTCTTTTTTCATTAAATAAACAGGTCAGACCCTGGCGTCCCTTCCCCGCCCCCCCCTTCAAAAAGAGAAGTTAAAATAAATGCATGCACATTAAAAAAAGAAGGAAAAAAAGAAAGAACTAGGACAACGTAGCCCCAAACCATTATCTTTTCCCTTTATGTTTAAACAGACCCTCCATCACCCTCCCTTCTCCCCTTTTCTACACCTGAATAAAACCAGGAGGGATTTAAAGCACCAATACTGAACCCTCCTGCAATTCAGAAGATTAGAGGGAACGGACAAATGTTCATGGGCGCCATGAAGTTAAGCCAAGCATCCTGGAGCAGCATTCATTAAGGAGCTCTGCCAAAACTCCTTGCACAGGCAGCTGGAGCCGGAGCAGCTGCGCGGATGGGGAGCAGGAGGAAGTGATACACAGCACAAGTCAGGAAAATCGTGCACAGAGGGATCCTTTGGTGGAAGTGAGGATGTTATAGATAAAGCATTAATAAGGAATTGTTCCCCAAAACAAGTGGCCCAGACATCAGAGCAACAGGAAATCAAATCACCTAACTGCAAAGGGACTGACTCACGCCTATTGTTAAGACCTGGCCATTTGTATTCCAAGGTTTTCTGAGCCTGACGATGGTGCAGCCTTTTCCAAGCCTGGGACCAGTACCACTGCTTCCAAGCTTAGGGAAAAAGCAGTGCCACTTGGGGCAAGGACTCCTCTGAGTCATGGCTGCTAATTATACAACTTAGCATGTGCTGAAAAGAGGCATTTTAATGCATGACAGTTGAAGGAGCAAGGAGTTATCTCAGGTAATATTTCTATTACCAGGAAGTAGAAAGTAATGTCCCTGCTATAGTATTAAAAAAGTCTGACACGAAATAGATCCTGGCTGGAGACCTTGTCCTAGCAGCACAGCTCACTGGCAGCATGACCCTTCTGCCCTGGAATTCCAGGGGGGAATTTCAGTGATCCTTTGGAGACAGCATTGGCCTCTCAGATTTGGGAGGACTGCATGAAACAGACTGTTAATCTCAGATCATGCAAGTAGCTGCAGAGCGCTGTGCCGGTGCGTTACCTGGTTTGAATTCAGAATTCTAATCAGATGAACTAAGTAACTTTCAATATAATTAGGAGAACAGGAGGGTTTGTTCTTAATCCACAACCATTTAATCTTCCGACTCATTAGTTGTGCAGAGGCTCTATGAATATGTATATCTGGAAGGATAAAAAATTCTTTTGACCTTGATGAGCATGATAACACACATATAAAGTAGGTGTGCACTCACCTTTCATCACACTTGCTTTATTATGTAGATTCAACAATTCCTATTGCTCTGAATCAGGCTAGCCAGAGTTATAGGCAATCCTGCAGCCAATTAGGCATCAGAGTCCTGATGAACCATGGAACCTGTAATGATTAGCACAGTATTTACAGGCAAGCTGCCTCCTACCAATTTGCATACAAATAAAAATGTATTTGTTTTAGAAGGCTGTACTAGGCGATATAACCAGCACACCAGCAACTGGGCTCAGGGAGAGAAGAAATACATTCAAAGACAAAAGGTTCAGAGCACTGAAGAGGATTTTGTTTAGGATTTTGAATGTACTGGTTTTTAAGAACTTCACATAGAAAAGCACTTAGCCGCACTATTTCTCGTGTAGGATGAAGATCTCAACTATCAGGAATACTCCCTCAGAGTATGAAATTACTCCATACCCCTAAGAAAAGGAAACTCGTGGGCAAATCCTCTGATTTTCCAATTTATATTTTAATTCTCTTTTTACTGAAATCAATAGGGGATCTGCCTTTGACCGCAAGAGAAGTAGGAATGCAGAAACCATGTCTGCCTTAGGTCTGCTTTGCTCCTTTTGTATTCAACTACAAAATTCCCCAAAATCAACCTTGCCTCCTACCCACGCTTTCTGCAGTCATAGCTGTGTAACTCCTACTGAAGTCAGTGGGAATTAGACCCCAGCACCTGATACATTTTGGGCATGCACCTGGAAAACACTTCAATAGGAAGCATTTGTAAGGCGCAGACACTGGTTTAAGCTAGAGACAACCCTGAAGATCAGGGGCCAGGAAAAAATCTAACTCAAGTACCTAAGTAGGACTGGTGTGTAGCTGCTGCTGAAAATCTCCTTCTGAGAGCTGTAACAAAGCTGGGGAGGGATCAGAGAAAATCCATCTCCTGTCCCCTGGCTCACTTGGGTTTTCATCCTAGAGGAGACCAAGCTGTCCCATCAGAGCATTCCAGAGGCAGGAAATGGGACAAACTAGAGAACAGAGCAAGGGAAGGGACCCTAAACCCCAGTGAGACAAGAAAGATCCTAAGAAAGACCATGTCAGGGGACTGCAACCTCCTGTTGCTTGCAACAGCTGTGAGGACGAGAAGAACAGTGTGGATCTCTGCTATGTGAATAACCAGGCACAATCCAGCTAAAATGGGGAGTGCAAGGCAAAGTCATCAGATGACACTGCAGCCTGACTGGCAGAAGAAAAACCAGGGCTATATCTGCTTTTATTTCCTTCTCCTGTCCAGCCACTCTGATTCTAGCCATTTGCTGGCTCCATTGTTGTTTATCTAAAATGCCTGCATGGACCAGAAATTCAACACACATCCCTCAGCTTGTGACACGAAGACACTCCAGAAGTGACCTCTTCCTCAGCAACACAGCAACTGCCAGCAGAGGAGGGCTCTTACACTGCAGGGACAGCACTGCCCTTATGTGAACCAGCACCTACACGTGCAAAGCCTTCACCCCAAGTGGGAAGACCTTTTAACTTGACTCTGGCAGTATCAAGGGGATTAAGGGTACCATTTAAGTCAGTCCAACTTCTCAGTTAACAGTATCCTTGCACGCACCTCCACTGCTGTCTTGCAGCACTGGGCAAGTTCACTTGATCCAGCTCTTCAGGCTTTTATCTTTAAAGCCAATGGAGAGGAAAAGTTTAACAGGCCACGGAGATGCAATCTAGAGCTGCCCCTATAATGTAACAGGCTCAGCTGGGCAAGGGAACATTAACAACCCCATTAGGTCCAGTGCTTCCACTAAGGAATCACAGCCAGCGCTGGCCCTATGGAGCTCGACCTGCCACGTCCACAGCAAAGCAGGATTTGTCCACCCAGCAGCATCCCAAACCCCCAGCTCCTGTAGAGAAGTTGCTCACAAATATCACCCATTTCCAAAGGATGGTTTGTGCTGGGGTGAAATGAAACAAGTCCAGTTGTTGCGTTTCTTTTTCCCTGCGGAGCAGGTTCAGGCCAAAGAAATTTAACCGCTACTCAGCTGTTTTCTGCTGACATCGCTCGCATTCCTCGCTCTTCTCAAATAACATTTGGAGCTCCCTGCCAGATAGTGCAACTTGATATATGCCCCGATGATAGAGGGTGGAGGGGAGGAAAGTACATTGGCTAATATTTTTCCATTACAAATCTAAATGTCCCAATCTAGAGTTTAATCTGCAATAAACGGAGCAATTTCTGAAGGCTGGGTTACTGACTTGGGGCCAGTGCTTGTACCTGAAACCTTTATAAAGCCTTTATACGCAGATTACTTTGAAGAGGCTGTGATAAAATTACTATCAAGAGTATTTCCCCGCTATAGCTTTTGAAACCACCCAATGAATTTGGAGCCCCAGACTCTTGGATCTCAAGACAAGAACTGATTCTGCCCAGAGCTCTTCAGCTGGCAGCCAGTCACAGTACCAACATCCTTATTCAACCCCGATGAGATTTTTCCTTCCCAGGTATCTCTAAGATCCTTTAATATGAAGAAGGATGGTTTGCCTTTCATGAACCCAAGTCTCAGTGGCTGCCACCATCAGAGGAAAAAGCCAGCATTTACTACACAAGGTTTTTCCTATACTCATGGCAGGAAATACCACAAATACCAGAATGAAATAAAAATCCGCAGCCCCTCCAAACACCACATGAATTAGCAAGGTAAGGGCTTAGAATTTCTGGTATTTAGATGTCAATGCTCCTCTATGTGTTTGGAAATTCAGGGGTTTATTACTGCCTCTTATCCACAAATAGAAATTTGCTTATTTTTGCCTCCGGATCACGACAGCAGTGCTCTCAGAATTATCCCATTTCAAACATACACAACAGGGATGATCACATCAGGAAGAGAAGAAAACACTGGTTTTGGCTTTGCCCCTGCTCTGCAAGAGAGGAGAAATAACAAGTCCCTTCTGCTGGGACTGAGCCATGCTGGGGTACTTGGCTCCTTTTACATTACCATCTCCCTGCACTTCTCTCCCAGGGCTGGGAGAACTAAAACATGATGAGAAATCTTACTCCGCTGTCAGCTGGCCTGAGGACAAGGAGGACAGATCTCTCTGAGGAAAGACAGTTCCCAAGGGGCTCACAACTAAGAAGCATTTCAGCTGCCCTCTGTAAAAGCCTCACTCTCCTCATAAGCACAGCAGTGGCTACTGGACGTGCAGCTTGGAGCATGGACCACGTGAGCTGCACAGAGAAGGGAAGGACAGAGCGAGGCCGGGCTCCTGGATGGACAGACAGCCCCTTTCATTCCTCACCCCTATGTGTTAGTGACTGTTTGTCTAGCTGTTTGTCCTAGGAGATGGAGTCTGAACCCTAGTGCAGGCACCGAAAGCAGAAATGTCCTCAGGCTAAACAGAACCCGGTAAACCTTAGACCACAGCAAGATTCCACTTTTTATATTATTTCAAGACTTAGCACCTAATCTAAATTATCCTATCACCAATCTGATTTATTCTGCAATCACCTCTCACTCAGGGTGTCCAGAGGCCAAATATCACTGGAGCGTGACAGAATGTGCCAGCAATGAGTCCTGGGTCCACCCTGTCCCTTTACAGGTCCCTCAGGGCTCCTGCTCACACTGCCAGAGACTGCTGGGCTACCCGATACAGACATTGCTTCATTCCAAGCACTCATTAAAACATCTCTTTGTAAGGGATTTCTAAAGTATATTTATCCTGAGGTGTTCTCCAGTCCTTCACCCCTACAGGGACATTCTTCAGGGCACCCACTATTCAATTCTCTCTATGCCTTACAGACATGAGGCAAGTTAGCTGGCTTGAGGCTTCTATGAGTAAGCCAGCTTTTAGAGAGGATGAAAGGAAAACATGATAGAATTTGGTCCTTCTCATTCAAAAGACCTTATCTAGCAGCAGAGGGAGTGAGTAGGGCAGATTCACCTTCAACATAATCTCTTGCTAGCTCTCCTTACAGCATTCCCAGCTTCTGCCCTTCACTGGATGCTGAGCATGAATGCAGGAATGAATCACTGCTGATCTTGGCAAAATACCAGTCTCCCTCCCTTTGCTCCAGCTTGGAATTATCCCAATTTTCCAAATGGCTTCAGTGAATCCAGGATTTAAGTTCAGCTATTAAAAAGTAGCGGGAACCCATAAATCACAGGCTTTATATCAGTGAGGTCTTTGATGCATTTAAAACAATTACTGGGAAATATATGATCTGCCTAAAAATAACTATTTATGCGAACACCAGGAGAGAAGCTACTGTCAAAACATAATACACGGACAATCTAATCTCCACCCCTCAACCCTGAAGGCAGGCACGAAGCCTCTTTACTCCCTTTTGCTGCTCACAGCTGTATCAGAATTGATAATATGCTGAAATGACACATGCTTATGATGATGTTAGAGGAGTATAAAAATTATGCAGTAAATTAATGTATGCCTGCTTTCAAGTCCAAGAGGGTGGAAATCACCAGCCCATAGGAGGTATTTTTTTTTCATCCATCATACTGCTCACAAAATGGCTTGTAATTACAAACTTTGACACCAGGCTTGTATCAATGCTGACATTTCATTCCTGCCACTGATACGGGCATAGGAGTGCTAGGAACAGACAGAAAGAGCTGATCTAGGAACTGGTCAAAGAAGAAGGGAGATTAATTCATTTTGTAGACCAAATGAATTTTGTTAGTGAAATGTTACTCTTTTCAGCCTGCATCTGACAATGTTGCTCTATCATGGAAATATACAATTTTGAGCTCTTGCTGAAATCGTTTTCTGCTTTCCACTACTGCTATTGGTATGTCACTTAGAGCATGACAGGAATTTGTGTAGCATATGGATGTGGTTCCTATAACAGCATAAATAGGAGTTGCCATCTCTGCTGCACATGTGGTGACAAAGTACAAGGAGAGAACAGGCTTTAAGCTAGTCTATGACAGATGCCCTGCTGGGAAGGTTAGAGCACACCTACCACCTGACCCAAATCAGGACACATCAGGAAACCACACACCAGAAGTACATGTGCTCCAGGTCACAGGAAGCACCTGGGCTGTTGTGGCACCAGATGCCTACTCAATAAAGTATCTGCAATGGCAACAGAAACACATAACCTCTCTGCTGTCACCAAGTCTTCTGCAATGAGACAGGACCAACACACAGTTTCCACCATGTCGTGGGCTCAGCAGTAGCAGTCATCCAGAGGATTTCTGTCATTAAACCCAACAAGCCTGCAACTCAGCTGTGACTGCTCTGAAAAGTAACCCTTTAGGGTTACTGCAGCACAGGGGGTATGGAGAAGCTGTACAGCAAATCCATGCTGCCTGTGGATCCTCATGGATCAACACTGCCTCATGGATGTCAGGACCACTGAGACACTCCAGCCTGCCAGGAAGGCTTTATCTGCAATGGTTAGAGCAGGCTGGAACAGGAAGAGGGAGCTCTTCCACTGTGCCCTGTGGAAACCCAAAGACAAGGACACTCCTGCATTTTGTCCTCTCCTTCCCCTAGTCTTTGCTCTCCCAGCCCCAGATCCCTTCACCTTCTTTTGTTGCTGCTTCCATCACCCCTTCCCCAAGCAAGAGCACATTGCTCCTGACCTCGCACTGCTGGAATCCAGTGATTTGCACTTCTGAGCCTTCGTTATCACACCTTCCCAAGGCTATGGTCCTGCTGTCAAGAAGCAAGGAAAACAAACAGAGTTAACCTGGTGGGGGGCACCCAACTCCAAATAAACACAAAGCTGGGGAGCAGGATTTACTGCAGGGAACACTGAAAACCTTTGGTTTTGGCTTCCTTATGCATCTAACTTTTGACTCTCTGCTCTGTCTGCGCAAGATTATCATTATTGGTACAACCCACTTAGGAAATCTCTGAAAACGATTCAGCCACTGCAGTATGATGAAGGAAGATGTCTTGATTTAAGAACACAGACATTACAAGAAAGGGGAGAAAAAAATAAAAGGGTCCCTTACTGTTCTGACATATCAAAAGGGGACTAATGAACCACCAGTTCATAGAACGACCCTGCTCTTCATTTCACAGCCAGGCTGGCCTTTTGTATTAAGGACACTGAATAACAAGAGCAAGAACAAACAGAAAGAACCCTTTCCCCCTGCCCAAAGTAAATTTTGAAATGAAATCATTTAAAAACTACACCCTTCTGCCCTACTTTAAGGTCCACATAAGAACAGATGAAAAGTTTTGTTCTACTGGCAAAACTGAATCAAGGCTTTTGATCCTCAAAGATCTCTTAATCGCTTTGCACATCAATTCTTTTCATTATTTCAAACACACTTGAAGACAGCTACTTTCTTCTCTCTCCTTTTTTAAAAACTACTTTTCTGTGTTTGGGCCATTTCCCAGCTAACTCTGGCACTATGGCAGACGGCTGTTTGCTCCTTGCTAACTTACAACATATATACATACATATAGATCTGCATTAGTAAAGCCTAAAAAAGCCTGATCCTTGCCACCAATTGTGCTAGCTCACAGTATCCACCTCTTTGCCCTTCTGGTGCTTAAGAGAAGTTCCAAAGAAGATTATATGCTTCTGGTTAAAAAAAGAAAGTAGTTGTTGTTGGGATGATTGTTGGGGTTTTTTTTTTAAAGCTTGACTCAGAATTGGAATCTCTGTCTCATCAAACTGAGCTTCAATCAAGGTTTCTCATAAATTTCATGTCTTTACAATTCCAGTAAGTCAAATCCAGCACCAAATCACCAATCCTTAAACAAAACAGGGATAGAATTTGCAGTTACCCAAATGGCCATCTTACCATCCCTGTGAGAGGAGTGTTTAACTGGACTCAGAGTTTCAGAACAAGTATGTTCAGTATCCTATGGTTTTTTATTAGTCTTGCTCCTGCTTTTTCGCTCACTGACCAACTGAGAGGACAGAGACGTTTTCCAAACCAAGACCATTCTTTGTCTGCACAAGACTTTGCAACAAGCAGGCTCTCCAAAATTATAATACAAATTATAGACAGGAGAGGTGGAGTTGGAGCGAGCCGGCTCACAAGGCATCGAGGGGGATGGAGAACATCAAAAACAAACTCCACCTGGAAAGCTGCATGAGGCAGCAGAGCAAGTTTAATGCGTTCAGAGCCTGAGGCACTGTTTAGCAAGTGGGTGGATGCTTTTTGAGCCAGCTCCATCTACCCGAATGGTGTCAAAGCCATTGTAAACCGCCTTGTTAAATTCTGGTCACAAAGCAATCCAGAGCTGAGGAAGGCCAGCAACAGAAGGCTTCTGGCTACACCAACACAGAACAGGCGTATGCCTTGTCATGATACAAGATGCAGGTAATAACTCTAAGCTGCTCTGCAGACTGTTCTTATTCAGTCCAGTCAATAAAACCAACCTAACGTCCTCTGGCAGTTTGAGAGGACACTCCATGAGGTTTCCATGTGATCTGGGCTATCTGTTGGTCAGACTCCTCCATGTTTCCTTGCCATTAACAAGAAAAAAAGACAGTCTTTCTGGTAGGCATCAAAAGACCTTGACTTGAACGTGTGCTCCCTGCATGTAGCTGTCAAACAGTCCAGCCCCTCTGAGCCTCTTTTCTTTCTCCTGCATTTATTCCCTAAAGGCAGGGGAAGTCTCTGTCTGTAAATAAATATAGTACCTAGCACCACACTGCTGGTACTGATATTCGAGGTTTCAGATTCAGCCACAGTAAAACAACATTTTGATCCTGGTCATTTATTCCACTGTACCAGATGAGTCAGATGAAACACAGCTGAGACCACGCCAGTCATCACTGCCCCACAAACCGCTTCATCGCCATCGAACAGGGATGAAAAGAACCAGATCCCCATCTGACAACTGTCCTCCCTGCAGGCTTGTGGGTACCTCGCAGGCAAAGAGCAGTCCCCACCACTGAGCCCACACAGACCTCACAGAGACTGAACACGTCCACACAGCAAGAGAAAGCAGACCTGGGAAGACGAGCTTTCTCCTCATCAATTTTTTAGGAGCAAACCACTGCCCAACATAACAAGCATGTTTTCCAGGGCTCACCAGAGCACAAAGCTTGACAAGAGAAGACTAAAAGGAAACCAGCGATTCTAGCCACCTCCTAACTAGCTTTCCATAACGGGAATGCCAGACACGGGTTGGCAGATAGTGTGTGGCGAGAGAGAGCTGATCCTAAGAGCCTCCCTGAGGACATACCTTCCTCACCTACACAGTCAAAGGGGTTACGCATTGTAGGTGGCTGGCATCTTGCAACACCTTCCTGCACCTCAGTCCCGTACCTGCCACAAGCCATAGCCGAGTTCTGTTCTTCACATGGATTTCTATATATTGTACGTACTAGTGTCTTGCTGCTTGCAGAGCAATTACCAGCTCTGCTCTTCCCAGTGCAAGTTTTAACATTAAACCTTATTTTGCTTGGCAGCCAGAGCTCACTTTTCAAGCATCTGTGAGAAAAAGACCCCTTTACTGATGCAAATAAACATGGTTTTATTTTTAATTTCTAAATTAAAACAAACAACTTGTGCTCCAGGCTGTGCAGGCCACATCCATCTCAATAAAACCCCACACAGAGCAAAGGAGACCTTCTGGCCTCTCTGATGCTCTATCAGATGCCTGGTTTTACCCTTAGTATTGCACATTGATAAGGACAGAAAACTTCAGAAGCGTCTCTGACTCCTTTTTCCATACCACCCATGAAATATGAGGCCAGCTGTGCAGACTACTGTTTCCACTGAAATAAAAGTTTAGCTGGAGCTGAGAATTAAACCCAGAACAGGTTTAGCCTACAGACGACAAACTATGGAATAGATCTGACAAGGTTTTGTCCATGATCTTATCCCTCATGGTGAGAGCAGGCTTGTAAAGACCACATCTGGGAGCTAACTCACAGCAACAGCAGTATCAACAGCAATAGGGGTCTGAATGCAGGTCTGAATGCCCAGGGAATTTTTATCCCAGCAGACCTAATTGCTAATGGCAGTCGTCTTATTTCTAACAAACTTGAACCATTGAAGCACAGCACTAAAATGCAAGTTTGTGATGACCTCGCCTGGTGTGGTTTATCGGGAACACACAAGCAAGGACAGACAGACTGATGGAAGTGTCTGCAAGCCTCGCATCATGGAGTTGCCACTTCACACACAACTACAGGAATAGGAGCAGTAGTAGCAGATGGAGCAGGACTGTTCAAATGGCAGAGCTGGTCCTTCCTTCTGAGCCATACGGCTCTAGCAACAGATGAAAACAACCAGTGAGGAGGTTTGAGGAGAGCAGTCCCGGAACACATGTGAGAAACAAATGCAAGGCTGAGCAGTGGCTCTGTATCTTTTGTTGTTCCTGGCATAGCAGTGAAGTTGGATATACAGGCTCTGTTTCTAGTAGAACCAAGGTTAAATGAAACACCTGATGAGTGAGTATTTCAAACTACATCTTCAAGATAGGAGATAGCCAAAAGCCTGCGTCCTGCAGTCTATAGCACATTACAGGTCTCTGCCCCAAAGTAAACCCCAAAAGAGGAAGATGCACCAAGTATGTACAGAGCTGCCAACCTAAATGTGCCCACACATGCAGCTGTACTACAGAAAGATTGCAAGAGCAGAGCTTTTTGAGTTAGAAAGGCATGCAGGCAGGCAAGGAAAGAACTTTAAATTTGTGCTTATTTCCCTTAGCATAAACTCCATATACACACACTATCTATACATAGTAAAGGCACAAGGACTCTGTCTGGAGCACTTGGCTCAATTTATGTCCTTCCCATAGGCTTTCTGTTAAGGTTTAGGAAACCTACTGCTTATGCCTTCCTTTGGGTTGGGTTGTTTCATTTCTGAAACAAAAAAGTTAATTCTTCACCTGTTTCCTGTTAGGATCCACTTGCAACAGCTTCTGTAACAATGGAGCAGTTGAGACCACTAATTGCTCTGTAAGCTAAATGTTACTACTACTGCCACTGGTGAGGGGTTGCCATTCTGCAGTTGCTCTTTGATATTGTATTGGATTCCTGTGACTGGGCAAAAGAAGAGAAAAATCACATTGCAAATTCACAAGCTCAGAATATTGCTGAATTCTGCAGCTGATCAGTGCAACTGGATGGATTGGAAAGCTTTGCTGTGGAGTTTGGCGATATGAGGCCAGAGTTTTCATTAGTCCCTCCTGCAGATGCTTTAACATAGCAGAAGATTGTTTCCAGTACCTCTGCCCACCAGCTTTTCCCAATTCAGCCCATTGCTTGCAGGAGATCTGTGCAAGGAGCTGATCTCCTATTCTAATGCAACTCAAAGCCAACTCTTTCAGTGGACGAAATACAGTCAAAGCAAAACCCATATCTGCTTTCCCAAGGTCCTTTCTCTCAAACAAATAAACAACCAAAAAAAAGGTTTGTTTTTATAGAGCTTGGGTTAAAAAGCCACTCTTGGAAATGTACTGAGTGCAGCAATCCTCCAGCACCACCCAAAACTAGCCAGCAAATGAAAGCTCGCCAAGGCTGTTAATTTGGCGGCTGGGGGGGAACGAAACCTATTGCTACCATCTGCACAAAGGAAATGGAGGCAAAGCAAAACCCTGCTGTGTGAGCAGAAAGAAAGGTTCAGCATAGCAGAGACAACACAAACCATATGAGACACTTGTTAAACCTCCTTCCTGCTTTTTTCTCCACCACTAAATGCTGCGGGACAATGATCCATCTATTCAATAGAATCTTCAAACAAGACCCTCAGGACCGTCAGTAGTGCAGGTCTCTGTTTTCTTACAGATTCTGGCACATTAAGGCACTGCTCCCTGGTAAATCTTTAAGACAACATGAATAGTTTGCATACTCTGAGCCCCACAGATGGTTTGGATCTAAGAGACCTTGTGCAGACTGCAGTGGTCATGAAACCCATCCTCACAGCTAGAATTTGGGATGCATCACATTTTTACTGCTGTTTGTTCTGCTCAGTTTGTGAACCAGAATAAACAAATGAGCTTTGGAAAAAAAAAAAGAAAGGCAGTTTGGAAAGAGCTTGATCTACTGTGAGCCTCCTATTCAGCTAATTTTACCGCAAAGGCAACCATGGCTATAGTGTGCGCTGTTTCACAGGTGAAGGAAACAGCTCCCAGAGTAATCCTTTGGGCTCTGGTGGGGGTTAATCTGCAATTGGCTCTATCTGTGGAGCTGGCCCCTACAGCTGCACCAACATCTCGGGCTGGAAAGCTGGCAAGAATACCTTGGTAGTGCACCAGGAGGCTCTGGGAATTTCATTACATTTTCCACTCACCCAGTGTGTCTCCGGAAGGCCATCTACGGAAGAGAACAGAACTAGCATGTTGCCGCCCAACCCTCTGGAGTTTCTGCTTTCACACCCACTGCCAAAGCACAAACACCCTCACCCTAGGCCAGATTCTGCTCATCTTCATACCAGCAAGAAAACCCAAATCTAGTAATATCAGCTTCAGACTCCTGCTGCAGTATCTACTGACCAGCAATTCAGAGGCGGGAAGCCCTTCCTCCCACCTCCAGCAGTGTTGAGCACTGATTCTCTCTTGCCTCAAACTCAAGTTGTACGAAAAACACACTCCCGTGCTGTCCATGGAGCAGCAGGGCTGGCATCCCCCCTCCCAGGCTGGGGTACATGTCTAGGCTTGTTGCAGCCTGCCTCTCAGCTGACACTTGCAGTGGTGCTGTGGCACTTTCCACTTGAGCTTTGAAAGAAGCTTCAATTTGGAGAGCTGGCAGGGGCAAAGGGTAAAGAGTTTATCAGCTCTGCAATTCATTTTAGAGAGGGCACAGATAAAATGCAGCTCAGCTGGATTCACTCATCTCCTCATCTGAGCAGATGTGAGGATATCCGGTGACCTTGTTGAAAACAGACTCACCTGGAGAGATTCAGAGGTTTGTACCAAACCCAGAGTTCTTCCAAAGAGCAGTTTTCACTTGGTGACTGCAAAATTCCCCTTGCAAGAAAAATACCCTGCAAATAACAGACCACCATCAGGGTCTCACACACAGAGAGACATCTCTGTGCTGAAAGGATATGGAGAATTTCTGTAGGTGCCCAAAACAGAAAGAAAAGGTGGAAGACCCAGGAGTCCAATGGAGACCATTCCCTCATTACAGGAGGATATATGTCACCTTTTTAGTATGTCCACAACAGCTGTGGGAGCTGGAGGACAACCAAGCAGACATCCTGCCCCTGGCATCAAAGCTCCACTTTGCACACTGCTGCAGGGATCGGCTTGGTGTAATATTGTACCTTACTTCAGACCTGTTGTCCAGAAGAGAAGTGACACCAAACCCTAGGGGTTGCCATTGCGTGAGCAGTCCCAGCAGTGTGCCCTGAGATGACAGACAGCTGTGGTGTAAGCAAACTTCTCGGCAGGACTAACTCCAACTTAAAATTGAGCTTCTGTTTCAAGTCAGATTTTCCCCTGATGTGCCTCATCCTGCCCAGAGACAAAAATAGAGGAAGTGAGAAAACAGACCTTTATTACCAACTGCAGTCCCACTGCCCAGCAACCAGCTCTACGCTCCATGTTAGCCTTGCATAAAGAGAAAATAATAAAACCCAACAACCCGCACTACCCACAAAATATAGACAGCAGAAGCCTTTATGCAGCTCAGGCAGCAACCACCATGTGTCTGCAAGCTGAGCAGAGCAGAGCTGCAGCCCTTGTCCCAGACATGGTCTAACCTCTGCTCCTGCTCTCAATGTGCTTCAGTGATGCTGATGCAGGAGGTGTGCACGCTGCAGTCCGAATTGAGTCATTAGGTAAGCTGGCGTTTACCTAATCTCCTGTTTGTCCTGCTGAATAGGATGATCCCTTTCCAGGATTCCTCATTTCTTACCTACACACAGTACATAATAGATGTTTATAACTGTATCTATGTTGGGGGTTTTTCCTGCTACAAAAGAAAAAGTAATGGATAGAGTAATGACTACAATGAAATAGTAATGAGGGTTAAATTGCCAGCCTGTGTGCAGTCATGGTGGGGAACATGAGAAGGACTGCAGGCTGCAGTTGGCATTGCCTACCATAATTACCCATAACCAAATCATGGTCACACCCTGTTCCACACAACACTTTGGATTTCCAGATTCAAGCACATCTCAGACAGATACGGGGCCTGTTCCTATCCCTCCTGATGTCTATAGCGAGACTTCAGTGGTCCAAAGTCCACACAGGACTGCTTATGCAAACTTGGAATTTAACAAATGATTTGGATGAGCCAAGGTAAACAGGCAATGCAGACACCATGGAAAGCAAAGGAACAGTTTTAACTGAAGGAGCACATTATGCCTTCACATTATTTTATGAGGAACACATTAGCCCTGAGGGAAAAGTGTGAGGAGATGAATCTCAAGTCATTATAAAAAAGCCAGGTCTCTATAAGGAGATACATGAATACCTCCCCAGTCCACCAGATAACAATCTTTTCACCCAGCCATGGACTCCAATGAGGAAGGGTGAAAACATCTTTAACTGTCTCTCATTCTTTATCATCTCCTATCTGTCTGACCTGTAACAGCCCAGAAGGCTGGTCCCACTCCCAGGGCAGCACTGCAGCCTCTGACCACACAGATCCCTGGATGCTGCAGGGAAGCAAGTGAATAAACATCAGAGCAGCAAAGCCTCAGGGACAAACCAGCACCCTGCAGTCACTGTGACACTGGAGCCAACGAGTCTGGGCTCTGAGGAGCACGTTCAACCTCTGGCATATAACCCTGCAACACTATCTCCACCATTTCCATGTGGGGCATCCTTTTCCGCCGCCTACGTCGCCTAGCATGGGCACCAGCTTAGCCCACCTGCTGTGAGCTGTTAGTTAGTCAAGTATATTCCTCTAACATGAAATATATATGCAGTTTCTGGGATGCTACGGGGCTGCCACAACCCTGCCTGCCTTGGGTAGGCAGGATTTGTGGGAAGAAAGCCTTCAGAAGCTGCTGCAATGACAGGCTACAGTTTAGTCAAGCATTAACCCCCCCCCCCCGGACCACTCCCAAACCCAGCAGTAACAATCCAGTTAGGAATTTGAAAGCCAGTGAGGCTCTTCCCCACAAACAGGCCAGCCCTTTGGCAGCTGAGGGCAGGAGGGCCAGGGCAGCACACAAACACAAGCTCTCATAACACCATAAAGAGCTTCTGTTTCCCGACACACTGCAAGGGAGGGAAGGCGGAGGCCGGGAGAAAAGCAGCAGTCTCGGGCCACGTGGCAGGTCAAACCACCGCCCAGTTTGTTGGCATCCTCTAAAGTTTAAATACGCTTTGAGCCAGCAGTGAATCATCCCTGGCAGGTAAGAATGATGTTAATTTATGACATGCCAAGTGCAAGCAGATCTTTTGGTGTCAGTCCAATGGTTTTAGTCTTATTAACACACAGCGATGGCTCAGGTTGCAGCTGTGCACATTAAAACTCTGGCAAGTGGCATTTTAAACAATGACAAACTTCAGAACAATCACTCCACACATGGAGCCAGGCCAGGCAGAACTGAAGGGTGGCAGAATGAAGGTCAGGAGGGTAACCTGTTTGTCTGGGAGAGGAACAGGTGGCCGCTTGGGTTGCTGCAGGGTCTTTAAAGTGTCTGAAGGACACAGTCAAGGATCATTTTAACCCATTAAGCTGCTTAAACCTTCCCTTACAGTGGTTTGAACTTCCAGAGAGCATTAAATCTTAAAGAGCTTAGTAATACATCTTCAGGAAAGCTCTCCCCTGTGCTGATGCATTCACAGTGCACACGCTGCACTATGGAAGCACACATCCCTCCTTTGACAGCAACACCCCTCTAGCAGCTGAACTAGATCCATGCAGCTAAAAAGCAGTAAGCTTTAAACTAAAGCATTGCACCAGAGCAGCAAGCCACACTGGGAAACACATCACCACCATCCTGCTCAACAGGCTTGAGGACACCAGGCTCCTCAGAGGTTAAGAGAGACAGGAAGATGTGCCTTCATCAGCTCCTCCCTCTCCAACCTCACAAGGGACACAGAGCTGACAGTTGCTGAGACCTCATGGCAGCCCTGGGTTGTGCTGGGGAACTCAGACCACATCCAGCCAGGAGGGCTGTGTAAGAGTGACTTCTGAGTGCAGCTTCTTACCTTGATGGCACCCGAGCAGAGCAAAGTCAGTCCAAACCCTTTCTGCCAGTTGCGTTTTCATCAGAAGATGTGATGTTGGGAGACACAAAAGACATTTTCATGGCAGAAAACAAACACTCCGTGTTTCAAAGCTGTGTTTCTCAATTCGAAACATACCGAAATAAAGTTTTTGAAGTGTCAAAAGACAGATGTTTCCGAATAAAACGGTAGAATCAGATCTGACATGTAACAATGTTTTCCAGTGCAGTGCTTCCAAACCAATTGGTTTCAGAATTTTTATTTTTCCACCCCCAATTTTCTCCTTGCAAGCAGAATTTTTATTTTCCAACCAGGTACTTCCCAAAAGAATTCTAAACAATAAATCAGGTCCTGTTAAATGAGTACAAGGATTTAGCGACACGAGATCAGATCCACAACAGAGTGTAAATTCATAAAGAAATAGTTATCTCTGATTTAAATACCAGGTGTGTGGATGTACTTATTCCCAAATGAAATTAGAGGACTTAAATTCTTTCGTAATAAGGCACTTTTATTCTGGAATAGGAACATCCACATATGAAATGCATCAAGAATTGCTAAAGCCACGGTAAGGTCTCAGGCTACTGACTGTTACATGAAAACAGTAAATTTGTTCTCCCTGTTGCGGCTTCTTGCTACGTAACACACTAGATCCTCCTGGATAAATGTTCCTCTAAGTTAAAGACCAGTCCCAGCACGTCTGTGAACATCTCATGGTAATACTCCAGTGAGATGGACTGGAATCAATACTTTTCATATTTGCAGCTCAGGGCCAGCGAGCAGTGAGTTGGGCAGGGGTGTCAGACTGTGTGCCACCAACACGGCAGGGAGGGAACTGGCTCTGCACTGACCTGGAAAGAAGTTTCTAGCTAGTAGGCATCAGTTCCTGCATCACTTGAGCTTCCTTGAGGGAGGAGGGAAAAAGGAGATAATTAAGTAGAGGTTTTCAATTCAAACCTTCTCCCCAAGTATCCTTATAGCAATCAGCCATAAGCTTGGCTACCGTTTAGATCGAGCAACTGGAGAAATTCAAGCCCCCATGTTTCATAAAAGAGGCTTCAGAGCCAGGATTAGATGCTGCTAGATCTAAAAACCTGATATGCAGTACTGATTTAATATAAATGAATCCATTAATTTAAGTTAGATATCCTCTATTCATCTGCAGCCAGAACAGAATGCATCTTTCTGATCTAGATCATTATAGAGAAATGTGATTAGGTGCTTTTGCCTGATGAAGAACAAACCTATGGTACTCACTGTGCAGGTAACACAGTGCCTTAACATCAGTGAAAATGGATCCACAGCAAGAGTCTGGGTACTGACTGGAGAATGGAGCATGGAGCTGTTTTTTCTAACTATACAGGAAAAGAAGCAAAAGAGGTATTATACTGTGAGAGTAACAACTGTATCAGTAGAAGTATAAAATCAATATTAATTCTACAAAGATGTAAAATACAAACTAACTCCCTACTGTAGCAGTTACACATTGTTTATAGAAATAAAGATGCAGAACAGTAAGGTGTGAATATACAGAACCATTAAACCTGCTACTTTTAGACGTGGGGTTGTGTACTCCCTAGACAACTCACTGGTTTTCATCCTACTTTAAAGAGAAACACTTACCTAGAATTCAAACAGGAAACCTTGCCAGCCCTGCCTGGTCCAAGCTATGCTGCCTGAAGAAAGTTAGAAGTTGTTTTTTTGGTAATTCTTCTCTTTGTGTATCATCTACATTGATTTGGCTTTTTACAAGATGAAATTAGAGAGCCAACGGAGACAATGCAAGAGCAAAGGCAGCCAAATTCAAGTCCATGCTCAGACTGTTCCTTCAGTGCCAGCGAAGCAATCAGAGTTATCACAAACTGACCCAAGAATATTCAGCTTGACTCTCTTAATTGCTTTAACAATAAAAAAAATCAATGGTTAGAACTCTAAAGTATAAAGGAAGCCTAGTAAGACTGATACAACAGCCACAAGTGCGGAATCATAGGAGCCAAAAGGTGGATCAACAAAAGCACAATGGGGCATATTTGATACCACCATTAGCTGATACTTACCCATAGAAGGAACATTAGTTATCTTTTTAAACATATTTTTTCATTAGATCTAGACAATGTCATCAGCATCGTCAGACCACATCTCCATCTTACCATGAATTGTGTGCCCATGCTGTTGCCTATTAAACAAAATGTTCCAGTGGGCCTTACCTGCACCAAAATGGAACTTAAGAATGCATTTCTTTGCTACTAGAACAGCTTGATTTGCAGTTATAACAGTGCACTTCGAGAACATCCGTAGTACCAATCAATACACAAAGTCAGTAGTGCATTTTTCAATACAAGAAAGCTTTCTCAATTGATCTGAAGAAGAAAACTTAAACCTTGTGACTTCATGAGGTTCACAGAAAACGACAGCACAACACCTCCAAGGCACTGGTCCCTGTACTGCAGGTGTAGTCATACATAGCAACAGAACAGGCACCCATGACTGACAGCTTTCTTCACAGAAAGTCAATATTTACATTCCTCATGAACATACAAAAGAACGTCGAGGTACCTGAGAAATTAGCCCCTGACTGCCACTTGGAAGGCATCATCAGAAAGTCAAATCACTTCAGCACCTCCAACAGAACTGCTTTCAGTCTTGAGACTCAAGATCTCTCACAGATGCACCAAGGTCTTTTGCCTGGGAGTGCGATATGTCTGAAAGGCATAATGGATGCTGAAAAAACATGCTATGAGGGGTTTATTGTTTAAAATGTCAGAAGAGAAAGAAAGCGTTTGGTCAACTCTTGCTTTCTTTCTTGCTGAAAAAGGAAAGAGAAATCTGATAGTAATAAATGGCCACTCCCAGGCTCCTGAGCCAGCTACAAGGGAATAGCAGCAGGATTCTTCAGCGCAGAATAGAGAGCTTGACCGTAATATTAAGTGATCACTGAAGTTGGGGGACAGAGATGCAGTGGTTCGATTCTGCTCTCAAGTTCCCAAAATGTCACCACATAGAACGGCCCTAAATCTTGGCTTGGAAGTCACAAAACATCCAGTGCCTTTCCAAGCAAGATCTCAGCTCCTCTCATTTCCTGCATACAATAGCATTATTCAGCCACTGAAGTTTCCACTTAGCTTGCATTTATGCCAAGTACTTTTAATTGCAAAGGAAAAGGATGTTAAGCTCTCCCATTTCTTTCTTTCTATTCACAAGGGACACAGCAGTGGTTGGTAAAAGTTATAGGTTAAGGGTTGTTCTCCCCCCTCCATCTCACTTACTAAGGGACTTGTATCCTCCTGCTGCCTCTCAAACAGAGGTTACCTACATTGCATGGGTAGGAAAACTTATATTGTCATTTGTAAAATACTTTAAAAGGCAAGACATGGTAAACTTCCTAGCAAACAGCAGCAGGGAAGTCTGAGTGGTATCGGAACCCTTCGAGGCATCAATTATAACTGATGTTCAGAGTCACCTTGACCAACCTACGTCTCATTTAAGAACGGGTATGGTACACGGACAATAATACAGACAGCATCCAACTGCAAGAACTCATCAGAACAGATACAGAATAGCAGCTTTGACTGAAGCAAAATGCTGCACAGCAAGGAGTGAAGTAACTGGAAAAACAGATGCTTAATTTCTACTTATTTTTGGCAACCTTGTTCCTATCATATTTGTTAGATGAGGGGGAAGAAAAGCTGCTGAATGCTGCTTAGTAAATTATACATGAACCACAGCCACATGGACTATCAGGGTGGCACTTCATACAGCCCTACTCAAAGTTATTTTTCTTTTGATCAGTCCATAGAAGAGTCTGAAGTAATGCTTCCATATGGGTTTTGTTCCTATTATGCAAGATCTGGTGAACTACATTATCCAAGACAAATACATTAAGTGAACTGGTGTTTTGGCCTTGGTAGGGTTTTAAGAAGCGTCTTCACCCCACTTCTTCAGCCTTGGGACAAGAGATTTATTAGCTAATTACTATGCAAATGACCTGAAATGCAAATTACATCCTAACATAGCCCCAGGAGCAAGAATTTAGTTAACTGTAATGGACCGTAATTCTATCAAAAAATATAGTTTATTAACAAGCACATACAATAAATTGCACCACTAACTTTAAATAAAACATCTAGCAAGCTCACCTTCACACTAAGTGACATTTGGTTAATACAGAGCAAAAAAGCAATACACATATGCTTTCAACAGACACAGAACAAACTCAGTTGCAATCCAAGTTCAAGTTTTAATCCAAAGAAGGGCACGTAAAAGCAAAAGCAATGCAGACTTCACATGAACCTTGCCATTTCTTTCCACCAGACCTTTGGTCTCTTACAAAATAGGTCTGTAATACAAAAAGTAATAAAAACTCTGGATTCAATTTACTCAGCCTCTTCCATCACAAGTTACCTATAACATTTTGCGACACCATGAGTAGCATTAAGAGGGAGGTAAGAGGCAAAGATAGTTACGTCTTGGAACCATGTGAGTTCAGCTGCAGATAGAGAGGCTGCCTAGCAGCAGGCATGGACCTCAGTGTCATTTTCCCAGTTTTTGCAAGAAATACAGAGATGGTAAAACATTCTTCTCTCTTATCAATTAAAACTTGATCCATCCTCCACTGACATCAAGGCAAAAGTCCTTCTGTTATCAGGGGTACTCTGATGTGGCCACAGCGGCCTTCAAAAGAAAGTCATCCTCTCTAGTGAAAGGTTTGTCACTCTCCAGTCTTCAGCCCGGCTGTAATGTCAGTAAAACCTGACAGGCTGCTACCACACGGGTGTTAGAACAGTCTCCTTCTCCCTTCATGCCAGAAAAAGGGATTCAGCAGAATTCGATACATAAGAATTGAAGCCAACTTGGCAATAATCAGCTCTGCTCTGCTCAGTGTAAGATCTTAACCTCACCGCAATGAAGTAAATAGAAGGTTTGTAATGAACTTCAATGAAAGCCCAAGAGAAGCATCAGACCAAAACAGAAAAATACAGACTTCTTGATATTAGACCTTGTTCTTCACATAGGAAAGGACATTTGGATTTCTGATTCTCCAGGAGAGTAACAGGAAGATTCCCAAGCACAGTGCTCCAAATCTAACAGTGTCCACAGTAAAACCACTCAAGCAGTACTTTTAAACAAAGGGCAAAGATTCCTCTGCTTCCTCTGTGGCAGAACAAAAAAGTTATCCTCATAAGCAATAGGGTCCCAAATTTATTAATATGGTGCCTATTATCACAACATGAACAAAAATGATGCCTGTGCTCCCTAATCACATTAGGAGGTAATTAGAAAAACTTCATAGCAGTTGTCAATGGGTTAAAGACTCGTTTTCTCTCATTTCTATTCCTGCACCTTTCTAACACCTAGAAAAAAACCCAGAAACTTCTCCTGCTTCCACACTAAGCAAAGAGTTAAGATCTGCTTTTATGACAAAAAAAACTCTGTAGAAAAGGTCATTTTTTTCAACTGCTGAAACCAGGTATTTTTGCAGCACAAGGAAAAACTTAGCTCAATGTGATCTCACAAACAAGAGCAAGCAATAAAAAACTACTTAGAAATAAATGAATTAAAGTGAAGTCCAAGAATTGTGACGCCTTGCATTGAAAAACAAGTGATGCACAGTTCAATCAGCAAGAAGCTCCCTCTCCCCTCTGCAGCTTGCATAGCTGGCTCTCATCTTAGCTGGTTACAAAATACTCTTGCAGTGGAACAACTTCAGAAGAATTTGGACAAGTGAGAATGGAGTTATATTAATCTAGAACAGTATCACCCAAAGATACAGATGAATACAAACACTGTTTGTATAAAAAAAAAAAAAAATCAGAGAAACATGAATTTAAGCTGCATTTCTAGTCTATATATTGGCTTTTCTCTTCCTTGTTTTATAAAAATAGGGTATGACATTTCAGCTTCAATTGTGTATTTAAGTCATTTATTCATTGGACATTCCAGTCCTGAAATATCATCTATTAAAGTGTTAACATTCATCCTGCTTATAGAACAGACCAATTTTCTTCTGAACTCCACTTGTAAACAATAATAAACTGAACTCAAAAAATAATTAAGATTATGGGAAGAAGAAAGAAAATTAAGAATAAATAATGATAAAGCTCCACTCTTACTATCTGAATGCTAATAAAACAAATGCCAGTGCCTTTTGGGTGATCAAAAGATTTAACTTCAAAATACTACTTACAGATTGAATTCAGAACTGTACTTTAAAGCCTCTCAGTCGCTGTAAGAAGAGGACAAATCAACTTCCAATAAAGCACGTCCTTCAAGGACAGAGGGAGCCATGGTAAAAATAATACTGAAGATTCCTGATCGGAGTATGGTATCAAAATATAAGTATTTTTATCATTACCATAGTTCTCTTGTCATCCATTTAAAAACATGGATTCAGTCCTACACTTGCACGTTTCTGATAGGGGTATAATGGTACGTGGGCCATTTACATCTTGGCTGGGTAGTACTGAAGGAAAAGACAAAAAGCTGAAGATTCATTTTGCTGCTTCAGCGGTAAAGGCCGCGGGGTGGGAAGGGCTGTTGGGGATACCAACACTCAAACAAATGAGTGAAATGACAGAGTCAGAAATCCAATAGTACGAAGTCTGCTTGGCCATGGCTCTTTCCCCTACTGCAAAGCAGATTTAATAAATGGGATTTATTTTAGAAAGTTTCACAATTCTTAAACAGTAGATGATACTTGCATTCCTGAAGGATTAAGTTCTACATTTCTTAACGCTAATTCAACTCTCTAAAACCAACCCAATAAAACCAGCAGAGCTTTTACAACTAACATGCGCAACCTAAAAATTCCACCCTCAAAACTGCATTTTTGGTACTCTTTTTAAGCTCTTAAGATACTCTATTTATTGAAGAGATGCCAGGAAGCCTGCAGTGGGAACAAATGCTTCTTTGGCAAAAGGAAAACATTTTAATGCCTCCTCCCTTCAAAGTATGCACACCTCACCACAACATATGCTAATATACTACCAAATAAGTCTCTTTATCTTGCCATTTTCATAACAGTTTCATTCATATCTATTTCAGCTTGCAACTACCTACTGCACACTGTGTTAAATCAACAAGTAGTTTATACCTAAGAAATAGAAAATAAATAAAAAGAACACATTCTATTAAAAAAATTATGTATTTCAGAACAAGTCAAGAGGGACTAATTTTGTATGACCTGCTTCAGTGTAAAATTAAACTTTTAAGTCATGCAGGCATTTGGGCCCTGTTTTCCATCCTTTGTCCTTTATTTAAAATGAGCAAGATCTAACAAAAAAGGATGCCCACAAATATGACAGTGTGTGGAAATTTGCACTAAATATGCTTTTAATACACGAAAACAAAGTTATAGCCCTTTTGTGAAGCTATCTCTGTATGCATATATACCTACACATGGAGATACACGTACCCCTCCAGGTTTCCAGCCTTCTCCAAGGCACACACTCTTCCATAAATCAGCCAAATGCTGAATCTAGAAAAAGATGAAGACCAACTCTTTGCAGATCTACAGTCTACAACTTTAAAAGTATAATAATTAGAGATAAACATTAACTATCATAGTCCTAGGTGTTTTATCCAAGGCAAACTGATAAAGTCATCTTCTTCCAAAGAAGCAAAAGGGGAAGTGTTTATTAAAATAAAAAACTCAAGCCAAAACAAAGAAAACACACCCTCAAACATGCTGGAGCAAGACCACTTGGTGCAGGCATCAGTACCAGCCTTCCTTACTGAAACAGGATCTTTAGTCTCCAGATATATCCTAGTTCCTCCAATTAAATCAGTTTGGCTTCTAATGTTAACAGAAGGAAAAAGATCTGCTTTTAATATGTGGATTTAAATACCACGAGTAATTGTCAAAAACTGGGTATACAACTGGGATAACTCTGCTGGGGAGAATATTAAGATGAGAGGGAGAAAATAAAGCTAAATTCTACGGGAAAGCTGCTGAGCTTCATTGAAGGCTTCTACAGGCTTAGATCCACACACCTGAAACCACCTGTAGGGGTGATGATGGGGGAGAGTGAGAACTTGTTTGTCATAACTGAACCTGTATTTTTGACCCTTGTTAGACGAATGGAAATGCCTCAAATGATGCAAGGGGTCACCCTGAAGACAGCCACATCTGAAAAATACTGGAAATCCTGAAGTCAGAGCTTGTGAATTTATTTGCTGTGTATGTTGTCCTGGAGGAGAGAGAAGTTAATGCTTTCCAAAGGTTGGTATTTACACTTCCGAAAAGTTTCTGCAGTTCTTCCAAATTTGATAGGGCAGGATGTAAGTGCCTCTTAGTGTTCCCAACCGGGCACTTCTGCTGCTTTGGCACACACACAGAGTATTCCAGTACCGATGGGATACGATGTTTAATGCAGCTTTAAACTGGCAGCACTCCTGAGTAGTTTTAAATGTTCATCAACTCAGTAGGTCAAAAGTCTGCAGACACTGGGTGGAGCAGCAGTATGCCACAAAACTAACAGTTGTCCTCCTAGGCAAAAAAAAAAGAGAAGGGGGGGGAACAGTTGTCAGTAAAGATTAAAGCTCCTGGCCCCATTCCACAGCAGACAATATGCTGGTTTGTAAAATACAGGATTAGCTGATCTCGACACTTAGTAAAAGAAGGTTCATTTGCTCTACGAGTGCCTGATACAAAAGCAGGGAAGCACTGCAGGGGTTCTCAAAAACCTCCCTGGTTTCTAATGTATTCAGTTTAAAGCAGCAGCATGTGGTTTTTCTTTCTGTGGAGGGTGTGGCTGAGCACTATAGCCAGTAGGTTTAACAGCTAAAAGGGAAATAGCTGGGTCATTCTTTGCTGCAGTTTGCTCGTGTTTCTTAAATTACTGCTTGTAGGCATGAAACAACTGAAGTCCAGTGTCCTCCTTTGGTTCAGCCAAACGAACAAACTGGGCCCTCATTTACAGAAAGGACAACTGACAGGCAGAGCTGTCACACTGTGCCAGTACTACAGCAGGGGTGGTAACATGAAAGCCAGATCCTACCCTCACTGTGACCCTCCTCCTGCCCCCATCCTGGCAGGGACCTAGATGTCCGCTTTAAAAATGTTAAGATCTGTTTTTCACTAACCCAGAAATCACACTTTACCCAGTGCTCTTGTCATCTGTGCTTTTTCAGATACATAAATCCAGTTCAACACTTAACTATCCTTTCCTATAAAAGAGGATATAGAATGTGATACAGAAATCCAGACAGAAGTTACTGGCATGGACGTGGCATGTGCTAATCAGTGCTGTTCAAACATTCAGGATCCCTACCCTGTGTGTTTTCATAGTCACTGTAAGCTCTTTAGAACAGAAACAGTCCTTCATGTCTTTCTAAACCAGCTACAATTCCACATAATCTTACTGTGTCAAGTGCACGAGCTAGAGAGATAGGGGAACAGGCTACTCCGTTTAGATCTCATTTTCTGTGGATTTGCATCAAATGTCAGCTACGGAAGACTGTATTTGTTAAGGCATTTTGCAGAACACAGTACGCTCCTGTCTAAGGGAAGGAATGATAACCCATTTTTTAAAGCAGCTAAAACCATGCAGAAATACGTATTTTCAATTAATATATTTTAGAGCGTTAATAAAATGTGCTTCCAACACAGCCCTAAGGTACGTTTTTGTGAGTCCTAACTTCAACAATTCCTAAAGGTGTCTACTGACAGTCTGTCATCTTGGAATGGTAAGTTCTGCAATGAACAATGCTCAGCAGTTATTTAGAAAGTAGTTCTCTAGTCCAAACTCTCCTATTGTTGGATTATTTCAGATAATGTAAGGATTTAGTGACCAGCAAGTAGTTCTCCATTAGAAAGTTCTTCCTTAGAAAATTATACTGTTCAGTGCTCAAAAGGAATTCTTCACAGTGTGATTGTAACATCTTATGCCATTCTGAATATTAAGACTGTAATGGAGAAGCAGTTTATTTTGCTCAACATGAAATCCATTGAGTTTCAACATACAACTGAAGTGTAACAGAACGGCAAGCTGAAGTGTGCAATCTCAACAATTAGATCTAAGAAAGATGACTTTTCCAAATTAGTATTTAAGCAGCCTTGTGGCTGCTGTCCATACCCAAGTTGTTTTCATTTCATGAAGCTGAATTGCTTACAAATCAGATACCTCTTATGCCACAAACTCACAGCAAAATAACCTGTGATACAGCTGTGTAAAACAGGTACCATCAACCTGAATCACCAATTAGTCTCTTCTTTCTTCTTAAAGGTCTTCCCACTGAAAAGCAGTTTCTTGTTTCTATGGAGGATAACTATCAAGTCAATTGATTTCAAAAGGACAAGAACTAAGTGGCATTCTTGTGCATTACATATACCAAGTAATTCCTTTTTAAAGCACCTTTCTTTTCTGATCCTGACTTTTATGGCATATGCTTTGTTACTAATGGGTTGACTTGAATTCTGTAAAAAGAACCTGAATATCACATTTGCTCTTTTAACTCCAAGTGACTTTAAGAAAACCTTTATCATCAGTGCTCACCTTAAAGCTGTATTAGATATTTCTCTACATGAGGGCAATATTTCCTGAACTGTATCCCTGCTTTGAGTCCGGTCTATGACTGCACCGTCCAGCAGCTCAAAAAGCCTGTGTAGGCTTGTCTACTTGACTTAGGAATCCTGCACACACATTCACAACTGCTACAACCACAAAAACTGAAATATATTTAAAAAGATGTATTGCTACTAACTATATTTTACAATGCAGAATGCTTCCACAGTGTATCTCAATTACTGTGGAAAGAAAAACAAGGGTATTTTACAGCATAACATTTTAATTTAGCTCTGGCGTTAGAGCTTTTTTCTGTATTTAATCCTGCAGCACTTTTATTCAGTGGTGACATTCTCCTGAAGTCAGGGCTGAGACCACCAGAGGAAGTATTGGTGTTCAGTAGTATTTCCTTCCCAAGGCACAAAAGTGCCATGAATGTGCTGCACTACCACAAGCAAGTCAATCCCATCATACCAAAACCCTTCTCTAGCTTACAGCAGAGTCTGAAACAGGCACATGTGGTAGCTCTTGTTAAACAGTCCAACAACAGTATTCTGGTTGGCTTGTAAATAAAAGATTTGACAACTTCTACAGCCATTGGACAGGGGCTTTAGATCTGAACTGCTGCTAAATTAAAAAGAAGAAATCTTTAAGAACATGCTTTGTTCCTTAAGGTGCTCTTCTTCCTAAATGAAACCCCAGTGTAATTTCCTGTATAATTACCCTTGATGCAATCCTGCCATTGGAGTTTCCCTCAAGGGAAAGAGCTTTGGGTAGACAATGGTAAACATAGGCTGGCTGCAGCGGTGGCAGTGTCCCAAGGGACAGTGCAGTAATTCCAGGAGGCTTTTAGGTAGTGAGATGGGAGTCAGAAAGTTCAAATCTAAAGAAGAAAAGAGACAAAAAATGCTTGTAACAAAACAATTGCATGATAAAGTCAAACACAACAAGCATGGATCCATGAACAATTCAGAAAATCAGCTGTCTCACATACTTAAGGCTTTGTCAAAAGAACGGCAAGGTAATACAAATTACCACAATTAGGGTGAAACACACGGTGCTTTCAATGTGTAAGTGCAAGAGGTTAATTGTGTACGTTTAGCATATGTGGGCGTAACATAAACTGGTGAAAATATTATAGCTCAAGCAAATAATAAACCCCCGTAATAGATCATAAAACATTTTTAGACACAAAGATCATCTAGAGAAGTATTTAGTAATTAATAACAATACAAGGATTCTGAAAAGGATATCAATACTATTTTACTAAAGTATTTCAGCAACCAATCCAGGGGGATATCTGAGCTCACCAAAAATCCCAAACTCCCCCATCTGCAAAAAGAGACCTGAAATATTTAGAATGACTTGAAATACAATCCAGCCCAGCATAATTCTCAGAGGTCCAACCAAGGAGGCCACTCTAAAAAGATCAATACATTCATCATCTCTTAAGTGTGCCCCCACTGTTCACAAGATGCCATCCTTTTCACCAAAAGGGACTCCAGGGTCATTTCAGGGGAAAAAGCAATCATTTTCTCAGGCTTGGCCCAAGCCACATAGTGTTTTATAAATTAAACCCAATATGCTAATCTCCATCTAGAGACTGAGACAGCCAAGACAGGTGAATGAGTTCAGGTGCTGAGTAATCAAGACAAGATGCAGTACCTGATAAATCAGTTTTGTGATATCACACTAGTTTCAGCTTTCAAACACTGCAAGGTTTAACCCCATACACAATGTACCACAAGAGCCTTGACTGAGATGACAAGCATGACGAATAGTACATTTGCGTCAGAAAGAAAAGGTCACATTCTGCAGTCAAACAAAGACTGAGGCAAAGTAGTCCAGTCATTGCTGTCATACTTACCTGGCAGCCACCAAGTACTTAACAGCACCCTTGAAACTATAAATTTAGGCAGTGATGGATCAAATCTGCTGCTTTCATCATGTGCCACCTGCTTCCCCAACACACCCTTATCTTACACCTCTCTGGACTATGCATTAATCTTGCCCCACTGAAATTTGGGTGTCAACAGTGGTAATGCACATTGTCTTTAAAAAGGTAATTCAGAATAAGATATGTATGTGTGTATATGTATATATAAACATACTAAAAGACTACAAACTAGAAGTAGGCAAGATAGTTAAACATGTATTTCAGCATCTTTTTCAGGTTCTGCACCTTGGCTGCAACTAGATCTAATCATCAAAGCCTTGTATAAACCATCTACAAACCATTTCTTAAATGGATTTTGCAATGCTATCTTGCTATTCTCAAACCAAACTTCACCAGCATCTTCAGGAACCACTTTTACAGAGTCATATTCTAGGAATTACTGTGCAACTCACAACTGGGTGAGAAAAGCAGTTACTGACGATTTAAAAGATCTTGTAGCTGATGTTCTCAAACTCCTTTTCAAAGACTGGAATTTTGCAAATCAGAATGAAACAGCATTCGTCACTGTGTAATTTTGGTGCAGCTGATATCCTGATCCTAAACAACTGAAAACCTCCCAGACCTCCCCTCTCCCAACTATATGCAGAAACATCCAAAATAGACAACTGCAGAGTGGTCAGGTAACGTTCTTAATGTCAACAAATACATTCTCCACAAAGCAGCACAGCTTCCTATGAACACAAGCTTGTGGGGTTATCTCATTCCTCAACATGAGGCTTCTTTCCCACATCACTTTCGCTGCAGACCTCCTTTGTGCACTTCTCCTGGCAAAGCAGTAGTCTGGCAGTTGTGATTTACTCCAGTGTTCATGGGACAAGTGACCCCTTATCATAAACTCTCTAATCTTTCCACTGTAACTCTCTACCCTTCTGCTTTCTCCTTTCACCTCTAAAGCTGACAAGATGTTGCAAATAGGGAGAAGTCACAATATATCTAAATCTGTCAAAATGTGATTCTGCAGGTTATCATCAGATACTGCTAACTCATGTGATTGCTTGATGCAAAACCAGATAAGCCAAAGGCCACTTTACAGCAAAGAGCTTGAATTGGGGCAGAACTAAAACAGCTCAGCTGTCACGCTGCATGTACTGAAATGGCCAAGGGCTGCTAGCATTTCTTCTGCCTTATGTATAACAGCTCTGCCAGTTTAGGAGTGTGCTGCCTGGCAAGAAGTTGCATTGTTGGCTGATGCATCTAATCTTGCCTCAGGAACCGTATTTCTCATCTCCTATTTCCATTAAAGAATTCCTCCTGCAAAAAAGCGTCCTTCTTTGTACAGTTCTCAATAAAGAAACCATTTGTAAGCACCACTAAACCTTAGCAATAGTCTTTGGATCTTTGTTTTTTGACATTGGACATTTTTGTGCTAATACAGCATTTCAATCATAATTTGATTAAATAAATCTTTTAAAATATTCATCCTTGCTCAAGTCTTTGAGGAGCTATTTGAAATGTTCCTATCACTGCCAGAAACACACTTCCACCCCTTCTGTAATCTGAAGAATGCAGAGATTTCATACCTTTCAAAAACCTGTAGTAGATGTTATAGAGGGTCCTCATGGCCAGTTCTTGCAAAGGCAGCACATGATCTGTTTCTGTCCCTATAGATTTCACCTCTGCTGGCAGGAACACAGTTAACTGGCCTGATGAAAAAGAGAGCAGTTTCACCTCTGAAACTTGAATTGGAGAACCACAACTAGAAGGACACAAGACATTTAGAAAGTGGTTAGAAAAAAATGATAAAAGTAACTTTATGGGGAAACCCAGATGACCAACCCAAAGTGCGTCTGATAACTGTTCTTCAGTGCAGACCCCTTCAAGGATTCCTTGCACAGTTCAATATATGTTGGGGTTGGGCCTTTAAAGACTCCTTCTAACCCCAACTATTCTAGCGATTACGAGCTTCTATAACATGCTAGCCATGGGAGGCCTTTACTTATCAAATAACATTCAAAAGCTAGAGAAATGAGAACACAGTCCCAAGAAAGTCAACTACGTGCACTACATGTCCCTTACTTTGCCAACATGCTCATCTCTTTTGGCCTCTGAAGGCCATTACTGAATATTTTACTTAATAGTTTCATACCTAACAGTTGGTTTCCTGTGTCTTAGATCAACCAGTTGAGAATGGTGATGGATTTCTCAACTATAATACATGAGGCCAATTACAATCACCAAAAAATATCATTTAAGTGCCACGGGTGATTCTGTAGCATACATTTCCCCATCCACAGAGTTCCCTTAGAGGGTGCAGGGCGTGAAAGAAAAGTAAAAAGCACAGCCTAAGCTGTAGTGGGAAGATACCCTAGGGAGTGTACAGCCTTGTCCTTCCCAAATCATATCAGGAAAAAGAAGGTTATTTTGGATCCAAGGAGAGAAACTTAGCTTGTTGTAAAAATAACAACTCTTTACATGATCCCTATTGCAAGCTATCATGCCAAGGAGACACACATAGGAAAATTCTACTAAGAGGCTGGGGAAGTCAACAGGGGAATCGGAATTGTTTATGACAACTTAAATTAGAAGCCAAGAGCAACTTGTTAGGGCCAGTCCTAACAAATGGAACAGAAACACAAATTTGTCAGCCTTCCCAGATATTGGACCTAAAACTGAGGTAACTACACTCGACCTTATCAGATGTGAAAGAAATATCATAGTACTTCCTCCATAACAAAGAATCTCATTTCTTCTGATTAAAGGAAAAACAGCCCAGAGAAATAAGCAAAACAGAGCAGCATCAAAAAGCAAGTCAGGAAGTCTCTTGCTAAATATTTAATATTTTCCCACAAACCATTAATGGGGTTAAAATATATTTGGGAATTCAGAGGTCCAGTATTCCAACAATCCATTCCCCAGGAATCCATACCAATGAGTTAGCTATCACAACACATAAATCTATCATGTTGTATATTCAAGCTGATTAACCCTCTACCAACCTAGCTAGAAGATGCACCCATACACTCACTATAGTTTCTGCAGCTCAGAACTGGGCTATTTGGTCTACTTTATGTAAAGGGTCATAAAGAGAGCAAAAAAACCCTAAACAAAAGAGACCATCAAAAGGAATACTGTCAGAGATATACATCCTTAAGTCCGGGTGGATAAGGGAATGAATCTCAACCCATGAGTAATCCTTGGTGCAAAAATAAAGCACACAAAGAAAAACCCCACACAAAATCTATGGAGGTTAAGAAGTGGAACAGAGGATGGTCTAACTAGCTGGGAGAAAAAGATGCTGCAGTAGCAGCTTGGTGAATAAATAACTGAGGGCAAAAAAAAAGGCTGCGACCACCCATTGGCTGCCTCCAACAAGACTGACAGATACCTTAGCTGGAGACTCTGAAATCCAATCTGCAGCAAATAAGATCAAAATTTATTTTGAGTGCTGAGATCATCACCTCTTATATAAAAGGCTTTTTCAGTCACTCTGACTGCAGGATTCCCAGACAGAGATTCATTACTTGCACAATGCAATTTTATATTCTATTTTCAGAAATACTAGCTTTATGTTACTAACAGCAGCATGTCGGATTTGATTCTCCAGTGGATGACCAGAAAGAGCATGAAAGCCTGGGTCTTCAGCTCTCTCCTGACCCATGAAAACCTTGAATTGGTTACTAATGCTTTCTTGGAAAGAACACAGGAATTCCTCACATGACTATTATTACATAATTTTAACATCATTCAGCACATTATCAAATAATCAAATAAAACCTTTGGTTTCTTAATAATGTGTAAGTGCTCTTCCTGTGCTGGAAATTTTCCTTAAAAACAGTCTATGACTTTTCAGGATGGTTTCACAACAAATATCTGTTTGGGACACAAAGACGGGTTTGCTTATCAAAAATAGTATCTTTTTATTCTTTAATATTAAGGGAAAAAATAATGTTATTTCTTCCACAGAAGCATTACAAGAATTAATTTCATTGCAACACTTCCAACTTTGTCTTTTCTATACTAGATGTAAATACTCTCCATCAGGGATACTAGCAGCTATAGTCTGACCAGGACTGTACATGTAATCACAGCAAAAAGAACTGGTAATATCTTCACAAAAGGTCAGTGCAAAGATAAAATTATTTTGCCTGAGTATAAAATAAGGACTTAAAACATTAAAAAAACACAGGCATTCTTATTTACAATCACCTGATATACACCGGACAGCTGGATCCAACTTGTTTGTCCAACTGTCATTGTCACTAGTGTTGTTGGTCACAATCTACGTAGTTCTACTACCTTAGATTTATTACCTTAAATGTCTGTCTTAGGACTTACGATCAGTTCTGAAAGAACAGAGGCTAGGAATTATTTTTCCTGAAAAACAAAATTATTGGTAGCTCGAGATTGCAGACAGTGCAGCAGAATTATAATCCAACTGCAAGTATTTAAATATCACCCAACCAGCTGACAGGGAATATTAGAAAAACCTTAAAATGCCAAGACTCAGCATCTCACATATTGCAGGAGAGTGCAGGCTGTAGAGATGGAATTTATATTTAATGCAAGATTTGCTGAGAGTGAGCACACCAGAAATTTATAATTAGACGGTAATGGGGACAAATCCTCTTCTGATCAGTTTTACACCAGTAAACTGGTGGTGCTGATCCTAATTTATGCTAGTGCAGTGCAGAAAGAATTCAGCTAGTGTCCTAGACAGACCACTTCTTTTCCCTCACATCCTAACCACAAACATGAGACAGCCTAGGATATTTTTAAAATCCACATGTAAAAATATACCTGTCAATCCACCTCTCCTAAAAAAGTTCTTATTTGCTGCAACACATTAAAAAATACTTTGTTCATTCTTTAGTTCTCGAAATTCTGTGAACCCTGCATTTTTGGCCAACCTTTAAATGCAGGCAGGATTCAGCTTTAGGCCTTACATTATCATTACAAATTCCTTCAGAATAACTGCACTGTCTGTTACAACCTAATACTAAACTCTTGAAAGTCAGCAATTAGCATAGAAGATTTATTACAAAACTTAAACAGAACTGGGAGCTGCAGTAATCCCTTCAAATTAACATCAGTCCCGAATCAATCACACACACATATAAAATAACCAGTTGTATCATACAGGAGGATAATTGTGAGAAATTTTACAAGGAACAGGTATTCAAGACAGCTGAATTAATTCATACCTACCCACTGCAACCAATGACTTTATTATACAGGTAAGATGGGAGGCCTTTCAGATGAATGTTGTTATCCACATAAACATACTGCAGCTCCCGAGAACGACCTAAATCTGGGTTTAGAAAACAAGAAAAGTCAGGGGGAGAAGGGATGACATAGTGACAAAGCAAGAAAAGCAAAGCAATTCTCTTTAATTATAAATAAGCTAATCAGACCCAATGTAAGCAAACATAAATTAATACTTCTCCAATGTAAAGTTTCAGCCAATGGCTTTATTATTCATGAGCTGAAAAGCTGCTTAGAAAAAAGCCTTTGAAATTACTAAAACAAAACCAAACCCCTTTTCAGTAGCTCTGAAAATCGCATTATAAATAATTGAATTTTAACACTGACAAACCCTTAAGTCAGTTTGAAGCAGCAAAGGGACAATTGATTTCAAATCCACAGTGCATACTTCCAAGTTCATAAGGTCAAACCTGCTTTCATTAACCGGCCCCATGTCACTGAAATCACAGCTTCGCTATCTTTACTAAAGTGGTAAAGACATAAACAAGAATGTGGTCGGTCCCATTCTTTCTTTTCTCAAAGAGAAACTTGTTTGATTACGTTAGCCATAACCAAATACAACCAGTAATCATTCAGAAACAAGTCTATGTGATGTGGTAAATTACAGAACACAGGAAAATATACAAGCATCAAAGGCAGAACATTACACAACAAAAGCTGTGTCTACAAGTAAATAATCAATACATCTGAAGGTGTGCTTCTTGCATTATTTCTGTTAAAATACTCATGGCTGGCAATCAAAAGCAGCAAGTACATCATGCTTAAGCAATATTTTCATGGACTAGAAATATATTAACACACTGCCAGATAGAAGCATATAGGCTTGGAATAATTTTACTTGGTTTAGAAAATCAAAGAGGGAAAATTGAGCAAAATTAAAAGGGAAAATTTAGACTTCTAGGAAGAATTCTCAGAAACAAGATTTTTGCTTATCAGGAAGATCTAGTCAGTGTAAAACTGCCTGCTATCAAAAGAAAAGCATGCCAATGTGAGACATTGAAAAAGACAAATCAAACTGAACTAAAAATAGTATTCTAAAAGAGTTTTGAGCTGGCAAGAAAGCTGACATGTAGGATCATCCGGGCAGCCCATTTTATCTGTAGCTCCTATGCCGTTTGAGATCCCGGGTTAGGAAAAGACATGTGCATTTAATACAAAGCATAAGGCAAGGGAACAATGTCTGAAAGCCTCTCTGCCTGGGAGGGGATAGCTGCAACCCAGATCAGCTGCATTACAAAGAAATTAAGTAATCAAGAAGTCTGTATGCCTTTCAACTTAAAACTTTGATGAGAAACGAAGCAAGATAAACAAGCACTTGGCTGAATCAGCCACATTGCAAGATGATACTAACATCAACTAATTCTGATTTCCCATCTTCATCAAATGTCAGTTACCTTGGTTGGCATAAAGATAAGGATAACCAGAGAAATCAGCAGAGCTTCTTTCCCTTTTGTAATCATGGCTAAGAACAGAATAAAAAATTAAAACAATTTCCATGATATTTCTGTTCAGAAATTCTATTTGGAATCACGATCTCCCTACTATGACAATAGGTTATACAGTCCTTTCCTTATTATTGAAGGGTTTTATTGTACATGAGAGCTCTGGACACTGATCAGTGCAGATGATATTTTGAGTGATTCCTCCCAAACTTCTGGTCATCTTAAAATATACTGAGTGTCTTCAGCTGTCACACACTTGAATGGCAGCTGTAAGCACCAGAAACCTCAAAAGCTCAAGCTGAGGAGAAGCTTCAGAGGGTGTCAATTATCAAATCTTGGATATAAAGAACAAGTGATGAATACCAAAAGAAAATTAATAGATTTCTTTTCTGAAATAAAAATGTTAACTTTAGAAAAGCTGAGGGGTTTGGTTTTCTTTTAATAAAGGCTCTGCAACAGCCTGTGGAAGCTTCAGGGACCATAATCTGAGCGTTGTTCAAACAACTGAGTCACTGGATGTCAGGGGACATGTTCAACCATCACACGCTTCTTTGACCCTGCACCAAAGACATTCTAGTTCACAGACGTATCTGCTGCATCCATCAAGTGTCCCACCCCAAGAAGCAATTACAAATATCTCCGCTGACTGATGGGAACTGCTGGGAGATGCTGCTGTGCATCGGTATGAGCTAACACCTCAAAAAGATGATTTATTTTGGCTCAGGATTGCAGGGCTTAAAATAGCATAGTGAAGTTCTGGGGTATATTTGGATGAAACAAAAACATTGTTATCTTAACAATGAATAAAAAATATTGTGATACTAAAGCACTGTAACACCATCAAATACTGTAAGGCTGGGGAAGAATCAGCCAATAAAGTGTAAAGCATATAGCACGTGCATGGCACACCTCATACTGCGAGAATATCGCCTCATGTTGCAGAAGCCAATTATACCCAGAAGAGCAGAAAACTATGGGTTGCTGGGGCAGCTTGAATGTGCTACTGTTTAACTTATTAACTTAGAGAATGGGAGAAAATTTTTAAAAGAGGCTCATCTTGCTCTTTTCTACACAGATGTATGCAAATGGGCTGAAAATCAGGCAAGTCAAAAAAAGCCCTAAAGCTGTTCTTTTCATATGCACGGAGGGGGGAGTTAGGCTGCATCTCATCTCTTCCCTCTGTCTTTATCTTAGGCTATGTTTAGAATCGAAGTTCTGAGTTGACTGCATTTCCTAGGTAATTAAAGCAAATTTTTGGATGTTAGACAAAATATCTCAGTAGGAAAAATTCAATTCCCCAAGCCAAATAGCCTGTAACTATAAATGTTCCTTTGATATAGTTTCTTTGCATTAAATAACCAAGCATCTTTGAGTCCCCAAAAGAGATTTTTTCCTAGTTTCAAACACTACCCCCAAAGTTTAAATTTAAATAAATCGTCACTTTAAAAAGCTCTTTGCATCCCATCCACATTGATTTTTACGTCTTCTATCAGTCAACAAATATTGTTAAAAGTTCTCTAGAAAATGAGCTTCTGAAGAACTCCATGAAATAAGGACGCTATGGTCCATCTATGCAAGGCTACAGCTACAAAGAAGGTTTTCATGTGGCTTTTGCAAGCCCTGTACTATGTCTAAAACATTTCCACTTTCCTCCTTCCAAGCTCCCAGATCAAAGCCCTTTCTCCCAGAAATGACCAAATGCCGTAAGTCCTGAACAAACCCCAATTCTGTTATTTTTTTTTCCTTTTTTTTCCCCCTTTTTTTTCTTTTTTTTTTTTTTTTTTTAACCTCAGGGCCCTGCCATATGCATTCCACATGGCTGAAGATGGAACAAAAGCTCTTGTGTGTCTGCACTGATGCTCTTTTAACCATATTGTGAGGGCAAGGACACAAAAGCAGCATATACCGAGGGTAGAATAAGACCTTTGTTTACTGTGCACTGATAATTACTAGACCCATTTTCTAAACAAAAAGTGCACATAAACCCTCAATAAAGTGATATAACACTGAATATTTGCTGTCATAACATCCCCTGGACTGCCAGTATACTTGAGAATTTATGGCCTATTTTAATTATATTTGTACTTTATTACATAAATCATTTTTATTTCTGCAGTGTCATCAGATTCAAATTCCTGCTTGCAGTGGAATTTGTTTTGAGGCACTGGAGCATCTGCTAACTGTAAAATCTTCAAGTTAAATTTCTGCCACAGGATAATTTATAAGTAGACTGATATAAAATGAGCACTAGTTCTATCTGCCATTCATGAACAGAATTCCAAAGGCCATTTATTATTAGGGCAGCAGGAAAGCTGCCCTGGCAATAACATCACTGTCCAGGGTGCAGTTTCCAGTTCAACTTATACATAAAATTTGGATTTCTTGTTAAATAAATGTATGAGGAAGGCACAAAGTCTCACATCCATGCAGTCTTGTTTCTCTGAATATAAGCTGGAATATTCAATAGCTTTAAACCAGTATTTTTTAAAAACAAAATATCAACATATCCAAGAATTCAGTATATTCTACAGAAAAAAAATACTATTCCATTAGTTTACCCACCTGCTCGTTCATGTACCAGTTCTGAAAGTTAGAGAGTGGGACCAAGTATTTTTACTGTATTTTGTAAAATGCATTAATAGTGTTACACTTCTTTATCTTAATAGCATTTGCCCAAAAATTATGTACTTTGTAAGAACGTACAGGACAAAAAACTACACAGTACCAGTGCAGCAGTACTGTGAAAGTACCATGCTACTGCAGGAGTAAATCCTACACCTGTCAAACTAGAAGAGGAAAATGCAGATTTCCATTACACTTAACAAGAGCTCTACTGGCAGCTCAAGGAACACTAAGTATGAGGAAGAATGGATTCCTTGGCATAGTAGATGTCAACCACCATATGAAATAAATAAAGTAAATCACACTTTAAAATGCATTAAGCAGTAAGTTCCAAATGTATTTCTTCTAAAATGGACGTGTCTAATCAAAAAAGGGGGAAAAAAACCCATTCTGTCAGGAGATGAATAAAATGTCAGCTTTCCAACTCCCTAATTGAAAAAAAATGACAATATTTGCTTGAATATCACTTGTAGATATTTGTACAATAACTTTCTCTGTTATTTAATGTTTTTACTTGTTCATTAACCACTAGAATGAAGTTGGATGTAAGAACACATACACAAAAAAACATTAGCCAGTATGTGCAGCTAGCAGAAATGATGCTACAATTATGCCTTCACTCCAGGAATAATCACAGAAAAATATTCCCCCATAGATCAGGAGATAGTGCATTAAAAAGCAAAAAGATTGAATCTAATTCTCTCTTCTACTTAATTTCATCACATCGTGACCACTCTGAAGCCTTCTGATTCTTCAGAGGAAGGATTAAACATTTACATTTATACTGCGCTGCTTTTCCTCTGAACTCTAGGATTTATGATTCAGTTTTATATCCACAGATAGCAAATTATCTCCAAATGTTCACCAGTGAGTCACTATTAAGAACTACTGAACAAGGTCAATTGACAGTCTTTGATGTTTCCCGTTATTTTAAAAGTTCCTTTTGACTGTTTTGAATTTAAGTCTAAAAATAAAGAAAAAAGAAGGTGTGTCATTATATTAGAGATTTATTTCCTCCTTTTGAACTTAAAACACTTCAGCAGATCTATAGCTCATCCAGGTCATTGCTCCCTCACAGATAAGCTATGAGCACTAAAGTAGCAAAAACTTTTGCTCTTTAATATTTCACATCTCATCTTAGAGAAGAGCATTTTATTTTTGCAAAAATCAGAAGATTCAACTTCCTCTCTGATGAAACGGAGTTAGAAGTATTTGCCAAAATAGGGGAAGTTACTTTGCTTGGTTTATTTAGTACTGTGGAATCTGAATGATGCATCCTGGAAATCATTTTCTCATTTATATAATGACATCTGTTAGGACATACCTAAAACTCTGTGTCTGGAGACATTATTTGCACTTGCTTTCCAGGAATATAAACGAAGGTGCTAAGAAAATCAGAAAGATCATAAACTTCTTGAAAGACTGAATTTCTAGTCCTGAAAAATGAAGTTAAAGCTATACAATGTAATTCACTTAGAAATTATCTTGTTTCTAACCACCTCAATTTTCAGCTTCTTTTCAGTGTGTTCATCTGTACCTAATTAACACCAGACTCAGACTGTATTCTAGGAAAACTATTAATGGCTATGCAAATGACATGACAGATCTTCATGCCTGTCTGTATTTCAGCAGAGATTAGCTGGTGGCAGGGCTACAAAGACACAAATGCAGGGAAGTGGACTTGCTTTTCACAAACAGAATATACAGTCCACACTTACTGACAACACAACTGACTTCTCACAACAAACCACCACTCGCCAACTGCACCTCCTACACTTGAAGACCTGCTTTGACACTTTCAAACTTTGAAAGGGCTGAGAAAAAGGCTGATAAATTCTTTCCTGGGCTACTACTGTGGAGGTTTTGAAGGATGCTTATACAGAGCCCAAACTGAACCTTTGTTAGATTATGCAGTACTGACACTCCTAATGATGAAAAATTCCACAGTAGGTTTTAAACCTAAGCTGAAGAATCTTATTTAAATCATCAGATCCAGCAAACAGAAACAGATCATTACCCAAAGTGGTGGAACTCAGATTACATAGTACTATATTTAAACACAGCATCATTTAAACTTTTTTCCCCTCAGTTAGCTAAAAATAAAGCAAATTTGATAGCTGACCTATTGCTCTAAAACAGACGTGAAACCTTAACCTGCATTTCTTTTTGTTTAATAACGCGTTTGCCAACAGTATGATCATTGTGACAACTCCATAAACAGAGGTTGTGGAGACCACCGAAGACAGGAAGTTTGTTTTGCCATGTCTCCTCCAACCCACCCCAGCCCAGGGATGCTGGTGACTCACCAAGTGGCAAAAACGCCAGGCGGTTTCCAGCCATGGAGAGCTCATTGAGGCTCGGCAGTTGGCACAGATGGCGGGGCACATACCACAGGTGGTTTCGGTCTGCAGTCAAGTACTGCAGTGAAAGGCACATGTGCAGCCTTTCAGGTAAGGTTATCAAGCGATTGGTTGAGATGTCCAGTGTTTGCAGCTCCCTCAGGTCTCCAACCTCTACAATCCAAACAGGAGGCATTGAGAATCATTAATGGGCACAAACAAGATCCTCCCCGAAATACATCACATAAAACCACAGGTCATCAGCTAGCTATGTGCTGTTCTTAAGATACCATTCTATCGATGCATGTTGAGAACTGATACTAATAATCTCAATCATCTTCATATTTCACACCTTTTTGATGAGGAACAGTTATCAGTTAGGCAGTATGTCCAAATATGAGATGTCTCAAGTAGAGCATTCCTGAAATGTGACAATTACTGCTGTCAAAATTATCAAGCACTTCCCAGTCCTAAACCAGAACCAGGAAAAAACAACCCAAAACACATTACATAGCTTGCTGTTATTGAGGGTGTTTTGCATGACCCCAAACTCATGCAAATGCAATATCTTTTTCTTAAAAACCAGCATTTGAGAATGCAATGCTTATATCCACCTTACTTAAGATTCTCTTGCAGTGAGACTTACAAATATATGCACAGCACTTCCTGCTTAGTGACAGTCTTTCACCAAGCATGCTTAGGAACAACAGCTGTGTCTTCATTACAGAATTCAAAAGACCTGGTTTCCATTAGAAGAGAAATTTCTTAACCTGTAAGTTGTATTATATTGTAAGAAGACGCTACAGTAAGTTCAACTTTCAATTGCAATAATTACAGCTTCTATAGATTTTCTAACATTTTAAAGAATGTTAGAAGTACATTTTGTGGTTTAAATAGTGTAGTGGTTACCTATGTAAAAGAATGACACAAAAGTTCTTAGGTGATCACACAAGTAGCCTCACCTGTGCAAGTTATTTCCCTTGTGTCTGGCCTGTGGGATCAGGATGCACTAACCCAAGGACTGACTGACAAATACATTAAGCAGCTTTACAGGTTATTTCATTGTTTATTTATTCTTCTGTAGTTACTCAAAAATTGAGTACCTCTGTAAGTTATTTTCCCCAAACATGGGGAAACTCTAAGCAGTTTTGCTTCAGTTTTGAACGCTTAACAGCAATGGAACTAACTCATGAAGTGCTCCGTGCCCCTAATTCTTACTGCAGCTCTCAGCATCTTGCAGAACCAAATGTACTTTGCTCTTGGCTGAATGAAAGCAGCTCTTGCATCTGATAGCTGCTAAAACAAGATTCGCCAGAATTTTCTGCACTGAAAACACCAGACAATCTACACAATCCGCAATCTGCACAATTTACAGCTCCATCACCCAGGGTTGGGTTTTTTTTGAAGATATAAATAGGATAACATTGAACTGCTGAAGTTAAAGCTAAACAGAACCTGTTGTGCCCTGAAGTTCTCTCTGCAGCAGGAGCTAGAAAATTCACAATTCCCTGAGCTCTGAGGTAGCACCCTGTATACTACACCAAAGAAGAAAACAAAACACCAGGTTAGTTTCAAGCTGTCTTCTACACAATAGCAAATCTGAAGTTGACCTTGAAAAAAACTGCTATAAATGTTACTGTCAAGACTGAAAGTCTGAAAAGGAAGAAGAGGGAAGTTATAATTCAGTGTTTACATAGAAGTCCTAATTAAACAAAATGTGTGTGCACATTTAAAAGGGAGCTTCTGCCCACTGCAAACAATCCCAGCATTAATTACAATAGAGACTCAACAGCATAGTATAAAATATTACTGACAGAAGCAGCTGCTATGCACAGATGACCACATTCTTCAAACCTCTTGATTTTGATGTCAACAGGAATCATAAGCTTTATTTAAAAAGCTGCTTTGGTTTTTTAGTGCAAAATTGAATATAAATGGCAAAAGCAAAATAAGCACTACTGAATAGCAAAATACTGTGCAAAAGAACTGCAGTAGAACTCATTTTGAAAGAGTTTTATATTCATCACAAAAGCTTATGCTTGAAAACAGTGACAGGAAGAGCCACCTACATGCAGCCAAACCACTGACCACATGCAGTCAATAACAGGGCTAGCTATTTTCATGCACTAACCTTTTTCTCTGCCACTAAAAACAGTTTTCTAGTTCAGTTTAGGTCCAAAATGCCATAAATGTTACGGTTGGCAAAGCTGGCAGAGTTTCAAAGGCATTGCTAGAACGATATGTTTCAAATCTAAGAGGAAATAAAAGTACTCTCACTTTATCCTTCATCCAAAAAACACATACTTGCCTAAAACTTCATCCTCTCTACCTTAATCTTCCAATGCATACCAGATGTAAACATCCACTTTCAGCATAGTGCCATATGTTACAGAAACACCCACCGACCCATGATGAAGTTAGAAAGTCAACCGAAGTGCCATCAGATTACAGATATAACCCTCAGACTCCCCACCACAGTGCTGAACACTCATTCTGAAGAACATGCTCAGACATTTGTTAATGACACTAAATTATCTTCCATCTCATTAAAGCAAAGGAAAACCATAAAGAAGAATAACACAAAACATAAACAGTCCATTATTAAGTTTTTCAAGCTTTTAGTACTAAATACTATTATCCATGCCTTAATAATCTTGCAACATAAATACTGATGCCTTGGCTAAGAAACAGACTGAAAGACTTACAAACCTCTCTCTTGCTATCACCTCATCAAGCACTAAGACACATAGGAGGGGTGGACTTTGGAAACTTGGGGCAGACCCAGAAAATAGCTATTCCCAAATAAAAAGAACTGAGGAAGAAGGGACTTTTATTCATATAGCCCCCATGCCCCCAAGGGTAAGAAAGAGACAAGCATTATACATCACCATTAACCCACATTAAGGAGTCCCTGCTAGATTTAAATGAAATTCATAAATGTGTAATGTAAAACTTATATTAATTCTAGGATTAACACTATCAAAATCAACACGGCAGAGCACTGAGCCCCATTTTGGGACCAGAAGCCAGAAACAAAATGCTCAGTAGCTTTGCTAAACCCTTAACTCGGAACAACCTGGATTTGTGGAAGCATACACAGAGTCCAAATGTGAAGTTCCTGTGCCGGTTCTTGGACCCAAATGTTTCAGCTGCGTCCATATGCACAGATTACTGCCTTCACATCTAGCTGGGCAATGCTGTGGCTTGGCCATATGGTACAAACGTGTTCATGGCATAGTACACATGGAGTGGCTGACAGACTGTAAATCCACATACAACCTTACCTCACAAACTTAAACACAGGCTTATACCCCAAGTCCTCCTACAGCCTTCTGAAGGCAGCTTCAGTGACACAGATGTACACAAAAATACTTCAGGCTATATTCCAAAACTGCCAGTGCTTGAAGAATTAGTTCTGTCTTTCTCATCCTTGATAATATGAAGATTCAGAAGTGATTACCATGACTGCAAAGAGCAGCCTTTGCATTCACAAGCACTTGGAGAAAGGGACCAATGAACTGTCATCTTATGCATTTGGGTTGCCAAAAGAAAACTGCCAAATAGGTCTGTGTCTCAACACAAAGAGAAATGAAACATCAGCATACTCAAAAAAAAAAAAAAAAAAAAAAAAAAAAAAAGCAAGCTTGAAAGAATTCCAGGAAATTTCCAAAATTCCTGACCTTCTGACAAAACACTGTGTTTGCACAGACACCCCGAGCATCAGGGAAAAGCTATTTCTGATTAAGGTGGTTTAAATGCTACTTTTAAAAATTAATTCCATGGTTTTACATGAAGGAAAAAGCAGCCATCTGGAAATAAGCAGCCTATACAACATACAGCAATTGCCAAAGGCAAGCCAAACTTCCTTAACCTTCAGGGGGTACAGGCCTCACCAGCTGCATGACTCCAAAATAACTAACAGTCTTCTTAATGTTTCAAGAGCAATCCCACCTTTCCCTGATGGGCCATAACCCCAGATTTCATCCAAAGATATATGAAACACATACACGATTGGATTTGAGTGTATGGAAGGCATGGACTTTAAAATCAAACACTATCTGGGTCTTTCCATCCAAGTAAAAGAAAAAAGGGGAAAGGGCTACAGACCTACCTGCATGAGAATGCACCTCAAAGCAGGGTATTAAGAGAAAGCAGAGAACCTACAAGGAATGGAAAAAGGGACTGATGAGCAAAAAGAGCTGGGGCTTAGAGGTCAGGCTGCAGAGGTAAATGAAAACTGCCAGGAGGCCAGGAAAATGGGAACTTGCAGACAAACAAAAGGTTTCTCAACAAGAAGTAAAGAGCAAGAAATGAAGAACGGGTGTCAACAAGGGGTAGAAATGAAGAGGACAGACCAAATATTAACTTAGCTTTTTGCATCATTTTTTCCTGTAAAAATGCTGCTGCGTATGAGGACAGAGACAGAAAACCTCATGGGAACAAGGACAAAGCACTGAAAATTACCACATCCATTACTAAAATGAAATGAGGCTGCTTAAAAAATTTCCATCCCAGAACACTGAAAAAATGGGTTATATATCAAAACTGCAAACTCAGGCACAAGGATTCTCAATGAATAGGACATTTTCTGGGATAGCAGCCTAGGGCTGGAGAAGAAATGTAGAATCTGTGTTGAAAACAGCCCTGTTAATGTGAACTCAGTGCTCTTCAGTACCTTATGACAACTGTCCTAACGGGAATGCAACCAAGAGTAACCAATGACTACAACATAAATAAAAAGCAGAATGAAAGTGCAACCTGGATCTTTCCAGATGTAAAGCATGTTATACTGGCTTATCTTGCATTTAAAGTACTGGTAACATGGTAGAGAACCAAATTCTCATACAGGAAGAGAAAGAACTTTTAAACTTAAGTGATTGAAACTGAATGAAAAATAACAGAAAATAAGCATGATAAGAAGGTGCTGCAAGTCCAGTCTCTGCTTGAAACAACGAAGGAAACAAAGGACTGGGTATACTTGTTCACTATCTAAGGGTAGTGAGCCACCACTGAAAATAAGGTAATTTCTATATATAGCCAGCATTTTATTAGGAGCAAGAAAATATGTTAATACCCCTTTGTATTGCAAGCAATAATGATGGTCTTGCTATTAAGATATAAACCCTTCCATCTAAAACCCTGGTACCAAACAGTTCTAACTTGGAGGCAATCCTCTCCTGCCGGCTACACACTCTGCAATGCCAGCAACATACTGCTGTTCCAAGGCTGCAGAATCTGTACTGAAAACCTTTGCTGCATACAACAAAGTTTTAAAGTTTTTCAGCCTGTGGCACCCAGAAGGACACATTCTTATGAATCCTTACCCAATCAAGCTCTGTGATGTCTGCCTGTAATTGTGAAGCACTGGACTTCATGCTCCCAGTGATCCCTCTCTATCCTGGGGTCTAAGAAGCAAGCTGGTTGTGTCAGGAAAGGAATAGAAGGTGCTAGAAGTGGCTACCATGCTCCACCATGAAATACTGTTTTAATCAACTTCCACGAACCTGAGAACAAGACACATTTTCCTATTAGACCTGTAAAACTAAGCAATGGTGAATAAAAGGTGTTTGAAGTCTTTCACACTTGCAAAGCTTATTACCTGTCCCATGTGGGAAAAAATGCAAGTCCACTCAAATTCACAGGCATCTATTATGATACTATTATCAATTTAAAACTGTGATGGACAGGAAATATAAGTTGAAATTGCTAAGAGTTTGATGGAAAAGATCTCCTTTAGATCTGCTCTGGGATGTCTCAGGAGGACTTAAATAGATTTTAAGGTGGTTAATACAAATTAAATAGCCTATTATCTATTACATTACATTTACTGTCCTATCACGCAGCTCACATTTCTTAGCCTATAAAAATTAAATTTTCTAGCACAAATTGGCACTTATGATAGACCTGTGCCATCTTCAAACAAGGAACTTGGACCATAACTGAAAATTGGCATCATTAGATAGAAGGACAAAGAAAGGGGGAAGCAAATCGAATCACATTTACATTTTGACACTGCTGTTTGAAGATCTTTTACTGCATTGTTAGTGAGAGAGCTTGAAAAATGTTCTGCTTCTCAAGCCTAACAGACCTGAAGATGATTTTTTCCTTGTATTTTTCCTATGTAGGCCAATGTTTCCTCATATTTTAAGAAATAAAGAAGAGGACCTAGAAGAGATGTTGTGATAAAGCAGCAACTATTTTATGCATAACCTGCTTGTAAATAAGATGCTGAATATGAGTTCAAACCCATAAAGATTCTACAGAGGGGTGGGAAGCCCCTATCCCAACTGATCAAACCTGAATGTATTACTTTCAAAGCAATAGTTATGGCTGAATTTCACACAAATATGCTGGCTGCAAAGAACAAGGGGAAAGATTTTTCTGGGGCAGGATTGTCTTTGTGAATGAACGCTCTCATGTAAGTAACACCCCTCCAGTATGCTCCCAGTTCTGTTTCACCTACTTCAGCCAGAAACTATATTGATCCTTCTCCAAAGTGCTTAAGTAGCAAACAAAACCCAAAAGTAAATGAAAAATACATACTTCTACTAAACATACCCAAACAGGGTGTTTTTTTCCTCAACTTTGCTAAATGTCACACGCAAACTTAGTTGCAAACCTTATTTATTTTGTACCATCATTCGCAAGCAAAGGTGATAAAAATGGCTTTCTTATGTCCAAACTTGCTAAATAGTAATTTTAGTTCAGCTAAAAATGGCTGAAAACAGGCATAAGGCATGAGGGTCTCATTATGGGAGACTCTTCAAAAGGTCAGTGGCTCCCCATCTTCTACCACAATTTAACATCGATTAACAAAACTGGCAGCCTTTTGTATTTCATGGGTCCAGCATGCTGTGCCTTCCCCAGCATCAGCACTGAAGCACCAGGGAGCAGATCCACAGTGGTTATTAGGCTGTGCTCTGTATTTCCCCTAAATGCAGGTTTGGAATTCCATTTTCTTCCATAATTTGATGGTCTCAATGAGATCCGTTAGAACAAATCAGATGATAAAAATACCAGAAATGAGCATACAGGAGAAAAGCGGAAAAAGTGGGTGAAAGGGCAAGAGGGATGGGGAGGGAAAAAACTTGTTTATGCACAAAGGTAACTCAAGGCCATGAAACATCAGGTTTGCTGGGGGCTGGTTAGGGGGTTTTTATTTGTTTGGTTGGTTGTTTTTGGAAGATAACCTATCGTTTCATTTTGTTCTAGTGTACTCTGCCTAGTACTTCACTGCCCCACAGCAAGGTACTACTGCTACACAAATAGGTAACAGATATGAAATTAATATATTACTATTATTCTATGGTTTTATTAAATATCCCAGATTTTGGACAGAAGAGCCAAAATGAAGTGTGACGAGACAGAATGGTACTTGTCAAGTATACTGCATGGAAAATTCTGCTACTACCTTACAGAAATTCTCTTATTTAGGAAGTGATGTGGTTTTGCTGTTGTTTTTCCTTTGAGGAGCAGCTGTTTTCCTTTTTCTGGGTGTTCCTGGGTGGTATGAACATAAACAAATGTGACATGAATAAAGCATGAGACCTGTTATGTTTCTCTTGTTTTGTTCGTCTTATTATCTTCACTGCTGCACATCATCTATAATTCACTGTGCACTAATATCAATACATAGAAAGGGGGAAAAAAAGCTTTCCTGAAGAACTTAGGGCATAAAACAAAGGAGCTAATTATCTGAACTGAAGACGCTGACCAGCTAGAGATGGCTATTTAAGTGCCCTGCCTTGACGAAGTACAACAAACCACCTAAAACTACGGCAAATAATGAGCATCCTAAAGAGAGATTAAGGATAATTCAGGAAGCCAGAGAGACAGGGCCAGTCGTGGCTATAAATTCTAGGACAGCTTTTTCCTTTCTTCTTCTTCAAAGGAAAAAACTTCAGATCAACACAACAGACTGGGCTCTCTGACACAGATCAGTAGCTCCCAACCCGTTACTACACTAGTGTCTAAATAATCCAAGCAAAGACCTATCTGTTGTGACTGTTGCTATCAACTGTTTCCAACCAACTCGAAACAGGCACATATTTTTTTCCCTTCTCTTGTGGTTAGTGGGGCTTTTTTTTCCCTCCTCTCCAAGAAGTAACTAAATGTATTACAAAAGCAATAGGTCCATGTTAGATTTTCATCTTTCAGTGGAAAAGTATTGCACTGTATCAAGCCAAATTATGCTCATTTAGATTACTTTTGGAAGATACCAAAGAATCCTCTTCCCTGAAGGTAAACTGCCTCTGTAGCAAAAAAAAAAAATGCAGCTATAAGATTGAGTGGGATGGGGGAAAGAAAAAGAATCAAAGGAAGAACTTTAGTTTAGAACCATGCTTATGGCAGTGGAGTCACCATATTTGTTTTTCAAAGGAATGCTAATAGATGGGATTGTCTTAACTGAAGTAAGAGTTCTTCCAGGCTACTGGAAGTTACTACAAATTGCAGCAGTAATTACAGGGGAGTGAGTGGTTAAACAGTCACAGGAAATATTCCCATTTATAATAGAGGTGCATCTTCCTCAAATGAAAACTCTGGATCCAGATCTACTAGAAGCAGTAAGAGGAGCTTCTCTTGCTTCTCCTCACTTGCTCAGCTTGTCTGTGTGGCCACTCGGCAGACTGGCCAATTCACCAGTGGAGAAGTGTAAGCAGGAGCTACTATAATGTTCTACTGAGCTGCTATAATCTGTTACTGAGAAAATAGTATGGACCAACTACTAACAATTTCTAACTAAGATTATCTCAAAAAAATAAGACATCTGATTCCAAACAACATTGACAATGTCCTGATTTTCAATATGCTGAAAGCAACTGCAAGCCTTATCTTCATCAGTGGAAGATACTGCTGCTTAGTGTTTCAAATCAGCATCAAGTAGACAAGTGAGGCTTGCAATTATACTTCAACCCTCCACACTCAGTTATTGTGAACTGCATTCCTCTAGCTACACAAGTAAGTAGTCTTAGTCCATAAAGCTCTCAAACATTAAATAATTACCAACTAGAGTACACTTGCAGTTGCTCCCTATCAGTGTTTTCTGTAAGGAATGAGAAATTAATGCAGATTTGGACAATACTAAGGTAAAAACAGGTCTTTATTTTAAATGCCACTGCAATAAAATGAAGATAACTGAAATAAAGGTATCAAACTTTGTGTTTGTGACATGAACCACAGGAAAGTTAATCTCATATAATAGCTCCAGTTCTACGCATTCTCTTTAAAGGCTTTTCCCATTTAGATTTAGTGTCAGTAAATGATGCATTTTATTTTGCCTCAATTTATTTAATAGACTAGCTCAGTAAAATCAAGGATGTCGATAACAAGCAGTATTTTAACTCTTCACAATGGTGGTATGAATGAAAATCATACTTGGCCTGCAAGGTTAAAACGGAAATCAATGCATTATAAAATTCTTCCATTGCACAGCACTAACAATTAGTGTTGGTTCACCTTCAAAGACTGAATGATTTTCTTCTCAAGCTTCCCTGAGCACTCACATCCCACTAGTAAATTGCATTTGCTTAGTGCACAAGTAAAATCAACTACCCGTTAATACAGCTAATCACTGCACCCAAGCTACAGAGAGCTTAGGGAAAGAAAGAAAACAAGGGATCCAGTAAGACAAAAGTACATTCATAGACAGCTTCATTTATAAAGACTTAAAGAGTTTAAGGGGAAAACAAGTTAACTTTTAACACTCAATTCTAAAACCTACAAAAACTCAACTTCAAGAACAGATTTTTTCCTGTCACAAATGTTAATTTGGTGCAACGACAAAAAAGAAACTTGAAAATTTCAAATTAACATGAGTTTTTACATGAAAAATGAGTAGCAAGTTATTTTAGTTTAGTTAACAGGTAACTTTTCTTCTGAAAACTAAAAAGCTGAATAGGCTTTATGAACTAACAACTACTGAATTTCATGAAGAAGTCTGCAGTCATGTGCTGTTGGAGCAGATGCAATCTGTTTAACTTTTACCAGCCTTGTGATAGTGGGGAAGGATAGAGTGAACTGCATTTTTCACCATTTATTTTAAAACAATATTTGTAAAAGTAGGACATAATCCTTCTGAAAGCTGATCTTGCTTGTACGGCTTACTTGGTCTTTGCTTAGGACCCTCCTGAAATAAATCAGCACAGCAAAACAAAGTGAGAGCCCTTGGGCAGCACACCACACTGAAACCAGGAAGGCATTTCTAATGTAACCCTGGAATTTGCAAAGCAGCCACTATTACCATTTCCTTTTTCACACATTTACAAACTGATGAAAAATTTCAGAGAAAAAAGGACCTGCAGTTTAATATCTGTTCAAAGCTGAGCTCCTTTGAAAGCCTGACTAAACACTACTGAACAGATTGTCCCTATTAAGGAAGCTTTCATACTACAGGAACACAAACACCATTTGTATGTGAAACACCTTTCTCAGCATATATCCAACTCTCCATCTCGGAGGTTTAGCTCTGACCTTGTCAATACACATCTGTCTTCATCCATGTGAACAGCTATTGGGAAATGTTTATGAAAGAGGCCCTGAGCATCCCTTTAAGATCAGTTTTACTTTCGGGTAACAGTTCTAAAAGAAAGACTTTTACAAGTATTTTAAAGAGCATCTGTTCTGAAGTTTCAGAAGTGAACTTCGTATACATCACATGTGGCTTGAACCAGGCACTCAGTAAAGTCAGATCTTTACTATCAGCATCAGCAGCGGAAGAATTCAGTGCTGACAGATGACTTAAAAAACACCTTCTTCTGCAATTCCCTTACTTAGGGGGCTAGTTTGATACTAGGCACTGTATGATAACTCAAGTTCAGGTTAATTTCTTGAAATATGTTAACTCTCAATAATAAGTGATGGTTTTTATAAGAACAGTCAAAGGGAGGAGACTTACTAAGAGTTCCATATTCTTCCTCTCACAGTAAAGACAGGCTAATACATGCATTGCGCAAGAAGGAGAATCCACCTCATGAGAGCCTAAAGGTATGTTGCTCAGAATGTGACTGTTGCCAGCCATAACATGGAAAAACCCCTGTATCAAATTCCAAAGAAAAGGCTTTGCTGTGCTCTCAGTAGAGGATTCAGAATGTTGAGGGAAGAAGTTCCAAGAGGAGGGGACTGACATCTTCAAAAAAAAAAATAAATAAAATTAAAGTTATTTGATTTTTATTTTAATGTGGGTTTTCTTTTTAAGCTAAGAATAAAGTTGAAAAATGCTGAAGATTCCTTTTTTTTAATTATTTAAATCACAAAAGCAAACAAAAGAAAAATCCCCACAATATCTTTACAGAGATGAAAACATTCTATTGTAATAAACACAAAACAGTGATCACACTCATTTTTAGCAGTACTAAAGACAGTTGCTGGACAAGCAACAAAGCCTTGCACCTTTTTAGTTATGAAGATCACCAGAGATGCCACCAAGAATTTGAGGGGTGGGGGGGATTTGCTAGAGCTGTGAATGGAGCAATGATCTGTACAGCTTTAGAGCCCACACAGGTAAAACATAAAATTCAAGCAACTAGCAATGTTAGTTTTTATAGTCTTTATAGATTTGCAGATAGATTTATAAACTAACCTTCAAACACTCAGAGCAAGACTGTAACACAGAATTACATACCTAAGAAATTAAATTTCTGGTAGCCTTGCTTTTCTACATCCTATATTCAAATCTACAGGAATAAGACTGACCAAAAGCAACAAAAGACCCTCCACTTTTTCCTCTCCTCTGCTATGCAGTCAATAAGCTCACATAAAACAAATACCACAAATGGAATCATTACTGAATTCAAACACAACACGGCCACTTCCAGAGTTATTTCTGTGGTATATAACTGCGCCACAGTGTGTCCTCTCCGTAAATCTCAAACCCAAGTTTTCAAACAATCAAAATGTAAAAAACCTCCAAATAATTCTGTTTGACCTTCATTAGTTAGGTCTGTGTGCCAGGTCTAATCAGTTCTCATGAGCACATTCCACTTCTTAAAAACAGACTGTAGAAATACATTTTTCAAACTAAAAGGAACAGAATGCATTGTTTTGATGCTACAGCCTGAAGCCCTTTATCCGAGTTTTATCAAAGTATACTCTATCACTGATCAAAGCAGCAATGACAACTTAATGTTCTTTAAAGTTATATACTGCTGCATAAACTTCCCACTTTTGTCTTGCGGCCTCCGGCTCAGCATGTCATTGGGAGTATATTCAAAGGTCAAGAGATGTTCTTTCAGAAGTCCTGTTCCCAAGTGGCAGCTCTCATGATTGCAGGAGTGGAGTGGGGTAGATTAATTCCACCAGGACTCTGTTCCCCAATGGAATACCCTAGATGATATACCCTAGAAACTTCAGGTTGTCACTTCTTCCATCAGATGTTTGGAAGACTACTTTGTATGTTACTGTCTGAACTATCTGTATGTGGTAGCAGCATTTCCACATCACCCTGTTACTGATTTTATCATCCTCTCAAGACCTCTTCTCACTCTAGGACTGAAAACAGTATTTCATTTTAAATTCTTTTCTGCTTAATATTTTGCATATGACTGGCTGATTTTCTAAAGCAAAGCTTGGAAGTGACTTGAGCATGCAAGACTTATAATCTGTATTTTAGCAATTTACCAAGAAATCTCAAATTGAGTTTACTAGAAAAATATTTTGCAATTTCATGTTTAATGAACTGTGTTGAAACGAGTTGTACTTTAGACTCCTTATTTAATAAAAGGGCATCAGAATATACAACATAACTACCATGCTTCTACAATTATAATTAAGGTCTCCAACATCTCCGTTAAGTTTTAAGCTTCAGATGAATGCTTGTCATGATTACTTGAAGCACTCTCAGTATCTTTAAAATTCCTGCCCGCCCCCCACAGACAAGAGGAAAACCCCTGGAGAAACAAGGCTTAGTGCCTTGAGAAATCAAGGACTGCAAAACCGAGGAATGAGCCAGGATTCAAGAGGCAGTACCAAATCTCTTAACAATAGAGAATCCAGTTAAATCTGCTCCCATACTCTCAGGAATGCACAAATCGTCCAAGTACCTCACCATTAGAAGCAGCACTCCAACTCCTTTATCTTGGCACAGCTCCTTTATCTCCTATCTAAAAAGCCCTTGCGGGGGACAGCTAGCAGGGGGAAAGCCCATGGCCCAGAGCTTAGAAAACATACGAGTTCCTGCAAAGAGTTTGATTTTCACAAGGGAGTATTGCAAAGCCAGAAGCACAACAGGCTTGAGAGCACCACTGGTAATAATTAGCTTGGCTCTTCTCTGCTCCATCTTGATTTCACCTACACCTCCCCAGCTTTCTTTGTAACTCTATTTCAGAGAAAGAAAGCAACTGAGTGGGGGAGAACTATGGGGCTGGTAGTGCCAGGTTTTGCAAGTTTGATGCATGTTAATTTTCACAAACATCTCACACAGAAGAGCAGGGAACAAGTGGCAACACTGGCCCATTCTCGGAAACTACTTTCTAAGCACTAAAACCACAGGAAACTGGAATTGTGATGCTTCAGAAAATAAAAACTGAAAATAAAAATACCGGGCAACAGGCATCTTTGCACTGACAGTCATGCCCTCTAAAACATGTTAATTCTACAGCATAATAAAAAGGTATTTTAGCGATTAAAACTCCATGTGGTGTCATTCTAAGATGTCTCTTTCCAGACACACGATGCCACCGTAACATTCATTAAGATTCTGTGCCCAGTAAGAATTATCACATAAAAAGGGAACCTTTACAGGTCACCCTCTGTCCAGTCCATACAAAGAATCCAAATGAAATCGACCTGTCTTAAGTGCTGATGTACCGAACTCTACTCTCAGACACTCCTGGATCTATTAATGAACTCAGTCAGTACATGAGCACACTGTTCATGTTTTAAGTACAGTCAAACTTCAATCAGACAGAGACTTTTTCAAATTAAAGCATCACCAAAACCAGAGCAGGGACCTAAGGAAAAAGTGTGACTGATCCAAAATCATTATCATCTTGATAAAATACGTAAGAAAGAAAAATCAGTAGTTATGTTACAATATTTAAAAGTCACTCAAAACTGTAACATTAATATTAGGGAACTCAAACGCTTGGTCATTAGGATTTTCCTTCAACAGGATTTCAGCCTTCAATTCATTGACATGAAACCTCAATGTCAGTTTCAGTTTGTCCCTGATCACTTTTCCAGACACATAACCACAGCAGTTGTTTTTAAGATCTGTTTTATACAATTGCAGGCACTTGGAAATACAACGCACTGAACCATATCACAGTTTCTTTTAAGTAAAAACATGCTCATTAAAAGAGCTTAATTTCCAAATACTTTTCCCAGGGATCGTGCTAAATTAGAGTAGTAAATTTTAAGATGGAATTTTCTAGTCCAATAAGCCGAGTACACAAAGCAGTATTCGAATATGTAATTTAAATGTTACAAAGACATTGATGGCTTCTTCCAACTGTTTCCTATTAGTTTTCAGATTAACAAATTACAACACATACATACTTAGCACATGCATTTTTGAGAACCTGCTGTGCAACGCCAGACTGAGGAATACCACAGGCCATTGTTGAAAGAGATAGTTTTGTTGGGGTTTTTGTTTCTTAACATCATTTCTGCTGCAGTTACGGGAAATGTCAAGAGTTCCAGGATGCCCCATAGAAGCCTATCTGGAAGTTCTGGAACAAAAACATACATTAGAAGAACACTATAAGCTTAAAATATAGCTCTTGAATTTTTCTGACTATACATTTATACTATTTTTGCTACCAGTATCGACTGTCATTATGAAGCTTCCATGGTATACTAAAAAACACTGTACAATAACAACATAGAGGCTCTTAAAAGCCCCTCAACAATGGGAAGTGTTAAAAAACAACTGTAAGAAGGGGCAAGCAGGCAAAAAGAGAATAGTGAGCAGCTCTGTATACACAGATGACTCATCCTGACACTCTGTACAGGTGAGGGTACACAGGAAAAACTTCAGCTAATGAAAATTTCCAGGAATTTAGTAGAACTTTCCTATTCTCTGCCTTCACTTCCCTCCCCATAAATTTAAAGTACTCAGAAGTACTAGTAGTGCTCCTGAGAATTTAACCCAAACCAAATGTTTGAGCAAAGTAATCTCTGTTATAAAATCTCATACAACCAACATCCTTGAATTGAAAAGGTACTCCTGTGTTTGGACATGCATGAAAGTTAATCTGTAAGGAATACCATAATATCCCGCCCTTTGCTTTGGTCAGCTCTAGTTGGGTCACAAAGTCCAGTGACAATCAGGAACCATCTACACTGCCATCTTGTTTCTAACTCTTCAGCTATGACTGTTATAAGGGGATATATATATAGGGGAAATCTTTCTTGTAAGAACTTTCAGCCCTTACAGGCTGTGAATTTATACAAGAGCAAAACATGCACAAATCCTTCCTCCTAGAAATCCAAAGAATGTCTTAAAGATACCATCCCGTATTTTTGTTGTGCTTCTACATTAATACAGAATAATTACTGCAGCCTTCTTAATCCTGATGGAAAAAAAAAACCCAATACAATAACAGCAAGTGTGGGGAAGTTCTGCACTGAAGTATTTGTTGTTGTTGAACCTAGGAGCTAATGTAAATCCAGTACACTGAACTCTTGGTTTTACACAGTAAACCTAATCTCGCAATGAATTATTAAACAGAGTATATATTTTACAGATCTATGCAAAGAAAAACTTCACCTCCTTCAAGGAAAACAACGTATTATGATAATAATAAAAAGAGATTTTTATTTAGGAGTCGATGCTCCTTTAAATAGCCACGTACTTACAGAGTGCAAAGCTCATGAAACCTAATCTATGTTTTCCTCAAATCCCCACAAGTCCCTTTACTTAAAAACACCACACTCCTGGATGGGTGCCTGGCGTACCAAACCTGTCCCGTCGTGTGTATTTTTAGCCATGTTACTAAATTAGGAAAGCAGAGTGGACTAAGGTTATGCCAAGCCTGAAAAAAGAACAGGGTCTGCATCAGTTTTTGCCTTTGCTCTTAAAGTCATAACCATTATAAAAGAAGTTTGAACTTTAGTATCAAAAGGATCTACTCTAATCAGAGACAGTAATAAAAGCACAAGGGAAATATAAGAGCAAAAATAAAGCATAAAACCAAAAAAGCCAAATTTATTCCTCCCCATTTTGAAGGCTGTAAATCAAAATACAGAAAACAAGTTGACAAATTAGTTAAAACTACATATTTTAATGCCAGGGTCTAGAATAAGAATAGAATTATTGGCATGCTGTACCCATGATCAGTGGAAATCTACTGTGAAAAGGAGGCATGGAAGAAGTTGTGTTTATATGCCCTTAATTAAAATTTACTGAAATACCTTATAGTGAGCTCTGTTCAGAATTACTAAGTTGGGCATTCAAGAAGTCTTTACCAGTGAAATACTGGTATGAATAGTAAATACAGATATTGTACTTCATAGCAACTTTAAAAAAGTGAGAGAAATGAATATGCAGTTTTCATGTCTCAAAACTTCTCTTGCTCCCAATTAGGAATGCAAATTCTAAAGCAAAACAGACTTAGCAATAATCAATAAACATTCCAAGGGTTACTCTATAAATAGACGAAGCAGTAACCAACAATTATAGTTGGTTTATAACTTTAATAACGATTGAACCCTCCTTGTCAGCACCTATGCAAAAGAAAATGATCCAGTATTTATCTGTAAGTTATACTTTTCAAAATTCATCTTCATAAACTCTTCCAGCCTTCTGCAACTGCAAGTTGTTTCAGTTAGAAAACCTCCCTGACCTTACTACTGTTAATTTCCTATTAATTTAGAGGGTTCTTAATTATGGAGATATAATTATTAATTTCCTAATAATGGGTGGAAAGACTCAATCCTCCCCAATGTTAAATACGATCAACCTCAAAAAAGGTGTGGTCTTAACAAATGGAACGGGAACACCCAAGCTCTATTTCTGGCTAACACTGACTCCTGCTGTGGCCTGGAGCAAAGCACTTCTGTGAAAAACACTTTTTTTCCATTCTGTAAAATGAGGATAACACTCCCTTATCAGCTTCACAGGATCTTTCTCAAATGCTTTGAAGATGAAGTTTTATAAGCCTACAAATGTATTTTAATGAGGCTTAAACTGACTATATTTCTAAAGCAATTTGCCTTAAAAAGGAATAGTATTTGAACAGAAATGAAATAACTATAATTGCTATTAACCTCCCCTAAATACTACCTTTAAAAAAACCAAAGGCAGATGAATAAATTTCCCTTCACATTCTACCTAAATGAGGCAAAATGGCAACAAGTGGATGCAGTATATAGAAGTCACAAGAGACAACACAGAAATGTCAACTTGAAATGGAAGCTACACATCTATTTTGGGGAAGAAAGGGCATTTGCTCAACCTGCCTTTGCCTCCTGCAGAGATCCTGTGCACCGCTGGTAGCACTGCTGGTGCTACCCAGTCACCTGCACTTTAACTTGACAGAAATAAGAAAGAGCATCACACATTTTACATGAAGTTTAGTATTATTTGACTGCATTTTAATTTTTTGGCCTGTTCAATGCACTCAGTTCTTGGTTTTCAAAGCTCCCCAACTACAAACACCAAAGGAAACGGTCTACCCCATGTAAAGACAACTGCTGATAGAGGGTTTTTTCCCCCCTTCTTAAAAGGAACTTTGCCAAAAGATGGGCTGGGATCACAAACCATACCCTATTCTTTGTTTAATTACTTAGCTTTTGCTCTTGACTTGGCAAAACATTAAGCCTTTCATTTTAGTAAATCTATAATTAACTCCACCATGTGCTTAGCAAACATAACCTCATTTTTAATTAAACCTTAGAACAAGATGCTACAACTTGCCAGTTCTAAGGAGAAGTATCTTTCAAGTAATGTGCAATAAAAAAACCTAATCCTTGTCAAACACAAAACTTAAGTCTGACTTTGAGTATAACCCAAAAAGCCTTTTGTAGTCAAAACATGCATTCACTAACTATAAGACCAAAATTTAAACATGAAGAGCCATCACTTCAAATCAAGTTTCCAAGGCTAAAGTCAAACCAAACCTTAATGGCAACACAACAAAACAGAGAGGTAACTTTGGCTGTGGGACTCTGAGGAATAATTCCTCCAGTACATCTCACTGGATTGATTGATATTTTTGCAAATGATGCAGTAATCTTACACAAAGAGAAACAATTTCTTAAGAATCAAAGGAGTTGGAATATCATATGGAATATCATCATATGGAATATCATATCATATAAACACCAGAAACAAAGGGGAATTTTCTAATTACTCATTCATAAGTGAGAAGACTCAATATTTACTTCTGACAACTGAACTCACTCATATAGGATTAACTACAACTCCACATTATATTGAGGCAAATCCTCTGAATTAAATCTCAAAACAAAAATTAGCTACTATGAAAATGTAATGTCAACTTCAAGTCAAGCTTATACATGAACTCATGTATGAAACAATAACCACCTTCTCTTTATGCTGCAACTCTGAGATTTTTTCAAGAAAGATCCCTGGCATTACATACTTCCAAATGGCCCTCAAGAAATCAATTATTTAAGTGCTACAGTTAATAGTAGGAAACTCCACAAAACCTGACTTCATGTTCAAGAATTACACAAAGCAGAGCCAAATAAAAGAACCAAGAAATTAGTTCAAGACAGAAGTTAAGAGATTTACAGTTTGCAGAACAAAAAAACCCACTGTGCAGTGCTTAAGAGAACTTTGTAATATTCTATCTCATCTTCTCACTTATCTGCAACCCTTTTAATCAGCTCTCCTCTCAGAGTTTCTCAGTTAGTCATTCTGATTACCACAGAATCTAGACACTGATGACTGCATTAGGCAGAAGCCGATCCACATATTAACCTTATGCAGCGTGTACTCAAAACACGACTTCAAGAGAATTTCACAAAGCATTTTCTTGCAGCCATTTTATATTTGAATTTCAACATACTTATTCTGGACAATTTTCTCCCTTCTCATCAAGTTTAGCTTAGTCATCTTTCAACAATCCTCACAACAACTTCATGTTGCCTGACGGAAGTCCCATTGTTTCAGTGCTAGTGCACAATTAAAGTGACTTGAGGACAAAGTACATGATTTTATCCACGGGTGACGCTGATTTGGTAGTGTTTGCTAAACACTACAAGAGTGTCACAGTATAGAAAGTGCTTTCTAATCTCCAAGGAACACAATTTCTATGCTTCACCTAATGCCCTTTTTCCCCTCATCAGTCCTGTATTGCCTGATTTCTTCAGGAAAAAAAGCTTATGCATTGATGCTGTCACCATGTATTTTCATTATTCTCCTCCACCTCCCCCGTTAAAGTAACTTTTAAAAGTAGCTGGACAATCATGATCAAACCTGAGAAAATGAGAGGTCTTCATTATTAAATTCTCACAAGTTTTACGAAGACAGGTACTTAGAGACTAAAATCTTGCCCATCACATTGAAAATCAACCACAGCACAAGCACAACCTCTGTTAGAGCCTGAAGACTGTCTATAATCAGTCTGAAGATCTTCATAGGGCCTCATTATGCACACTATTTCAATTGTTTTAAAATTAGAGTCATGCTAGATTTCCATAAGGCAAATCTTAAATAGTACAAAGGAACTTAAAGGAGCACAACTGTGGAACAAAACCATTAAAAATGAATAATGAATCAACACAACGCTATTAACTGCATTGTTTCTTTCGGTTCTTAATCACAATTAAGATACAACAGAATCATTCTTAAAATATCAAATTCAATAGAAAAGTGTGGGTATTCAGACACTTAATGGCAAAATTTGCTGACTGTTCTGCAGCTGTAATGAAGACATTGTTCTAGCAATTGATGAAGGCTATTACTAAGGGTATCCTCCTCCTAGATATCCATGCAGCTTCAACAAAAACTGAGGGTACTTGTAACACCACACACTGGGAAGGGAGAAACAAGAGGAATCACAGGGCAACAAGTCTAAAGTAAGCTTTTTATGTGATGACATCATTATGCTGCAAATTAGCCTATCTGCTTACAAAAGGTGAATAGTGATCAGACCTTCTGGCTCTTCTGCTGTGATAAACTGCCATTTGTGTGGTATGTGCAGGACTAAATCTGTAAGAAAATGAGTTTTGAAAAGTTTATTCCATAAATGACCATCACCTAATGCCTGAAAGCTATTTTTTTTAATGCAGATCTTTAAAACCTGCACAAGCTGCACTGGCAGAAACTAAATTATATCTTAAATGGTTACTTATTATAAATTAAAAGCAATTAAGAGCTGTCTTTCCCTAACAATGCTGTAAAGAAAGCAGCTAACACAGTAATATCGTGTACTGCAGTAAAATCACACCCCATCCTAGCTCATTTTACTAACTTCGCTAGCTTTCCTGACAGAAAGCTATTTAAGACTATTATGAAGCTTCATGCTACCAACGTAATTAAGGGTAAAAGAATTCTTCAGAACTTCCTAATTTGCTCTATTTTTTTAACTGTGGAACATAAGTTTTTTTTGTAGATGAAAAGTTTCAATTTTCAAACTCAAAAATTTTTTTATAAAGTCATCTTTGAATTCTTTGCAATTCTACAATGAAAAACTATGAAAATACGCTTGGAAGCCCTCTTCAGAAAGTGTTATGTTTAGGAAACACTCAATGCAGTCGATTAACTCTCCAGTGGGCAAACTCTCCAGTGTAAGTGAAAGACTAATCTTTCTCTGACTGGTAACACTCAAGCTGTATGACATCCCATCATGTTGATAGTGACAGCATCTGCACAGACAGGATTAGTAAAGATAGCAGTAATGGCATATGTATGAACTGATGGTACACTACCAGCAAACCAGAAAGACCACACACCACTGACCTCTCCTATTCAGTAGTAGGCAACAGTAGTTTTATTCCTAAGCATGCAAAATTCTTGTGCACACAAAGTTAAAAGCATGTAGGGCCACTGCTCAGTACCGAATTCTGTAAACTTGAGGAGAAATTAAATGCAGCGTGCCTATGCAGCTGATACCAGCTCCTAATCAAATGTGGTAGACACAAAATCAGCTCCTCAGTAATGTAAATTATTCTTTTGAAAGTCTTTTTAGGAACCTTTTAAAGTTAACGTGTGAAGTTTTGCAGAAAATGTGTCACTTTTTCTTTGAACAAGTCTTTCTTTCATGGTACAGCACCATAAGGTAAATTATCTTTGAGGAACATAAAGCACACTCAAGTCACTCCTTCCTTTTGAATGTAGGACATCTGAAAATTGATGGAAATTTTATTGGCCTTGGGTCATAATGTTTAACAGGTTTATCTAATTTCATTCCAGAGCATTTACATAGTCATATGAATTTCCTTCTTTCTAACCATAATCATCCTTTGACTTGTTCTTACTAAGCTTATTATGCCTAGCAAAGTACAAGGAAAGGACAGATAGACTCTTGCACCCAAAACTTCAAGAAGCAACTTCAATATGTTTCTTGAGAACAAGCAATGTGAACTTACAAACACACAAAAGGTTACACTGAGAAGTTAGTTAAAATTAGAGCCAACAGCTAACCCTGTTAGATTAAGTTAGACCACTTATTTGAAATGGTGGCCTTAGATTTTGTCATCTTCGCAGAAAACACAAATATGCCAGAAAAATACTAAAAAATAAAATAAAAAATATTTAAAAATCATCAATATCTCATCTGCAAAGATGTAAGGGCCATGGAAGAACAATAATCAGTTATGTCTGCTTATCAGAGTATTCAGAAGGCCAAAAAATAAAATCATTCAAAATCTGCTTATGGCCAACTTCTGCTGACTTTGTGTCACATTTACTTTAAATAAATTTTGCCTTTTAGTTCTAAACTAGCAAGACAAACATTTGTTATTTACTGTCATAGCGAGGCAGAACGGCCATAGGCAAACCTATCAGACATGTGTCTTTACAGAAAATACAAGAATAGGGCTGTTGGGCAAAAAAGAAAGAAAGGACAGACTGGAATCCTTTATATTCTGGAAAATTGGAAGAAACATCGTTTTCTCATAACGACAGTTGTCATTGCCATTTTGTGCGTTCTCAAGGAAGTTCAATATTTTCTTGATACAATAGCAAAGACTGTTAAATAGACACATCTTTTCCCACTTCAGAAGCATTTTTCAGGACTTTTCTTGACCTCAAGTACACATTGCAAGGCTTTTTTCTAACTACAGAGTATATTTAGTACAATACATACAATGTCAATCCCTGCCTAGTCTTTAAATGCAAGTTGTACAATGCGTCAGCTGTGAGACATGAATAAACCCAGAGCAGATCAGTGTGCAAATTAAGTTCAAACAGATTTTGTCATTGCTGTAATCCCTCACACGCTGGTGCTTACCTGCAGGTAAGTATTTCAGCTGGTTGTTGGCCAAGCGAAGGTGACGCAGAGATCTCAGGCGGCCAATCTCTGGACACACAATTTCCAGGGCATTATCACTTAGGTCTAGAAACTGCAGTTTAACGAGGGAGCCAATGGCTTGTGAGAGAACAGATTAAAACACCGATGTGACTCAACAATAATGTTAAAATCTTAATAGGGCTATGAGAGGATAAAAAGCCACAGCAGCTAACACCTATGTCTAAGCACATTTGGTCATATTAAAGCCGCTCTTACAACTGAATAACATAATTTGTGAAAAGGCGTATCTATCTAACAAACAGTACTGCTGGCAGTGAGACAGCAAGGAGAAGTGATGTACAGAATGCCATTTCTAGATTCTCCTTAGATGATTCTGCTCCAAAATCACTTTTTCCATTCCTTTGAGTTTATCCAATTTATATATTCAGGAAGAGTTTAAAGTACTTGCCTCAAGTTGGGCACGTAACTCTACAATTAAGACAAGGAAGAGAAACTAGTACAAATTCTTCATACTTTAGGTTTCAAATCTGTCATGATTGAAACCAGCAGCGTATTCTGCATGGCAAGCAAAAGACACTTTGGATTTTTTGTTTCTGTAGATAAGTGCCATTTAGCCTTTTCACTTTCTGCAATTAGAACTGAAGCAAACAGCATTTAGGTGCATTTAAGAATTCATTAAAAGAATTTAACGTAGCATAAACAAGGATATTTTCAACTAAGAGCTACACTAGTATGTTTGTATGAAAATCTTTAATGTTTTATGGGAAAATAAAGGAAAAACAGGCCTCTTCAAAGAAGAAAAATGAATATTTTATGATTCCTGCCACTTATTGTAAGCTGGTAGATTACTTACCTTCAGGTACAACAACTATGTTATTTGAATGAAGGTACCTGGGGGGAGGAGAAAAAAAAAAAGGAGAGGACACCACCTGTTACCCTCAAGGACTTCTGCTACATACTCAGTTTGCAAAATATCTAGTTTCAGACTCAAAGAGCACCACCCTCAAAGCCATTCCTCTATGAGCACAAAAGCTGTGGAAACTGTATAAACTGGCAGTAGATAGGTACTTAAGTTTCACTTAACTGATAAACATAAAATTCACTATTAAATGATTAACATAAAAATAAGAGAATAAACATACAATCATTTACAACAAAACATTCACAGTTACAATAATAACAGGCTTTAGTTTTGAGAGCCTTAAGAGGAAAACAAAAAAGAAAACCAATATAAATAGAATAACCAAGATGAGCCATATTTGATCACCAGGTTACTCCACACTAAATGTTGGGCAAGAAAACTAAAAAGCTCAAATCATATATACAAATCATAGGATTATAAACATCTTCCCCTACACATAAACTCTTAGACCATTACTGACTGAAGAAACAAGCACATCATCTACTTACTGCAAGGGGGGTTTTCAAACTTAAGAGTACATTTTTCACAAGAAAAACCCAATGTTACGCATGGTTTTAGGCTACTGCGTGGCCAGCTCTCTCACTAAGAATATCCAGCACCCTCTGCTGGAGCACTTCCAGTATTACGAGTAACATAAAAAGCCTTCAGATTTTACATATTAGTTCTCAATCAATATTGCTGCAAATGAAGTAACAAGTCGTGTACAAAAATACCAGTAACAAGTTTTCAAATCTTGATATCCAATTGTAAAGGAACACCAGGAATTCAATGTCCAATTGCTTAGCCACACATGGAAATTATCTGCACAGCGTTATTATTTCTACTCTTATTCAGGCAGTATTTCCTATGGTAGAAGCCTGTCTCTCTGGGGACAGAGAGGTAGAATAAGGAGAAAGACATGAACGTTTCACCTGAATGAAGCATCTGAGCCTTCTGGTTTTCTTTAAAAACATTTAAAGTTTACTAAAAATTTAACAAACATATGGATAGCGGATATGTTTGTGGGAATTTGTATATGAAACCTCAGGATGAGAATTCTTCTACTCATTTCAGCTGCAGCTCCTGAAAACACTTGTGAACTATTTCACTCAAGCTAGATGAGCTCAGTGTATGTTATGAGGATCTACGCCCAATATCCCAGCATGCTGGGACACAACATACAAAGAAACAGACAACAGTGAAGTTTTAAAAATATGTAAGTGAAATTGCTTAAGGATACAACTTGCAAAAAAAATCAGTTCAATTTGGCATTCAAAATTTAAAGCTACTGCAACAAATTATTCTTTAAGCAAATCTTTATTTTGTGGTCTTTCTCTGCCAACAAAACTTTTCTTACTGGCTATCAAACATTGACTTGTACTACTAGAGCTACACAAACCACAAGCCCACTGCCGCTCTCTCTAGACCACCAGAACGTGTGGGATAATGATGGCACAACTAAACCTGCCGAACCCTAAATAATGAGGTTTGACTCCTACCATTCAGTGTTTGTAAGAGATGACTAAGCTGTAATTTATACAGGTTTTCCTAAAAGCACCATCAGATAACATGGAGATTTCCTTATGCCCCATGGCAAATCATTAAATACTAAGTATATCAAATACAAAAATATTTATTTTACTGCTTCAGAGCATAAACATATTCTCAGGCATGATGAGACAAGACTGTCTCTCAAGCAAGTCAGAGACTGCAGTGACCTACAAAATAGTTCAATTATACTGTGGTCATATGTACCAGAAAGGTGTGGTTTCAAGGGCCAAATTAAGATGACAAGATCAGACATCTGAATGCATTAGGCTGCTCACATATACACCTCCTCCTGCTTGGAGCTTTCCATTAAATAAACAGAATCAATGGTCCATCACTTACTCAACTGAAAGTGAGTCAAATGAGTTAAAAGGGAAAAAGGGGATGTCCCTTTTAACATCCCTACACCAATCCTACCACAGAAAGAAATAATAACCTTACAAGAAGAAAAGGTGAGGGAAGGAAACGTTGACTGAAGGGCTTACAGCTTAAAATTAATAGCCATGATAATAGAGTTCATGTGACATCCATTCTTTGGACAAGACTGGATAAACTGCTCCACATATAGCAACCACCATGAAATAGTTACTACCCTACTTGATCATTCCTGCTCCTGTTAGACAATCTGTGCCTTGCTTCCAAAAGAACTGATTACTACAATCAGCAAGACTAAGATCATAATACCCCTGGGTAGCTAGGGTGGAAATGAGCAACTAGGGATGGGCTGGAGGCAGTAACCTGTCATTCTAGGTCTGTTACAATCACCTGACGATTGCATCTTCAGGTTCCAGTGCTTTATCAAGGTGACAACAGTGTACACAGGAGTTGGGTGCCAAGTGTTTTTTCCTTCAGCAGTGTAGACATTTGTATAACAGTTATTGTTACACAATAAATAAGAAATCGTAAAAAATACTAACATGGGATTCAATACATCTGGATATATCTGCCTTAAACCAACAACAAATTACCCTTTCTTGCCCTCCAAGAAACCCTTCACACTTAAAGGGGTAGCTTAGGTACAAGCAATACATTCTATAATTATTTTTAAGATAAGATGGCTCAGAATAATAAAAATATATTAAAACTCCTACACAAACTCACAATTCCACGAGGTTTGGAAGCTTCTGTGCAAGGTTTTCTGGCTGAAAAAGAGTTAGACATTTTTTAGGTTTCCAAACAAAACACAGACACACACACATTGTGTACCAAATTCATTTTAATAACCATACTAAAGCATATCAGCAGCAGAAAAAATGGCAACAAGGAGCTTGCATACAATACCCTACTTCCACACCTCTGCATGTTCTCCCTCAGTGCAATGTGGGATATAGCAAGGGTGAGCAAACAGAACACCCTCAAAGCAACATTAACGTGTTGTCAATCAAATGGTAGTCAGACTTCTGAGGCTAAAAAGATAGGATTACCAAAACCTCACTTTTGAAATACATCAAGTGAGTCGAAGCCAAGAGACCACTAAGAAGCTGCAGCCTTTACAGACTTAAAGCAGAACAAGAAATAACCAAGATGTCTACTCATAACGTATTTTATTTTGTAATGCAGCTAAACTGGGAAGTGACCTACTAATTTTGTGTCGCTTAATCAATTACCACCAAGAAGTGCTGAATCCAAACCAGATTTCCATATTTGCACATTCGCATGAATATCATTTTCTAACTGCTAACTGATCCCTAGCTGCAGTTTTTTCTTGATGGCATTTATAACCATGAACATATATCACAAGATCAGCTTCACAAATTTTACATGTCATGTTGTAACCATACTCAAAATTATTCAAGGTTAAGAGTTTTATTGCATAAGAAATCTATTTTAAACAATTATGTGTTTTATTGGAAGCTTTTACAATACATATGTTGAGAAACAAATTAATCTTAACAGCAGCTCAATCACATGGTTAATTTTGTGTTAAAAAAACCTAGCAATTTTCCCTGTCATGTAAATTTAAGGTATATTGTTATCTAAAATGTGTTTATAAATTTATTAAGGAATAGGCTAACCTGAGGAAGTAATACCATTATATTTTTATGTAGCAAACATGCCACATCCTAGGCCTGAGTACAAAAAGGAATTTAACTATGGAGCAGCAGACAAGGGCTCTGTTGACGTCAAGACCCAAGGAACAGGCTGTAACTGATCAGCTGTTGCCACCTACTGGAAGGTTTCCTACAGTACATTGATCTCTGCACAGAATCTTACTTGGTCAAAGAGAAAAGCTTAAGCTAAGGAAATATGCAGACTGCAGCACAGTCACGCACAAAAAGTTTAAGCTTTAATTTAATAACAGGGAACATTAAAAAACAAATTATCATCCTGTTAGTATAGGGATACTAACCCGAATCACAAACTATTTTCACATTATACTCCTGCTTTAAGAGAGCTAACCTCAGGAGAGAGACAACTTGACAGTTTAGCAAGTCTATAATAGAAATTCTGCTTATCTTCTTGAATACCACACTAACAACGGGTCTGAGTCAAAGTTGCTCAATGCAACATTCTACAACAAAGCTATTCACAATCCACAAACTGAGAGGTAAAACTAACTCTGGTCTCTACTGCTGACATGACAACAAACAATGATGAGAAATGAATCACCAATTCTGCCACCAGTCTGTCTCACCCTCACACCCACTGGATACTTCTCAGAAAGTGAACCTGCTGATGTGTCTGATCAGGAAAGCATCACACATTCTGAGTCAGTAAATTAAGAATAATTGTTCTTTGATATCACTAGATCATGCTTTTGACAGTGCCATCAAGACGAACACGTATTTCCTTTTAATAGATGTGGAAACAGGATTACTGTAAGGCTAATGGTATCAAACATTAAATCAGAAGTTGAAAGACCTGATGCTGGGACATGGGTGTGCTCTATAGCTTCCTGATACACTCATTATGTCAGGGCCCTCTATCATTTCCATCTTGCCAATGAAGACACAAAGAAATTATTCTAGGCAAGGTATCTGTAAATTCTGTCAGTGTAACTATTCCAGACGTTTTCATAAAAGCCATGTGTCAAGGACTAAACTCATTTTAGAAGAGCAAAGGAAACAGCTGATTCAGTCAACATTTTTCAGAACTCCGAAGGAATGAACTGGTCGGACAAAAGTACCACCTGACTTTAAAAAAATATGATGCAGATTTAGTTTTGATGACTGCTAACAATTCATATTCAATTTAAAGTATTTCTTGATGACCTAATACTCATCATACTGCATAGAAACAAAGGAGTAAAAAGCTGAACCATCTCCTTTCAATAACTTACTTTTTTTCAAGTATTCTCAGATGATATCCTCCCACAGTGTAACTATTTTAACTACTTCTTTACTTGAGAGTATTATTTGTCCTACCAGCAGTGGACATCAAAAAAATCATTATGAAAATATTCCTTTGTAAAAACACTGATGATTTCTGCTCTCCCCTATTACTCCTCTTCCATTATTTTTCCCCTTTCTCTTCTCTTTCTGCAAGAGGAATTAGCCTAAATCTCAACCTTCTCTTATAGGGCATGTCCTGTAAACATCCCTTGTTGCTGTTTTCTAGGTTCTTTCCAATTTACCTAGTTTATTCTTAAGTACAAAACTCCAGGCTCAATCTTTGTCCCAGCTTATGCTTTAATGGTATCCAATAATTATTTCCTTTTGCTTTTAATGGAAAATGAGAAATTTTCTAACTTCCAAAAAGACATCTGCCTTTTTTTTTTTTTTTGTAACACACTGCTGACTTGATAGATTTTGGTCCACTACAGCTTCCAACATCTATTCTGCTGAACAGATGCTCCACGAATGAGACCCAATTTTGTTTGCCTAGTTCCTAACTACAGTGCTATGCACTTGAATGAGATTCCATCAAGTCATATTACGAGCAAGTTATTCCATCATTTTGAATCCTAATGGTCTACTTCATGCTGTTTGCAAGCCACTTTGCCTAGGTAGGATCTACATGAAGTTTTGTTTCATTTCCATAATTACAACGCTAAACAGCATTGGGTGAAAGCTGCCTCCCTCAATTGATACATCTTCTGTTGACAGTAACCATTGATTGCTCTTATGGCATCTTAATCTCTGCTGGCTGATAATATTAACAGATATTGAGAGGAAATGGAGTTAAACTGTTAACTTGCAAAACTTAGCTTTGGTTTCTAATCTATAATTACTCGGAAAAAAATGAAAGCAGGCTCTAAAACATACATGCAGAGAAGTTATATGCAAAACTCTCCTTATGATTCTTTCATCCTTTGGGCAGTGCAAACTTCATGAACCTTACACCACTAAAATAATCACTGAATTTTACAAAGCATCAAAGCAGAACTGTTCACAGTCTTTGGTTAATTTTTAAAGCAGCTTTAATGCATAACCCTCAATCCTATCCTCCCGTTAAATTATTAACCAAAGGACTTGCCCAAAAAGTGGAGTACATGCACACTTAAGTGACTTATTCAAGGGGAAGAAAAACCATAAAATTTTCCAGAGTCTTTTCAGCTTCTGACCCATGAAGTAAAACCCTTATTGAGGATTTCCAGTGTATTGTAGAGAAAACTTTAAACACTATTCCTTAAACTTGAGTACTGAAGTTTTTCTAGGAAGCACTGAAAAACATAATTTTGGTGAATTTTAAGTAGTCAGGACCTCCAGCTCCTCTGCCCTGGCTATTACTTTATCTATCATACCAGCCTAAGATAATAAAAAGCAAAAAAACCTTAATTATTTGGACACTTGAGCCTATCAACAGTGGCAGGTTTTGACTCTCTGTAGAGAATCTTACCAGCTCAGAATGCCTCAATACAGTTATTTAACTACCCCACACTGAATTCTGAGATTACAGCATTCATTCACAGTAAGAATTTCTTCAGTTCAAGGGAAAAACAAAACAAGAAAACACCACAGAAAATCCCACAACCCTGAAATTAAATGTTTTCTTTTGTGTTTTTCTCTTATCAACAGCAGCCCCTAGCCTGACCACTAATGTGAGCAAAATTTATAGCAGTTAAAAAATAAACCCCAGAACAATAAACTTCACAAGAAAACCCTCAGCAGATCTTCAAAGAGCTTCAACTGAGAAACCACAAAATGTTATAAGCTTTCATTTATTCTCTACATTACCTATGCAACTTTAAACATAATATACCCAAATACTCGTATTTCATGACTGATGTCATTCAGGATCAGATTTGCCATTAGATTATTATGATTTGTAAATTATCTTGGTTTTTCTATTCCAAAAATCAGAACTCCTAAACATACAGACAGCAAAGGTTACAATAAAGAGGTTGTCCTACCAATGTGGTCAGGGAATTTCGTTTCATATAAAGTCTCTCCAAGTACTGCAGCCCCTCATCTTTCAGTAACTCCAAAGGGAAGTGATGGAGATTTCGATAATTTAAGAACAAGTTCTTGTGCCTTTCCAGCTTTGCCTCAGAGATTGTTTTACATAGTTCTGATGCCATGACTAAGCAGCACATCTAGTGCATTGCATCTTCTGAAAGCAGACCCATTTCTAGGAGACAAAAAGAGAAAAAACCAAACAAAACATTATCCAGGTGTGAGTTCTTTTGTGGCAAGAGTTAGTCATTACATATTATCTGATAATTTACCTAAACACACTTATTCCAATTAATACATAAATCAAGTACCCAGAACATCCACATCACAAGATATGTTAGAAGCAAGTCTTTGACTATTTTCTGGATGAGATGAAGTTTTAACATGTTATCAGACTGGCAATAACAAGAGTTTAAGGTATATGTAATGCTTTTTTCCATCCATTTTCACTGGACCTTTCAGATAATTTTATATTATCTGAAATTCAGATAAGAAGAAGTTGCCACCAGAATAAAAAAATATAAGGAAACTTCTCTCTACTAACCATTACTGATGTCCTGCACCTATTTATTCTGTGAACCATGCTGAAAGAAGAATCCATAGATAAGAAAAATACACCATTTATTAGAGGAGGATTTATCAGGTGGCTAAAATAGCTTTCAGTAGCTTGTAAGGAGAACGACAAAAGTTTGTTAATCTTTCCTATATAAAACTACTGGAAGTAGTATACTTGAAGTATTCAATTGGAAAAAATATTGGGGATGGGCAGCCAGTAAGGCCATTTTAAAACAATAAACTAATATATGAGAAATGTGAAATTTCCAGGAAGAGAATTTATAGGGGGATGTGACAGCAGATTTTCAGGTCTCTACTAAAAATAAAACCAGAAAGAACTAAATGTCAAGCTTTAACTGACAACTTCAAAACCAGAAAACAAAAGTATTAAGACAAATTAAAAATTAACTTAAACTCGACTTTATTTAGCTTGTTTTCCATGTATAACCAAAATTCTAGTCATTATTATGTTGTCTAGATTTAGATGACAATAGTGATGCTACATCTTTTCAGCTATCTCAGAAGTCAGAAGAACATAATAAACCCAAACTACTTATTAATTCAGAGTTACCAGTTTGCTATTGACTCGTGTATAAATAAATTTCCATTAATAAAAGGCAAGGAATTCTGACTTCTTACCACCAATAACATTTTCTGGTTTAGTTCACTTCTTTACTGAAGGAGAGATTTCTCATCATAACAGACACTGGAAGTGAAGGTACTGAGTTACAATTATATAGTGGTAGTTGTACACAAAACACCTTAAACTATCAGCTGAAAACTGACAACTAGACCATACATGTAAATAAAACTGCTTTATCCCTTGAATTGTGGATAAGCAACTTCTACCAGTGACCTATGTCCTTTTGGAAGAATACAGCATTTATTTTCTTAAGAGTCCCATAAGCACTGCTACTACTAATCACAACTTAGATGTAATATCCTGCACACCTTACCTAAACTTCAACACAACCTTACCACACCTTACTCAGTTCATGCCATGCTAAGATCAGTTCTGCAAACAAATGATCACCCTGTTGGGACTTCTATATAAGATTAGAAAGGATCAGTCTAACTTTGGTTAAGCAGTATTTGAGTGAGAAGACCATGCTGTAATAAGTTTCCTTTATCAGCTATCTTGAAGAGACAGGGTACACACACTGCTGGCCCTTGGCACCAGCAACATCAAAGCTCCCTTAATTCAGCAGATAGAGGAAATTAAGCCACTACGATTTCAAACTATGCATCTGTAATCAGCAATCAAAGAATTCAAGGAAAAGCATTTGAATGTTTCATGCGCATAGTCTGAGAGTATGCATGCATTAATTGCTGCAATATAAGAAATGGTAACGGAAAGCTCATCTTCCTCTGAAGTATTTTGTTTAAGGAACACTGCGGAGTCACAAAACACATCCATAAACTTCTAACAGCCTTTCAACTTGTCCAGAGATGCTTTTTAGGTGTTTTGCATTTGCAGACTTCTCTTCAGAGTTGTGACTCCACAGACCAACTGGGCCACACTCAGCCGTGGCACACATGAATACTCAGACACGCAAGCCCACAAATGCAAAATCCACTCGTAACATACTATATTTTGGATCTTACTTCAAAGGAAAACCCTCCTCCCGCCACCAGCCAAACTCTTCCTCTCCAAATAATGTATTCCCAGAGATGAGACACAGCATTAGCAAAAAGGACGAGACATAATCGCGATCTTTAAAAGTGAAAAGGGAAGATAAGGACAGGTAACAGCCCTGCGAGGGGTCAGGTCGTTCAGGGGAGAATCCCGCCACTCCACAGAGGATGAAGGCAGAAATAAGCCCCCGCTGTGCACACGACAGGGCGCGATGGGGTGACACCGGGAAGGTACGGAGATCCCTCTACATTTACGGGTGCCGCCCCCAGCCGAGGGGGGCTGCTAGGGAGAAAGGGAGCACACCGGCGGATGAGAACCGGGAGGGGCTATGAGGTGGGGGTGCAGCAGGCCGGGCTGTCTCGGGCGTGCGGGGCTGCCACAGGCGGAGCCTGAGAGGGCTGACGAGGAGACGGCGGAAGATCCCCCCTCATAACCGAAGAGAGACCGGAGAGGGGCAGGGAGGTAACGGCCTCGGCCCGGAGGGGGCGGCGAGGGCTCACACCCCTCACGGAGAAAGCGCGGTCCGGCGGGCAGACAGCAGCGGGTAGAGCGGCGGAGGCCCCAACACCCGCCATGACCCCATTCCGCGGTCACTCACCGGTGCCGCCTCAAGCTCAGCAGCTATCGGCTCCGCTCGGCGCCGCCGCCGGCCCAAACACCCGGGGGCGGAGCGCGCCGCGGCCGCGCGAGACCGTTGCGGCCGCCTCACAACTCTCGCGAGACACCGCCCAACCGCCCACCCCTCCCCGCCTCACGTCCCGCCACAACACCACCCCCTCACCACCAACACCCGCCTCTCACCCAATCACAAGGCACTCCACCGCCCGCCACCCAATCAGAAGTTCTCTCCTCGCCTACGAGCCGTGAGCCCCCGCCTCCATCAGCCAATGGGAGGGTGCTGTACCTCAGCGACCGGCCCGTCTACCTGCGGTGAGGGGCGGCAGTTTCCATCACTTCAGTGGGTGTCCTGGAGGCAACAGGTAGCTCAGGTTGCTTTCACAGGGCTTTGCATAGCGACTAGCATTAAGAACAGATAGTTATAGCCCTGCTTAACAGGTTTTGAAGGAGAGTTTCATTTGTACGTTAAAGTTGTGGTGGCCAGAGACCATCTTCCCAGGCAAATTTTGGTGCAGGTTACAAGACCTTGTATTCCTTTGCTAACAAGAGACCCTGAGGTAATCTTGCCTACAGCTGCAGCCTCTGCATCATGGACATTTTTAGCCATGATAGTTGGCCCGTTGAAACAGGAATTAAGGAAGATCAATTTACCCATGTTCTGTTCACCTGATTTTGAGTTTGTATTCATTCACACATACTGAGATGACCCAATACATAAATCCTATACTAGCGAAGGTCTTGTGTTACGTCAGTAGTCTAATGACTGCAATACTCAGAATATTTACTATTATTGGCTGTTAAAAAGCTCTTCTTTGATGAAGATCAGCTCTACCAGCTGCCTAAAAAAGGAATCCCAGCTGCAGAAATCCTCTTTTTAGTTTCCACAGACTAATGAACATAAACTTGGCTTAAGAAGATTTGCAGCAGTTCTGCAGGGCAGCCAAGCAGCTGAATGCAGAAGATGAATACCTCAATACTTCAAGGCGTTTTTTCTCTCCTATATATTCACAGAACTTCCACTTCAAACAAAGAAATGTGTGGAAAAAGCTAAAGATACAACACAAACTATTCTATGTTTCTTTTTCTTGCAGGCTCATTTCTCTCTCTTTCAGTTCTAAATAAGGAACAGCAGAACTTAATTGCTCATTTGTCATTTTCCTGCACTTGAATGGCAATAATTGATTTGGACAAGTGTATTTGCTCAGTGTTACTTGCTGCTCTTTTGGGAGTTGTTTTTCTCAGATACATAGATTGGATTTTGTTGAAATAATTTGAGATGAACTAATTTACCCTTCAAAATTCAGCATCCTCCATATTTATCATATCATGCTGCACACATTATTGCTTACTGTGGTTGATAGTACTTGTCTATTTTCTCATTTCAGTGTTTAAACTCCAGGAAGTGGCCTGCTTGTATACCACCATGGCTTTAAAAACAGCAACTGCATCACACTTCTTAATGTCACTTTGGTCCCACGTTATAAATATCTCAGAAATTAAAACTTAAGCATATTTCAGACCAGAGTAGAAGCTGAATATGAGCACAGTTAGCAACACATTCCTTGGAGGGAATTCAGTGATAGATCAGCCCAAATGTTCTTCTCCAGGATATTAAATCATTGATCAGGACAGAAACTGTGTTTCTGCCTTCTTCCACTGAATTACTGAGATGAAAAATGAGGTTTTTTCTTGGGAAACCTGCTCTTTACAGAGCCAGGATACTTAATGTGTTTCTTTACACATACTTTATAATGTGGTGGGGGTATTTGAGACAGGAAGGAGATTAGATCACTGCACTCTGGTATTTTTGATAGCAAACTTCTGTTTGTTTCTGCTTTCCTGCTTACCCCAACAAAGTGGCTAAAGAGATCAGAGCACTGCTAAAGTGTCTTTGATTCTGCTCTGTCCCAGAAACAAATACAGCTGTCAGGGTATGCCTTCAGTGATTATAAAACATATTGCACACATGGATTCAATGTAAACTGCAGGAGCAGTTTAGGATCACCAAAACTATTAAAGATGTTAATAAAGTACCAGTGGAGTTGTCAATATTTCAGTGGGGACTTTTAAAACTGAGGATTTGAAAGATTATTTTTTTAATCTCTTTTGTTTTCCGAGTGAGAGGATTCCTAATAGCAGTATTTAAAATGCCTTCTCCCTGCTGATAATAATGTTTATGATTCCCTCCAGACTGCTCTTCAGAAGAATGAGACGAACTAACTGTTCTTTGCCAAGACAAACAAACATCCTCACCCACCTCAACTGTGTTACATATTTCTTGCTTGTCCCAGAGCTGTACCAGGTTCATATCAGCTGTATAGTGTCAGTTACCTTGTAGCTTTATGATAGCCATACTAATTTCTAATATGATTTGAATGTTCACGTATCACTTTATCTTGTGTCTTTCCTTCTGAAGCAGTCACTCAGGATTCTTTTCATTGCCTTGCGTAGGCTGCAATCGTCACACTCATTCATTCTCTGTCTGTTTTTTTTTATCCTTGACTAATGCCATCACAATCTCCCAGACTTGTGTCATCAAATTCTGTGCAGTGCCTCTAAAAAGTGCTGCTCTCTCAGATCTGTAAGCTGATCTCTGAAGCTCTGATCCTGCACAGCACAGGTGTACAGTCCTCTCTCTGTAGTCACAAGGCTAAAAATGATGAGCAGAGCAAGGGGCATTGGAATCTGATCTTCTGTTAACTGCTTGCTCATGGTTGCCAAATCATTCCCATCTAGCAAGTGAGACTAGTGGGATACTCTTTGCTTAACTAGATTTTTATTGTTTCCTTATCCCAGCTTCATTCGTAATTTGTGCTTGTGAGAACAAGGAACAGAGGGGCTTGAAATTTAAATCAAACTCAGAAGGATGAATGATCTGATGTGTGCATACATAAAGCAATTAATAAAACCTGTTTTGATGTGCAACTTTGAAGAAGTAGGTCTATTTAAGTAGCTTGCAGTTGCTTGTGTCTTGAACACTGACCTTCAGTTGGTTTACTGGAACAAACGGGCAGAGGTCCACCAGTGATCCCTTCTTTGTGCCAAACTTATACAAGCCAGGTGAATGTAGTGTGCATAAAAACATATAATGGTATCAGATTTATCACACAAGGTATCTATCTGAGGCCAACAACTTTGGGAAGATACAGTCAGAAATACCTTATATATATTAAAGCTTTATACAGCCATTTTCTTTTGTTTTGCTGAGTGAAACATGAAGAAATTCTTTCTATTGAGGTTTTTGTGAAAAAATTTCCATCTCTCAGTTTTGCAGAACTAGGATATCCAAAATGCCTTAGTGAATTTGAGTTCTGAACATACTGAGGTTCAGAATCCTTAATAATCCTGGGTGAGTCTTTCCCACCCAGTACTGTGGATACAATTTCCCTTGCATCATGTGCATTAAATCAAAATTTTAAGCTTGGATTATGCTAAAATTATTCACTGAGCCATCAAAGGTCAGTTTTTAGCAGCAGGAAACTTTAGTGTGACTGATGCATGACAGGAAAAGAGTGATTCTCCTTTAAGGTCAGACAACTAGCAAGTATTTTTAACCTTTGCTCTTTAGCGTGTTAACTAGCAGTATAAGATGGGACTTCTTGGACATCACTGTATTCTGAGAATTACTGAAGCAAACACACTAGACACTAAGCTCATGCAGTTACACCTGGTACAAAGAGGTCTCATGGGTTGGAGGAATCTTTTAAGCACAAGGAATCAATAGTCAACAGATGCAATTTTGGCTTTCTTTAGGTCCTGCTTGTGGAAGGGTTGCTGGGTACTAGAGGTTAGCATATGACATGCAGAAGTGTGGAAAGCATTAGTAACCCGCTAGGCTGTCTGGTACATCTGCCAGGTCTTGCAGCTACTGAACTTCTTTCCCATTGTCAGACAGGAGAATCTGCTTAATCCATGCTTGGGATATTTGAAATGGCCTAGGAAAATGGCAGAACTCTCCCTTACGTGGCAGGATTCCAGAATGGGGGATCTTTTCTTTCCATAGGAGCGTTTTCAGCATTACACATACCTTCATTGATTTGTCTCTTCTATCAGGAAGAAATAAGCACACTAAAATGTTCTGGTTTTACTGATGGAAAAAGAATCCATTCTCCAGGAAGTCCTGGCTTTTCTTAGGAGGTCTTTCCTAACTTCCAGTTAGTAACTTTTGTGTAGTGATGAAGTTGAGTGGAATAAAGTTACAATGACTCATCACAGTACTGCTACCTTTGATTCCACAAACCTTTTCCTTACAACTCCGGCTTCTGCAGCAGTACCAAAAACTGGACGGCAGATGGAGCTCCTGCATGCCGAGTGCCTTCATGTCGGTATTTATAGACAATCATCCACCTTTGGCTTAAGTATTTTCATTTTCAGTTTATTTGTCGTTGTTGTTAAGCTTTAACTGACTCATTTTTCAGTGACACAGTAATGCTGGTGGAAAAGCTAATTTTAAAGAAAGTTTCTTGTACTGCCCAGCATGGTTCAAATCAGCATTGTTCAAAATAGAAGCTTTTAAAACAGTCTATCGCTGATTTGGGCTGAACTCATTTTTTGAGGGAAATTTCCTGGTAAACACATTGGTTATATGGTGGAATAGATTTCCTAAGAAGTAATGGAAAGTACTAGTAATTTGGACAAACTGCTGTTTGACTGGAATAACTGTAACAGAGGATAAGTGAGCACTGGATTTTGACCCTGATCATGCAGTTTGTGCTCATTCTAAATTCCCACTGATGTAATTAATCTCAGTGGAAAAAGAACAATGTCTCACTGACTGCCCCAGAAACCAAATTCCTCTGTTAATGTGCTCAGCACATATAACAATAGGCAAAACCAACATTTCTGCCTCTGCTCCATCAGGCAATCTCAATATGGGATAACCACAAAGGACACAGCCAGCTCTCCATGGCTTATTCAATTGTTAGTTCTTCTTTAATGACTGCTGAAGGTGCATGAAGCTGACACAGAGATATTTTGTGTTGCCTCTTGTTGACAAGATAATCAAGGCTTTCAAATTAATTCCAAATCCATTAATGAATAAGATTTTGTTTATCTTTTGGAATTCACTTCATGAATCTCCTTCAATTTGACTGATTTAATTCAAGTAAAACCACTTAAAATATTATCTCCAGTTTTGCTTCACTTTAAACCAGAAAATTAGTAAAACTTACACAGCAAACTTAGTACATGGATGTTTATTAATTTCAGGCTGCAAACGGCATGAAATGCTCTTTGGTCTATTTTTATGTGGCCTCAATAGTATTATTTTTTTCTACCGCCCTCTGCTGTCATTGAGGCTGTACGAGGGTTGTTTCTCCATCTTCCTGCCTGGCCCAAGATGTGGTTTCTTTTCATCTTCACTTCCCTTCAGTTCAACCCACAGATTTTCTGAGTTTGTAATAATTGTCAAAAGTATTCCCAATGATTCACTGGATCTCAGCAGACCAAAAGTTGTTATTCATTCACCTGAAAACAGTGGGTTTAAGCTTATTATGAAGCTGTTCCTACTTCCAGATACCAAAGTTCTGGTTCTTTAATGTGACTGTTGATGCCTAATGTCATTTTCTTTCTCCTCTCTTAGCCGTTTATTTTTCTGAGGGAAAGTCCCACAGTCTTCTGTGTGTCGGAACAACATTGTATGTTGTAGAGAGGCCCCATATGGTCAGTAAAGCTCCTTTGTTCCTATAAATTTACTTTAAAACTTTAATAAAATATTAAATCCTTTTACTCTTGTCCACACAGTTCCATAATTTTAGTACTTGTAAGCTTGAAATGGAAGTGTGTTGCATTTGTTTTTTCATTACAATACACATACTTGAAATAACATATTTTAATCTATTTATGAGATGTTTATGTTTCTTATGGAAAAGTTCCAGGTGAGGTTCCAAATATCTTCATTGTCTAAGAGTGACCGTTTTTGTCATTTCATTCTGCCATTCATATCAAAGGGTGTTAACTCTGTGGCCTGTTACATTATGATAGAAACGAGGCAGGTGGTGAGCTATTTTTCATTCCAAGTGAATATAAATAGTGAAGAGGGGAAGTGTCATGTATACACAGCTCTTTGATTTATGCAAGCATATTGTGGAACCTGTTATAGTTAAGGCAGAATCTTCTGTTCTTGAGACGAGAGGGAAATTTGCTTTTAGAGAGCTTGAAGGGTTTCTCCTTTTCACACAAACCATCCATCTGGTTACAGCTGGGATCTGACCTTTCTTTCTATTGAACACACCAGGAATAGCTTAAATATACGCTTCAATGTTGCATGTGTTGGGGACAATTTCTTGGTTTTGAGAGCAAACCAGAAAAGTCACAGATATTTGTTTTCTTGTTATGCCCTGTGTATCCTTTCAGAAATTGCTCATGTGAATTCCTGAGCACTTTGTTACTTGGAAGTCTAACAGTCTGAGCTTAAAACAGGTTATAAGTCATGCCTGAGCTTAAACAGGTTACAAGTCATGCCATAATTGGGCTTGAGGAGGCTCTTAGGTAGTGCAGTAGTGGCTACCTGACTTATGTACTTTATGTGAGTCCTTACCCCTTTATGTGAGTCCTTTCCTCTTTCCTGGTTTTGTCCCATTTGCATTACAACATTGATAAAGACCTTTCTAGATTATAAAACTGTGGCATAATACTAGCTGCCAGCTCCCATTTTCCTTCATGTAAATAAGTAGTATTTTGGACAATATGGCATTGTGTCTGCCACCCGCTCTGCTCCTAAGGAACTATTCCAGATCATATGTCTGTAGTTTGGTAACATATTCTGTCTGACAAAAGGAGCTAATTTAGCCTCCATTCAAAATCAGAAATGGTGACTCAGAGTAACTTCAACTGACTATAGACACTCACACTGAAACTATTTCTCCTTTTTTTACCAACAGCATAGGAAAAAGAGTTATATGCCTTTTGCTGTCCTCCAGGGATTAATACCCCATAATTCTGGACAGTGAAGTAATTAAAACCCTTTTAGTGACCTAGTGCTTTTAGCATGGAAGTCATGGGCAATGAATTCCAGTTTCTTAAATATGCATTGATATACTTAGAACAGCTATTCTCTAGTGAGTGATGGCACCTTTAAAACAGTAATCCAGAGATAGCCCTATCAATTCAGATTACCAAAGAAGAACAGCTGCAACTTTATTATAATCCTTAAATTAATACTGGTTTCTTTAATAAAATAGAAGCCAGGCAGACAACCACATACAAACCATAAAATTTGGCTACCACTGGCAACGTAAAGTGACTGCCTTTGCCTGGTGGAGATTGCTCAGATAAAGTTCAGTACCTGTTTAAAACCAGACTGCTTATGCTAACGGAAGTACAAAGAATGCATATAGCTTAGATGAAACCTGGTTTGGTTTAGATTTTGTTGCTGGTTTAGACCATATCCATGATCTCCTAACAGCTATGTTTTTGTGGGGACAGAAGGTTGTTTGATTGGGGGTTTTGCGGGTGGTTTTTTGTTTGGTTTTTTTAATTTGAAAGAATTTTCTTACTCGAGATATGTGCTGCAATGAGAAATAGGTCAGTCTAAATCTGGAAAACAAGTGGATAAATGCACCACATATTGGCCTCTACTTTATATCAGTCTAAATAGTCTTAATATACCCATCAATAAGAGGGGAAAGAGAGGAAACTGATAACATGTTGTGGTACTACGAGATGGAGAAGCCCACTTCCATGGAAGATTTATGTGGGACAGTATGCCAGCATTTAACAGCATATGTCAAGTTTGTATGGGTTGTTGACAGGATAAGTCGTATTTTGCTGAAGAGGAGCTCAGCGTTCAATAACTTGGCCATCCCTGGTGCAGAGAAAACTGTCAGTGAAGCAAATAATTTTTTCCTACTTGCATTTGTAGGTGTTCCATCCCTGACCTCTTCACCCCACATACAGGTCTTTCAGAGAAATACAGGGTAAATGGCAAATCCTTGGTGTCTGGAAAATATTTAATCCTTTTCCTTCAGTTCCTTAAGGAAAGGACTGCACTGAAACAATATGAAACAACTACTAAAGATACCTTGCTGAAAAGAAAAAAGCAAGTATTAACGCACAACAGCAATATTGAAAGATAAGAGCAAAGATAAGCAGATAAAAGCAGCACAACATAAGCTCTTAGATGAGTCTCTCTTCTGACCTCTGCTGCTGTTTGTTCAATACCTGGTAGAATCGAAACCTACAGAAGATATGGTATGTAAAGGAGCATTTCCTTTTTCACAAATGATTGAAGCTATACCATCACAAACAGACCATCACAGACAGAAGCACTATCTTTCAAAGAACTAGCAATCATAGAATCCTAGACTGGTTTGGGTTGGAAGAGACCTTAAAGCTCATTCAGTTCCCACCTCTCTGCCACAGGCAGGGACATCTTGTGCTAGACCAGGTTGCTCAAAGTCCCGTCCAACCTGGCCTTGAACACTGCCAGGGGATAGGGCAGCCACAGCTTCTCTGGGCAACCTGTGCCAGCACCTCAGCACCCTCACAGAGAAGACTGTTTTCTCTAATATCTCATTTAAAATTTACCTTCCAGTTTAAAGCCATTCCCCCTTGTACTATTGCTACATGCCCTTGTAAATAGTCCTTCTCCAGATTCTTGTCAGCCCATTTCAAGGCACTGAAGACTGCTCTAAGGTCTCCCCAGAGCCTTAGAATCATAGAATAGTTAGGGTTGGAAAGGACTTTAAGATCATCCAGTTCCAACCCCCGTGCCATGGGCAGGGACACCTCACACTAAACCATGTCACCAAAGGCTCTGTCCAACCTGGCCCTCAACACTGCCAGGGATGGAGCATTCAGAGCTTCCCTGGGCAGCCCATTCCTTCTCTTCTCCAAGCTGAACAGTCCCGATAGGCTTGGGTACAAGTCCTCCTTATCTAATCCTGCCTGGAGAGACAGGAAGGAACCCATAATATAGCCAATATAGTGATAAAAGCTTGGGCTCTGGGGTGGCATATCAATATATATGAACCCTGGGTTAAAACTGTATCATGTCTGGGACTGCACTGAATCTCCAGAGGGGCACCGGTGAGAATCATTTTAAAATGGCATACAGTCCAAATTTACAAGTGCAACTGATACAATTAGCAATATCTGATGACTGCAATAGCATATAAATTCTGGCTACAGATCACTTTTTTCCCAGTAAACTGCAACCACAGATGCAGATTGTCCACTTGAGATTTTTTAAGAGCTTTAATTTCCTGGAGCTATTTACAAATCTTAGAGACCACAGAGAAAACTTCCTTAAAAGGGTAAGAAGAGCCACTGCTCTTACTGCAGCCAGAAAACTTCCTACAGTTATTTCATCCTTCTATTGTTAGGCTGATTAAAGAGGATGAAAAAAATCAAAAGATATTTTGGACTACATCCTGAAACAGAAATCCATGAACAGTCATTCCCAGAGGTGAGAACTTTCTGCAAAGACTTCTATTGTCAATTCCAAAAGACCATCAGTTGTAGATGATATTAAAAGGAATGTGCTGACTTTCTTACTTAACATTGCTGATGAGAGAGGATCACACAGGTAAAGCAGCTCTCAGAACATTCTGGGCTTGTGAAATTGTAATTGAATTGCATCAATAGCAAATTGATAGTGGACAGTAAGGTAGAATATGCTGGTAACTTCACTCATTCTAAATTTCAGTTCATTTCAAAATAAGTTTTTATGCTTATACATGCTTGTAATGGCTGACTGGTCTGCATGCAAAAAGACGTAGATGTCCCCTCTGAGGGCACTTACCAATGTTCTCATGTTATCACTATGACTATTTTTATAAAACTTCCTAATACTCCAAAGACATACAGACCACAAATAATCATCTTCCCTAAGCCTTTAGAAGATAAGTACATTTTCTCCCAGTTCCAAGTTTTACAGGCTGTACTGGATAACTGCTCACACTGGGTTAGGTGATTGCCAAAACAGCTCTATCAGACAAATTCTCTTTTTTTTTCATCACGACTATTCCAGATGCACTGTCAGTTTGGAGAGGGGAAATCAATGGATGACAGTCTTGTAGTTATTTTCTACTGTGCTGGCCTGCAAAATGATGATAACCTGAGGCAGACCAGCCTCACCAGGGTGGCCAGTGTCAGCTGGTGTCAGACTTTCATAACACTTCTCCCGAGCACTGAAAAGCATTCGAGATATTTGCCTTTTGTTTATAGCCCTTTCCATAAATGATATTAATCTGAAGTAGCTTGTGAGGCAGAGAACTTCAGTGTAAACCTTTCAAGGTTGATACCAGAAACAGAGCTGCACCCAGGCAGCCTTGTTTGGAATTGTTTCCCTCTCTGCATTTCAATGCTTGAGGCCTTTCCAGACTGTGTTCTCTAAAGAGCATTTGAATAGAGTCTGTACAACATGGCAGGCACCAGGCAGGCAGACATGTCTCTAACTCTGCTGTTCTTCCCCAGGTTGCAGTTGTCACAGTTCTGTACAAGCCTAATTGTACTGAGTTTCAATAGCAGATCTGGGCCATGTTCAGTTATTTTGGAATCAGTTCTATTTGCTGTAAGGTTTCCCAATTTATATTTCATGTTTGTATCTGTCAGCCCTCACGCTATGTAAAACACATTAGTACTTTCCTTACAATTGATTATATAAATTACGGTATAAAATTTCATGGCACCTTTGATGCAAAGATCTAAAAAGGTTTCAAAATTGCTACTATGCCTCATTAAGGCTGTTGGGCTTTTTAAAGTAATTTGAGAGATGATTAAACTAAGCTTCAGAATATTCATGGCATTTTGCTGGAAAATTGCTTATAAGTTTTAAGTGAGGATTTGGGAATAAAAGCTGAATTCTTATTCACATCATTGTATGATACTAGACTGAGGCACTGATCAGAGGTTCAACAGGGACCATGTTAAACGTCATTGCTTTTCAACATTTCATTTCTACCATCAAAAGTCAGGCATGAAAAATATACATTCATTTTCATGAGAGAGCCAGCTATAATGAATTACTTGTCACTCACTCAAATACATATTTAAATCAACAAGAGTATAGAGTTTTCATAGGAAGCGTTTATATCATTTCCAAATCAAAACAGCTCGGTGCTGTTAACACTATGACAGCTGCACTTTCAGTGTATGCATTTTGCATGTTTGCTTAATAAAATATCATCCTAGTCTTCAAGTCCTGTATGTGCATTCACAATTCAATTATATGGCCATTTTGTTATAAAAATTAGATGTAGATACGTATTTTTGCTTTACTGAAGAGCAAATAATGTGTTTTAATAAAGCCCCACTGTCTATCCCTAGGATTTTAGTTCAGAGATGTTCAATGTCCCAATCAGTCAAAGTGAATTTAATTTAGACATCTAACTCCCTCAGGACAGGTTGGAAAATGTCAGCCTAAAATAGCATGTGCTTGAGTACAACAAACTAGAAAGGCACTTCTGATGTATATATTTGCATGTACAAACAAATGTCACAAGCAGAGTATATCAGAGTACCAACTAACCCCTTCTTCACAGAGCTGAATTGCCATTCACAGCCTTTAACTGTAAGGAGTTGCTGGAGTAATACTTCCTTCCACTTGCATTGCACCTGAATAAAATGAAAGAGCTCCTTAATTTCACCAGGTAGTGACTAGCGATCACAAGAAAGATTAAAATAGCTACCACTGAGGTACCAGTTACAGACTGGCCCAAATGCCAAGGGTTTAGAAAGTGAGCTAATGCTCTAAACAAGACTGTACATATTGGGTAACTTAAGAGTCAAGAACAGAATTTAATGTTAGTCAGTAACACAAACACAGAAGGCAGTACCAATTCAATTACTTGCTTTTGAACAGGACCAAGGTAGATGCTTCTTAGCTTCATTTTCAGTTAGGAAAATAGGATCTCGGATGTACATGCAGAAATAATTTAGTTTTGTAATTCTGCAAATTTACTGCAGAAGTTACACATGCCTTTTTCAAAGTGCACACAATTAGTTATTACCTCTCTGCTGTGCTAAACTTTCCCTGGAAGCAAGTGAAAAATCTTGTCTGTGCTATTGCCATGAACAATAGGAGGCTCTTGAATATACTGTGCCCATTTTAATGTGCTGGGAGAGCCCTTCCACAGTGGTAAACGTTCACAAGTCTACATTTCCTTTGTTAGCCACGATTTCCTTCTTCTGTTGTTACTAATAGAGACCCTGCCGTTTTTCATATTCTGTTTTTTTGCAAATACTAACACAGGGAATCAACAGGCTTTAGGGACAAAAATTCTTACACATGCATTTGAATTACATTTAAGGAGAAAACAGTACCAAACTAAAACTCATGGAAGACCATGGCAAGCTCCTCACTCTGTTTAGGTAGCAGACAGAGAAGATTTGGGTTTGTAATAAGTAGGATTTATTTTCATCTTCTTTCATAACAAAAAATAGCTCATATAAGAGTTGATTATTTTAACTCTTCTCTGACCATCAGTTCTTGAATGTTTCTGTCACTGTTTCTCTCAGAGTGAGCAACTGCACTGCTGAAAGAACGGCCAGGAATTAGAATGACCACGTACAGCGATCTTAGTCCAGAAGTAACCAAGACAGAGGGGCGCCTGGAAGTGACAGAACGTGTAAAAGGGCACATAAATACAACACACGTGAAACCTAAGCAGGTACAACCGTTAGCTGAAGAGTTGGCACTGTTATAAAGTTGCTTTTCAGATAGGCAATTTATACCCTGGCAGATCTTATTCTGGCTGACTCTTTACAATGAACCAGAGTTCTTCATTTCAGCAACAGGAACTTGGCTCATCCAAATCATCCACAGAACTAGGGAACTGCGAAAGCAAGCAGTGAAGATATATCCCATATTTGTAGTTGCTGCTGACTGATTCTGCTGGAGAACCTGATGCTGGCATCTGCACTCCATAGCTCATGGAAAAAGTTACGCTTTTCAGCTCTGCTATGTAGTATTAATCTGTAGCTAACTTGATTCATATCCTGTCAGCCCTCCTGAAAACTTTGCTCTGGTAGGAGGCAGGTACTCTTCTCCATAAGGAACACTGGATTTATCATGATCTCTGCTAACTTCCCTCCTTTCCCCTGCTCGAATCATGGCGTTGTGGCAACAAGCAAGCATCAGAACATTGATGTTAACAAGACTAAGAGACACCAGGTTCCTGCCAGAGCAGCATAGAAGGCTGTTCACCTGCTCAGATCCAGAACTCACAGCCAGCTATGTGCTTGAAATAGAAATTTAACCAATACCTATTTCACTCCAAGCCAACACTGACACTCATGTTTGAACTGTAGAAGGTGAAGAAGTTGCACATGTCCTCTTCTGTTGTCCTTGATACAACGCTGGCTAATTGTTGGCAGGTAACTGGGGGCAATAATTTCAAGTGACAGAGCCCATCTGCCAGAGCCCTCCTATACTCTTGGAAATCTGGCTCGTGGCTCACAGGCACTGATAATGGGAGGTTCCCCTCCCTCTGCTTTTGCCGGCGGGAAGTGTTTTATTTATGATATCACAAAATAATTGCTCTGTTTCAAGACAAAAGAGCAGGAGTCATCACTGCTTGCTTTCCAAAAATAATATTTTCCATACTATTCCCTGAAAACAAGTCCCAAAAGGGAGGCAGCAGGTTACATTGCTATGGCTTTGATCATCCCTTGTATGAAGTAAATGTTCCGCTTACTATTTACTGTAATGATGGGGGATCAGGGCGCAACCATCAGCCATTCTTTGCAAATCATACCACATTCAAATCAGTGCTTCGAAACATGCTGCTGCTTCTGCTCTCAACTCCCCTAAACTGAAAGGTATTTTGCCAGAATAAGAGGAGGATCATTTAATATATAAAATGGCCTGCCAGCAACTGGTTTACATGAAACAATTTTACTATAATTTAGCAACTCAGTGGAATGATTTTAGTAATTCTGGAAACTTTGTACATTTCCAGAAAAGGGAAGACTAATATGTTTATCACAGAACACTAGGGTTTTGTTCTGACACAGAACTAGCATCCACTTAAGAATGCTAGTACAAGTTTTACTTTTTGTTTTTCCCTAGTTTTACTGTACACTTAAAGTGAATTTCCATGCTTCAAATGAGGTTAAACTATTTTCAGCTACAAGTAAGCAAAACCGTATTAGGTATCCCATAAACAGCAGATCTCCAATTTAGGTTTTATAACACCAGTTTAACCTATTGCTATTTACTCTTAATTGAGCCATGGTGCAGAATAAGATGTATAGTAAGTTATTAAAGAAAAAATGGGCTGTGTTACATTTCCTTTAAAGAATTAACACAATGTATTCTATTTTTACTGTCATTCTTAAAAAAAGCTAAGAAATTAGCCTAATTGTCCTCTCTTCTTTGGCAAGTTCAGTACTGAAAGTAACAACCACTCTTACAAACATTTCCTAGACAAAATGAAAGTAGCTTGTTGGATTTTATGAAAATGCAATATTTTACTTGATTTCAAAAGCTTCTGCAGCAGTCTAAGAAGTATTATGGCTCACTTAACTTTTTAAGAATACAGAACACTACAGTAATGATTTTTTTTCCACATTACATTGCCCAGAAGCTGCTCTTTTCCTTCTGCAGGAAATTCCTATTACTCTACACAGAAATATGTTGTTATTGGTCTAATAGGAAGAAGTTTATTAAACTTGACCAAATTCTAGAGAAAGATTTTTTCAATGAGAATTGTGCAAACTGTTCCTCTTTAACAACTAATCTGATGCTGAGTAGCAACATCTAATGAAAAGATGAAACTTGCAAAGCTGAATTCAAGCCAACAAAAGTTGGCCAATTTAGGATTCAAAAAGCAAAGCCAGTAGTCTGTTAGCATAGGCTGTTTTTGTGGGCTGTTTTAACTGTCCGTTCTGCATTCTAACAGCAGCTGCAGGGGTAGTTTCCAGCATAGCTGTCTGGAAACCATTTCAATGGAAGTTTTTCCAGATGCAGGCCTGAGTGTGCCAAACAGTCTGGCTCTTCAGTATAAAAAGCAAATTGGAAGTTGGGACTATAGTGCTTTAGCAGTAAGCAGCTTTAATCAATGCTCAGCTCAAAGACCCTGCCTGCACTGAAAAATTAGAGTGGCTCCACAGGGCTTAATTTGGAGAGTGATACAAAAATGTGTCAAAGCCTTCTCTTCTCCACTCCCCCCCCCTCCGCCCCAACCAGTTCTTCTGTTTTCCTCCCAGTAATACCAATTGTCTAATAGTCTACATAAAGTTATAAGGATTTCTACAGAGGCCTCATAAAATCGGTTTAATACCCATAATACATTTATAAAATACCCACTAATACTGTATGTTATGTATATTTACTCTCGCACAAGGAAGGGACAGATTACCAGCCTTATCCTCTTCCTACTTTCTCTGCCTGTCTCCCAATCACTGCAGGATCCTTACGTGTACATTATACCATGTACAGTCCTAATGATGAAAAAACATGCTTTTTTCAGCTGTAGTGCCAGTTATCAGATGTGAGTGTCCATCTCTGTATCTGCCACTCAGAGTCCATGGAGGTACTTGCAAATTATTTGTTTTAAATATACTGAGCATTGAAATTAAATCTTGATGTTTAGAACTAGTGGGCTTGAAAGCATTCGGATTTCCTCTCACTACAGGAACAAGATCTACCTTTGTATGAAGCATCAGTGACATTTGAAAAGTGAGTCTCTGCAAAATTGTACATTCATGTCTGATAACTGCAAAAGTAAAGATTAAAACTTTAGAGTACTGCATTTAAAACCAACCATAAAACTAGTAAATAAAATTTGTTGTGGTATTTGCTGAAAATTTGGTTGAGGCAGGCTCTGCTTAAAGAGCACCACATTATCTTTTTCTGTGGGTATAACAGCCAGCATATGCTGCATTCAACAGGAAAATATCAAGCAAGGGAGAATAAATAATATTACCAGCCTCATCAGCGATTTCTTTATAAAACCCTGATGTAAATTTCTAGAGCTCTGGTGCAAGAGCATTTCCTTGGCCTGGGACAAAATACACGTGCCTTTGGCCAAGCTCTCACCAAAACCTCTTGCTGAACAGAACCTGGGCTGCGCTAGCAGTGATAGCTAAGTAACAACCAGTATTTATGTAAGTGTTCACCACTGTATAGTCAAAGCCATCTACAATAAATACACTTCCCAGTAATGTGATACCAAATATAACATTCTCTTATTCACATTTCTGCTTCAGTGCACAGCTCATTGCCAGAGGCAATGTTTTTATGAAAGCAGAGAGTTTAATGAAATTAACCGTATTATTATTTAGTTTGACTGTCACAGGACTAACTATTATTCAGAGTAATACTATTTTTCAATACATCTGTATATACTAGTGAAAAATACATGTATGTGGGTTCTCCTTATCAGTTTACTCCAGTGAGAGTCTAAGAAATGTGTGTCATTGAATTAAGCATTGTACTCCCTTTACTTACAACTCCCATTTGGCACCCACAATAAAAAAAGGATTGATAGCAATTCAAGGAACTGCTGACATTCAGAGTGAGTTTTTAATTAGAACTCTTCTTGGCTTAGCATCTTTTTGCATCTTGTTAGAATCTATGTTCCTTTGCACTTCTCAGAGATATTTAAGTACAAGAGTCACACAAATGCCTGATGGAAAAGACAGATGAGTCAAACTGTTGGAATGCTCCCAGGGCAGCAGTTCAGACTGCTAACTCTTCAGACTTTTTCCTCTTCTAAATGTCAGATGTGTCACCAATTGAACAGCCATTGCCTGAAGAGATTTGATTATGTGCCACCATCACCCCTCTTGATTAATCAAAGCAGCAAGTGAAAAATAAGAATATGTTCTCTTTCAATTTTATTCCTAACTCCCAGAAGGAAAATCAGTAACTCCTTTGCTTAAGTAATAAAAAGCAAATAGTGAGGGAGGTGGTCAGAGTATCTCTTGGTTTTTACAGGATGATGCAATAAATGAAAGAAAGCAAAAATTATGGAGAAAAATAACCAAGTTTCCAATTACAAAGAGAATTTGCCTTTTTATAGAGTTGTATGAAATAACTGGGTATCTTGCAGGTATACACTTTCTACAACACTAAATTAGAATGGCAAAGAATGTTGACCTGATAATAAACCATAACCTGTATCTCCCTGCCTGTTTTTCAGGGCCACAAAAAAGCTCAGAAAATAAAGATCAGCACAGACCAACACACTAAATCATCAGCCCACCATGAGTCTTCTTTTGACAGGTAAACATATTTGTTTCACAAGCATATTCCTTATATTGTCTTTTCAGGATATTAGTCACTGTTGTTTAATTTCCTTAAGTAAAAGAAAACTCAGTGAAATTCAGTACAAAAAGTAAAAGAAAGTTAAAATCCAGGCAGCCATATCTGCTTGTGGACTACAAATCAACTGAAGTTCTTGTATGCCTCTAGATTTTAGTTTTATAATCTATTTGAGGTAACTGGTTTACTGTAGAATGAATCACAGAAGTAGAAATTTTAGCCTGTCAGAAGCATTTTCATTAAAATACATTGCTTTTCCTATGAGGTTTAAAAAAATCCAAAGCAAATTCTAGCCAGTATGTTAGAGTTCAGTGTCTCGTAACTTTCTTACTTGAAAAAGGGTCCATAGGTGAACAAAATAGGCTTGATTCCAGCTGTAAATTTCTGCCACACCAACTTCACATCAAGATTTGGAAATTAAACCCAAAAGCAATACGAGTGGTTTGTGATAACCTAATAGATGGAGATAACATCTTTCAAAAACCAGAGGTTTTCCTAGCTTAAGAAAAACTTCTTCTTGGTTTTTGGGAACATTTTTGCTTATTTTGCTCACATTTGGTTGCAGGGACACATCAGGAAAAAAACTTTACCTTTGAAAAACCTGTAGTATGAATAAACACCCTTTTTTCCCCCATTTATTTTTAAGCACTCCTTTCTAGAATGTAACATTGAGAGTCCCCCATATTTTCATTAAAATGTTATCACAACTGACAAGGGTGTCAAACCCAGGAAACTGAGGGAGAAAAATCTTCAACAGTATATTAAACACCAACCCACTGCAAGTCCCATTCCTTACTATTCAGAGACAGGCTTCAAGTTTCAGAGAAATCAGATCTTCACCACAGATAGATTAAACAGCAATACTACTCCACTTAGTAGATGAAGGCTGAAAATATGTTTTCCTGATAGAGGCCAGTTTCAGTGGAAACTATTTCACTGATCATTTAACCATCCTCAGAATATGCTGTGATTTAGTAGCTTCAGATACTGTTTTTCCATATTCTGCGAGAAATGGAAAACTGTTTTTCCTTAGTGTATTAAAAATGGATGATCTCTTCAGAAAGTCTCACTCTTTCACACACACAAAACCTGATTATGACCCATTTCTTTGATCAAGAGAAATCTCTGTTAAATGCTTGATAGACTGATTCTTCACTGCAGATAAACTATATGATTAAAAGGAAAAATAAACTTCCCAATATAGACAGGCACCATTTTTAAAAAAGACATCCTTTTCCATTAAATGTCTAAACATGCATGAAAAGCTTTGCTAAAAAATGGTAAAAGTTAAGACTTACCTTGGTCAAATCTCAGGATCTGAGGATGACTGATGCTGGCAACTCCAGGAGCTCACCTTCTATGTTGTTTTATACTATGCCTCTCCCACTACCTGCTGTTGAACCGCTGCTTGTCCACCCATATTGTGTGTAGTTGCAATAATGATTAAGCTATGTTTTGCCATCATTTCTATTATCAAAGTGAAAGAGGTAAGTCTTTGTCAGAATGAAAAATTATGTTCATTCTTTGAATCAAAATTAACTCATCAGTCTGAGAGCCCTTAGAGCAAGATACTTATAGACATGAAGTGCTTTCTCTTTGTCAATGCAGCCTTAAAAACATTAGACAGGAAGAAAGAGAAACATCTGCACTGATTTTGATTGTTTAATACTCAAGAGTGAAAAAGTGTAAAATCACAAAGCTTATACCACCACAAAAATGCAGGTTCATTGCAAATGACCAAAATACAAGCTGCCTGCAAAGTTTCACACAGCTGACATCAACAAACCAGTTTCAACATTCTTACCGTCTTTTTAAACACCTGCTATTCACAAACATCAGTCAATCCAGAATTCTCTCTTTCACACATCTTTCTTTATATTCTATGCTAATATTTGCTTTCTAGACCAGTGGTTTACACATTTGGAAAACAGTGCCCCACTACTGATCTATATTGGCATATAAATATATAGTTGATATTTATATTTTCAAATTACTAATTATATTTTTAAAGCATTTTGTTTAATCCAAACTCAGCAGTAAAGTTCTTATTTGTATTTAATGAAAAGCACAACTTATATAACAAAGCTTCAGAAGTGCATGCTGACCGAGGCTGTATCAGCCACAGGTGCAGAAAGTCATCGTACAAGGTGAGTTAGTACATCAGACAAGTAAGGCATATTTACTCTTACTAGTAATGCATGGACCTACAGCCCTGCTTCTGCAAATGCAACCATCAGGCCTGAAGGATGCAACTGTCCACCTAACTACACTTTGTTGCCTGAAGGTAACATTATCCAAAAGCTATCATTATGTCAAAACATCTCAGGTTAATGGGAACTGCATGGGCTGCTTACACAAACATTTTTAAAACTTAAGCCCTTTTTACATGGGATATCTTTGTGTACACAGCCTGAAAGTATTCATGCAATGGAACTGTGCATATCTTTAAATGTCATGCTAACGCACATTTCCTGTACAATAACTTTCCAACAGTTAATAAAAAACCTGATCTTAAATAGACTAAAGTACACAGACCAATTTTTCCCCTCCAGACATTCAAAATATAACTTGATATAACCTACTACCTCTGATACTGATGTGTAAAGGAATTTTTAGAGAGATGTTGCGGCCTCACTAGAAACAACACTGATTTATTTTGGGGTTTTTTCCCCTCCTCCTTCAATGCTAAGTCCATCTACCTTCTGTGATTCACTTGCTCCTTACTGGTTTATTCCTTCACCTGACATTGTAATCCTCTGAGCAGGCGAAAATAAACAGAAGAGTTTTGGTATAGTTGTTCCTATGGAGCATGTCAATCAAAGATTCCACAAGGTATCAATAACAAGGTTTCACCTTTTAAGTAGCTTCTTGATGGTTACAAAATACATTTTCTGCAGATATTCTTCTATCTGTTTTAAAGAGGAAGAATAAGTTTCAGCTAAGAATAAAACTTCAAGAAAACTAATACTGATTTTTAACTCTTGCTTATTACAGACCTTCCTTCACCCTTTACACAATTATTTAATACCTGAAGCACAGAATCTGATTGCTTCCAGTTAGGCATCTAGCTGGAAATTCCGACTTACACACAATTATTAAAATACATATGACCATCTTTAAAATCATAGGGTCAGCTAAGGAAACAGAAGTATAGGATGATATTAGAAATATTACAACGAATAACACCCTATTTATAAATGGAAGCACAAAATTTTGTTGAGCACATATGAATAGTTTTGAATAAACAGTATCCATTCCACATTGAAAAGCATCACTAAGCTCAGCATACACGCCTGTAGTGCTTCTAAACAACTCAGTTTCCTATTCATTTTCCAGCTGTTAGTTACGTTTCCAATTTCAACAAATGATTTCATATGACATGATCGAAAAACATCCAATCCTGAGTACACTGGTACTCACACAAACGAAAGAAGGAAACAGACAGAAAAGTTTGCAGCACAGACAAACCTTAAGAGTTAATCTTTGGAACATGAATAGTTTTGTACCGTTTCAAACTTAGTACCTAAGGCACACAACAATTAAACTGTCCCATATCTGAAACAGCATGATATGTCAGTCAGCATGGAGCTTCTCTTCAGCTTTGCATTTACATTCATATTATAAAGCAGCAGTCAGTTTTGAAAAACCTAGCTTCTCTTAATAGTAAGGAATCTGAAAAGTGACTAGACATGGCAGAGTAAAATAGTTTAACTGGATTCTAATATAGATTAGCACACACAAAACTATTCTACATAACCACAGGAAAAAAAACCCTAATCTGAGTCAGCAACCACCGGTCTGGCACAACACAGCCATCCGGATACAGGTGTGCTTCTGCTCTGCAGAGAAGGTGTGAGAGGGTGAGCAAGTGAATGTGCGTGTGTGTATGTAAAAATAGCAGCTTCTCATTTGTGGATCCTGTTTCTCCTCTGTGTCCAGTATGGTATCTTCTTACCCCAGTAACAAAAATATTTTGGCTGCTATTTTTGCTTCTACTAGCACTGCACAGTTTAGTACAGTTAGTGGTGCTGGTTTCTGATCTGGACTTTGAAGTCACTGAATTATAATTGTAAAGTTAAACTATGTCCTTCATTTAACCAATGTGCAATCCACATGAAATTAGCTTATTTTCAAACTCTGCCCTGAAGCAAATGTTACCACCAAAAAAAAAAGAAAGAAAAAAAGGAAAAGTCCAATCTCAAGTTGGGTTTGCAGGGCTAGCAATTGAAAAGGGCATCTTCTCATCTGTAAACAAAGAAAGGATTGTGTGGGAAGGACTCCACACACAATGATCCTAAGTGTCATCAATGCCATTTTTACAAGTTTTCAAGTTCTTTTTACAAGAACAGAACACGTATCAGCTAATTTCATTGTGTTAAGAAATTAGGCATTATGTAATGCTTGAATTCATGCTTACCTTTAGCAATACCTAGTATCAAGGTAACCCATATACTGTAAAATAAGTTGATGTTATTCATGTCATAGCCACTGAAGTTACTTCTGTGGATATACTATCCAGCCTATTTTTATCATTTGTTTTCTTTTTAAAGATACTAAAATGTACTACTTTCTAACCATAAAAATCACTATTTCTCACAAGGAATACTTTCAAGAATCCTTGCTTCAATGTTCTCTCTTTCGCACTGCATTCTAGGTACATGAATATATTTTTGTCAATTCTTGCTATGCTGAGTTTGATCCTACACAATCCTATTTATTTTTTATAGCTGTAATAACTGTATCTTTAAATGTTTTCATTAGGTATTGCATGTAAATAGACAGAAACAGAACTGAAAGTCAGCTACATACCAGCTCATTAGTCTTACATTCTGTTATATCTGTGTTTAGTAGCTTGAGATTTAAATAGAATTGCTGAATATTTTAGTAACCAAGTACAATACAGTATTTGGTTTTTTTAAGTTTAAAAGACCTATTCAAGTACACACTTATTAGTTGACATCCTATAAAAACAAACACAAAATATAATCCTTTGAATTCCCTAGTAGCAAATTCCTGTTTCTATGGGTGGAAACATCTGAAATCATTGGACACAGATCTCTGAGGAAAACATACTAATAACATGGTATCTCCCAAAAATAAAAAGTGTGCTGAGTAGGTAGAGGCTTAGATTCAATATTTCAGTCCACTGTCAATTATCTGAATAGTTTGAGTGTTTCCCCATCCCTTTCTTTCTCTTTTTAGAAGAAAATGTATAATAATAAGATGTATAAACAAGTTACCAACTAGATTTCATTAAAGAGTCCTTTCAGAACCACTGTCCATCATTATCATCATCTTCCTCCTCATGGTCCAGATAGAGAAGAGCAACTTTCTTTTCATCAGAAATAACTGACCTTTGGTCTACCATTCTTTGCAATTGCACAATTTTATCAAACTCATTATTTTCATTCTCTGCCATCTGTGACTGACTAACAGAAGGATCTTGGTTATTGGATACGAGCATTGTTCCTTGCTGTTCTCCACTTTTTATGATAGATATTCCACCCGTATTGGAAACATCCATTTGAAAAGTATAGGATGTTTCCTTGGATCCTACTTTAATATGCTTTACAGACCTACTGCTCTCCGATGACTCTTCTGTTTGTGAAAGGTCTTCTGTTGTTTCAGAAGTAGGTCTTGTGAAGATTATTTCCTCAGTGTGAGTTTCTACAGGACTTATTTTAACATGCCTGTAAGATCTACTGGTATCTGAGCTTCCTTCATTCTCTGAAAGATGTCCTTCTTGATAAATGAGCTGTGGAGTTTCAGAAAGGGAGCCCTGATAGATGATTCGTTCAGTGGTTTTAACTCCCACTTGACCTACTCTATAATGCTTTACTGAGCCTCCTGAAAGAGTCTGGTCTTCCAGTTCACTGATTTCTGTGTGCTCAGAGACGGGCCCATGGTAGATGACTTTTTCAGCTGTCATAAACTCTTGGGGACCCAACTGAATATGTCTGACTGAACTTTCTGTCTGTGAGAAGCCTCTAGTGTCACTGACCTCCACTTTACCTGAGATTGGTCCTTCAAAGATAACTTGCTCAGTATGACTCTCTTTTGGACCTAATCTGAAGCGCATTATTGATTTGCTGGAGTCTACGGACCCTTCTGTCTGAGAAATGTTACCTGAGCTGTTGAGCTCCAGAGAGTCGGAAATAGGCCCTTCAAAAGATACTTCTTCAGTTACTTGCCTTGTTCCTACTGTGACGTGTCTTGTGGACCTATTGAAGTCTCTTGAAAACTGGGAAAGATTTCCAGAATCAATCTCTTCTGCAGCTGTAGAAATAGGGCCTGTGTAAATTACTTCTTCTGTAGTAGAAATAGGGCCTGAATAAATGACTTCTTCTGTGGTTTGGATTTCTTTAGGACCCAGCTTAAAATGCCTCACAGATCGGCTGAACTCTGATGATCCTTCTGTCTGAACAACATCTTCTGAAGCACTGATCTCCACTGTTTCAGCACCAGGCCCTTCCTGCACGATCCGCTCGAAACTCTGAACTTCTGCTGGACCAATTCTAACATGCCTTATGGTGTTGGTCTCATCAGTAGATCGTGGCGAGTAAGAGACTTCTTCAAAATCTGAAGCTTCAAAAACTGAACCGTCATAAATAACTTTTTCAGTGGTATGATACCCTGTGCTACCAGTTCTCCTCACTGTGGAGGAGTTGTAGATTTCTTGATCAGCCAAAGGACTGTATTTGTCACCATCTACTTCTATATTGCTTCCACCATCAACAACTCTCTCTGAACTCTCTTTTCTCAGGGAATGCAGTGTTGCCTTCTCCTTCTCACTTGCAATTACTTCATCAAGCTGAGCTGCATCGAATTCATCAGTATTAAGGGTCTGTGATAGATTGACTTCAGCAACAATAGTCACCACACCAGCATCCTCCTTTTGATCAACTTTTTTGATATCGAATTCTAAGCTACTGGAGTCAGCTTGACTTTCTTTAGTTAATGCAGATAGCTCCTCTTTCACACTGTCTGGGAGACTGCCCTCTAACTGCTCCAAAGCTTCCTTCAACTGCAGTTTAGGGTCCTTTGTTTCCTTTGATAAAAGCCCTTTTATTGAAGTCTGAAATTCATGGGGAATTTTAATTTCTTTTTCAATAACCATGGATTCAACATGAGATGTTTCAGCTTCAGGATGCTCTTTTAAAATATGGGCACTTGCTTCCTCCCCTACCACCTGATACGTTTCTTCTGGAGAGCTTACACCATCCCTCTTACTTTGTGTGCCTTGTAAAAATTCATCTTGCCAAGAATACTTAATAGTTGATTCTTCTTCTATATGTATCTGCCCATATACTGAGTCATCGTCTTTTTCATTAATAATGGGATGATCATCAGGAACAGACACAAAATATTTTTGTTCAGTAGGTGAGTCATCTTCCTCAGTTACTTCTTCCACATGAGTGAAACTCTCGTGGCGTGGTTTCTTCTTTTTAACATCTTCATATGTGAACGTTACGCTTTGCTCCTCCTCACCGTAACGCCTATCTCTCTCAGGGAATGTATCTTCCACTTCCTCTACTTCAAAAGGTGTGGAAAAATCAGCCCTTTCATCAGTGGCATAATCTACTGGCTCCTCTACAATCTCAACATTAACAGACGCATTCTTTCTGCCCTCGTTGCTTTTCAGGCCATGATGTACTATATCCTCTATCTCCTCTTTGGAAGGAGTTCCCTCAACACCCTCTCGAACCACTTTTCTAACATCCTGGCTTGATAGACCACCTACATCAGCTTCACCAGAAATATCTATGTTTTCTTGAACTTGAGATTGCACTGTGATCTCAGTCTTTATTTTCCCATCATCTGGTTCTTCTTTCTTATTAAAATAGGTCACTTTTGTGTCTGTAGATACTTGTGAACTAGACGAATGTGTAAAACTTCTAAGAATGTCAGCAACAATATTCTCTGCTATATTTTCAGTTGACAGAGATCCCGTTTTATGACTTCTGTCACTCATTTGCCCTTCATCTTTCAAACTGGATTCTGCTTCTGAAATCCTCACTTGGTGAATTTCAGCAGGCTTAGTTACATGCTCATCTGTTTCTCTTCCTATGGAAGTTTTAATACCTTTTAACCTTATATCTTCATTACTGGGAGATTCTTTGTCGGGAGCAGGTTTTTCAATAGTGATAGGTATCTCAATGACTCCTTTGCTTCTCGATTCCGAAGCTGCATTTATATCCTTTTTGATTGATTCGCTTTTCAAAGTTCTTGCATTAGAAATATCACTCCCTGTTAACTTCTGGTTAATGATTTCCTCACGGACATATGTTTTCTCCTCCATTTTCCTTCCAAAATCAACATTTCTTTCTTCTTTAAAGGATTTCTCATCTGTTTTCCTTTCCTCCTCCTTTGTTTGTTTCTCTGGCTTATCTTTTTCTTTCAGCAGAGATTTATCTTGAGTTGGTTTGCTGCTTCCTCTGTTTTCTTTGCATGTGGTCCAAGTTTCAGTTATGGTTTCTTCATATTTAGATGGTTTATAATTGGTATCCAGCTCATACATTGGGAATCTAGTGAAGCTTGGTTTTGTTCTTCTATTTTCAGTAGTCCCAGGCTTTGTGTCAGGCATGTGGTCCTTGTCTGATCTTTCAGTATGTGCTGATTTTGAAAAAGATACTGTGGATGAAGTCGTAACTTCCATTTTCTTTCTGTCAGGAATTGTCTTATGCTGCGTTTCAGTGGTTTTCCAGCTACTGTAAGCTGGAGTAAATGTTCTTGATTCTTTGTGGTCTGTTAAAATCCTTTCATCCTTTCTAACAGTTGTTGAAGGGCGATATAGTGAACCAAGTACATCTCTTCCAAAACCTCTTCCGCTAGCTGTTGTCTGTGATCCAGCCTGTGTTGACCGAGCTGAATAACGTGCAGAACTGCTGGTATTTGTCACTGGCATCCTGCGTCTTGTATCAGTGATCCTGAGAGCTGGTGAAGCTTTATTTCTATTCTTTTCTTGATAAGTAGAGTAAATATCAGTGTAGTCATAGGAAGTGTTTATAATATCTGCAAAAAGAGCATAAGTAACCATACATTAAAATAATGGCTTGTATCTAAAATAATACAGAACAGAGGGCATGAACTGAGAAATTTATAGTACATTTTTGAAAGAAAACATGCATTTAAATATCTATGTTTTCTTGAACTTGAGATTGCACTGTGATCTCAGTCTTTATTTTCCCATCATTTGGTTTTTCTTTCTTATTAAAATAGGTCATTTTCATGTCTGTAGACATAATAAATCATAAATAAATTATGCTAATATCCTAGGCTTGGTTTTTTGTTTCGTTAGTCAAAGTGGCCTGAAGTTTCTCAGTTCCTATTGAGAATTAACAGTGTATCTGCCATCACGTACTAGAAAATGAAAACACAACTACAACCCTTGATAACCACAAGATACAATGAAGTACAACAATCTATGCAATTCAATAACATGCACTGGGAATCACTGATGGACTCTAAGACCAACCAGTACCACACAACTCAGATCTCCAAATCCTAAGAAGCCAGCCACATCTCCTCTGATTTTTGGTAGTGTTTCCTACTCTGGTACCACCAAAAGTGCCTGAGCTCTGTCTGCAAAAGTACTTGCTAGTCCAGATCAAAACTGCCACGGACAGTGCTAACAATTTAACAGCATGAGCAATTCTATGTGAGCATTTCAGCCTAGGCGCTAGTCTGTTCAATTCACTACAGGCACAGCCTTCACATCTCTTATGGGACTACTGCCTATGATAGCCCAATGATTTTAACACCACATGTTGATAAACTCAGGAGTATTATGGAGACTAATTCTGCTACTAATAACAGTGGCCATAGCAGTCAGATCGAAGGTCCGTCTTATCTAGTATCCTGTGTACAGTGACCAGAAGTAGATATATAGGGAAGTGTGTAAGGACAGGGCAAGTAGATAGCGATACTTCCCTGGTATACTCTCACAGCCTCCAGAGATTTGCAGCTCCTAAGACAGAAACGGTATCTTTATGTTTAGTAAGTCTTGGATTTTTCTTTCATTACTCTGCTAAAATTTCTCTTTAAACCCACCTACACTTTTTAACCCTCATGTGCCTCATGATGATGAACTCTGTGGTTTTAACTACATGTTTTGTTAAATACCTCTTGCTTTATACTTCAAAGCTCTCTTAAGAACTATGGGTATCAAAAAGCTCTTGCACTATTAGAGCTATTAAACACCACTCCCTACTTTCCTCCTCCACTTGAGTCCCGATTTTATGAATTCTCATATAGAATAGCACTATGCTGATTTAAAATATTAACACTCAAAACCAATATTCACTTTGCAATGCACTCATAAAAAGTATTCTTCAGGAATACTCTAACACAATAGTTTGCAGTTATATTTAATTCAACATCCATTTTATAACACTCAATTTTTACCTTGAGGCAATTTCCCTCCATACTGCTCTCTCCATGTAATAATCCACTGGTTGCTCTCCCCTTCTAACAAAGCTCTGCAAAACACAAAAATGCATTCCAGAAAAATGTTGGGAAGAATAATCACATTTAACATTTCAAAGTCTTAGAAACTGAAACAATTATCCTGCAGTTGGGTCAGATCCCAAGTGCTTTTTCACACCCCATGTTTTTGCTACTGGGAATGAAAAATCCTCAGCATCTTCCAGACTCATAGTTTGCAGAGTCCAGTTCATGAGACAACGCAATGATCTGACAGCAACAGCCACAATACAGTTTTGGATCAAATCTTCCACATAAGCCAACAAACTGCTTCCTGACATGGAAAGATCCACTGATTTCCGCTATGGAATCATACAGGCTAACAAATTTTTCCAGAATGATGATCTTATAAGAGTTAGGAGAAAACTGACAGATATTCAGTAAAGCTTTCTCAGAAGAACACACGGAGATGGTTTATAAAGAGAAGACAAAATTGAAAAGAATATTTGCAAGTAAATAGTCAGCAACATTCCTGCTGGTAACACAGTACCAAAGATGTCCTTGCAGTGTCATATATGAGGGGACCGTTACATCCAGGATTTGTACATTTATCCTTTTCAAATGAAAACTGAAGGAAAGTATTAGTTCTACTGTCAAACGCTGGCTAGTGCAAGAGGAAACAATTTACAGTATTAAAGTAACTATTCTTAGTTCCTATTCAATCGGAAATTAGAAACATATTTTACAACAAAGGACTAGGAAAATCCCTTGTGACACTGCTTGGTTTTCCCACTGTTCCTCAGCCTTCCATTCATCCTTTTTGCAATGACTCCATAATAACTTCTGTAGTCCAGTTCCACAGGACTACTGTGGTCAAGGCTTTCTCTTGTTGACTAACCAAGTCATCATGGTAGCTCAGCAGCAATTGCTCAGAAAGGGCCAGGACACCAGTTTGCTTACCTTTACCTTCTGGAAATTACATTGGTACAAATGAACAGCAGAAGCAGGCAACAACTGTTAATAATGCTCTTCATCATTTTGTCTACTATTGTTCTTGGTGTGCTGATACACAGAATGGAGACTCTTTGAGTTGCCTTTTCTATGCTGGTGATACACATTAGCTGTTCTTGGAGACATGGTACCCAGCTGATAGCAAGAGAACACTGGCTATCTTTCCTTTATGCCAAACTCTCTTCCTGATACAGCATGGATGTGCAAGGACCATACTTCCTCAAGACCCATCTAACAGTAGCCACAAGCTTATTCTATTCCTGAATAAGGTTACTACCCACCGTGTTGTGCTTTCTGCAGTGGTGGAAAAAACTCCAGATGTACATTTCCCACAGAAATTAGCACAACTGTGGGGCAAAATACTTTCAGGAGTAATTGCTTTGCACTGAGAATATTCCAATAGGCACACAGCATACTCTTGGGAGGGAAAAAGACTAACTGCGTTCTCTAGAATTACTCAACTGCTCTAAAAAAACCCAAACAAAATTGTTGGCTTCTTCCATATACCAAATACAAAAAGTAAGTATTAGGGTGATCTTATTCAGTCCTACAAGTTTAGAGATGGTTCTTCATAAGACTGAGCCCCAGAATTCCTGATAATTTCTCTGGAAGTCTTTCTGTGCTTTCCTTCCCTCTTGCTGTCCATATGCTTTTGCAGGTACTTAAGCTACATAATTCCCCCCAAGAAGAGTGCTCAACTGCAGCATTCTGGTGCAACAGCCTAGAAATTCTATGGCAGACTCTTTCAATACACAACGGAACACTATAATCAGTACAAAAACTTTAGTGTTTTCGTATTCACTTCAACTAGTGAGGTACTCATTTCATAATTTCCAGTCTTGGAAATGCCAGATGTTCTGCACTGATAACATACAGCTGCAGCATTAAAGTTGTCATGAGTAAAGCTGGAGGATTATGATAGCCAAGGCTTCTGACTCCCTGGGGGGAGGAGTTGAAAGCAATTTAGGATTGTGGTATAAAACACATTTGCTGGGCATCTCTGTCAAAATTAACAAAGCAGGCACTTGAAATGTCATCTGTAGGCTTCACACTTCACATGGCTGATTGCTTTGGACACTTAATGCCTCTTGGGTTTTGACTGCCTCTAGATTCAGTAGGGTAATGCTACATCAGCAAAATATTATTAGTAAGGTTCTTTGCAATCATGGATTTGCCTGGATTCAGAAGAAAAGCCAGATTAGAATTACCTAACATATTTACAGGTCACTTTCCCCCTTAAAACAGGCTCAGATGGACAGCTTTACTTCTATTTTGTTAGTCAAAAAAAACCCCAAAGTAAAAGCAATTTATCTTCCTCCGTATTAAAAGAGGCTTTATAGGAATTAGATGACTTCACCACATACAGACAATGTTTCCCAGACCAAACATCTGATCTGATGAAGCTGAGTGCCAAACTAACAGCTCCAATAGAGACCCTCTAAAGAAGCTGGTGGTGACGCTGCAAAACATATCAAGGTGCTGGCAAAGAAAGTGTTAACCATGACGAAGGAAAACAGGAATGTGGGTAGTTTGACTAAGGATTTCTGGCTGCTGTTAAAACAACAGTTGTTCAGTTGCTGCAGCAACGTATGAAGTCTCTAAAAATAAGCTCCAAGAGGTAACTGTATATGGCAAAGGGCAACAGCAAACAGAAAAGCTGGATATGAAATATTACTACTGAAAATATGATGTACTTGAAAATGAAAAGCAAAGCTTCATGAAACATCTATAAAACCAAACAGTAAATCTGTGTAAATATGCATGCCCTCAAGCTTATCAGATAAGCAAGAAAATGTTAAACTGACTTTGGCTTAATAAACTGTAACGTACTGAGCACTGGCCTGGAAGCCAGTAAACTCTGGTTCTTCCTCAGCTTGAACATAGCTTCAGTTCACACAAGTAATTTTGCTTCTCTGTTCATTTACATCCCTTCCTAATACTGCTCATTTAAACTATAACCTCTTTGTGATGAGGACTGCTTTTAAACTTAAACTGCCTGAAGAATAGGTGTTACTTTCAACTCCATTAACCCTTAAGAATTCACAGTAGTAACAAAAAACATTCCTCCAAGCAGCACTTTTAGAAAATAACCACATCAGCTACTTCCTGGAAATTGGATCCCAAATGACATAAACCAAGTGTTAACACAATGTGTGTAAGTGCTGCCAGTTCAAACTACACCTTTAGCTCATCTTATCATTAACGTCACTTATCTAAAGTTAGCAGTGACGTGCTTGCCAGGCTAAAGCCCACAGTGTGCTGGATGACAACAGAAATAACCACTCCATGAAAGCAGGTGGATGAAATAAACTGGTTGGGGTGGGGAAGAAGATATAAGGATGCAGTGCAAATGTTATCATGGTCATTGACAACAGCAATGACTTTGTTTCAACTACAGAAACCCAGGGACTGTTAGCCAGCAGGTCATAAAAATGCATCCTCTCTATCGTGGGGATTTGGTAAGGAGGTACCAAAAAACAGCCCTCCGGGAAGTAGAATTTTCAGGGGCCAAGACCATTCCACATCTTTTTTCCATCTCAAGATGGGAGGACAAGGACTGTATGAAGAACAGCAAGTAACTGACTGCATGTTAAATTCCCTGGGTGTGGAAAACTCAGAATGGTCTCAAAAGAAAACAAATGCAGCAATGGGACATACTGAATTGTACAAGTTGTAAACCAACTGAAAAAGGATTGCAGGGTGTCCCTGGCAAGTGTATGGAGAGATCCTGACAATGACCAGGCAAAAAGACAAAACAAACAAAAGGCTTTGTAGCCTTCCCGGCTTCAAAATGCAGGGTGGTAACCTAGAACAGAACATTGGCATGGCTCTAGGAGTTCAAAGTAAAGTCTTTTACCCTTCAACAATACCATATTTTAGAGAGGGCAGAAAAACTACTTAACCTATAGCAGAAGCTCTGGGTAGCCTCTGCTATTTGAAGAGAAGCTTCTGATAGCTGAAGAGAAAGGCTTGTTAGTAATTACGATCCTAGGCAGATTTTTCTATGTCCTTTTAGAATTAAGAGTCTTGCACAGTGATTCATTCACCACTTCCCTCTGGAAATAAAACTTCAGAATAGCCTACGTTGTTGCAGTTTTGCTGGGTTCCAAGAACACAGAACAAAACTGCAAGACACTTGATAAATATTTACTTCAACACTGGTGAAAAAGGCTTGGGAATGAAGATTCCCAGGAGATACAACTTCATAAAGGTACCTAAGACATATATCATATGAGATATATATCATGTATATCAGCGAACCTCAGCTCCCAGAGCAGGAAGGGTGAGCAGACTCAGAGAGGAAGTACTCATGGTCTTTGGGGAAGGGTGTTCCTTGCAACAATGATCCCTCTTGCCAGTCCAGGAGCAATGTTGACTAATGGAAAGAACTGGCTTTAAAACCAGATCCATAGTTGTAAAACAAAGAGAAAATACAGGGTGGGAGGTACAAAGAAAGCCCCAAGAAGTAGACCAGATACCGCACCCTTAACCTATAATGCCAGGAGGAAAAATGGTGCCAAGGCCCTCATGGAAACCCCTCAGTAGAAACTCAGTAGAAAGTTCAGGATGTTGAACTAAGTGTGAATAGGTGCCTTTTGTTTTCAATATGGGTAAGCAAGGGTATATGCCAGCATCCTTCATGAAAACAAACTGGATCTGGTTTCACATGCCCTGGTTATCACAGATAAAAAGACCTGTGAGAGGAATGGGATTGTGAAAAAGCAGACAGATGAGCAGTCTGGAATTCTCTTGCTAGACAGCTTACTAACTGGATCCATACTGGCTCCCTTCACAACAGTGCTGATGAAGGCATACAGTAGGAAAGGCATTATTTCCTTAGGGGAGACTAAGAAGAGAATAAAAGTTTATGGCAAAACTCTGTAAATGTAAAAACACAAACCAATCCCTTTTTAGCTTCTGGTATTTCAAAATCATTGTGTTTGCAGGCATTAGATAGCATGTTCTCTGATCTTAGCAAGACTTGTTTCTCTGTTTTCATCTTCCTCAGTAGATAGATGCTCATTTGTCCACTGAAGTCTGCCTTGCGAACGCAATCAGTGATACAAGTGGCATTCACTACAATCAACTGAAGAAACCCAATAGGTTAAGGAGCTTCTTAACTAGACAACAAATATATGCTGAAGCTGATGCCCAACTGTTCATTCTCCTTTCATTAAGGAGGGCAGGGAATCCTTAGACAAACCAATAATGCTCAGATAATTGGTGATATGACCTCTGGAAAAGTTCTGGAATTTAATGGGCTTACAAGGTTTTACAGAGCAGAAGCACTGATGATGGCTCACTTATTAACTAAGAGAGTGTCCAAACAACTAAATAACTGGGCATTATCATGCCTACTTCTGGATGAATACTAATCATCAAAACAATCCTGATAATGCTGTCATTGTGAAAGTGCTAATCCCATTTTGCAGATGAATAACTGAGGGAGAAAGTTTAAGTGACAACAGTAAAAGCCAACATCAGAGCTAGGATTAAAAGAATGGTATATTTTAGCAAAGTTAACAGAATTAACACACACCAGTAAGGGCCACAACTGGCGACCATTTCCGCAGTTTCTCTTCTACTAGCAATGTTCCAGATACTACTGGCTTTACAAGGATCACAGGGATCCCACTCCACCAACAAACATCCAGGTATTGTTGCTCACCAACTGACTGCAAATTACTTGTCCCACATACTGCTTGTGATTTCATGTCATCCAGAAGCCAGCCTTGGTCTGTACCTCATTGCACACAATACTCAAGGCATCTTGAACAGACCATTGCTTCTCTTTGATGGACTACAGACATCCTTTTCTCACTGACTTGTCATCAAGCTACTCAGAATCTACTCTTTCAAGCTTCTCATTTTCAGTTCTACAACTACAATTAAATTAGGTGAACGCTAATCAACATATTTAAACAATTACATGTGCCATGTAAGTTGACAGCTGGCAACTATGCTATCTAATGTTTTATTGATTGCAATGCAGGGATACTGGCTTCTCAGCTTGTAATCAAATATTGCCTCAACAATTCACATCAAGTTATATCAACTTGACCAGAACTAAGGTTTCTTACATATCACTGCATTTGTTAAGCTATATGTTTTGTCTCCTCTAACGTGTTGTTCTGGGGACAGAGGAATAGAAGGAAATACTAACAGAGATAGTTTTGCTTGAATGATCAAATTACAGTCACCTCTGCCCACTGCAATTCTTATCAGTGTTACTAATTAATAATGCTATTTTACTATTCTTACAGTTTTCCCAGAGATCTCAGACAACTTCACATGTATTAGCAGCCTTCTGAAGGGGTGTTATCTTCCTTTCACAGACAGCACAGTCAAACACAGAATAGTATAGTGACCTATGTCACAGAACAAGCCAACAGCAAGCTAAAAACTCATATTAGGGGCCCATTCACTCTGTTTAACAAACCACAAGACATGCAAGGAGTCTTGATCTCAGACTCTAAGAGCAGCTCTACTTTAAATGCTGGAAAGAGAGTGACTGGGGCTCCTGAAATCTATAAAGAGTGATTTAAATCATCCTCTGATTAGATAATTTAGTGAGACGGCAACTCTTACCTGTAGGTTTCAATTTCAAGGATGAGGCCTGTTTTCACCTGCAGTAGTTCTTGATAGTCCTTCAGGTAATCTGTGATTGACGCGGTCAGGAACTGCTTTTCTTCTTCAAGGGCATCGATTATCCTCTAAACAGAAATATTGATTTTTAGTCTTGAGCTAGCATAGAAATCTGTACACTTGAATGCTTAATAACAAACCTTTTATTTAAAAAGGTAATCTGAGGGAACAAGAAATCACTATGTCACAACACTTCAAAACCCAGAACTGATCAGATAGGACCTCCCCATGTACATTCTGAAATACATGGTTACTGAAGCAGAGTTTCATGCTAAGATTTCATTTTATGCCTTACTAAGCTAGTTACATATTTCAGGAAAACCTATTCAGATGCCCTGTACAAAAATTACCAAGCATACGCAGCAAGGCAAATACATTTATCTATAAATGTGATTTTAATGTAACTCGTTTTGTCATGTTAAGAGCATACATGTTCACACTTGAGATCAGGAATTTCAGCAATTGCTTTACCACAGGAACCTGGCCTATTTCTCTCTATTAGTATTGTCAGTTCCATAGACATGTAGGTGAAAATCATCTGGAGAATTTCATAGTGCCTAGAAGGTGAAGGATGAACCTCCAGTGCTTCCTTTGAGCCAAGTTCTCCACAATATTTGGACACCTGCTTTGTAGTTCACCCAGCTTTGTCCTAACAGCTACTCTGAAGATGTACAAGGGATTGCTCAGCTTCACCTTGATAACTAAACTTCATACCTTCACAGGTGTGTGTAGCTATGGGAGGAGCATAGTTTATATGACACCCACAAATTACTTCAGAGCAGTAGCACTTATGAGATAGGAAGTAAAGCCTGCCCACCTTCCCTGAACCAGTTCTGGAAATGGATAAAGGGACTGATGAGCAGAAATACTCTGAAATACTAAATACTGAATAACTGTACATAACAGAAAAAGCAATGAAGACTTAATGCAATACAATGTTAAGATTTGATTTAAACCAAGACAACTGACTCTCATGCTCTTGAAAAGAGCACCACAGAAAGCAAGTGCTTTAATCACTGGTGTTACCTCCAAGGGCAAGTTGCCATCTTGCAGAAAATAAGCCCTCCCCTGATAACCAAGAGAAACTTGTTCAGTACAGACTTAGAACTAAAAGTATTGGTATTAGCTGTTCACTGTGGTTCTTAATAGTTTCCTCACTGTGGAGAGAATCTACTAACCCAGATCAATCCTCAGCCAGCAGGTTGATGCTAACTGAAACACTGTAAGTAATACTTTGTTCTGGAGGCTGTATCTTCCAATACATGTGGATATATCTCTCTTTATAACCCATATTAATCCATTTCTTCATTTGCATTTACAGCCGTTGTTAAATTATAGTGATTATACTGATGTTTTCTGTGACACAACAAATCTTTCTCACATTCCTCTATATACCTAAAACGCCCTCTTTTATGGCAGAAGAAACCATATCCACATCTGATAAAGCACTATCGGCCACCCAGCAGCCTCATCCAGACTGCAGTGGAGGTAACACCCTGTACAGCCACGCACAGCAGCAAGCAGAACCACTGACCTTTAGCGGCTCTAAAGCAACAATCCTATTCAAGAACTGACACAATGGAAAATCCCAAGATGAGAAGGAAAGAAAAGTGCCAGGCCCTTCTTTTAAAAGGGAAAGGCTCTCAAGCAAGAATGGACAGTGTGTTGAGAAAGCCAGAGGAGTAAGCAAAAAGAGCAAAAGACAAGGAAGACCAGATCCCTGTGGGCTCAACCCTTAAACGTGTTAAGAGTCCTTTACCCCCAAGTTCTGTAGTCTGGGTTTGAAAAGCCACGTAGGTTATACCCACTGGATTTGAAAAGCACTTGGAACCCAAAAGTTTGAGTTAATGATTACCATAAGGGGCTAGAGAACCCAGCCAGTTGTATAATAGTTCCAAAGAAATTCATTCCAACAGGAGCAGACATTGTATAGACGAGATGGCAGGCAGCCAGTCATCCAGCCCTCCAGCCACTGATGCTTAAACACAATGTGAGGGACAACTGGTCTCAAGTCCTGCTCCTAAGCATGCCAAAAAGTACATAAACCACTTCAGCAAAGTTTGGGAGACTGAAAAGTAACAAACTTCCATTTTGCCACAGGTAACCTGCGTTGCAATTGCATTAGCTTCACACAAGACTTTCTGGGAAAGATTTGTTTCTCAACCACATCAATCCCATGCCCCCCCGAATCCCAGCAATGCCCTGCTAGAACTAAGTAACTGAATAGAAGTGATTTTCTCACCCTTCACATATTCCTTTCCAGGCAGCAGTGGGAAATTTTAGAAGGGTAGTAGGAGGAAAAGAATTTACTTGGGTTGTCCAAGCTGCACCTACTCAGGGAATAATGAGAGTATTTCAGGTTCCAGCCCCTGCCATCTGGTACTATTTACTGATCCCACAGCTCACGCAGTGGCTCAGCAGGAGAGGAACTGACACTGCGCTTAGCTGGCTAGAAACTGGTGTACAAAAAAATGCACAGGACATACAGATACTACATGTTCATTTGCAAGATGCTTTCTTCTCTGGAGCTCACAACACTGCCACAGGAGCTGATCCTAAAACCACCATATTAGTGATAATATCTGCCTCATTTCAAAGCAGCAGGACGAGCCATGTCCTCTTTACATTCAAAAACTACAGGGCTTTCTCAAATCACAGAGTTTCTCCGTAAGTATTGCCACAGCACACAGCTAAAATCATGGAAGCAGGAGACCTACTGAGTTCACCCCTTTAGCACTCATGGCAGTGCAAATTTTCCAAGCAATGTATGATTTACAGCTTGCCTCCTTCAGCTAAATTATAACTCCAAAGACATATTTCTATTTAACATCGATGAAAGCTTTAGTGAGGATAAGGACAGTGCAGGAGGCAAAGATGGACATATAAGGCAACCAGATGATATATGGAAAATATGAATAAATCTAATTGCCACTGCAGCTGCAATGCACAACAATCACTTGACTTAAATCTGTACATACCTATCATTTCTATGTGACACCTTACAATAAATAAGCATAAAGTAGATGCTTTTTAAAGAGTAGTTTAAAATCCATGCTGAGCATACTGTAGCTAATAAAAGAAACAATGAGGGAGGAAAAAAAGCTTTCATCACAAGAACAAAACCTCTAACAGCTGCTTCTACATATCCTGTAAGTTTTCTTCCTGGATGTGAGCAGAAGGTATTTTATTTCTCATGTACAGTAGACTGGCCACTGGAAAAGGCTTTTCTCATCAGAAACCAAACATTTTAAATATGAAGTTGCTTGGAAGCTATAAACCTTATAATAGGACTTTCACCAGAATGCAAATACTATCTAGATACATAGTCAAAGATCAGACAGCTCACATGTTTTCAAGTTGACTATCAAAGCACTTCTTTCTTTGTATTACTAAGGTTTGAAGCCATTGTTCCTGTAAAATCCAAAGCAGACCAGATGCTTCTGGGAGTAAAATAGAAGTTTGTTGTGTTGGTATCAAAATATCAATCTATTTTTGAGATTCAGGACAATTCAAGGGCACACATTGATTTCGATTATCTATTTCAATTATCTGACTTCTGCAACAGGCTGTTCTGTCTCCACTTGTTCTCCTGATTAAAAGTCTTAATATATACAACCAGATACAGAGACATCGCACTGGTATAAAAACACCTGGCTGAGGTGAGAGTTTGGTATCTGCAAGCATCCATTCTAATTGCCTTTGAAAAGAAAACTTGCAGCATGGAGTTACGAGTTATATATAATAGGAGCTATATAAAGTGCTCCTATTAAAATAACACCGTATTTAAAGGTTTTCCATTTGAGCCATGCTGATTGGAAGTCAATGACATTTTCATTACAAAACCCTAAAACTGAATAGAGGCAGCAAGGAGGGCAGAATTTGGAAATCCAAGTAACATTAAATATTAGTAGGCTTATGTGTATTTATGTAAACTTAGACACCTTAAAGAATAGGGAAAAAATTAAAAGGTTTATTTTATTCTTTACATTTTCACCTGGCTTTGACTGATGGATTGATTTAATTAATGGGTAGTTTATATATAACATCTTCTAAAGCTTTGGAAAGATTTACATATACAATTGAAAGATCTGTCCTGTCAAAAATGAGGAAAAAAACCCCATAGTTAAAGTCTTTCCGATTACTTCTTACACACCTACCCTGCCTCAGCTCACAGCATCTGCAAACTGTGCAACCTGCAAACAATTTAGCAACACACAAACCCCAGACACACACACACCAACAGGTCCCAGTCCTTTCCCAGCTGCTGGACACAATGCCAGCATTAGCACAGAGGCTCCCACAAACACCCGGCTCCAGCAGAGTGTTACTAAAAGGTCTAACAACAAACAAAAGAAGTGTTGCCCTCAGGAAATCGATCCATGGCCTGGATGATCTAATATGTGCTCTCCACTCCGAGGATGATGAGCTGGTATTTCGCTGTGCCAGCAGTTGCTGATCAGTTCACCCAACATTATTCTGACAGCAAGCCACAGGTGCTAAACCCCCCTGTTGAACAGCACCAATCATCCATCTCGAGCAGATACCTGTCACCTACATCCTTTAAAGCTTTATTTCAAAGAAATCCCACTCTGCTCACTGCCTGTAGCACAGCAATGAGACTGTTGCCTTTAAACAAGTTGCCCTGCCTTTAAACAACTGCACGTTTTCTCTTCCTGCCTTTAAACCAGAAGTTTTCTTAACCACACTGGGCCCAAAAGCTTTTCTCTAGGCTCAGGAGCAGTGTAAAGCAGGAAGAAAACTTGAATCATTCCTCTGAGGGCAGGCAGGTCAACCTCATGTCTCAGAAGAGAAGCTTCGTGTCCCATCACATGAGGAGTTGGTTCACCTGCTCCCAGGGACTGCTCTGTCCCCACCATGCTCACGCCAACCCGAGCAGGAGCACTGGCACACAAGCTCTTGGGTACTGGCCAAAGGCAGGTTGGGAAGGGAGCACCTTCCACCGGGAAGGTGCTTTCAGGGTCACCATCTCCCTTTTGATCCCCATCCCTCACACACAGCTCTTCCCAAATGGAGCACAGGGTCTCAAAGGGACCACAGAAGGGCCCAGCTGTGACAAGCTCTTCCTGCCTGAGGCACTCCACGAAGCAAAGTGGAAGCCCTGGCCAACCACAGAACGAGTGGGAGCCCTCAGAGAGGTTGAGAAACTTCCCACAGGAGGGATGGGAGCTAGTCTACGGGATCAGAGTAGAGATGGGAGCTAATTTACGGGATCGGAGTAGGAATGGGAGCTAGTTTACGGGATCGCAGTAGGGGTGAGAGCTAATTTACGGGATCAGAGTAGGGAAGGAGATAGTCTACAGGATCGGAGTGCCAGGGTCGTGGGAAGTCCGGCTCATGTCTCACGATGGACCAGAACCCCGGGGAAAACGCGAGTGGGAGAGCGGAGGAAGTTTCAGAAGAGCGCCAAAGCAAGCACTGGGGGGCGGGCACGGCTGGAGAGGCCCGGGACAGGCCCGGGACAGGGGGAACACCGGTCGGGGACCGACCCGAGGCGATCACGCACCTGATACTCCTCCACCTCGGTGCCGTGGCGGTCCTGCAAGGCGAGCAGCTCCTGCTCCAGCCGCTCCCGGAGCCCGCACAGCTCCTGGCCTTGGCGGTGCAAGTCCTCCAGGTGCTGCCGGCACTGCCTGCTCTCCTCCCGCAGCAGCTCCAGGCTCTCCCGGCTCCGCTGCGCCTCCTGCTCCTGCAGCACCTGGAGCTGCTCCTGGTAGCGCAGCAGGGTCTCCCGGCAGCTCTGGCTGAGCAGCATCTCGTAGGTCTCCTCCAGCTCCTCCAGGCTCAGCCCGGACAAGGGCGGCGGCAGCGCGGCCAGGTCCATCCGCAGCTTCCGTATCTCCACCGCCTCCCGCCGCTGCCGCTCCGCCAGGTGCCCGTGCTCGGCCTGCAGCTGCAGCAGCAGCTCCTCCAGGGCTATGCACTCTCCCCGCAGCCGCTCCAGCAGCCGCTGCTGCCCGACCAGCTCGGGCTCCAGGCGCCGCCGCATCGCCAGCACCTCCGAGCCCAGCAGCTGCAGCTGCTCCAGCTCCCGCCGCAGCCCGTCCCGCTCCAGCTCCGCTTCCAGCTTCGCCCTGCTCAGCTCCTCCAGCTGCATCCGCAGCCAGGCCAGCTCCTGCTCGGGCACCCGCAGCCCGACCAGCTCCTGCTCCCGCAGCTCCGCCAGCTCCCGCGCCAGAAAGCGGTTCTCCTCCTCCAACTCCCGCACGCGGGACACGAAGACCCGCAGCCGGGAGTTGAGCTCCTGCAGTTCCCTCTTCTCGTCCCATCCCGCTTCCCACCGCCGCCACATCTTGCCCAGGACGCGGGGTCGGGCCCGCGGTACCCCCTCAACTGCTACCACCACTACGCAGCTCCGGCTCGGCTCTGCCGCCACTCCCGGCACAGCACGGCCCGGGACCCACAGGCCCCGCCCCCGGCGCGCAAGGCCCCGCCCCAGTGTCCGCGGCCCTGCCCTGCGGCGCCCCCTGCCGGGCTCCTTCGTCTCCCTCTGGGCTGCTCTGAGGAGGCAGCGGGGCCCTGTCAGGGAGCGCGGCCCGGCTCAGGAGCTAGGGCCCGCCCGGGGCCCCAGCCCCGCTCTGGTGAAGCCGCTGTCCCTTTGCCATCCCCCGCCGCAGGCAGTGCCGGCCGAGCGCATGCCTCCCTCCACCACAGCATCCGCAGCTCCAGTCCCCGTGAGGTACTTTGTGACCCATGTGCTGCTGTCACTGTGCTCCAGTTCACATAGTGTCGAACGACTGTTCAGCTGAGGGAGGACTGAAATGTGCCACGGCTCCGTAAAGTCTTTGCACACTGAAAAGCATTCCCACTTCCAGGGTTTATCCCACAGCAGCGCGTCCCTGTGCCCAGTTATCCTCTGCCTTGTACTGCACCGTATACGGGCTGGATCCAGAGAACTCCTTCCATTGAGCAGCAGTGGCTCTGCCGCAGCAGCTCAGCAGCACACCATCGCACCCGTTGTTATCTACCAAATCAGACAAAGAGACGAGGAGTGACTCATTTCAACCTTTCTCCTCTCCCCAGGCATTCTTTCCCTCTCACAGACACACACGTTTCTATTTCACCTACTGCTGCAGCACTGGGAGCTGTGCACAGATCAGAGAGCAGCTCTGCTCTGGAGCCAGGCTGAGAGAGCTGGGCTGGGTCAGCCTGGACAAGAGAAGGCTCCTGAAGGGGAGACCTTAGAGCAGGTCCAGTGCCTAAAGGGGCTGCAGGAAACCTGGAGAGGGGCTTGGGACAAGGGCCTGTAGGGACAGGACAAGGGGAATGGCTTTAACCTGCCAGAGGAGAGACTGAGATGAGCTCTTAGGCAGAAGCTCTTCCCTGTGAGGGTGCTGAGGCGCTGGCACAGGGTGCCCAGAGAAGCTGTGGCTGCCCCATCCCTGGCAGTGTTCAAGGCCAGGTTGGACACAGGGGCTTGGAGCAAGCTGCTCTAGTGGAAGGTGTCCCTGCCCATGGCATGGGTTGGAACTGGATGAGCTTTCAGGTGCCTTCCAAACCACCCTAGGATTCTATGATTTGCTATTTCACATACGGCAACACAGCTCTCACCTCTATGTTCACCCCTCAGGACTGCTCCCAGCTGAAGCTCACACAGGGAAAGGACTGGAATCTGGTGCAAGCCCTGCAAAGCTGGGATCAGGGTGCGGATGTACCATACCAATCTGCTCTGGGCACTGCACACCATTCTCTGCTCTGTTGCACCCTTCCCGAAGCCTCCCACCTCAGCCCCACATCTCCCTGCTGACACAAAGGCCCACTCTTGGCTGCTTCTTTGCTCTCTGCTGAATAAATTTCCTTCTAATCTCAATAAAGCCTCCAGGATTTGAGCCCAACCAACACACATAAATCATTGGCTTTGGCCTAAAAGTCAGCCGATTTAGCTTTGGCAGATTTGCTCTGTCAGAGGTCACTGGGAAGCTGAGATTTACTAAAAACACTTGCTTTTTCTTGCCTTTGTGGTCAAAATCAAGTCCCTCGGTGACACTCCAACACCTGCTGCTCTTTTATGAGGAGAAACCACTATGCTTCTGGGAAGAGGTAAGTTCCTGTGGTTTACGAGGCTTTTTCTGCCTCTGATGTCACTAAAATCCCTGAGTAAAGAAGACACCGACAACCAGCATCCTGCACAGAGCAACGCTGCTGCACTGGCTTAAATGAGCTTTGTGGGGTTCACTGGGGGTGTTCTGCCTCATGTCACTGCATCCACTGCTTGTCTTTTTCTTACCAACTATTTGACTAATGTTTTGCTGCCACTGTATTCATAATTTGTTATGGTTTCATTGTTATTGATAAAACCTCATTTTTGTCTCTTGAAAAAACACCATAAACCTCTCTAGATGTTGGATGGCTTTCCAGGCTGGAGGATCTACTTCTCCATCCAGGTTGTATATGCTGCTGTCTGCTAAACTGCCTATAGTTAGTTCCTGGGACTGGACCTGCAATTGGGCAAGGAATCTGTGGTGTAGGATAGGGAATACCTGAAATGGGCAAAGTTTGGGTGAGCCATTTCTGAAACAGACCTTGAAGCTTTGTTAACTGAGTTCCAAGACTCACAAGGTCTTTGAGAATCCCCTGACCAGTGCAGTTATGTGGAGAGCTGAAATGCAGTGATTCAAGTCCTTCTCTGTGCAGACTTCAATGAATTCATGTGTACTTGCAGACAAAGAGAAAGAAACCCCATGCACTCCACCAGCGACGGGCAAATGGAAAATACCCCAAGGATTTTGCTGTCACAGTGGTTTCTGTTTCTTAGTGGGAAGAAGTGTGGTGGAGCCACAACTTTGTGCTGTCACTGACACTGAAGATGGCTGCAGGAAAGCCTCACATAAGAGAAAATGAAGCAGCAGACATCCAGCACAACCAACACATGCAATGTCATGGAGCATCCCTCTTCCAAAGGTAAATCCCTGGTGCCAGGGGCCACATCCTGCCCCTAGGAAGCCAGCTGTAAACCACAAGCAATAGTACAAAGATGTGGGGAGGGAAAGGCTAGAGGGGAATTATAATCTTCAATGCCACAGTGACAGAGGCAAACCGGGTCTCTGTGGTCTCTTCAGCTCCAGTGAAGGTCTTGTGCTTTCGAGAGGCTCATTGTCAGCACTCTACAAACTACAAAGTGTCACCCTGGTAACTCCTAATTCTGCTTCAGCACAGATTGTTCTGCATGCTCTCTCATCTGCAGAGTTTAAAGGATGAAGCTGTCACTGGGGAAATGTTCTGATTCCGACACTCTTGAGATAGATTGACACAAAGAAAACACGGTTCATTAAAATGGTGCAAGACGTTGTGATTCCTATTTGTATGGGAGGTTCAAGACACGTTTGTTTACAGGCAGTTCCCGCAATTAGATCAATGTAGGAATATTCCCCCATGGAATGTGAAGTGCAGCATTTCCCAGTTTCACCTTTTGGCTTTCATGGCTACCCTCATTTATAATAGAGAAAATAAAGCAAACACCAACCATCTACTATTTTAATGACTGTCAGATAGTACTGGGGAAAGCTGCACTTCAGCTCTCTGCATCCCTTTCTCTGGGCTTGACAACCCCTCAAAATGGGTTTGAAATGTCACCAGAGGGGGGGAATGTTTTGACACAGGCTGGAACTGGAGATCCTCTCCCTGCTTCCAGACCAGGGGATACCCCTTTGGATAAATCTTTGCAGATATACAACCTGAAAGCAAGAGTCTATCTGCAGAGGCATTTGTGCTGACCACACACATCACAGCCCCTGAGAGTAAGCACTGTTCTTCTGTGACCTTTGGATGTGAGAAACAGGAGCAGTAACCTGGTTTTCTCTTTGAAAGGCTGTTGAAACCAGGAGCCTCATTTGACTTGGCACAGAAGTGCCTGGTTTAGAAATTCCCTCAGAAACAATTGTTTCAAAGGAAGCAGAATTCTGATAAAGGAGGTTTTGTTGCCTCTATCAAGGTGAGTTTCCTTGGTTTCTGTGAGCAGTTTCATCGCTTCCATCTGCAGGGGTTTTGAAGAGCACTTGCAGAAGCGATGTCCACCTCTAGATGGTGTGTTTGACTCAGAAGAACTTCATGTCTGGGCCTTTACATAACTTCTGCCCTCTCGTCTGAGGTTACAAACAGGCTCCAATCAATCCACACGGATTTTAGTAGCTCCTTGTTTTCTTAACGTGAGAATCTGGCTGCAGTGTAATGAGAAAATAATAAAAATATGTTATTTAGATGCTTCAAAAAGGTGTATTATATGGCACGTTTGGTTTGGCATGTGAGGTATCTACTATGTAACATATCTACCATGTAACTGATAGCATTGCATGTCTTCTGGTTTCATTCCTGTGTTAAATAAATTAAAACAATCTACTTTCTATCACATAAAGTGCCCCTGCTCTGTACTTGAATGTAATGACAGAGTGGGTACAAAGATGGTAACACCCCAAGGCTGAAATGGTGACGGTGATGTAATAACTAACTCCATCCACAGTATTTATACTTCTTTTCCCCGGACAGCATAGAACAGAGCTATGAAGAGCTGGTGGAAATAAAATAAAGCATTTTAGCAAGTGTGTAACATTCCTACAAACTCCTGGAGCTCTTTGAGAGCTGTTGGCTGCTTGTGCAGATGTTTCCTGTCTGGTTTAAGATGCTTTCTCTGGGGCATGCTGCCCAAAAAGCCAAAGAACTCTTTCCAAATCTTAATGAAGATTTGAAACCTTTCTGGGAGGCAGAATGAGTGATCCTGACATGCTCTTCATGTCCCAGGCCCCTTTCAGGACATCACAGCTGCTTTAGATACGTAGTAGGATGGCTCAGGACAAATAATAATGATGATGACTATCAGATCCATGTCATGGAGAACAATTACAACTCCCTGCAGCCTGAGCTTGCACCTTAGCAAGCACAGCTCTCACCATGGTGGCAAGAGGCAAGAGGTAGAGATTTGCTTTGCTATGGGATGTGCAATAACTGGGCAGTTGCACATTATGTGTGTATAGGGCTGCACTACAGACCTTGAAGAATTGCTCCATGGAAATGCCTTGGAAGGATCAAAACCTGATCTATCATTGGACTTGTGATTTTATATTATATTGATCTTTATATTATTGGACCTGGTATTAGTCTGGAGGAAAAGTGTACAAAGGTCTGTCCGAGAAGAACAAACATCCCAGCTTATGGTACTCTGTTTAAATTCTCTAATACCCTTCAGTACTGAGGAGTGTAAGTAAGCAACACACCCTGGTTAACCAAATAGCCAAAATAGAGTTTGTGGCTTACTTGAAACAGACAGTGGTTTCCTTCTGAATGTCAGCATTTCCCTAACTGAGGAACAACACAAGAGAATTTAACCCCCCCAGTTTTGATCACTTTAGAAAAGCAAGCTAAAATGTTCTTCACACCACAGGTAAGGAAATTGCTCATGTCGACTTCAATAGGCCCAGAATTTTCCCTGTTATTTCTAACCTGAAATTGATGCTTCTTGAAGTGTAAGAAAAGGCCTTGCATGGAATCAACTTTTCTACTGCATTATGAGTAATACCCACTGCTTTTATTTTACATCTCAGCAATAGAACTTCCTTGTAAATAAGGGTTATTTCCACTAAAAGGCTATTAAGAAGTTAGCTTTGATGCTGAGGCTACAGTCTCAGTTCCCAAGTGTAAAAGAACACTTTAGGTTATAAATAGCTTTGTTATGTCTGCCTAAATACCCTGTTTTCTCCAGGTGCAGCCTCGGGAGGAGGGAAGCCACAACCTGGGCTGCTTCACTGCAGCGTGCGGCATTTCACGCTCCTCTGGCAGGTCCCTGACAAAAGGCCACCAGGCAGGAATGAGTCTTTCATGTGGTTATCACAGGGTGTTGCTAGAGGGTTTCATTTAGCTACTAGTAGATTTCTCCTCCTGATTGCTGAGAGGGCCATAAATGCCATCAGAAGTACCTCTCCCACCAAGCCCGTCTCTGGTTTTGCTTGATGTGACCAGGGCTCAGCAGCCACATGGTTGGTTATTGCTGGGTCCTGATTTAATGCAACATTCTCTTTCATTGGTTACAGATGCAGGAGGTGGGTGTTGAGATTCATTCTTACATCATTTGGGAATTTTCTTTTCTTCAATTTGTATCCCCCAGTGTTAGCGTGGATGTCAGACATCCCTGACACAACACAGGAGCCAGCGGGAAAAGACAGCACTCGGAGCCTTCTCAGAGGACTCTTCTGTCCCCCTTCTGCTTTGTCTTGGCCTCCTATTCTTCAACTTCTCACCTTTTGCTGGCCTCCCACTTCCTTCCAGCCTCCCCCAGTTTTGGGCCTCCCATTCACTCTCTTAGGGACCCCAACCCCTCCTGACATCCAACTCTCTTGCAGCCCCCACTGCCTCCAGACCTCAGACTATGTTTTGGCCTCCTACCCCTTTCTGGCCTCCTGGCCTTCGACCCCACTGTCCAGCCTCACACTCACCACAAGCCTCCAACCCCTTTTCTGCCTCCCAGACCTTCCTAAACTCCCACCTCCTTTTTCAGCTTGCCACCCCTCTCCCAGCCTCCCATCCTTTTTCAACCTCCCACCCCTTTTTAAACCTCCCATCCTTTTTGGCCTCCCTCCCCTTCTGAGCCTGCAATCCTGTTTCCAGTCTGGCACCTCTATTTTCAGCCTTTTTTACAGCCTTTCACCCCTTTTTAACCTTCTCTACCTTTTTGGCCTCTAAACTCCCCCTTGTCTCCCCTCTGTGTTTAGGGCATCAGGAAGGGCAGCACCACAGCTGGGCTATTTTAGATTCTGCAAAACACACCTGAGAGGCTGTTGATCACATTTTTTAACAGCAGGTTGTTTGCGAGGAAGCTGCTGAGAGCTTTTGCACTTGGAATTTAATCAGGCCCAAAATATTCAGAGAAGCCTCAGCAACAGCTCTGCTCTTCTCGTCTGTCAGCCGGGTGTCTGTGCAGGCGAACGTGGGGAGAAGTGGTAGATCTGCTCACACAGATACATCACCTCTGACATTAGCCCCATCCTCTTGCTCTCCCCTGGCCCCTGCTATGGCTTAGCATCAGCTGTAATTGTTATTTCAGGTTAAAAGCCATCATGTTCCTGGGAGAGGGTGCTGCATCCCATGGTTGGGGGTCCTACCTCACCTGGATCAGTGGCACAGGGCAAGGAGAGCCCCATAAGGGCAGCTTGCAGAGGGCTGGCTGGTGTCTCATCTCCTTTTAGCCCTGGTGGCTTGGATTAAGCCTTCAAACTGGATGTTTTCAGCCCACATGTTGATGCAACATCTTCTTCTCCAAATTCTCCCTGCCCCATTCAGCCCTTTGGATCACTCTGGCTAGGGATACATTGGCTCTTTTCACACACAGAAGACATGTTTCAAGTTTTTTCATGCACAAAGAAACGCATTTCCCAAGCCATGTGATTATTGTCAGCTTTCTATAAAGCAGGGGTGAGAGAGACCATCTCACATCTACCCCAGTTTTATCTCAGACTCATATAAAGTTCAAGCAATTAGATTTGCAGGACAAACCTTAACATTTGTCCTCCCATGCCCTTACCTATTTTGACAGTCAGCTAAGGGAGATGAGTTTAATTTGTTATTCCAGCAACGCTGCCCGTTAACCTTGGCTCCTCATTTAGGATAATGTTTAATCACAAGCTTAAAAAGCCTTGAAAGGAGTCATTTTTATAAAGGATAATCTGAGCCATTTGTCCCCTTCAAGGCCTTGGGAGTTAACAACAGGGACATCTGCAAGACAGTTATTGTGGCAATCAATCCCAAATACAAATAACTTGATAATTCATAATAGACCCCCACCATCAAATTGTACTGTGCTATTGTTATTGATCTCAGTGCTTCTTACGTGTGTTACACTCATTTCTAACAGCCTAGCTGGCCTTTTCATTTATTTACCCGTGCTCATCAGATTTAGCTCTGGCTTGGTACTGGAAAGCTTATGAAGCAGGCAGGATCTGTCATTTGAATTATTAACCCAATTCACTGGGTGTTACAAATCTGCATTAGGAACTAACATTTATCCACATCAGAATGATAAAATCCTGTAGTTCAGAGGTCTTGATACCTACAATTGTTTTGTCTTTTCAGGCTTCAGAGTCCCAGCCCAAATTGTAGTTCTTGCCCTGAAACCATTTTCTCCCACATTAAGTCTGTCACAGAGAGAAAAGCCACCAGGCTCTTACCTCACCTTCATCAGCACCTCTGAAGCAACACTCGAGCACAGGTATATTAAGAACCAAAACTGTAACCACCCAGTTTCTGCTCTGGGTTCTTTTATAACATCAGAGCTCTCAACATACCTGAGGAAAAGAGCCTCAGCTTTGCAGGGGAAGGCTGCAGCCTTGTGGTCAAAGGGTGCAGAACTGGAAACCCAGAAACAGCCCTGCTCCCAGTGGACGTGAGGGCATGCAGAGCTGTTGGCTCTGGGAACACTGCTGGAAAGGGCAGAGGCATGAAGATGTTGTGATTTCTGGGTGCAGAGGCAGTTGCTCCTACAGCCTGAGGGCATCAGCATCCTGAGTCATGCAGCAGAGGCAGCTTGCGCAGGGAGTTTGGTTTCTGCATTCCCTGTGTTAGGGCTCCTGTCAGGTTTTCCTTGCTAAACAGTTTCAAAACAAGACAGGCATGGGGCAAAAGGCCTCCAAGAAACGTGTGAGGTGATGCCAGAGGCCTCACAGGTGACTGCTGCTCTTGCTGAGTGAGAGCAGAGGTGGTATGGGGAAGGGTGTTGTGTTGTGATCCTCGGATGAGCTGAGAAAACAAGGTCATTGGGGATGCTGGTGGCTTGGTGCTGGAGCAGAGCTGAGCCCTGTGCAGCTCGAGGGAAGTTTTAAAGCAGAGCTCCATGCACAGCTTCTCAGCCTCATCCTGACTTTCTTCTTCTGGATTAGGAGGCTTCATGCAAACCATCACTTCTCAGAGGAGTCAGATCAGGTGCTTACTCAGGAGGATTCAGTGATCTGCGATTTGACCAGAGAGAGAGACTTATACAAACACATCCCTCAGAACAAAGGTCTTTTTCCCAGCCAGTCTCCCTCCCTGGTTTCCATCTCCCACCAGACAAGTGCTGTGCTCCCGCTCCCTTGGCATTTCGGAGGGGTGGGCTGATCCCCGCTGCTGTTAGCAGAGAGGGCTTTTGCTTCAGTCCCCATGGAAACAATTTGGAGAGTTTTTGAGCTGGTGTAGCATCGCTGCGCTGTGTTTTGCCTTCCTTTTTGCTTCCATCAGGAGAGCTGCAAAGCTTTAATGCATTAATGTTTGAAAAGCACTTTGAGGTCCTTGAAGAAGGTGCTACAGAGGAGCAAAGTGTTATTAACTCAGATTAACTGTTTCTGTTTTGCTCTGGAGTCACAGCTGTGAGTGTTCGCTGTGCCTGGTGGAAGACAGAATAAGGGAGCAGGGTCTTCTTGTAATGATGGACTCCTGGAGAGCTCTTCTGCCAGCACATCCCTGCTGCAGAGTCACCTCGACACCGATGGGAACTCTGAGCAAAACTTGTGTGACTGCAGCCAGGCAGGGAATATGCTCTGGAAAGCTCAATAGCATGGTTTACATAGGCAAAATGGAGGGAATTCCTGAGAAGAAATGGCACCACACGGTTCCTGTGCTCTGGATTGCATCTAGACAGCAGGACAGACCGGTGAGAGCTCACAGCTCTTTGCACAGCAGGGGGAACTGGGGATCCACTGCTGCCTCGGAGGTGAGAGTCACACCCCAAAGGCTCTGTTAGAGGATGCTATTTACTGCCATTAAAATATCCAGGCACTTCAGGGGTGTATATCCACTTAAGCCAGTTGCAATTAGGATGCCAGTTTCTGCTCCTGATTTCAGTGGTGTGAATGCAGAGCTCTCTGGAATAGCTTGGAGCAGATCGCACCCCGATGCTGTGGCAGGGTAATACCACATACTTGTCTGTGATTCAGGAATGCAGCATGCTACAGCCTCAGGGATTTTGCATTTCCATTCCCTACCAAGTGTCTCAGCACCTTTCAGATATCTGCAGCTCTCCAGCCCCACCTCATCTCCTGCTGAGCCCATTTGATGTTGGGAATCACTGCACAACTCTGGGAACTATTGTAGCTATGGATTGGGCCCTATTGTCCCCATCCCTCTCTGCTATACCTGCACCCCATAGGGTGGGTCCTCTGCAGAATCCTCTCCAGCTTCTAGATGTATTGGCCTCTCCCTCACTGCAAGTCTGCAGCTGCTGCTGCAGCTTCCTGAGGAGCCTGACAGTGGGTATTTTGCCTGGGCTGGCTTTTTCCTCCCCTCCTTCAATTCCAGGGGGTGGGGGGGTTGGTGGTGTTTATTTTTAATTATGTTTTTCTTTTTAATTAATCATGGGGCTTTTTCAGGAAGCTACAAACAATAAACACAAGCTAAATCTGCTCTGTGGTGGGTATGATGAGCCCACATTGCCCCATCTCTGCTCTTACTTCCAGCAATGATTACAGAAGCCTGTTTTAAACTGCTTGTTTTAACATTTAAAACAAATCTGCTCCCATATGTGCTGTCTCCAGTTCGGTGGGATCAGCTGAAAACCAACCATACCAAAATATGAAGGGGTGGATTTCCATCTCTGTCAGGTCCTCACCTGCAAGGCTGCCCAAACCCCAGTAAGGGAGAGGCAGTAGGACACAAGCAGGGTGAGTGCAGCCAGGATGGGCCCTTTCTGCCACAGCAGTCTCAGGTCAGCTTGAGCCATCCATGAGCACACCCTCACTTTATCCTCCTCTTCCCATTCCCTTCCAGCCTCTGCCCTTGCTGCTCATGGCCCTCTCCTCTCCGCTGAGCTGCACCTCTGCCTGTCCTGTCTCAGGCTCTCCTTCTCCCTTCTGTACATCCTCTTGCTGCCATGGCTGTGATTCATAAATGCCTCAGAGATACCGGTCTGAATGGAAAAAACCTAACCAAACATCAGGTTGTGCTGCTCTGTACATTTTCTATAGTGACTCACAAGCCTGACCAGATAAACTCCCCTTCCCTCTCACTTAGTCACTCTCTCCCTCCCAGATAGGCTTGTCTGACTCCACGCCTGCCTTATAATGACTCTGTTTTCCTTGCTGTTCCCTTTCCAGCCTGCGCTGTGCAGCGGAGCTTCAGGATGCAAAGTTCTCCCTCGTTGACCCGTTGCACACAATGAGGAGCAAAGGAAAAACACTGACTGCAGCAACTTTGCCTATGGAGAAACCATAAAGCATAACTGCACTCTCACCCCCCCCTTTCTCCGCTTGGGCTAAGCCCAAATTACTTTGTCATTGTGGCGAAACAAATAAGGCTTCATTATCATTACCATCCTGATGGGAGTAAACAAGTTTATTTACACTTGAGCACTGCTGAAGAATCAAGTCATAGAGGAAAGTTCAGGGTAGGTGGTCTGTCTTTGTCATTAGGGACAGCTTTTATAGAATCACTGCCTGCTCGGCCAGACAGGCTGCTATTCAGGCAGGCCCGGGTTAATGAAAGTACGGTGTGTGCTTGTTAAAAGGAGGACTGCAACACTTGTAATCATGGGTGGTCACATTTTTATTTAATGATACCTATCTTCCCTTTCTCCAGCATCTGCTTGTAACCCTTTGCCTCCCACTCGCCGGTCCCTATGCAATGGCTATGACTCCCCAGGTCAGATCTGGTACCAGGTCCAGCACCAGCTAAACCCACTTAAAAAGGCACTTTTATTATTAAATCATCTTTTCATGAACAGCCCTGAGATTCTGACAAAGCAAAAAGCCCTCAAAGGGCCCCATATGTGAAATCACTGCAGCTAAATCAATAATAACAGGACAACTGCAAACAAACTTGTGGGAAGAAAGGGCTGCAAAGCAGGTCTGCTGCCTTTCGCTCAAGGACTTCGAGTGCCCCCAGTGATAAATCTGTTGGGACAAGGATACTTCAAAGCCAGAGGCTGAACTCTGTTCTCACTTGTGCGAGTCTCACAACTCGTGTCAATGGAGTTACACACAGGCAGGAAGCTCGGACCTGCTGTTTTCTCTCTGCAGTGAAAGCCAAAGGCAGCCATGATGAGGAAAAGCATCTCTTTATTGTGACATGACCTTGCTCAAGTGCCCGTACAATCACATTACACTAAAAAACCTGCCAACATCTCCCAGCTTTCCTGCTATTTCTGATGACTGACCAGTCTGAACTGCTCACACCTGGGTCGTGGGGAAATTCAAGCTCAGGTATATGTGTTTGCATCTCCTGGGTATATAAAAGAGCTTCACGGGAGGATGTACACACACAATGGCAGAATTCACTATCACTCACCTACTATTTTCCTCTGCCTGTTGCAGGCTGTTTCTCCCCTCCGTGGTCATGCACGGAAGGTTTCTCTGTGTGTCTACCAGCACATGTCTCCGCACAGTCATTTCTGAAGTTTGAGATGGCTTTTGGCAGTGGAGCAGAGGTGTGAAGACACTGAATGTCTCCAAGCTTTAGAAACCCCACAGCTGTGTGAGAAGCTGCCGCTCCAGTATGTGTGAGTTATCACCTGTCACTTCGGTATCTGATTCATATACATTTTCCAATGGCACTTAGGAATGTAAAAACTCAAATTACAAGCAGTTTTGGGAATGAGGAAGATTCCGTCCTCAATTAGACTTTGCATCTGCTGGCTGCCCTCATCGGTTTAGGACAGGGAAAGCAAAATGCTTGAGGCAAAGCTTTGTGCAATGACATTACTTAGCTGCAGCACATCTCTTGGTTTCCTTACCAGGTCAAGGAACACCTCACAAAGGCTCCTGCTCTGCTGTCACCTCATGCATCCCTCACCCAGGACAGGCCAAAACTGTTTGTCCCCACATCCCTGTCTAAGGCCTGGAGCAGGAAGAACTGCCACTGATAGAGAGGAAAAGGAGCAACATGAACGTGTCACTGCCTGTCCCGGTGCTCCCAGCGCTCTCTGGCCCTATTTTAACCTTTGTTTCAAGGTATATTTATTATTCTGGAGGAAACAGCCCATTGGCTCTGTGAGTTATGATAAGAGGGTGAATGATGGACTTCCAAACACAGGGCATCCTGAGCCCCTGCATATTTCAGGTTCAGCAAGGAAAACTCAGGTAGCTAAAGGTATAACTCAGTGCTGCTGTCACAAGTCTGTGGGAATTCACTTCAGCAAAGCCCCCATAGCTCCCTTGTGCCAAAGCCAAGCCAAAAGACCACCATGGACTGTGGAGGAGCTTGGCAATAGCTGCTCTTCTTGAGGAGTGACCAACAATCCCCTTCCCTTATGCTGCACAAAGCAACAGATGGAGATGGCTTTTACATTTCTCTTCAAAGCTAAATGCATTCTGGAAAGCACAGGAACACTGGTGGTGATAGCATCACCAAGGGGTCTGCTAGGGCCAAGGGGGTGTAAAACCTGCCCAGGGTGCCTGGGCTGCAGTAACTACTCTCCACACACCTCATCTTCAATTTATATGTGCAAACCCGGGGTGTGAAGGCATGCATGGCAGTCAGGGGGAAAGGCTGCATGAATAAGGTAAAGCACCAGGGGAGGGGCGTGAATGAAAGCATTGCTGAGGCTGCAGGTGACAAAGAGGGCAGAGTGTTGCCTCTGCAATAGAGGATACAGATATACTTGTTAAATAATGTGCTGAAACAACACGCAGAACTGATATCCCTTGCTTGAAAAGCATGAACCTCTCCAAGCACTTTACACATATTACCAAGCTGCCCATGGAGCCCTGCTGCTGTCCTCTGTGGGAGGCAAACCAAGCTGCAGAGGGAAGGATCCCATTTCCAGATGATGTCCCTGAATGTGGCAGCCCAATACGAGCCCCTTTTAACTAAAGGGTTTGAAAGGAGATGAGCATTAAAGGTGGTTTAACACAGTGATAGGAACTGTCTCACTGTGTACCCAGCAGGGATTAATTCAGGTGGGGAAGACTGAATGTGAATACATGAACCTCTCCCTTTATTTACTGCTCTTTGCTCAGAGGCAGAAGCAAACCCAAGCAGGAACAGCCAAGGCACCCCCTGAGCTCTGCAGTCACTAAAGGCATCTCTGGGTTCTTTCCTCCACCTTTTTTCTTTCTTTTCTGCCCTTTTTGCCATCATTTGCAGAAGGCAAAGAGCAGTCACTGACCATGCGAGGGTTAATGAGTGAAAGCTCTCACCCTGCTACAGCCTATGAGTCCTGATGTCACCAAGGTGCTGCTGCATGAGCTATCCCAGATCTCCTGCACACTGCGGGACTGAGGACTCACAGGCTGCAATTACAGGGTCTCCAGCGCCCTCCCACACCTTGCAATGCCTTCACATGAGAGCAGCACCAAACTTACCTGTCCCAGGCTCCTGTAGGCCCTTGCTCACAGCCAGGCAGGGCTCATTCCCTGGCAGGCAGCCGGGGCCATGCGGGATGACCGCTCCCAACAGAGCCTCCTGCAGCACAGGGATTACACAGGGTGGGAAGCTGGGTTCTGTCGGCTGCCCCAAAGCAGGGGCAGAGCGGTCACGTTTGCAAGCAGGTGTTCACAGCCAGGTTAATTTGATGCCTATCTATAGCCAGCTTGATGATGGGCTTCAGTGCAAGGATGGGAGGACTTGGAGAAGGAAGAGCATGAAAACAGCTTCCCCAGGATTGCTTCTGCCTGGGTGAGCACCCAGTGATGCTCCTGAGGCTCTTTGGGGCAACCCCAGACCAACACCAGCGCCACAAGCTTGGTCCTACCCTAGTTCCCAGGGTGGGAGCAGCTCTTGGTTGCTGCTCTGTAAATCAGGTGCAGGTAAAAAGGGCTGTTTCAGAGGGTGTGAGGGAGTGATTAAGCTGATGTAAAAGCCGCAGTTATCAAAAGGGCTTTTGCAGGATGCTTTGGGCCTGTTAGGTCACTACTCCTTGAGATGAAGCTCATCTCCATGTACACAGGTGTGCCCCAGGGGATTTGGGTGGCAAAGCCCCAGAGGCTCTGGGCACAAAGCTGCATCCCCCTGAGCTTCCCCAGGGCCAGGCTGTTTGGGTTGCAGCACAGCTGCCCCATGACCATGAGCAGGCTCTCACGGTGCTGTAAGCAGGGTCTCCTCCAGCATGTTGTTGTGGAGCTGGTTGTGAGCTGATGTCATGGGAGGCTCTGCCTGGGCTGGCACAGGCAGGCTCCAGCACAGAGGTGCCTTCGAGGCGCTTTATGGAGAGCCCTTCCGCAGCATCCTCCCCTCCCTGCCGCCACAGCCCAGCAGGGAAACGAGGAGCGGAGCTTCCTTCCTCCTCCTGCTCTTCAGGTGATGGCAGCGCTCATGGCAGAGCCGGCTGGAGGCAGAGAAAGGACCTTGCTGGGCAGCATCTGATCGCCTGGAGAAAGGGAGAGCCCTCGGCTCACACCCAGGGCCACCTTGGGAACGCAGCTCCAGTGATTACCCAAGAGATCCCCTGTGCCAAATGAGGCAACTATGGAGGCCGGAGCTGTCAAGGATACCCACAGCCAAATGCAGCAGCACCTGTGTTGCATGGGGTAAGTGCATTCATGTTGAGCAAGTCCCTCAGTTCCTTCTCTCTTTATCTATGGATAAACTGGATAATGCACTTAGCTTCTATTTTATCCTGTGCTGATGTTTATCTTGTGGTATGGGAAGGTACCTCTTACCATAACGAGTTTGAGAGTTAATACTGGGTCCTCTGGTTTGTGGCCGAAGGTGCAGTCTTGCAGCTATGCCTGTTCATGAGTGTGTGTGTTTGCCCCTTTTCCCTGCTCCAGCCCGTTCTACCAGAGCCCCATACCTGGAATGAGCTTGTTTTGCACCCCAGCCCTCAGCCCATCTCCCCCTTCTGCCCCAGCCATCTGCTCTCCTGCCTCCTGGCTGCTTTACAAGTCCTGGAGCTGCAGAAAGGGCCCACACAGCCCCTCCAGCACCAGTCTGCTCAAGCATTCTTTGCATCCCAGAGGAGCAGGGATAACTTGGAGCCTCCACACTGGGAGCAAGGGCCTTTTGTGGCCTCTGCTCCAGGCTCTCCTAGTAGGCCACAAGCTGGGTCATCAGTGTGGCTGACTGCAACCCCTGACAGCTCCTGACCCTGCCTGAGCTTCCTCCCCTTGTCTGTCTGCGCTCTGCCTGGATTCAGGCTGACATCAAACACCCAAAGCAGGACCCTCATTTACTGCTCCATCATCATTGTAGCTGTTTCTTTATTAGCCCTTAACAGTTGCTCCTCTGCTGCTTCAAGCCGGGGTGACTAATGCTGGATGTGATGAAGTGCACCTGATGTTGCTGTGAATAGCTGATGTAAACTTAGCAGACAGTCCTATGACATGTCATGTGGGCAAGTTAAGAGACCCCCCCAGTAAATCCAGCATGTGTCCTGTAATCCCACTTCAAGGGCATCTCTTATGTCAACATCACTAAGTGAGCTACTGTGCTCCCCTGGGAGCACCACACAGGAAATACTCAGGTCAGAGGGATTCCCCTCTCACCGTGGGGCAGCAGCTCTGACCACTTGTGCTGAGCTGGAGATGTGTGTTTAGCACTTACAGGGAACTTTCCACTCACCAACGGCTGGAATAACACAGATTGTTCCTCAGCCGTTTCTCATGCTTTAAACCACTCATTCCTTTCTTTGAGTCATTAAATAGAAACGGAGTTTTGGGACTCGGAGCAAAGTGCATTCCCTGTTGTGAATGCAGAAAACAACCTCCCCTGAGGGGAGGCACCTCCTGCCTCATGGCTGCTCTTGGACTGTCCTTGGCACTGCAGGAGGCAGGTTCGCATTGGAAGATGTGGCAGCTCAGAGGCAGACCAGTTCCCAGCCCAGGGCTCTGGTTCTTGCAGCATCGCTGAGCTGCGACCCCAGCAGCATGTGGGACACCTAGGAACCCGCCTGCCTATGGGATGCTCCAGGGAAATCACACCATCAGGACCCGCATTTCCCACCAGCTGCTCATCCCCACTGCGGACCCCTGTGCCTACGAGGGCTCTGGGAGGTTTTCCCAGCAGGGACCCTGCTATAGGGCTGCTGGAGAGGGTGACCCCAAGCCCCACTGCGATGCCCAGGGTCTTGTCTGAGAACCCTGCTCCCCAGCTGTGCTTTTTTGTGGAGATAACATCCAGCCCAGCATGTTCTGGAGGGACGGGCAGCATCCCTCCCATGCCGGAGGCTGGATATGCTCCGCCCTCAAAAAGGGTCTCACTCTGCCACTATATTCCCATTGGGATCAGCATACTGTGGCTCCTCAAATGAACTGTTTCAATTATTATTTTAACCTTTTCCAAACAAAAAAGGAAAGAGAGGGATATAAAAAAGGCAGGAATGGGGAGCGTGTTTGTGTTCAGAATCCCCAAATCACCCGACTGAGGGACCAAAGCACCTGAAGCAGGGTTCAAACTTGTTTGTTTTCCTCTGTGTCCCTCACAGGGCTTCCGAAACGGCTCCAAACTGCTGTCAGTGCTGACAGGCGGCCGGATCCTGTGGGAGCCCAGGGCCACACACGGAGCCTCTGCCCGCGTCACGTTCGCTCCAGAGGGATGAGTCCAGCTCTGGTGTCCCAGCTGAGGTCCTACAAGGGCAGTTGAGGTCCCAGGCTGCAAAGCACCCCTGGGGTCCCCTGCTCAGCCCCTGCATCCTCCCTGTGCTCTGCACAATCACCCCTCGCTTCCATTTGCTGTTGGGGACCTCCTCCTGTAATCCCAACCCCCTGTGATTACCCCCCTGTAATCACAAATCAGTGCAGCGCACACTCCCTTTGCTCCTCTGCACTGTTCCCCTGGCGGGTATTTATTGGAAGGGTTTCATTAAGTTATTGCACCCACATCAGCTGGAACACAGCGACAAATTAATTCAGTCAGTTTGTGTTTTGGCTGACCTAATACTCATTACATCCCAGTCAAGTGGATGTGTTTTCTATTTGTCTCAGGGTAAGATACGTGGTCCAAAGTGCTATGCTTAGAAATAGAGGTAATATTTACAGACACTCCAGGCAAATACTGCAATTACCTGATTAATTATAGCCCTTACAATTGGTTCTGCAGATTGCACTCTTATCCCTCCTTTCTCCCCCCCTGCTTTCCCCATTGCTATATTTGTATATAGTAGATGGGAATAGTCTTTAGATCTATCTAAACAAAGCAAACCTGGCTAGTTTTAAAGCCTAAACACTGCGTGGTCACTTAGAGACCCCCTCTCTGCCGCTGTGCTTGCCTGCAGTGGTTTGTTATGGCTGGGATGCATGGAGCATTACCAGCGCTGCATTTTAATAACAATCTCAGTCTTGGAGATTGGAAATCGGAGTCTAAACATAGCCCTGGAGAAGGATGAAAAGGGAAGTCAAGAGGGACTTGGAAATAATGTTGAACGTGCAGGAGTGCTCTAACTGTGGTTCCTCTTAGCCACAGAAAATAAGCAAGCTGCAGAGCGTGCTCTGGGGACTGACAGACAGACGGCTGTATGGGGCAATGCTACATGTATGCAGCACTGTTAATCCTGAGTCAAAAACCACATTAAAACCTGTACAACTGAGCAGAATGCAGCCACTGAAGCCAGCAGTCCCAGAGGTGAGGTGCAGCCGCTGGTTGCACCAACCCAGCACGCGTTACCAGCCGGTTCCTATGCCCAGCTCTTATTTTTCAGTGACTGAAGTTGCATTAGAGGGAAGGATTGGGGCACGAGCATTTGGCTTCGTTCTTGTCTGACACCTTACATGGCTCTTCTAACATCAGTGAAGTCGTTTGTGATTCACACCAGTTTAGGAGGGCCTGCAGGTGGGTTTTGTTGCAACTGAGATATGGCTGAGGTGTGGAGGATGCCATAAACCCATCATTGCTCTTCATGGGACAACGGGGCAGCCTGGGGCAGAGGTCCAGCCTCTGTGGCAGCATCCGTGTGACCCCAGTGGAGGAAAACCGAGCAGAGCAGTGTGGAGCAGGGTGGAGGTCTGCCCTGAGCATACAGCCATTGGTGTGGGGTTTGCACATCACCACTCCAGCAAACCCCGTGTAGCCCCAGAGCCGTGGCTGCTCCAATGCATCAGCGTTCAGCACCCGATTCTTCCCAGTGCAAAGTACAGCACCGGCGCAGGGCAGAGGAGAACCATGCCCCCGGTTTGGCTGTGTTTCAAATACTGCACATGGTAGAGCCATGGCACCTCCATCTGCTTGATGAGGCGGCTTTGGGTGATGGGAATCTAAGCTGGAGGACTGGAAACTGCTCCCAGCTTGATGGCAATGGTGCATGAGTGGGATTTGCTTGGATCTCAACATGAAAAGGGAAGCAGCGGAGAGGGGCATATGAGCTCGAACTGGCCCCATCACCCAGCTCCTCCTTTTGGTCTTGTTATATAGGATGGCTCCATCCTCCCTCTGCCATTTCACCCTTCCTTGCCCAGCTGGGCACTGCATCAGCAGCCACTGCTGTTTCTCACCTGCTTGCAGGTCCGATTCTTTCCTGCTACCTCTTCCCATAATCCCTGCCAAGTGTCAGCCTTCATGCCCCCTGCCAGGAGGTTTCCTAGGAGCTTCCCTTTGTGCTTAAGCACCTTGCAGTCAGGAACCCTACAGCAACGCATTTTCATTATCTGCCTGCCAAATCCATCAATGAGCGGGATCTCCGAGGTGAAATGAAAACATGCATTACAAATGAAATGCTCTATTGCTCTCCTTTGCCTCCTGCCATCACCGGAGATCTCTGTGTTCAGCTGCAGGACAGCTCTTCCCTTGCTAATTAGCATTTAAAAGTCACCCTCTCTCACCCTGCCACCATGACACAAGGGCTGCCATAGCCCAGGTTGTTCCTTGGAATAATTCATCACTTGGGAGGCATCAGAGGGCTCACTGTGACCCCACAGACCTGTTCTAAACCTGAATCTGTCCTCCAGTGTAACAGCCTCCAGGGCAAAGACTGGCTCGGGGCTGTGACCAGGTTTTATTCTCAGAAAACACCTTTCCAAACAGTGCGGGTCTGATTTTGCAGGCAGGATTTGGGGTTTCACATCAGGAAGTGGTCTGAGCAGAGAAAGGACTCTGCTGTGTGCGTCACCTGTGAAAAATCACAGAATGTACCCATATTTACAGTTTCCTGTTGAAATTCCACCCTTTCTTTGTATCCAGAGAGAGCTGCTAGGCCTAACACCTCACAGCTTTTCTCTTGTCCTGCAAAACTCATCCTGCCCCTCTACTCTGCTCTCGTGAGACCTCACTTGGAGTATTGTGTGCAGTTCTGGTGTCCTCAACATGAAAAGGACACGGAACTGTTGGAACAAGTCCAGAGGAGGGCCATGAGGATGATCAGGGGCTGGAGCACCTCCTGTATGGAGACAGGCTGAGAAAGTTGGGGCTGTTCAGCCTGGAGAAGAGAAGGCTGCGTGGAGACCTCATAGCAGCCTTCCAGTATCTGAAGGGGGCCTACAAGGATGCTGGGGATGGGACTCTTCATCAGGGACTGTAGTGACAGGACAAGGGGTAACGGGTTCAAACTTAAACGAGGAAGTTTAGATTGGATCTAAGGAAGAAATTCTTTACTGTGAGGGTGGTGAGGCACTGGAATGGGTTGCCCAGGGAGGTTGTGAATGCTCCATCCCTGGCAGTGTTCAAGGCCAGGTTGGACAAAGCCTTGGGTGGCATGGTTTAGTGTGAGGTGTCCCTGCCCATGGCAGGGGGGTTGGAACTGGATGACTTTAAGGTCCTTTCCAACCCGAACTATTCTATGATTCTATGGAAACCCACCTATATCTGCAGCTTCCCAAACAGGAGCTGAGTTACTTGGGGACAGAGGGACTTGCAGAGTTCCCATTTGCACAGGCTTGTGCTGGAGCTGTCATCTCACGCTGTGTTCCAAAAGTGGCCTCATGTTCCCCTTGGCACCGACATCAGGGGTGCACTCACCCTGTCCTCATCCTGCATCAAACCTGCAAAACCAGGGAAATCCCATTCGCTTCAATGCAGCCTCCACATCCTCAGGGTCCCGAACCATGACGACCCAGATGCTCCTGTTCTCTCTGTTCATGGACCCGTGCAATGAACTCTGGAGGCAGTGACACACACACACACACATGTCACCTGAACCAGCTGCATCTGTGAAGATCTTGTTCATGATGTAAGATGTGAAGGGCCAAGTCTTGGTCATTACTTGTCCCTCCGGGAATGCAGGCCTTGGAGAAAGGATCACGGTTTTGGGAGCAGATGGTGGCCGAATGGTAAATTACATCATCTCCTGTAAATGAAGTCCGTTCGTAGCCCAATTACCCATCCCAGCAGCCCCATGCAGTTGATTGCAGGATTATATAAAAGGCTTTTCATTAGTCAGAGAGCCACAAAGGGAGCTCTTTCCAAGTCCTCCTTAGGATTACCGAACCACCACTCCGGACAAGGCCAGCAGAGCGTTATTTGGATGTGTCAGAGCAATATCCACCATCGTCTCCTCAAGCATGTCCACTCCACTTGAGCATCTTCCCACGGAGGAGTCCAGGGAGGTGGGTGGTGTGATTCCTGAATGAGGCAGGGTTGCCACCACCGTATCTCAGCCAAGGTAAGACATCTCTGGGTTGGAGCACCCAGCTCCCACCACCCTGAAACACTGATGTGAGCTGAGCAAAGTCAGTGGAGACCCACTCTGCACCCAAGAAACATCCCATAGTGAGCTGGTGGAACACCTGTAGTGTCACAGCTAAACTGAAGCTGCAACACAGCAGATATCCTTCTCTTCCTCCTGCAAACGAGGGATGGGCAGGCTTTTCCAACTGCCCATAGTGAGCTGGTATATATAATAAAGGCACAGAGCACTTGCGGCAGTGGCACTGTCATCGTGATGTTGCCGCCACACTGGAGGATGTGGGCAAGGAAGCAGGTCTTAATCACACCCTTATCACTGCCTGGTGATGTGACCTTAGAGAAGTTGCCTAATATAGCTTGTTCTCATTTCCCCTCCTCCATGGCACAGATAATAACGGTTCATGGGTGCCACAGAACTTCATTCATTCACATTTGTTTCTGGTACCTCAGATTATCAAAGAGCAGCCAGGAGCAAGACCGGCAGAGAACAAGCTTCCATTCACTTGTCAGTTAGAAACAGGAACCTATTTTAGATTGAAAAAGGGGAAAAACCATAACCTTGAGAGGGGTTGCTCCTTGGCTTTTACTGCTGCTCCTTAAGTCCCCCCCCAGCCTCTGGATGCAATGCTGACCATTTCAGAGCGCACCAAATCGGTGGCTTCCCTCCCCTGGCAGGAATGACAATGCAAACCAAAATAGATAATGCATTTAAAACCTCTACACTGGATCGTCATGGCGATAAATAATTGTAGCATGTTGCCATAGTAACTCGAGCTGTAATAAAGAGAGGCCTGTGTGCAGCTTGGCTAAATTTAGTTGTTCCAAACTATTAAAGAATATGTTCAAATACTCTGGTAACTCTCTTCAGCGTTTTCTGGGGCTGGGGAAAGGAGTTAATCTTCATTCATGCTTTTGTCCTGTCTCCGTGCACCAAACACGCTTCACCACGAAGACAATCAGTGCCATCCACTTTGCAAGTTGTTGAACCGGGGGAACTGCGGAGGATTTTTCCCTTTCCCACCTCCTCTTCCAGCCTTTTCGCCTGGGAGTGCAACATCTGCCCGCGGGAGATCTCCATTGTGACAGGAACCCCCTCGGAGCCCAGGACCCAGCCCCCAGCACCCTCTGACAGGCGCTGGGGAGGTGAGACTGTGCGCAAGGGCTTGTGCATGGAGGAGGGGTATGGAGGGAGGGAGGTGGGGGGGCTGAGCTAGCCCTTAGCAAGCACAATTAGCGTGAGGCTACGGTGCAAAACATACGGGGTATCTCCAGTCCCAAACTGGGCTGAGCGGAGCTTTCCCAGTTACCTGTCTGCTTTGAAACAAAGCCACATCTAAGGGGATTTAAACACTGCTTAGATGTCCAAAATCCCTCCCTCCGCTCACTGCCTGTTTGTATGGGCAGCTACGTCCTGCCTGGAAACCCTCCCTCTGCCAAACAGGCTTTGTTTTTCTGGAAGGAAGCCTCAAGTCCCACAGTTCCTGATTTTCCTCAGGTTTTGACATAAGATGGACTCTTTCAGCTGCATCTCACGGGAAGGAGCAATGAAACCACACTGCAGGGGTATTAATTGTATTAATTTTCTTGGCAGTGCTATGGGCTGAGCAATCCCAAGTTACTCCTCAGCTCATGCGCCGCGTGCCCTAAGCCAAGCACCAGCCTGCTGCCTCTGGTCCTCCTCAGTGGAAAGGAGCTCCATCATCTGTCCCTAGGGACAGGGCTTCCAGACTGCACGCTCCCAAAAAGCACTCAGTGTCTGCCTGATGCTGGAACCCTGCTTCTCGTTCTGAGCTTCTCTGGCTCTGCAGCAGCAAAACTTCGGGAATTGGGGATTTTCCTGTGAACACTCCATAACCGGCCCTGCGGTTTTCCGAAAGGAAATCAGCACAAACACACGGGCCCGAAAGCAATGGGTTTGAGGGATGGTGCCTCCTCCCCACCTTCCGCAATGGAGTTTCCTGCAGGGTCACACTGCTGGAGTTATCCAAATTTCTTCACTTCTTCTTTACCCCAATGGAAAGGAGGTTTCTGTCTGCACTAATGTAGATCACGAATGCCAGCCTCATGCCTGAGCTGTCTGCAGAGTAGCAAAGGAATCTGTGTCATGGCCCAGGCTCCATCCCACGGGTGGGTTGGCAGCAGCCGATCTCCTTCATCCTGGTGGGACCTGCTGGGTTGTCTTGACACCTTCCTGTCCACCGCAGGAAGAGGAGGATCATCCCCTGTTGCCTTGCCTAATCTTTCTAAGGCAGACAGGCTAAAGGACACACTTTTAATAACCTCAAGTTGCAGGATAATTTACTGAACGCTTTCTCATAGCTATTTATTTCGCTATCAGCCTGTGACACCGTCTTAATAGCACAATGAATTATAGCTGCTGGAGGACGGGGTAACATGTTAATAGCCCTCTTCCACAAGCAGAGCTATGGTTCTAAAAGGCACTTCTTAGCTAGTATAATGTTCTGTGCCTGAAAAGAAACAAAAGCAAGTAGTTTTACTGTTTTCTGATTGAAAAGACACTACAGCCTATGGCTCACCAGCAACACAACATAAAAGCAGAACACACAGCTCCATAGGCAGAAACAGAATACCTAAACACCAAGTAACCATATGATTCAAAGAAAGAGAAACTACGCAAAACCAGGGAAAAGCATTTGGAGTGCTCTGTAACACATCAGTGCCTGGATTCGTGGAAGTTTTACTCTCTGCATGCCCTACATACCTACTGAAGTCAAGGAGAGGGCAGGCAGCGCAGCCGCAAGCTCAACACAGGGAGAAGAACCAGGTGAATACAGTGCTGAACACAGCCTCAGAGCTGTGCTCAACCTTTATCCTGGACTTTTAGTAGGACCCTGGGGAAAATCACCTGCAAATGCTCTGCTGCTGCTGTTCCCTAACTGCAAAACAAGAGGAATGCATTTACCTCTCACCCTTTCCTCTCACTGGGAAGCTCTTTGCAGCATGGGATCATGTTTTGCTGGTGCTTTTCCTCAGCACCCAGCACATCGCAGGTCAGAGCTCAGCTGAGCTTTGGGCACACTGGTAGGCTACAATGAACAACTCTTTGGTCCTGCTTTCCTTTAGCGAGGCAGCAGCATTGCTCTCCCTGTCAGGTTCCTGCTTACCTACAGCTCCGAAGAGCCACATGTTCTGGTGTCATCAACAGGGGGGTGTTTCGAAGTGCTTGTTTGAAGGTTCCCACTGACAAATAGCCCAATCCACTGTTGCACTGGACACTCCTGGTTTTGAGCCTTCACTCCTCAGTAGACATTGCCCATTCCAATGTGCTCACAGCACTGGGTGAGCTCCCTGGCAATGGAAGCTGTATCCCTCCCAGTGTGAGCTTGTGTTGTCTTTTCCCCCTGTTTGTCTTTGCATGCTCTTGTCCAGTATTGATGTCCCAGTTGGTGACATCCCACTGTCCCCATGGTGCTGCAGGAGATACCCGGGACTGGACCACAAACCCAGTAAGTGAGGCAGCAGAAAGGGATGCGGTGCCTCTGCCTTGGGATGACTTCAAGTTTTACGGGCAAACCAGGATGTGGCACAAGGATGTAAAGGCTCTGCCCCGGACAGGGCAGGAAAATCTGTTATTGTGCGAGCTGTTGGGGATGATACAATGAAACCCAGCTGCAATAGGGCAAGACAAAGGCTTGCAGCTCCCTCTCACTCAGTCTCCACATAGCAAAGTTCCTGACACCCTCATTTACATTTAGCACTATGAAGAGGAGACCATAACCCTGTCTCATTCATGCTCTGTTGTGAACTGGTATTTTGGATACCGGCTCTAAATTAAGCTTTAAAAATAGACCAGTGGTCCTTTTTTTTCTCTCCTTTCTTGTTATAAACAGGAATTATTATCTCATGGAAACATTTAACCTCACACTGAACCTCATCTAATTTTTGCTGTGTTTATTATAGCCTGTGAAATATGACTGAGCATCACTGATATAACTCTATATGATTATTGAGCTGCGATGAGCCAGCTGGAAAAGACTCAGCTGTTTGGATAAAGAACCAAAAGTTCTGATATCAAACTGATCTTTACTTGAATGATCCCAGCCTCTGAGGCAGCTCATATTGGCTCAGAAAGCTCTGGGAATCGTCCTTTCTCATCGAATTTTATTGATTCTGACCCCGGTCATGGCTGCAATCAGGAAACTCAGGAGTCGATGGGAAAAATGGGGATTGAAAAGTTACTAATCTACTTCCAAAGAGAAAGAAGTTAATTAAAGCCCATTAGTTTTACACTTTAATTGGTGGTTTTTCAGTATAAAAAATGCAGAACGACAGTATTCGTATTTCCCATTTTAATGCAAGCCTGAATAATATATAATAAATAAAATAAATATAGTATATTAAAGAGAATGTGCATCTATGTAAAATATATAAAATACAGTAACACTGCGATGGGAAAATTTTGCCTGATTCTACGGCAGGCACAATTTTGGTTGCATTCTGTTTAAGGCAGCCGTTCTTCCAGTACAAATTTCAAAGCAAACCAACAGTTTCAGCAAACCTTACCAACCCTGCAAACAGTTCCTGAAAACCGCTGTGATTTATTTAGGTTGGGGAATTCAAGGATTATCCCCTTGGCTCTGAGTCTGTACGGCTCCTGGGACACTGGCATCACGTTTCAGAGCTGGGTTTTCCAGACATTATTCTAATAATCCAAAGGATGGCTGTTAATGCCATGGAAGGGCTGCAGGCGCGTATCCGAAGGGAAGCTTTTCAGCCCACTCGCTTACAACTCAATTGATGCAATTAAAAATAAAGGATGCTGATAAACCTACCCAGACTTACTCTGCCGCATCGGCCTTTCTGTTTTGACGTGGAACAGGCGTATGCTTTGCTATGGGATCGACTTCTCCGCGGGTAGGGCAGACCCGTGCCGCCACAAGAGTCACGACTGCTCTGTCACAACTGGTGTTTCGGCTGCTCCTTGTAGCACATGTTCAGAATGACTCAGATTTCTTTTATCATGGCCCCAGTCACTGGTTACCCGCGGGATGGATACAGAGGGACAGATTTGTTTTCTTTCGAAACCATTCACTGCCACTGCATTGCCTGGCACTGAATATCTTTGAAAGCAACAAACGGGGGCATCTTTACTTGTATGTGAAAAGAGTTAAAGATCATCAGAGACAATCAGTTTTACAGGTTGGCTTCCCGTTAGGAAAATAGCTGCATTTCTTAAGCGCTCACCCTCTAGCTCTGCTCTCGGTGGTTTTACACAAACACAACTCCCCTGGGTGCAGCAGTTACACCTGATTTACTCTTGTAGTACTGAGGTGGAAATCAGATCTATTGCACAGCAAAGCCTGATGGCCATTCTCACATAAATTCCTGTTACACTCAATGGAAAAAATACTTTGTAAAGTGTCTGGGTACGGGACCATTTTTCACAAAGCCCCTGCGGAAAGCTATTGGAAAATGCAATATGTTTAATTCCACTTATCGGCTATTCCCTTAAAAACCCTAAATTGCAAAACTCATTCTTTTTCTAGAAGAAACAAAGTTAACATCAAAATACTGTGTTAGTCTGAAAACTAACTAAAGAGAATAATCTGTACAGTTCTCTGGTCCATTGACCGGTGGTGCATCATTAGTGAAGTGGTTCAACTATAGCAATTGGTGCTGGTCTGGATAAGTTTTACATCAAATCTGTGCTTAAAAGAACTTAATTTAAACCAGAAAAGGTTAAAATAGCTGCTGAGGAACCAGTTACAGGGAATGGCTCTTCATGAAGTGGACAGACAAATATTTCTACTGAAAATGGTAAAACTGTTCCAAAGAACAAGTCAAATATTGCAAATAGAACCACTTCTACTGTTCTCGTTCCATTCGAGTTTTTATACTTTCACAGATGATACTTCTGGAATAGAAATAATGGGACTTCATTTCAGCAATGCAGTAAAAAAAGGTTTCATTTCGTTTGTGGGCAAGGTTTTAAATATGGGAATAATAAAATTCTGGGGTTTTTTCTTTTTTCAAACAAGAAAATAAAATAGAGGAACAATCAAAAGTGCTTCTAAGCACTACGGATGATGAAACCAGAGATAATTCTGTGGGACATCCTTATTATTAGTTCTGTTATTTAATAATTGTAGTACTTCTTAAGAGTCCAGTGTTTAACTTCTGGGTGGTATTATCTCTCCTAAATTAGACAGATTAATTTGTATTCTGCAATAAAATGGTATCTACTATCTTGGGGGTTTTTATTGTCTATTCAAACCACCCAGAAATGAGAAATTGTTCAGTGCTTTGTGTTCATTTCTTTAACAAAGCATATAATTTTAAATCTAGGCAGGGGCTGAGCTCTCTTTGTAGGTTCCCAAATATCCAATACTCATGATTTCTTCAAAGTAATAACAAAATTGCCATTAAGCCACTTAGATGCCAGCGTGTCCCTATAAGTGAAATGATTTCACATGCCCAGGGGGTGTCATGGAGAGAGAAAGAGTTTGTTGAGGTGACCCCCACCCCTGGTTTCTTGGGGGAGTCTCCAACATCTTTTTCCTCCTGGAATCTTGAACTTCCATTGCAGTACTCCCATATTGCCATCACTGAGGCATCCCGGCATTAAGAAAAGCCTGCTAAGGGGTAGGGCTGATCAGCGACAACTGGAGATGTTGCTGATCTATGGTCTGTAAGGGAAAACCAGCCAGGCTTACAAGAAGAGGGAGAAATTGGGTGTGAATTAGGAGGTTGGAAAGAGTCACAAAGACCACTGGGGAAGGGACAAACTGCTCCCAGGGGTGTTCAGCTTAGGGTTTTGAAAAGCTGGGAGAGGGGATCCCCACGGGGAAGGATGATGCTGAGCAAAGACGTGTCCCACACCTTCTGGTACTCACAAGGGAGCAACTGCTCTGCGTCAGGGATGTGTTGGGAGTTCCCACCCTGGGTCTCCTGGGCCATCACCTATGCACAGTGCTGTGCAGGTCAACAGAGGCATCAACTCCAGTGAGTGGGGAAGAGCATCACAGGTCTCACCTAAGGGTAAGATAGAAAAGGGTTAATGATGAGAAGTGCGTGTTTGATTCTTAGTGTCCTTAGAGCTAAATAAATAAATAAAGTAAAAGAAGAGGTTTGAGAGCAATTAAATGATGCTCAGAGATGCCAGGCCCTCCTGGCTTAACTGGGGAGAGGGTGAGCACGTTTCGAGAAGGGAACAAAGATTGCAAGAATCAAATTTAAAGCACCCGCATGGTGCACAACCGGTCTGTGCTTTGTTAATAATATACATTTAATTTTATGAGCATCCCAGGCTGCAGAGCTGAGGGATGTATTGAGGGGCAGAGTTGAGAGAGCCTGTTAAGAGGGCATAGAACTAGTGCTCAGGAAAAGCTCTTTCCATCCCAGCTAACTTCCGTTCACACCAGAAGACAGCCTGAGCAGTTTTAATATGCACTGTGCTTCCCGGGCTCCTGGAAGGTTTCCAGTATTCATCTTGATGTCAAAAAGCGTGAGTGCTTCGTCATAAAAATAACGTAGAAGTGATCCAGCCAGAGTAAAAATGCACAAAGAAGGAGAATGGGGTTTACATTTCCACTGGATCTTTTTTCTCCATCAGCCTAATGCAGAAAACACTGAAGAAACGACCAAACTTTGCATCATCCCGAGAGATGGCTCCAGATGAAAGCAAAAGGCTGCGCTGTAACAAAGTGAGTAAGTCCTGGCTGATGGTATCGACATGAAAGAGGTGAGAAGGAGCGCAGGAAGGGAGCTGCTACTCTGCAGCGAGAGAAGAATGGTGTATTGCTGATCCATGGATTTAACTTGGGAGGATCCTTTGCAGTGGGTGTAAGATGCAGAGGGAACCTGCTCTCCGGTAGTGTCAGTACAATCATGCAAAAGACAACGCTGATTGCCCAGTATTTAAGCATTTCATTGATGGTCTTTTAATGAAGCAGGAGAAGGCGGCTGGAGCGCAGGGTGGAGGCTGGGCTGCCCCAGGCTTTGAGTCCCGGGCTCTTCCCTTGATTTGCCAAGCACTGAGGCATTTGCTGACTCGGGGTTAGGAAAGGTGGAGGCACCGAAAGAGCCTCATTGACTCATGATATTTTCCAGCCTGGCTTGTTTGTTTTCATTGTGCACACAAGTCCTGTTTACCTGGATCAAAGATGGCAAAATCAACAACAACACTACGCAGACAGGGACTTGCAAAATTCCTACTCACGGCATGACTGCGCCCAGACCTGTAGCTCCTGCTTTTTCCCCCATCCTCTTTCTTTCCGCCATTGCACATCGTTCCTGCCTTACCCAGCCTGTGCAGCGCAGTCTGCCAGGAAGCAGCCCCAGCCTCCAGTTGCTCTTCTCAAGAGTGGCAAAATGAAATCCAAGCTTCCCCAGGAGAACCAGCAGCAGGAGATGGGAGGAAAGAGGCACACAGGCATCAGAAGCTCCTCTTGCCCTGCTCGTGGTGTGGCTGCCGGACCCGCTTCTTGTGCATCCCTCTGGACACAGCAGCCACCACCTGATTTTCAGCCTTGCACTAACACCTCCTTGTCACGGTTTATGGGAAGATGTGGCCACTTGAGTGTATTCCCCACTAACGGGCTTTCCCAGTAGAGAATACAGATGTGCAGCCTGCATTCCCTCCGTTAGGGTCTGCTCAGCTTCTGGGGATTAGGGAGGAGCAGATAAACAGTTACGATGGTCCTGACATTCTCCAAGCTTACAGCAGGCCCTGAATGAGCTGATGCACAGCCCCAGAGCACAACCCCTGTGTTCCATCAGGAACAGCACCACTGAGATTATGATCTTCCTTTGCTCCAGCCCCTGGAAAGCTTCACTGCTCGGAGGAGCCACTGCAGACACGCAGAGCGTGCTGTAACAACAGAATTAAACCTGCAGAGTTATGCAAAGTCCATCTGCAGTTTATGGCATGATGCAACGGTCCAGCCTCAAGCAGCTCTTGCACAGGATCTGTAATAGCTGTGAGACCAAGGACCCAAACTTGAGAAACAGAAGTGGGCCCCAAGCAGCGCTGTCAGCCCTTAGAAACGAGACAAAAGGCATTGGAAACGCTGTTTTCTTTTTGATTTGCTCTGATTTTAATTGTTTAATTTCAAAAGCCAACTGATTCTTCAGTTTAGGTTTCTTCTGCCCAGCTGAAGCCTGCAGCAGCTTCTCTCTCCAATGACAAAAGCAATTTTGTATGGGAAAGGCATGGAGCAAAGCTTTGCTCAGGCTAAGGAAGACTTTGTCAACAGGATGCCCACCTGTGGTCTTGTCTCAAGACTTTACAGCTCCACATCACATGAAGAAGCCACCCTTCCTGAGCGAGCCCCATTAACACCTTTCATTTCCTCCTCCCCATCCCAGTGGAAGATTTTATCAGATTATAATTCCATGTATCAAAGCAACACAAAGAACCAGGGCAAAGCCCGCTGGCATCAGCACAGGTAGACAGTGTACCTGGAGAAATCCGCTCCATGATCCGGTGGTACCGTGCAGTGAATGGGTGTAAAACAAGCAGCGCCTGTCTACAGCAGAGCAGAGCCTGCCTGCAGGCGCTGCAGCTGGGTTGGGTTTTCTTCCTTTCCCTCTCTTTGCTCTGGATGAATGAGGGTTTTTCAATGAGGATCCAGGTTTCCCCAGGCAAAGTCCACCCCACCTCTTGCCGTGAACCCCCAGACGCTCCATATGTCATGAGTAAAATATGCGGCGCCCTAAAAGCCGGAGTGGAGCCTCACACGGGTAGGACGGGACCCAGAGGGACACCCATGGGTGCTGGGCATTCCGTAGGGCAAGGAGCCTGGAAAAACACCCACCACCAACCCCCCGGCGTCCCACGGGAGCGGGGCAGCACTGGGTGCCTCTTGGCACCCCGCTGAGCCATCCCCGACCCGGCGAGGACGGGTTGGTGACCTCCGCTTTCAGCGCCCCCAAACTGAGCCGGGCTCTCGTAGCGCTGAGGTCGGACGCTCAGGCACACACATACACACGCAAGCAGAATGATTTCCATGCCTCCACGGCTCCCATCGGATGTGGGTGGTCCTGGCGAGAGGAATGCGAGCGATCGGATTCACGTATCATCTCGCCGGAGACCTCCAGGGGTTTTGCTGTAGGCGACTGACCCCGGGAGCATCCGAGCTCCGGCGCGGTTTCCACGCACCTCTGGGCACAACCATAGGGAAGAAATCGATTTCTCCCAAAGGAAGCATCCCCAAAATGACAAAGGGCTTCTTTTGCCTCCCCCACAGCAGCAGGAAAGGCAGAAAGAATAAAGTGCCACTGAACCCCTCGGTGCCTCACCACGACACAGATTTACATCTCTGAGTCAGATCTCTGCAGCTCCCTGCATATGGTCCGCATGATATGCAGTTCCTGGCTAGTGACTCACTTAACACCAATATAAAGAACACCATGTTTTAGATGGAGAGAGCAAACAACCCGAATTCGGCCCTCTCGGGCTCCCAGGGACACATCCTGACCTGGCCAAGCCTGACCTGGCTGAGCCAGGAGCGGCTCCACCGGAGCCCTGACATAGATTTTTAAACTCCTTAAAATCCCCTTTCTGTCGGATTTTTGGCTGTGGTCGAAAATAAAGTCTGAGATCACTAAAATGGGAAGAGATGGGAAGAACGGGTTCACCTCCTTCTGCCCAGGTTGTTTACTTGGTTCATCCGATATCGCCCTGCGGACGGGGTGTTTGGTTTCAGTGTTTCCACTTCGGGAGTTTCCTTTTGTTCTTCATGGGAGTATTTTTTTGTCACAATGATGGAAAGAGAGCAAGAGGAAAAACCCCTTTAAAATGGGATGGTTGAAGCCACAAAAGCCGCAGGTGGACTCAGTTCACACAAACCAAACCCAATCAGCTACTCATTAATAAAAGGAGGATTTATTGTGGAATTGATTACGTTTCCAATGGACACGATGCCGAATGAGCTCCCGGTCAGATCTGTGGTGACAAGTTTGTATTTTGGGGGGGCTTTTGGTAGTTTTAACATTTTTAAATCACTTTAAATACATTGAGCAGCAATTCTGCTGCCATTACAGAGGGGAAAAATCATAGTAGGGCAAGTTGCTGAAATTACATTATCTAGAGGTCTTCACAAGGATGGTTATCAGAAGCCCCACAGAAATACTGCTCTTGGTTTTGTGGTTCCCAGCCCTTTTTACCTCTGTCCATTCAGAATTCAGAACCTGGAAATACTTTTCCTCTGTAACTGAGCAAATAGACTTAGAAAAAATAATCTCAGGAATCCCAGTATTTATTCAAATGGCTTTAACCTCTCCTGATTTAAATAGTACTATGAAATCCAAAGCCATTTAATTAATTGGAAATTGCTCCACTTAAGCGTGTACAAAAGAATGATCAAAAGGGATGCTACAGCCATTAAATAATCAAATAGCAATACCATTAAGTAAGTAATTAGTGTGTGCAATAAATGGCTAGACTGTGTTAATGAGATCTCTCATATATCCTAAGTCGGGTCTGATCCTGTGCACGGGGAAGATCACCTTGTGTTGTTGATTCTTTCTTGAGGGATGAGAACACTTCCTTTCCTTTTCCAGGAGATCTCCTGCATGCACAAATCTTCTATCCAGCCTCAAGTACCAGCATTTGCATTCTCAGCAGTCCTTTGCTTAGCAAAGACTTCCAGAAAGCTCCTGGGAATTCTGATTGAGGAGAAAATCAGGATCCTTTTTTCCTTATTCAGAGATGAAGCTCTACCAATATTCCCTGGTAGCATAGAAGGTCGGCAAGTGATTTTTGCTTTATACCAAGCCATTGACTAGTTCTGAAGAAGGAAGCAGCTCAGAACATACTCACCTGATGGCTCTTCCGTCGCCATATGCTATATCTATATATGTATATATAGATATAGCCTCATATCTGGAGGAATAATGGGTGGTGACATTGGTAAGTATGACAGATTAGGTGAATATAAAAACATTTTAAAAGATGCAAAAAGCACAAGCTTATTTGGACCATAGATAAGGTCTGTAGAAGAATTCAGGGCAGTGTTGAGAGAAGGATGCTTCAAATGGTACCCAGATGATACGGTCCTGAAATCTCCTTAGACACGTTACCATGTGCTTGTATTACCCTGGGCAGCTTGGTGTGCCTTGGCTCCTGCACAGATCGGTACACCTGTAGAGCCTCAGGAACAGGAAAATACAGTTCAGAAGGAGCAAGGGCTGAAGAAGTGTCTTGGTTGCCAAACAGGTCAAAAGCAAACCTAGCAGTAAACCCCAGGGCTTTGAAATCCTCCTCTGGAGATGGTTCCTTGGACCATGCTGCTTCCCACAGGAGCAACCCCACAGGCAGAGGATGAATGCCAATTTCCCTCATTGAAGAACCTGGACCCCTCGGTTTTACAGGCACAGCCGCTGCTGTATCAGATAAAACAACCTCTTTTCCTCTCACCAACAGAAAAAGCCCCCAGGAAAAGAGATTCAAAAGCGCCCCAGCTCCTTTTACAAATGATTTCCTCATCTTGTCTGCTTCCAGTCTACCACCCTGGCTCTGGAAAAGTTAATCCAGGCTATGCACATTCCTGGGAGTGGATCCCACCAGACAATGTAACACTCTAATGAGGTAGTACCAAGGCAACTGTTTACAAGCCTGTTCCAAATGCCTCCCTTGCGTTTGCACCCTCCTACTCCAACAGCAATATTTAGTAGAAACGTCCTAGGTAGAATTCTCCTGGGGCTTATTCAAATGTCAGTCAGCTCGGCAGAAGTACACTGTGAAAGCGGATGAAAACAAAGGAGGATGAGTTTCTGTCTTTCTTGGGAAGCACAGTGTTTGTCAGGAGGTGGTTTCGGATGCAGTAGTGAATGCTCTTCATTTTTGCTAGAAATAAATCATGATCCCACTGTGCGAAGGGCTGCCCTGAAACCTGTAGCTCATTGCCCAGGGCAAAAATACATCTGACAGCCTGTGGCTCTGGTGGGACAGAAGTCCCCACATCCCAGTGCCACTGGTTGCTGGTTGCTTCCATCATCGACAGCAGCTCCCCCATGGGGTACCGTGGCTACTCGGTTGTAACGCTGCAAAAGAGAGGATGGGAAATCACACCAGCCCTCATTAATGTTTCCCCTGCAGCCATAACGTGGTGCTTTTGGAGAGGAAATGGGTTCTGCTGAGCTGGGGTTGAAATGAATCAGAAGATCTGATGTCTGAGCTGTTTGGAGGACACTGTGGGTCCTCCTGTCACTGCAAGGGGGAGTCAGCTAGCGATGGAGAGACATAAAAACTGTGCTATAGGAGGTTCAGAGTATGATAGATGAGGTTCTGCTGTGTCTGTCTGCAATATTGTCCTTTTCATCCACCTCACACCATATGCTGTTGGCAAAATAGCTATAATATACAGGAATCACTTCACTCCCATTGAAATGCAGCTGCGTTAGACTACTCAGCTGTAATCAATGAAAGAAAAGTACTCGGTGCCTTTCAAGCTGTAAGGGGAATTTACAAAGGCATAATGAAATTATTTAGTGTGAATTCAGCTGGGCTGCAAGAATGGGCAAAACCTTCCCCTTCCAAACGGTGAAGCAGAACTTTATCCAGGAGTTCCTTCGGTTTTCTGTGATCACCACAAGTAAAACGACACAGAAAGGTCATGGATATTTCTCAGCTGATATGAGTAGGTCTGACTCAGACCAGTGGAAGCTACAGGATATTGTCTTGGAGGGCTCTTGTGAGTTAATAAAAAGTTTCCTGGAATCATTTACAAATCTGAACTGCACAGAGGAATACAATGAAGGGAAATGGGGAAACTCAGCTTACACAAAGCACTGCAGAGCATTTGTGAAAGTAATTTTCTAACAGTCATGAGTAAAGAGTTGAGGTCTGTGAGTTTCTGGGATTTTGTACATTGCTGAGCACTTATTTGCCTCAATATCCAACATTTCAGTTACTAAAATAAGTAGCTTCACCTTTCCATTTTCTTTTTCTACTGAGCCAGTCTGCGCTTCAGTCAGGCTGGTGCATTCTTTTACATAAGCAATGCATCCTCGCCTTGAAAGCTGACCCTTCAAAGGTTTGTTTGGGTGCCATGGAAAAGCTCAGGAGAGAGTGAAGGGCTGGAATAAAAGAATAGTTGGTAGGATCTTCAAGGAACAACAGAATAATGGTCCTAACATCTGCTCTAATGCAAATAGCATAGCAATAAAACATGCTTTTAAGTTTTTACAATAGAATATCCAGGAAGATCATCAGACAGGTGACTTCAATGGATCTCGGATAGTTTATGCCAGCTGGGAATCTCCTCTTATTTGCAACACAGAGTGGGTGTTATGTAGATAACATGCAGGTGTGGGTGATGTGGAGAAAACACAGCTAGAGGGATGAGCAGGGGGAAATAAGAGTATGTCTTATATGCATATATATGTGTGAGTGTATATATATAGATGTATATATACAGTATATGTAAGAGTATATATGTGTGTATACAGTAAAGGAAAAAAGCAGTTGCTGTTTTTCTCTAGGACATCTAAGGTTCTTGGTTCACAGTGAATGTGAATGGCAGCTGAGGGCCAGAGAGAACACGGGTTGACAAGGATGGACTAGGGGGATGCTGGTGCATAAGGTAAAGCTGCACCTTTCCCCTGACACACGTCTCCAATCATTTTGTTTTCCTTCCCACATGAGGCCCCATAGCTCAGTTTTGGGGCTGGCCCCTGGAAAACTGCTGTTATGGTGTTACCAGGAAGGTTTTATTAGGATGAACTGGGTTTATGGAGTTTCCCATGGCTGAAAAAGCCTCAAAAGCTACCACCACAGATCCCTGTTTTCGGTAAGTGCCTGCCAGCCTCTCACAAAATCTCTTCAGAAGGCTTAGGTGTTTTCTTCTCCTTTTGTAATCGCTTAAATTCAAATAATATTGAGATAATTAATAGCTGTAAAATATTAACCTGTTATACAACATGCTCTGTGGAATTAAGACCTGGTAATTTCTTCAGTGTTACATCTGGTAAGAAGTGGCAGGTTTACAATTAAAAGTAAAAAGACTGAAAGAATGGAGTGATGCAGCTGGATATTCCTCTTTTGATTTAGTAGCAGGCAGCTACTGTTGGGCTATTCAGGATTCTGGCATTACTATAGAAAAGCCCTACTCAATATGCATGGAATTTTCTTTCATGGGTTTGTGGTGACAAATTTATGTAAGTTTATCTGGAAGATTTCTAAAACTAATAGCATTTGTCGTATGGATATTATACAATTAATGTCTAGCTGAAATACCAGCACTCTACTATTAATTTTAACATAAGAATGGGAACATTAACATTATCTGAATTCCAATTACTGTGGGAAGGAGCAAAATACCACTAATGGGGGAAAAAAACCCTTTCCCCTATTATTCCATTCTGTCCTATGCTCATTGCTCAGATGCTAGGACATGTTTGCTACAGGAGAGTTGTTTTAAGGCATTGGGAACCCAAAATGCAAGAGCCTTTCTGAGCGAGATGCTCTCAATCTGAAAATGTGATGACATTTGGTGTATCACAGCCTGGATTTGTGTTAGCCTTGCATATGTGGCAGTTTATTACCAGAACACAAATTTTCTGAAGTGGCAATGAATTGTACCAACACTGCTACTGTTGCTTTCCACTGCTGTTCCTATACCTCTTGCTGATGGCAAATAAGGGATGCATTGCAGTCAAAATGCTGCTTCTTGCTTAGTCATCCTTCCAAAAAAAAGGGAAAAAACAGTCATTTAAAACCCACTTTTCAGAAGTACAGCAGTACCCTATGAAGCTGCGTGGGTAATGCAAGCTGAGCTTGGTCCTGCCCTACCAGGGTGATCTCGGAAGCCTTCTCCAGCAGGTTTTGGGGGATTGCTTGGTTTTGGGGCTTTCTTGGGGTTGTTTTTTGGTGAGTCCTTCTACAGCCATTTTCACATGGAATCTCAGGAAAGATTCAGGAGCACAAACCTGTGATCAGCTGCTAAGGCTTGTGTAGTGCCAGGAGGCTGCTCTAGGCAGGATGCTCCAGTGACTCCTACAGAGAGGCAGAGGAAAGTAAAGCCTAAAGGCAAGGCAGTTTTTAACCTTCATTTCCAGCTATTTTCAGTGAGCAGATGGGAAGATGGAGACATGTTCTGCTCTCTGGACCCTCACAAAGATACAGGGGCTGCAGAAGCGTTGAATGCTAGTGCTGAGAGGAGCATCATCCATGTCTGCAATGAGCAGGGAAAGGGCTACACTGCAGTACAGCTCCACTCTTGATTATCCCCTGCATGAACATGGACAAGCTGACTTTGAGGAGTGCCCTCCTTGAGGCAGAAGGGAAAGAAGTTCTCAAAACTGCTGATTCGATCTGGGGGTTGGGTACTACACCGAAAGCCTCACTCACACTGTGGAGATGTCAGGTCACACTGTGCAACACTGGGGATGTTTCATGTCCTGACTTGTGATTAAAGTGGGGAGGAGAGATGGTTTTTAGAGGAAAAAGCCCTGCAAGGGTCCCATGAGCTTGTTCTGCAGTTGAAAATGTCTCTTCTACTGCAATTTAGGTGATCTCCAGGTAGCAAAAAGCCAAATTCCTATCTTTGGTTACATCAGCTTCAGTGCAGAAACTCCCCTTCAATCACAGTGACACCACTGCAGTCCCGAGCAGTGCTGGCCAGCATAGACTAAGCATATACACAGCAGAGAGGATCTTTACTAGGGATTAGGAGTGCTGGAAATCACCCTCTGGTGTGCTAGAATTCAAGAGTAGCAGCGCTGCTCATTATGCAATATTAATAGTGTGATTTGGAGAGGCCACTGCCGCATTCGGGCTCTGAAGTTATATAGCACCATAAGCTACTAAACACATAAAAACGTATTACCCTTTAAGATCTTGATTGTCTTCGGTTTACTATGCCTACTCAAGAGTGTTATGCTTTACAAGGGACAATATTACAGTACATGTGATAAAACTACTGTATCATCACTGCAGCCAGAGTGGCTCGTGCTGTGCTCTGTGGGAATGCAGCCATGTGGGGAAGCCAGGAGGCTTCAGTGTTTGAATGCTAGGATTAACGCATGGGATCCAGGAAAAAAGAGACTATACAGGTCTACTCCTGTTCTTCAGCAGCAATGACACCCTCTGGAAGTCTAATATTCTTGAAAGCCTCTTATGAGCTTCTTCAGACCTGGTAAAATCAGAAGATGTCTCTAAGAGTGATTTATACAATGATTTTCTCCCCATGCCAGCCTCTGCACATATGTTTTCTAGTACGGAAAATCTGATGCAGAATGGTGCTTTAGACCACCAGCAGAAAAAGTCTGAAGAGAAAAAGGGTCCTTTATGGACCACATCTTCTAGCATTGCCTGCTCCATCATGATTTTTTTCCTGGGCATTGTGTGCATGGTTTTTCTGGCACTGCCTGAGGAGTTGGTAGTTCTTTAAGGTATTTTATCAGTTAAATGGTATATTTAAGCTGGGTGATGCACCAACTGGCACTGCTGTGTGACACGCTCCTGCCATCTGGCTCCTTATAGGAAGGCACTCTGTAGAAATCCTCCCTCCTGCTCAAGGTAATCAGACCTCTGCCATGATTTCCCTTCAACACACCAAACGGGTGCATCTTCTATACACTTGTTCTTGATCCTTGAGGCTTTAGATCGAACACATTACACCAGAAATCTGTTCTGAGTTGTCTGCCTACAAAACACAATAACCTGGATTAAGAGCGGTTTAGAAGATCCCACAATTGTGGTATGCTTTGTTTGATTTGTGACTAGTAGCTCCTATGAGTATGTGGAACGGGGCAAAGGAAAAGTCACCACCTAGAAGGAAAGAAAGGGAGAAAATAGCTCAAGTCTCCTCAGCACCCTTGCTCTGAGCTTGCTTTCTCACAGGACATCTCTCTGATGGAACTGTTCCTGCTGCCTCCTCAGGAAAATTCCTGCAATTCTGTGTGCTGGAAAGTGAAAATAACATTCCATAAACATACACGGGCAGATTTATGCCAACTAGAAGCCTACAAGAGGATTTTTCCAAGGCATATTTGACAGTGAATATGGTGCGACTAAAGGATTGGAGGAACATTTTGACAACTCGACTGGAGAAGGTAACATCGTGGCCTCGTCTCGGTTATTTCCATCCGGATTGAGAAGGTGGAGAAAGTAGCCAGACAGCTTCATATCTCGCTCAGCAGTTGATCTTGAATTTACATACACTGATCCATGCCAAACTCTTGTCAGAATGGCCTTCTCTGATAAGATCCTGCCCCTACAAAGATGGACATCCCCCTGGAAGAACATCTGCTCCCACCAGATTTTGCTGACGAATCGGAATCTCGAGCCTGAACCCACACATAATTTTGCCTGGAGATTATAATGCTATTTTAATTTTTCTACACTTACTGTAGCAAATACTACGAGATGCAAATCCTCGGGTACGAAGATACAGTTATGTAAGACCTCATCCAAAGTGTCTTATTTAAGAGTGCACTTCAGCATATGTTCAGTTGCAACGACACATGCTAAGGAGTGAGGGTCTCCAAAATGTACCTGAGAGCTTCAGGGATTTAAGTAAAATGTCATCTAATGCAGCTGGGGATTTTTCTCTTTAAGATGACTTAGCAGAAAGGGCGTTTCTTCAGACAAAATCACGTTCCTTTCCAGGAGACATCCTTTCTGAATTGATTCGCATCAGGTTTTCTCAGTGATGTTTAAAAATCTTTGCATAGAAAACACTGCCCTGTGAAAAAAGAAGGCGACTAAGTGAATTCTTCCTTTTAAGCCTCAAAAAGAGAAAAGGTCATCTTGAGCAGACAATCTTTAACCAAGGGCAAGTGTGAGTTCATGAGAACATTTCAGGTATTCACACCGGGGTACAATGGCAAAAGCAGCTTTGCAAGGCTAGCAGGTATTTTATTTCCCCCACAACCTCTTGAAAAGACAGACTGATTCCTTTCCTAGGGACAGCAGAGAAGTGTATTAAGCTTTGGTTCATTCCCTGCATTCAGCGAAGAGAGTTTTTGGGAAAGATGCCCAGATACTATGGACCAAGTTCAGCTCCAGCGTAAGCAGACAGAATTCCCACTGAAATCAATGGGAGTTGCACCTGCTGACTTTGGAGTTGAATATGGCCCAATATGTGGATACTATAAAGGTTCTGTTTCCAAAGTTTCTTCTGGCTTGTTTTATGGGAATGCAGACCTGGCGCCAGGAACGTCAGAAGACCAATAAATTCACTATGGGAACTTCCAGGCAAATGACAACTCTCTCGCACAAAACAAATCCAGAAGCTCACACGATGCTGAAGGACAAATTCCCAGTGTTCCCCCAGTTCATTTGCATGAATACCAGTTTCAGAAAGAGAGTGGGGAGTGTGTGTCTGGGACAGATACGAGGGGAAACGCTTTGACTGATTTGTCCCCATTATTTGGATAAAGATTTTAATTATCCCAGCTATTCGTTAACATGCAGGGATGGTCCTAAGTCGCTAAGGAAGGTGTACTACATGTATACTACATGTATACAAGCTATTTGATGGCTGTTCTCAAGAGCTCCTACGCTACATCTTCCCAATTTGGACTGAATTTTAGCTGTGACTGTCTCCAGGGGCAGAATAAAAGTACAGACAGGGCTGGAGGAGTCCATCCAGAAAAAGCAGTAGCTTGAATGTATCCACGTGGCGTTGAACACAGAGGAGTTAACAAAAGCATTATGTAAAGGGAGACAGTTTGTCTCTGTTGGGGCTGGTAACCGGGATTTGAACAACTGAGATTCAAAGTCCATTCTTCGGAGTAATTTGTCTATTGTGGAACCAGTCTCCTCACATAGCACACGTGTTCTTGGCAAGTTGTTTGTAGGTAGTGGAAGAGAGAATTGAGACTGCAAAGCAAGAAATTATTATCTTGGATCCCTCACATTAAAAAAGAAAGAAAAGAGGGGTTTAACTCTTTTTAAATTCTAGACAAACCCAGCATTAGATCCATATCCTGTATTCTGATTTGACCTCTTTGAAGTTGGTATTTCTGGTTCAAGTTCATTGTAACAATACACAAACCAAGAGCCTTCCATACCTTTGACTCATGGTTTTAAATGCAGTATTTTTCTAAACAACACATTGAGAAGGACATAGAGCATGGGCGTTGTGCCCAGTCTGAACACTCGTATGTGGTACAAAAATAAGGGCAGAGGAAAGAGGTAACGGTACGGAGTGCCCAGGTGCTGATGGAGAGATGTCTTTCAAAGGAATATTGTAATTCCTTGTATTTGGCATGCCCTGGAAAAGATCCTTTAGAAACTTCCAAGCTGCTTGTGATCAACAACCTTCTTTCCGCACCCTCCATCTCTAGACTAGTATTCCTTCTGCTGACACTGAACCTATGTGAGTCATCCCTGTTAAAATATGTGATGGTCATACAGTGCACCAGCGTGCACACACACACAGAATAAAGGAGGGGAAAATTGATGTCAAGACCTATTGAGTATGAAGGGCCTTTTAAAACCAACCTTCAGAATGTGCTAATATTTACACATTCCCAAACCACCTGGAAATATGTTCCAACTGCTTGAAAACATTTTCAATATCATTTAAATGTATATGCAGCCATTCACAGTTGTACCTTAATTTACCCTAAAAGCTAACGATAATTTGCTCTCTTACACTTGGCCCAATCCTGGGTTTTAAGGGAAGTCAAAAATCCTATTTCAGCCAAGAAGGATTCAGGGGTTTTTTTCTTCAGTAATTTTCAGATTTTTTTCTTCCTTTTTATGCTGGAAATCCAGTTTATTCACATTAAAGCTACGCTTTTTTATAATCTTCCTGAATGAAGAGTTTCCTTTCTTCTTGCAAAGGTAAGATAGTTTGGATTTCATTAGCGTGTCACTGAACTGATGGAAACATGAATAAATGAAAACATATATTCATGCATGTATCAGGCACATGTAATGTTTGGGTCTTTCTATTCTGTATAGCACTCTATCAAAGATTTGGTACAAATGAATACCTACAGTCCATAATTTAACCCAGTATTGATTTTATTTTGGGTTTCATTTATACATTTTGCCAAACTACAATAAATAATCTTAATTTTCATATATCCAGCTATGTCTGGAGTCAACTGCAAATACAGAGAGAAACCCAAAAAGCCTAGAAGCATTTGTGGTTCTTTTAATTCTCCCGCAGGTAAAAGGGGTGAGCTTAAAGTTATCAGAGTCAATCTGCACCTGTATTTCTTCCTTCCCAGTAGCAATAATTACCCTCCTTACGAATGAAGTGTGACATTTAATTGCCTATAAACACATTTTAAGATCTGGGGATGGATGTTACTATTCAATTGGAAAATGCAGCAAGTCTCTTACAGGCATTGATATGACCACAGCACGTGCCTCTCGCTGCTGTGGGTCAGCATCATATTGGCCCAGAGGGCACCTGGGTAGGCCTGGTTTATGTTCAATAGGATTCACCTACATCCAAAGTTTAACAGGTGAAAACCCAAAGCGCTCAATGCAAAAATCATATAGTAGGGACAGATCCTCTCTGTCTGTGGGCAAACTTAACATGGGGTAGAAGTCTGATCCCTTCCCGAGTTGGGTCGGTGGAATTCTTGCAGGTAGTATTACATATTAAAGCTCAAATACACGTTGATTCAAAAGAGTTAATAATACAAGGTTAATAGCTGCTATAAGCATGTTGCAGACATCAGGAGTTTGTTATAAAATGCAATAAGCACATCAACAGATGGTCTGGTAGATGCTTATAAGCTACGGTTACAAGCAGGCGATTGACCTGTTGGACTCTGCAACAATCTCCACAACTGACTAGCCATGTATTCAAACACCTCTCAGTCATTCATTAACTCTTTGTAAACGATTTACACACACACCATTAATATACAGAGTGACCATGTTGCTACCGCCTGCAACAGGAGCAGGATAGAGCCCTAACTACTTGCCGCACTTAATCCAATGCATTAAGAGTAGGCACGCTTTAACATCTGTGGTGCCGGCACGGAGAAGCCAACAGACATTGGAAGCAAATGGGAGCTGCTCCCCTACACCCATCACTTGCTTGCACCGCTAAGCTCACCTTCAAGGTGTCTTTTTGGGCTCATTTATCACATCGAGAAACACCAAAGGGGAGGCAAACCTGAGGTTTGGTAGGGGAGCGAAGCTGCCCTCGCTGTGCTATGCTGCGAAGGCTCAGCGCAACTGCAGAGCGCGTCGGCAGCCGCTTAGAACGCTGTCAGAAAGGCACAAACATCAGCATAATTTATCGGCGGCTATTTTAGGCAGGTGCACGGGAACTCTAAATATACGGCATTCACCGCTTGCTGCAGTTGCTATGGATATGATATCTCAGGCCTGTAACTAGGGTTATAAACGCTGTTGTGTGCTTATTATTGTTGTTGTTATTAAAACATGAATTTTATAGTTATTCCTGCTCTGCTGCTGCCCCTAAATCGCCCATGTAACTGCATATTTCTTTGGTTGAAGGAGGGACGTGTATGGGAAAGAAGTAATAAACAATGCCCTTTCTTCCCTGCTGCTTTTTCTTTGCTCCAGAAGGGACCAATCTTGAGCCACTGTTAGCAGTAGTATTAGGGCCAGGAGAACTGGAAATCACTCAGAGCCAAGGAAGCACACCTTGTTTGGGTCTGTCTGATCAGTATTCTGGTATGCAGAGGGACTTTTTACAAGGGCATGTAGTGACGGGACAAGGGGGAACGGTTTTAAACTGAGAAAGGGGAGAGTTAGTTTAGACATCAGGAAGAAGTTCTTTACTGTGAAGGGTGGTGAGGCCCTGGCACAAGGTGCCCAGAAAAGCTGTGGGTGCCCCATCCCTGGCAGTGTTCAAGGCCAGGTTGGACACAGGGGCTTGGAGCAACCTGCTCTAGTGGAAGGTGTCCCTGCCTGCGCAGGGGATTGGAACTGGATGAGCTTTGAGATCCCTTCCAACCCAAACCATTCCATGATTCTATTGAAGTCTTGCACATATCAACCTCCCTTTTCTTTCTTCCATTTATCTTCAGATGCTGGCCTCCTACAGCTGCAGGGGTTCTGCTGTTATGGAGAGATGGCTGCTCTCTGCCCAGCATTGCAGATCTGGGAGAGATGGTTGGTGATGGAGAGGCTCTACAGGCACCTCGACTACTGCAGAGGAGTTAATGGCAATCTGCACACCCAGTGTCCATCAGAGTGAGTGCTGTGCGTCTGTCCCTTTGCCAAGAGGAGACTGAGCATTTTCCTGCAGCCGGGAGCCCGTGAAGGTCATTGCTATGTGATGCAATTCACAGCAGAGCAAAAAGGGGCAACTGTGGTAAAAATGGGCCATCCACATTTTGCCTAACATTGAAGGGCTTGTTATGAGCTTATAAAATGCAGTTTATAAGTGGAGATTTTTGGGGAAAAGGAGTGAAGTTCAAGGATTTGTATGTGTCCTTCAGGTGTACAAATCACACTCATCCAAGCTGTGTAAAATACATAATTCCTATCCAGCACACTTACCTACCCACATCTACCTACAACAGCCTGAAACAGAGCCTGAACAAGGCGATCAGGCAACATTAGGAGCCCCTGGAGAAGAGGAGGTGGCTTCAATGGGTTCTTTCTGCAAGACGATGCAAGGAGCTGCAGGGACCTTCAAAGAGGCAGACGCAGGCAATGCTCCGTGACGGCTGACCTTCGTCCTGGGGAGCTGACACGGTTGGAGGAGGCAGGAGAATAAACTTCAACAGCTCCCTTACGCCGGTAATACAGAATGTTCAGATGCTTAAAGGTTATGACAAGCCAGCGTCTGGTAAAGAGGTCAGTCTGCCCTGAAAGTGGTGCAGAAGCCAAAATAAAGTCTAGTCAAGCCTATGTGGAGTACGAGCACTGAGGCAGGGAAAATAGTGAGGCCTCTTTCTCCCCAGTGGTGGCCCCCAGAAAGCAGCGGTAAGGCTGCTGTTAAAGTTGAAATATGGCTGAGTATTAGGATATTTGCCTTGGGCAGATATATGTTTTGAGAGACCGGGGTCACTGGCTGTTTTAACCACGTTGTTTCATCCCCACTGCCACACTTCCTGAGCTTTCCACTTAAGCGGCATTTTAAACAGGACGCAGGTATGCTGGTGGCATTCGGCATCACACTCGGGAGGGTAAAATGTGTGAGTGTACTCGTGTGTTTCTTTCTGTCCATCTGTCTATCTCAAGGACCATAAACCAGCAGTGGACAAAGGGGAGAGATGAAGCCCAGTGCAAATGGAGACGAAGAATGATTGTAGAACCAACAGGACAGAGGAAAAAGTAATTTTCTACCACCAGGCAAGATAGAGTCATGACAAAATGATTTCTTACAGTAATGAAAATCATAGCTTAGACTTTATGTGCAAAAATAAAGAAGGGGAAAGCTTTGCACAAATCTGGACGCGCAATATACACTGAACAGTGCATACTTTGTTTTCAAAATGTCTTCTTTATTATTGGTGGCCTCACGCAGGAGACGTTGCCAAGGATGGGGACCCCAGTGAATTGTAGGCAATAACAAAAGAAGGGTGACTTCTGCAGTTTACAGCTGAGGCGCTGGGCAGGATGCAGCAGGCAGAAAAAGTGGGAATGAGGTGGAAGCTGGTGGGAGAATGACCTGACAAAATAATCAAGTAAGAGAAGACTGGAGGGGGGGCTTCCCCAAATCTCAGCAAAGATCACAAATGGCCACAACTTTGGAAACCTTCTCCTCACACCCCCTTGATGTATTCAGATGGACCTGGGGGGACTATGACCCATAGGAATTCTGCATTTTGACCACCTCATTTAATCCATTTGCTGAAATGTTTCCCTCTTGGGCTGGGTATTTTTATACCCAGTCGGTTTTACTTTCTTGTGATGAAGTTCCAGCAAAACATGTTTAATCTAAAGAAAGGTTTAAGCTATTCCAGATGCTTTTAGCATCTGAGTGGTGTTCAGCCATAGGATGCTGGATCCGGGTTCCCAGTAAATAAAAACTTCTCATATCAATATGATATGATTCATATCAACCATTTTATCACCATTAATATCAACCTCCTTTGCACAGGTCTATAGATAAAAGCAGAGGCAAACAGTGTTGACAAGAAAATAAATTTCATCATGAAGCACCTTTGCACATTACCATGAAAATTAACTTTAATTTGACCAAATTATAACTGTTTAATTTTGCACATGGTGCATGTACTGCAGTTTGCCTGAGGTTTCCATCATCAAAAATATGACCACACTGTGGTTGTACGTCAAAAAATCCTGTTTCAAATACTTCCACTGAAAACAACAGGACCACTCTTGGATAAAGATGGCAAAATACGGGATCTGAATCTGATTTGAAGTGCGCACTGAAGCTAAGAATGTGTATGTGCATGGCTGGCACTGGGACCTGCTGAAGATGTGAAAGGGTAAGGACACGGCACAGCCCTCCTCTTAACCTTTAAGAGTACAGAGCTATGGGCACCTCAGCATTCACAGACAACAGGCTTCTTCCCATGTATGTCCACAGCACAGAATGATAAAGACATCCTGGCAGAATCCAGCCAAATTGTTCCAAATTGTGAATTTCACATTGGCAGCGTGGGAGATGGCTGAGCATCCATGAGGATGGAGAGCACGGTGAATGCCTCCAGTTCAACACTGTGCTGCTTCCTTTTAAAATAATCTGACAGATCCCAGAAACAAACTATTTTATGACACTTACAAGACTGCGTTTATAGGAGACTGTAATCTCTTCGGGGCACAGGACATCTTTTTCTTCTCTGCTCATAGGGCACCCAGCACATAGCGCTTGTATCCAGTACAATGTGCTTGTCCATGACTTACCCTATTCGTCAAAGCAATGAAAGAAAGGCTATTTTACAATAATAAAAGTTCTTTATGACAGCAGAATGATAAATCATAGACACCCAGTTCCCACTACAGCTCTGAGTGTACACAACAATACATTAATTTGTAAATAACCATTACAATTTATTCTGCATCAATGCCATAGTACGCAGAGAAAGGACAATTGTTCTGCTCAGTATCTGGCACTAATAGCAGGCACAGCAATAATAAAAAATGTACTGGACATGAAGATTTTTCTAGTACAATTTAACTGAAGCCTTTAAAGCCCGTGAGCAGTTGATAAAGTCTATGGTAGACATGTGCTTGGCATTCCAGGACAGTTTTATATATACATGCCTGATTTTCTTGCACTGAATCTCAAGAGGGTTGTGCTACCAACGTAACAGACATTCACCTATGCTTTGACTTACTGAATTATTGACACAGTCCTGGATACACGTGCATGTGTGACAATTCTGCCCCCATTGTACTCACTGAGGATTTCCCCCCTGACTTCTGTGACGCAGAATAAAACCTTTTCAAGTTTCCTAAGGGGTGTGAGAGCGGCGTGAGAGCTAACGTGTAACTAAGACAATAATACTAGACCTGACAGTCCAGTAATAATAATTCTAACATGGCAAATAGTGTAAAAATGGATGGAGAAACAAGAAGAAAACCATGAAAAAGATTGGAAATGATGTAGTAACATAACTGCAGGCCATTGTAATACAAGATGTTCAAGAAGAATTTTGGCTTAAATGTAAAAACTTTTGACACGTACATTAATAATGTGATATTTGCGTGTTTCTATGTAGCTTTTTTCCAAATGAGAAGATAGCTAATGCTCACAGATGTCTGCTATCTTATACTCCATCATCATTTTGATATCTCCCCATGCCAAAGTATTGCAACAAATCTGTGATTACCCAGGCCATCCATATGCCGTGCAGCATGGCTACTACGAGCTTCGGCGAAACAGTGGGAACACGGCCCAAGTTTTTCCATCCCAAGAAAGCCCAAACCTTTTCTGCTTCAACTCATCCCATCTTTCCCCATGTGGGGCCTGGGTGTACAATGTCATTGTAGAACATTGTGAGTGGTGGAAAAATGCACATGAACGGTGTTGGAGTGGTCACTGAAGATTGTGGGTACGGAAGGGGTTTTGTCCCACAGGTGAGCCAAGCCTTGGCATTCCCTTGCTCCTGCCTCTACTGCATCCCTCAGCCCTTTGGCTGTGTGCAACCCAGAGGAGCAACTGCAATTAAATGCAGTAAATTCTGTGTCCAGCTCTGGAGTCCTCACTACAGGAAAGGCATGGACCTGTGGGAGAGGGTCCAGAGGAGGGACACAGAAATGATCAGAGGGTTGGAGCACTTCTCCTATGAGGAATGGCTGAGAGAGCTGGGCTTGTGCAGCCTGGAGAAGGCTCCAGGGGAACCTTATTATTGCCTTCCAGTTCTTATAAGGGGCCTATAAGAAAGATGGGGAGAGACTTTTTATCAGGGCCTGTTGTGGTAGGGCAAGATGTGATGGTTTTCAACGAAAAGAGGGGAGATTCAGGCTGGATGTGAGGACAAAGTTTTTTCACAATGAGGATGGTAAAACACTAGCACAGGTTGCCCAGAGAGGTGCTGGATGCATCATCCCCGGAGACATTCAGGACCAGGCTGGATGTGGTTCTGGGCAACCTGGTCTAGTTGAATATGTCCCTGCTCATTGCAGGAGGGTTGGACGAGATGTCCTTTGAAGGTCCCTTCCAACCCAAACCATTCTATCAAATAACCGAGCAGACCACGTGGAAATCAAAGCTGCGCGTTTCTCTTCCCTCCTAACTCCCCTCCATTGTAAACGGTTTTCCCCATTTCAGCACAAACACGGAGCTGCTTCCATCACCAGCACGGTCACTCCCTGGGCTCTCCCGCCCCGCAGGATGCTCGCTGCAGCCACCCAGTCTCCATCTCCCCCTCTGCCCGCACGCCAGGCCCGCAGCAGGCAGGGGTTAGAGCCGCTCCGCTCCGGTTCCACCGCTCCGCCTTTTGCTTCGCGCCCGCTCGCGCCCCGCCGCCGCCACCGCCTCCGCGCGCGCCGCCGCCGCCGCCGCCGCCTGGGCGAGGGGAGCCCGCGGGAGGACGCGGGGGGGGGGAGAGAGAGAGGGGTTGGGCGCGAGCGCGCGCCTCAGGGAGCGAGGGCGCGTGCGCGCGCGGGCGGAGGGAGGGAGGGAGGGAGGGAGAGGGCGGGCGCGAGCCCCGTCCCCGTGCGGCCGCTGAGGGGAGAAGCGGCGGCGGCAGCGGAGCGACACCGGCGGCTCTTGTTTACCAGCGTCGTGCAACGGGAGCGCAGCGCCGAGGAGGAGGAGGAGGAGGAGGAGGAGGAAGGAGGAGGAGGAGGAAGGAGGAGGATAAAGGGGGGGGGTAGACGCGGCGGAGGAGCGCTGCGAGCCCTGCTGCAAGCGAGCGGCGGATTAATTGGGAGGAGCAGCGGCAGCGGCAGACCCTTCCCACCCCCCCTTTTTTCTCCCTCCCTTCTTCCCTCCCCGGAGGAATTACAGACCCTTCGCAACAAGCTTCTGGGCTTTGACCTTCAGCAAACCCGGATCGCCTTCCTCGCGTCCCCCCCCCCCGCCTTACACACGCACACACACACACACACATACACACACCTCTTCCCGGCTCCCCCTCCCCCTTCCTTGGGCTGGGCAGCGCGCGGGGGGGGGGGAAGGTTCGCAGCGCGCGCACCCGGAGGAGGAGGAGGAGGAGGAGGAGGAGGAGGGAAGAGGGGGGGGAAGGAGAAAAAAAAAGGATTTACAAATTCGTTGGGTGGATTTTGTTGTTGTTGTTGTTGTTGTCGGTCTCCTTCCACCACCACCGCCCCCCCCCCCCCGCCCTCGCCGCGATGGCAAGGCGGCTCGGAGGGATGCGAGGAGGAGAGCGGAGAGGCGAGGAGGAGGGGTGCTGAGCTCCGCTCGCCTCGCTGCTTTGTGTGTGTGTGTGTGTGTTCTGGATTCCTTTTATTTCTTATTTTTCATTTTTGGAGAGGAGGGGGAGAAAGAAAGAGCCTGTGGCAGCGGCGCTGAGGAGAGGAAGAGGAGGAGTGAGGTGTGTGTGTGTGTGGGGAGGGAAGCCTTTTTAATTCATTTTCGATCCAAATCCTGCGTTTGGAGCCTCTGCAGGCAGCCGGACTTGCGGCGGTGGTGCTGGTGGTGCTGTGGGTGGTGGTTGTGCGTGCGGGGTGTTCCCCCCCTTCCCTCCCCTCGCTGAGCAGGGAGAGCAGCCGCGGGGATCCCGCCCGGGCAGCCCCGTCCCCGCGCTGAGGGACGGCCGGGGAAGCTGCTGTTGTTTTGTAATAAGATTGCCTTGGGTCGCACCCCCCTCCTCCTCCTCCTCCTCCTTTTCCCTTTCCCTCCGCGGCCCTCCCAGTTTTTTTTGTGTCTCTCCGTGTGTGTGTTTGAAAATGGAGGTGGAAGATGCAGACTGCCAGCCCCGATGTGCCTCATGTTCGCGGCTCCCGTGCACCACGTACCGCTGCCGCCAGCGCTGAGGGAAGACGGCGGCGCCCCCCGCCCGCCGACACGGAGCCCGCCCCGGAGACAGCGTCGCCCCGGGGCTTTTCATGCCTTGTTGTTGTTGTTGTTGTTGCCGTTAATACATCTTGAATATCGGGTGTATTTTTGGTGTGGTTGCTCCGGAAGATCAACACCCAGGGACCTCAAAAACCCCTCCGGTTTTGCCAGTCCGAGGGGGCTTGTGTTTTTCCTTCGTTTCTTGGAGGCAACGTGGATTTATTTATCCAGCCCCGTTTACTCGTCCGCCTTTTTGCCTCCTTCGGTATTTTTAGAGGACGGGGAGAGAGAGAGGAAAACGAACAGTTTTGGACTCTTTTTGTCGTTGTTTTTGTTTTCGGAAAGGGGGATTTTGTCCAATTAAAGGAAGAGGAATGAAGTCTGGCGCTGGAGGAGGGTCCCTCGCCGTCGTCTGGGGGTTTCTGCTCGTCTTCGCCGCACTTTGTCTGTGGCCAACAAATGGGGAAAGTGAGTACGGTGCGTCTCAGAAGGGAGGGGGGCATAGGGGGTGTCGGTGGGGGGCCCCCTGAACGCGTGAGGGGCTGCTGGGGGGGAAGCAGTGAGAGGATCCCTGTGTGTGAGGGGATCGGTGAAGAAGGGGCCCCTCTGTGTCTGCAGGGGTCGATGAGGTGGGGTGCCCCTCAGTGCCTCTGTGAGGGGGTCCCTGTGTGTATGAGGGGGTCGGTGATGGGGGGGTGTCCCTGTATGGCTGTGTGTGAGGGGAGCCGGGGGGGGGTGTCCCTGTGTGTGTGTAGGGGCGTGTGTGAGGGGCTGCGGGGCCCGCGCCGTTTCCCGCCGCCGAGCCGGTTTCGCCCCTGCCCGCGGGGATGTGCGTGTTTTGCTTCGGTTACACTGGTGCTCCTCGGGCACGTTGAATAACCCGGGGCTGCCCCCCCCATCCCGCCATCCCTTCATTATCCTGGGGGGGGGGCGGCTGGTTTTACACCCGGGGCTGGCAGAGCCGCAACCCCCGGCCCGGCTGCGGGGAGCGGGGTCGTGGTGCCCGCCCGAACCCCCTTTTGTGTTCCCCGCACCTGACCCGCACTGCTGCTCTCCCCTCCACAGCACGGTGCGGTGCTCAGCCCTCCGCAGCCAGCGCTGCGAGCTGCGTAGTAAACACTCGCAGGCTGGGAAAGACCTTTCCCCGCATGGAAAGAGCTTGATCTTTGTCAATATTTAGAGGCCGTACGCAATAACCTGCCATAGCGAGTGAAGAATTCCTGGAAATAAGCGCCTTGCCTGCCTTTTATTGCCGCTTTACTGCCGAGGGTTTCTCCCTCGCTGCTCGGGGTGCAGGATTACGGTGGCATCCCGCAATCTAAAGGTCACAGTTTGCTAGTGTTTATTTTCTTAAAAATTAATTTACAGGTCGGTACTTTACGTTTGTGCATTGATAGAAAGGTTTGATGGTGGGGCTGCGTTCTCAAAGGTGATTCGATCTTTTTAAGGCAGCTGTGTTGCATCGAGCATTAAGGTTTGTGCCGCTGACTTGCAGAGTGCGAGCTGCTTCCTCCATGTGTGCGGGTGATGCACCGAGGAGAAGGCGGCTGCTTGTGCGGGACGAGGGTGCCCGCATCCCTCCTGCCCTTCATCCCGCCCGCCTGTCTCGCTTGGCAGTTGCAAAAGCCCCGACTTTTGTTTTTGTGCGTTTCAAACCTGTGGTTCTGTTGCAGTGCCCGCCCCTTTCGGGCGCAGGGGGAAATAAAGGGGGCAGGGATGGCTGGCTCTGCGATGGATCAGCCTGCGATCATCACCACATCCATCCCGGTGCTGGGCGGTGTGTCGGGCTCACGACGGGTTGAGATCTCCCCGCATGAAATGAGCCTTCCCGTGTTTTCTGGAGTGTTTCTGTAGGCAGGGAGATGGTGGCTTTGGAGCCCAACCATTTTAAAAACGGCTTCCTCTGTCCTTCGACGTCTGCAGGAGCGGGGTTGATTCTTTAACTGCATCTTGATGCTTTAATTTCTTACGCTGTGTGTTTTCAACATACTCCTGGAGCTGTTGGGTCTCGCTTTCAAAAGGGAAAGGAAGGGAGAGATCAATTTTATGCATTTTGTCTATAAAGGGAAAGAAATCGGCAGCTAGAAAGGCTTCTCTAAAAGCGATTTAAGGTTGAGAAGAAAGGGAAGTTCTTTGGATGCACTGACAGTAAGGCTGACTACAGAAAAAAAGTGAGCAAGGAGCTCATAGATGGAGCCTGTAATGCGTGTTGAGTAATACTGTGTTTCATTAGCCAGTGAATGCCAATTATCTCCTTGCAAATTAAGGCCCAACTTAGGCTTTGCGTTGTAGTGGCAGGGCCAGCTAGGGCTGGAGAGTCATAGCCTTACTTCCATGAGCTGAACTTTATAGCTAGAGCTCTTTTCAAGAGGGAAGATTAATCTCTTAAGTTGGAAAAGAAGACCCCGGTGCCCTTACTCAGGGAAGGGCTTGCAAAGCATTATATTGAATGCTTTGCATAGAGAAACAGGGTAGGAGGAGGAGATCCCATACATCCTTCAAATGCAGGGATACATGCTTACAGTTTTTTTTCTTGCCTTACCTGGTACAGATCACCTTGAAATAGAAGTGCTTGCCCAGCTCTGGGAATAAAACAATGCAGAAACAGTATGTTAGGATTTTAGGCTCTAGTCCTCCAAAGTGTTTGTGGTTGCCACTTAGCTAAAATGACCCAATTAAGAACCTTCCAAATGAAATATCTTCTTTTTCAGATCTAGGCGTTTAAATATGGGAAGATATGCTGAAAAACTTGTCTTAGCTGAATACTGTCTCTAATTGATCGCCTTTGTAGTTTACAGTTTAATAGCCTTTGTTTTCACGAGTTATTGCTGAAAGAATTTTGCTGTTAGGGGGAAAAATGATCTCCAGAGCAGATGTTTTGCATCTCTTCATATTCTTCCCTCTCCCCACAATAGTGGAAGGAAGATTAATCTTAATTTTTATTTGTTTTTCATATATACTGTGTCATAGCTAAAAGGCACTTCCATTTTCGGTCAAACAAGCAAGGCATTCCTAAATAGGAATACAAAGGAGTTACAACTGGAGGGGAGAGACCCATCCCTTTAATGCTAAATTATATAAAATCTTTTCATGGTTATATGACAGAAACCTCTTTAAAATGCAGGTAACTTCAGTGGAAAGCGTCTGATTCAAAAACTGGCATTAAAAAATCCTGAGAATTTCCTGAGATTTTGTTAGGACAGCACAGCAATGAAAAGAAAAAGACCCTTTGTTAAGATAAAGTATGTGCTGGTGCAACAGTGCATTTGATGTGTAAAGCTACAACTGTTGGAGGCTGTTTCATCCTAGGGGTGGGTTTAAGATGAAGCATAAACACGGTGTTTTCTTCCTTTCCTGCCTTGAGCATGATGGGGTTTTGATTTTCACCCATGTGTATATTTACAAAGGGAATGTCTAGAAGGGAATGGGTTAAACATTTAGGGTAATAATAATGGTTTTAAGTCTGGTAGTACTTCAGAGTGATTAGGTATCTTGGTGGATCTGTTCATGTTAACTCCAAGCTTTTGTTTGTCAATCCAGGCTATATTTTATGTTCCTGATGTTAATAAGCAGTAGCTCATGCTGTACGTTTAATCCCTCTCCCAGGTTGCTTAGTAAAAGCCCTCATGACCTCCTGAATGTCAGTGTTACATACACCTTAGCTTTCACATCAGCGTTTCCATGTATGCCTCGTGGTTAGTGAATGCTGTTATATGGGATTGGAGAATTCCTTCTGTAATTGAGGTTGTGAATAGAAAATGCCAGAATGTTTAAGGAATTGGTGTCAGTTGGGTTCACCAGAGAGAGGAGAGTAGGAAAGTGTTGAGGGCGTGCTGGTGACTGGAGTCCATGGGAAGGAGCGCTGAGCCAGGCAGTACTTTGGCTTTTTTGATTGTGTTAGATTGTACTTTCAAAGCATTTCCATACCAGAACTGGAGCAAAGGCTTGCATGACTCAGAAACTGAAAGGGTTAGGAAATGGTAGTGACTTAGCTAATATCAGGCAAAATGCATTGAGAATGTGAGAAAGCAGTGAAATGGGTGTGGAAGGAAGATGATGTGTGTTAGAAGATTCAGTGCTGAACCAGCATTGAGAGAGGGAAATACTATTCTTTGTGTAAAGGGAAGGAAATTTAACCTATTTCTGAAGAATGTTGTGAGAAGTGAGGAAAGGAAGGGGCTACAGAGAGCAAGAAGACAGATGAATCAAATAGTTTAAGTTCAGTACAAAAGGAGGCATGATTTGTTTGGTTTAAGAGGGAAATTGCTGAGATTTGATAAATGCCTATGTTTAATTTTTATGTCAGTTTTCCCCTGACCAGTTGTGCTTTCAGGCTAATCCTAGAATATAATTACAGCACAACTCCAGTGACACTGAAATAGTTGTCATCTTGAAATGTAACATGTAAAATCCAGCATTGAGGAATTTCCATGTGATGATTTTTTGAATTCATTGGCAAATAATTCATTTCTACCAGTATGTGTTACCTTGGGAAAAGTTGTTTCAAATCCTGTTTGATTTTCTGCTAAACTGGCATTTACTAAGAAAATCTTGGAGGAGGAGGTCTTCAGTGAGGAGATTTATTTTCTTTAAGCATCTTCCACTTAGAATTAAAATGTATTTCAGGGCTGAAACTGTTCACTTGAAAGGACAATTTCAGTTGATGTTTAACTGAAGCTTTTTTTCTCTTCCCCAATATATTTTTTTTGCCCCTCTTTGCTCTGAGGTAGATTTTACCGGCGATCACTGAAACTATGAACTTGGTGAGACCAGAAGAGGCAGTTTTGTTAAATGATTAATTATATTGTGTGTGTATTTCATCTGGGTGAATTGTGAGCTACCGCAGACTTCATTGTAGAGAAGTTTGTTTATGTTCCTGAACTTTGAGAGAGGGAGGAAATAATATATGCAGGAAACCTGTTTTTCTCACACTGGATGTTAACTTCATGATCCCACACAGAAAACAACTTATCTAGCTCATCATCTGTAATGGCCCCAAAGTTCATAACTTACAAAACGCACTGAATTAAATTATTTAAATCAGTGTAGAGTGTTTATCTAGATTATCTGTAGTTAAATTAATAAACTGCTTGAGCATTATTTTACTCCCTTGAAAAGGTGATGACTGAGAAGTGATGGCTACTTTCTGCATAAGTTCTTCAAACTGTTGCTTATGAAATAGAATATATTCTTCCTTGGATTTTAGTGTAAAGCATTTCCCATTTGGAAGTGCTTTGTGATGTTATCAAGTAGCAGCTGTTTTTTATTTCTATGTGTGAGCGCACACACAGGAATGGGTAAACTGCAGTTTGTTATTGGAAGCTATTGTGTATGCTGAGTTTTATAAAAGCCGTAGTTTGAGTAATTGTCTCGAGAGTCTCATAATTAAAGTTGCTGCAGGTTTGTAGGTTCAGTTTATTTCAGATCTTTCTGACTGAATTGAGCTTTTAAGGTTTTTGGGCTTAGGTGGTAATAGAAGAACTGCTTTTAAGAGTTCTATGTTCAGAAAGACTTTAGGAATGCCATGATGTTTGAAACCCAGAAATACTGTTTTACTATTTTGATGTATCTGATGTGTATAATTTTTCTATCACTAAATTGTATAGACAGTTTCTTTGTGTAGGTTACTTGGATTAGTTTATGTGATTTATGAAAGACACTTTAAAAAGAATATTTTAATAAATTTTTTTCTCTTATTGTACAAAAGCAGAACTCAACAAACAGCAATGATGGAGACACATTTGTGATTGTTAGCCAGCCTGTCTTGTGTGTGGTTTTTTTTTTGGGCTGGGTTTTTTCCCTCTTAGCCAAGTCATGACAGGTACAATCTGGACGGATTTTTGTAGTGCTATATTTGTCTTTTTTTGTGTCCAGAGCTGTCTGAGACGAACTCTGAGGACCGACAAATGATTAGCAGCATACAGTGTTCATTCATGTATTTCTGTGCTCTGCAAACAGAGCTTTACCAATTCCTTAAACTCAAAAATAGGCTGTAGTTCCTTCACACAGGACTTGTTTTTGCTTAAGAAGTTTGATAATAATTTGGCTTACTCACTTAAGGAAATACATTCTGTCAAACCATGGTGTTAGCGTGGTGGGGTTCTGGGAAGGTTTAGCTTGCCTTCATCACTGAGAGTTTTTCTTTTTAACCTTTGCAAATGCCAAATATGAGCAGCTCCCTAAGGGTACCTTTCAAGACACCAATTAACTTCTTCAGTGTTGATATCCAGAAGAAGTTGCTGTTGTGGCACAATGTTATTAAAAACATGCAGAAAAGCAAAATCTGTTTTTTATTTACGGATTGATTTGCATACAATTTGTAGGCGTCAGTGGAATATAATTTTATTTATTGATTTTTGGAGTATCCAGATGTGAACATTTCTTGCAGCTCTGTTCCTTTCTTCATAAACCTGATGGTACGAACACAAATAAGTATCTGCATGTTCCAGTGACTCCCTGGGTAGTTTTTCAAGGAGACTTGTCTTTGACCTACCCAGTGAGAAGGGACCTTGCACTCAATAAAGTACCAAGATTATTCCTCTAGAGGAACAAATCCTCTAGTAAATATTTTGGTAGAGCAGCAAATGAGTGCTTTTGTAGCAGCACAAACTAATTTTAATAACAACTTAGAGGAATAATTCACGTTAAAATGTTCATTGAAGAGAAGTGCTAACCAGGTTGTTCCCCAAGAGCTTTATGCTGTGCTGTTGAGTTAAAAAAAGTGTGTATTATACAAATAAGAAACTTCTGAAGCAGGAGGTGAACTGCACATGTTATGTGTTTTACTGTAATAGTTTATAAGATAAGTGTGTGTCCTGCTTTTGTGAATACTTAGTTTGTGAAGATGTATGTGTTGGGCAAGTCCAGTCCACTGACCTAATGAGTTTGTTTACTGTGTGTTGGTAGTGAAGCAGATATTACTGAAACAGCTCTGTGACCAGTCAGGGCGAACGTTATCTGCAAACCTCTTATTGGTGCCATTACATGCTGTAAAGATAGCTCTGTTTACTTGGAAGCTGAGCATCAACTGATGAAAACACTTTCTCTTAGCAGGTGGGCTTTTTTGGGAGTTCTTTGCTGAACATCCCTTCTCCCTGCAGCGGGGAGCAGTGTCAGAATGTAACATCAGGCAAATGCAATTAATACTTAGAATTCTTAGTGCCAGAGGCAAACACTGCATGTGTGTGCGTTCCTCTGCTGCTGGGTGGCTGGTGGGTCACTTTCACTGGTTGTTTCTAGAAGCTTTGTATTTTTTTCCTTCATTAAGAACAGTTCACATATTAGTATACTTAAGCCAGCTGCTTCCACAGTTCTGTTCAAATAGCAGAGGGTTTGATTGGAGGCAGGAAAGAGGAATTTTTTCAAGTTGAGAATGCATGAAATGAATACATGCTGAAGTACTCAGAGATCCCTTGCACTTGATCAGAGAGCAGCCTGCTTGAATGAAAGGTACTGTACCTGCTGTTAAGTTTATAAACTTGGTTTATACAGATTACTTTTTAAATTATTCATGATGCTACATTACAAGTATATCTGACAGGTTTAAAATAAATGGCTTGATGGTAAGAGGGAGCATGCATAAATTAGAGCTGGGATAATGTGTTCTTTGAAGTATCTCTTCCATTTGTTACTACTGGAATACAGTAGGTAGCTGCAGCTGAATGTGTGATTCTCAAGTACGGAGTACATCATTATCTTCAAACTGTGTTATAGTGGCAGTTCTTATATAAGACAGATGAGATGAAGTGGCAGGAGGACTGAGGTGCTCGCTTTGTATTTAGTTATAGACGCGTTGCTGCTCAAACAGGGAGAGTATTTATGGGATGAAACTTCTATAGGCACAGTAGCTGAAAGGGTCTGCTGGTAGCTATGTTTGGTAGGATCGGGGTAGCATCATATTGTTTTATTTACTCTTTTGTTGTTAGCATTGCTGGGGGTTTGTAGGAGTGCTGTAGCAAGGTGCTAGAAGGTTTTCCCTTATATTTAGTGGGATGTTATATATGGTTTGCTTATGGATCATGGTGTTTGGCTTGAGAAGGCTTCCTGATAGGTATGCACAGGAAGACTTCACAGGAGCTGAACTGTTGTGTTCGGAAAAGGTTATTGGTGGGGAAAGAGATGCAAAGATAGCCTCTCCAAGCATGAGTTGACACAGTGCAGCTTTTCTTGATTGTGTAACTTGTTATTTTGGAGGAGCAATCTCCCAAAGTAGTTTGTGGTGTAGAAGAAACCCCGAAATGGTGTTGGATAGAGCATCCTTCAGAAATAAACAGAAGTTTCTCTGGAAGTGGAAGGTGGTCTTAAAGAGATGGATAGTTCAAGTCTTCAGTCTTAATCAAATGGGAGCAGCATTTTGGAGAGAGGTCTGGTAACAGCTGCTCCTGGAAACAGTCTATAACCAAACTTTTAACAGAGGATTGGCTTGGACTTCAGAAGAGTCCTGGATCTCTTTATCCCTGGATCTCACTGAGGTGGTTTCTTCATTATTTGCGTTGGCTTCGGCTGAGAGTCATCTCCACGTGTTGTCTTTCTAAACATAGTACTCTTTGCTTCCTTGCCACTCATTGCATCCCCTTGGGTCCTTCTGTGTGAGAGTAGTATGTACCTTGAAAGGCTTAAAAGCACATGGCAGGCACCTCACATGAGGAGAAAAGGCACTGGCACTGCACTGTAGGAACAAACATGCATTTGCACTGTTCAGCTGATCCTAGAGTAACATTTGGCTGTAGCGTTAAGAGTTGAAATGATGATGGAAATACCGCGTTTGTTCTGTCACTTGTGCTCTTTGCCAGTGCAGAAATTACTTTTATTGTAGTGTTTTTGTTGCTTTCTCGTGGGGCTTTTCATGTGTAGTTAAATAAACCGTTATTTTCTCTAGTCATATTTCATGTATCCCACTGGGCATTTGGTTTGCTCCCCAAAATATTGATGGGGTTAAATAGCGTGGGTTGTTCTTGTTAAGCTTTCAGGTGGCTCTACCTTCCTTTTCAGTGAGAACTAGTGTTAAGAGTTAAGATGATGGCACAAACTGTTAAGAGTTCACAGACCCACTGGGTTGGAGCAAGGAGCCCAGTGGAATTGCGATGGTGCCTGGCTGCCACGATGGGAATTTTAGCTGCTTCTCTCTAGTTGTTCTGTATCCCCAGCAGGTGGAAGCAGCTTGTGGTTCTGTATTGATTGCAGTTAACATCTTTTTTCTGTTTGTTGTGGCTGAAGCTTCTTCTATTCCTTTTTTCTTCTCCATTCCCCTCCTGAGATGGATGCACATCTTACTCGTCTTTTGCAAATGCCATGTCTCCTGGAAACTATGGGGGGAATGAACACCCAGCTGTGTTGACATGCGTATAGGTTGCTGTTACTGTGTCTACTTTGCTCTTCTTCCCCAGACCTGAGGAGTGTTGAGGCTGGGGGAAGGAAAGATGCAGAATGCGAGATCGTTCGTGTGTAAAGGATGCCGGAAGTTCGAGGGTCTATTAGTTCTGTTGCTCATGCGCCTTGGATATGGAGAGTTTGGTTTAATAAATTACATTGGTATTTGCTTGCAGCTCTTCAGTGGCTACACCCACGAAGAAGGTTTGGTCTGGGCCATTGTCACTGTATGAAAGAGCAAAAATGGGGTTAAAAAAAGCGTATTTGTTGTTCCAGACTTGAGACTTGGCTTGGTTTGAGACTGACTTGAGCCTGGCTGGGTCCTGTCTGAGTGACTGAAGGTTTTGATTGTTTGTTTGTCTGTTTTCTTTTTTGCTTATGTGCTAATAAAATGTTTGTGTTTTTGTCACATTTGAGTGGGCTGAGTATGCGGACAAATGTTTTCATTGATATTGTTTCTCCACAAGAGGCATATAATAATGTATTTAATAATTAATTTAGGCTGTGAGAGTCCCTTTTAAATTTCAGGCTTGTATGTGCTTTGATGGGTTGTGATTCTAAGCTGTGGCCAGTGTTACCAGTGAAGGAACAAAGGTCCTTTTAAGTTGGTTCAGTTGTTATCCTACAGAAATAAGGCACAGACTGAGAAATGCATTTGAGTGTGCTGTATATGTGACGGTGGTCTGTGCTTCAGCAGAAACACATGTGAAATGGGCATCTGTTTTTAGATGGTTTGTGTTTTGAGTATCTCTTTTGGTAGTTCATTGTTTAAATAAACATGTTGCATTCGCTGTAAGACTTTAGTGCCAAATGCCCACTGATGAGATGTATTAGGGTTTTGTTGTTCCCAGGCCGCCCTGAGAAACAACAGCTTTACAATTCAACACATTTGAGGAAGATTACAGAAAGAATTTGGGGTGGATCACAATCAGCACTTCAAAAGCAATAGCTTTGGACTAACTCCGCTATAACACAGCACAGCCCATGGAAAAACACCGTCATCTTAACAGATGCAGGGTTATTTTGGAGATTCCACTGTATAAATACATGGACTGTGGTTAAATTGTGATGGCAACAGATGCAATCTCAGTTCTTGATTCTTTCATCTCTTTAATATTTAAAGATACTTCACAAAGTAAAAGAAGAAAACAGCATCAAAGCTGAGAATTTGCTTTCTGTAAATTGTTGGGGCTGCACCTTTTGAGCCTTGTTTCATTTCAGATATGTCACTGCAGATTAGACTTGGGCTGAGTGAATGCTCATCTCTGTGAGGGAGTCTGTACGAGTGCTGCTACTCACGGCTTATTGTACAATTTGCATATGAATGGAATTATTCAGCTCTACTTAAGAAATGTCAGCAAGATTGAAGTCAGAGTTGGTTAACCTGGTAAAAAGATATTTCCAGTATTTTTCATGAAAGAAAGTGATACTATGAAGACAAGAATTACACATTCCTCTGGCTAAGCCAACATTGTCTGAGGATTTTCGTAGTGGTTTTGTAGTTGCTATCAGTGGCTTTATGTTTAAATTCGTCTTGCAATACGTTGCAGTGTTTGAGAGCAAGGGAATTGGAATGCAGGTATCAGATGTTGTATCGTAATGCTACGCAGTTGTGTTCACATGTGTTTTTTCTTTCCAGATTTGGTTTTGTTTAAATACTGATTTGACAAGTATAAAGTGAGAGCAAGGGTCTATTTTTTTTTTTTATGAGCAACAAGTAAAGCATAGCAGGATGTTGTTGTCACTGCTTTCACCTCTGTCCATGCACTGGTTGGGTAGAAAAGCCTGAAGTTGAATGCTGTAACTGGATTTTAAAAAGGGACCGGATAATTTTTGTGAGCAACAACACTGGTAGTCATGCATGCTAAAATAGGGAGTGATCACATCTCGTGCTTCAGAAGCTGACAGTGTGCAAGGGTTGGGGAGAAATTGTATTCCTCCTCCGGGTGTTTGTATTTCCCTCCCCGTTTGTAAAACACAAAGAAATGCTGTTCTGGAGGGGTGGTAAAGTGCTCTGTGTATAGAACACTGATGCAACTTCAGATGCTGGTGTAACACTGTCCAGGTCAAGGCACATTCACTGGGAAGCTGTGTGTTGTCAGGAGTTCAAAGACTATGAGCAGAAGTATGAGGATGGGGGTGTTGGAATTGGCTGGCTGATAAGGAGATAGTCTATTACACTAAAAATAAAACCCAGATCTTCACAGGCAACTGTTAAGATTACCTGGTGTCACATGCAGTTAGAATGAAGCAGAAGTTGAGGTGGTTTGAGCATGGTTTGGCCTCCCTGTGCAGCTGTGCTGTGATGCTGTCCATTCACTCTGTAGGATTTTCCTTTAGGAGCAGCACTCACAGAAGTGTGCAGCCATTCAGTGTTTTCTTGCTCGCAGCTGCAGACGTTGTTTACTGTGGTATCAAAATACTGTTCTGACCTCAGGATGACTGTCACTGCTCACAGTGTCTCATGCCTCAAGCTCATCTGCAAACACCCTCGCAGCTTCCCCCAGACCTGGTGAGATGAGATGGTGTGAATCCTGTTTAATAGGGGGAAGCGGGTGGGGGAGAAGGGTAGAGGGGCTCAGGCAGGGGAGAAATGCTCTATTTAGATGCCTGCATACCCTGATGGCGTCTGTCCCCCTCTCTTCTCCTCTTTCTTCAGTACTCAACCTTTTGATGGTGTCACATACCTCCTTGATGTCTTGGTTGAAGAAGAGCAAGACTGCAAAGCTGGCTTTGTTGGTGTCGAGCCTGTTAGCCAGCAAGTGATCAACCTAGTTTTAAGCTGTGGGTCTGTGGGGTGCTGTGCACAGTCATAACTACTGAGGTGTTCAGAGAGGGGAAGAGTTAATTTTCTCTCAGTTGATTTAACTAGTGAGTTGCACTAGCTTATGGAAGGGCGATGAGAGCCTGAGGGGTGGGATTCTGTGGTTGAGAGTGGACGAGGGAGCAGCAAAACAAACGAGGATGAGTATGTTGCCATCAGCCATCTTTTCAAAGCAGCTGGATCATTTATATTGAAATATGGGGAATTTGGTTTAAAACGTAGTTTTAATCTCATTTTGGATATTTTTAGCTGGATTTTTTTTTTTTTTTTTATTAGCTGACAGCTGTTACAACACCTTGTTTCACAAATATACCCTTTCGGAAAGTACAGGGTTTATTTGCCTTTGCCATTTCTGCACATGCACGTAAATGATTAGATGCCTTGGATATGTTTACTCAGATCCTTAATTTTTATGCGTAAGCAACAAAATGGCAAATGAGGTATTTTCTGGTAGATGACTTTTCATTTGTGTTGGTTTGTTTTATATGGATGGAAAATGGAACTTTAATTGAAATGCAGAAGATCTCCACTTTGCGACTTACGGGCAGGCAGGACTTGAGAAAATCAACAGAAAGAAATAGTGTGTCATTGTTTCTCAAAAGTTTAGAGCAATAGATCTCACCCACTGACTGCTGCACACGTTTCTGTGCAGGAGTCCTTTTAATTTGGGATGAAGTGCTTCTTGAACTGAACCATTTGGGTAAACTGCAGTGAGGCACTTGCAAAAGTAGCTGTTGAATGTAAAAGCTGTCTTAGCCTTTCAACAAAGGGTGGCTCCAAGAGCCAGAAAATTCACCAGTCTGAACTTTTTTTGTGTAAATTATATGCTTTCTATTTTTATTTTATGTAAATCACAGTAGGCACATACGCTGTTATAATTCCATGCTAGATTTGTAATTAAGTTTATTTTTGGAAGAATGCATTTAAGTAGTTTATAGAAAATGATTTTCTATTTTTGTAAATGAAATAATTGGGTTTTATTGACTTCTAATTTCATGCAAATGTGTTTTTTCTTTTGGCTTGGAGGTTATGCAAGCAGAAAGAAATGAATGATTTGAGAGTTCTCACAAAGAATAGAAGATCTGTTATCACTAGCCAGGGGCACTGGTAGGCAGAGTTAACTCTTGGACATGTTCAAATTGCATGATGGATGTTACAGACTGTGGTATGATGGGTTTATATAATAAACATTATTTATTGATTTCCTGGTTAAGCTAAGCAAAAGAGATTGTAACTGTGTTTGGAATCAGGCAGGGAGATACAAGGAAGATGGTCGTAGTGTTGTGATATCTCCAGATGCCTGAATATGTTGCTATCCATGACAAATCCGAGTGTTAATTGTGTGCAAGCCAGATCTGCTATTTTTAATTTGGCCTTGCTATCGTGTCTCTTTGCAGCTGAATTTGAAGGCTACAGAGAGCTGGATGATGAGTCATTATTGAGTTAGTAAAATCACAATTGATCTCCATTTCCTGTTGATTCCAAAATTCCTCAAGTGTGAAAGCTGAGAGTGACTGATGGCTTCTCGGAGGGGAGCTTGAGGCTGGAATGTGGAAGTGACTTTAGATAAAGTAATTCAATGCTGCCCTGGGTGTTAGCACAAAGATGTCTATAGTGAGAACAGGTGTGTGTCTGAGATGGGAGGCTTTAAGAGGGAGGGATGGTTTGTCTTGATGAGTGACCCAGATGTGATGGGAGCCTGGGCACTGAAATACACCCTTAAACAAGGTGGAGGGGAAAAGGTTTCTTAAGTGGCTCCTAATAGAAGCTTAGTATTAAACTTTTAGTCTCCTCAGAACTGGAGATGTCTTCTGCTTGACCTGTGTTTCTGTCACATAGCTCAGAAGGTTCTGTCTTGAAAGCCTTTTGTTCCCCGGTACTATTTACTGTGCAGTGTGACTGCAGAGTGACAGACAGTGGGGTGTAAGGACAGCAGTGTTGTGTGATGGAGAACACGCTGCGTGTCTCAGTTATTGTGTGTCATTATCTTTTGATGGATCTTTGATCTTGTCAGTCTGCAGCCTTGTTCTGTTCTTGTGATGAAATGGGATTAATGCTCTTTTGGCAGATACTAATTGGAGACATTGTGGTAACATGTGCGGGTAAGAGTTAAAATTTCTTTTTTTCCCCCCTTCCTAGAACTTACTGTTGGCAGAACTTTGGTTTTTTGTTAGGAACTATTAAATTACATTACTAGACTCTGCCCACATTGCATATGTGAGAGTAAATTCTGCTGAAAGGGGATTTGTTGGAAGAAATCAAAGGGAGGATATATACTGGTCTGAGTTATATTTGGAAGAGAGCTATAAAGAAGCCTTGAAGTACCGCTTTAGGAAGGGAAAGCTTGGTCTAGTTCCCCGGAGGAATAAGAGGAGGTGGGAGGTAAGGCTGTCCCTTCTCCTCTGTTTATTGCATCCCTTCAAATCCTAATTGTAAAGAGTTTTTCTGAAGGGGTATTAGGGAAGGCAAAATAGCAATCTGTGTTCTATGACTATACAAATGGTCTTAGAATCGTTGAAGCTTGTCATGGATGCACACACTGATACACTGGGTTAAAACAGAAGTGAAGAACGAGGAGAAAGAGAAGTAGACTTTTTTTCCTTGGAAAGTGTGTACAAGCTTTTCCCACTCTTGCCATATTTAGGATTGCAGAAAACTGAGAAAGGGGAAAAAGAGGTGGTTGATCTTGCTGTCTGAGAACATCTTCCAGTCTTGACAGGTTAGGTGTGTGGTTTTCACATTCAGAAAAGCTGATTCAGTTGCTCTGGCTTTTGCAAGAGATGAACTAGAGAAATAAATTGCTCTGAGAGGGTGTGAAGAATTTTCCTCTAGAAGAAGTTGAGCAAACATGGAACACAGAGTTGCATGGTTGAGATTCGGTGAAGCATGGGAAGGACACTGCTTTTCAGAGAAGTATGATGCTTCTTTAGGGTGTTGTGAATTCAGAAGAGCAGCCACGCTTAAAAGACATGTCTCAGTCTTACTGAAGGTTACAGGAGCTGCGAGAGAGCTTTATTACAAGTGACCATGGCAGTTCTGAAGGCTGTTGCTCACAGAGAATCTTCAGTTACTTAAAGCCACACCTTGATACCTTACACCTTGTTTTGCAGGGTCTGTGTTGATGTGTCCCAGGACAAAAGCACTTTGTTAAACCAATTAAATGCATAATATTTTTATAATACTCGTGTTTTGGAAAAATCAATATGACCAGTTTCCCTTTGAAACAACAAGAAGCGTGTCGTGCTGACAAAGGAGAATGCATTAGGAAGTAGTGCTTTGTATCCTCTCAAGAGTAATGGGCTCTTGTTTTTTCTTAATCAGCAGGATGTTCTCCTGTATGTCAGATGTCGTGGTTGTTTTTGTGATCTCTATTGGAGAAGAGCAAGGGGAAAAAAATAAATGTCAGAGAAAGGGAGTAGGTTTAAATGTTTCAGAGCAGCAGAAAGCTGCAGTCCTATGTTCCTCCGGTTTAGTAACATGGGTAATCACTACGTTGGACACTTTGTGTTTGTTTGTGTTTTAAACAATAAATAAAAGAACAACTTGCCCTTCAGAAGAACAGAATGCGTAGCCTGCTTAAATACTCGGGAGCATAAGGGATATAATTAACCCTTTTCCCTTCGGCTTGGTTACGTTTCAGAAGGCAATGCAAGATGTTTGAAACATTCGAAATGGCTTATTTACCAGTTGGCTGAAGTAAGGGGTTTTCAAGCTCTTCTTCCTCTCTCCATTGCCTTCTCCTCCTCTCCTGTTTTCTGACCTGCACTTTCCAGATTTGTTGCAGCTCTAGTACTGTTGGCCTTTGTTCAAAAACCCCCCAACTTAAAAACAGCCATTGAGGAGAAAAGTTTATTTCCTGTCACTCTTGCTCAAGGCTATAGAGAATAGATCTTGGAAGTTTAGGCGCTTGTTCAGGCCTTTCAGAGGAATTTTTAAAGGGTGCTCTGCTTTTGATGCGTTGAAGGGCAGTGACTTGAAAGGACTGACAGCACAAGCAGGGTTTGGCCTATAGCATGAGCAAAACCTCTTGCTGTGATCCTGAAGGATTTTGCTTTGCTGACCAAGTGCTCAACCAGCACAAATAGGTTCTGAACTGTTCTCTCAAGGTAGCTTTGGTGTGATTCAGTGAAGTGGGCTGAGAGGAGACAGAACCTGAAACGCTTCCAACTTTTTGTTTTCCCTATCTTGACTCTCCTTGAAGAATGTGAATTAGTGTGAGAAAGTGTCTGTAGCTCCCACTGGGTCAAATAGAGGTTGAGATAAAAATACCTGTCTCTGTGTGGATTGTAATATTGATCGTCATGTGGTAAATAATTCCTTGGCAGCAGGATCACCAAGTCGGATGTTTTACATGGTATTTGTAAGTTTTGGGGCAGTCTTGCTGCTGGCTCTGTGCTCAGGCCTGGTTTTTGTTCTTTGATGGGTATCTTCTTCATTATTTCCTTTTAACCAGCATTTCCGTTCTCATAGAATGTCACGCTTTGGGTTGGTCGATGTGAGTGGAGCTCACTCGATCTATTAGTTCACTGGCTGTTTAGCACTTAGAAGTTGTGTTATTTGTGCTGCCTTTTATTTTCCTCTTTGGTTTAACTCAACTTTGGCTTTCTGAATTGTGATTAAAGCATAATTCTTGAGTGTTGTTGAGAGAATACTGTCTTCCTGTATCCTCTATATCAAATGTAGCTTGAGAATGGTCTGTAGGTTGCGTTTGTAGTTTGCAGCTTTGTCAATGGAGGTAGCTGATAGGTACAGGCTTTTGCAAAGATGCTGAGTGAAACCAGAGCAGGTCGGACACTGACATGTGTGACTTGAGCCCTAGTGCAGGGGTGCATGGAAGCATTTTACATTGTGGCAACTTTTGACTGTGTCAGGGTGAGCCATTGTCTTGGGCAAGTAGAGAGGAAAAGGGGAGAGAAGGGAGGGCAGGTAGAGCTCTTGTGGCACTCTGAGTGTGGGAAGGGAAGGTGGTGATGGGGACAAAGTCTGCTTTTGTTGTCCACAGAGGACACCAGGTATTACTGTGGCTGTGATGCCACCCGACACAGTCGTTCCTGTCATCGGGAACTCTCTTTTTGGGTGGTTGCCTTTTCCAAAGCAGGCTGGAAAACTTTGTTACAGACTCTGTGTGGCCTTTCTCAGATCTGGGACGGTTCATGAGTTCAGGACTTCGCTGTGTCTTGAATTGCCAGATAACTGTGGAGGAAATAAGGAGGCTCAATCCTAGTTTGTGCATCTGAAGTTGAATGAAGCTGGCATGTGGTAAAGCAAAGCACAGCCTGCTCAGATATGTTTTCTTAACACGAAACCAACCAGCCTTGCACAAATACCGTGGTTTTCTTTCACAACAGCACTGAGAGGCCAATGGAGCTGTCAGACAAGTGAGGCGAGGCCAAGGACTGTCCATCAGCTGTGCTCTCCAGATGATTTTGCCTTCAAGCGAGCAGTCGGAAAGGAGTATTTTGGTGTTTCGTGTCTTCCTTTGTGTTTAGATGCTTTTAACCTGTGCTCTTTTTTTTTTTCCTCCTTTTCTGTTAGTTTATGTTTTTATTACTCAGATCAGAGCTAGTTTAAAGCTTTACACTACAGCTGTGTTTAAATGTTTATGTGGTGCAGTTGCCCAGTGTAGTTGTGCCGTCAAATACCCGGTCTGTCGATGCAGTTTATATTGGCAGGAGCTGTTTGGCTGGTGTGACCTCATGTTTAGGCAGGCACATCAGAACTACAGGCAGAACACCGTTGTTCTGGGATGGCTGTAGTGGCACCTTACAGGATTGACAGCTGGTTTTACCATACATTGATGAGGAGTGCTGATCAGGGTGCTGCAATCAGTTCTGGTATTTCAGAGCTTGGTGAAACCCTATTGTGTCCAAAGGAAGCGGTCATGCCAAAGTTTTGAATGTCAGGTAGTCTGGATCCATTAAGAAATTTTCTTTGATGCAGTCCTATAACCTGTTCTGAAATCTTGTGAGCAGCTTCTTGCCTGTATGACAGTTTCCTTCTTGTGAAGAGCTGTGCAGGATTATTTCTGCTAATGGTCCCTCTGTTTGAGAGATGGTTAGTGAACATCAGGTAATGTTTTCTTGTTGGTCTTGCATATTACACAGTGGCTGTGTTGTTACTCACGATGAGAGTTTCAGAATGCAGTGAAACTAAAGAATATGTCATTCAGGTTTATGTATTTAAGAGCATGTTGCAGGCTTCACGTGGTTTCCCTTGCTTCCCTTGTTCTGTCTAGCTCTTCTCTTGTTCATTGCAGTGGATGAAGTTCATTGTTTAAAGTAATCCCTAATTTCTCTGAGGAAGGATTTTTTTTTTTTTTTTTTTTTTACCGTAGCTTAATTATAAATATACTTACTATAATAATTTAAATATTAAGTAGTACACACTTGTTAACAAAGAGAGCACTTTGCTGCAGAAACACTTACTCAGTGGGCTGTGGTTCCAGGTGTTCTAGTGCTAAACCAGCTTTTGACAGCAGCAGCCACTCCACGAGTCTGCAGGGAGGGTGTTTGAATTGTAATTCAGTCAACCAGGTCATGGTGGTTGAGAAGTTCCATTGTGGTTATGAAAATACGGGTCTGAAAAGATGCTCCTGCCTCGGATGAAAACTGCCTTTGGAGAGGATGAGATCTTTCAGGGTAATGATCTTTCCAGCAATGGTGCTTTTCAGCAATCAGTTCGGGTTATACCTAGTAAAGCATGTTTAGATCCACTTTCTCCTAGTGAATCCCTCATCTCCTCTAACTTCTTGCATCCCTTTCTTCCAGCACTTCCCCAGTTTTGGCTCAGAAGGGGAGCAGAAAAGGCAATCCCTGATGATGAGCTGCTGAGTGAGATGTGCTATGGCTGTGTTTCTCTCACTCACTTGCATGCACTGCTCTCCCATGGGTGGATTTGTTAGGCATGCATTAGGGCAACCTTTTGCATCCCAGGCTCTCCAGAAGTACTTGCCAGAGGATGAACAGTAATTCTCCTGCTTGCTTTGCCATTCCAGTCCTCATCTAGTAAAAGTGAATGTTGTGACAATAATTGCAGTTGCCAAGCAATGGAACTCAGTACAACTAGGCTGATTAAATACCTAAACCATTTTGTTAACCAGAATTACAACAGTGTGCATAGGCAGTGTCTAAAACTGTATATAGGATTGGAAATCCAGTGTCTTGGCCACTCTGTAAGGGTAAAATGGAGAGTGTGGGCTGAAATGTCACCTTGAACTTAAAAGCCTTGTGAGTAAACCACTGATGGCACTTCTTGTAACAAGGTGCGTATTTAGTTTTCATATGTGCTTTTTCACTATTTTACAGTGAAGATCAGTTAATTGCTGAATGGAAGATCTGCATATATATGTTGAAGATCCTATACTTGGGTTTGGAAGCTTTTCTTTATCTTCAGAGGAATGAAGGCCTTTTAGCTCTGGTAGCTCAGTGTGCCTAAAAGGGCTCTAATTTTCCATGCTTAACCTATTTTATCTGGTTGCTTCTCACCTGTGTGCATTAAGGGTGCTTTGTTTGTGGTGAGACTCACCTTGACTGACAGAGGTGTTTTTGCCCCCAGTTACTGTGCTGTGGTGCCTGAGACAATAAATACCCTGTGTGAATGCTGCTGTTCTGGTATAAAGGACACTTCTTTGGTTGGGCTGTGTTTATGATACTAAAAGCAAATCAGCAACATCCAATTGGCCAGAAAAGTGAGTTCACATAAGAACTCCTACTGATATAGCTCCTCTGGTTTATATTTGCCTTAAATCGTGTGCTGGTGCAACTGTTTTATGTTGATAAGGCCTGAACTACCAGTCACCTTGTCTCTGGTGCCAACCCACGTGTTTTACCTTGTATTGGAGGGGAAGGTTCTTTATTTCAATCCAGTTATCTCATGACTGGAAAGCCCCACAGCACCTGCATATATGTAATTTAATATCTTTAAAGCCCTTTTTGGGGATTGCAAGTTGGTCATATTTTAACTGCCTGGAGAAAGCAGGTTACAGCACGACCGATGTGATTTTAAGCTGCATGGCTGCCGTGTGAAGGGAGGGTTGTAAGGGCTCCCTGTTCTCTGAAGTGAACTTCGATAGGACTGTCTTTTCCTTCTGTGAAGTTGAGTTGTATTCATTTACTTTTACACTGTCTTAAATCTCCATTCAGGTGGAAATACAGGATTAATGGAAGTTTCAGCTCAGTTTGTTAAAACAGAAGCAGTCTTACGGAAGGATGTAGGATTTCAGTGTGTGATTGCATAGAGGTGGTTAGCACAGGGGGGTAGGGCCATGTGCTGCATGTTGCTAAGAGTAATTGCATCAGACTTGTGTTTTTTCTGTGGATCAAAGTATAGCTTTGTGATGACTCTATTAAATCCTTCTGCTGGGCATTAGGGATGCAATTATATGTTATGATACTGTTTTATCAGTTTGCTTCTAATGCAGCCTCAACGATCTGGTCTGCTTGGCCAGTCATTGTTTAAAAACAAGGGAAAGCTTCCCCACACTTGCCAGAAGTGTTTCCTGGATTACTGCAGGGTGGCAGCTCAGCAGGCAGCTAAAAGCATAGTAAAGTCTCCCTAAATGTGGGTTGCCAAGGCCAGCCACATGATGGATTTTCATTCTGGAAGAATTGGCTGCTTATCCCGGCTACCTAAGTGTGTATCCCATAGGTTCCTCTCAGCCAGTTGCTGAGTCACTTGGATGTGCAGACAACTGGGTGAAAAATAAATAAATAAAAGCATGCACACAACTGTTGTTTTTAAAGGTGGAGAAGAACAGTCCCCAGGAGAGACAATTTCTGTTAAGCTCTATTGTCATCACAGATTGTGAAACATAAATTCAGTGTTATAAACAGCTTGTAATTTCAGTCTTCCATTTTTGCTTTAGCAGGCATTAGACTGAAGCTACTGGCATAGGCTTTAAACATTATTATTACAGTTAAAAACCTGTTTTACTCTTGTACCTATTGATCATAACACGCCACCTACTCGCTTCCATGTCATGTATTCTGTATGGAATGGCATGCTCTTTATTTTGTGGTGCTGTCAGACAAGTGATAACGCAGGGTAAGAAAGAGTCTGTCTTCCTGTGAAGTTGGAGCATGTCTTCAGTGGGTTAGACATTACCTGCTTTCTTCTGCAGGAGTTTTTTGTGTTTGACTTGGACACCTTTCTCAAGCTGGCAAACCTGACCTCAGCGTAACTCCGAAGTGTTGCACTGTAGTTAATGGAATTCTGCTGGAGTTGCATTCAGCTAGTGCTTCCACCAGGTTTGCCTTCCTTGCGAATACACAGGAGCATCTTGCCAGAGGTCTGTGTGTTCAGCTGTAATGTTCCAACAATGGCTTCCGATGTTTGACTTATATATTAATGAGCATTAATGGGTGAGGAATTTACTGTAGGTTTATTCTTTCTGTTAGCTTTTGGTCTTCTTTGGTTGAGAATCTTGCAGGTGTTGTCCATAACCTGGGCACTGCAAATCACTCTGGTGCTGCTTTTACTTGGTTTAGCAGTTGGGATTTTGGGATGATCATGCAACTCAGCCACTTGGATGATAGCTCTACAATACCTTCCTCCATTTCTGCTCTGTGTACCCATGGGGATGAACAGAAATCCATGCCAACTGAGCCACTCGCTCATGCTTTGCTATTTCTGTAGTAGGAGGTATCAGATGCGGCTTCAGAAGAGCCCCTGAGGGATGTGCTGGGTCAATGCAGTCTTGATGAGAGAGGATTCATTTGGGGATGACTTTGTCATGAGGATGTTTTCACGTGAGCTAGGCTAAATCTAGACCTGCTTGCTCTGGTGAGCTGTGTTAGAGAAGGCATCAATCAATATTATTAAAGGGATTCGGTTCATTTTGTTGGCTCCATTTTTTGCTAAGCTGCTGTTCCTGTTGACATTCAAAGTAAAATGTTGGCAGAGAGAAAGCAAGTGAGATGAAGGACAGAAATGTGATTTATTCTGTAACTTCTTTTCTGTGTAAACTTACGGGGAAGTTGGAGGAAGTTCATGGAAAGCAGCAATGCCAGGGATATCTTTAGCCAATGACAGCTGAAATTGCAAGAGCAGAAAGGCAGAGGCAGTTTGGAGTTTGTGATGTGGGTTGTAGTCCTTCTGCGTGTTATTTTTGTGAATGTTTTGTTCTGGTCAGCTTGGTAACACACTGGCCCTTGGACTTGGAATATATAGTTAGCGTGGTAAAAGAGAAAATTGAAGTAGGATGTGTGTATTTTCCTAAGGGCAATGGGAGATGACGAGAACATGTGTGCAGAAGGGGAAACCAGTTAGTTTTTAAGGGATTTATGCCAAATTTGATTGGTCTCTTGTGGCACCGCTTTTTCCTTCCAAATCTGGGAGAGGAGAGTTCTGTGAAGGGTTGTTAGGAATGACCAGTGACACCAGGTAAATGAATGATAATAGACTATATTTCTGAGCAATGACAAGCTGCACTGAAATATAATCTCCAGTCCCTGAAGTGTTTAGAAGATCATAGTGGTCTGGCTTTGTCCTCCAAAGCTTAGCTTTTAATTAAATGAAGAAAAAAACCCCAAGCCCTCTTCCTGGGCCTTAGCTGTGTAAACAAGAATGTTCTCAAGACTTACATTCGAATGGGAACAGTTGTTTTTTGTTTGGGTTTGAGTATTCCCTTTCATGTTTTGCAAGCCAAAGATGGCAGTTGTGCTAGTGCTAGAAATACAGAAGTTGAAATGCAATTATGGACTTGCTTAGGACAAGCTAAAATGGTGGCTGCTTTCTGGATTCTGGGGTGCCTTTTATTTGTGTATCCTCATGTAGAGAGATGTATCTTTGTGGTATCGTGGTAAATGTAAAGCAATTCATGCAGCATATTTGATGAAAAGGAATAGTTCAGTGGTTAGGGAGACAGCTCGTGTAGATCTAGTTCCCTCCTTGGTACTGGTTCTGACATCCCAAGAGGTAACACAGAAGCCTGCTTCCCTGGGAAGAGATCTAGTGATTGATGTGACACATGCAGGATAGGTGAGCTTAGAGAGTACAGAAATTTTGTGGGAGGTTGTGTAAGTACATTAAAGACACTAAAATATATATTTCATTCATAGTGTCACTACGAAGGCAAAACCAAGAGCTCAGTGGGTGGTGGAATCCTGTGTTAATGTAAAGTGTCATAAGCAATCTCTCCAACCACTGATTTCTGTGAACTCCACATTTAATTTCTGCTTTGCATAGTATGCAATTAAAGAATCCTTAGACTTCTGTAGTAATTCTTTCCCCTGTGTCTGCAGATGGTGCAGCTATGCTGAAACTTCATGGGCTCGTAGGGAAATCGTGGTTGCTGATCGGTTCCTTCTCAGTCTTTCTGCAGGAACAAACTAGGCTTAAGACCAGGCCGTGGACTGCCGTCTGTGTCCAGCAATGACCGAATAACAGCACTCCCTTATTTTTCTTCCTCAGGGCTAGGCTATATGGCAGCCCTGATGTTTTTCTTAAAAGAACCGTAATGCTTAGCAGTGAGAATGAAGAGAGAGGTTAAGGTCAAGTTTTACTTTTCCCTGTTTATAATCTCTATGGGCGTAGTGTTTTCAGTCTGTTCCCTCTCTTACCAGTAATGTGTCCTCCTGCTCTTCCGCGCAGCTGTGTACAAAAGAGGCACCTTTTAAATCAGCTGATAGGCTTTATCATACGTTCAGTTCCTTTTTGCTAGCCTGATTCTAACCGGTTTCTCAGATAACATAGTGATTAGGATGCTGTCATCAGACACAGTTGTTCTTTAACTTTCAAGTATCTGCAAGGGATTTTTCTGGGCAGTTGGTTTTTTTCCAACGTGCCATACAACCCCTCTATTGAGTTGATCCTGTATATAGTAAACATATCCATATGCAGGCCATTATATGTAAATCCAGCCAGTGCAATAAACGTGTTCCTTGTTCCTGCGAGAGAGGGGTGGTAACTCCGGAGATGCTTGCCTTAAAGAGGATGCAGCATGCTGGGATCTGGGATGAGGGCTGCTGGACTGCAGCCACATTCAGTAGCTGCTTTGGACCCTTTTTTTATAAGGACCTGCCATAGATTAAAACTAAAAAACACATGATGAAAAGGAAGTGGCTCTGTTGGGAATAAATAACAACACTGTTCAGAAGATGTGCTGATCTCCCAAAAAGGCCCACAGCACTGAGCTGACATTACTGAAGGATGACGTGGTCAAGCCTCTTTCATTAGAGGAGCTGGGGAGAGAGAGCGAGGTTACTGTGTTCAGTAACATCAGCTCTTCGCTGACCAGAGAGCAGCAGTAGCTGTCTGGAAAGCGGCACACTCATTGAAGTGGAGTGTGCTCAGAAAAAGCCATTATTGGCAAAGTGAGATTTTTCTTGCGGTGGTGGTGGTGTGAGCAAGCTGCTCTCTAAAAGTAGAACTAGCCACAGTTGTTTTGTGTATTAAGCTTTGTAGTTTCTTCTTTGTGTAGGAAATCATCCAGCGCTGATGGTAACACACTGTACTTGTTGCCACTGTACGGAGTTTCAGGGTAAAGGAGAAGTTGAGCAACCTCATACCCTCCCTTAAAGAAGCCTTTTGAACCTTGTGGATCACAGATGGTCTTCAGGATGGGTGTTGTAACCCCTGGGCAGCAAAGCAGCACAGGATTAGAACAATTGCTGCACTCTGTGTCTCAAGTGACTGAGAGCTACCTTGGTGCTGCTTTGTCTGAGATGTGTTGCTGTTGCGAAAGGTGGGTAGTGATGGTTGCTCTGTCTTTAACTTCTGGCTAGTTAAGAAGAGAGAGGCCAGGCTGTTCTGTGTAGTAGAACCGTTCAACATTACCCAAAGAAGTAAAGGACCCTAGGCAAGGCTTAAGATGTGAGTGTGTATTTTCTTCAAGAAAACCCTAAACAGTTCTGTTTCTATAGAGCTTCTAAATGGAGTAACTAGGAGGAACGCAACATTGGGAAGCAAGAACTACAGCAAGATGAAATGGTTTCTTGTAGGAAATGAATTCTTCTCTGCACAGTGGATGTGTAAACTGTCAGTCCTGCCCTATAACACCTCAGTATTGATAATGCATTAACTGCTATGAATATATGTACAGCTGTGACATGCTGTAGCAAGCAGAAGTTGTATGGTAAAGTGAATGCTGAGCAGCAGACTTCCTGTAGCATCCCATTTTGCAGAAAGGACGGTTCCCTTGAAATACTGAAGGGCAACAGGCAAGTCCTTTTAGGAGTAGCTAGTGACCTGAAATAACTAGTAAGTATATAAAAAGAATAAAGACCTGCTGCATGGAGTAAATGATTATTTGATGATAGGTGAGGATCAAATAGCAGGTATTTATCAAGGTAGCGAAGTTCTTTTCCACGTCAGAATGGTTTTTAGGATCAAAATGAGCATTAGCAAATCATAGTTCAGGTTGAGATGAAACTGCTGGATCACTGTACTCTGAGCTCTGTCACACGACACATGGCTTTGGTCTGCCCAGTCTGTATGTACTCGATAGTGCCAACTTGCTACCCGTGTGCTGTGCAGCATGTATGTTTGTTCACAGCCTCTGCTCTGCTCCTTGGTGCCCCAGCCTGGAGCAGCTTTCGAGAAGGAGACTTGCCAGGAGATGCTGCCAGATCAAGGAGCAGGCTGGAGGTCGCATGAGTTACTCTCCAGCGTGCAAACCTGTTACATGCAATCATTTTTCCTCGTAGTTCATTGACCCCATCTCAGTTACACGGTCAGGCTTGGATCTGTTCTCTGAGTAGGAATGAGCTGCAGCTCCTCAGGCTGTGTGTGGACTGGGCTTTTCTATTACCTTTGGAAATTTACTTGCCCCCGGGATGATCCCAGAAAATAAAGAGCACAGGTAGGTTACTACTTAAGGCAATAGGTGAAGCTCAGGACTTTTGGACTAAAGCCCTGCTTCCAGGAAGGCGTTTGTGGTAGTCTAGGTAAAGAATTTATAGCTTCTCTTTGGTGTTTTGCTGTATTGGAGAGTTACCTTTTAAACAAATAGTGTATTTCTTTAAAGACCTAATTTCTGACTCAGAACTAGGTGCTTTGTTCAGGGTAAGTCTGAGAAACGATAGGCAGTTTAAGGAAAAGCTTGGAAATTTGCAAGTAGCTGAATGAACGCAGCATCAATCTGACCCTTGGTAATTATCCTGTGTGTTTATAATCTACTTCAGACTATTGGGGCAGGGTAGTAAACAGATGTTGAATTTTTTCCTGTTAGTGAGCAGAATAAATACATAATAGTTACACTTAATTCGGAATTGGGAATTGAAACAAAGGTAAGTTATACTGGTCATGGTAAAAAAGCGCTGGAGGCTGGAATATCAAAACTGCTAAATGGAATAGAAATGCTCCAAAGAGCATTTTATGTGCACATTGTTGTGTCTGACAGACCAGTTTATAGAGTAAGTCCTTGTACTTTTTCTCTAAAATGGGATCCAAAGAAAACACGGCACAGCCAAATGGAAAGTGTAGTTGACTTTGAGCACTGATTAATTTGTTTTTCTCATAATCCTTTTCAGGGCAGTGAGAAAAACGTGAGAAAAAGCTGAGGCATTGTGTGGTGTGATTAACTTCTGTGAACAATGTCAACTTTACAGGAATCCCTTCGAATAAGTACAACAAACCAGAACATGTGCCTTAATTGGACCTTTTTCCCCCCAAAGTCAGTGTGGACCAAGGTGCTCGTCCTGTTTCACCTTTGAGTCTCTGCACTTCTCATTATATGCATAAAGTTCTGCAAAATGTAACTCAGTAAATGAACTAGGAAGTTCTTAAATCACCAATGTCAACAGCATGTTCATCTGTAATCAATTCCTAACTTAGAGCCCACTGGACTTTATCCTTTTCCGTATTAAGGGGATGATGTTTCATAACTGAGGGAAGTGAGTGCATACTTTCGCCATAAAGTTCCAGAGATCTCATAGATTTATAAAAGCATTAAATATCTAAAATTAAGTAACTTTCAAGCTGAAAGAAACATGCAGCTAAGAGCAGGATGACTTTTAAAGCCCAGCCTTGGAATAGATGCATGAACAGATATATAATGCTTTAGTTAACGGTTGCTGCCATTTCTCTTACAAATTGTTCTTTAGGGTATTGTAACTCAGCTGTTTTTAAACCCATCACTCTGGATCTTTGCCTACAAAATGTCAGCACAAGTGCAAATTTTATTTCTTCAACAAAATAAAGGGCTTGGAGCAGTTGGGCTTTCTAAAATTTCATGGCAGGAAAATAAATTGTGTTACTTTGCTTTGCCATCCCAGGAGCCATCGTACTGTTCACCTTGTCCTGCCAGCAGGTAGAGACAGAAACCAGAACGGTTCATTGGAAGAACATTGTGTGTTCTGACTTGTGCTTTTTAAACAAGAGAAGCCCAATGTTGGAGCATAAATCTACTCATGTGATTGTTGGGCTGTGCTTTGAGCAGAGGACACTCGAGGGGGTGGATGCAGGGATGGTTGCTTTAGAAGAAAATCTTGGAAGTCGGAAGCAAGACATGGATACCAGCTCATTGAAGGAGTTTAGTCTGGGTTGAGGTTGTCTTTCCCATGCTTTCAGGAGGGAAGCCCACATGTCTGCTGCTCATGACTCAGTACATCTCTGATCACATCTACTATCCTGGAGTACTTTAACATTCCCCATGTACCCTCTGGCTTCTAAAGCTGGGGAGTGCCAACCCAGTCACCCTTTTTTTAATGTTTTCCTGAAGTTAAAGCCTTGGCACATACTCCAGGCTGTTGCATGCAATTGTTCTGTAGTCAGTATACACTGAAATGGGGATTTCCTGTGTTCACAGTATGTTAGAGATTGGAAGGGACCTCAAAAGATCATCTAGTCCAATCCCCCTGCCAGAGCAGGAACACCTAGATAAGGTTACAGGTGTTGCTGGTGGTGGTGGCCAAGTGTTACTGTTGGTACGTTAGTTCTGGTGTTTTATTTATGTATTTTGAAAGGTATAGGGAATGAATGTTCATGCACGTAGCTGGTTCTGGTGCAGCAACTCACCTTTTAATAGCCTCTGCTTTAAGCTTGGCTCTTTATAGAAGGAAGATCGGGTAATAGTTGGTGTAGAAAACATCTATTTCTTAACAAAGATCTCACCCTGTTGGGTTTTTTAATAAGTTGTCCCTCTAACAAGAAAGTCTTTAGTCTTTAAAAGACTTTAAAGTCTTTAAGGCCTTGTCAGGTATTAGAGTTGCTGTGGTTTTAGCAGGCGAATGTTCTGGATCCTTTGTTAGCTTAAGTTATTAGTTGTAGATAAGTGCTGTGGGATAGAAAGACTGCTTTCTATTGTCAGTGCAATTGCTGCATCTCTGGACAATTTGTCTGGGTTAGAATTTGAAGTTTTTTGGCTCCAGTGTTTGTTTAGACCTTTTCCTTGTCTGAGGAGAAGATGTTGTTAAAATAATTAAGCCTAGCATGCATAAAAAGAGAACCTTTCCACAAAATTGAATGCTTGGGGCTTATTCAAGTTCTGTGTTGCTTAAATAAACCGGCATTTTACTCTCTTTGCTTACAAGCAACTTATCTATTCCGGGGAATCTTTTTCCATATTTTCCACAAAAGACCTACTCTGAGGGTTTCCAAAACCAGCAGCTCTCTACACTCTGTAGTTCTTTGTTTTACATCAAAGTGCATTTTATGTGTCTAATTATTACATTATTAGTACACTTCCAGCCTCTGTAACATTTTCATTGTTAAATTCATATGTCTGATTCATTCATATGTCTGATATGGAAAGACCAAATAGATAGAATTACTCGGGAAGAATCCTTTTGGTCATTGTTTTCTTGAGAGTGCCTTGAGTTCAGCCTGCTGTTTCCAAGGGAAATTCCTCACTGGGATGCTCTGTTCTTGTAAATAAATTTATCCTGTGTTTCTTAGAAACTTCTTTAATGTCTTGGTGCCAAAATTAGTGCAGCTTGGTTCACTGGAACATGCAAAGAGGAATTTGGTGCATTAGGTACAAGTGCTTTCTTTTCTTCCCAGTCACAGTGCAGGCAGTGCTGACCACCTTTCCATGGATTTCATGTTATTGCTGACCTGTTGAGAGACTAGTGTTCAAGAATTAGGGCTAATCGGGCTTGTGACCATGGGGAGAAAGAGTCACTTGAGAGAAGTAGTTCTCTGGAAGGTGTCTCTTTGATTTGCATGTATCTTAAGAGGGTTGGGTGATAAATTACAATGTAATAACCTGTGGATCGCTATAATACCTGATTTATTTGAAGTCATGTGGCAAAGCCCCTGGTCTGGTCACATGTCATGATGTAATTTGAAGCAGGGTGTGCAGATGCATCTGGTTTGTCTGCTTCAGTCTAATGCAGCTTTTTTGCAACATCAATAATCAACCCACATTTTTCTGTGCTACATAATGTAGACAGCTTGTGTGTCTGTGCTGGTCCTGGTAGTGTTCATAGCGATGGGTTAAATGAGATGAATGTTCAGTGTAGGTGTAAATCAAGTTGTCCTTTCCTATTTTAACATTGCAACCTAATTAAGAAGTTAAAGATCTTGTGGCCTCAGAATATTCTACTTTCATCCTGATCTAAAAAGGCGTAAAATGCCTTTATTTACTAACTTGCCTTTCTCCTTTTCCTGTTTCAGTTTGTGGGCCAAATGTTGACATTCGCAATGACATCCATGAGCTGAAACGCCTGGAGAACTGTACGGTGATTGAAGGTTTCCTTCAGATTCTGCTCATCTTGAAAGCAGAGGATTACCGCAACTTCCGCTTCCCAAAGCTCACTGTCATAACTGACTACTTGCTGCTGTTCCGTGTGGCAGGCTTGGAAAGCCTCAGTGATCTCTTCCCCAACCTCACAGTCATTCGTGGGAGGAACCTCTTCTACAACTATGCCTTGGTTATCTTTGAAATGACCAATCTTAAAGAGATTGGGCTTTACAACTTGAGGAACATAACCCGCGGGGCCATACGGATTGAGAAGAACTCTGACCTGTGTTACCTCTCCACAGTGGACTGGTCTCTCATCCTAGATGCGGTGTCCAATAACTACATCGTTGGAAATAAACCTCCAAAGGAATGTGGGGACTTGTGTCCAGGAACAATGGAAGAGAAGCCATTGTGCGAGAAGACATCTATTAACAATGAGTACAACTACCGCTGCTGGACCACCAACCACTGCCAGAAAAGTAAGATTTGAGTAGATAGTGTGTTTTTGTTACTTCTTTCTGAAATCAAGGTTTAATTTTATGTTTTGTTCTAAAGTCTTCAGCATCTCAAACTTTTATTCTGGTCACGTGCAGTTCACGTAACAAGTTGTCCGCTAACTGCACATAGATTCCTCTCCATCTAGTAAGGGGTCGTCTCATTTGATTTAAAAAAACCCAACAAACCAAAACCAACAACAAAAAAACCAAGACCCCACGAACTTCCTGGCTTGCTTCCCTGTGGAAAATGCAAAGCAAGCGTAGAACTAAAGCCATTATAACAAAGCTGGAACCAGTTTTACCTCCCTGGAGGACTTTGGCTGGAGGTGGCTGTTGAACACTGTCTCCTCCTCCTTGCTGAGGTCATGTTATGTGTGTGCCCAAGTCATTGCCATACCGAAGCTGTTAACTGGACTTAGTTTGACTTTGTTCTTTGATTCCTTTGGCAGGCACCTTCAGATATTGCTGTAATGGTAAATTCTGTATATGAGAACTTGGCTTCTGAAATCAGATTTTACAGTATAGTCTGTAGTATCAACCAGTAAGTGGGTATCTGGACTCTTGGGGAAATTATCCTTGCCCTTTTTATTCCTGTGAGGCATGACAGGGGTTATGTCTTTCTGATAACAAGTATTAGCAAAACCAACACCTGATCTCACTTTTTAAAAATAGAGTAAACAAATTCAGAGTTTACTCAAATAACATGATTACGTGGCAGGCTTTGTGAGTTCATCCTGTAACTTCATGAAAGCTGAGCCTCGCAGTATCAGTAAGGCTTAATTACAAGCAGAGCTCACTTGGAGGAACAGTTCCTAAATTCCACATGCAGTCCTGACCAGAGCTGCTGTACTGATAGTAAACACCAGTGTGAGAGACACCAGGGACAGGGCTATATTCAGGTTACCTTCGTTTGGGGTCACCACTTTTTAGTAAAGTGGCTCATCAGTTGCTTGTGAAGCCCTCATGTTAAATTAGAGCTGAAATTAAAGTACCTTGAAGGGCAGAGTCAGTCAACACATGCCAAAAATATCTCTGGAAAAAAGGCATTTGTAGGGCTGTGCTTTTATTAATACTCCTTAAGGGAAATTCTGTTCTATGATTCTATTCTATGAAATGAAGTTTGGTTTTAAACAAAGAAAACCCATCAGCCTGTTACTGGGGAACTCTGTGACATGTCCAAGGTAAGGGACATGAGCTGTGTCTCTTTCTTACCCGGTGCTGATCTGAGTTGTTAGGCTTCTGCAGGCCAAATTTATGTCATGAAGAGAGTGTAACTGTTGTCTACAGAGAGTGATCTGGGTGATTTCTGTGCAACCTCATGGCCTTCAGTGGTTTGAATGGATGTAACTAGAGTGTATTTAGTGAGATATAACAGCTTGCTTGCTTCCTGTTGTGTGCTCTGGCTATTCGGAATAGACAAAAGTAACGTCCAAACTTGTTGACTTTTAGGGGAATGTTAAAATAATTTGGATCCCAAATGCACATGATGAGATGTGTTTGAATAAAATGAGGTTATAGTTATACTGTGATGGCAGCACTTTAAGGCGAGGGTGTAGACAATGTTTTTCTTCTCCTGTATGCTTTCATCTGACTTTTGTGGGAGATTGTGAACAAAACAAGTATTGGAGAAGAGCCTTGAAAGGCTTGTTAAGAGCATTAGACTATGCATAAACAGCATAGGTTTAGAGTATCTTGAGATGCAGAGCATATAAAGAAATGAGCAAGCTCTAATCAATAGAAGGAGTGAGAGAGTTGAACCTGTTTAATCTGTTTGTTGTGATAAGCCACTGACTTTGAGGGAGAAGGCTTTAAATTTGCCAACCATTCATCTAAAAAGAAAACAACCCCAAAGTACTCCTATTCTGAAGAAAAACAAGGGAGGTATAAATGTGCAGTTGTTCAAAAGGAAGCTTTTTGTCTGTCCTGTTAGATTGCTTGGACGCTTTGGCAATGAACTCTTGATCTGGAGAGGATTCTTGCAGTACAGAATTACACAAGACATGAAAAAAGAATAGAAGCAAAGACATTGAAGTTATTGAGTGTTTCAATCTGCGTTTGCCTGCCCGTAGAGAGATGACACCTATGTTATTTTCCAGGGAATATTTTTCTAGTGTAGTATCTAATTTAACCCTGACATTCTCCCTGTGCGTCACAGTCATGTTAAGCTGAAAACGCTGTCTGTCACTCAGGGTTCCTTTATGCCTTTTTACTTTTCTTCTCTTTGGATCTGTGGAGGAGTGTATATTAAGTCTCTTTTGTCCTTGTTTAGGTTTTACGCTGAAAGATCTGAAATTGGTGGGTAAATGTTGTGTGGGAACACTCAGTACTTTAAAGTAGCCTGGCTTCTGTTTAGTTCTGCTGTTGAGTGGAAGTTGTTTTTTTCCTTCATTTTCTTGCTCACAAACAAAGGAAGAACCCCTTGCTTCCTCTTCAGTATAACTTGTGCAGAAACAATGTTGAGGGTGGAGGGAGGAGAGAGGGAAGGATACGCTTAGAATAAGCCATTGACATTTCTACAGTAGAACAAGCTACAAAGAAGCTGCAATTTTTACTTTTTTTACTTTTTTTTTTAAGGCTCAGCCTAAAGTGTTATCAGCTGCTCTGTCAGTTTGGTTGCCCTGGTTTCTGTGTAGCATACATGCATTCCTTTACCTTGGGAGTGCCCCAGGCAGCAGCCTCACAAGCGTGCTTCCTTTGGAGCTGCGGGGTGCTGTGTTGGGGTTGGCATGCTATCACCTCTCTGACTTGCACCTACCTTCCTTTTGACATATCAGATGCCAGCTGTACTTCATTTGGGATGCAGGTCCACACAGAAGGATCCCTCAAGATAAAAGGAGAGTGCTGAAGTTGTTTACATCAGTGCTTGTGCTTTGAGGCACAGGTAGAGACGGGAAAGATAAAAACTGAGAGTCCAGACATACAAATAAGATCATGGCTTGCTTTTTCCTCCCCCTTTCTGTGGCAGTTGTGACTGCTGGAGATGTTTTTGGAAGCTGCCTGAATCTTGCTAGTGATTGATGTGAGAACCAGAAAAACTGTTCCTGCTGTGCCCCTGAAGGACTTGTCTCTGACACTCCTGCTTTGCCTGTGCATTGGTCTACTGGAAGGAAAACTTTGGTTGTTTTCTCTATTCCTTTTGCTGATGACTAAGTTCTGAGATCTGCTGCTTTAGTTACTAGGCCTTTGTAAGCCTGCAGAAACCAAATGTAAATTACAGCCTTGAAAGCCTGCCTGGAAGTTCAGGATCACTTGTCTGCCATAACCTTTGTGGTGTTTTGTGAACAAGTCCAACGAATGCTTCCAGAGATGCTTTTGCATTTGCTGGGGCCATAAGAAATGAGGTAGTTTATGTGGAAAAGCAATAGCCAAACTAGCAGTGATCCATATATAGCATACATGGTATAAGGGTGTTCTTTTTCTTTATCTCAGCTATTTGTCCTCTCTCCATCCACCCCTGAGTTACATTGGAGATGCTCTGTCAAGCATTAGCTGAAACCCTTCCTTTTGTACTTGGATAAGAGAGAAACTAGAGATCTGGTTGTGGGGAGGACAGACTGTCAATAACTGCTTTGAAGGGGTGATGGCTTTAACTGCAGCTTCTGTTTTAAGAGCACAGTCTGGAAGTCTGGGTCTTCCCTTTGTGAGAGCAAATTCTGGTGCTGCACAGAGGGGATGAAACAGGCTTCCCATAAAAACAATAAATGTGTATCTGAATTGCGTGAGGGGCCTTTAAGATTAGATTTGTCACTGGCATAAAATACTGGCATAAAGTAGGTTTAAATTGGCATTGTAGAGGGAACGTGGATTAGGGCCATAAGCATTAAGCACTTGTTTCAAAAGAGGCGAATTTGATGTGAAAAACAATAGCTCACATGGACCACACTCCACAATACAACAGAAGACGACTTTCAGCTTCCGAATGTGTCAAACTGAAGACCACAGAAAAGGCATGTGAGGATTTGGAGGCTGATAAAGAAGCAGATGGCAGCTTAAGCACAAAATGTTTTTAATGAAAATGTATCCTTATTCCTTTTTGAATTGGTTTGACAGTGGCCTGAAAAGATACGATGCATGTGTGGAATGAGGAACAGGAGGGAGAAAATGACAGTGAGTGGGAAGAATGGTCCATATGTACCTTCTACTAAAATGTTTAAACATATGGAGACAGTAACATGATGTATTCTCACAAATATTCGGAACTTGCTCCTGTTTGTTTACACGGAGCTCAAAAGATAATGCGGTTGAGTGGTATCGTTTGACATCACTTCATTGACTTGTGCAGTACTTCCCAGGGTAGCCATCTGGGAATGTGCTCCCTGTTGATTCAGCAGAGTAGTGGTGAAAACCATGTGCTGGATATTTTTTTTTTTCCCCTTCTCTCCTCCTTTTTCTCCCCTCTTTGAGGAGTATTCACTCTATTCCCTTGTCCTTTAGAAATACTGAGCATGTGTCAGCAATGTAGACAAGAAAAGAGAGAGAAAGAAGTAGGGAGCCAGAGGTGCCAAATCAAATTGCCCTTATTACATCTGCATGCTTTTTTCTGATTGCTGCTGCTTGTAAGGTTTTTGATGTGTTTTCTTAAACTCCAACATACAATAAGAAAATGCATATATCAGAGGACATCGTGTTTTAAGAGTTAGACTCCTTTTAGTGAGCAGATTTAATGTAGTACAAGCTTAAGTGAAGCTGGTGTGTGTAATGCCAACCCTGCCTTTGTTGGGCTGGAAATACAAATACTGCATAAACCATTGAAAGGGATGGGGTGTTTGTCCGTTTGGTTGCTGTACAAGCTCACCAGCAAATAAACATCAGCTGAAAGGAATACACAGAAGGGGAGACAATAAAAAAAGGCACAGTTGGTGTCACCGAGTTAGGAAAACCTGGAGCATGTTAAGAACTGTTGTTGGTGTTTTCATTCTGAATGAAGTTTTTGCTTGAGCTTCGCTCCCCTCCTGAGCCTGCTCTTGAGCCAGAGGTTTCCCAGAATTTTTATTATGGCTGTGAGAGCATATTTAATGAGGAGGCTGGAATGGCCACAGAGCGGTTCAGGCCAATGTGCAGTTACTTACTGCAGCAGTGGTTGATGTTCTGAGAAAAGGGCTAAAATTAAACAAATGTATACTTGGCGTTTTGCTTTGTTCGCTTGTAGAATGCCACAACCTGGGAAGAGTATCTTGAACCTTGCAGCTTGCACTAGTCACCAAGCACTGAGTGCTCACACTGAATACTCAGCCTGGCTTCCTCGTTTCTCTTGGCACTGAGATGTGTAGTGTTTTTGAGAGGACTTTAGATTCTGGAGTTGTGTTTTCCAGTACTGACAGACTTGATGCAGTTAACCAGGCCCATCAGTGACACTTTGCCATGGGTTAAAAACAAACATTGTAAAAATCTCTTTAAAAGCTTAGACCATTCCCCCACATTTTGGAATAAAAGGTTTTTGTCTTCTACTCACATGTACACACAGTTTTCTCTTATCCTTACAAAACATCATGTTTTACACTTGCTTCAACTTGCTTTATCTTTTCCAGTCCAGAGGTGTGTTTATGTTCACTAGGTTCTATGTAGCCATATTCCAGTGGCCATCCATGCTGCTGGATAAGTTTATTTCATTTGATATCATTTATGATAATGGTGAAGGGTAATTAATATATACTATTCATTGTGGAATGACAGATTAGTGTTGCCATGATTGCATTGGAAATTCAGTGCTTGTGAAATGATAATCGGGAGGTTAAATGTATGTGCTCGTGGATTCTGAGTAACGCAAACTCTATTTTGCATAGTGACCATTCTGATTTAAGGAAAATGAGGATTAGCAGTTCTGAACCTCACATCACACTTGCCCAAACGAGGAAGTGGAGGCTGAGGTTTTTTGTGCTTTATGTAAATGCATCTTATAGTCACAGTTGAACAAGAGCATGATTGAAACCTGGCTGGACAGAAAGTTTTCCTGGATCCACACTGTGCCTGTTTCATGGCTTCAGATGTTTGCCTCATGAAACTTTGAAATCATGAGTAATGCTTATTGCTGCTTCAGTATGGATTTACTTGAATTGTCTCATGCCAAGCAACTGCTTCACTGTCAGAAAACTATAAAAATATAATTGGAGATCACTTGTAGGAAATAGCCATTCCCTGGTTTTATGGGTTGCATGTATGTTAATCCCTCAGTTCGATTTCTCTGATACTCTGTGCTAAAGGGTGGAGAAGAAAACCAGCACCAGTCCTTCTTACAAGATGCAAAAGCATCACTAGATTGTCACGCATGGTGTGCGCCCTTTATATGTGTAGTGCTTGAGGAGTCCTAGTCTGACCCCTCATTACATGGAGGCTCATGGGAGAAGGGAATGGACTTGGTAGCCCAGGGGGCCGGAGGCTGTGGAGCAGAGGGGGATAGGAAAATGATTGTATTCAGTGACTGTTTCTAAGATGTTGCTTATTTATTTCAGACTTAAAACCAAGCCCTTTACCACCTCAGTGACAGCCTAAAGGTGCTTCAAGAGGCACTGCTGCATGTTAGGGATGTTTCAGAAGTCTGATAATCTTGTACTTGCTGGGGTTGGAAACAGACTGCTTTGGGTTGGTTTACCACACTTGTGCTGTTCTTAGTGACTTATTTTCATTCTCGAAGAGACTGAGGGTGATGCATTGTTTAGAGAATCATTTTTGGGTTTGCTTTCCTGTGCAGCAGTACCATGTTGAATCTATAAACTTAAATACACACCTAAATTTCAACCCAGTCTTTGATTAACCTACTTAACGCAGACTTCCAGGCCCCATTCATATGTATTAGCCAAATGTTTGTTAATAAATAGTTGTGTTGGCCAGTTAATTACATGTAATATAATGTAATTTTATGATGAATTTGCAAACCAACTGAGAGCTGGGAATAGCTGGGAGTGTTATAGGGAAAATGTCAGGGAAATGTCAAGTGCAAAACCAGAAGGAAGCTGTGTTTTTGCTGGGTTCTTGCAAATGTCGCAGGGACAAGGCAAACCCAGCCTGGCTGAGTTCTCTGTGGCACTTAACCATGCAAGGAGTCTGGCTTTGGCTGGTTGCTGGCTTTCCTGTGTATTTCTGGTTTGATAGTTAATGCTCGTATGGATGTCCAGTGAGGGGCGAGTTCAGCAGCATTGCTTTTACCTTGGTGGGGCCCTAAAAAGGTCTGTCCTCCACCCAGCTGTCCCGTTCCATAGAATGTGTGGAAATACATCTTTGGTGGTGCTTAACCTGCAGTTGAATTGGGCTGAAATGGGCTGAAGGAGGCTTGGAGGTGGACATGCGGGCAAGCTCACTGAACTTGTGAGCCTACTTGTCATAAGAAGTAAAGGTAAAACTTGGGTTCAACCCTGAGTAAGAGTCACACCCTCTAAAACATCTGAATGGTAGGCACCGTTTTCCTTGTTTTCCTTCCCAAAATGCACATGAATGTAGGAGTGAATGGTACTTCAGCATTTTCATAACTGTTTTCATGGGGCAAACAAGTTTTTCAGTGTTCAGCAGTGATGAAGAGCCTTTGTTTAGCCTTCCTTCCCACTAATAGTGCCATTTCCTTCTCGAGTCTGTTTATGGCTCTGGGAATTAACTTGTAATAAAAAGATGCTCAGATAATAGTATATTCATACAGATTGAATTGTCTTTTTCGTCTGAGGCGAACTCAGCCTGGTTCAACTGTCCACTGTCTCTTCCTCCCCCTCCCTCACTGTTTTCAGTGTTTGCAATGGAATGTGCATGTGCTATCGGCAGAGCACTAAAAATGATTTAGCAAGTAGCTTGCCCACCATAAGATGGGAGGGGGCGGAGGTGCCCAGAACCTGGGTTTCTAAAGCTAGAAACCATATGCCAGTCTCTCAGTTATTTTGTTGTTTACTGTTTCTTGCTGGGCAAAGTGAACTTGTAGTTACCTGCCCAAAATCTAGTTCTGTATGCCCTGGCTAATTACTAAATGCATTTGTACGGCCCTTGACAAGTTAGGCAAGAGTGAATGCAGCACATGACGTGAGGATCCCTCTTGGAAAGGCTGATGGGTTTTGGAATTTGGTTGCTGATTTGCATGTCGAGAGAGATTTGAGAGGCAACTCCAAGTTCTCGTTGCTTGTTAAAGCTCAGCGTATGCTCTTAGGTGGATCAGGCTTGTAGTTTATACACCAGTGCGACCTCCCTGATGTGTTTTTTCCTTGTTGCAACATATTGGGTTTATAGGCGCTTAACTGTTCCCTTCTTAATAAACAGTCCTCTATAGCTGTTGAGACTCATCCCTTCCCAGCACACTCGTCCTCCCTCCATGAATGCCTTCTCTAACTTTTTACTAGCATAACTCAACTGAGGGGTCTGTTTCTCCTACTTTGTTCTTCCCCCGGTTAACGTGTGAGGAATACATATGGATGATGAAAGGTTATAGTTTTGGGAAATGATGCCATTTAGGAAGCATGTTTGAAGTGTTGAGCGTGCGGAGAAAGTCTTTTATATCAATGCAGGCCTTGGGAGGAGGAGATGTTTTTCTATGTATAGAAACTTCCCGTATAGGATGGCAAGAGAAGGTTGCAGGGGGATTGCCTGTCTCTTTAAGTGGGTTTATAATTGGCTAGGAATTTTTGTCAGCTTAGTCACTGCAGCATTCAGCGGATGAGGGAAAAAAACCACAGGCCCCAACCGTTACGGGCCGTGGATAGGCTCTGTCATCCCAAAGGAATGCATGTGAACAAAACACTTTGTGCGGTGCAACCGTTGGCCTAAACAGTATTGCATTCTTAAAGCAGGCTCTGAGTCACATGGAGCAGATGGATTGTTTCACTAAAATGGAAGTTATGTATCACTGAGCGCCCGGATCAAGCTTTTGAGTGTGATTTGAATAGGTCACGATATGTGAGCGTGATGAAGGGGTGTAAAGGTAGGGGAAAAAAAAAGCAGGCTCCTTGTTCTGTGGTTGGAACAGTTTCTGTAGCATTAAAAGAGGAGGAAAGGCTTTTGCTGTGTTAATTACTAGGCTGGCACACCAGCCTGAAGGTTTCTCTCTAGACTTCAGACAAACATGGTCACAGTTGTGTGGTGCTTTGTGTTCATGCTCCCAAGCTAACCCAAAGAAACCCCCATTGGGAAGGGGGTGTGCGTGTAAGAAAAACACCAAACCAAGCCCCAAACCTATTTGCTCTTCTCACAATGAAGCCAGCTGCTCGGCTCTTTCTGCCCCCATCCTGCCCAACCTTTTGCCCTGAAATCTGTCTGTTCTGTTTAGTGCATTGATCAGTGAGAGAGTAGCTCTGTTGCTGTGGGTGCCTTTCCCTGTGTTTTTGGCTTTATCTCTTCACTGTAAGGGATGTGAGATGATCCGATAGGAGCATTGCCAGTCTCCAGCCTTCGAAGTGTGCAGAGGAGGAGCTGTGACTTCTGGCTACACAAATTCGGAGCTGTCAAGTGATTTTTTTAGTTAATTTCCGCCCCCCCTGTTTTGTGGGGAATCCTCTTTAAAGAGTGGTCTCGGATTCCAGGATTTAACAGGAAAACCCAGCCTCCAGTTGGTGGATATTGACAACTGCTGTCACTTGGCAGGCTGTTGCTGTTCGGAGTAGAGCAAGTTTGGAGGTCTTAATGTGGTTATCGCTAGGGCAGGTGTTTCAGAATCAGTGCCTCCCCATGTAGTATTAATTGAATCTGAAATCATTACAACACAAAGGGGAAACATTGAATTCCTTTCCATCCCTGAGCTTTCCTTGTGAAGGCAGCACATGAATAGGAGCTCTGCTAGAGAAGATGGCTTACTTTCTAAGTGCTTGATGAAGGCTGTTTGGCAGAATGAGAATTGACTGGTCCACGTGAAGCACTACACGCAGAACCGAAATTGCAGTGAGTCACTGTCTGCTCTTGTCTTTTGTGATCTGAGAGTCTGGGATAAAACACTGCAGTGGGTGTTACAGATAAAGCCCAGTATGCAAATCCTTAATTCAGAGATGAAACATTCTTCCTCTTGTACTCGCTGCAGTTGTTTGTGTGCATCCATTTCTCTTCTGTAGAAGGGAAATTAAAATGATCGGTAATACCTTGTTCCAGAAAATGGGCAGTGTGGTGGCAGGGAAAACAAAGACCCCTTCCACCAAACCAGCTGTAGGGAGGTTTCATATTCAAGGGCTAGTTTAGGATCAAGTGGTTTACAGGAGAATATAAGTACTTGGAGAATATCTTACAGATGGAAAAAATCATTCTTCCTAGGCAAAGAATTTATTCATTTCTACCCATAGGAAGCTTCTTCATACAGTTGGAATTGTCTGCATGTGGCAGATGATGTATTTAGGGGAAAAATGAAATACAGGTGAGAGAGAGTGAGAGGATGTTTTTGGGAATGCAGTGGATCGGTATGGCAGTGCCTGGTGAAAGGGGAAGGACACTGAGATCTGTGGTGATTGCAGGTCCCCGCAGCTGGTTTCTTGTGACTTGAGAGCTGAGCTGCCTGGTTAAAAGGACCATCATGCTCTGTGAACTGATGTTGCTGTAGCATGGCGCTGTTTTAATCGTACTAGGATCAGTGTGCAGTGCCTGTGGTGTGCTGTTAAGTCTCTGGATGCAGTGCCCATATGCTTCCCAATTAGATAAACTTAACATCATGCACGTAGTACCTGAGCACTTCAAGCTGTGAAGCTTTCTTGCTTTTCTTGTCTACTCATTAAATATTTAGTGAGATGGTGGCTGGCCTGTGATGAAGGAGGAGGAGGAAATGTTACTGAGCAGCACAGGGCTTCCAGTCACCATAAATGGAGGAAAGCTCTGTGCAGATCCTCCAAGAGATGTACTGTGTTTACATTGAGCGTGCTTAATAAACACGATCAGCAGTAGGGTTCCTTCAATGAAACTGCAACGCAAGAAGTAAAAACATTTGCTTTCCTGTATGTGCTGAGTGGGCTGCGTGATCTGACCTGCATGCGAGGGTGCTGTCTGGACAAAGAATGCCATGAGCAAATGGACAGCTATTTTGCAGTGTTACCCTGCTCATTCTTCTAGTATCCAGGAGACACCGGGATTGGTGCGAATAGCTCTGTGCAATGCCTGGTTAAACACAGTGCCTTAAAGCAGGAGTTGGAAAAAAACCCTCTAAAATGACAACATTCCCATCCCCAAATCTTGCTAATAAAGGCTGAGGGAAGAGTTTTCTTCTAGCTTGTGTTCTCGACAACAGCAGCAAGTGCGGTAGTAACTTGCCTGTGTTCTCACAAGCCCTGCTCCTGTCCTCCTTGTAAGACCTTTTCTGTCCTCCCCTGCCAATAAGCTCTTGACAAACTGGAGCCTTCCCTTTGCCTGCATGGTCCTTATCACTGTTCCCACAGCAGCACAGAAATGATGTGCCTGTCTATTCCATTCTCCTGCTGCTTGGTGAACTAATGAGCAGAGGCACTGCAGCTGCCAGGAGGAATTCCTTTCCAGCAGTTTTGCGAGGGAAGTCAGCAGGATTAGGGCCTGGTTAAAACTTGATGTTTCAGCAGATCTGCTATGCAAACCATTTGGGTGAGGGAGAGAGCAACCAGAGTGGCAACCAACTTTGCTTGAGGCGGAAACAAACTGTGGGAACAAGGAAGAGACTGTCTTGTTCTTTAGAAACCAGAGTGCTGCTCAGAGCGCTTTGCTGTGCTACATACATACATATACATACTTTTTCTTCTCTGCAACAACACCCCAAGTTACTGTCTGCCCTGGCTTAGAGGAAACAATTATTCCAAAAGCCTTTCTTAACAGCCTGTTGAGCTGCTCTGATGTTTTGCTGTTTTGGCTGTGCCTGCTCGTGCCAGATCGTGCATTGGATCTTGCCGTTCTGAAGCACCTACTCAGTTATCTCTGCAGGCAGGGAGCATCGGGCACCTCCCAAGTATTTAAAAATAGAAATAAACATTTCAGACCGGCTCTTCCTTCCTTGATTAAATTTATAGGGTTTGTGTTGGGCTTGGTTTGGTTTGTGTGGGTGAGTGGGTGTGTCTTGTGGATGAAAAAGTAATTGCAGGAGAGCTGCAGTCAAAGGAATATGTTTCTGCAGTAGTTTGGAAGCCGTGAGGTCTTTGGTCATTTTACTTTCAGGAGTCACTTTACATGAAGGTTCTGCTTTCTATGCTTTTAAGATGTTGTTTTTGTTCCCAGTGCCTGTCTAGTGAAGTGCAGCTGCTGTGGGAGGCTGCAGTCATTGGGCCATTGCTATGAAGCGTTTCAAGGTCTCTCTCCCCAGAGACTTCAACTGTATTACCTGGAGGAGTGAGTGCTACAGATAGACGTTGTCATGGTGCTGTTGCAAGGACAGCCTGCAAACAGTAGCTTTCTAGGATCTGACTGAAGTGTAGTGTTCGCAGTAACCAGTAGAGGAAGAATCTACAGATGCGATTGTACAATGTGTTCTTGAGTCCAATTAGGTGAAGCAGGTGCTGAACTCTTGTTTGATTTTCTTGTTAAGCGCTTTGTTGTGCTCCTGATTTTTTCCCATTCTTGTGAAGCAGGTCAGGTTTAACCTACATACCTACCTGCTGCAGCAGTGAACACTTTAGACTTTTATGTAATATGTGTAAAATAAGATTAGCAGAAATAACAAAAACACAGTGTTTGTGCTGCTGCAGATGTGAGAGCTAATGGGGCACCCAGAGGCGAGTGATGAACCAGTTCGGCAGGGACCAGGCACTCTGGTTTAGCAAGCCGCTCTATTCCCAACACAAGTGATGGATGCAAGTTAGACAGAGATTGCAAACTTGCTTGGTTGACTTTGCCTCAGTGCTTCCTGAGCCAAACTGCTTTAATTATATGAGGGAATTGCTTCTCAAAATGTCTTCTGGGTAAATCATTATCTGTACTTGAATGACTCTTGCATCTGAAGCAGTCCTGTCTCCAGGTGAGGAAAGTATTCCTGAGTGTCTGTTCTGCATGCATTTCCTTTGGGAGACCTTTATTGACATGTTCTCATCTGTTATCTCACTTATTGTGACACTATGCAAGAACCTGCATATGTCCTATGCATGGGACTGTGCAAGAAAATAGTAATTGAAGAGAAAAATACTCTGGGCCAGATGGTCTGCTTTCAAGTACACATTGTAGAGGGCTGTTTGATTTGTCTTCAGCACTCTAATTTTTAAGTTTGAGCTATAGAAAGCCTCCGGAGTAGAGTGATAGTTCGAACCTTTTACGTTCTATAATGTTTTGAATGTTATATTGCTTTGACAAACGTGTTACTTTCAGTCAAAACAGGAAATGCTGATCTCCAGTTAGCTGATGAAAGGCCTTTGCAGATATTGATAAAGCATGAAGAGTGCAAGTGGTCTTCAGAAAGGTTGCCTAACTGAAACAACAGAGTTAAGTCTTTCATGTTACTACACACAAGCCTTTTCTTACATCTTAGTGCTGTAATTTTGGACTGTGCTTTGGGTGGATAAACTACTTAGTAGCTTGAGTCACAGTGGTGCATGTATCCACAGCTTCAGGTAAAGCATAGACTGAGGTGAGTTTGTGCAGGTCAGTCTTCATCAAGTGAACTTCCAGTATTAAAACTTCTCTTGCTCCTGTTGTGTTCTTACGCTCTGGACGTTCTGCCAAAACCAGTTTGCAAACCAGAGTATCTACATTAATACTGAGTATTTCTCTGTGGCTGCATCGTGTTGCATCTTGCTCCATCCTGGGACAACACTGATGAAATAAAAGGCATCTTCTCTATAGGGAAGATTTTTCTCTGTATCAACTTCCTGTCATTGACAGAACTGTGCTGCAGCCTTGCCACTGATTTCTTACCTAGTTTCTTACTCCCTGTATCATCAGTGTGGGTTTTTTACATGAAGCAGTATAGGGTTATACTGCAACATAAAATTTGGATTCTCATTTTAATGCCTCGCATGTTGGGAATATTTTCTGGGAGAGAGGCTCAGCAATTTCAGGATACAGTAATTATAAAAAAAAAAGTGGTAAAATTTGGCTTTTTAAGTGAGAGACCCTGATTGATTGATTTTATTTGTCTTAAGGAGCATTCTGGTCCACAGCTCTCTGACGGGCAGTATGACAGCTCACATGTAAGGTGCTTGAAACCAGGAGTCCTCTTGGAAAATCTAGGCCAGAGGACTTTGCCAAGTGTGAACATTGTCTCATGGTGTGAAAACAACCAAACAATTTTAGTTCATTAATGTAATTTACTTGAAGACAGACAGTGAACTTGACGTGGCTGTGTATACCCAGGCTTTTATGCCATTTGTTTATCTGATTGATTTTTAAATTGGTTGGTTTAGAGCAGGCCGACCCAAAGTGGCTTAATCTATAGTAGTAATTCCTGGATTGTCCAATTACACTGGATTTATTTATTTAAGCAGGCACCTTAAAACTAAATCTTCTGTTTGACTTCAGCAGGAGTTTCATTGGGCCTTCCCATTGCTTCTTTTACTTAAACCTGGAAGGCAGAAAGCCTTGGATTATTGAGCTATTTCTGCAGCTAACTGGAGAGAAACCCCAGCATAACTGTGGAATTGGGTCCCATTCAACTCCCATTGGAGCCAGCTGGTGGGTGTACACTGTGATTTCACTGTATTTCACGGTGGAAGCTCCAAAACCAGCATCTCAATCGTGGTGATCTGTCCTGGAAGCAGAGAGGGAAGGGAAAGATGCTGCACTCCATCCTGGTTTGGAGCAATCTTACCAGGAATGCTGCTGCTCTGTTGAGAAGCTGAGCTTTCTGAGTTGCTGCTCCTGCTCTAGCAACCACAGTAACTCACTTTTGGGGGAAAGCATTGCACTGTAGTTAGTACAGCCCTTTTGTAGTCTCTTGTCAGTGTAAGTGGCTGGAGAGCTTTTCCTCTCTCCCCTTGGTTCTTTCACCTACCACATCTTCTGGTTATAGTCAGAACCGCACCTGAGCCGAGTCTGTCTCCTGCTGCCTTTCACAAGTAGCTGGTGAAGATGGAGAGCTGTTGTATCTAAGCTTCTGCGGGCTTCAGAGCAGCTTTGCCCTGTGCGTGGCTCACGTGACTGTAATTGGGATTATGGAATCTCCCCAGTCCTGTGTGTTCCCCAGGGTTTGTTGTTGTCAGACCTCATTTTACCCCCCCACACCCTTCTTCCTCTTTTTTTTTAATCCATGAGTTTTGGAAATGTCTGAATAGTGTTTATTGCTTCTTATTGTTTGGGTGGGAAAATGGCCATGGAGCTTTGATTGTTTTATGGCAGGAGAAAGGCCTTGTGGAACCCCAGGCACTTCTTTTTTTAACCCCAACAAGGAGTGCAGAAAAGAAACCAGTAATTTAATTCCAAGTGAAGAATTTCTTGCTGGTTCTAGCCTAGGGACGTGATTTATTTGAGTCCAAAAAATCAACCAGAAAATAAATTTAATTACTTTTTAATGTCTTGTTAAAGCATGGATCAGTCTGTAGTGCAAGTGGGCTTCGGAGCTACTGGTGAGGGAGAACATAGGCTTGAGCTTTGATGGTAGATTAAATGTTGGATGTCAGCGCTTTCTCTGATAACAGTTGTTGAGAACTGCCCTGGCACACCAGGTTCCCCTGCATGCCTGTAGCTTGCTGTGTAAGTTAACTCGGGACTTCAGCTTGTTTTGTCATGCCTCATTTGGAAGGTTTTGATTTGGGAAGGGGAAAATAATGCTGCCTGCTTCAAAACATCTAAACCAAAAGTGCAGGAAGATGAAGTGGCTGATTTTGGAGCTTGTGAAAGAAGACTTACATTTTCCTTCAAAGAATGTAACTTAGTTTTATCTTGGTATATCTTTGAAAAGCTTGATCATTAGTATCATTAAAATATCAACAGGCTGATAAATCATGACTGTCTAGTCTTGCCTTGCCATTTGGTTGCTTTCTTTGTTGGAAACATTCCTTTGTGCAAGAGGAAGCTGTTTCTCCCAGCACTTCTGATGTGTATTAAATTTATTAGTTTCAGAAAGATGCTGAGCAATGCTCCTCATGCTCGAGAGTCTTGCATATTTCCTGTGGGTGAAGAGAAAAAGTGCTTATTTACTGTATTCCCAACAGTTTAAAAAGGAGTGTTTGTAGACACTCTGTGTCTGTGTTAATTTATATGCTAAACACTGCTGATAGGGATTTGAAACATGTCAGGTTGTTGGATATTTAGTGTTTTCTGTATACAGATATCTGCATACTTTGGGTTTAAAGTTGTAGTGACTATCCCCTGGTGAGAGAAGTCAGGTGATTTATTACTATTCTGTACACAAAATACTTTGAATAATCCTTAAACTGATCTTTTTGTTCCCTTTTCCAGTGTTTTAAATCTTTAATTATACCACAGTATTTAGATTAATCTGAACTTGTTCAGAGTTGTGAAGGTGTTACATCTTCTCTGGTGGATGAATTGTCTGCTCTGTTATGGTCCTTCACTTGAAGATGTTAAACTGGGCTCAGTTTATACCTGTCTTATGCTTGCTTTATAGGAAAGACACTGAAGTTGCAGTGCCCCATCTGTCTCATAAGGAGAATAATCTTATTTAACATGAATATTATGGTGCACCAATTAATGCTTGTGAGTGGTTCCAGGTACCTTTTGGATACAACATACGGAAGCGATGAGCATCTTGCGTGGAAATTTTGTTGTTAAATGCATCTTTGTTACTCTATAACCTTATTTTCTTCCATTGCACTGAACCAGTGATGTGCAGGACTGTAATACTGGTGATGCAGCTTGCTGCTTCTGGAAAATACGTCTGTTTGGGTGGGAATGCTAGAGGTTTTTTGGAAGCACATGTAAAGTATATTAAGCAAAAGAGACTTACATTCATCACTTGAGTATAAATATACAACAGGAAAGCTTACAGATTTCTCTTCTAGCATGCTGCTTAAAGACTTCAGGTATTGTAGAGGAAGGAAATACAAGAAGGAATACCTGCTTCTCTGATATTTTAACTTCCCATTTTCTTTCCTGTGCCTACTCATATATCACACAAGAACAGAATACATTGTCCTTTGGAGAAAGGGAACAAAAGTATATTTTTCAGGTAATACTCTGATTATCATATTAGTGCCTGTTGCTCTGCCACTACTGGTGCAGAAGTAGCTAATGTGAATTAACCGTGTTTGCTCTGGAAAGCCAGATTATTTATTATTATTATTGTTTTAAATACATCTGAGCAAGAGAGGCTGGTAGTACCTGTGAGCAGCTTGAATGAAATGCTGTACAAATAAAACTCCAGCTCTTCTAAAAGGCTGAAAAAGTGAAGCATCCTATTTTATAATTCATTCATGATCCAGCTCTATTAGGAAATGATCTGGTTTAATTGCTGCATTTAAAATGGGACAATTATCAGACCCTTTTCACATCTCCAAACCAGTCTACTTAGACATAAAAAGTACGTGAGCAGTGTGAATCCAGAATTGAATAGTCAAGGAGAATGGGAAGGTGAAATCAATTACCTGCTAAAATGCTGGTGCAGGTCTGTCTTTGGGAACATGAACTGCTATTCTCATACTTGCTAAGAAGCCTGCAGTGTGTATGCATCCTGACAGAGTTGTTTCTCATTGTGGGGGCAGTAGATGTTTAAAAAATACCACCTGCCATGACTGCCAAAAGCCCCTACAACAATTTCTTAAATCTCTAGTTGAAAATCTCCACTGTGAGTTTTATAGCTGTGGTACAAAAGCTGTTTGTCTCCTTTCAGTATCTTTATCCAACCAAGCTCAGGTACGTAGGAATAATGTATTTTTGGCTAGGAAAATAGGTCAATTCTGTATTTAGTGTGTCTTTAAGTGGTAGTTAGTGAGTAGCCTGCAGAAAGGGAGAGTGACTTCCTTCAGTTGCTTCATGAAGGTGTCAGCCATGCCACAGTCCTGCAGTGCCTGACGTGCTGTCGGGCAGCGAAAGAGAGAGCATCATTTAACACAAAATGACAAATTCTGTCAGATTCATTTGGTCCAGGTATCACTCAGGAATAGATCATGAATAAGGTTTTCATGCATATTAGTTTTCATTTTCAAGAAGCAAACCAATGTTGATATGTATATATCTATATATAGGAATACATATATATTGATACATGTATTTTATAGTCAGCTCTTGTCACTTGGTATCTAGGAGTATCCCTTAGTAGTCTTCTAGGAGCATGACTGTTCTTTGGGTATAGAAGAATTGAGAAAGGTTTTCCGGTAATAAAATAAACCTTTAGCAAGCAAAAATTGTATGGAGGGGAGATTTTGTTTGTTTTAAATGGAACAATTTCTCTCAGGAATAGTGGGTTTGTGGGTAGCAAATAGAGAAATTTGCGTGTTGTGGTGGGAGGATGTTGGAAAGACAGAGGTCTGTGTACATTTGAGAGTGAACATCACTGAAGTTCTTCCTGTAGGATCCTTTCTCAGAAAATACAGTATGGCTTGAAAAGCTAAAGGTAAAGTCAACTGGAATGAGTGAGGCTTACATTTATGCATTGGGGAAATCATCTTGATTGTGAGAAGCATTTGGCTGTGGGATAATGCCATTGGAGGGGCAGGAGGACATTTGTGCTCGTGTATGGGGAAAATGAGATAGAGAATACTTACGTGACTTCATCAGATTCACATGCCTAAGACAGTAACAGTGGAAGGACAATCCCATGCTGCGTGTCTGATAATCCGGCTAGAAGGTTGTGCTCTGCCAGTTTAGCAGCAGTGACAACATCATGGCCTTCTTCCCTCTGTGGATTTGCTTTACCTGTGGATTTTTAAACTACAGCAACTTTGCTGTGCATCTGTCATGTGTAACTACAGACTAACATCAGAAGGAAGTACGAGTTTGTTTTTCATGCTCCTTCGTTCACCTGCTAGGATTGGGGATTTACTGAAGTGGGAGCAGATCGCGGGCATTTCATTTGTGGAAACTAGAAGAAAGATGCAGCAACCTTTAATATTAAAGAAGCTGAAGTCTTTCAAATGAATCCTCTGGGGAGTCATCCCTGTGTACTGCATTGACTGAGAAAGATTGACTTGGTGAGGTTATGTTTGTAGAAACAAGCATGTTTTCAAAGACTCTGGCTGTAATTCATAGTGCTTTGTTTATAAAGGCTCTTTCTCCTGTGTGTTGGCTGGAGCGCTGTAAGTGGTCACTTTGCTCTGTTTGGATTCCCTATAGCTGGGTTTGCATGGCTGGAAAGCACATTGCTTTTGTGTGGCTCATAATCCACTGTCTGATCATCATCCTCTAGTTTACTCACAAAGCAAACCTACGTTAGTGGTGCACCGGATGAGTTCAGCCAGCAAAACTGAAATGAATCCAGACAAGTAGGGAAACAATGAGCTGCTTTTTTTCAGCTCATAGGTGGCAAATGGGTCTCTCTTTTGCTGTGGCTTGCAGATGAGACATCAGGATTGCTGCTCTTTTGTTGCAGATGAGTGTTTTCTTGTCTGACACACATGGACTAAGCTCTTTGGTCCAGCACGGCTGCTCTGCCAAAGTGTAGGGCTGGACACTATTGAACTGTGACCTGCAGAAGTTTACTGAGTAATCTTCCTTGTCCCCATTCCACATGGAAGACTCCCCTGGAAATGCCTGAGGGAACAAAAGAGAGCTTGGGAGGTGGTTGGTTGTTGAAAGCAGTTAAGTTTTACTATAAAACAGGGCCAGTTTGAGAATTACTGGCACCGTTCTGTGAACGTATTCATTTCGTTTGGCTTGGTTTGCTTTCTGGATGAGACTTAAATGAAAGGAGAGCTCTGGATAGTGAGGAAAAAAACTAGTTCACTGTTTTGGTTGCTCCTGCTTCTCAGTTGGGTAGGGCAGTGTTAACATCTCCATGCACCAGCACCAAGGAGGTTGCAAACTTCTTTCAGCAACGCTTGCAGAACTGGACACAAGACATCTAAAATCTCTGCATCTTCCTGCCCCAAATAGTAAACCTTTACATGTACGTGAAGCATACCAAAGTTTGTGAGTATACTAAGTTGTTGCTTTTTAAGAGTACCATTTTAGGTGTGCTGTGGGCACATTTGGGGTACTTTGGGCTGCCATGTTGAATCTTGGAAGCAAAGGAATGTCAGGCCTGCTCAGTGCTGGGAGGGGGAGCTTCAAAGAAAGCTTAACTGTTGGAATAACATGGTTGATGGAAATTGATATTCTGTTTTGCATTACTGATGCTGCAGCTTAGTACTGGAGGCATTGTTGTGTTCCAAATGGTACCCTTTTGACTGAGTGTTCAGTGGAGACCTTCACTGCTTGAATCAGCACTTAACCGCTGAAGGTATCTGTTCTCGGGAGAAGCTAAGTGTGTGTAGTTCAGACTGTGCAACTATGTGATGTTTTCCTTGCTTTCTCAATTTAATAGTGTCATCGTGGCTTTGGAGACATAACCGTGATGTGCTATTAATCACTTCCAGAGCAGCTGCTCTGTTGCTCTCAAGAAGTGAGTGAAAACAGTGATACTGTCTGTGAAGCACGTTGGGGTGGTTTGAAATGGAAAGCATTAATAAACATTATTTAGATCAGGCTATCTTTTCGTTAAGTATTTGAGTCCTATGCTGCAGGATGATGTTCGGAGACAAGAATTTAGGCTTAGAATGATAGTTTTGCACTAAGAAAAAGAGGAGTATTATCCACGTCACATAAAACCCAACAACTTAATGTCGGAGAGTACTTCTGTGTGAGGATCATGTTAAAATTCTGCAAGAGAACACCTTTGCATATTGCCTGATCTGAAACCCTGCAGTGCTTGAAGTTCCATCTCTGAAGCTTTATTTCTTTTCGAGTCATTGCAAATTAAGCGAGTAAAAAGAAAAAGGACTAGTCATGCTTCTGTACATTTAAACAGGGGACGTGTGAAATATCTGGATTTCAGATTTGCACAAAAACAATACATTTTTTTCAAACAATTAAATATTTTCCCAATTAGTCATACTTAGAGTGGCAATTCTTTGAGGCAACCATATGAGCATTTACTGAGCTAAGAGAGCCTTTTGTTGCTTCAACTGTGATCGACGTTAGTTTCCCTGATTCATCCACCCATCGTTGCCTTGAAAATCCCTTGAGCTTCGAGGTGCCAAGTGAGTTTCATCCTCGTCCTGGGGAGCAGTTTTACTTGTTAAAAACCCCAATCCAACACCATCGTGTGTTTGACTTTGGCACACCCAGCCGGGATGAATTCCTGAACTGTGTGCTGGGCTGCAGCGGGATCGCAGGGAAACGCGCTCCAGCAGCTTGTGTGACCACACCTACGTAAGTCAGCGTCGAATGGGAATTTTTGGGATTCTCTCGGAATCCCAAACTTCATCTGGGCATTATCTTTATTTATAACAAATGCTGGAATAACGAGAGCTGCAAACCTCTCTTGCTACAAGCAGATCTACTTTTAAGCACCGGGGCAGTGAGGTATGAGATTAGAAAGAGTAAAGAAACCAGGCAAAGCACTTAGAGTGTGTAAGAGTGAAGACACGTGTAGTGTTATGTCTATATTTGAAGAACCATGACCTAATCATACTTAGAAGTATCAGATGAAGAAGGAAAATGTGCTTTCCTTGTGTGCGCCACATCAGCACCTGCAAAACACTGACACTTAGTTCCTTTAAAACCAGTCTTTACCAAAAAGGCTCATTGGTGGCTCTCAGTGTTGATTTAGGGTGTTGCTGACATATTTCTCTACCAGTATAAATTTGAAACAATAGTGAAAATATCTTAGGCCTGGAACTACTTAAATTTGCTATGAAAATGAAGGCCACTCTTGCATCATTACCTCTTCATTGAAGCTGTTGTTCCTCCTCATAGCTGGGTTAGGAGGACATGACCCAGTGGTTCCAAGGTGGGGCTGGGCTGGGTTTTCATCTGCAGTGCAGAGTGAGGCTGATGTAACAGCTGAAGGATTTATGGTTCACTGTGAAGAAAACCTGCCAAAGAAAAGAGGCAGAGAGAAAACTAAAACCTATGGAATCGGAAATAAGTCTTGATGTGCAGGTGGGGTTTATGGCTTGTGTTTGGTTTTTTGGGTGTTCTTGTTTGTGTGTTTTCGTTCTTGGGTCCCAGTTTGAATTCCAGGGATCTTGTCTTAAATGGAGCCACAGTTGTTAATGATCACAAGAGAAGAGTGGATGTTCAGGGAGGTCTAGGGTTGGTAGAACATCTGATGACTCTGTAGTAGGATCTGGGGTCACAAGAATTACATGAGGGTTACTGCCGTGGCAATGAAAGTGATATTTCATAGGTATTAAAGGAGGACACCTTGAAGATGCCAGTCATCAATCCAGGCACAGCTGCACAGAGAGAGCTCTGCTTCTTTCATTTCTGTATTTTCCCTCTTGGCAGCATGGCTGCCTGAAATATTTCCTTGCCCTGTACCAACCTCTGTGCTGATACAATTGTTTATGGGCTCGAACAGTGACTGGGAGCAGAGAAGTCCATCTGGGTTAAAAATAACTTAGTCCCAGAAAATAAACTGTATTTTTAACCTGGATCAAGTTTCCTGATCCAGAACACTGCGCAGCTCTGTGAACACTTGGAGTGACATAAGTGCAAAGGTGCTGCAGGGGTCCTTGAGTGCAACTGAGGCAATTTAAGCCAGGTTTTATGTTAGCCCCAAGTGCAATAGGCTCGGCAAGGAGATACGGAAACCAACTTCTGCTGTTTCCCAAACTTGCAGTGGAGGGATGTGCTTTGTGGGTGTTTGGGACCTTTTTGAGTGCTGAGTGTTCTGTTAACAAAGTAGCATGTTTTATATTGTCATTTAACCAATAATGCTTACTTTTCAGCAATAATAACTGTAAGAAAGCCCATTTCTTTTAATACTGAAGTATTTTAGCGGCCTGGGGAGCATCCGGCGTGCAACAGGAGAGGCAGAAATGGTAGAATTTGGAGGCTCACGAAGTGTAATTCTACACGTCGCGTTCTCCTCGGCACTTGGTTGCTCTCTGCTGAAAAGGTAGGATAGTTTTCAAGGCCTGTCAAGTGCGGATGGAATACCATACCTCTTAGAGATGTCGAAGGGCTGCCAGTGATCTGTGTGTCACTCAGTGGAGACCTTTGGTGTAAGCGCGTGTCATCCACTTGATCGGATGTGCCAGTTCGTGAGTTGTCTGTCTATTGTCTCCTGTCACCCACCCAAGGTGGCCTCTTTTTCACATGTCTTCCACTCACTGGGGAAAAAAATATGTATTGAGCCATCTTGCAGCCCCAGCGGTGTTACAGAAACAAGCCAGGTCTGTGGGACCTGCTTTTAGCAGGTAAAAATTGGAATAATTCTAAAGCAAAAACGTCTTGTTTTCAATTCTAGCAAAAAGAAGAGCCCTGCTTATCTTGCACTTGGGAAAAAACCAACCCCGTGAACATGTAGTTGCTAAGGAGTGAGCCGCATCCTGCTTTTCACATGTAAATTCTTCCGGAAGGCTCAGTCTCCTGAATTGTGCCAGATTTCAGGCTTCTCTGGTACAGCTTAAATTGGTGTGGAACGGTTTGGGGTGGAAAGGACCTTAAAGGCCAAGTCTGCCTTGAGTCACTGCTCTGCACTCTTAAGACTTTGCTTCTGCCTAATGTTGGGTTGAGGGCTGGATGTTGTGAAGTTAGTGTCATCTCCCAACTTAGCCACCAGCATTTTAGAAACAAGGGGTCCATTTATGACATAGGGTTGGGGGGATGTTGGGCTGGGTTTTGAGTGTTGGTTATTTAAAAGTGTTAGAAAGTGGAGTGAAACCATTTTCCCTTGCAGTTCACAAAACTCTTCCAGTATGATAAACCTACCATAGAGATGTGGCAATGGCATTCCTTGGGTCCTAATATGGCAGATACTACATCTGCTTCCTGTATGTTATCAGACGTGATTTTAGGCCTGGGTTGTAATCTGCAAAGCTCTTGTGGAACTGGCCCTGGTTATTTTAGAGGCTGTTTCAGTCTGTGGTCTGGAATAACACAGTAATCAAGGACTCCAAGTGGACAGGGCTTAAGGCGATACTATCTGGGGGTGATGAGGAGCTTTCTTGGCAGCACTTAGCCTGGAACTGTGTTTTGAAAGATAGGAGCCTGAGCCTGGGTTTTACTGTTTTTAGGGTGAAACATGAGAAGGTTGGTTTTACAGGTTTTTCTGTGGTGATAACCAGTAGAGCAATCCAAGTGAGGGGACTTCACTGAGAGTTTCTCTGTGCTAATACCTGAATAGAATCTGATTCTTCAGGGCTTTAATTTCTTATACATAATTACCAGGGTTTTCTATGTTAAGAAATAGCTCTATCCTATGTTGCTGTAGTCAAAAAGCATCTGTTTGGCTGTATCATGAGCTTAAGTTAATCACTTGTAGGAAGTGCTGATTATCTTTTAGCTTTGGAGATGTGAATGCTTTTCAGAGGTATCCCGATTTCACATCCCTGTTATTTTCCGATAAGAACAAACATTCCAGTTCCTGAGAGTTCTTACATATAATAACCCAAACTGTTGTGGATGTTTGCTATTGTAAGAAAATGTGTGTTGAATATCAGACACTTAATGTTTGACAAAAAGCTTCAGAGTGGCAACAGTGGAGGAGGTGGGGAGTGTAATGTTTGTTTGAAGATCAGTGCACCCTGGAGAAGAAATTTATTATGATAGCATCAGAGTAAATAAAGTCCTCCTTTGGTGTAGTTTTGTTTGTCTTTCTAATTAGCATGGTTCCTTGGGGGTTAGTTTCTGCTGGAGACTGACTTGTATGGGTTTATAATAAGAATATAATAAGAAATTTATTGTTTTTATTCTAAGTGGAGTTGTTTTGCTTGCTTTACAACTGATGCATGTGGCACTTTGGTTTCCAGTAACAAAGGAGAGCGATTCTTATTAATCGTTCAGTTCCTCCATCTCTGAGATCAGCACCTTGATGAATGCTTATTTTTACATACGAGATGAGCAAAGCCAGCATCTTTTGGTTAAACTTTTGGGTTTAAGGGGATAGCTTGTTCAAGGATGTGTGTTACTTCGTCCTGTGCAGTGGAGCTTCTTCCACTTGGTTGGCTGCGACTGCTGATCACGGCTTTTCCTGGTTGCGCATGAACCTTCTCATCTCCCCTGGACTGAGAAGCTCCTTTGGGTCTTGCCAAGGCAGGTAACTACTGCCCAAGTCTGTGAGCTGGTATTTTGCATCCTTACTACCTCTTCCAGGCACAGGGGATGTGGAATGTCACTTGTGTGAGTAGACTGGGCTCCCTGCATTGCAAGCCGGGAAGGTGAGAGGCCACTGGGAAAGCTTTGTCCTCTACGGTGCTGTGCTCAGTGCTGCCTGTTGCCTCCAAAGCCAGGAAATAATCCGTGCTGCTTGTCTTGCCTGCTGAAGGGCTGCCCTGCCCTCCCCAGCCTAGATTTAGAGGGTTAGGCTGTGCACCAGGTAGTCTACTGATACATTTTTATGAAGAATCGAAGCAAACTGCTGTCCCTCTCACGCATTTACAGATTGAGGAGTAGTTTTTCACATAACTCTGTGAATTATTGATTACTCTGGGCTTCCTTTCTCTTTCAGATCCTGCTGCTTTCATAGAATGCAGTTAGAGATGTCCCTGCTCTGCAGCATCACCAGATCTGTGTGGCAGGGAGGGGGGAGACTCCATTAAGTTCAGTGTTACGGTGAGCTAACAGTGTAGCTACCAGAAGCCTTGTTGGAGACAGTGATAACTTAGCACTGATAATCACCATTTATTTAATATGCTTCTATGGTTAACAGCAGATAGGCAGTAACTCAGGTCACTGTGACATTGTTTTTACCTTGAAGAAAGCAGAGTGGTTGGAGAGCTATCTGATGTGTATGTGTGTGTTCTCATGTCCCATCCCTGTCGTGTCAGGCTATAACAAACAGATTGCAATAAGAGAAGTTTTCTGAAGCTTCCAGTTTTTCTCTTGCATTTTTGCTGATAATGAAGGGATGGGGGAGGAAGAAAACCCATATGGCATTGGCATTATGTATTTTGCTTAGAAAATAGCTTGTTGCAGTCTACCTTCACAGCAGGATTCAGAGCAAAGACGTGGGATTTTCTGTCTTGGGTAGATGATGAGCTTGTTTTGTGTGCTGCTCTCGACCCGAAACACCCTTTTTATGTGTGACCTAAGTGTGTGTATTTTTTCTCATTTATTAGAGCCAAACACTGCTTTTCTGCATTACTCCCATGCCTGTAGCCAACATTACAACAGTTCTTTTCATGGTAACGTTCTCTCCTGTACAGAAACCCACTCCTGCAACATAGCATGTGGCATGCTCCTGCAGCGGCTGCATTTCAGTTCCTATGCAAAAAACAGTGCCTCTCGTAAGGGAGAGGCTGTAGAAATACCCATAATGTTACTGCTGCTCAAATCCTGCTCTTGAAAGGAAGAATGTTTATGGAATCTTGGTCTTATTCTTTAGGTCTTGCATTCCTCAGTAAATAACAGTATTTGAATGTAAAATACCATTTGGGGTTTGAGTAAGGAAATGCATGAGAGGCCCAAATGCATGAATCCAGGATGCTTTCCTTCTGTGGCCTGTGCAGAGATTGAGTCTGCCTCTGGGCAGGGAGGAGATCAGGCAGGGAAGTCAGTTTGTGAGGTTGCACTTTAGCTCTTTGTTGCATATCAAGTGCTTGAGATTTACATTGTATTCCCTCTTCCCCCTGTGGAGAAGAAGCACTCCTCTGTCCTTGCTCTTTTCATGGGAATGAAATGAAGTAAATCTGGGATTTTTATCAGCTGGGCTAGATGCTCAGTGTTCTGTGGCATAATGCTCTCGGTAACAAAATACACTGAAGTTGATCCTCTCTTCTCTCTGACAGTAATGAGGGGGGGTTGACTTGAGGCAGGAAGCATCTTCCCATCCTTCTCTGATAATCTAGTCGCCTTGGAAGAGCTTAATCGCTGTGGCCTGGTTAGCAGCATGCAGGCAGGGAGGAACTGCAGCACTTATCACCCCTCCTGTTTTTCCTGTCTTTGGAAGCTTAAAACTGTCACTCCTCAGGAATTCCCCATGCTGCAAATCCCGATTCCTCTTGTGTGCTTGTGTTTCCTAACTGACCTTTATCTGCAGTGACAGGGCTTTAGTGACCAGTTGATCTGGATCTTGGGTGGCCACTCTGTCTTATCTTGCCACATTGGCTTTATTTTGAGAGTGGTCATAAATGGAAATTACTGCAGTTCTTGCTGACTAACTGTTTGAATCCTGCTTTAGAAGGTGGATAAGAGGTTTTAGATAAGAACCCTTAAAGAAAAAAAACTAGGAATTGGGCTTTTCAGACTGTATGCCCTTCTACTGGTTGAATATGGGAGCAGCAAACATCTCTGCCATTACCAATAATGTAAATTCCAGCAGATCCAGTATCCTGTGGTGATTGTGCTGACATAACTTGTGTTACTCAGTGCAGAGGACACAGTCAACTGATGCGATTCACACAGTTGCCTTTGGTAGCTCTGTTCACCACCTCTCCTTTGGTCACATAACATTCCAAAGGCAGCACGTGTACAAATCTTGTTTTAGAAACTATGGTTGTTTTTTTTCCTTTTTTTTATTGATAGATTTAATAAAGCAGGTGGAGCCCATGTGGAGGACGTCCAGCCTTGTGAGGTCAGGCACCAAGGTCTTTGTGTTCTGTGGCTTGGTTTGGTGACTGTCCTTGTCACTTAGTGAGGAATGAAGAAGACCCGCAGTTAAGTAGCTTTGAAAATGCACCAGCAAAGAGCTGAACCTGCTTCCTGACGCGCACCAGAACCATCTGAGGAGAGGGAGGGAAGTGGAAAATGTCACTGGGTTTGGAGGCTCCAGTTGCACAGACTCAAAAGGAGAGTGAGGCTTTGCCGGCAACTCTTTGTCCCTGTGGATCTAAAGCGTTGAACAATTAGTACTGTGTCAGTGTCAAACGTGTTTGAAATCTCTCCAAGGCTTCTAGCTTACGTCGAAGTCCACGTCAGTACTTTTCCATGTTAGAAGGGATCCTTCTGATTCAAACTAGATGCATGTGTCAGGACAGTTTAGTTTACAATAGTTGCCTGTGCCTGCCAGGCTGTTAGGTCAGATAGAGAGCAGGAAGCTGTGGCTTTCCATGCCCACTGCTATAATTTTTAACCCACTGGAGACCAGAGCTGTTGTCTCTTCCCAGTGCATTTGTACAGCACGTGTTCAGAGCATGGAGACTTCCCTCGCTTCTCGGGTGACCTTAAAAGGCATCTGTCAAGGGTTTCTGTTTTTCAAAGGCATGTGGCTATAGGTTGGGGCCTTTTATAAGAGCAGGACACCACCCAGGCTTAAAACTATATACTGTTGTGTTCAGGAGAGTCCAGTATGTGCAGTTACTCCAGAAATACCTTTGCAGGTCATGCATGGACCATCTCAAGGATGCGTTGCTGTATTGTCTTACCAGAACAACACCTTTGTGAGCAGTCCAGGAGATGGAGTAAGTAGTTGCAGACACAAAACCTACATATAACCAAGGAGTACATTACTGGCTTTTGCAGGGACCTCAGTGCTAACCATTTTTCTCTATCTTAATGAAGCATTACAGTTAGTTTACGTAGTGATAAATATAATAATTATTGTAGTTGTGGCTGTGTGCCCAAGATGCCTGGAAAGCTGAATGTGAAATCTTTTTAATGGCATCATAATGGCCTTTGTAAGTGTTACAGATTTCCTTGTGTTATGTATAATAAATAATGCACATTATTTTCCAGTGGAGTTGTACAACTCGACAGTGTGTACACACAGACTTTATCCTGAGAAACTAGATTTTTCCTGTGGCAACTGTCTCCAGTTGGAAGTGTTCTGCAGTGGAAACCAGATGAGCAAAGTTACTATGCAGGGCTTGCTGGGGAGCGATGTGCTTTTGTGGAAGCTGGGGGGAGATAAGATGGAAAATACATATTGGGCTTTGGAGAGTAAGTTGGGTGCCTTCCTCTCTTTGCCAGTGTATTTTTGTGCACTAATTTTGGGTTTGTAAATAATACATGTTACGAGAACACACAGACTTCCCACAGTATGGCTTCCTTCCCTTCTGCCTCTTCAGTCTCTCAAAGGAAACAATCTGTAGCCAGTGTGAGATGCTTGTTTGTGGATTCTGCTTCACTTGGCAAACCACGACTCTTTTCACTTTGGGTCTCATTCCTGGCAAGGGTCAAACATTTAACTACAAATATCAGCAGGAAGCTGTTGGACCAGGATGCGTCAGGCAAGAGAAAAGCTGTTTGTGTTTTTTCTCTTGGCTTCTTCCGGCAGATTTGAATTAAAAGTATGTGGAGAAGTGTTAGGCCCTTGAATTTCTAATATTAAAGTGTCCTCCTTCCTCATGTTTAAGATTCTACACTGCGAGTGTCTGCACCACAGTAATCTGTTGAAGATGAACCATGAATTGTCAGAGCTAGCGCTGAATCCTGTATGGTCCCTTATGCCTTCCTGTACACTTAAAGACAAGGGTTTCCAGCAGCTCTGCAGTTTTAGGATACGTGAGTCAAGTAAGAGTTAACAGTCAAGCTGTTAGCATCCGAGTAGAACCAAATACTGCATCCATAGCAACTACAAATGAGACAATACTCAAATCAGTGATTTTAAAGAATTCTTTCTTGTGCCATATTTGTACTGCTCTGTGGAAAGTAAAAGGAGAGCAAATAATGAGAAAATATTTATATCTCTGGTGACTTTTAGATTTCTTTGACCAATCTCAGTGATTTAGATCATTGCTTGTTAAGAGCACAGCATCTCGAAAGCATCTGGTGTGGTGATCTTGGTACTTGATGAAACTCAGGCTGATTTTGCCTGTGATGGTTTTGATGTTTTGGCAGGGAAGGGAATGAAAAGGAGATACGAGAAAAAGGGTGGCTGGTGAATAGAATAAACAGCCTTGTCCATTAGGAACCCAGCACACCTGGTCTGTCTCTCAGGGACAGTTTTTAAAGCTTCATTCCTGTGAGTTCAGGCAGAAATAAAAAGGGTCTTTCATTATGAATATTGTCCAGCAGAATCTTTCCAGCGTATCAGTGCTTTATGGTGTCTCTCCAACTGCACCTGTAGCTGAGGAGCACAGTACTCCTCCAGCAGCCTTACAGGGGAGAACAGCATTGTCAGGCAAGAAGGAAAAGCTGGCATGTACGTTAGGCACAGCATTTTGTGTTTGTTAAGCCCAAAGCAACCCTTGAAGGATGAGTTTTAATGTACTTTGTGGAGCTCACCACAAACTGTCATGATTGTGATCCTCCCTTTTGTGTAGGGGAGGTTCGTGTGATATATGCAGGCACCTTCGCTTTGTATAGTTGAAAATAAATATGCACATAATGCGTGCACAAATGTAAATGTTTTCTGTATCATATGCAATATGATTAATCTAGAGAATCTTCTGTACTTTATCCTCCTGCCACCCTAGAGACTACTGATGTACAGGGCTGAGTAATTCAGGTTGCTAGTCATGGATCATGTCTGATGTTGCTCTGTTTAAATTGTTGCTTATACTTCATTTCTAGTCTTAACCAAAGATGAGTTTGGTCTAGCCACAGTGTCCAGATGCCTCTTAATTGCGGTGGTCAGTATGTTGAAATAGTGTGGTGGATGTGGAGGTCTCTTGTCCTTTACAAAGTTACTGGAAATGCTGGTTATGTCTTCAGTCATGTTGGAAGTGATGGAATACATCTGTTCAGTGGGGAAGGAGATGTCCAGATGCTCCAGTAGCTTGCACAAGGCCAGAGTGCTCTGTTGCTTCAAGCCCATGGCTGAAGGTTATCCCGTCCAAAGCTCAATTTTGGGATAGACAATATACTTCCTGTGACCTCAAGTCAATCACTTAATCTGAGTAATCTTACTTTGTGGTTTGCTTTCCTGTTTAAGGTAGGAATGAGCTGCTGCTCTCTCAGGTGTGCTAGGATTAGTGGGTTAAATTTAGTTAAGACATGTCAGGAAGAAGTAGGAGATAAGTGCAGTAAAAATGCTGCTGTTACAGAAATACCATCCAGGAGTAATCTTGCTAACACCTCCCAACCACAATTGTGCTATAGAGAGGGAGTTTCCAAGTTTGAACAGTTTAATGTAGAACAAGTACTCTAATACTGGAAGGTTCTAAGTCATGCTGAGGTATGATTATTATTGTTGTGTTGTCTCTTTTAATCATCCAACAGGCTTGTTTGCAGACAAATCAGTTCCATCTATCAAATGAAGCTGTCACCTGAAGGCTGCCTGCAGCGTTTTAAAGTAATGGTTATATTGCGGGGGTCAAGTATAGGTGTATTGGTAAGAAGGATGACAGGTTGCAGCTGAGCTGGAGGAAATTCAAGTTGTCCCAGCTTCTGCACAGAGTCCTCACTAAGATACGCTGTACACCCGGCTTGGGTTACCTCTCGCAGCTCCTGCTGTCTGGTGCAGGTAGTGTTTCCCTCCAAATGCTCTGGAAGTGAAGGATAACTATCAATGGAAATTTGGGCTGCCTAAATCAGCTACTGCTGACTTGGCTAAGCAAGGTGATGAGTTACCTCTCCCTGATGTAAGTGCTTAAGGATTTTTAAAGGCTTTTAAGTTAGTACTACTTAGGAAGTGGTAAGGAGGAAATGGCCAACTCTTTTTTCCTCTTTTTTTCCTTTTCCTTTATTCCTTGGAGAAACCCTAAACCTGCCTTGTCTGTAAGAGGGGGTGTTTGGGGGCTGGAGCTGCAGAAGTTGGATGCAGGGTATTGGATGTTTTGCTTCTCTCTTGCCTGGAATGCTGGAGATTGAGTAACCAGGGTATCGTCTGGCGTATCTGAGGCCAGCGCTGAAGCTTACAAAAGAGCTTAAGTCATTTCAGTAAATGAATTTAGCTGTTGTCCATCTACATCCTGTGCTTGTTGAGACTTTGCTGATTCCCAGCTGTTTTCTGCTGCTCCTGTGCCAGCAGTTGCTCCACCTCCTCTCAAGAGCTGGTGGAATAATTTGAGTGCTGACTTCCTCCAAACCAAGCCAGGTTTGCCTAAACCTTGTGAGTGATGGGAAGAACAGGGCTGGCTCAGGCTTCTGCAGTGGGCTGGGGGAGCTCCTGCATTTCCTTCCCTCATCTGTGCACTTGGGTGGCAGTGGCCTCTGTCATTGCCATTAACTGCATTTGGAGAAGTGATTCTGATATCCTTGAAAGCCTTTATCTTTTGTATACACTTAAGTGCACCAGTTGTAGTGCAGTAGCAGCTTGCTGTAGTAGAGGAGAAGGAAGGAAACAGTTAGGAATGCTTTCTACAAATTGCTCAAGTTTCCTGGAGGCAGTAAGGGACAAGAATGTCATGGTAGTGTTTAAATCTATGTGAAATGGGGCTTTTGCATGTAGGAAATCTGTCAGTAGTAGAAGAGTAGGAGATTAAACAGGTGCTTATCCCAGAGGGTGCGAATTTCCAGAAAAGGGGGAAGAGTAGTTGAGGGTTTTGTTCTTCTTTCCTGTATGCTGATTGTGCCATCCACGTTAAGGTTCTCTACCCCATCATATCTATTGAGGAAGATGATTTGAGCTTTGTAGAGATCACCTATAATCTCAGTGTATTCAAATCAAGCCTCTAAATTTGGGATGCTTCAGGATGGATTCAGATTTCTTTTTGCAGGAACAGTGACAACCATGACGTGCATTTCCCACAAATTATTTGTCATGGACCGAAAAGCCATTTTTTTCTTTACCTGTTATTTTGTCCCTCTGATTCAGTAAAAAGCTTCAGATGGAATCTTTCTGAAGACAGAATGGTTGTATTAATTTAGAGGTAGTCAAAGTACAGAGACAAAATCCCTAGAAAGTTCTTCTAGTGCTCTGGTTTGTAACAAACACAGCCTTGGGAAACTGAAGTATTTAGGGGATTATGGTATGATTTGCTTTGAAACACAAGGAATTGAGAGGCAGGGCTGAAACCTGCTCTGTGGGGCCTTAAGCTGTTTGTACATGACCTTTTTGCCTGGAGTGGAGGGAAACCTTTAAGCCTGCGTTCAGTTAGCATTGGGAGATGGGGATACACAGAATAGACTTGATTGTAACCTGGGAGCCAGGAAATGGTTTTAAATGGACAAAGTGATCCAGATTTGTGCTCTTGTTGCTGAAATGCAGCTATCCTTAGAGCATCTCTCCATCTATAGATGCGTCCATATAGAGCATCTATAGGGTCAGTAACAGTCATAAGATACTACGGGTTCTGCTGGGATGAGAGTAGCATAAAGGTAGAAGTATTAGTCTGAAATCTCTCTGAATACTGGAGGTGTTTTTTTAATCCTGGAGGAAAACGAGAGAAGAATTTAGCTTTTTTTAATACTCTTTCCCTTTCTAAAGAACCCCTCCTCCCCAGTCAGCTATAATTTTAGCAGCACAGGTTAAGACTGGTGGCATTGATTTCAGTGTAGCTTCTGCCACTCTGTGGACAGAGGAGCTTGTTTGTGTGTGGTCTGTCTTCATGTTCCCTTCTCTCCCCTCCTTCTCTGCCCCCCCCCCCCCCCCCCCCCCCCTTGTGCTGTAATACTGAGACTCTGCAGTTTTTCAGTTGTAGTAGCTGCTCAGTGGGAGTGTGAGAACTTGTGATGTAAAGCTCGGTTCTCACTTTGGAATTCCTTAGTAATCGGTGCAGGAAAATAAAGCTTTGCTGAACTGCACTAGCAGTGAACTGCTGGTGAACTGGTACTCACTGGGTACTCAGTGATACAGAGCTCTTCAAAATAAGGAAACAAATGGTCTGTAAGAGGCATCACTTTCTTCATTATGGGTATCTTGTTCTCACGGCACCTCCTAACTCTGCAAATGCTGTTAGTTAATGAAAAAATAGTAATACTCTTTGTTAAGGTTTGACTAAGCAGAGGAAGACTTCAACAAAACTTAACTAGGACTCACTGCAGATAAGCCCTTTTAAAGTGAAGTGGCTGAAATACTCTTTTACAGATTAATAGGCTTGATTTGTTTAATATGAACTGAGTATCTACAGTTAGAGGCTGCTTTTTGCATTGGTTTATGCTCTTGCGTATGTTTCGTTCTCTGTTCTGAAGGTTATGTTTTCTGAGCAGCGCTTTGGAATGTGGAACAAGTTGTGGATACTTAACTTGGCAAATAAATCTGTCCACACCTTATTTTCCTTTAGAGAAACTTGCTGGGCTGAGGTGGTCTGACAGCGAGGGAGGAAGATGTGGTGCTTGTGGGGAAGTCACAGACACCAGCACGGCAGCTTCCTGTGATTGAGCTGCTATTGACACGGGGTACCAGCAGTACCATATAAATAATGAACTCTAAAAGGGTCTGAAGAGGCTGACAGGGGTTCTGTTGGTTTCAGGTGAACACAAGGAGCTGTTCTTACAAAGAATAGATTTTAACATTTGCATTGTTGGGTCAGATGTATTTATGTAAAGCTGTCTGACTTCCAGGGCTCAGTGATGCAAGCTTTTCAGATGCAAACCAAGGTATTGCTTTTGGAGGTGGGCCCTTTCTAACTGCAATAGCAAGAGAAAGCCTACATGGTGAATGTTTTAGTGCAGGGAATAACCTAGTGGGTTTTATCTAAAGACTGTTTCATCCAAGTTTCTCAGTCAGAGATGCTTTTTCTGAAAGCTGTTGGTGTCAGTTTGGGGATAATGAAGGGGGAAGAGGATTTGGGATTAAAATTACTTGCTGCCTGGTATGTGCTATAGATAGCTGTGAAACAGCACAGTTTGCTCAGGGACAGCTTTGCTACCTGGAAATAGAAAATAATCCCCCAGTGAAGCTGTGTCCTGCCACGCAAATTTTGTAAAGAAAGGAGCCTTGTCTACAGTGACAGATGAATCCGCCCAAGTATCGGGCAACCTCTTCCTTCTGTGTGTTGTCAGAGGGTCGCAATCACAGCCCTGTTCTCGAGACAAGCGTTTTCTGCACTTTTGTGGTTAAAAAGAAATTAAAATTGTAGATTGGAGAGTTTAAAATTGAATTGTGTTTGATAAACGGCCTTGAAACTTGTTTCTAATAATGCGACAGCTCCAATCTACACAGTGTAAAGCAGCTGAAACAAATCTCTCTAGGAATGAAGTACTGCTCCTCCGGTGTGCTGAGAACAGAGCAGCAGGGACATTCTGTGGTTCTCTGGGATGCTCAATAGTAGTTTTCCGTAACTGAAACCCCCCGTTTGCTTTTGAACTGAGGGATGTTGTTTTTCTGGGAAAGGTTTGTGTTCTTCATCTCGTGTTCCTGATACAGATGTGTCCAAACCAGGATAGCTTGTTTAAATCCATTTCTGTATTGAAATACTGATTTATTTCTCCAGTGGTCAGTTGGCCAGTATCTAAATTGTGAACTGGACTGTAAAGCACTTGAAGTATTGTTCTTATTACAGGGCCACTGTCTATTTACTTTTAGCTCTAAATATCAGTTAAAAATACCTGTGTACTTAAAAAGTAAGGAAAGAAACAAGGCAGTGGAATTGCCTGATAAGAATAAGAGAATTTTCCATTTTAATCAAACATTGTTGGTTTATATCCTCATCTGGGAAGGGATCAGCCCAGCCCAGCAGCACTGATCTGGAATGCTTTTCAACTGAGAAGTGAAACTGAGAAGTGTGACTTTTTGGAATGGGGGTCGGGACTGTTTAATTCAGTGAAAAGCAGGGGAAAGGAATAATAGAGAAGGAAAGACATGGAATGTATTTGTATTTGCAGTTAAGTTCAGTTGTGATAACTGATTAAAGATAGGTGAATGATTACCAACGGCAGTTCTTCACATTCAGGATTTCAGTATTTTATAGTAACGCCCCATGCATATTCTCATTTTCCTAGGATAATGTATCAATTTGAGCTATGAGAAATGCCCACAGTATGATTAATACAGGGCTTGAACACCCTTTTGCTTCAGAATAACCCCTGGATTTTGAAAGGCAACTCTAAAAGGCTGAAGAGTCACAACTCCTCGCGCGCTGCAGTCTGCTCCGTAACATCTGGTGAAGTGACTTGCTCAAGGTCACAGTCCTTGGCATCGCTTGAAATAGAAGTCCAGTGCCAGACTTGCTGTCCTCTGACATAACCACCAGACACGCTTTCCCCAAGCGCATTCTGGAGCTGTGATGACTGCTCCTAACTTGAGAACATGAGAAAGCTGCGTGGAGGAGTCATGGTGCAGGGTTTGAGTTTCTGCATACACAGAGTATGCTTTGGGTATGAACAGGCACTGCGCAGTCAGGTGAAGGTATAGAAATTACCTGGATAACATGGTCCACATGAAAACAGTTAAGGTAAGGAACTGCAGTTCTCAAAGTGAGTCAGTTTGCTTCATGCAGTACAGCAGTTCAAAAAGAAAAAGGCTGAAAACAAAGCGAATGTGAACAGTTGGATGTTTCTGTTATCTTTTTACTTGGATTTTGATCTATCAAGCAGATATTCCTCAAATTCCTTCTGCTCTTGATGAATTACTTGAACAAACAAAGACTTTATCAAGGATTTATTTCGATCTCTGGTTGTCTGCAGTCTGCCTGCTGGTTTTTCTCACTGAGGAGCTGCAAACCTTTCCCTCTTTGCTTGGCTAAAACTAAAATCATCAACTCCAGAATTACTTTGCAGCGTTTAAATAGAAGAAATGAAGAAGTATTGACTTGCAGTGCATGGATGTTTTGTACTGACGCCTAAAGTCAGCACAGTCTTTAAAACAGTAAAGATGCTGCTACCAGAATTTTAATACGTTGCTAGGAGTTGAAGTTAAAGGGTAAATTTTCGTTGCTATATGGACAGCTTGTAACAGGGCTCGTGAAGAGCTAATGCATGAGATGAATATAAACCTTTGTTCTTGATGTAATTTCTTTTCCCTCCTCCCTGGCTGTACAGAAGACTTGCAGCTTGTTCTGGGAGAAGGATGTGAGAGGAAAGGAGTAGGAGGGATTCAGCTACAATTTCAGAGGTTCATAGAAATACTTGTATTTATCTTGGTCACCCAGTGCAGGGATGGGAAGTGGCACAGGTTCAGAGGCTGCGTTGTACGAATGGCACAGCTTCCCACAGAGCTTTTGCATCTGGAGTTTTCTCCAGGAGCTGCGGTTTGCTTTGTGCTGTGTTAGAAGCAGGGTCAGTGCCACGTTTATTCAGCTATCTAATAATCTCAGTACTTGTCTTCCAGGCTTGTGTACTGCTGGTCTGTGCTGATTTGGATATGCTGTCCTTTAAATTCCTTCAAATCCCAACACACCAGGCAGCAGTGTAATGTGCTGTGATGCCACTTCAGTGCCAGGGTAGACCAAAAATGTTGTCATCTGTTTATTCACAAATCCATTGCAAAACCCCTGCTTGGGGGGTGTGTGGTGGGTGTTTTATGTGCCTCTTATCTGGTGTGGGCATTTTGTTTTATTATGACTAATCAACTGTCTCGTAAGCATGCTCTTAACTCGAGTGGGTTTTGTTCCTCTGATGATATCACTTTAAGCTCTTGCAGGGAGCAGTGAAAGGAGAATACTATTTCTGAGTGTTAGAGTTGGGAGGAGCTTGTCCCAAGCTGTGCAAACATCCATACCCTCTTTCCTTTATATCTTGAAGAGCCTTCTGGAACACCCCAACAGAATGTGAACCAAAGTCTTCACTTCTTTTTAACATGTATGATGTATTTTGGTCTTTCTAAACTGAAGAGCCAGTGATGTGTATATATACATCAATAGGAAATAACTTTGTTTTAATGTTTTACAAATCCAGGTGTTCTTGCAGTTACTTGGTGTCTTCCAGGCTTCAAGAGCTGTGTTGCAAGGACTTCCCATCTGTCTACAAAAGGCTGCTGAGACAATCCACTTGCCTTTTGTGCCTTGGTCGTGGGTGTCCTGATTCCACTTGAAACATGGGTTTATGAAATCCATTGCTCTGCATTTAGAGCAGCGGGATTGGTTTGTTTTATTTCCAGAGCCTGGTAAACGTCTCTAAGTGTGTTAGATGCCATTTCAGCGGTTTACTGAAGGAATAGTTGGCAATGATTGTAAGCATAGCTGATGTCTTCAGTTATCTGAGCGTTGCATGTTTGTCAGGGGGGCCGGAGAGGCGAGCAGAGGGTTTGGAGGGCTCACAAGGAGTACCTGAACAGTGGTTTTGAATTCCCCATAGGCAATAGCAGACTTATGAAGCCCATACAACAGAAAATACTTGTTTCATGTGCTCTATTGAAAGCCTTCGCAGTGTCTCATGTTACTAAGAGAGATGGAAATAGACTGTAAATGTGTTGTTTTCTTTTCCTCAAGTTTAATTCCTTTATACGCTGGCTGAGATTGTTGTCTGCAGTCAGTGTCGGGTTTTTGTATGTGGTCAGATCAGCCTGTTGAGAGGTGATGGAGCACATCCTGCTTGGTCAGGTCTCTTTTATCTGTCCCTGGATGGAAGGAGCCTTCAGATCTACCACCTGGACCTCTGCTCCTCCGTCCTAAACCTCACTTGGCTGCTGGATCTGTCCTGGCAGCCATGGCTGGCTTGGGAAGCCTTTCATTGCTTCCTGGAGTACTTCCTGACAAGTCTTTAGGGGCTCAGTGAGATAAACCTGCTCATTTCCTCTACGGTTTCCTGATGACTGCTCTGCAGTACAACTTTTCCTGTTTCTAAGAGGGGGGGAAGCTTTTCTTCTCCACCCATTAGACCAGCCGGTCCCAGTTACGGGGTGTTGGTTCATCCGTCCTTTTGTCTAGCTCTGTTTTACCTTCCTTGTGTTAGTTTTATTGCTTCTACCTCATCCAGACAGTTTAAAATGAAGTGTTTATGTTTTGCCAAACCCCTGATGGCCGTAGGACTTTTGGCACAAGCTTCACAGTGGGGTCAAACACGCAAAGCAATGCTGCAGGTGGTAACTTTTTGCTGACCTTGAACCTACCTAGTGAGCTGTTTTGTAGAAACCTTTTTGGTTTCTGCTGTCCGGAGGGAGAGTATTGTATACCTGTTTTGGGTAGTGGAATAGCCAAAGCTGGAGCAGAAGTTGACTTGCAGTGGTGGCTCAGGTTATTGGTAGGTCTAGGAAACTGGAAGTACTATTAACTCGCACTTTAGACAGTTAACTGCATCTTCAGCCCAGTTGGCAGCAGGAAATAAGATTTTAACTTCTTCCTTTGTATCAAAGTCCCCCAAGAAGCAATTTAACATGGACAATCACTTCTTACTGGAAACTCTTGATGGCTCTTGTATTCCAGGTAATTGTTTTATGGAGGGTTTTGGTTTCATTGTGCAATTAGAAGTAACAAAATATTTACGTTCTTATCAGCACTGCAAACACCTGAACTCCCTGACTTCAGCAGACTGTTCTTTGTTTAGTAGTAATGGGGTGGCATGTTTTATGTATGTAACATGTATTTGCTGCTTAACTGTTCAGTCTGTGTAAGTCAGTTCAGGGTTGGAAAACTGGTGAAACAGGGCTTGTGTTTTGGTTGGTTGTTGCACTTCTCCCTGCTGTAAAGGAGGTGCAGATTTAAGTGTTGCATCCTAATGGGTCTGAAAGAGCTTGCTTGATTTTGTGGGGACATACTGACTTGAGTTTGGCCTCACCTAGGCGTCAATGGTGAAGCTGCTTTGTTTCCAGTGACTGAGGGCAGTTTCATTTCACATGCCCACCCAGGCATGCTCCTGTGTTAGGAATGCCAGCTTTCCAGAGCAGTCAGTGGTCTAAGGTATCCTTTCAATTTAACTTGGGGATGGTTGGTGCTACAGAAGCAACCTGTGTTTTACTACGTATAAACCCACACGTAGGCCGTGACTGATGAGATAGCAGTGCTGGTGGTTTGGGTACAGGATCAGTGTCTTTCTGACCTGCTAGGCAGGTTACTTACTGATCCCTGTCTCTTGTCGTACACAGAAGTGCCTTTGAAAGGCTGAGACCTGAGCTCTGTAGTCTTTGGCTTTTGGAAAGCTTGAGCCTGCACACGTGGTTGTGCGTCTTGGAGTTGCTCAAATTGTGTGTTGTGCTGTATTAGTTCCCTTTTCCATGAAGGAGCTCTTTCTGTAGCTGAAATAAGCAGGTAGTCTGATATTTCATATTACCTGGTGATGACACCATTTCCTTTTGCTTTCAGTAGTCCACACAAGTCCTTACTGGTAAGAACTTGTGGCAGGAGAGGAGGGCAGGAGGAGTGCAGTAGATGGCAGCTTGTCTGCTAAATGAGTATTTCTGTTTCTAGTAGTATTGTATTCACTTGGGGGAGGAACTGAAACTGCTTTTCATAATCTCAGCATTGCTGAGTAGCAGCAAACCCAACAGCTGCAAGCGTCTGCTCAGTGGGGACCTGCTGCTGCCAGAAGTGGAGCTGATAATGATGAGCAGCTCAGTAGTGTAATTAAGGTCATATTAACTCCAACAGCTCCTCCTACCTTAAACATAAGAATGCAGGAAACCCATTGTGCGGGGATGGGTCCTGTTAGGCAGAGAGCTCTGAATCCTGGTGTTGAAAAACAACGGGAAGTTCAGAGAAACCCAAGTTGATCATAGAGGAATGTTTGACACAAACATCCTATGCTTTCAGGACATCTTTCACGTCACATTGCTGGAGATGGTTCTTCAGCAGCCCGTCCACAGCACGCACAGCTCTGTGCTGCTCTGGAGGATTCCTAAGAATAGCTGGAAAGGTTTTGGTACTTCTGAAGCTGGAGGGAGGTGGTGTATAAGCCATCATCTAGTGCGTGCTGTGGTGGGGAGAGTGGGTGAGCAAGGCTGAGACATCCAGGAGGTTCCTTCCAGCCTTGGTGCTTTTTCCTGAGGTTCTGAGGTGTGATTTATGAAACAGAACTGAAAAACAGTGTCAGTAAATGCTGACAACATTGTCTGTGTCATTGGAAGGGAAGTCATGCTCTGGTCAAAATCAGGGAGGTGTTCAAGAAGTGCAGAACTAAGTGCTTGGAGTAAAACCACATGTGGTATAGGTGTACTGTAAGGATGCTCATTTGTGTCATTTTCTATTCAAATGACTTGTCCTAGCTGGTAAGACATCTTTGGAGGAGCTGTTGTCTTTCAGTCTGCGTCTCCAAATGTCAGATACGGTTACTCTTCTGTATTGAGTTTGCGACCTGGAAAAGGCTAACATCACAATTTTAAGGTGTTCCAAAAGCTTCTCTGTGCTTGACGTAACTTATACAGCAGATCTTTAAACCAGAGGTTCTTGGTTGAAATGCTCCTGGGCTGAGATTTGGGAGTAACTCAGAGCCCAAAGGAAGTACCGTGAAGCTGAGCAATAAACTTCTTAAAATAGGGTTCATGATGCAAATTCTTCACTGTAGCAGCATTAGTGGTGGTTAAACTGAAACACAGTTTGGGAAAACATGCCTGTTGGTAATAGGCAAATTGGTTAAGTTGGACTTCTTTTGGGTCTGGAATCATCTGCTTTCCTTGGTTCTGGGCTTTGGCTGAAACAGCCACATGTAAGAGTTTGGAAGAGAATCCTTAAGGTAGTACGTTGGTGATAACATGCAACCTCGTGCTGCTGAGATAAGTCATTTACTGTAGCTTGGGAGCTAACTATCCGACTAAATGGATGGTTTATCACAGCCTGACACAGGGTGTCATTGTCTTGCAAGGGCAAAATGACAAGTTCCTCTATGCAAACACTCCTCATGTAGCCCCTGTGCAGAGCTGTGCTGCCTTCCTTCTCTATACAGTGATCTGAGCGTAGCTGTAAGTAGCAGCAGTACGTTTTTCAGTGGTTGTTAGAATCCAGGAATCCTTTAGAAGAGTGGCCAAGTGGGGTTGAACTGGATTTGCACCCTATACAGGAATAGCGTGCTTCTGTTGTATCTGCTGTCTGGATTTTAAAGCACTGCAAAGTCAAGCCTGCTTGGAACAATAAGTTTGTAGTGACTTGCAGAAGTACAAAAGTACTGACTGCGTGAGTCAGTTTTCATCACTCTATTTTGTACATGGGTCCTGGCATGAGGTGGGCAGTTCAAAAGCTTGCGTGTCTGCTAGAAAGTGAATGAGGGATGAGTCTGGTGTGACCGGCCATTAAAGCTTTGCAAGGTGCTTTTCCTGAGTCCAGTACATAATTAAGGAAATGCCTGGAAATCTGGTCCTTTCACTTAGGGTTTAATGCTTGGGGTTAGAGTGAGGGAACTGTTCCTTGCTCTAGCCTGTTTTGATGGCTTGAAGTGACATGGTACGGTGTTGTATCTGTGTTTCCCTTATCCCCTTCTGAAATGAAAAGTGGCCATCTGAGGAGTGTTGTACACAGACAGCACTTGCATATCCTCAGAAACAGCTCTGTTCAGGGCTTCATTTGCAGTCCTGCTTCCTTAGAAAGGAAAGCAGTTACGTTGTTGACTGAAAGCCTGTTTAATGCTTTGGAGAACAGGTTTCTGTGGTTGTATTTCCTCCATGGGCTTTTTCCCCCCCTTGCACCTCTTTGAGACATGAGTTTGTTTTGCATAAAGATCAACAAGCGTTGCCTCCAAAAGGCTTGTGATGTCTCTCATCATGCATACCTGGGGAGGATTCCTGCTCTGTGTTCCTGGGAAGCTGGAAGTACGATTCCTGCTCCAGGTGGCTGATGAGAAGTCAGGCTCGCAGTGCTGCAGCGCTCCGAGTAGAGGCGTTTTCCTGCACCAGAGGCTTCTCATGTGCCAAGGATGTGTGTTTTCAAAGCAACACATGCAAATCAGTGTGTTTGTGAATCTCTCTCAGGGTGTGGCAGGAGCAGCCTGGCGCTTTCTCTACTTGAAGCCATGAAAACAAACAGCACCAACAACAGGGGCGAAGCAAACCGAGTGCTGAGGAGACTGGAGGGTGTGCTTTTAAACATAGGGATGAGGGAGAGTAACTCGGTGCCTCCTTCTCCTGCCTTTGCGAGGCCCCGTGTCTGCTTAAACTGCTCCAGGCACTGCAGCCTAGCCTCAGCAAGGGTGTCAGTGTGAGGCACCTCGAAAGGGGGAGAGGGTGCCTTGTTTCTGCCCTTTGGGGGGGGGGGGGGGGAGAGCAATGACATGGAGTTTGGCTTTCCACACAGCTTTATAAACCCGGAGCCTCCCCAGGCTTCAAACTGAGGATGCTTGTTTGCCGTGAGACCAGAGGTTTTATTGTTGCTTGTATCCCAGAGCGAGGTTTCTCCTGGCTGTGTTTATGAGGCTGTGCTGTTTGAGCTGGCTGTGATTGGGAGGAAGGAGGGAGGCAGTGAGTGTTGTGCCCTCTTGTTATTTTTCTCTTGTACAGGAAGAAAAAAGCCGAGGAGCCTGTCCTACTCCTCTGAGTCAGCTGTGGTTACCGTTTGCTGAGTAGGCGAGCATGTTTTGGAGGGTAAAGCAGCTTCACATTAAGTCAGCTCAACACTGTGCACAAGTAAGTTTGGGGAAGTTCCCCCACTTCGGACATACTCCTGCTAGAGCTGACAGTTCGGGGTAAAACTGGTTTATGATAATCATCAGAACAGCTGTATGCGTTGGGTGATTACAGAGCTAAATAGGAAAGCAGGTTCTGTGCCTTGGTGAGTTTTGCACTCTGGTAGCTGGTGTTGCTGCAGCAGGGTGGGGTACTGAGCTGCAGTGAGGAAGTATGAATCAGTATCACACCGGTAGTATGATCTCCCTCATGTAGGTACACCCAGACCTGCTAGTACAGCAAGGTGAGCTGTCTGCATGCATTCTGTGCACGTTAGGTTGGGTGACTTGTGGTCAACATGAAAAACAGGGCTTGGAAGAGGACTCTGTGAAATGAGAAGACCAGGGGCAGAAGTGAGCATCTTGCACATGGTGGAATAGAAGGACAAGGATGCCCAAGGAGTTGCTGTAGGAATCTGACAGCACAAAAACTTTGTCTGAGGGCTGATAGGTAAATGTGATTGTTTTATCAAGATCTCTATCCGTATTAAAAAATGACACACAGAGGAGCCCAGTTCTCCCACTGTTGTCTTTGGCCACAGCAAAATCATGTAGTTGAGAAGTTCAGTTAAAACTCAAACAAACTGATATGTGAATATTTGTCTTCAGCAAATGCTTTAAGAACATCCTACACTCCGACTTTGTGATTACTCCTGTTTGTATGGGTTGGGTGCTGCAGGGAAGTGAGAACTGACTTCAGTTGGCACCAGTTCTTTCCATGTGACAGCAAATGTGTGCTCTGTAAGGAGTCCTCCTTCTCTTTTCCACTATCAACTGTGGGGAAGTACTGGGACACTTGAATGAATTTTTAACAGAGCCACATGCAGATGCTTTTAGATCAAGTGGTGATACGTGCAGTCTCAATTGTCACTACAGGGTTGGAGTGTTAGCTATAGGTGGTGCATGGACTGACAGGGGAGTGAAAAGATGGGAAATACAAGAATATCCCAATGTCCACACAGCAATAAAATGGGTGACCTGTTGCTGAGATAAAGTGGAGGTAAGTGAAGTTCCTGTTCTAGCTGTGACTCAAGGGCTGTGCTCAGGGGCTCAGTCTGGACTCAGGAAGCGGCTCATACTGGCTTGATTTGGGATATGATCTCCCCAGTGTTTTACAGGAAAACCTGGCTCCAAACCATACACCTTGTGATGCTCTTGTTGCCAGTGTGACAGGAAGTGTTAATTCCTTACTTTGTCTTTAGTTGCCATATCTTTGCTAACAGAAATAGCCTGTTCTCGCTTCGTGACGGAGATGGAAAGTCACTTGCTCTGCTGTTTTGTGTATCTTATCTTTTTTTTCAGCTGAAGTCAACATAATTTGATTTTCGTGGTTACTTTTTGGGCCAGCTGAGCTGAAATGAAACGTAAATGACACTGTGTATTTTACCAGCACAACTGGAGTTCTGAGGGTACATCCTGTTTGTCATTTTGTTTTGCTGTTTTGTGAGGACTTTGATCATGGTGAAGTTGCAAGAAAGCGCGTAATGATGTTTAGGTGGAAGAGGAATGTATAAAAGCTGTTTTACCAGTCGTAAGACAGTGCTCAGCCTGTGTTAAGACTTTGAGCTGACACCTCCAGGAAAGAAACCCATTAAAATAGGTGGGCTTTCTGGGTGGATGCAAAATTCATATTTTTGGATGAGTACTAAATACTGAGCTGTCCCTTCTAGAATTTCTGGTTCAAGCTGAACAAGTTGTTTCTATCACTATGTGTTGTCTTGGGTCTTGGTAAATTGCTGAGATTTGAGACCAAGTTTTCTCTTGTGAGATATGATCACAGCACTTGCAGTTTGCGGCTTCTGGTTTTTGCACTTGAAGTTTAAGTTAGCTGTAGGGTGTTGGAGTTCTTTGTGGCTTCTGATGTTAGAGTGCATGTGATGTGGGTGTTCTGTGGACCCTCCAGGACAAAAAGCGTATCTCTGTGCTGTTTGTGAAGGATGGAGGGTTAAGACAGAGAATGACTTTCAGATTGTCATATTTTCTGTACTGAAAGTACGTGGTTTGTGAGCTAGAGGAAGAGCTGTGCTTTATAGGCTAGAAAACCAACCAAATGTGTTATCTGAAAAGTCTGATCTGCTTTTGTTAGTAAAGAGCAGACTATTGAGGAACTCCAAAGGATACCATGCTCTGCAGTTCTGTGGGCTGTTGCCTGGGGTGTTCTTAACTTACTAGGCTATTCCACTTACCTCTGAGGCTATCCAGAGATTTTACTTCATCACATTGTACTTCTGCTAAAGAACTTATTTTGAGGGGCAGATGCATGAAATACAAGGAAAATCAAGCCACTTCCTTCTCACCAGGTTGCTTCCTAAAATGTTGTGCTGTGCAGCAGCGAGCAGAGGTTTGTGTGCTGTAAAAAGTGCCAGTGCTGTGAGAAAGGTCGATCGTTGTGTTCTCCTCATAAAAGTAGTTCTTTGATGTAAGTTGTGACATTGCTTTGTTCATTGAAGCAGTGCTGGGATACATATAGGTGTGTTTATGTATTACGTATATATATATATATACATACATAGAAATAAAAACATTAGTACTAACTTTAGCTGATACTTTTAGAACATGGTCACCAGCTTAGCTCAAGGCATGTGGCCTTGAGCACTGAGAAAGTGTAACTGTTTGCTGGGTGTCTTGGCCAAGCAAACAATGCAGTCCAGACAAATAAGGGCAAACAAGCAGCTGAACGGGCACTACCCCCAATTTATCTCTTACTGTTTCAAGCACTGATACAGGAGTGTGTTCTGCTAAGCACAGTGTGTGCGTGTGTTCATTTCTTCTTGCTGTAGAAGTGCCCAGATGATGTAAGCAGGAGATGGCATTACACTTCTCCTCTAAGAGTTTTCTGTCTCTGCTAATGCTGTTTTAATTAAAACAGTTCCACAAATGGAAATGGAAACCATGCCCATAGAAAAACAGTGCTGGAACATTCATTAAGAAACGTTCCCCTGCAGAGCTTGTGGGTTCTCAAACCATTTCTTCTGGAGTACGGAATCTTTTGGTGATCACACCTGTGGGATACAGCAGTTGCAAATGATTTTTGTCAGATGCCAGTGGGAATTTCTCCCCAGAAGTATGCTTTAGACTGAAACGGGCAACTCTCAAAATACTTTACAAATGGCTCATCTGGGGAGAGGTGCCAGCTGTGGTTGATGCCTGTGGATCTGATAAGGCTGTGTGAGCTCTTCAGGGGCTGCGACTGCGGGTGAAAATGTCTGCTGGGTTTCATGGGTGTGTGACAAGAGGGAATGGAACCCGAGAGGTGATGGGGAGGGAAAGGGGGCCACCTCCTGCATTTTTTGAGTGCCTTTTGTGTGAATGTGAGCTGATTGATACACGCCTGGAGTAAACAGTCATCTCTCAGGAGTTTTAGTGCCTCTTTTTGGTAACTGAATACATCCAGGTGGGTCAGATGTGGTAACGTTATCTGGTTGAGAGTTTGGAAACCCTGTTTTCTTTTGAAATGCCTGCAAGATGATGGATCAGTGCTGAGGATCTTGCATCATCTCACAGTGCTCTGTGGGCACTTTCATGAAGCACGTTGAAATATCTGCGCCTTTAATCCATTTGATTCAAGTTTGAACTTGCGTTAATTCGAGGCCTTTTTAATTTATTTCCTGGTTTAGAGAGAAGACTGTTGCAGTGATAAAGGTGTATCTGGGATCTGGGGTTAGTTCTGTGATACCTATTTTTCCATTAGTGTAAACGTGATCCATCCTTGCTTCCTACATGGTGCAAAAGGAACAAATGAGAAGGGCACGCCTCCTTCTCCTGCTCTCAGTTGGTGAGATGCCTGCTCTCAGTTGGTGAGATGCCTGCTCTCACTTGCATGCTGTTTGGGCTGAGGGCCCCCCAGGAGGTTTAGCAAAGCGGAAGAGAGATATTATTTGTCATCTTTTACATTGTCAAATGAATCTAATTTTGGAATGAGGAACTGCTTTCTTAAGGGGATTACTTATCTTCTTGGGAAGTTGGCTGTAAAAGTAAGTCAGTTATTAAATGGCTTTGTGAGAAGTGGGTTCAAACTGCTGATTTATTGTTTAGCAGGAGAATTGTTCATTGTTCAGCAGGAATTTGTTTAGCAGGAGAATCAGAAGAAGTCATCATACTGATGGTGACAATTTCATTAACTACATTTATTTTGTGATAATGAAATGAGGTCCTTGGTCAGGCCTTGGCTTCCTTTCACCATCTATCATTAGTTTTGGGGCAATGCTTAGGAATGTTTTTCTTGCCATTCATACATCTGTGCGAGTCCTGAGCACACAGGTGGGTTCTTTACCCTCCTTCATGCATCTTCCTCCTCTCCACATTTTCCATTTCATTTTTCTTCTCCCTTCTTTCTTTTTTTCCCATTTTGGGAATTCCCCTCTCCAACTACAAAGAGTACACTGTATTGCCCATGATTTATTAGTACTGATATTGTTATGGCACGTTGGAGTCTTGTTCTACCTAATTAAAATGTTCTGAAGGGATTCTGAACTGCAGATAACAGGAAGACAAACTTGAAGAGTAATGCCTACTGTGGGCTGGGATGCATAGGAAAGCTTTTCCATTGCCTTTAACCCAGTAAAATTTAAGGTGATAATTTCCTCCTGAAATCTTGTTTTGTTTCTATATATGCATCTACAGATTCTTTCCTTAGGAAGCCCTGTTATAGAGTGAGGACAAAGGTAGCTTTGAGAAGCGGGGCTGGCAGGAGAGGTGCTGCGTGAACCCTGGCTCAGGTGCTGGAACTCCTTTTGCTCGCTGGACGCACATCTCCATCGCTGCGCAGCCATAAAGCCCCCACTTGCAGACTTCAACCATCCGGAATTTCAGGTTGGGGAAGGAGTTTGGGAGAGGAGAGAGTGGATGGCTATGGGAAGAGTGATTAAATACTTGTTGAGAAGTTGTGTCTGCGCATGGGTGCCGGGCTCTGCAGCTGCAGCTCCCAGCAGCCCTTTATGAATGAGGCACCAGAAGGGGAGGAGGGATTGCAGCTACAGGAGCAGCCTGCTGCTGGGTTTCATTCACTCCTTGCAATCCCACTGTAATCAGCGCTGTGTTTTGATAATAGTTTGTCCTATTCTCTTTAAACAAAATATGGTCCTCCTTTTCTTAGCTGTCATTTCCATCCATGCTGTTTCCTTCCTGCATCCCTTCCCCTTTTGCCCCTTGAAACCAGCCTCTGTGCTAAAAGTTGTGGCTCCTGGGTTTGCCTTTCCTTTAAACAAACAACAGAGCTGCTCCGTTTCTCTCCTAGCCCAGGTGGGAAGCACAGGCAGAGCTGTGCTCCTCATGCACAGCTGTCCTCATGTGTCTGTCCTGCATCGGCACCCCCTGACATCCTCTTGTCAGAGGAAGCATCACCCTGGTTCGAGGCATGGGGAGGGCTGGGTGAAGGGCACTGTGGCTAGTGCAGAGCTTCCCCTCCTTCCTCCTTCCAGCTACTTTAGGTAGCCCATTATTTTCAGCACTTCAGACCCCTTTGTTGTGACTGAATCGAATCGGGTGACAATGGCACCCTTGCTTCCTATTCACAGCAAAATGAAGAGACAGGCCATTGTCCTGAGCATAATTGAGCCTCTATCAAAACAAAAACACAAAGAGATGGGCAACTCAGTTAAAGCTGTTTGTTTGAGCTCTAACAGTGGAGGCTGCTTAGGACTAGAAACCTAATTACCAACAGTAAGCTTTTTAAAGCCAGTGCAGCCTCCCTTTTTAATTTAAGGTCTGCAAGCTAAAAACAAATGAGTTCTTTTTGAAATACTGGATGTTACGTACAAGTAGTGATATCCCTGATGACAGCTCACAGCCCACCTACTTCCCAGTCTTGAGGGGTTTTGTTTTAAACATGAGCCAGGTCCACAAGAGATCAGAATAGTAAAAGCATATCCCCTCAGCCTGGGCAGCTGAGACAGTATCAAATGCTGCAGGAGCTCTTGTTTGGTCAAGTTTATGTTGTCTTGCAGTTTCTGTTTGCCCCAGTAAAGCCATGGTGTTAGCTGCTGCTCTCCTGGCTTTTAAAGGCTTAAAACATAATTGGTCATCTCCCTCAGATGTCATGTCTGAAGTGTTAAGGGATGAGTAAGCTGCCATGACCTGAGAGGCTGTGGGCTGTGAGAAGCCTCTGCTACATAAAGTGCAGCATTTTTGTGTAACCAGCTTCAAAAGAAGTGCCTTAAAGTAGACAAAAATACCTCTATGTCAGCTCATTTTCCCTAGCTTAGGTGGGGGCTTTTGACAAGGGCAGGAAGGGATAGCACAATGGGTAATAGCTTTAAACTGAAAGACGGGAGATAGATATTAGATATTGGGAAGAAGTTCTTTACTGCAAGGATGGTGAGGCATTGGTACAGGTTGCCTGGAGAAGCTGTGGCTGCCCCATCCCTGGCAGTGTTCAAGGCCAGGTTGGATGGGGCTTGAAGCAACCTGGCCTAGTGGAAGGTGTCCCTGCCTGTGGCAGAGGGTTGAAACAGGATGATCTTTAAGGTCTCTTCCAACCCAAACCATTCTATGATTCTGTAGTAATGTTTTCTTGATTTTGAAGATTCTGAAGAAAACCATATGAGTCACTATTCTTATTTTGTCTTTATTTTAAATGCTGCTTTTTAAAAAAAAGGAAGCTTTGCAAGTCATTTCCAGTACGGTGGTTGCTTGGCTATAGGAGAATGAAAATGTTTGTGCTGGTTAGTGGCAAGTTGATGCTGCTGCTCATCATCTTCCTCACTAACAGCCCAGTCTCCTTCTGATCATCCTCTAGTGATGGACAATGCATACAGGGTTAAAACAATAAAAACCTTGTAGTGCTATTTCCAAGCAAGTTGGTGTTTTGATCAGCTGAGGATGTGCTAGGATTTAATCTACTTAACCTTGTGCTTGTAAATGGCAGTTTCCTAGGAGATACTGGGAAGTGTGCATCTGGGGAGGCAGGTTTTCCAATGAGGAAAATCTTGGTGAAGAGCAGGGATCTCCAGCCTGGCCTGAGACTTCAGACGGAGTTTGAAAGGCTTATTTGGCTGGATATGGGAAACTAATGAAGAAGTTGGGAAGTGTGGTGGGGGAGACCAATTTCCTGTTTTTCTAATGTGATCCTTTGGGAATTGTGCTGTCCCAGGGATGGGTGGGAAGGGTCATCTTGCTTTTTTCCTGTTGATATTACAATTCCAAAATAATTTTAAGACTGGGTAGTACTTTACATTTTGGAGCCAAATGCTGAGCTGTTGGCTGGTTCAATGTGGTGTTGAGCAGCTCCGATAGCTGATGGCTGTGGTCATGAGGTGAGGGGAAGGCAAAAACATCACCATGTGTTTGGGCAGATGGAGTTGAGCAGAACTCCTCAGAGCAGAATCTGGCCAAACCACTCTTCACTGTGGTGGTACCAGAGTAAGCAGTGATAAACTTCTAATGGTATCGAGCTACAGAATCTGGTTCCCTAAGATCCATACCCTTCTTGTGTTGGAGTGAAGAACCTCTGTGACTTGTATCCATTAATATAGACACAAGTCTCTGCCTGAAGTGTTCAGGAATGAGTAAGCTGAGGGCTTATGTGGGCTATGAGAAGCTGGCTAATAGTGACTGGAATGAGACTTCAAGTTGCTACTGAAGATGTCTGCAGATTGAGTTTCTCAATGATGAGCAATGCACGTAATGGACTATAGTGCAGAAATCGCATTTCATGTGAAGAATGAAGTACTCGGGGCATAGTATGGAGATGGGAGTTGCACCTTCAAGATCCAGCAGATGGGAAGCTTCTGAGCAGTAGAACAGGCAGACGTGGCTGTTCTGCCACGCCAGCCTGCATTCAGTCTTACTTGCCTTTTTTTTTCCCCGCTGAAAGTCAACCGAATCAACACTTTGTTCCCATGTGAGTGTAGGCTGTAGACGTGTTTAATCTGACCCCACTGAGGTGGTGCGCAGGCATCTGCAAAATCCTGCTCTAAATGTTGCAGCGAGTTTGTTGGGGCCAGTTTTTATTTAAGCTTGCTGTAAACAAGGAAGATACTGGAATGTTTGGGGTTTCTTTTCTGGAAGGACCTTTTCGGTGTCTCTCCCTGCAGTTCTGTATCAGTTGTGTAGGTAGGATGCTTAACCGAGCACTGAAGTATCTTGTGGGGTTGTTGGTTTAGATCAGGAGATACCCTTGATGCTGGAAGCTGTGATCTCTCGTGGACCTGGCTCAGGAGGCAAGCGCAGTTTGGGATGTGGATGGTTTGTGAGTTGTCATCAGCGATATCGCTGCTTGTAAGTTCTTGCCTGGCTATTTTTAATGCTTGGAAAAGTGCAAAGCCTGTCAGCGTGCCAGTTGTATGAAACTGGGGAAGAAAGTGTAGGAAAGAGCTCATCTCGCACCACATAAGTGAGCTCTTCCTGTGGAGGTTAAGTAAGCGGACTCTGAACTCTGCTGATCAAAAGCAGGCACACTTAGCCAGCGAGGAACTTGAGAGGTTTAGCTCCAGGCAACGTGCAGTGGTTGCCCTCCAATTCTGAGCCCTCTGCTAATAAAACTCCTTTCTCCTTCTCCAGGATTTACCTAGTTGCACGTGAGGGACTAGGATTTGAGAAGTGGGGAGGGATGTGCTTGTGGCTTTGCAGTTTCAGACATGTTCTTTGGGGGTTTTAGAATCATTTAAGTGAAACTGAGCTGAAACAAAGAAGGAAAATACCTCTTAGTTTCCTCATATTAATACATTATTAAACAAACAAACCCATAACAATTGTCAGTTACGGGAAAATACATATTGTTTTATTTTGTGGTTGTCTTTCCTTGAAATTACATTCATTTGTTGCCAGTGGAAGCCTAAAATGAAGGCTGAAAGGAGATAGGGGAAATCCCAGTTTTTCTGATCTTTATGTCTAGCATGAGCTAAGGCTCTGTTCTGTGCTTGCTAGGTGATTTCCATTTGAGCAGCCTGAACATAACAAAATTAAGGATTCAAAACGAGCCCGTGGGGTAAACTGATGGACTATTCCCATTCTTCAGAGGGAAACCACGTGGAGGCATCCAAGGCTGGCTGCAAGCAGAGCTCTGTGTAGGTACGCGGAGCTGTGACCTTGCTGCAGGTTAAAACTGCGCACAAACTGCTGGCTTGGATACAGCTTTCACTTCACACACTTCAGAAGAAGCCCTGTCCTTGTGCATCTTGACTGCATCTGGCTTCAAAATCCCCTTGTGACCTCCATGTGAATTTTTTCCTCTAGCATACGCACTCAGTGCCGTGCTTCCAGGCCAGTTTGGTGTTTGAACATAAAGAACACGTTATCTGCATCTCTGCCTGTCTCACTGATTTCTTTCATTGCAGAGGTTTTTTTGCATGACGTATGTTTGTCCTCCTTTATGTCTGGGACAGAAATTTATCTGTGGTTCAGCAGTAATGGGCTGATAAATAGGGTGATACCGTGTGATGCTGTTACAGGTTGGTCTGGGCTTCAGTTGTTTCTGTGCTGCTGCAGGAATGTTTTAATTGCCACTGACTTGAGCACTTCTCTGAAATTCTCTGAGAGAACCCCAAACCCCACCACCACATGGAACGTGCCCCTTCTGTGTTCCTGTACACTGGAATCTTTGCCTTGGAGGTAATTAAAAATGTAACTGTTCTCTTTAATGGGATTATTCACAGCTGTGTTTTTCACCAAGCGTGGCTGGGTGCAGCTGGCTGAACAGAAACATCATAAACACGAGAAGTGGCTGGTGTTCTACCCAAAGGTTCTTCAATATATGTATGTATATTTAAGAGCAGATCCAGTACAGCAGCTTGAGTTATACCAGGTAGCACAGAGAGCTTTCTGAAGTGACCTTGGGGAAGGACAAGTGCGGTTAGGGAGGTGCTGGCTTGGTTTCTCATGGCAAGAGCATCTCTGTTTCCTGGCTATATGCTGAACAGACCATGTTGTAGCTGCTGGGGCAGTGGGGTTGGGTGTTACTGTTGTGTAAGTTCTGTGGTTTTCTGTTTTGGTTTTAGTTTTGTTTTTTAGACTACTGTAACTTGTCTCCATGCCCTGTGTTCTTCTCCACAGATAAAAAGATGAGCTTGGATGTGGGTCAGAACTGTAATTGCCTACCACTGGGGGTAACGTGCTTTGATTAAACCTGGCCCCAGCTAAGATAACCTTTCAGTTTGTCCTTCTCAGATCATCGTAACTGTGTGCTGTGGACTTGACATCTCATGGCCAGGGATGCAGGTCTTTTATCATCATTTGAGCACCCTGACTTCCCTGAAAGACCAAACTCTGTGGGACAGGCTCATAGGAAGGGCTGCACAGAATGCCTTGGCAGCCTTGGACTGCATGTTTACATAGTTTTTCAGTACTGTTTAGGTACTGGCTCCTGTAGAGTGCTCTTGAAGGAGTCCTGTTTAGAAAGAAATGAATTTTGTTTTCAGCTAAAGTTCATGGCAGCTTTGTCTCCCTTATATCTCTCCCTCCTCAGCAATCCAAACACACACAGCACACAGGTAGCAGCTTTGCCTCTGTGTGTGACCCTGCCATGTGGATGCAAAATACTTTCCCATTTCAGCTCTCCAGGTACAGGTTCAAACCTATACCATTTGTCTTCTGTAGCCCTGTAATACTGACGTGTGGATCAAGATGTGCTCATTTTGTTCTTGCCTTTGCTCACTGCCGGTTTTCAGGGTAGCTACTAATGTGCCTCCAGCTCTGGGGTAACAACCATGGGTGCCCAGGAGCAGAGGCAGTGGGTGCATGCTGTGACTGACCTCTTCCTTTGAGTGAACTGGGACTAATGGGTCAGGCAGAAGTAATTCTTCTTCTCAGTAGCCCTTCTGTCAGGGTGGTGAGGGTGGTAATGAAAAACGCAGCATCACCCATGTTTACCTTAATGGCAGTGTGTTGTCTATGAAAGCCTTGGCTTATAGCCTGGTAATTCAAGCAAAACAAAGAAGTGGTGATGGTGATGATAGCAGAGAAGGCTGTTGACCAGTGATATTTTGGCTGCTTGGCAGGACTGGGAGACTGTCTGCTGCTTCTGAGAGAACACAGAGCTTTGAAGTGCAGCCTTGCTAAAAACAAATCCAAAACAACAAAAACCCCAGCAAAATCCCCAAACAACCGACCAGCCCCACCACAGAAACACAGTGTTCTCCATTGGATGTTTGCAAACACTGTATTACTACCTTGGGTGCCTGTTGCTGAAGGCTTAGCTTTGTTTGCATGGATTCTGTGTGGGATGAGGAGCCTGGGCTGGAGGGAAGGCAGTGGAGAGGCAAAGCTGCTCAAGGTCTCTCCTTACAGGGCATGGCCCTGTAGAGGCTCTGTTTGATGGGTGATGGCCTGAGACAGTACAATATGCAGCATTTCCTTCATGTTGGTTGTCTCCATCTCTGTCACTTAGAGTACCCATCCTTCCTGGAGGCCCTGGGATGCTGCCTCTTTTTAAGAATCAAGGTCTGGATGGTGGGATCTGAATAAATACACTTCCCAGTGCTAAACCAGACACTGGGAGCTACAAACCTAAATGTTAGGTGGTGAGCCCTTGATGCTACTGTTCATAAATAGGGAACCAAGCAACGTGCACGTGGAAGTTGTCTCTGGATTTCTTCTAACGTACTAGAGTACTGAATGTACCGTATCAAGTTATTACATGCTGTTTTCCTTCCTTTGCCATCTGTTATCTCTCTTCTGGTCCTTATCTTTAACTCTGCAAATCCTCTTAGAAACTTCTTGAAAATACTAAAGGGAAGCTGGCTCTTAGGTAATGCTTTTATTCATGGAGCATTTGTTTTTATTTGCACCACCCTCTGTTTCTTCCTGGTATCTTTCTGTGTATTTTGGGTGCAAGACTAGTGTGATCTAACTTGATGACTCTGGTAATACCATGTAATGTCTGAATGAAGTACTTGAAATCCTGAGTTCTGTAAGCCTGTCTCTTCCTCAAGGTAAATACTGAATTAGGTGGACCAGCCTTTTCCATCTAACATCTCATGTATAAGCAACCTATTGTCATGCTCATAGAAACTTTTCCAGTCTCAAATTCTGCGAGCCCCTGCTGTATGTGATACTTGAGGACATCCAGATGGTGGTCACCACCTTACTCTATAATGTGCCAATTGGTGAGATACTGCCATACGTTTATTGTTCTTAAGGGATTTAGTAACTCAAAGGGCAGCTTGAGTTTCCTTGATGCTTTCCATGTATGATACTAGTGCTTCTCTGTTAGTGTTTCAGTGTTCTCACAGTGAAGTCTTCTGATTTAACAAACAAGGGGGAATAAGATGTTACAGGCAGTAAGATGCTAATGAAGTTTGTGGCATTTGGGGTGTGAAAGTGAGTTGAATTCATGTTAAGAGCATTCAGTTACGTGCTTCAATTTCTTTCTAGGGTAAGAAACTCCTGTCTTGAAACGCTGCAAGTCCTTATGGCTGCAGAGCTGCTTTTGAGTACTGAGCAGTTTCAAAAGGGGTAACAGAAGGATTGTTCTGTTTGTGAGGGTGGAAAGGATGTTCCCCCTGTCTTTTGGTAATTCAAAATCCCTTCGTTTACTTGTTCTCAAAATGAAGGCAGTCATAAGTGATAGCTGAATATGATACTGTTTGTTCCGTTTATATAAATTGTGCTTTGAGTTGAGTTCTGGCAGCTTTGCTGAGTGGGAAGCTGATATGTTTGGCCTCTGTCATGGCTGTGTGGGCTGTCATTAGGAGGTGTTTTGCAGAAGTTGCTGTATCTTACCTTCTCACTTGGTTATAAAGCTTAAACATGCGATCTGCCCTCTCCCAGCTGGCACTGTATTTGTGGGCCTGAAGTGGTTTTTAAAAGCCTTGGGTTGCCAGGCTTGCACAGAACATAGCTGGTATTGCAGATCGGCTGGGAGCTGCTGCTCTGCCTTGCTGCTTTGGTACCCCCAGTATTTTTATTAGCGAGGTACCTGCCTTTGAAGGATGGATATAGTTATGAAATACTACCTTGCACTGCAAAACAAGGCTTCCACATTGAGATATGCCCCAACACATAATCCTAGCGTAGGCTAAGTACTGTATCTTGCTATTGGAAATCCAGCTTTGTGCTATTAAAGCAAAATGTGATGAGGTGGAAAAACATCAGGACCATGAGGGAGAGATGAAGTTGTCGGGTCAAATGCTACCTGAGGGGCTGTGTTTGAGAATGGTAGGTAGCTCATCCTATAAGATCACAGAAATAAAGTGTGCCAACAAATTAGCTTTTAAATAGTTGTAATTTTCTTTTAAATAATTGTAATTTTCCATTGTAATTTCATCATCATTTCAATTTTCATGTCATTTCTTTCATTTATTTCATTATCTTTTCTGGCTATTTGCGCATGTGAGTTAAGGGCAGACTTCATGGAGATGATGACATCAGTCATGCAGGTAACATGGGAGGCGCTGGTCAGCGTTGTCAAACAGCTCTACCACATTTAAAGAGGGGAAATGTAATATCTGCATTCTCCAGAAAAGCACGGGAGCTTTCCCTCTAAATTATCTCTGTGTGTGGAGGAATTCTAACTCGCATTACCATGAAATTCTCTTCAGAGTTTAGGCAAACATTCATTGTGGAGACCTGCAGAACATCAAGGCAGAACTGAGCAGAAGAGCAGCTAGCAGATAAGCATTGCAAATGCTCAGATATTTATCTGAATCTTTTTGGTTTAGAAATTGGGTTTGGGAATCTTGGGAGAGCCTGTTCTCACGATAAGGTGCCTTGTAAAGCCCAGACTCCCACAAGTCAAACCCAGCACACTTTTAGCCTTTTATTTAAGGGCTTGGATCCCTTTGCTGAACAGAGGTGGTGTGAGATGTGCCTTGCATCTAAATACAGGGTCTTTGGATAATTTGTTCTCAAGTTTCATGTCACAAATAAGAATTCTGTAATGTACTTACTGGTTTCTGACATCAGACGTCAAATTTTTTGGCTGTAACGAAAGGTTTGTAACAAAAATCACTCTTCCTGCTAAGCATGATGTTAATAGGAAAAGTGAGTGCTTCTCCCAGGCTTACTCCAAGTTTGTAGAAAGGCAGATGCTGGTCTAAGATGCTGCTTTGGAGATGCCAGGGGAGCGTGCTTCTGTCTGCTTCAGACCATGTTGGCAATAGGTGTGACTGGCCTCTGCTACCTGCCTTACCCTGACCCTGTCAGGAACCATGAGCAGGCACAGCCAGGAAGATGGGCTGTTGTGGTTCTTAATGATGCTCAGTGTTTGGTGATGCCCAGATAACCTCTAGAACTTGGGCAGCGCGAGTATGGAAAGTCCCGTGTGAAGGTGCTCTTTGTTCTTCTCCCACTTGTGTGTTGCAGCACTTGCATACTTTGTGATGATTTAATGCTTTATAATCCAGGCTATTGTATATTGTCAAGTCACTTGTGTTATATAGAAAAGGAAGGCAGCCTTGCTAAATGAATGAGGGTGTCTTACATTTGAGCGACTTGCTCTTTACTAGTCCTGAGGACAGGGACAGAGGAAGCTTTCTTGTATCTTCAGGTGGCTGACAGATTTTGTCCTTGTTTGCCACTTGGCCCTAGTGATCCACACAAGGTCCACACAAAGCCCTCGGAATATCAGGATGTGGCAGTACCAAGATAGTGTGATCACTGCACTCCCCAGACCAGCTGAGGGGTTTACTGGCCCCAGGCTGGAGCTTGTCACAACAGAAGTTGTTCAAAGGAGTTTGTGAAATGAACTTCTAAAGCAGTTTTGGACTAATCAGATTGCCTACAGAGTCCATTTAGAAATACCATGTGTATCCAACCTTTCCCTCAGAGTAACATCTGTCAGATATATCTGTAAAAGCTCCAACTACTGTTACCTGAGAAAAGGAAAACACACAGAATCTCAGTAACCCCCAACTAAGCTCTTACAGGTATGGATTGTTAGAAACATGTTAGTCCTCAGTAGATGGGTGGTGGTTTAAATGTCCCGGCAAATTACAAGTAATGAGTCTGAAGTTAAAAATAGACATTTACGTGTAGAGAGCCGGGGGAAATACTTCTGATGGAAAAAAGAAAGGTGCTTTCATTGAGAACTTCATTAAGCTTATTTAAGTGCCTTGGTGAAGTTTGGTTGAGTCTGCATTAGTTTATGTGGTGTGGGCATCCAAATGCTCAAGACATCATAAGGGTTAATGTTGAGAAGTGGGCAGGTATTGGAGTTGGAGATTGAAGGGTGCAGAGCAGCTGGTGGTGCTGTGCTGGGGCTGGTGGAGGTGAAGCCAAACAGCTCTGCTGCAGGGCAGGGAGAGACGCCTCCGCCTTGGGATGCTCAGTGTGCTCTGTGGCTATTGAATGACTTACAGGAATGCTCCTTTTGTAGCAGAGGATGTTTTTCAAACACTGCTGTGTCTCAAAGCCTGTTTTTCCAAGCATGAGCACATAAGGTCAATGATAAGGTGGTTTTGCTCCATTAGCTTTTTCCCGTTTTCTGTATGTCTCTTTATGCTTTAGCCTATAGGAAACCGTGCAGTGTCTCCATCTGTAGATGTGCTTTGGAGAGTTTTTGACCATACATTTCTATTCTGTATTCTGTTTTTCCTGCAAGTTACGCAGGCATTTTGCATAAATCTGTCTTAAATCTGGTTTAATTGCTGTGGCTAGCACCTGTCTCTTGTTTTATGCCTAGTGTGCTTTGAAGTGTGGTTCAGATCAGTTTACCTGCACTTGATACATTTATTGCAGTCTTTTTGATGCCCTTCAAAAAAATAACCAAGCAAAACAACCTGATTTATTGCCAACTGGTGTGATTGTCTGTGCTCTTGCAACTGGGCGTGCGTGCTCTGCTTTCTTCTGTTGCAAAGACCAGTCTGTTTGGTCTCATAGCATCATAGAATGGTTTGGGTTGGAAGAGACCCTAAAGCTCATCCAGCTCCAACCCCTGCCACAGGCAGGGACACCTTCCACTGGAGCAGCTTGCTCCAAGCCCCTGTGTCCAACCTGGCCTTGAACACTGCCAGGGATGGGGCAGCCACAGCTTCTCTGGGCACCCTGTGCCAGCGCCTCAGCACCCTCACAGGGAAGAGCTTCTGCCTAAGAGCTCATCTCAATCTGCGCTTTGTCAGGTTAAAGCCATTCCCCCTTGTCCTATCACTGCATGCTCTTGTAGAAATTCCCTCTCCTCTCGTAGCTGATTTAATGCAATTCAGTTTACAAAGAATAACGTGTTATATAAATAGTAAACTATGGTAAACATTTGGTTTTGGGGAGATTACAGTGCCGAGATGGTACTAGTACAGGCTGCTGGTATCAAGTAGAATTAATGCATGTTTCAGGCAGGGTTGGGCTCTCCTGTTCCTCTGGCTCTGTCTTTCCCACCCTCAGTACTTCCTGATGCCGCTGACATGTATATATACACTGTTTGAATGTGCTTATCTAGGAGGTGGGGTAACCAGCTGAACAATCTGTTTGGAGCCATGTTTTGCCCAGAGCTTTGGGACCTGCAGCTGGGGTTTGGGCTCATCACTGGCTGTGTGCTCTGGGGCTGTCTGGGACATGAAAGGCGGCAGGAGTGCTTGGCTGGGAGCTGGGCAGCGCTGGGGCTCTTTGATCTTGCTGGGGCGGGTTGTTTTCTAACTGCTAACGTGAAGGAGGAAGGTGAATCAGTCCGGGAATTACAGCTCTCGGGTTTCCCAATGGGTGACTCCTTCAAAACACTTTATAGGCAGAAAATAGGGCTTTTCATTGTTTTCTTTTCATATCCACAGAACAGCCCTGCCTGGCCTGTAGTGGCTGCCCCGGGACAGCGTTTATCTTAAAGCCATGGAGAGGCTCATTCAGGGGGCTGGGAGAGCAGCGTGATGAGGCAGAGGTGCAAAAGTGGGTGCAGGTCGATGGCTGCACCATCAAATTGCCCCCAAATCAGTCCCACAGCACTCACATAGCATCCCCTTGTGTGGAAATCAGTGTTGCTCCATGTGAGGTCTTTGTGGATGTGAGGGGCTTTATAATAATGTGTTGTTTGGTTGGTTTTGCTGCCTTTCGGGGTGTGTTTGTGTGTGTGTGTGTGTGTGTGTGTGTGTGTGTGTAGCAGGAGCCTCTGATGGCTGCCACTTCAAAGTCCCAGCAGAGGGACAGCATGGGAAGTAGGAGTAGGAAGGGAGCAATGCTGCGGAGAGGAGCGAGAGGCCTGGAGCCCTGAAAGCCACCCTTTGTGTCCCCCTCCCCCTGGGCCCTGCCTAGGGCAGAACATGACACAATCTGGCTATTGTTTGCTTGGAGAAGTCCATGGCATCCTATTGCAATTATTTATGAAAGAAAACGTTTGATGTTTTTGTGGAAGGTGGGTGGGGGAAGCTGAATTCACCTCTATTCTGGTTTGGAAGTTCGTATTTCTGCCTTCTCTTCCTGTCCAGTCGTTCCAGGGTTCTCCTAGACAGCAGAGAGTGCCCAGGCCTGTTGTCTGTGCTACAGTGGAAGTCTTGCTATTAAAACAAACACACCCCCCCCCAATTCTGCAGAGCTTCATGCGGTGTCATAAATAAAGATACCCACAAGATCCTCCTAGGGATTTGGTTCATGTCCCTCACACTTCTGTCTAGTACGTTTTGCAGTGGTAGCGTTTGGAAATGTTACATCTTCCACAGTTTTCCCTGGAAATGTAGGCGTAGTGAGAGAAGGAAGGAGCTAGGGAGGCTCCAGAAGATGATGATCCTGATGGAAGGCTCAAAATAAATGACATGATTTGAACCCATTTTTCTCAGCTTGGGGCCCTCCCTGCAGGTGATGTGGAAGGCATCAGGAGTGTGGATTGAACGTAACACTAATAATTAGGAGTCTTTACACACTTGCAGAAGAGAACTGAACTAGGAAATACTAAAAGGAATGAGTAAGCGCCCAACGCTTCTAATACCTTTCACTTTGTGCAGTACTGTGCAAAGTAAGTCATGGAATCACAGCATGGTTTGGGTTGGAAGGGACCTTAAGGCTCATCCAGTTCCATCCCCCTGCCACGGGCAGGGTCACCTTCCACTAGAGCAGGTTGCTCCAAGCCCTGTCCAGCCCAGCCTTGAACACTGCCAGGGATGGGGCATCTTGGATCCACTTTTGTAAAGGGCAAGCGGTCCTTCTAGATTTGTTGATGTTAAACTTGAGACACTCTGTTGCAGATGATGGCTGGGCTGCTATAATGTGATTTCCAAATGAAATCTACCCGAGACTGCTGCTCATCAGAATTACTTCACGTAAATTGTGGGAGTCTGCTTCATGTGTATTTTGGGGAGATGCTTCATTTTAGCTGGTGGATTTGGGAACTTCTGTGCTTGTTGTATTTGATCTATTTATAGGACCTGTCTTGTGATGCTTTGTCTTGTGTGTTCTTGCCTCTGGCATGTGATGGAAGAGTCCTCTTGCAGCAGTGACTCCCCCAGTCCTCCCCTGTGAATCATTTTAGGCTGATACTTCTATTAGGTTGGTTGAGGGAATGTTATGAAGGCTCGTGGGGAACTGTGGTGCTTAGTAGGAAACTTCCATAATCCCATAGCCAGAATCACAATTGGGGCAATTCAGCTTCATAGTTCTTCGAAAATCTCACGTCAGATTAGGAAGTTAATATCTTGCCTTTGCCAAAGGAGCTTTAGAAGTGCCATCTCGCTGGAAACTGTAGGACAGTTCTCCAGAGCCCTTCCTGCTGCAAGGCATGCTCAGATGCTTGGATGTTGCTGGCGTGGTTGTTGGTGGCGAGAAGCATGGGGGGAAGAATGTGTGTTCTTGTGAGTGATGAAAACACATTGCTTTGTGCAAAATGAGCTGGAAAGTGTGTGATAAATGAAGAGATTGTTATGTTTCAGGTCCTGCTTAACGATTGCAGCCTGTTCTGCTGAAGTCAGGAAAAGCTTGCGGAGCCAGAAGGCTCACTGTGGTGCTCCAAGCATGACTTACTCCCTTGTGGTAGTAGCAAAGAGCACATCTATCTTCTAGCAGCTGCCTGGGGTCTGCTGCAGAGGCTCAGACAGACTAAACTGTACCTGCATCGTCCCTGATGCGTATGGGGTTTACCCTGCTAACCCCCATCGACATGCATTGATGAGAACAGATGCTGGGTTTTCAAGTCAGGTCTCATGTGGCAGCAAGGAAGCTGGTCGCTGAGATCACGGTTGGTGGAAAATACCCCTATGAAATACCATATTCCAAACCACACAAGGTAAACAAAAGGAAATCTTACTCCTGTGTTTGCTTAATTTCACCAGTGTTTTCCACCCACCTTGTTTACTGTCTACAAGGTGAAGCTGGAACAGTTTTATAGCATTTCTATTTCATTTCCACATAAAAGCATTCTGTTTCCTTGTGTCTAAGGAGGGCTGAATTACTGTCCTGGTAACATGTGCTGTGATAGGAAGCAGTATATATTAGTACTTTAACTATTAAGACACAGTCTTAACAGGAGTTCTGGGGTTTTGGAGATACATTTAGAGTAAAACTTAACATCTTGAGTGTCTTTGAAATACACTCCCAATATAGAAGAAATAGTGGCATCATGATGAGGCTGGTGATGCTGGATGTGAATTTAGGTACAACTAAAGTTACATTGGCTTGAGTTTAAATAGTGGCTCATGATGCATGAGAAGCTTTTCCCTGAAAGCTTTTCTTTATAGGATGTGTTAGGACAGCAGCGCATCCTGTCTGAAAGCTGCATCCCGCATGGTTTGCTGCTGCCCTGGTCTTATGCATGGGAATGGGTCAGAGGCTTGGGATTTGTAGAAGAGCCATCCTGAAGGATGTATTTCCCGTACCACAAACCATCGATGTGGGAAGAATGCACTTCAAATCCCTCAGGCTGGAAGTGTGCAGAAAATGTGTTTTATAAATAGAGGAACAGGTTTCAGGAGCAGAGTTGTATTTGCTTGCTTATTTAGTGTAAATTGTTCATAAAACACTTTTAAATTGCAGGCACTGTAGATAGGGTTTTGATACATCAGTAGGCGAGTATAGTACATGTGGCTGAGATGAGTTACTCCCTGTGCCTTGTTATGAACTCAGGCTCAGCATTAACTAACATTTCTGTACTTACTTGAAACTGATCTTCTGCTTGATTGATCTGTGTTCCTGTGCACATGAATAATTCATGCATATATGCATTTGTAGATATGCAGGCACACACATCCCAGTGCTTACGCGTGTGCTAAATAGAAAACACTTGGTTTGGTAGGTACACAGAGGCAGAGCAGCCCGTTTTCAGTTTGTTTTCCCAGAGCTTTGTTATAGACCAGATACATTTTCCTACAGTTGTATGTGCTGTAAAATAGTATTTTTCAAGATGGGGAAAATACCAAGTTCCTTTCATTCTGTGCTCTTATAAAAATCACTTGAGAAATTAACATTCTTTTGTATCAGGTTACAGGCGGCTGAGTTCAGGAGGGGCGATAAGGGGAAGCAGGATGTTGAGTTGGAACAAAGGCAGCCTCGCACTGCGGAGGGGTAAACAGGAGATGACAGTGCCTTGCGTTAGCTCCCTTATGGATGCTAACAAAAGAACCGATCCTCAGGAGCAGTCCTGGGAGGAATTTGCCCTGCTTGTACACTCCTCATACATGTTGTGTATCCTGTGTATGACTGCATGTGTGTGCATGGGTGTGTTGTTGCATTGCGTATGGTTTCCATTCTCTAGTCTTCAGGTCTTTCTGCAACAAATCTCTTAGGAGTTTTGTTTCAACTCTTGGTGCCTTGCTGTAAGCCCATGACCCCTGGTTAGCCTCATCACACAGCCACCTTTCCCCAGCTCAGAAAACCAACCTGAACTAGAGAAGCATCAGGCCTCTGCATTTTGCTGCTGCTTTTGTGCAGAGAAGCCCTAAGGTGGGGAGGGCAGGTCGGGGCTCTGATGTGCTGCTTGGGGCGAGCTGCCTCCCTCCTCTCGGCTGCCTGGAGCTGTGTGAGGTCTGGAGGTCCCTGAAAGGGGGAAGCTGAAATGCAAACACAAAGCTGAATAATAAACTGATGTCACTGGCAGCCAATCCGGAGGGTGAAATGTGCCTGGCAGCCCCTGTGCCCATGGAGCAGCAGCCCCTCCTCACCAGTTGTCCCTTTCTCACTGCCTGGAACCACTGAGGATCAAACCTTTGGAAGTTTATCATTGTTAAGTGCACATAGGACACAATTCACCACTCATGTGGTTCATGAGATTCCCAAGTGTCCCAAGACCCTAGGGCTGTGCCGGAGCTCTTACAGCTCTCTCGTGAAGCACACAATGAGCAGGCAAACCAATGTTCATCTTTTTTCGCAACCCTTACGCCTAGGATACGTGTTGTTACGTGTTTCCTGCTATTGATGTGTGTGGTACACCCTTATTTCCTTAATTTTGTGCTATACATTTGAGCCTTATTTTTCATCAGCAAATCCCATAGATAAGCTTTACGTTGCTCGTGTTATTTCTGTTCCCTCCTATGCAGTTACCAGAGGCTGAATTGTGCATGTTGGTAGATGAAGCTGTTGGAGGCTGGAAGAGCTGTTTATTATTTTTGAGTGAAATTTAATAGGTTTTCAAACCAGAGAGCTGAGGCACCCTTCCTGATACTCCAGACAGTGACTGTATGTACAGTTTGAGGTAGATACAAAAAAAGAATAAAGAATAACACATTGTGTGAGGACACTGGCAGCAGACAGAGAAGATGTGAACAAACAGATCTAGAACAAAAACTTAGTCTTAGAGGATAGATAGGGTCTTGTGTTATTATTTCTAGTACTGTTTTGGTTTGGGCTTTGGTTTGTTCTCCCCTGCACAAACAAAAATGGTGAGGAGGAGGAGGAGGGAAGGAAGAATATTTTGTCATACAGATTTTGTCCACATTTGGGATAAGAATGTCAAGGGGCAGTGATGGTTTTAGATTTTCAGTGGTCAGTAATCTTCTCCAGTCCAGGTAGTGAAATGTCTTCCCTCTATCCACTCTACAGCGGCTTTCATGTGGCATGCACAAAAGATGCTTGATCAACTTTAAGGGTAGTCCTGTGACCCAGTTTGGGATGCCTAAAACTGTTATTGGAGGAGTGAAGCGCGAAGCCTGGGAAACACAGAGGTGATGTTAAGATTGTGCTTGGGATGGCTTTTGTGAAGGGTGAGAAAGTAGAAAGAGCCTTTATAAACTGAGGAATTACAAGGCGAAAGGCTGTGAGCAGTTGATTCCTCCTGACCCGTGCTGTAGCTCGGAGCTGCTGCAGGCAGGAGCTGAGCAGTGGAGCAGCCTGTGTGTGCTCTGGTGGCTGTGGAAACCGTTCCTATCATGACCCAAATGAAAGGGTTTTGTTTTCATAGTGCAATATAAAAGTGATTTAGTGTTTTGTAATTGTTTTCTTGGAGGAGAAAAGATATTTATGTGAGCTTCAGTTAAAGATGCAGCTACTGTAATTCATCTGTGAAGGAGCCGGAATATTTTGTAAATGCATGCAGCAGCTTAAGGTAGCTGTATTATTAGGAAACCACACTGGAGCTATAAATCAAAAGGCATCTTTGAATTTATGTTTTTCTTCACTGCCAGGTGTATGGAGAGCTCCCATATCATTAGGCCAACGGGAGAGAAGATTTAAGATTTCATTCCTCTTCATAGTTTTCTCTTTTCTTGTCAAGAATCCTGCTGTAATGACGAGTATTGACATCAGGATAAATGCCTTAAAAAAGTAACTAAAATAACATGACTCACTGAAGTTCCTCTTGGGTGGTTTAGCAGCATTGATGCTGAGGGTAGGAGGATGTTTACTGTGTTTTATCACTATCATTGTGTTCCAAGACTGCTTAAAACACCTAAAGAGGTTGTAAAGTATTCCAGCTGCTGGATGGATGGCTGTTGGTGTGGATGTGTGGATGTAAATGTGTGTGTGTATACAGACATGGAGCATGGATTTCCCATTCCTATGAAAACGAAATGAGCCAAAGGCATGTCAAGTATTTCACCTGAAGTATGTGGGGAAAGATGCTCGAGAGGGAACATGACCACTGTGCTGTTTACTGTTTCCTGTGCTTGTGGCATGCTCAGATAGATGCTTTAGGGCTTCTGTAAAGAGAAGAGTGAAGCCCAAATAGGTCTGATTCCCCATTAAATGTAGAAATTGCAGTTTCTGTGCTGGACAGTCACTCTTTATAGGGTGTTGTTGAAAAATAGCACCTTAAACATGGTTTCCTAGAGGTCCTGTTCTGCTTTCAACCAACAAGTGTTCAAGTTAAGCGTTTCTGGTTTTAGCCTGCCTAATTCTGGGCAAGTCTTATAAAGCTGAGCTGAAAACTCGGACTAAACACAATGATCTTCATACCTTCAAGTGTGGCTCGGAGTCATTCCTCATGTGTTAAAATGGTAATGTTTGTATTGTAACGCAAACTGGAGATTTGTGGGGCCAACACAAAGACCATAGATATGGTTAGTTGAAAAGTGCACAGCTATATAAAAGCTGGTGTGGCCCAACCACACTAACTGGATGTGTATCCTGCTCCTTCATTGTGTTTTGCAACTGTAAACAGTCAACAGCTCTTCTCATTGTTTGTGGTAATAGAAATCATAATCTGACGTAGGAAATGGCTTATCTGTGAAGGAAAAGTGTTGAGCTGTTAGTATGCTGAACTTGTACAAAACTTCTGAGGTCCTCAGATACAGTTTCATGTTCCTCTGTTGGATTTGTGAGCAGCATGAGCTGAAAAGCATGTGCTCTACGTCCCCATGCGGATGCTAGACTGGCTTCTTGGGTCACGCATTGGGAATTTCTCAATGCGTTTTACTTTTCCTGACTTGCTTGGTGGCTTGGTTCTCTTTTAATAGTGAACTGTGGTGGTTTGTGGAGGGAAGATCTCCCACTGCAGCATCAAGGTTAGGGGATGCAGTGGTTATCCAACTCATTGGTGGAGACAACTCTGTTAACATCCTTCCCACTTAAGCTTGTGTGTTACACCTTGAGCAGTCCCTTCTTTGCCAGCAGGGACACTTGGGTAGATGAATGGGGCGGTGGTGAGATTTGTCTCCTTTAAAAACACAGGCTGGCGTTGTTTATAAGAGGCCAGATTAAGGAGCTGGGGATATAATTGTAGGCAGTTGGTTAGAAAGCGTTGGCTGATGCTTGTGTAGGCATTGAAATCGTACAGCTTCTCTTTGCAGCAGAGTCTTCTAGCATGCTGCATGAGCTTTAATTTTATATGTCAGTAATTTGACCAAAGCTGCATTCTGAGGTTGGACTTCACTTTTGAGTAAGCTGATATTAAGTTTAAATTGATAGGCAGAGTTAACCAAAAGGGCTTGGCCGTATTTGTGCTTTTTGTTCTCTCCTTCATCTTTCCCACTTCTCTGCTGATGGCAGCTGAAGTGACATCTCTGCAGACATCCCCACGAGTGGCACAGCTGACCACTCATGCCTCAGGCACTCGGTGTCTTAGCCCAGTGCTGCAAGGCAGCTCGGCTGCCCCCTCCACTAACCTTTGCCTTTCCCTGGGGTACAAATGCTCTGTAAGGAGCCTTGTGGTCTCAGGTTAAGTTCTGATGATGGAAGGAGCAGGGAGCAAGGTGAGATACAGAACATGCAGCTTATGTGGTCCAGGGTTCACATCTGTAGTTGATGTTAATTTGAAAGCACCCTGAACTTGCTCCCTGTTGCTTCCTGACACCACTGTGTGATGGGAGCTGGTTTTCAACTGGCTTTCTGTGAGATGCTGGTTGCTGGTTCCTTCTCTCTCTTTCCTTCCCCCCTAAATACCTGCAATTCTTTCAGTGCTGTGCAAATAGATAATGGAAGTGAATCCTTCCACATAGATGACAAACAGGCAGTTTCTGTTGAGTGTGTACTACTTTTTAGCCTGTGTTTCATTCTGGTGTTGCACTTTGAGCTGCTTGCCTGTAGAGGGACGATCACTGCTTTAATTCAGTTTGTTTCTCTAGGAAGCAGCCTCTGAAGAATATTGGAGGTTTTTTGTCCCAAGAGAGCATCGTTCTCGTGACTCCAGGCTGTTTTGGAACATTTTGTGGCTTCTAAATCTTGTAACGTGTACCAATTCTGACCCTAAAAGAGGGTGGCTGTATTGGCACTCAGTCTGTTGGAAGCTTCTTCCTGGATATGATCATGCCGGAGACCCAAAACCATTTACAAATGGACAAGAAATTACATTAGGAGACTCAAGCCCTTAGCATGGCTCAGTGAAAAAAAAAAAACTGTTGACACTGTTTTCACCTTTTTTTGGGTGGAGAAAATGGTGTTTCTTGCTTTAATAAAAGCTTTGGGTAATTTCACAGTGTTGAGACTTGTAGTCACCACATTTCTGACTATACCTTCAGAATAGTCCGAAGGTATATTCCTTTCTGCTACCTCAAATGAATCTTGGAAGTACTGAGACTAAACTGTAGGGAACTGTTAAAATTAGGTAAAAAAAAACCCAAACAAAACCACCATTTTTTTTAATGAAGTAAAAAAGAAAGCGACTGACCTGTACTCAGGATTCCCTAATGCACTTACAGACGTGCCTGCATCAGGAGCGGGATGTGTCCTTTAACGATGGGTTCTCACTCTGGGATGTGGTTTCTGGATATGCTTGCTTTCTGGCCCTGGAGGCTGTTGAGTGTGGAGTGAAATCTGCTTTTAGAAACTCAAATGTGAGTGTGGGCTCTTGTGGCCAGTTTTGGACTGGTGTGATCCTTGTTAAGCAGAACTGTCTTGTGCAGTGTTTGGTGGCAGTGGGGCATCAAGAGGGCTTCTTTGCGTTAAAGGTTGATTGTAAAGGCTGACCTCCACTTAGAGATGCTCACAGTGCACAAGTCCACCTTATTTATGCAAACCTACCATAAAAGTCTGAAATCCACTAATGGCCACATGGGGGATTTCTGTTTTTCTTCGGAAGTAATAACTTTAAACCCCTCTGAAATGTCACATCTTGTGTCTTATCATAGAATCTTGTAGATCAAGTTGTGATCTCTTGAGGAAAGTTGGTAATTAAGGGGAGCACAAAAAGCTAATGCCAATGCAGTGAGAAGTGGAGGTGAAATGCGTCTCTGAAGGGAAAATGCAGCATCTAAAGGTAGAAAAACACTTTTTTTCCAAGCAGGCACTGTTTCAAAGGCTGAGGTTTTTTGAAAACAATTTGGTGCCAGGAGCTTAACCTGTTTTTCATAAACATGGCAGCCAGTTGGAGCCAAAACAAACAGTCAAGGTCCTTACATGAACCGAAGAGAGGAATCATAGCTACCCCAGCTACAAATTGTAAGTGCAGCTAAGTGTGAGTCAGAAAGGCAGCTCAGGAGCGGGGCTGGGTGCTGTGCAGGGCATCCTGCTCACTTCTTCCTCACTGCTCCTCTTCTGGGAGGTGTGTAGGAAAGATGCTTTAGCAGTGGGAATTAGGGGTGATCCACATTCCAGCCTAGAAGCCAAGGTGGCTGTAACATAGCAGAAGTGGAAGGAAGGCCAGTATAGACACTGTTACATGTGAAAGCAGTGTCAGCCAAAAGTATTACTGTGATGGATATTTTTAATCACCCTTTGCTATCTCTCCTTTTTGCCTTCTGCAGCACCCCCTGCCAAAGATGTCATTTCTCTGTGTGCACTGCATGTCTCAGGTCAGCGTCCTGGCCTCTGTCCGGCTGGATCGAGACCCATTAAGCTTTGTTGGAACATGTCCCTGCTTTCAATGATCTTTGTAGTCCAACAGTGTTATGTTGAGGGAAGCCTCTAATGCTAAGGGCTACCTGGAAGCTTGCACATGTAACGAGTTACCAGTAAAGGCAGGGCAGAGCAGGCTGTGTCTTTACTCTGAGCACTTACGGGCTACAAGATAGAATGAGAATCTCTTATTTTCAGCAGCCTTAAAAGCAACCTTCCTGAGTATTAATGATCTTTTACAGAAGATGTGGTTGGTGACCCAAAGGAGAGATTTTGTGGAATAGATGTAGAGCATTGGGAAGTTCCCTGGGTCTTGTGGAGATCTTGAGCAAGTCCCTCTATGCTCGTGCTTCAGTTCCCTTGCCTAAGCCACCTTCATAAAGATCTACAGGGGAGGCCCATGGGTTTTACTTGACTACAGAATTGCAGATGCTAGTTGAGAAATACACTGGATGGTCTTAAAATGGCCTCAGCTGTCTGAAAGATTGAGCAGCTTCTTGAGAGATACCATAGCTAACCATCACAGCAACTGGATTTCATCTGCTTTTTGTACACTTCTGTTTGGGAAACAGTTCCAGTCTGTTCCTGAAAGAGAGCCTAAAATCCCTTTCTTGTGGATAAAAACTCTGAATTTCCATGTGTTCCTTTATACTCACATGTATGGAAAGGACAGACAGGTGAGAATTACAACTATAGAAAGAACTGGAGTTTGAAGTTAATTCTAAGTTTACCTACTTAACAAACCACGGGTGGTAGGGGTTTTGTTCCTTCTTTTTACTCCGTGAGACGAGTGTCAAACTGCACGTTATGTACGAGCTGTTGCCGATATTGGACTTCTGCATGACATCTTCACCTCATAAATGCCTTGTTGGAAAGAGAGGAATAGCTGGCATGTTTCATTTTCCATCCTCAAACTCCCACAGGCAGACCCTGATTATCTGCTTGACTCTGTGGCAGCCTTTGATGGGAGCTGTTTGCCGAGTGGGCTTGCAGGAAGTACTCAGAGGCGCATCAGCTGGATGTGTGCTCCATTCACTGTAAACAAAATGTTTGCCTTTAAACATAAACCAAAAAGGAAATGAAGCAAGGAAATGTTAGTAATGGCTCCTTAAGGAGTGTAAGTAACAATGCTGGTGTTAATGCTTTCCAAGCCAACATCATCTCTGCCTGTTAAAATGCTTTTCTGGTGGATACATAGTTTTCAGGAGCATGGCAGAACTCCTGTGTAGGATTCCTCCTGGTTGATTGGAACAGCATGGCTTTGGCATTTCTAAAACAGGCCCATTCCTCAAAACTTAGGACCTAAATCACAGCTGCACGATCTGTTTTGCTGGAGAAGTTGCTTGAAGGGAGCAGGTAAAGCATGCTTGGAGAGTAAGGAAGGGCATGCTAAGGGGAATGGGGGCTTCAGCTAACATGGAGCCCTGCTGGTGAGGCAGCCCCTGTGCACGTTTGTAGTATTGGGGTTTTCTATCTATCTTCTTAATGAAAATCAACAAGACATTTCTTACTGAAATCAAACCAGCTTTTGTTCAAGTTCCCAGCTGTAGTAGTCAAGTGAGAGATTCTCTTATGGTAGTTCTAGTCAGGAGAAATCAGAGGGCAGGACTACTGAGAGCAGTGATTTAGTAAGGGCTTAAACTGAAAGGAGAGTAAACCTTGATTACTGGAAACAAATCTCAAATGCTTAAAGGCACTTGGGAAGCGCTTTTAACTACCTGTTGCATGAGTAAATACTGTGCAGGCAGGTGCTGAAATTGGTATCAGTGTGGGTTCCACATTGGGCAGCTATTGCAGTATCACAGAATACCCCTTTTCCTTCTCTTGTCACCCTGCAACCAACAGATGTTGCCCTGGGTGCAGCGGTAGAGCCCTGTGAGGCAGCAGTTGATTTTTGGCAGAGCACAAGAGAATTCCTGAAATACTTGGGAACTTCTTGGAAAGCAGCTGTGACTGTTATCGCTTTGTGAAATCAGTGTTGGGCTCCTTAGCACACAGAAACCAGTGATGAGCCTAGTGCTGGACTTCTTGCAGCCATGGCTATAGGCAGTGGGGACTCGTTTCCTTTCTGGAACGGAAGAGCTGCTCTCCTCATTTTTGGCTTTTGGCACATGTTACCAAAATATTTGCAGTGCAGGAACATGTATTCTTTAATCTTGCAAGTGGGAAATAAAACGTATTTGTTCCTATATGGAAATACTCTTTTCCCACAAAAAAAATAATGTTTGCTTTGTAAATCCAGGCTGGTTTTCTCCTCACGGTGGGAATTCCTGGCAGCTCCGTTCCAGCAGGCAGGCACATGCACTGTCAGGTTATCATGGTGCCGAAGTAGAAGGGAGCTCACAGCACTTCCCCTGATGCTTGCATGAATAGGTGAGACTTCTTGAAGAAAGGCCCCCAGTGTAGTGGTTAAAATGACCTTCTTAGGAAATGCCATTCATACCGGAGTACATAACCTTCCTCCCCATCTCTTCCCCGGCATAGGAGGGGCTGTGGGATACAAAGGAGCCGGGGAGAGGGAATGCACATTTTTTTGTACAAAGGAAGCTCAGAATGCCATGGTGCATACATGGGTCTCTGTCTTCCCTCTTAAAAATGTTTTCCTTTACCCGTTAATCAGAGAATTTTTCCCTTACTAATTTTACTTTTGAGTGGAGGGAAGAGGGAAAGATCTATTGTTTGAATGGGAGTGCTGCTGGGGGCAACAACTGGGCTATTGTTGGGCTGTAATTCCAGTCTGGGGCTCCAACAGGAGGTGAAAAGGAGGAAGAGGGATATGAACAAAACCGAGTATTAACTCTGTAATAATCTCCTGTTGTTTACCTGAACAAGAATAGCCAGAGGTTTAGGGTTTGTTTTTTCCCCCGCTCCTGAAGGCTAATGAAGCACAGTGTTATTACAAATGGTGATGTTGCTCTCCTGGGAGCATCTGGGAGAGGAGGAAGAAGGGAACGTTATTTTTCCCCCTCCAGCTGAGGACACAGTTATTTTTCTAAAGCCAAAATCAAAACTGTGAGTTGAAGGCAGAAACAGGCTTCAGGAAATGCTGTTTCTCCTGGCAGCAGGAGACAAAGATCCTTGTTCTTCAGACCAGCCTTTGTAGAATTCAGAACAATAATAATTCTTTTAAAGTCTGATAAAGAACAAGTACTCATTATCATAATGTGTTAACAGAGCTATAATTAAGATTGTTCTTGTCACTTTTTTAATGTACCCTCTTCCTTTGGGAGATCTTAGTTGTGGAAAAGAATTACTGTGTATTTACAGTTGGCAGAAAGAGGTTTGGGGACCAAAGCTTTTAAAGCAGCGCTGTTTGCTTTACTGGACTCTTACATGAATATGAGACAGAGAAACTGAGAAAAGAGAGGAGAGATCTTTTGGATTAACTTGGGTGTTGCTCAGGCTCTGTCCCGAGGAGGAAGCCACCACTTCACTGCCAGCTTCTTGTGAACATTCTGCCTAGCTGGTGTTTCTGGATTGCCCCAGATACCCCAGGGTTGCTTTGGAATCACCACTGCATCCCTCCCCAGGGTGTGCTGACAAGACAGGCCACCAAACTGGTATATATGCTGCTGCTTTGCAGGAGAACCACCTTTTGAGGGTTTGTTACTTGATTACTATTAGAAATGCTCATTTTTATGTGTTTGGGTTGTTGGTTTTTTTTTTATTACTCAGTATTGTTCTTGAATGCTGACTGCTTCTAAATGCTGATGCTCCCCTGGTCCTTTGAGCCTCTTGATGGAGAAGTCACGTGTATCACAGTATGTTAGAGATTGGAAGGGACCTCAAAAGATCATCCAGTCCAATCCCCCTGCTGGAGCAGGAACACCTAGATAAGGTCACACAGGAATGTGTCCAGGCAGATTTTGAATGTCTCCAGAGAAGGAGACTCCACAACCTCCCTGGGCAGCCTGTTCCAGTGTTCCGTCACCCTCACTGAGAAGAAGTTTCTTCTCAAGTTTAAGTGGAACCTCTTGTGTTCCAGTTTGTACCCATTACCCCTTGTCCTATCATTGTTTGCCATTGAGAAGAGCCTGGCTCCATCCTCGTGACACTCCCCCTTTATATATTTATATACACTAATAAGGTCACCCCTCAGTCTCCTCTTCTCCAAACTATAGAGACCCAGCTCCCTCAGCCTTTCCTCATAAGGGAGATGCTCCACTCCCTTCATCATCTTAGTTGCCCTGTGCTGGACTCTCTCCAGCAGGTCCCTGTCCTTCTTGAACTCCAGTGAAGACTTTGAATATTCACTTTTCATTTAAATTGGGACTTTATCCTCAGTGAGACATTGGATTTTAATGCTGTTTTCACATGTGGTCCTGTGAGGTGACAGTGCTGGGGAGGGGGCAAGCCAGGCATAACTGAGATTTGTTCACCTTGAGCTTGATGGCTGCCAGAAATAGGGAATGTTACCATTGATGCTTTTAATTTCTGTGAGCATTTGAGATATAAAATGTTTACTCCTTGCTGTCAGCTGTAGAGGCTTTGTATTTAAAACAAATCGTCTTGTTTTAAGTTAGCATTTCCTGGAGGAAACTATTTGGCTGTTGTGAAGTGCTCTGTCAACAGTGCTGCATCCTCACACCAGCAGAAGAGGAAGGATCTAGTGTCATTACCCAGAGCTAGGCTGACACAGAAGAAATTCCCATGAACAGGGCTTTCTGCTCCCTACTCTTTTTTTTGCACAGATGGGTCTCTTTGTTCTTGATTAAACATTAATCAAAAATCAATTTATGACTCCATGTAAATGGTATTAGATACGTCTGCTTTTATCTATGGTAAATAAAGACATTGTTCGAACATGAACAAACACTCTTGGCTCGGTTCGAGTTTGAAAGTAGATTGGGAGAGAAAATGATAATTAAAAGTGCAGATTTCATAATTGAGTGTGTTCTTATTTCATGAGCATATTTATTTTAACTGTAGCAGGATAAAAAACATACTGGAACTAAACATCTAAATGTCTTGAGGAAGAGCACAAAAACAAGATTTGAGATACATTCCAAGAAGAAAACGTGATTTTATGAGTAGGATGAGATTCTTGAGTAGGTAAAATGTAAGCTTATGGGGTAATGACAGTTTGGGGTTTGAATACCCTGATCTACTTCAGAGGTGAACTGAACATCCACCTTGAGAGCTACAGCCAACAAATCAATTTTGAAGAGCTGAGCCCATCTTCCTGTTAGACTGAATTGGCAACTTGTTGTTGCCAATGGATGCTGATTATGGAAGCACTGAGTTCTGGGATCACTATAGCACCAAACACTTCCTTCATTTTTATTTTGGGTTTTGTAGAGGGACAAAGTTTGAGCTATGTGAGTTGCCATTTAATTGGCAGCCAGATGTCCATTAGATCCATAGCTGTGCATCTGGGTGTCTATTAGACTCCAAGGATAATGGTCCTGAATTTTACAGCAGGAAAGCTGGTGCAGAGTTAAACTGCTGTGGATAGCAATGAGTTCTGCTGTCCCAGTTGCAGAGTACCTGAAAGTTGTATGATAATGCTGAAGTGAAATGCTGCTCTCTAAATTAATCAGACATGATGTTTCAGTGCTAATACACACAGCTGGCTTGTGAGAATATTGATTAATATCAATCCATTACTTTTATTTGCAATGAGGCATGCAACAATTTTAGGGCCTTCCATGCTATCAGTGCTGCTGTACAGCCATTGACTCTGGTGTAGTTGTGTGAATTAACATCACTTGAAGATAAGACTTCTCAGGAGACCTGTTGACTTACTTTGACTCACAGCTGGCATAGAAAAACAAAAGACAAGGCTGGGCTGGACCCTGCTATGCTTTTTTTATCCCTTGGTCTGCAAAATAAGTTTTGCAAAGGCTGATAAAAAGCAAAATTCATTTCTTGACACTAACATTGTCTCTGGGTGGTAGAAAGAACGCGGAGCTACACTCCAGTTACTCCCAAGAATTAAATGTGAGTTCAAGCATTTTACTTGCAATTTGTCAGACAGTAGCTGTGATTTTTAATTCTCTTTGTTTTCTTCTTTCTTCAGTCTGAAGCCCTGAAGAAAGGGCTTTGTTTTCGTGCATATGTGAATAGTTCTGGGTGTTTGTCACATCTCTTTGTACCTTTTCTAGTTTTATTCCATCCTTTTTGAGCTGAAGGGATCTCAGTTGCAGTCTGTACTAGAGATGTGGGCAATAACATTTACAGTGCTATAACGGAGGTTTTTTCCTTTTCCCACTATTTCATCCAAGTTTTTAGCGATGTGCAGTATCTGCAGTGCAGAGTCCTCGCTGGTGATGTGGATGTTGGTGAGGTCACTCTGGGTCCCACAGGGAGGATGCAACTGTATTAAGAGTAAGCAGAGGTCTTCCTTACTCCAAGCGGGCTTGGGCACTGTGGCATTTTGTTCCGTGATGAGAAATGCTGGACCATTTTGTTGTGCACAAATGATGCAGTAGTAGTTGGAAAAACTTCTTGGCCAGCTTTGACTTGTTCTGTTTGTTAGTTTTGTTTTCACCCAGAGTGCAGGGAAGAGGATTGAATTAAGCTTTAGCATCCTCTGTTATTGGGCCAAATGCCACTGCTTTTGCTGCCAATAAATCCTACGGAAGATGTGTAGGCATGAGGAGTGTGGGAGTTTCAGAATACACAGCATCTCTTAATTGACACGGGATTTGTAAAGTGCAGCTTGTATAACTGCTGATACCTAATCTCTCTTGTCCTTTCCAAGAGGCACGTTGATGATCCATATGCTTGTTGGAGGTGTGTTTGTTTAAGGGAGATAAGCATCGTGGAGTTGATCAGAGATTGTCGGATTTGCCTGCAGGCGGCCAAATTTGTCATAAATTCAGAATATTCCCTTGTTGGATGAAAGTTTTTGATCTTTTAAATTAGACAAACAACAAAACTGCAGCATTGGTGAGATGCCCCATCCTTGGCAGTGTTGAAGGCCAGGTTGGACAGGGCTTGGAGCACGCTGCTCTAGTGGAAGGTGTCCCTGTCCATGACAGGGGGGTTGGAATTAGATGGTCTTTAATGGTCCCTTTCAACCCAAACCATTCTAGGATTCTACAATAATGGAAGATTACACCATGAAGTCAGCTGCTGTACGTTGCTACTCTCCTCACAACTAGGTGGATGGATGAAATACAGCTTTGCAGGTATTTGGTTACTTGATAGAATGTCATTCCTGTGAGTGACTCGGCATGTTGAACCTTGCCTGATCACCAGAAACTATCCTACTGCTTTCCCAAGCTTCCTTGTGGAAGGACCTGTTAGAACAGCAGTTACGATAGCTTTGGCCTTTGTGGCTGGAGGGAAATAGCTCATACAGGCAGTGCTGCATGGAGACACGGAGAGTGTCTCTAGGAAGCAGGTGATACCTGGATCATAGGATCATTTAGGTTGGAAAAGAACAAGTCCAACCATAAACCTAACACTGCCATGTCCACCGAAAGTCAGACTTAAGTAGCTGAAAGAGTAAGTCTTCAGACAGTACATAGGTCTAGGAGAGCAAAGGGTACTGGGAGAGAGTGGAAAGGGTTTATAAATACTACATTGCTAGGTATAGAAACAAGGTATGCTGACATCTGTTTTGCTTTCCCAGTGCAGTTGTTGCTGTGTACTGCATGTGGAATCGCTTCAGCCTTCTTTGTGGCACTGTCCTCCTTAAAAAACAAAGCACACACAGAATGCCCCTAAAACAGTGGAAGCACATACCCCACTAAGCCTACAGACAACGAGCTTGCTTTTGTTAACCAAAGCCTTCAGAATTTAACAGTTTTCTTTGGAGCCGGTGCATCCCAGGTTGAGGTTGCCTGCTCTGGGGCGTTGGGGCAGCATCCTGGTGGCACGGGCTCTTGTTTGGCAAGATCCCGAAGTTACTTCCTAATTTTAAGCACAAGTAATGCCATGAGATTTAATGTAGGTTCTTCATAGCCTTAAAGTCAGTCGGCGGTTTTCTTGTCTTCACTATATCAGGGATTTAACGGGCAAGACTTAAAAGTGAGTACCGGGGTGAGTTTAGTTCCTCCTTACATTGCAGATGGTTTACAGCAGGGGTTTTTTGGTCTTCCTTGTAAGCCCTTCTGGTTTCAACCTCAGCACCCTGGCAGTCCCCACGTCTCCCCATCTCCTCCTGTGTATTTGAACCAAAGAATCAGTATGTGTGGAGGTGGGCACAAATCTGAGAGCACCATTTTCTTTGTCCCTGCATTCCCCCCCATGTATTTAGTTAAACACCCAGATTTGGAGTGTGATGAAAGGGCTCAGCCTGGTTATTCTCTGTTTTGAGAGGATCGAAACAAAACGCCAGTGAAGTTTCATTGAAATTTGTGTTTAATTTGGGGTCCCTTGATGTGTGATATGGTGGTCGTGATGTTTCATAGAGCTGCGTAAGAACATTAGGAAACGCTGTGCTATTTTGGAGCACTTGAGAAAGAAATTGAGACCAAATTTGTGCTCCCTTATGATACTCTGTGTGTTGCTATTGACTTCAGAACAGCTAGGCTTATTTTCTTTGTGTAGTTGTGCAGTGATATGAAGGAGGAGAACTTTTTTCCTGGTGATCTCATGTTTAGATTATTTCTTCTTGATGCTGGGGGGACTGGGAGGTTTAGATGAGTCTTTGTTCATGCCATTTGTGGAGTTTCTTTTATTTCTCATTTAACATTTCCTACAATGCAAATCGCTTTTAACACACGATGCAGGAGCCCATCGTGTCTAAGATACTCCGAATGTTTTCAGAGCTTAGCTAGTTCCAGGACCAACTCTGTGCCTCCCAAAAATAGTTACCTGAAGTGAAACCCAGAGGGTGAAATGGAGCTGGGTTTCGGTCTGCCCTGCGTGCTGTCTCCCCACACGCCTGCATTCCTCCGACCGGGGGCCCAGGCCTCTTTTGAAAGCAACCTTTCAGGCTCATGAAGCTGCATTGTGTAAACATCTTCAGCAATAATTTATTCTCTTGAAAGAGGCCAAACTTAATCCCCCCATCCTGGTGTGGAGCTGCCCGAGATGCTCGTCTGAGCAGCATGTTTTCTGTCTCGCAACAGGCGTGACATCACGTGAATGGAGCAGCAGAATGTGGTCAAATACCATTTTAAACAAATTTGAAAAGCCTCCCCCGGGGGCTGGATTTATTGGGAATGTTCTTCCCTCGTGTGTCTGTTATCAAGCTAAATACCAAGTCTTGGTTTTGCTGGAGTGTTTCTATATGTGTAGAACCCCCCCTGCTGATTTCAGTGCATTGAGAAATTCCATCCCCTCTTTGTTTTCTGCCTTGGAGAATGCAGTTTGTAAAAGGGAGGAGAAGATCTTTAGGAAAATCTACCTGCCTAGGAAATACATGGAATTCCTTTCGGAATTTCAGAGTGTTTTGAACACACAGTTCGTCATAAACAAATCCAAGAATTCCTCTGGAGAAACGTATAACTGTGATTGTTATTTATTCCTTTCTTATAGGAGCAGCATTCTGAACTTTTGCCTTCTGCTTTTCCAGCGCAGCCTCAGCAGCTCTGTGTTGTTTTTGTCCTGTAATAACACCCGCCAGAGCAAGGACATGGCATCTTTGGGGTTTACCTCTGTCTCCAGCCCCTGGGAGGTTGTTTACTACTTTCTGCCTGGAATAACAGGCCGGTCCCAAGGATCCTCTGTGGGGAGCAGCATTATTGGCTTCTGCCAAAATACCACCTCTGTGTCCGGCCTGGCTGCAGGGCTGGCGGTGGAGGGATGCTGCCCTCGGGGATGTTGTCCATGAGGGTGGCGAGACGCAGGCCATGCCCATGGGGCAGCGGGATGCTGCTGGAGGGATGTGGTGGGATGCGGGATGCTGCAAGCGGAGCCCCTGGCAGGGGGAGTTCAGCCCATTTTGGGGCGGGAGGGGAAGGAAAACAGACCCTTTTCAGGAGTGAGGTGTGTTTAAGCCTATATTTGGATGCTGCGCCTCTTCTAAATTTGGTTTCCCCTCATTAATAGAGGAGCTGTTTTAATCGCCCTGTAGGGAAAACGATGGGGTTGCTGTAGGGTGGGTGACTCCTGTTTTTCCACCTTTTATAAAAGGGCAAGGTCTGTTTTGGAGGACTGGAGGGGAGGGAAGGTGGAGGAAGGGGTGGAGGGAGGGTCTGCTCCTCTGAGCTCCTTTGTGTGGGGAGCCTCATGCTTCCCTCCTCACCAGGGGCACTGGAATGGGGGCAGCTCCTTTGCTTACTAATAAAGGCGTTGGGGCTGTAGATGGCTGCGGGGACACACAGCTTGGCTGTGTTGTGGGAGTGGGAGCTGTGTGGTGTTGTTTACATCTCCCCTTCCCAAGGCAGCCTTTGGGTTTCCCGCAGGGAGGTGGATGTCCCCGGATCGGGGGAGCGTCGTGTTTAAAGAAGTGTTTTTGTACCTTTTGCCGTGACCTGAATCAGGTTTCCCCCTTCGCAGCAGCACGATGTGCTCGCTTGCGGTGGGTGTGATGGAGGAGTAGTGGATGGAGTTATTTGTGTCGGGGATGTTGGGAACGTGTGGAGTGGAGCTGTGCGTGGGAACGGAGCTGCTTGTCTCCCAGGCTCCTTGCCTGGCCACCAGCCTCTGTAGCACTGTGCTGGTACGCAGGCTTTAGCTGAGCTAAGCGTGTGGTTAGAGATAGGTCCTGAAGTGCCAGAGGTGTTTGTATTTGCCTGCCTGAAATCTAGAGAGAGACTTCTTACAAGGGCATATAGTGATAGGGAGAGGCGGGGAATAGCTTTAAAATGACAGAGGGGGAGATTGAGATGAGAGTTTAGAAGTTCTTCCCTGTGAAGGTGCTGAGGCGCTGGCACAGGGTGCCCAGAGAAGCTGTGGCTGCCCCATCCCTGGCAGTGTTCAAGGCCAGGTTGGACACCGGAGCTTGGAGCAGCCTCGTCTAGCGGAAGGTGTCCCTGCCCATGGCAGGGATTGGAACTGGATGAGCTTTAAGGTTCCTCCCAGTCCAAACCATTCAATGATTTATAAACTCTCTCTCCTGACAGGGTTATGGTTAGGATGTGGGTGGCGGTGGACCACATTTGAACGTTGCTGTATCCATCAGGGTGGCTGAGGGGCCTGGTTGTTCTGTCTGCTGGTGGTGTCCTAGTGACCTCCACTGCTGCCCGCATCCGACTTCGATGTAATGACCAGCAGAGACATTTGCATCTGTGCAGTTGATGATTTGCAGTAATGACTTCCAGTTGCAGCAGCATACGGAGCATGGCTGGATTCTCCTTGCTTAGGGACATGGTTTAGTGGTGGCATTGGCAGTGCTGGGTTAACAGTTGGACTCCATGATCCTAAAGGTATTTTCCAACCTAAACAGTTCTGTTCTATTGTTTAGGTACCTCTGTGCAGGTCCTCATGGAAATAAAGTTTCAGAGAAGATGCTGAAAAATATGAACAATATAAGAGGGATGTAGGCAAAAAAAACCCAGTATAAAATTAAAGTCCATCGGGGTATAGCAGTAAAATCATAAAGGACTTTGGGTACTAAGCTTAAAAGTCCAGACACCCTAAGGAAATACAACAAAATTGGATTAGTTGCAAGAATTAATTCATTTTTGCTAACTCCTGCTATTAATCATTGACATTATCTGAGATGGAATTTATGATTGCGATAGGTACTTTTTGCTGTATTTCAGGGTACTCTCCCCTCCAGTAATTTGACCTAGTTTACTGGTGTTTTAATTCCGCTCTCATCTTCCTGTTACCAGCTTTGTCAAGTCTTCTAAATATTTTACTGGCTGCTCCATTCCAGGGTCAAATGGGACAAGCATTATCTTCTGGCTAAAGAGAAGCTATGCTGAAAACCAGTGCTAGTGAAGTCCCTTAATAGTTCAGATACATCAGATGCATCTGACCTGAAAAATTGCTTACATGTTCCGAAATTCACACACACCTCCTGACAGCATCTCAGAAAAGGTTGTTCTACTGTAAAAATCTGGTGCTTACATCCTTAGACCATTCAGATTTAGGGCTACCCACCTTTCTGTCTATATGTGCTGAAATACGGTGGGGCTGTTTCTGTTCTACACTTGCAGTAGTCCTCTATAGTGAAGGTGAACTTCATTTATTAGGATTGGCTTCTCAAAAACCTTGGTTTTTATGAATCTTCTGTGCAGTTCCTGCTGGAATCATTTGTTCGAGATGACTTTCATTGTGTTGCATAAATGCTGCACGTGCTCCAGGGGGAAGCAGCAGATTCTGGAGGCAATATGTGTACAGAGGGATCTTGCTGTGTTGTGATAGCACTCGGTTCCAGGCCAGATGTACTTCACTAATTTTTTTGTTTAATTAAATGCAAATGTTTCCTGCCTTGTGTTACTGAATTTCCATCAGTTTCATGAGATGCTCTTCATTCGGACTTATTTATATGAATGAAACACCTAGCAACATACTTGTTATTAATCTGTCTCCTACCTTGTGGGCCAGCACTGTCTCCATGGTGTTTCAAAAATGCAATAGGTAGATTCCTAAAAAGCTTTCAAATGTGTGTGCTGTTAACTGGCCTTTCTGTAATGGTTTCCCCCTCAAATTGTACCACTCAAGGCTTCATGATGTAAGGTAGAACAGAGCTCTCTGTGAGGGGTTTGCTGCCTTGCCCGTAGGTGGTACCCGCATCACCTCTTTGGCCATGTCCAACACTTCATGGTGTGAGTGCACCCAGTGCAGCTTTCCTGTTGGTGTTGATGTACTTCAGGCAGTGTTGCCTTCCTGATACATTGAGAGTTCAGCAGACATGGGGTTTTGTGAGCAGGAGTTACTAAGCTTTCATTTGGAAATGAATCCCTGCTCATGTGAAGGCTCCAGGCTGTGACCTGCATCCTCAAGGTTGTCTCCTCACTGCGTCAGAAAGGGATAGAGTCACATTGCTCTTCCAGCTAGTGTTTACATTTCTAGCTGATCAGACAGCCCAAGTGAAACAAGTGCAGACTGTACAAGTGCTCCAGTAGCTTCTGTTTGGGTCTCTTCTGGTTCCATAGCCCAGAGAACGAGGCCATGGTGCCTGATGCTCCAGCATCGCTCACCTCGTTTGTAATACAGAGACCTGCTCACATAATTTCCTTCAGGTCCATCACAACCTCGGCTCTGAAAAGACTGGTGTAAGTTATTATTCAGTGCATCTAAAGCCACTGGATTTGCTACCTGGATCTCCAGAGTCATTGGATGTCTTTTCTCTGAAGGGAAATAGCTGCTGAGTGCTGATGGATGCTGGCTGGCCTCTGCAGCAAATCAAAACAGGGTGGGAAATGAGGGGTGGGTAGTGCTTGGCTGATCAGTAGCACTGACCGTAAGCAGCTTAAAGAAAAAGGAATCATCTTAGAGTGGCTGTAACTTGCAGGAATTTGGGATGTCTCACTTGTGGCTGTAGTGAAATCTCTCTTGCAGCTCTTGTTTTTATATCCTTTGTCCTTTGCTTTGCTGTTAGGGTTGGGCCCTTATTTATTTATTTCCTCCTCTCAGCAGCTGCAGTGCTCAGACTGGAAGGCTGAGATGCTAACAATGCACTGCTTGCTGCCAAGAAAGGAGGTATTTGCATTCATTTTCACTTTCTTACTCTGAATACAAAAAACAAATGACCCCCCTGTGGTCCAACTGAGTCCTGCCTCCCCTCAGATGTAAATACATGTGTCAGTACGTGATTTAGAGGGCTTACTGGTGGTGTGGTACAGACATCAGCTTACCAGGCAGGTAGTAGAAGTGTCCTTATTCCGTTAAATGAAGCAGTTTTGCAGTAATCCAGAATAGCCATGTTAAATATGATAATTAGAAAAATTACTAGTAATAGCTTTCGTAGCAATTATTTAACAAATTCTTATTCTTTACTCATATTTTTCCTGAATGATTTTCTTTTCCCTCAAAATTGCCAACTGTTCATAGTGATCACATCAGGAGCAGCCTGTGTACAGAAGAAACAAATGGTTCGTGTTTATCACTCTTTAACAATGCAAGAACGAGGAATGAGAGACTTGTTTGAAGCCCTTACAAGTGCAGCCTTCAAGGTGTGGAGCTGGGTGGTGGCTGATTCCTGTGTGGATGTAATTTAGGGGTGGGCAGTAGAAGAAGGAAATTGGAGAAGCCCCGAGATTGAAACTTGCAGGGGTTTCATGTTGTAATATATTGATTATATCAGGTGTCAAAAATAACCCTATTGCTGTGACAATGGTGCTTTAAGCTAAAAGAGAGGAGATGTAGATTAGATACTGTAGGCAGCAGCTCTTCCCTGTGAGGGTGCTGAGGCGCTGGCACAGGGTGCCCAGAGAAGCTGTGGCTGCCCCATCCCTGGCAGTGTTCAAGGCCAGGTTGGACACAGGGGCTTGGAGCAACCTGCTCTAGTGGAAGGTGTCCCTGCCCTGGGACAGGATGAGTTTTAAGGTCTCTTCCAACCCAAACCATTCTGTGGCACTTGTTTTTGTGTGTCTGCTCAGTCTTTAATAAGCCTCTTGCTCTGATTCAGAGCACTGTTTAGAAATCCACAATGCCATGTTTTTTTAATGCATTGAATGATCTACAGTGTGTTCCTTTTGTGGTGAAACCCCACTGCCTCGGCATGAAGAGCGCACGGCACACATGTGTCTTTGTTTAATTCAACATGTTTTCCTCTTTCAGTCCTGGAAATAGGACATTTTAGCTCTTCAGTCACCACCGCAGCAAAGTGGTCCAGGGTGTTAGAGAGGACAGGGAGGGTGAAGGCAGATCACGCATCGCTCACAGGTACACTCTTCAGATGTAGACACATTAAGCCCATTTGCTGTTCACCAGCAGCTCTCAGAGGTATGTGTGTCTTGAAGAAATCACACCCAAGGAAGCAGATTCCTGTAGTTGTGAAGTGGCCCTCTTGTGTGCAGCTCAGGGCTGGTTTTTCCTCCTGAAACATCAGTGTAAAGAATCGGAGGGCTAAAGAAAATGATAAATCTGCTGGTACTTGTTTGGAAATATGAGATAACCTCCAGTGTGGGGTTTTTATCTGACTGTCTTTGTGGTGAGAGAGGCAGGGAAAAGACACTTGAAAGCCCACGACAGCGTAGCCTGTAGGAGCTTTACGAATTGATTCAGATGTTCCATTCAGAGCCGAGATTTGACACAGGGTAACGGGATCAAATGGCTCAAAATAATCTGTCATTGATTTTTATGGTGAGAAATCTATACCTGCAGAATCAAACTGAGGTTATGGTGTAAGATCTGCCTTTAAATCTGGTTTTGTTTTGTGCATCTGTGCTTTTTAAAGCACCTCTTTTTCTCTGTGCCTTGAATGGCTGCTTCTGCTTCCCTTGTCGTCTGAAATCCAGAAACGCGTGCTGAAATGTTGACAGCTTAAGAGCGCTTTACCCTGTGTAATATACATGGTACACACACAGGGCTTCCGAGAGCTATTTCTGGTGGGGATGCGCTGTGGTTTTGGGGGCATGGTGGCTGTGTCCCCTGCCTGTGGAGCTGCTCCCCGTGGGGCACAGTGGGGGACGCGCCTCGTGATGCTGCTCCAGACTCATAAACAAACCCTCACGTGGCTGCACAGCCCTGCAGAGCGGCGTGCCGGCAGCGAGGGACAGCCACAGCACTGTCCTTGTTGGAGTTCCCCTCCGATGCTGGTGCCCGTTGGAGTGTTTGGGAGATGAGTGCTGAATGAAACAGCACAGGGCGCCTTTCTTCTTCAGCTTTTCCGTATTTATCTTTTCACTTGTGGGGTTTAGGATGCACAAAGAGTCTGAACCTGTTAAAGAGGCTTCTCTAAGCACAGGTGCTTGCAGTGCAGCCTGCTTTTATTTCTTGACAGAAATGTTAGCAAGCACTGTGCGCTTGCTGCCACGTGAGGGAATGCAGAGGTGCAGATAAAGTAACCATTACACTTCAGATTTTCAAGTGGTTTATTCAGTGCATCTTTCTCCCTCCCCCCCCCCATTTAACCAATAGAGGTTTTGTTAACATTTCATTTCTCTGCTTGCTGGTATATTCTTGCTTGCCCTGAGAAGCTGTGGCTGCCCCATCCCTGGCAGTGTTCAAGGCCAGGTGGGACGGGGCTTGGAGCAAGCTGCTCTAGTGGAAGGTGTCCCTGCCCATGGCAGGGGTTGGAGCTGGATGAGCTTTAAGGTCCCTTCCCACCCAAACTATTCTGTTTCAGTGCAATTCCTTAGAGCCACAGTGAACCCAGTGGAAGCCACAGCAGGGATTCAGAATGATTCTTCGGACCAGTCTGCTAACTCTGGATTGTGAATGATTAGACTTCAAAAGCATTTAACTCTAAATGTAATTATAGCTCAATTTCTTTGTGTTGAGTCTTTTGATTTACAGTGTGCATGTTATAAATGAGTAATATACTGCCCATAAAACAATATATGTTGCAGTACTTCATTAAGAACATAACTTGGATCATGAGACCAGACTTACAGCTGAATACTTCTTAGCTGTAATCTTCATCTTTAGACACTGGAGCTCAGCAATCCTTCGGTTTGTTGGACGCGTGTCAGCGTTGCTGATTTATGAAGCTCAACCTGATCTAAACCAGCAGAAATTAGATGCATGAACTTTGTAGCTTCTGCTTATTGATAGGATTGCCATTAGACTGTATTGATGTTTGGGAAGTACCAAGTTCATGATGATACTTTAGTAATGGTTTGTAGGGAATAACTCATGGGGTTGTATTTTTAGGAGTCTGGTGTATGGAGGAGGCTTGGAGTGATTTAAGAGACCGCAGAGCACGCAAGGATACATTCTGAAGGATAATGTAGGCCAAGAGGAGGAGCAAGGGAAAAGCCAACGTACAGCAGGAGGTGGTAGATCGAGCAGGATGCTGTCCTCATCTGCCCAGAGATGGGACAGACGTGAGCAAAGCTACATGCTGCCATGCAAGTGAGATGAAATCTAAAGGAATGAGAAACCAGCCAAGGGCCTTGTGGACTTGTAGAGTTTCTTTTAAGTTTAGCTTGGCAGATTTCAAGCTACACTTAAAAAGATGTTGGTTTCCAGAGACATTGCTATTAAGTTGTTTGTGCTGAGCCTATTCTTTTTTTTTTTTTTTTGTTACCCATTGCACCAAGAACCACAAAATGCTTTTGAAATCTTCTGTTCTCAGAAGTACTTTGTGCTCAGGAACACATTAACCTGGTAATGTCGTTCTCTAAATGATAGTTTTTAAGCCAGACACACTTGTTCATTTTAAAGGCAGTTTGGAGAAATCTCCCTAGTTATGATGAGATGGTTTGGGTTGTGTCCCAAGCTGTGCAGCTGTGGGCAGGTCATGCAGACCCCAAGTTCCTTATCGGTGCCATCGGTGAAATCCTGTTGCTTCCTCACTAGTGTGTAGAGTGAGGCAGGTAAGTCCACCAGTTACCATGGGGTACTTGAAGACTCGTGGCTGAGCGAATCCAGTCGTGACTGGCAGTGGTTGTGTAGTAGAGGTTGTATCAGACATTGAACAGTGGGGACCAGAGGTAAAAAGATGGGGATTATGTGTTTCTGAAAGTGGCTGAACCATGTGTGTGTGTGTGTCTGTTTCACAGTAGAAGAGGCCTCCATCTCTCTTCAGTAAGCGTGACAAGCAGAATTGGATTAACCTTTCTTTCAAGTGCCAAATTCGGCAGTGATATCTCATTAAAAACAATTATTGGCATGATGTTAATTCACAGACAGTCAATGGTGGAAGCCTGTAAACTTGCCCAGGTGGCACCATCTGCATCTCTGATTAAGAAAACAGGAGGATGAAACAAAACAACATAGTTTAAACGAGTGAAATGGATTTGTAAACCCATTTGGCTTATTAGTTAAAAAACCTCCAAACCCCCCCCCCCAGCCGTTGAGTCAGAATGTCAGAGACAGAAACTGTTGGGAAAGATAACTTCGTGTACATTTTCCTCTAAGAATCCCAAGATTCTGTTTTCCATCTTCTTCACTACTGCAGTTTAGAATACTTCTTCCAGCTCAATATTCCAGTTAAGAGATGTGCTGATTTGTATGGGTCTGTTATGTATCACCGTAATGCCGTTGGCTCGGTGCTGTTCCATCCCACAAGTCTCCCTTCTTTCCATGCTGAAGATGGTGATATTTGTTGTCATCCATTAAGGTCTGCAGAATCTTCACCAGCATATCTTTGTGTTTGATATTACAAAGGTATTTTGCGTTTCAGACTAAGCTGTGGTCTACTCTTAGAGTTGAAACATCTCTTTCTTTGTGGTTACTGGCATAGCCACTCGTAGAACCTTTTGCAGATAGCCCCAAAACAAGCTGATTTCTAAAACATTTCTAAAAGGTAATTTTGCTTCTACTTTGTCTTTTTTTTTCTAATAGTCTGGCAAGAAAATACTTGAACCTCAGGTCCTCTGAAGAGCGTTCTGTAATCCTGTGCTGAAGTCTGTAATTCAGGGCTTGTTACACTTTAAAAGAAAATTAGTATGTTCATGTCATGTAGTGTCAGGGGCTTTTGCATATCAAGACAGACAGCTTCTATTCCTCAGTCTTGTGCTGCAGCCTTGAGTAAGTCATCACTTCTTACCACATCTCTTCCCCCCACCGCTTTAAAATGGGCATCAAAAACAACCACTCGATCAGCTTTCATGCTTTGTAAAGCATTTTGAGAACTGCTGATTAAAAAGCACTGTATAAATGTGAAGTATATATTTTTCTGTTACTAAGCAGTCATGAAGTTTAATTTGGAGGAGCCAGGGCCAAGAAGCTGACTTTGGTAGGAGCAAGCTCTTTAAAACTTGGGAAAGGGAAGGTTTGTCAAATGAGCTATTAGTTGAAAAGCACTTCCCAAGGAAAGGTATAAATGGATTAAAGCTTCCCTTATGGGGAAGGACATGATGTGGGGAGGAGGAGGGAGTAATTAGTCACTTTGGAGATCCTTCTGTAGCAGTTAATCTCCAGTGCCAGCATTGCCACCAGCGGATACTGCATCCTTAGGGATGATCTCAGAGAAGCTACTTTACTTTGTCATCACTTTAACAAGCCACGGTGCCTAGATAAAGTGCACCAAATGAATCTGGGAAATACTTAAGCTGAAATATGTATTGGGGTAGTCGATACCCCAACCCCCTTACTTTTTCTTTGTGTCATTCCTAATTCATAAAAACAAACCATAGAAAACCCTTGAACTTTGTGCAAGAATCTGTTGCTCTGTAATTTGCAATTTAAATGATACTTCTATATTCAACTGCAGGCAAAATCAGCCATTCTATTCCCATCCAATTTAATGCTTTTAGTTTTGGGTGCGTGTGTGGGACATCCTGGAATACTAATTATTTTTCCCCCTCCTTGTTTCTTGTTTCATAACCATCATAAAGCCTGGTTATTTTTAATTCCCTTTTGTTGTTTTTCAGTGAAAGTTCTGTCTGCAAGCTGGGGTTTATATTGTATATGTATTTATCTGGAAATCTGTGATTTATATTTATAGACTCAGTATGATTTTTGAAATGGTGTGTTCAGGGTAGCGTCTTCATTGTTACAGAAAACTGTATTCAATGCATATGGAAGCATAGGTTCATATAAATGCAGAGAAGGCAGGGCATTCCTGCTTGAAATAGAGGTAGTTCCATTCAGTGCTTCACTTTGCAGTCATTTGAAGAGAAATGCTATTTCTAATGATGGGATTGGAAGGCGTTTCTCGAATTGAGTGTGATCTTGATGGCAGCACTGCTTTGTCCCTCTGTGGCTGGCCAACACCAGCCACTGGGCTGCTTTTATAGTCACAAGTATCTTGACCAGGGGTGACAGAGAAACTTTGTCCCGTTTCTCAACATCAGCATTAAATGTTTCTGGGGATGATACGATACCGATAACCCTAGCGAAGCCAGAAATACTTCCGTTCTTGGTCTGCTTTGTGTATTGTGAATATACACCTAAAGGACTTATGAACGGCATGGTTGGCACATTCAGATAGATCAGTAAAAGGAGGAGGATGCACTTCTGAATAGTAAAAGAACAGCGGATCATCATGAGGAGGTTGAAAATGGGAAGCATGATGATGCTTTCACCCGTTTGACCTCTATAACCAGAGATATTTGCAGTTATTGGCTTAAGGAGACCCATAACTGGTAGAAAAGGTAATTTTAATCTTGTTTACTGCAGTATTATTGAGAAATAAAGCTTAGAATTCATTAGGTTTTCCATTTGTGTTTGTAGGTGTCCCATAAATCTAATAATTTCTAAGGTAAACATGGTTGTGAGAAGTCTTCACAGTCTGTCTGCAGTCTGCACAGAGAAGCTATAAATACTTTTATTACTGAATTGTATAGTGCTTGTTTGCTTTGGAAGCCTGCATCTTCTCCTATAGCTAATGCTAACCCTCTGCAGAGTAAATGAAATGCTTAGTGGAGTTTTGACATTAAAAGAGAATTTAAAAGACGTCTAGAAAAGGGTCAGTCAAATTAGAATGCTTTAGTGGAAGAATATCTGTGCTTTAATTACTGCAACATAAGCATTTTTAATGGTGTGAATACATGGGGGTTTTATAGTTTCAAAAGATAATGCTAAGCTTTGCTGTATTTAGTTCTTCAAAGACCTTTTTATAGTTTTCTTCCCGGATTTTGATGGATGAAAACAAATATTCCATACTTAAATCCTCCCCTCAAAGTGAAGTGAACTTGAGGTGCTTGGGATAAATTTAGAGCATTTTTCTTCTTGTTAAGTAGGAGGAGTTTTTAATAGCTTTGAAAAGTTTGTCTTCTGCTGTGGGTACGCAGAATGATGGAAACCAGTCAGACCCATAGCACTGCTGCTGAGATGGGGAGAAGCACAGATTATGTTTATTCTTTGAACATCTGACTCATCGGCGTTGTCTGTTCATCTTGACAGCTTTATTGCAAAGCAGTTAAAGGTTGAATAAACCAGGGGGGAAAAATAATAGCAGCACTCTCTGCAGCAAAGACTGACCCTGGGATGAAAGGGAAGGAGAGGCCAGTGCTCCCCTTCAGTGCCTCAGATGGGAGCTGAGCTTGCCACTGGTGCCGCTCAGCCTTTGCTGGGATGACTTCAGCCGTGGCACGTTGGGTCAGGTTGTTGTAATTGCTTGCAAAACACGTTCAGGGCTCTCCCCGTGCTGGTACTTGTCCTGAGCAGACGTAATGTGTAACGTGCGCACAGAGCAGACGCCGAGCGCCATGAGGGATTAAGGTAATGTTGCTTTGTCACAAGTACCTGTGTCTTCAGGTGCTTGTGTTCAGGTTACTCTGCTTGGCTTTCAGTTATATTGAATGAACCAAAATACATCTTTGTTGACCTCTGCCCTTTTTCCCTTCTGAAATCTATTCTGCTTTATTAGGGTGATGGTGGTGATTTTTGTTTCTCACATAGAATATTCTAAGGAAAAAGTTATTTTACTAAAGGAGACATTCCTCACTTTAGTTAAACAAATCTGGCTCTGTTGGTCACTTGCTTTCCTAGTAATGTTTTTTGTATAGTAGGTATGGAGGCCTAATCTTTTTAAGCACCCTCCAGATCCTACCACATTTTCCTATGTGAAGCATGTAGGTCCTCAGATAAATTCTGACCTTGACCATAGTCTGACTCCCCAGCAAGTACGAGCTCAAGTACCGCAATGGATCAGACTCTGTAAGAGCTAGACCCCAATCCCAGGGACCACAACATGTTACGAATCTGAAAAACCTGCCTGTGTCTTTTTTTCCTTCTGCTTTTTATATCAATATTTCTATTGAACATACACAGGGCCTGCAAATTAGAAACAGTTTCTGTGCCCTGCAGGTGCCTGCAACGTGTTAAAACCCCATCGATTACGAGGCATCTCTATCGTGGCTAAGACAGACTTCCCCCTGGGATGTATGAACTGGTGCAGTGGGTGTTTTCTGTGGCTTGTTTTGTAGTGGGTTTTTTTGTGTTTCTTTCTGTTTTCTCAAAGATGAGACATGGTTGGGGAGATGTTGGGACGTTGACACAGATTGCGAGTGTCACCTGGTCCTCATTCGTATGAAATCCATCTTTTCCCTCATTTTGCTGCTTTTAGATACTTGATACAGTGTGTCTCTGCTGCCTACCTGAGGTCTGCAGTGTGCCAACATCACTGGACACAGTGTGGTCTGAGGGGGGATTTGAGGTTAAGTTTGAGGGTTTTGTCTCCTTTTGATTCCGAGAGGCTGATGAACAGCCTGTTAGACTTTGTTGTAATGGCTTGGATGTCCCTGGTGCTTCTGGTTTGCCTGTAATGTAGGTAGCTGATGGAACTGCTCAGCATCCAAGTGCTTCGGCTTGCAGGCGCTGCTAAAATAAATAGGGTAAGTGTGTAGCAATAGCAGTATTTGGGCTGTAAATGGGCCTGGGCTGTAGACGGTGTATCAGTAGCATCAATACACAACCCAGTGCCAGTTAGGCATGTAATTGCACAGAAATGGCCTCTAATACCAGTTTGAAGAAGAGCTGCCAAAACCACAGTGCTCAAGGCCTCTCCCTCTGAGTTCGGCCAATGCTCGAACGAAACAGCCCCCAGTTTGTTCCTCCGGGACACAGGCCTGCCTTGTTAGGAAATCGGTGAAGTTTGGGAACCCACAATACCTCACATAGCTCTGTGTACAGTAACGGAGGGTGGAAATAGGGCCATAGGCATGAGCAACCAGACGAGTTATAAATATAGAATACTCTCTCAATTCCAGTTTCGTTAGTCATGGGAGGACAGTGAGAGTTTTATAAACTTATAAGGAATATACAAACAGTTCTGAATTTAAAATAACTCTGTATAATTTTTTTAGTGTGTGAAAAGAATATTCTTTTTTGAGACCATCCAAGTAAGTATCTGCTATACGCCGAGCGTAAGGAGCTGCGTATTTATATGTTCATGTGAATGTGACTTGTAATGACAAAAAAAGGTACCGGAGAAGAAAGGTGTAGCTCTAACGTGCCAAACTCGAGCAGAAACAGAGTGGGAAGCAGCGTGCTTCCCGCTTTGTGCCTCTATCAAAAACATGAATCCCCCTTTTTTCTCTTTAATAAATGCCATCTGATGCAGTCTCCAGCTTCAGAGCAGCCGGGCAGTACCGCTGAGCTGGCTTTGCTGCAGCCTGGAGCCCCTTGTCAGATCCAGTGATACAGCTCACCTTGACTGTCCTTCCTATAAATAAATAAACAAACCTGGCTGGTACTCCCTAATCTGGGCAAAAATCCTTACTACAGGAAAGGATTTAGAAAGACTGAAGCAATGCCATTATTTTTTTCCACTCATACTAATAGAAATTCCTCAAAAGCATGTTTATGTGTGTAAGCAGAGACAACTCGCGCATCCAAGTATTAACTGGGTATTTGACTACACGGCCAGGAGTGCTGCGCATGCCATTTGTCCCGTGAGTACATCTGGGTGATGGCGTAGTCAAGCATGGTTTTCCTCATTCAGTTTATCAGCGTGTTGGAAGAACTGAAAACATTCTGTCTTGTAACAGAGAATGGTTTTAAAGGCAGTGGATTAAGTGCAGGCTGGATGACATAATGTCATCCTCCACTTGGGTTAGAAGAAAACACCAAGCAAACCCAGATGATGTTCCCACCAGTGCCCCTCGCTGACCCAGGTCACCTTTTTCCAGTGTCTTCTGATTCAGGAGTTTCAGTCCTTTGGCTCGAGCCAGCTGGGGATTCAGAGCTGCTGAACTTGCAGCTTGGGGCTTGCTTTGGGCTCATAGCAATGCCCAGTGCCCCCGTAGATCGGGAGCATCCTTGTGCCTCTCAAAGCCGGCTCTGCATCCCAGCTCAGCCTTTTCTAGCCACAAGCTGTTCAGTGACCCACAAGCAAACAGGCAGCCGCTGCTGCAGTTTTGTTCTTTGGAGATCAGACCACAGGATGGAGTTAAAAGTTCATGTCCAGACAGCTCAGGATGATTTATAGACTATGAAAGCAACTTCAGTGAGGTCTGGAAAGATACTCAGCATTGTCTCTTTTTCCTCTGAAACACTTCCACCACAGTCATGGTGTATGGGGAGGAGGTAATTTTATACAGATTTCAAGTCAGTGGTATAATTTCTGCTGTAAATTTGTTAAAAATGCATTGAGAGATGGGTTAGTGTCTGATCCTACAGTCTGCTTTTGGGTCCTACAAACTCTGGAACTATCTGTATTGCCTCTGTGTTTATTATAAAGATTTGAGAATGGAAAAAAAGCCTATTCCTTGATTATTAAAACCAAGGGAAGAGCTCACCTTTAGTTGTGGATCTGAAGAGCGCAACCTGCAGTTGCTGTCAGATTTGCTTATGCTCTCTTGTATTTCTGGAGTTGTGACGGAAGTGCTTTGTTTAATTGTTTTGAGCACAGTTGCCTGAATAGTGCTTGAAGTGATGCTGATCTTACCAGGATGCCTTCACTTGCAAAGGGCAAGTAGCATAAGTGATTATGTGCTCCCAGATTTACTAGTCCTTAATTTAGAACAAATGCACCCACTTGTCTCTGGTAACTTCCCAAGCCATCAGTGTTCTTGCATCCTTCTTTACCCTTCCATTGCAATCCTTCTCTTTCCTCAGGTTCCTAAATACCTGGATCTTAATCCTGGTTTCAGTGGGCTGTCTCACTAGCAGGTGAATAGCTTGAAAGAACTTACTCTGTAGTAAACCAGGTTGAATGTTCTTGCTCTTTCTGGCTGTTGCCCAAAGTTTTCATCTTTCTGATGATTAAAACTCAACTGTATTTGTTGTTAATGCAGGTATCCTTGTTGGAGATGAGCAAAAACTTTCTCTGTTTCCTTACTGTGTGTATTGTAAATGTAACTTTTACTGAAGCTTTTTATTTTCCCCTTCTTTTTTAGTGTAATTAGCCTTCGGCTGAAGTGGCGTTGGTGTCTGCCTCAAAGATGAGCATTATATTTCATCGCTTGTGCCGGAATGGTTAAGCCTGTTGATGGGCTTCATGCATAGATGCAAAGGGCGTTCCTGAACTGAAGCAGGAGTTGAATCCCTCCAAACCAGTGACTTTGGTTTTGCCCAAGATTAAACTGCTGTTATCCTGCAGCATTAAGAGAACTACATAATTTAGCTCAGTGTGATAATGTTATCAAACTGTCTTCCTTCTTTAGAATAAAGCTGGAATGTGAACAGTATTCTTCCTCCAGCTGGGGTTTTGCCAGGAGATGACTGACCAGCACTCTTTGCTTGCAGTGTATTAATTAAATCCGGTAAATCTTATTGCCTTACACTTGCAGCATTTGGAAGACAGGCAGATTAAATCTAGTTTTAAGCAACAACAAGCAAAAACCCCAATATATTGCTCGTAATCTGGAATAAAAAGAAAGATAATTCGCTTCAGAGTGTTCTGCAGCAGCCCTTTTCCTTATGCGTTACTGAAGAGTTGAGGCGCTTGAGTTGCCCTTTTAGAAGTGCGAACACGTTTGTGACCGTGAGTGGCGGGTGACTGCAGTCCCATCCCCACTGGCACCACCGTTACTGTTCTGATTCATAGCTTCCAGTGGGAAATTTCCCTTTTCATAGAGGAAGCGTTTCTAGAACAGTGCACTACTGATGTTAAAACATTCCCAACCAGTTTGTTTACTCAGTGTTGCCGATAGAGTAGAACTGGCCTGAATGCCTTAGATAGCTGCTTGTGTATACGCCTCAGTTGGGTTTGTTTATGTTCTGAATTAATACTAGTGTGGAAGGGACAAAACAGACTTGTTTTTTTCCTCTTTCCCTCCAGTGCCAGCTGCAATGATGCCAGTCTGGGTTGTGCTGGGCAACATAAACTGTTTTGAAAGAGAATGCAATTCGTGCTGCCTGGGTTTGTCAATAAGCCGTGTTTATTTGCACCTTCCTTGTCGTTAGCGTTACATACTTTGGAGCAAATGGAGTGACTGTACTGTCTATGGGTTCCTGTTGACTGTGGTCCGAGGTGGTGGTTTTCTTTGCTCAGGTTTCCATTTGCTCTAATTTCGGTGTGATGCGAGTAGCTGTAACACTGCTTGAGCTTTTAGCAGGGTTGATTGCTTCACTTGCAGAAGACCTGACAGGATGGGAGGTTTTACAGTGCCAAATAGCCTCCCCGAGTCCTCTAGTCACTGTAAATGAAGTGGATTTAGCACACATGTTATGTATTACAACTAGGAAGCCTGGAGGCTGTGTTTTGAGATATTTTCTGGGGTGTCATCAAAGTTCTCTGTACCCAGCTGAGATATACTTTGGTGTTACTGTTGTTGGTTCTGGTAGGCTGCTCTGTTGGGTTCAGCTGGGAGGGAGCAGGTAGTTTATGCTGAAGTATTTGTGTGTGTGAGGAATTACAAACCATGCCGTGGGCCTTTGGCCCCTCAGGGCTGTGCTGATGTGTGTGAAATGCTCTGTTCTGAAGGGAAGGGAAAATACGGACGTTGAACCAAAGACCTCTAAAACTGGAGGGCATGAAGTACCTCAGCCCAACAGTGTGTTCCATCAAAGTGTTCGTTTCATGGAATGATGAATGTTTCCTCTCTACTGCATCTGAAAGCTTCCAGGTGCTGAGTGGTGTTGAGCTTTCTTCTTCCTAACCTATCTTGGCTCCTTTCTTCCACTTCCTTTGCTCTGGAATCATCTACAGGCGCTTCCATCTGAGCAGTTGGATCCAGCTGCTGCACAACTGGCTATACAGGCATTCAGTGAAGCATTGGCTTTCAACCAGAAAATCCTGAGGAAGGGAATGCAGGAGTAGATTCCTTTATCAGTCTTTCATATGATTAAAAATGGAGCAGTTAGTGAGCTGATGTCAGGTTGGGCAAACCCTTGAAGTTACTTTGAGGTTCTGGATGCTTCATCACACCTGCTCCTTCACTTAGGGGGTATGGTGTGCAGCATCTGGGACACACTGCAGTACCAAGAAGCAGGAGACCAGAAGGCTTTGTGTGGAAGCCAGCCAGATGTAGTTAAACTTCAGCTGGATTTGTGTAGTGGGAAGAAAATAATTCACAGAACAACTTCAAGATCCTTGGGAAGGTCTGCCAGGTAAAATGGGCTGGTAATGACTAGAATGTAAACATGGAAACACATGACCAGTGAAATGATGTCAAGTCAGATACAGCCTTGCAGGCTGTAGACTTAATGCTCTCTTCTTGCTTCTTGGTGCAAGTTTGTGTAGACCTATCCAAATATTTTACTGGTGGGCTTGACTGTGTACATACTAGAGGTTTGAAGAGGAAGGAGATGATCACTTTCAAGTCCTAGTATCAGTGCTGGGTTGAACTGTACCTTTGAGATCTGGCAGTTAATTTCAATGGCTGCCAAATTTTGTGTCTTAGTGACTAGAAAGGAGTTTGATGTGGCAGTGGGGTTTTCCTGCAGGATTTCCACTGAACTTGAGATAACCAGTTTTAGAGTGGGGGAAAACAGAAGAGACAATACACCAGTGTTAGTATGTTGCTAATACATGTTTCTGTAGCAAAATATCTTATACAACTGCTCTTAAGGGGTGTCTTCAGTTTTTTGCAGTTGAGTTGTACCTGTGTTTCTGTGATCAGAACACGTTACTGCATGCATTTAATATGCATATTTCCTTATTGCAGCCTTTATTCTGTACTCATTTGATTCCAGCCCTGGCTGTGAATCACTGGAACTGGATTTTCTGACTAATCTTCTCTAATCTCTATTCTCACCATATACTGGGCAAAAGAAATCAGGTCCTGTATAGGCTGCCTGAGCATTTGCAGTCAGCTGCTTGAAAGAACGTACCAAAGTTTAGACCATTAAAATGCAACACTTCAAAAATAGTGTCATGTAGAGGGATTAACAACCCCAAAATGACTGCTTTCTCTCTGTCTTTGTGGATCAATTTAGACAGCTAATTTTTTCAGTAGTTGGCCAGGAGAAGATGCTCCCTTCCTCCTTTGCTTCCTTCTCAAAGCCAGGCTTTTCCGTCTCCTTTTCTCTCTGAAACATTACTTTGTGAAGGATGCTCTAAAAGGCAGGGGCAGGATAAAAAAGGAAGGAAGGCTCAAATAGCATTTTACACGGAGAGAAAGAATCCTTAAAAAATATTTATCCCACGCTTGGCAACCTTTTGCTTGCCCACATGTGACTGGCGCGGGGCCATCCTTGGCAGGGGCCGGAGCCTCGGCTTGCCAGGAGCCTTCCTCTTCTGGCTTCATTTTGCCTCCCTGTGACCGATTGTTTGTTCACCTGATTTTTCTGTTTCAGCGTTGCTGGAGTCAGGGCATCTGGGATATGATAAGAACACTTTGTCTGTCCTAACTGTACAATAGCCATGATGTCAACGCGGAGCGCTTGCAGCGAGCTTTAGCTTTGAGCCTACCTCAAATAGCAAGGAGGTATTAGATGTCAGACAAACTTACTACCACCTCCTTAGCATGAGGCTGCCCAGAAAGGAACTGCTGTAAATACAGAGAGATGATTTGTTTCTTGCTTTTTTTGGAGAGTTGTGTTTGAGGCTTTCCCAACCTTGCTTTGTGTTTGCAATTTTGGTTTAGCCTCTTGGGGATTTTAATTGAGAATAATGAGTCTCTGAGTCAGATTCTCTTGGAGCAACTCTTGTTGGTAAGATCTTTGCATTTAGTTTTAAACTATCTCCTTTCTGTATGTAAGGTCTGAGTCTCATTTGCTCAGGAGGTGGGCAGTTTGGACTGAAGTATTTTGCTTCTTTCTTTGTGTGTGATCTTAGTATCCTAATAATATTTGGAGAATCTCCTGGATTTTGTTGACAAGGAAAACTTCTCATTTGAAGGAATCAAAACGAAGCATGGATGGTCAAAGAAAGTTCTATTGTTGGTTTTGCTCCAGTAAATTTGATTTGTGGCATTGGTACTTTTGTAATGTCCATCTCTGAAGATCTGTGATAATTCAGTACTTTCGCTCCCTCAGTGTAAATGGACACTCTGCTAGTCAAGCCTTCGTCATCTCTTTAATAAAGCCATGAAGCCGCTGAAGGGTCTGCCCTTCTCCAGGTCTTGCTTTGACTCCCTTCTTCCATGGCTGCCCTCCAAGGTCTCTGAAATTTTCCATTATCTTGGTAGCTCCACGTGATGACAATGAAGTATTTTTTGCCCTTGTGCTTGTCAGCAGGGATTTGGGACTTTCTGTGTCCGGTCACCAGCCTCCGGGATGCAAGGCACTGTTCTGTCCCCAGTATTTGCTTATGTTTGTCTCTGATGTTCTCCTGGACTGAAGTCAACAAGTTATTGAGTGTATTTTGGGGGGGTGTTGGCAATAGTGTTTTCGAACTTGCATTTGAAATGCTTTGGTACAAATCTGGCAGCCCAGGTAGCACAGTTTGGGAGGGTAGGGGAGAGGATAAATGGGGCTGGATTGTAAGGCTAGACATTAGTAAGATTTAGTTGAGTAAGACTGTGATAACAAGGATATCTGAGGGAACTGGCGTGTGAGGCAGATAAGGCTTTGTATTGCTCAAAATATATCCTACACACACAAAACTTCGTGTTCTGCCTCTTCAGAGGAACAGGATACCCGTATTGTCTCCAGGCTGAAAACTATGCCAACGTTAGCAGGAACAAGGAAAAAAATAGGACTGAGGGAAAAGCGAGATTGCTGAGCTTTGAACAAAGTATCTTTATACAGGTTTCAGGAGTTCTTGTGAAAATGGCTGTGATTCAGATATTAACTGGAGTTTTGGAAACCTGTTTCCCCGATTGCCTTTTTCATGTGGACTTGTGGCTGCTTCTCTGCATCAGTTTATATTTCTGTAGACGAGAGTCAGCAGATTTACCAGGAGATGCAGGGAATCCTGTTTGTACAGCAGGCTGTTCCTGAATGGCAGAGGCATTAAGGGAATACAAAAGTCTTTCCCAGGAATGAAATAAACTCAGTCTTCTTCTAATGTATTTATCTCAATAATTTCATTTGGGTTTTGGCAGGTTGTCTAGATGAAAACAAAATATTCATGTAGTTTATTGATACATCTAGTAATGAACTTGGTGGAGGCATAGGGGGCTGTGTGTGTTATATTTCTTACTAGGGCTTTGAACTGGAAATGTAGCTACCACATGAAATGCGAGTTCTGGCACCCACTCAGAACAGCAGTCCATCTGCTAGCGAGATACATGGAGTTTTCAGTCCTGTAGCATTGACAAATGCAAGTACTGTAAACCTTAAGGTGAGAGGCAATTTGTGATGCCTTCCTGAAGGTTGCATTGGGGCAGACTTTACTCCTTTTGCAGCAGATTAATGTCAAAAAAAGAATATACACCTGCATGCTTGTTAATTTTTGTGTAAGGGTTTGGTGTGTATGGGTTTTTCCTTTTCCAGAGGGGAAAAAAACCCCAGCATCTTTATGCAGTGCATCATTTAGCAGTGATTTTTCTCTGTGTTCCTGCTTTCAGTTGTCTTACAAGGAGCTGGCTCTTCTTAATTTGGCCTGTATGTGATACTTGTGCTACCTGGGCAGGCGTCAGCCATCCTCAGGCTCCCACCTTGTTGTTCTCAAAGTTTTCCTCTCCATACTCTTCCGCTTTTCTGCCTGGTTTCACACTGAATAAATGAGTCTACAGGTACGGAGCAGTGGTGGTAACAACACTTAGAATAGCAGTTATAATATAGCAGTATGGGAAAGGAATGTGTACCCAAGCTGTCTGCAATGCAAGCTGTTGTGTTAGTGAGTGTGTGGCTACGTATATCCAAGTAACAGTACTGTCAGATGTTGTAAGCAGGTCTGTTGATATTTCATAGCTACCTGCTAATATAGGGGAGATGCTGTCAGGTTACTCTGGGAGTACCTGCAGGTGGGATTTCCTCCACAAAACCTATCTTAGCCTTAATTGGATAAGGAGAACACAGCTTCATATCCAGATGCTTAAACTGCCGAAGTTGGGTAGTGAATAAAATTAAGCAAGATCGATATAGAACCGTTTTGCTAAGGAATGCAAAATGCTCTGGTAGTTTTACAAGTGCTTTTCAAGGTGGACACTGCCTTAAAGCTGGCAGAAAGCGGCTTCTTCTAATCAAAACTTGCCATAGGACGTCTACATCCTGATGCAGAGCTATGAACAGGCTCTGTTCAATGGCATTTTAAAAGCGCACTTTAAAGTGCAGACCTTATTATATGAAGAGGAGGTGGTTGAGATTTGAGGGTGTTTAGTCCTGCATTAAAACACTGTAATTGCAAACTGAAAGATAAGCTGCAATACAGTTCTTTTGTGGAACTGTTACAGTTCCATTAACATTGTGTTCCTCTACAGGCTGGGCTCTGCTGCTTCTGTGCTCATTTTGGGATATGAACTTCTTTGCTGCTTATGTGTGTTCTGTTCAGTTACTCAGTTTAAATGTCTTGTGGTGCTTTGCTTGGATCTCGCTGTAGTTGTACTCCTGAAATTCTGGGTTATTGCTGTTATTAATGACACTGTGTTCGAGCTCAGTTAGAAAGTGGAAAGCAGTTACTTAATGCAGACCAGATTTCCTATCTGTGTATTTACAGAGCCCCTGGCACATAACCCTCATGGCTAAAAGGCCATACAGTGCTGTAATCAGAATACTGTTGTTTTATACATACAGTCCTGCCACTTCGTTTGATGTAGCAGTGGTGAGCTCGTCTGCTGACCATTCTGCTCTTTGCTTGTGTCTTCCAAGTTGCAGTGCTTTCACTTAAATGTCACCATAAACTTGCACCCCATTTTCTAATCCCTTTGATATTTTGTTCTCTGAATCCAGAATTTGAGGACAAGACAGAATTCTGTTACGTTCTTCAGAGGGAAACAGTAGCTCAATGATTCCACAGTATTTGATCTGAATGATAATTTGATATTCTGTTAAACCTCATTTTGCATACGTAAGCAACATTGGGATTCTACATTGGGGTCAACCTAACCGTTTGAGCTACAGTATAGCAGTGCTTTAGTGTACAAGTGTCATTAAGCTGTTTAAAGGACGCTTGATTTCTTGCCAGTAAAAGACCAATTTGAAGTACAAATAGGAAAGAAAAGAAATGCTTAGAAAGACAGTAAGTCAGCACTCATAGAAGTAATGATAATACTAAGTCTGTGGAAAAGGTTCCAGTACTTGACTGCTTCCATTACCCTTATGTTGATCTTGCTTTCAGCAATTTTCCTTAGTATGTAATTGGTTCATATTATAAATTTGATCTGAGAAAATGGTATTTTCAGGCAACTGAAACTGAGAAAATCAGACTTTAATTTGTCAGTTTTACAGGAGTTGGTTCTTCTGCAGAGGTTCTCTAGAGCCCAAGGAATGAAAGCACAGATTTGTATGGATCAGGGTTTTCCCTTTAATGCCATTCATTGTATTTAACAGCTCTTGCTCTCTCTGTCTTGCAGTGTGCCCCAGCTCATGTGGCAAGCGAGCCTGTACAGACCAAAATGAGTGTTGCCACCCCGAGTGCCTGGGGAGCTGCACGGCGCCCGACAACAACACGGCGTGCGTGGCCTGCCGCAACTACTACTACGAGGGAGTCTGCATGCCCACCTGCCCTCCCAACACCTACAAGTTCGAGGGCTGGCGCTGCGTGACCAAAGAGTTCTGCTCCAAAGTCCCTGCCACCGAAACAAGTGAATACGAGAGGTTTGTGATTCACAACGATGAGTGCATGGCCGAGTGTCCCTCTGGATTCATACGCAACGGGAGCCAAAGGTAACACACCTTCTGGGAAGCCCATCGGAGCTGTCGCGTTTGAGTTTTTCCACCTCCTGTTCAGTGGCAGCTTGTGGTGCAAATTACATTAGATGGGAATGAGAACATACTGTGGGGAATTGCGTGACTTCCTGGTGTAAGGGCTTGCTTAGATGAATACACCACTGAAAGGCCTGTGTGTGGACCTGTGCATTGTCAGTTCCCACTGGTTCTTCTGAAGGACTTGAGGAGGGCATTGTACCAGTGCAGTGCAGAACCAGGTCTTCAGGTAGACTGTACACAATGAAAGTGAAAACCTGGGAGCACAAGGTTGAAGGTTGGCTAATGACCATTATCACACAGAACAAACCATAGGAGTTACCTTGGTTTGCGTATTACTTGCTTTATGTGTGCTTGTGTATTTGTATTCTTCAGTGTATTTATTTCCATTTTCTCACTATTTACAGAAGATAACAATGTTAATAAGATAAAAACAAGATAATAATGCATCAGCTGACAATATTATACAGAAGAATTTCTTGCAAGAATGTCACTCACCTGCTCATATTTAATTCTAACAGTTGGATTGATGTGCGCTTATGATCATCTTATTTGGACAGTAGTTTTAGCAGGCAGCTTTAGTAGCTTACTAATCCTTGGAAGGTGTGAACTTGGAGTAAAGGGTAACATTCATAGTGCTTCACTACTATGCCAAAGAAAGTCTGTGTAGGCTGTTCTAAGATGTTGGGTTTTTTGGAAAGGTGGTTGTGGTGATACGTGCATTAGTTGTGGTTTTGTGCATACGTGCTTGTCATCCATCCTTTGGCTCACATCATAAGGCAGTCCTTAATTGTCATTTGAATGTAGGCAACTTAACACTGTCTTTGCTCCAACCCAAATACTCACCTGAGAAATATTTCTTTTGTTATCTCCTTGAGCTTGTAGTACCAGCTGTTTGAGCCACTTTACGCTGAAGTGCATGGCCATGCTATCTTATCTCAGTGTTGTGCTCTGCTGCAAGGATTGAAAGGAGCTGTAACTCAAGGCTAGTGAATGTTTTGTTCCCTAGAGGTGATGTTAACAAATAGTTGAAAATGGAGAGCGTTTCCAGCATTCTTTGTATGTTTACTTGAATGCCCCTTGCTTGTGTCTGCAGCTTTTGGTGGTTTGTGGCATGTTACAGTGCAGGATTTCGAAACAGGAGCTTACTGCTAAGAAAAGGAAGCTGCGTCCTTTCATTGTTTATGCATGAAAAAGTGCTGTTATCAGTTTACGTGTGTCTTTAAGCTTCAATAGAAAGTTTCTTTGAAGAGAGTAAGTAGCAAGTCCGTGTTCATTAATGTTGTCATCAGAAGCCTTTGCCTATGGAGCTGGGTCTGGGTTTTTGGTTTTGTTTTCCCCCCTCTAAAACAATTAGGTAGAGTAAGCAATAATGAAGTAAGAAGGGAAATTCTAGAGTAAACTGGAAAACAAACACGACCTTGAATTGGTGAAGACACTTACCAGGAGCAGTGGTCATGGGTATGTTTCGTGCATCCATGAAGTGTCCAGTTTTGAGGTGAGGATGCAGAAGTATAACATAGACCCTTGAAAAAGCTGCTGTAGGCAAAGGCTGGACTGGCCTGAGTTCTAGTTCCTTGAGTTTGGCTGCTACAAAATGCTTATGAATGCTTGTGAGTATAATCAGCAGGAGCAGTGAGCCTGTGCTTCAGTGTTTCCTCCAAGGAAGTTTGAGCTGTATCTGTACTGGAGTTTTACAGCCACTGGTGGACCTGTTCTCTTTCCATCTGTATAATCCCTTTTGAACCTGCTTGGACTTCTGGCCCATCTCTCCCAATTCCTGTTGCAAATTAGGTTTACCATGCATCAAGATACGTCCTTCCATTTGTTTAAACTTGCTGCTTTAATACCTCTTAAACTATAAGAAATAATGACTAATTCACTGCTCGCTTTCTCCACATCACTGACGACTGTGTGCTCCCACAGTTGTCTTTCCTGAGTTAAAACAGCCAGGATCATGGAATTCCCTAGTGCTCAGCTTCAAATGTTGGTTTAAGGGCATGGAGACAGCCAACTTTACAAGAACTTGAACAGTATTTTCCCATCTCTGGTTCCTGCCTGGCCTATTTGTGGAGGTTGGGCCTGGATCATCAGACTTCACAGCACTCCAAGGCTGTCTGCATCAATTACACCCAAGAAAGACCATCCTTCTCGTTAAATGAGAGTAAATGCACAAATGCAGGGACACTGGGTTTTACCTGAAATGCCTTCAAGTTTAAAAGGACCACAGAGCCTTTCAGAAGCTGCCAGTGGTTATGGGTCCAGTCATTCCCTCCCATGTTGCTGTAAATGGAAGGGATGATGTTCCAGCCTCTCTGGAGTGCAGTGGGCAAGGGTGCTAAGTTATCTGCAGCCCTCTGCAGAAATGTGGTTAGCTTCATTCTTGGAGCTTTATAGGGAAATGCCTTCCAGAATTGAACTCAGAGCAGTCCTAGGCTCAGAGTTGTGTACTGTTGCTTATTTCCAGTCTCCTTTTCTTTCCGAACAGCATGTTCTGCAGCCCTTGTGAGGGGCCTTGCCCCAAGATCTGTGAGGATGGGAAAACAAAGACCATCGACTCTGTCACATCGGCACAAATGCTGCAGGGATGCACGATTCTCAAGGGAAATCTGCTGATCAACATCCGTCGTGGAAGTAAGTGGTGCCCTCTCTTTATGAACCTCTGATAAGGCTGCTTTTCATATTTTCCCTTTTGTCTGTCAGCATAATGATAAGAACATTAAAAACTCAGCAAACTGTTTGCTTTCCAGTCCCATAACAGTGCTCCTGTTTGATTTGGCCAACAGTAGCACCATTCTCCAACATGTGGATGGAACAGGGATTCAGCTACCAAGTTAAAGCTGTTATTTTCGTTAGCTTTTTTGGCAGGACAGGGAACCAGGATTAGGCAGTGAGATGAGCAGTAGTCCCAAAGGAATAATAAAGGCTGGGGAAGGTGGAAAAGTTGAAAATCCTTGCATCTGGGTAGGTAAATAACTTGTCTGCTACTAAGGCATGGCACTGTGAGACTGCCGTATCCTCCCTACTGAAGGTAAGGTGTGGTGTCTTGCTAAAACATGGAATCCAGGGTGCTGGGAACTCATATAAAGCCTAGCACTGTGCCTTTGGATGGTCATCATTAGTGAGCTGGCCACCTTTGTTGTATGTCTTGAACAAGCTCTGGATTAAATTTGTCAGAGCAGTGATTCATCAGCCAGGGAAGTGTTGACAGCTGATGAGCTCTTAAAAGCAGAGTAAAAATCCCTGTTAGTTTTTATTGGAAATGTGTCTCTCTATGGAAGGTCCCTTTTGGTTTCATGAATAAGGATGAATTGAGATACATTTGATTCTTTTCTTCCTGCCTGAATGAAAAACTTCAGCGTTTAGGAACAGCAACATACGGATTATTTCACTCATGGTCCTATTGCTACAGGTACAATCTTCCTTTATGGGAGATGTTCCAGTTACCCTGGGGCAAATGTGGGGCTTTATTATCTTTTTTAAGTATTATCTTAGAGTGCTAATGGGCATCTGCTTCCTCCCATCTTATTTGGTATGGGAATCAACCATTGGTATTTGTAATTGGGCTTCCCAGGTATCTTCTAGGACTTCTGTTTGCTTATGGCAGCAAACGCACCCCATAGCAGCTTCTTCCATCCTGAGTGCTTAAAACTTCCTCTAGCAACTGCAGTGTAACTTTGCAGGATGATGACACCAGGCAATGGGCATGGGCCAGGAATTGCTGGAGTTAAGGATTGCAAAGCTTGAGCCTTGTGAGGTGAGGTGTTGCAGACCTAGGCAGGGACAGGATAGTTCCTAGGGAGGAGGCAGTACTGAAGTGTAGAGCTTGCTCTGTGGTTGTTCTAATGGTTTATCATAGAAGATCACATTTGGTGAGCTATGTGGTGCATGCTCCATGCATGGCACAAGGATATCATCTCTGCTGGTTCTTCAAGAGTTTTCAGTTTGGTAGCCAAAGCTTTTTAGGTCACTGAAAGCAATGCTTTCTGCCCCAAAGAAGACCAAGAGCATATCTTCAGCCTTTCATCCTCAGTCTCTGTTAACTAGTGGAGCTTTCTGCCTGAGCTTTGCTCTGCAGCCGAAGAGCGATTCCAGTCTCATGGATATGTAAAAGGGTCTTTTCATCCCTGCTGGTTCAACATTTGGTGCTGGCTTCACAGTCCCATGTCCATGGAAAAAGCAGGTATACCAGTATGGAAAAGCAAGACTAGTTTTCCAGTCTTGCTCTGTGGCTTTATTTTGCCCTTCAACCATCTGTCCGCACAGGCAATTGCTGCTGGGGGGGGCATACCAGTGTCTCTCATTTTCAAAGGCAACAAATACAAATACTTTCTTTCCCTGAGCTAATGCTGCATTAAGCAGAAGAGCAGTTACAGCTCTGAATTGTGCAATAATCAAATCACATTTTTCTTGCTGTAGATAACATCGCCTCAGAACTGGAGAATTTCATGGGTCTGATTGAGACAGTAACAGGGTACGTGAAGATTCGTCATTCCCATGCATTGGTCTCCCTGTCTTTCCTGAAGAACCTGCGGTATATTCTGGGAGAGGAACAGGTGGATGGGTAAGTGTTCAGATACTTGTAGATGCAACTTCATGTTAATAGAAAGCCACAGAGAATAAATCTCCTGATGAACATTCATGTGCCCTTTATAGAATCTTCTCTTCCACTAATACGCAGTGTTTCTCTCCTAATGAACACCGCTGCACAGTCATTGCTCATTTGCATTGCTACCCAAATCAGCATATTAAGCTGAATATATTAAGAGTAATTTTATGGTAACTTCGCTGTTGCTTTTCACTTCAGATTTTCTGGGAAGGTTCTTTACATTGATAAATTGTCTTAATTTGTACAAACAATTGGATTTCCTTACTGTTGGCTTTTAGCAGAGTGTTACGGAGGATGCTGGCTGAAGGGAAACCTGAACTTTACTAACAAGGAGTGCAACTGGAAGTGACCCAAGTAGTAGGAAATAGATTGCAAGTTGCAGTTGGTTGCAATTCCTTGCAATGCTGATGTTAAATGAATTCTCTGTTGAGCAGGAAAAAAACTGGTCAGGAAAAGTCAAGTTGTTCCCTTGAAATTTTTGCTGTGGGTCATATTGCTTCTATAATTATGATACTTTCTGGTGTATATAACTGCTGTTTCCCTGTGATGGCAAGAGGTAGTCAGAATCATGGAATGGTTTGAGTTGGAAGGTACCTTAAAGCTCCTCCACTTCCCATCCCCGGCCTCAGACAGAGACACCTTACACTAGAGCAGGTTGCTCCAAGCCCCATCCAGCACGGCCTTGAGTTGAGACAGAAGTTTTAATCTCTGTGGGACTCGCAGTGCTGAGGTGTGGTGATGGTCCTTCAGCAAACTGCCTTGTTCTTTCTATTCTTTTATCAAGTATCCATCCCAAGTTTAAACCAGGGTTCTCTGGGATAAATAAGTCTCCCTCAGTAATGACTGAACTATGAAATGAAGAATTTTGGGAACTCGTGGAAGAAAAGGTGGTGGGAGGGTCATGGGAAAGGTTGCTTGTGTCTGACTTGTCTTCCCTGGCAGGATAAAGTTACAGCATGAGGGATTCTTCACAGCCTCCCTCTTTCTCTCAGGCTGGTCTTTGGTCAGCCTTAAATTCTTAACATTCCACCATCTGACAGAGCCAGTTAAAGGGCAGCTCTTCATCCTGCACTGGAGAAGCACGCTGTCTTGGAGGGAGCACTGGCTCTATGAGAAATCTTGTTTCTAATTGCTAATATGGGAGGCTTGTCACTGTTTCGAGCACTATGGCTCATTCAGCCCACTTGGGATGTGGCCTGCTCTCACAGATACTCCAGTCATCGATTTGTCTTTTCTTCTCTCCCCCTTGCTCTCTTTAAATCTGAGTTTAGCTTTGTGCTTCAAGTAGCAATTATGTTTATGGTACCTTGTGTGTCAGTCAATAGGAAGGAAAATGGCAGGTTTTTAAATCAGACTCCCAAATAGAGAAGTAAATAGGTGCAGCTTTGAAGAGGAAAACAGGGCTGAGTGGGTGAGGTAAAACAGATCTGTAGTAAAGAGCTACTTGTGCTAAAATTCAGCTTTGTTAGGAAATTACTGCAGTTACATCCTTTGGGTCAGGGGCACTCTCCTTGCTTGGAGCACACCCAGCATCATTCAGGCATTACCACAGCCTAAATAACCTTTCCAAAAATACTTAGGTGGAAGCAGGCACCTGGCAAGGAGAGACTGAGCTTGAACAATTACTGTGGCAGAGTTATGGACAACAGGGAGTGGGGTCTTAACCTAGGTAGTCCTGGGCTCCTGGAGCAATGGCTGTTAATGCCAACATTGCCTTGGGGGAGAGAGGGAGGTTAACTTAGGATCAGTTGTGGTAGTTGTTCGTTGCACAACTGACCCCACCACCACCGTCCCTTTCTTATATTGACCTGGACTAACAAAGCAGGACTTCAGGATTTCTTTCCTCCTTATTCATTTGCTGGTGCCTGCCCTGGTTATCACAGAAAATGGAAAGTTTAAAGGGAATTTATTTTGTTAGCAGAGTGTTCATTGCCTCTATTGAACCCTCTGTAGAGAATGTGCTCCCATGGCAAGGAAAGAAATCTCTTTGCAAACGTGGGAACTGGAATGGAGATGGGCTGTGTTGAAGGATTTAGTGGTAGTGGGATTTTTCTGTCTTCCTCATCATCATAGCACTGGGAGATGAACGTCTTCTGTTCTCTGTGTCTTGCAGGTTACTTGTCCAGGGTAGTTGGTCTGCCATAAACCTCTGCTGTCTGTCATCTTCTGTAGCCAGCTCATTCACAGCTCTCTGCCAGTTCTCATTCCGTATTTGGTGCAAGTCACTTGCCTGTACAGATCACTCATTGCTCTCTTATTAAGAGTACTTATCTGGTCATTACCCCTTCCAGGAGCCTTTTGCATCCTGTACGCTATGGAGGGGGGGTGCAGGGGCCTGAAAGCTTGTTGAAGTCTTTTCATCGCCCACGCCTCCTTTTGGTTTGGATTTCATGTTCTGCCTCATAGCTTTACAGGGGGTGAATGTGCAGAGATGCAGCATTGCGTGCAGCTACACTGTGAAGCAGGCTTTGAATGTATGCAATCAATAACTAAGTGGCTGTGGGTGCTCTGCAGTTAGGGATACACATCATGTTGTGGGAATTCTCTCCTGTGGGTGTACATGGCTTGTGCGGTTGCCTTGAGGCTTTTTATGGCAAGCCTGGGACCAGATGTGCCTCCTACTCAAAGGTTTAGCCTGTCCTTCAGGCCATAATCTCCAGCCATTCCCTTAGTTACTGTCTCCAGGGTTTGACTGGCAGTGCTTTGTTTTCCTGTAGTGAATCTTTTATTCTTTCCATGCTATCTTCCTTGGCATCCTGATTTTTTCCACAGCTGTTAGAGCCAAAGTCCGATATAATCTTTATTTATAACTTTATTTATAACCTAAGCCCTAAGTGCACTCTGGTTGCCCTCTGCTCCACCTCTCCAGCCATGCAGTGCTGCACCTCTCCTGTGACTGAGACTGTATATAGCCCTCCAAACGTGCTTTCCCTGGTGCTTTGAATGGTGCTAGAATAACTTCCACTAATTTATACTCCCAGTGTATATCTGAACCCTTAGGACCTGTTTACCTTGCCTCAGATGGCTGCTTAAACTCATGCATGTGGCTTTAAGGTATGAGCCACAGTAACTCACAACTCTGGCCCAGTCGCTGTGCAGTTGTCTAAAGCACCTGCGTGTGTTTGATTTGCTTCATTTATTCACACTCTCGAAAGCTCAGCCACGTTGCTTTGATACAAGATCTGTCTCTAGGGTCTACAGCATCATTGCCACAGTTGTGAGCAGGAAACAGGCTAGGCTGTTACTAAATATTTAAGGTGGTTACTGTAGAGCCACTCCTCTGCTTGTTGTGTGCAGTCTCAATCCAGCTTTTTGGGTCCTTCCTGAGCAGGTTGGTTGCCATCACTTAATCACACAGCTAATTATGGTGAAGTGTCATCTCTTCAGTGGTGCACAGGGAGCTGCAGGGATTTTACTCATCTGTAACAGACTAATGGTTGTCTCAGATAAACACATTTTTTTGGTGATGTCTGTCAGATCTCTCTTGCAGTTTAGCATCCTCGTTCTCTCCTGGCAAGATGCATTTAAAGCGTTATCATATATGCGCTGCCTTGTCAGCCAAGCACATACTTCTCAGCATCTGTCTGAAGTGGTACCCAGTATATTGACTTCATCAGCAGTTAATTCCTGGGCAATTAGGGGACAGTTAGAAACAGGAGAAACCACTTCTCTTCCACATTGTTCTGCAGATACACTCAGCATCTTGATATGTTACAAGAAACTGCAACAGTGGTCTGAGCAACCAGAACGCACATTTCCCACGTCAGGTTGGGTGAGGGAGGAATTAATGCTAGGTTTTAAGTGAAGTAGGTGAAGGAAAACCATCAGTGTTTAGTGTGTCAGCTTCATTGTTTGTCTGCCATGTTTGTCCTGCAGAAACCCTGCTTGTACTTAAAAGGATTTCTAGAGAGCCAGTTGAATTGCAGTAACGTGGGCTCAACAATTCAGAATGGCTTGCAGAGGTTGCAGGGCTCTGTTGTGTTGCTGACTGATTTGATGTAGTTAATACTGGTGGGACTTTTTGTAGAAGTACCATAAATGTTGCTGTGATGGGCTGGTTTGATTTAGATTCATCAGGTAGAGACCTTTAAGTCATTTCCCAGTTGTGTGTTCCTGTTCCTACTGTCTCAAAATCTAAGTGTCTTTGTAGGTGGTGTCTTGATGCCGATGTAGAGCCTGTCATGTTGCTTCTGCTGCACTTGTTTTTTTTTTTCCCAGTTCAGCACAATTGAATGGTACCAGGACTTTCTTCTCAATATATAATAAGATTTACACACTCAACTTTGTGTTCAGTATCTGTGGAAATACAGGCTGTTCATGTTCCACTGCTGTGCTTAGGGAATGGGCTCAGCACATGCTGCTGCGTGGGTTGTTCGTCCTGTACTTTCAAGCATGGATCCTGTGCTTGTGCAGTCAGTGCAACTGTTCACTGTCAGGTTTTGATGTATAGGTGCAACTGTACTTGGCATGGTGTAGGAAATCTTTATTGGGCTAAGAGGTGAACTAAGGCATAGAGGCCAGGAAACCTCGCTGTGCAAACTCTTATGGTTACTTTTGTAAACACAAGCAAGACAGCTGTGGTCACGATTGTGTTTTATTGTCAGAACCGCACCATGCTTTTCCTCCCATAAGGTATATAGGGTTATTGCTTCCCACTTGCCACAAAATGGAAAATCCAGTGTAGAGACCTGCTGTTCAGAGGACGTGGATTTAATTCCTCACAGCAGCTTCTGTACGATTATTAAAACACATGTTGGAGTGGGCTTTACATGGTGTGGTGTCAGCCTCAGAGTCCTGTGTTAGTCATTTCCCTGCCCTCTGACCAGTGGGGGTATACAGGGAAAACTTGCCTCATGGGAGAGAAGAAAATCCTTTACTCTGCTGACGACCTGTTTAAAATAATAAGAGGAAACACAGTGTTTAAGTTTTCTTATATTAAGGTATTCTGTGTTGAAATTGGCAATGAATTAAAACTAATACTTTTCCTTCAAAAATTACCTTCTAGGAATTACTCCTTCTATGTGCTTGACAACCACAATCTCCAGCAGCTGTGGGACTGGAACCATCATAACTTGACGATCAAGGAGGGGAAGATGTACTTTGCATTTAATCCTAAATTGTGTGTTTCTGAGATTTACCGTATGGAGGAAGTTTCAGGAACCAAGGGGCGACAGAGCAAAGGAGACATAAATCCGAGGAACAATGGGGAGAGAGCCTCTTGTAAGTAAACAAACAAATCTCAAGGCAGACTACTTAAGAAGGTGTAAGCCCTCATCACACTGCCACATTGCTGTCCATTAAGTATCTAGAGTTGTGAAGTTACAGTAGCTGTTACAAAATGTAGCTGTGAAAATACGTTCGCATGTGTGGAAAATTATGTGGTTACACAGTCACTGTCTCATCTGTAAAACCATTTGATGAAGACGACTGCTTTTTAAGTATCCTTTTTTTGTCAGCAGCATCATATAGCACTAGGAACATACCTGGGAAATGAGAAATAAAGTGTAGTGTTTTGGTGTATCCAACAAGGAGTAGCTTCCCAATTTCCTTTGCAGATGTACGTCATTATAGGTATTTTCCTCTCTTAGATACCTACCTTTTCTTGATACTAAGGAGGCTGCTGAATAACAGTTCCATAGACATTAAAACTTCTATGTTCAAGCTTCTTTTCAGCTGCTGCCAAATATTGCGCCTTGTTGCTAGAAATGCTTGTTGTGAACTTGGTTTTCCATGCTTTATGTTCAAATTATTTGCTTTTCAATTGGAAACAGTTTTTAGAGTTATACACTATTCCTAAACCTCAGTCTCTGTGTTTCATTTTGGGTTTTGCAATGGTCATGTTTGTTGGAGGGCTGTCTTTTGGCTTTGGGGATCTGCACATCAGGTCTCCAAGTGTAACCAACACAGTCAAAAGCAATCTCTCATCTAGAAGTTAAGACAACGAATTTGACCTCATACTCAAACTCTTAGACTCAATAGTGCCTTTTTCTCTGGTCTGTTTGTGGTGTTCTTGGAGCTGGGTAAATTAAAATGGATCTTGTGTATAAGTCAAGTCCCCTTGTTCTGGATGGTGTTTACAAAACTAGGACACGTACTCTGCTGAATGTCTCTTTAGGCATGATGCATAAATGCAGATGGCATAGATCCTTGTTGTAAGCACACTCCATTCTTTGCACACTGAATAGAGCAAAGGCTTGCAGTCCTGGAGGAGTTACAGACACACAGCCAGGCCTTACTACTGCTGATGCTAGTGCCAGCCGCTGCCTGTTCTTTAAAACAAACCATTACAGAAAGCTTTCTGACTCTGAGAAGGGGAAAAGAATCAACAAAAGCTAAACTGCCTTTGAAAATATAGCACCAGTCGTGCCAGTGTACATGAGGGTGAAAACCCCTTTATTTTCACAGGCTTCTATGGAATGCTAGAAACTAACTCACAGTTGACTCTTGGAACACAATTTCTTCATCTAAGAATTAAGTTTTTAAAACGCTATTTTGCTCTGGATTGGAAAGCTCAGTGAGTTGGGAGTGGGAAGCCATTCATTTCAAAGCTGCCAGCTTCCATCCAGCTCTGTTCAGAAGAGTAGCTGGAAGCTGCTGCCATCAAATGGTTGTGTCGTATATGAGCTGAGTTTTGGAGTTCTTGGGCCAGCCTCTCATGAATGGGAATGTAGACTCCTTTGTCCTTTCCATGTTGTCCATTCCTCAGAAAAAGAAATTGTAGTTGTCAGAAGTTGTCCTGGAAAGTGAGAGCTCGGAGGCCAGTTCCTGCTCTGTGTGTGCACTGGAGTTGGATGATAAATTTAGTGCTTCTAAACCAGTCTTGTGAATAACCAGGACTTCGTTCGTTGCTCAGGCAGAGTGAATAACCAGGACTTCGTTCGTCGCTCAGGGAGAGTCTGAAGTAGTTTTTAAGAGCTTTCTGATGATGCATTAGAAGAAAGTTTGCTTCAGAAAACAAAATAACAGTAGCTCCAGCATGTTCTAAAATGATTGCCAAGGTCACTTCTTACCCTTAAGCATCAAATGTAGTAGGATGAAATACGAAGCTCTACAGAGACAAAGGCTGTTGGCATACTATGGTATCAGAGGCACTACTAGAAAGGCTAATTAGCTAAAACTGATACCTGAGAAGAAGCAAAAACTAATAGGTGATGTGATGCTAATTCTGTTACGTCCTGTCCTTTTGAATTGCAGGTGAAAGCCACATTCTGCGTTTTGTGTCCAACACTACACTCAAGAATCGGATTAAACTAACATGGGAACGGTATCGCCCTCCAGATTATAGAGATCTCATTAGCTTCACTGTCTACTACAAAGAAGCGTAAGTAGATATCGTCCAAGACAAATGATGACCAAGAGATAGTAGACAATTCTGACCGATGGATACCTCATCCAGTTTATGTTTTTCATTCCTGAATCCTGCTTGTGTTGAAATTCTTCCTTGGTGGAGCACAAGCCCCCTTTGAAAAGAGGATTGTTTTGATGGAATGGAACAAATGGATTCCAAATCCATCAGAAAGTTTCAGGTTTGGAGCAAATAAAAAATGAGATGGATGGTTTGGCAGTTCTCAGTGGTCTAATTTGGAGCTCTTCATAAGTCACATCATCTTTACCAGATCATTTCCTTCTCTAGTCGTAGTACTGACTTCAGAGCATCACAAATAAGGAGTCTGCTCTATCACGTTGATGACTTGTTTACTCCGGGTTTGGGGTTATTTCGATTACCTACCTTTTGTAGTTTACTACATTGGTATCTTGATAATGAAGGAGTGGAGCAGTTTCTAGAAAGATCCTAATTTCTTGGGAGGGGTTCCTGCCGTTGCACATCCTTCTAGTGTCTCAGCTTTAAAATAGTAAAAACTACAAATGAGCAAACAAAAAACTCTCCAAGCAGTTTGGAGGTGTGAAAGGGAGGTTCTGAATGCTGGCGATGACATAAGGAGCAAGACTGCAAGAAACAGAAGCACAAATTGTTCAAGTCCAGCATCACTTGAAAAAGAATTGTCATTGTGGTGGTGTGCAGTGATGCAATAAACTTAGTGCTAGATGAGTCTGTAGTAATTAATAACAAGAATAGCACTTCATCTGCTCTTGCACCAGTGTTGCAACTTAGGAAAAGTAGAACTATATAAGTGTGTTTGTATTGTGTGGAAATAAAAGGGGAAGAAAAGCCTGTTGGACTGGTCATGGCCAGTCATGGAAGTTTGAGTTCTTTATGATAAGCAGCTTAGTCACTATCAGTAACTAGTTTGAGATGCTTCTGTTTTGTATGTGCTTAGCTAAAATCTAAAGGCCTGAAGCATTTTATTGTCTGTTTTGGATAAAAACAGGTAAATTTAGTGTTTTCTTGGAGAACTTTGCCTTATTGCTAGTAACTGAAGGTAAAACCTGCAGCTAAAGCTGAACTCTGAATTTTGTACCTCTTGGAAGTAGGTACAAATTTTACTGTGTTTTATTCTGTTATGGAAAACACGTGATCTTTATTTGGTTCATTGGGCAGCATTGAAGTGAGGCACTCATAAATTTATGGCAGTTTTTAGGAGAAAATATTATGTACTGTTTTTTCTTCTAATGTTTCAGACCATTCAAAAATGTGACAGAGTACGATGGGCAAGATGCTTGTGGTTCCAATAGCTGGAACATGGTTGATGTTGACCTGCCACCGAACAAAGAGAACAATCCTGGAATTCTCCTGCAGGGACTGAAACCTTGGACTCAATACGCCATTTATGTCAAGGCTGTTACCCTCACAATGATGGAAAACCATCACATTCATGGAGCAAAAAGTGAAATTGTATATATCCGAACCAATGCTGCAGGTGAGATGCTGGACTCTTGGGTAGGAGGTTGATAATGCTGCGGGTATGGTCATTATAATAACAGAATTACCGTGCAAGTTCTGTCTTTAATACAGAGATTGAATTTACGTGCAGATGATATGTATGATGATAGAAAGTTTTCAGTGATTTTGAAAGCATTTGAATTCAGACTTCGTGGTTGTCCAGACAGTTCTTTCATTGGGAACTCCAAAAGGATTTCAGACTTTTTTCCTTTGGTGAAGGTTAAATTTAAGTACAACTGCATGTGGTTGCAGTTGGAACCTTAATAGCTATTGTTTATGGGGCAGCAGTAGGAAATCTCTTTGAAATAGGATGGTGTTCTTTCTTGCAGTATAGAAATGGATTGGGATTCACTTAGAAAGCTTGCATTAGAATACATTGTAGAACGCTCCAGATTTAAGTAAGTTTTCTGTTTTTCCCCTCCAGTGCCATCCATTCCCTTAGATGTTATTTCAGCATCCAATTCCTCATCCCAGCTGATTGTGAAATGGAATCCTCCCTCTCTTCCTAATGGCAATCTCTCGTACTACATTGTACGATGGCAGCAGCAACCTCAGGACAGTTACCTTTACAGACACAATTACTGCTCCAAAGGTAGGAAAACAAAACATGGTTGTGTTGAAATGCCTCTGGCTCTTAAGTGCCAGTGAATTTGATTGACAAGAGCTAAAGCCCATGGCCTGCTTCACAACTAGAGGGGAATGGCTAAACATGGATTGTTGCTGTATTCGTAATAGGGAGATAGAAGAAACAATCTGTTTCTCTTCTTTTCTTCCAAGATAAAGTCCCAATTCGAAGATATGCTGATGGGACCATTGATACAGAAGAAGCTACTGAACCCACCAAGCCAGAGGGCTGTGGGGGAGAAAAAGGACCTTGTTGTGCTTGTCCCAAGACGGAGGCAGAAAAGCAAGCTGAGAAGGAGGAAGCAGAGTACCGCAAAGTCTTTGAGAACTTCCTTCACAACTCCATCTTTGTCCCCAGGTAATGGATTTTGGACGCTTCCTCTTTACAAGTTGAACTAATAGTTTAGGTTTTTTAACATTTCCTAGAGCTGAGGGCTCCTGGACATGAGAACGTACATAGGTAACATCTGAAACACATAAACATTGCCTTTTATATGAGACAATCTGCAGCCTTTCTTTGCAGTTTCCCTTACTTACTAATTTTCATCTCTTTCTCTCTCAATTTTAGCTAATAGTAAGGGTTCTTACCTATATTGTTCAAGGGCTTGAGTGATGGTTTCTTTTCAGAGTCAAGAGTCACTTGAGCTATTTCTCTAAAAGGGTTTCAGATATGAGCAACATGTGGCAGACAAAGGGTTTCGGATGTGATCTTTCTCTCAATAGCCATTTAAGTGCTTGTGTTCCAAATCTGAAGATTTATTTGCCTTTGCAATTGTGGGCATCGTCACCTCGCAGCATTGAACCTCGTCTTCCTTTCTCACTGCACTAATTGCAAAGGGCATATTGGTTTCCTGGATCCGTGCTGCAGAGAATTATTAAATATGCCCACTCTTCCATGATAAACACTACCCACACATTAAGTGGAGTAGTAACGATTTTATGTTGCTACATAGAATAGATACTATGGAATTAATTGGTGATTTTGATCCTGGAGTCTCCAATTTATCCTTCACGTAAGCTGTTCCTACTTCAGATAATTGGATCCTGGGTCCTCACTCACAGTGTATATCTCTTGCATTGCAGTCTATAAGCAATCAGATTTCAATCATGCATGTTATCTCATTGACTCTGTTGGCAGGTCAAGTTTATGGTGAATTCCTGAGTTTGAGATCTCCAAACTGTGACGTGGTTGCTCGCTAAAACTGACTTATATTGGTCTCCGTTGCCATTTTTTGGACATGTATTCATGGATGTGTTGGATTGACTTGTTTGGTATTGGGACTGTGATAAGTGCAGAGCTTTATAGATTCATCCAGAAAACAAGGAACTAAATACTGCCTCTCTTTAGAAGTGCTGAGTATTGTATCCGAGCTGTGTGAGTCACATTTGTGCTTGAATTTGCGCAGTGTTTCCCTACTGATGATGAGAACCAGCAGCAAAGATGAGCTACAGAGAAGTAACAGCCACCATGACTGGCCAGGGTGTAATTCCTGAGCACTGTCACGTCTTGTAAATGTGATCTGATTCCGGGCTTTATGAAATAGCACAATAAAGAGTTTCGAAAGGCAGGTGTCAGGTCTGAACTACTCCAAAGTCTTATTGTGAAGGAAGCTTTTTATTTCACTAAAGTTTTGTCATATAAGGAAGAATTCCCCGTGAGGGTGCTGAGGCACTGGCACAGGGTGCCCAGAGAAGCTGTGGCTGACCCATCCCTGGCAGCGTTCAAGGCCAGGTTGGACACAGGGGCTTGGAGCAAGCTGCTCTAGTGGAAGGTGTCCCTGCCCAAGGCAGGAGGTTGGAACCGGATGAGATTTAAGGTCCTTTCCAACCCAAACCATTCTAGGATTTCACATACATGATCTCCTCCCAAAGGAAACTTGCAGAACCTTGAACTCTGTAACAAATGAACTGACCAGTTCACAAAGCATTTCCTGAAAGCTTGTCCATTTCCCTTGTATTTTTTCTTCTTAACTTACTGCCATTAGGGTGTGTTTTGTAACAGCAAGGGCACATAAAGAACTACACTCATGTAGCTGCATAGCCAAGCAACTTTAAAGAGACTGCATGTCAGGGAAATTAAAGATTATGAGCTAGTGAGACGTCTCCATTGGGCAAATCTAAGCAGCTTTTTACTTGGTGTCGATTTTTTCCCCCCTTTCCCAAAGGAGGAGTTAATTAATGTGTTAATGTAAGTCTCAACAGTAGTGTTTGTTTCCAGTGTTCTACCTGTCTCCGGGATATTGTGAAAGAGATCCAGCATGTAATACAGCGCGAGAACATTTGACTGGCTGGGTTTTAAGCTTGTTGATCTAATCTTGTCTGCAACTTCTGGATGACCCCGTTTGTGTTACTGCGGTCGTGAGGTAGATTTCAAACGTTAGCACTCTGCTTAATCTTGAACAGACACAACCAGAGGAGGATGAGTGATTCTTCTTCCAAGTTTCTGGGTTCCCCAATGAGCAGGATGAGAAGGGCTCTGTGTGTAGGAGAAGGTATCTGAGAAGTAACATTAAAATTGCCATAAGGTATGAGAGGAGTTAGCTTCTATGTTACATGACCCTCATTTTTCTCCTGCTCTTCTTAATTTCTTGTTTTAATTTTTGATAGTGTTATTTTTAATTTGTCTCTTGCATTTCTCTTCCTTCCTTTCATTTAACAGAATAGATGAATTTTCATGTTTTTATCTCTGGACTTGTCCTTATTTCCTTGGATGAGTGTTTTTGTCTTTATCTGTGCCTTTCACTAAAAATAGGAAGCTGCTTGACCACAAAGCAATGGTGTCAAAACTCTTGATGTTTTAATCATGTTTGCCTTGTGATTATCCTGCAGGTCTTTTTCTCTTCCTCATATGACACTACTTTTACCAACAAGTTTTGTGTTGCTTTCTCTTTTTTCCCCTAAATGCAGGGTAGGACTGTACATCCCCCCCCAGATACCACCAAAGAGTTGAAACTTATGAAACCCAATGACAGACCAAGTCATGCCTTTCGGGTTGTTGCATTGGCACGTACTTTTGTGGTTGGTTGAAAATGAGCTTTCTATTTTCACTGCTTTTATCACAAAATCAGTGCAGATGATGATCAGTTCTGTCCTAAGTATCCCATGTGCTTTTAGCAGTTCTACTGAGTTAAAGCAGTAAATGAATACTCATCTTAAGCAAGGTGAATGGGTTTAGTGACTTCTGTAAGTTCCAGTGTAGAGGAGGCACAAGTGCTTACATCTCCTATGGAATTCCCCCATACTCCACTGACAAATGAAGACATTTGCTTGTATGTTGCTTAAAAGAATTTCTTGATAGCTTAGGACATCTTTTCCTTGTGTTGGTTTGTTTCTGTGCTGTGGTTTACTTAGCACAGGAGAGTGTCAAAGTGACTGCTGGAGACATAGTAAAGGGATTTGGGAAAATGTTGTAGTGAACTCCTAAAAAAGAAGAAGAAAAAAACCCTTAAAATTTCATCCAGCCTCTGCCAGAAGATTTCAAACCCAAGTCAGCCTGGTTTTGGCTCTCCCTGCAGCATGCTGTTCTGTGGCTCAGTGTACTAAGACGGTATATTTGACAGTGAATTAGCTTCTCCTGTTGAGTCATCTTTCTTCCTGTTGGGTGTTTGAGGGAGGTCTTATGTGCCTGGTTTGTAACTAGCCCTCTGACAGAAATGTGTTAGACCTCACTTTGTCCTTGATAACAGTTGCACTGGCCAGGTATTAAATGGGCACCGGCAAAGAGGTTCAGGTAGGGTAGGATTGAAGCCAAAACTGGTTTTGTAGTGCAACTTCTCCTGCATTCTTCTTTAGGTCCCCTGGTTCGTTGCTGTCCAGGCATGAGCAGTCCTGGAAGCTTCAAAAACTAAGACAGCAGGAGCTGGAACAGCCAGCGTGCTCCATGTAGTTACTGCTTCTCTGCAGAACAGGCTGGGATCTGACACAAGGCCAAGTGACAGGTCTAACCTATGGCAATCATGTGTGGGTTTGCTAATACCATCCAAATGTTTGTAAGAGTATTGTCATGTTGACCCTTGTACCAGTACTCGGGCTTGCTCACTACAACAGCTTCTTCGACTGCAGAAATTAGTGGTGGTGCCGTAGATGGTCAGGTTTGTAACTCTGCGTAAATTTCATACAGATGCCTGTAAGGCAAAGCGAAGTTGCTCTTTGCTATACACAGCATTAGTGCTGTGCTTTCTCATACAGGAGGATTGTTCCTTTGCAGAGCTTTTATTTGAGTGACAAAAATAGATACACAAATTAGCACACATGAATGGTGGTTAACACTTGTGGTCTTCAGCTACATTCCAGGTTTCTTTTCTCAGTGCAGTACATTCAGATATCTGTAATTTCATTGCAGCTGAAACAAAAGTTAAGCCTACTGAGAGTTGGCTTTGCTAATTCAGCAAGCTCCCAAACACTTTTTTCCCTTTACCTTTTCAACCTTTAACATCTGATTTTTATTTGAAGCATCAACATTACTGTCACTGAATACAGACCTAGGATACTTACTGAGTCATAGCGAGGCCATTTTTGCTGCTCAGTTTATTGTGGGAGGTCAGAAGTTTGCCTGTTTATCTTGAGATGCAGTGTGAGCTTCAGAGTTCTGGTTGGTGTCTGACCAAAGCAGAAAGAGGTTATGCTGATATGCTGCAGGTTCAGGTTTCACCTTGTTTTGCAGTTTCCTTTATTTAGCTTTTTTAATAGCAGTTACCTGTTTTACTGGGGTTTTTTTTGCTCAGTTTTCCTGGAGCTGGAGAAAAAATGGATTTTCTCTAAAGAGACCTTTCCTTAACTTGTTTATTCCACAGACCCGATCGGAAGCGGAGGGACGTGTTCCGAATCGCAAATGCCACTTTGGCCACTCGGAACAGGAACGCAACTGGGCCAGATCACTTCGCCAATGTTTCTGATGCAGAGGAGAGCGAAGTGGAATACCCCTTCTTTGAGACCAAAGTGGATGGCAAGGAGAGAACTGTCATCTCCCATCTCCAGCCTTTTACTCTTTACCGCATTGATATTCACAGCTGCAACCATGAAGCTGACACACTTGGTTGTAGCGCTTCCAACTTTGTCTTTGCAAGAACCATGCCTTCAGGTATGTTCTAACCAGTGCACAGCTTTGTTGTATTTTATGGGAAGAGATCAACCTCGGGGGGACAAACTCTCCAAAACCAGGTAGAAAAGCGTTGGTATATAATAAAGAAATTCTGTGCAAGAGAAGAAACTGGATCTGTGTAACACTTTGCTCCAGTAGTTCAATATCCCTGACTGGTCTCTTGTGTGTCCTGTGATCTGGACAAAGCTAGAAGCACGTGCATCGACTACTGAGATAATTATGAGAGAGTCTGTTTCCCAGATTAGGTGAGACCCACAGCCACAGTGGTTGAAAGGTTTCATTCTTCAGTTCCCTGCATGCTGACTGAAGACAGGGGAACATTTCTCTGCTAATGTTTAGTTTTGCTGTGTTCACTCTGAACTGTTTGCAGATGTTAAAGAGTTTTGCTGGTGGGAATGTTTGCCAAATGTTTCTTCTGTGACAGAATGACCATGCATTTGTCCAGCCTGGAAAGAGGAGGAGCACTGTATTGCTTTTTGCCCATCTAGAGTACTTCAAATGGGAAGCATTGAACGCTGTACTCGGGTTTGGGACTTTTACAGATTGTACTTCTTCTCAAAAGAATAGAGATGATTTTAGTGTAAGCTCATATGCATCCAGCAAAGAGCTTCTGAATCCAGCAGATGTCTGGGAATATTTGATGCAGAATGAGAGCAATTTTGTTTTGTTTCTGGAAGAAAGACTATCATAATCCAGATCCAGCTGTGTCAGTAAAAAGGCAAAAAGTATCGCTTATTTCAAGGAAATAAGGAAATCTGTGAGATCAGGGAAAAGGAAATAAGTGTTCCCAGATTTTTTTGCACATGGCTCTGAAAATTAAAGGCTAAACAATTCTGTTTTCTTCTTCTAAACCTAACAACTGTATTGTTGAATAAGTGGTCTTTTTCTCTTTAACTGAAACGGTCTTCCTATTTCTGTTCCTGTGGGAACAGCTACCTGCAAGCTTCATATGGAAAGTCTGGAAGGAAAAATCAGATGCTGATAAACAGGTTTTTGGGCACACACAGCACAGTGACTAAGGCAGAGGCTGTTCCTGGTGGAGCTGTGTACACTGTGCTGTGTTTCTGGCAACCAGCAGTTCAGACTGCTAATCTCTCCCCGATCAATGCATTTTGTTTTCTGGATCTCTGAATAGCACTTACTGCAGTGCTTTGGTACCTAAAGAATAGTTTGAACCTTTCGTTTCCCTCAGCTGTTGCATACGTTTCTGTTTCAGTAATAGGTGTCCTTCTCACATCAGTTGTAAATATTTTACAGAGGGAGCAGATAACATTCCAGGAACGGTAGCATGGGAAGCAAAAGAAGAAAATACCGTCTACCTGAAGTGGCTGGAGCCTGCAAACCCCAATGGGCTGATACTAATGTATGAAATCAAGTATGGGCAGCATGGAGAGGTGAGGATTTGACATTTCTTCAAGAGTTACTGCTTGTAACTCATAATTCATACACGAAATGGGATCTTTCTGAACATGCTTCTGTGCAGTGCTGCAGATCACAGGTAGAAATCGTGGTTTCAAACACCCAGCACCAGCCAACATGTCATTCCCTCGTATTGTTTGATAGTTCTGAATTCTACATATCTCCTTAAGGTGTTTGAACAAAACCTGATCAGATGGAGCTTTTAGTTATCAAAATCAGCTTATCCTGCAGCTATATTGTTTTCTTAAGAATGAAGGAATGTGGAGATACTAACATGAACTGTAAATTGCTATTTAGGAGAAGCGGGAATGTGTTTCCAGGCAGGAATACAAGAAGCTTGGAGGAGCTAAACTAACCCACCTGAACCCTGGAAACTATTCTGCCAGAGTCCAGGCCACTTCGTTAGCTGGAAATGGGTCATGGACTGAGCCAGTCTCTTTCTACGTGCAACCCAAATGTAAGATGAATGTTCATTGGCTGTGTCAAAATGGTCTTCCTAATAATTCCTGCTGTTTACGTATGTAACTGGGCATATGAGCCTCTTGCCTGTACTCTGAACACTCCTCTTATTTGCTGATGCTTCTTTGGGAGCTCTTCCCTGTTGCATGTTTTTGGCAAGTGTTGACAACCAGGAGGTTTATCTGAGGTGTGGTCTGTTTTCTAACACTCATTGTATTCTATGTGTGAGAGATGCAACCAGCTGGTGGGTGTGTAGAACGCACTGCTGTGGCTTCCCGTGATGCACAACTATGCTAAGAACGGGATGGTAGCCATAACAACATGAGTTGTATTGTATTGTACAAAACCTGTAGCAATAAGGGAAAGCTGCTTTAAAATGCCGAATGATACAGGAAACAAAGCATGTGTTTACATTTTTGGCTCTCACATTTTGTTAAATATCAAGATGTTTTTTCATATATGACCTGTTGCAAGTGACATTTGATAAAGAGAACATCCTGGTGAAAGGGTGATGCTGCTCCTGGCACTGGGAGTAATTTATATGTTGGAAGAATACCATTGTATATTGTCCACAGAGACCCTCTCAGGAACTTCTGTGTTTAGTTGTAGAGCAGATGTATCCACAGAAAACTGCAACTCCATCTTTTATTCCTTTTTGGTTTTCTAATTGCTGGATTTCTAAGAACTTGAAGAGCAGGGTGTGTATGTTATGAATATAAGTATAAGCAATTGCAAGGTGAACAAAAGGTGGAAAGAAGTTGAATATGCAGGTGAACAATTACACATTGTTCACTGAGAACTATAAGTCCTTAAGCATAAGTTGTGAAAACAAACCCCAGTACAGACGCTGTTCTGTATAAAATCAATGCTTTTTACTGCCTGTTTCCTTATTCCACTCATCTGCAGTCAGGGAGTGTTTCTGAGTGCATTTTTGCACATCAGACAAGAAAATGAGTACTTTGATTTCTTCCCTGTGTGGAAATACACTGAGTGGGTTTTGAATGTTTCTTTGTTAACAGAGGTTTTATAGAAACCCTGATACAATTGTTTTCTTGTTGTTTGCAGCAGCAAACTATGGGAACTTCCTGCACTTGATAATTGCACTCCCTATTGCTTTCCTGCTCATCATTGGGGGACTGCTGATAATGCTGTACGTCTTTAACAAAAAGAGGTGAGTTGTATATACTTGTGGTTAAAAGTGCAGGAGGGGAATGTTTCATTTCAAATCCGTGCTCATGAAGTCAGACATGATAAAGGGAAAAGGCATTCAGAGGACTCGAGAAGCTGAAGTAGAATCTGTTTTGTTGGTGTGTAAAAGGAGGTAGTTTAGAGTTACCAGGGAGCATCTGGCTGCTGCTTGAGATATCAGGAGGCTTTTTTTACAGTGTCATGTTTGAGAGGGAAGAGAAGGGCTCATCAGGAACATGTCCACTGGGGCAGTGATGGCAGGTTGAACCTATATGATCAGATTTGACTGAAATATGGGTCAATATCAATAATGAAAACTTAGTTTCTGTTCGGGTTGATTTCATGCAAATTCTAGAGGTTTTTTGAAGTCTTCACATCCACGTAAAAAATCACATCCTGGACAGAGCAGTCCAGGGAACTGCTCCATTGATTCGGTTTCCTCAGTTCTGTTCTTTGTAACTTGTGATTTGTTTAATTATTATTTAATTGGAATACATGATGAGAGCTTACTACATGTCAGTGCCAGTGTTCAGCCTTGCCACTTTCTAGGTATGGAGGCTTTCTGTTACACCTGTATAAGTGATGCTCATTGAGTACCCTATTATTTCCAGCTCTAATTGATTTGTAGCGCTGCAGACAGTAGGACCAGTTCTTAAGCACTCCAAAAAGGGCTTTGTAGCTAGTGAAGTACAACACCTGCTTGGCTTTCCCTTGGGCTCTCCTAGGTTAAATGCCTGTTAACTCATCCTTCTTTAAACTGTTGTCCTAGCCCAGAGAATGTTTTGTCTTTGATTTTCTAAGTCTGGTAATTTCATATCTACAACCTGCCTCCTGCAAGAGCTCTCATAGTGCTGAATAAATGTGTCTTACTCTGAAAACCACCCCAGTAAAATGGGGGGAGTGTGTGTGATTTTTAAAATAGAAACGTTTATGAAATAGTTGAATGGAATTCCCCATTAAAAACAGTCTTGTCCTTTGCTAGATCACTTCTCTCCCACAGTAGAGCAGATGATGTTAAAGTATGTTCTCAGCCACAGGTCTCCTGGGTGTATCACCATACAGCTGCCTTTCTTAAAGGAAGTTTACCCAGCAGCTAAAAGTACCTCATGTTCACATTTTTTTCTGGTGCTGATTTGGTATAAAGAAGACTGCAGGCTTCTGGGAAAGCTGTTCTGGGCTGTTTTCCCATTGATTATGTGAGGTGGAATAAGAACTTGGTTTGTCCCCTTTGTCTGAAAAGCTCTCCACGTACAGTAAATAATACTCTGTGGTTGAGCAAATGGTGGACAAACTATAGAAGGGGTGGTCTGAGATGTACTTAGGTTTAAAGAGTAAAAACCAAACAAAGTTATTTCAACAGGAACAGTGACAGGCTGGGCAATGGAGTGCTGTATGCTTCTGTGAACCCTGAGTACTTCAGTGCTTCAGATGGTAAGTATGGCCTTACACTTGTGATGCTTTTACTTTGCTGTATTCTGTTTGTGTCCAAGTTTGAAAAGTAGGAATCTGGAAAAGGGGTGTTGTAAGCCAGCTTTCTCTCTTTGCTTTATTAGCACAGATGTGAATCCATCATTAATAAGATGTCAATGTCACCTGTCTATTGAAATTGGGGAGGGTTTGACATTTTTCCTGTAGTTTATTCAGTGGAGGCAAATTTGGAGGCATTAGCTTCACTTTCAGAGTATCATCTACTCATTCAGTGATGTTTTCACTGGAATAAAGGAAGAATTCATGAATTCATTGTTTTTCGTGTTTGCCCTTTTAAGCCCTATTCTGACTTACTGGAACAAATCCATGGCTTGTTTTTGTGTGCTTTTCACGTGGAAAATAGTAACACTTAGAAAAACCAATTCTGTCTCCTCATTTCCCATCCCAATAAAACTCTCTTTAGCCCAGGAGGCTAATGGGCTTAGCCTGTTTCACTGTTACATGGTCTTGTAGTGGCACCGTTAGGGTTAAAGGTCTGTCAGTGTTCATGCTATAATCCTCTATTTTTGCATCCTGTCATTTCACCTATCCAGAGCATGTGACACAACTGTCCCCTCCTTTGGTGACTGATAGGGAGCAGCATCAGTGACTACTCAGATGTCTTCTTGCCTGAGGCAGTCCTCCCTCCTGGCAGCACCTTCTGAGATCTCTCTTCTGCCTCAGATCAAAGACTTGTAGCAGCAGCAGCAGGTTCTGCCTTTACTGGTGCAGCAGTGCTTGTACAAGTGATCAGAATAGTTTCATGCAAAGAGCCCACTAGATCAGAGAGTCTCTTTCCCTCTAGTCATAAAATCAATCTGTTAATAGAGAATACAGCAGACACAGAACTGATAGAGATGATCAAGTATGTTTGATGCTGTCTGGAAGAATTAGAAAACCAAGGGTCCCAAGAAAAGCTCAAGCCTGAAGTACTGATTCAAACCTCTTCCCACGCTGCTGTGGTGCCTTGAGGATCCTTCCTTCTATCATTACCTTACTACTATAGTGAATCCACTTCAAGTCCGTCTATACATCTGTTTGTATGCCAAGCATCCATCCATCCATCTATCTGTCTATCTGTCTATCTGTCTGTCTCTGTATGAGAAAGACAATGAACTATTGGCATGAATTGTTCAAAATCTCATCTTTGTTTAGTGTGTTTTACAATAGAACTCTTTGGGCAGTTGGTATCATAAAGCAGTCAGTGATCATGCATCTTGGCCAAGTAAAACATCATGGCCTGTTCTTTCTCTCCTTAGTGTATGTTCCAGATGAATGGGAGGTACCCCGTGAGAAGATCACCATGTGTCGGGAGCTTGGGCAAGGCTCCTTTGGAATGGTGTATGAGGGAATAGCCAAGGGAGTGGTGAAGGATGAGCCAGAGACCAGGGTGGCCATCAAGACTGTCAATGAATCTGCAAGTATGCGTGAGAGGATAGAGTTCTTAAATGAGGCCTCGGTGATGAAGGAGTTCAATTGTCACCATGTGGTAAGTCATGATAAGGCTGTGATTTGTACAACTGTGGTGCTTGTTGGTGTGAGGGCATTCAGGGTCCATCTTCACTGAATTGGGATTTTAGGTTCAACTCTGTGCAGCTTTATAGCGTTACTGTGAAACAGGAGTCAGCAAGTGGAACCAGATCTGTTTTCGACCTTTCCTGCAGGTTCACAGATGTTTGTGGCTACAGATTGACATGAGTAAATGGTTCCTACAGTCCAATTAGCTGTATTTGTAACTGTGCATTTGTTTTGTCTTTTCCAGGTTCGGCTGCTTGGTGTTGTTTCTCAGGGCCAGCCTACACTGGTTATCATGGAGCTGATGACACGTGGGGACCTCAAAAGTTACCTGAGATCATTGAGGCCAGATACAGAGGTGAGTGAGGAGCTGCTTGATGGGTATTTTTATTTCTTCAGTTAGAATCATCTTGAATGGAGCAGCCTAGCATTGGAAGCAGCAGGCAATTAGCCTTTCTTGCCCTTCTCCTTAAGCTCTAAGAACAAAACATGAGCTGCTCTGTGATCTGCAACACGTTTTTTCAGGAGGTAGCTGTTGCAAACAGCCCCGTGTGCTGCATCGAATAGGTCCCTTCTTGTGTTACTGAGTCCTTCCTGTTTTCTAGGTTTGAATTAAATCTCTTGTCCAATCTGATTCCTCATTAAGATATCAAACTAAAAATTAGCATGCATGTTAGGTTAATTGTTTCATGTTGTCTGTTCTGCCTGTTGCTTGTGCTGGGAAGTAAAAATGTAGTATTTTAGCTAATATGCTATTGTAGTATGTAGGCTATCAGTCTAACAGCTAAAATTGCCACATACGATAGAGGGTCTGAAGGATAAAGATGACACGTAGGTCACTTGCCACTGAGTATGTGCACAAGAGAATGAGTAAGGTATAAACGAAGGGCATTGCATCTAGCAAGAACAGATTGATTAAGTGATTTGATACAGAAAATAATTATACTGAATGCAGGATTCAGGAAATACCAGTAGGACTGTGGAACTAAGGGCTTGATTAGCATCTGTGATTAATAATGTTTCAGGTTATGTATTAATAGTTTTGGTTGAATTCAACAAACTTCTTTAAAAGGGACAGTGACATGATATAAAAATCACCAAAATGATGAGCTCTGCACTTGGCTTTTCTGTCTTGTGTGCTGGTGCTCTCCAATCAGCCAGTGCTTGTCTGTTCCTAAATTCCCAGTCTCCCTTGATGTGCAGTGTAAAGAGTTGAGCAAACTCTTCTGAGGACCTGTATGAGGAGCTTCAATAAGGTGTGAATGGAGGGCTTGCCTAATCACTGCCTTAACTGATAATTTAACCATGCAGCTCTCATACCCATCTCTTCCTCCTGGGAATCCAATTCACTTTGGTCTTTCTGGGCTTTCTTGGTTCTGTCTTCTTGGCTCTCATAGGGATGGATGTCCGTAAGGATGGGCATTTAAGCTCTGTAGGTGTAAGAGAACATCCTTCTACCACAAAGTCTTTCTGGCTTGTATTCCCTAAAGTAGAATGGCCTGTTACAAAAGAGCTATTTGGGAGTTCTGTTTGTAAGCCAGCTTGATCTGGCCAGTTTTCCTACTACGCTGTGGTGTACATGATCATGAGGTTTTGTTTCGCCTGGATCATGTCAGGCTGAACTGTGATGATGTGGTTTAAACACTAATGATAAAAACCAGTATCTTGCAGATTGTTTCATCACTTTTATCTTAATCTTGCTCAGAATAATCCTGGCCAGGCCCCTCCCACTCTGAAGAAGATGATTCAGATGGCAGGAGAGATTGCTGATGGGATGGCATACCTCAACGCCAACAAATTCGTTCACAGAGACCTTGCTGCGAGAAACTGCATGGTGGCAGAAGACTTCACAGTGAAGATTGGAGGTGTGCTTGCTTGACTTCTACACAAACAAACCCCATTATCCTAAGAAAATCAGCATTTTAGAGGCATTTTTTTGTTTCAAAAGCTGCTCAAAAGACCTTTTAGAACTTAGCTCCAGTTTAAATTTCTGAAGCATGCTCCTTATGAAGGCTCCTTGTGATTTAAGACCTGTGAGCAGTCAACATTGAGTTGAAACTCTTGGAATACCTGTCCTTGCTGTTGTTCCAGTGAGGAAATAGTATAGTATGTGGGTTTAAAAAGAGCTAGTGAAGCAGTGATTGGAGGTGCAGATGCTGCAGACATCTGGGTGGATGGTGTCATTGCCACTGGTGTGTCATTCACTTGTCTGTTAATGTGCAGAAATAATTCCACCTCCTGTTTATTGATTCAAGGATGGGAATTCTAGGATCATTTCAAAGTCTATCTGATTTAGAAGTGGAATGTAAGGCTTGATTTCGGCTGGGTGCTTTCCACTCTGAACTGGAGTTCTGCTTTCCAGACAACAGAATGGCTTTTCTTCTGCTCTGCTGTTTTTCCCTTCACCATCCCTCCAAAATAGTGTCAGATGAGTTTTTTCAGACTTTTCTCCAGAGGATGATTTTAAGCTTTTGGCTGTTTTTGAGTTGTGCATATTAAAATAACATGTATAGCAACAGCCTTCTGCTGTAGGAAACTTAATTCTTTTTCTCTGAGCTTAACTCAGCTATTTTGATAATTTGTGTAAGTAATCCTGTCATTTGGGAGAAAGAGAAAATGATTTCATTTTGAGTCAGTTAATTAGGAAATAAGATCTTTGGGGGATTTTGTGCATTTTCTGCAGGTTTGGGGGAAGTCAGCCTGACTCCTTCCCGCTCCAGTTTTCTCCCTCCTCTTCCCCCTCTCCAACATGCTTTACAGTTCTTTGAACTGGAGAATGGTGCATTTCTTCCCTTTAAGATGGTACATGGTTACCCCAAAAGCATTTCACGTAATACGCTGCACTGCTCTCATTTATGTACCAGTGCTGAAGATCCCTTCATGGAGAAACGGTTTAGGAGCATCTTGGCTGGAACACGCCAACTCAGGTGTTCAGATCTCAGAGGAGGAGCTTTATGCTACACTACCCTCTGCTCGTTGCCTGTTTCTTATTTGCATTACATCTTTAAAGATTTTTCCATTCAGCCAGGATAAAGTCACCCTGGTGTGTGGGAGTGATGGAATAGCTGCACAGATGGGCTTTTTAGTCATAATCACCGAGGGTACCAGTGTCCCTAGCACACAAGGAATGAGAACGATCCGTGGTTGGTCACTCATCCAAGCCTGGTAACAGTGACTTCCATGGGCTGGTAATAAAGACTGTGAGTGAGAACTGGAGGAATTCTGTCCTCTTTTCACTCCACTTTTCTCAGCAAACAAGGGGCAGCTTCAGGTCTCTGTTGATAAAATGGATTTTGCCCTGAGTCTGCTGTGTGAGCAGCCAGCATTTAATATTGAGTAAGAGATTTGATGCCACCTGATTTATTAACTTTTTGGTTACTGAAAACACAGTAACTGGTTTAAATAGGCTGGTCCAAAACCCAGCAGTTTTGTGTGTGTCAGACTGATTGTACAGGGAAAAAATGCTGGACTAAGTCCAATTTACAGTCAGGAGATGAGCAGTGTTAGATCCAAGTCTTGCAAATGCTTGCGTGTTTACAGTTAAGGACATACATCCAACACAAAGTATGTCTTTAATATTGGCCTGTGTTAGTCATAAATGAATCCTCTCTAGCATTTGAGATGGAATATTGTAGAGGAATTGCAAATTACCCTTGGAGAGAATTAAATAGAGAAGCATTTCCCTCAACATGTGAGAGTCTTCAATTAAAAGACAATAGTATTAACTGCTAAAGGAGCTCTTTACACTCTTCAAGAGGAAAAGAAAATCATTGAATTCAGAGAGCAGATTAGTGAATTTTGTGACCTTCAGAAGACTGGGCTTCCTGCAAAGCTTGAGCATAAATCCTGGAACTTCTCATATGTAAACCTTTCAGATTGCTCACCTGCTGGAGTCAGTTGGTTTTGTGGGGAGGGAAGCTAACCAGCCCTAAGGCAGCAGGTAAAGGGCAGGGTCGTGGTAAGAGATTGCAGATTCTTTGCACCGAACTGTGATACTGTGCTGGCTACAATGACTTGTAATAAAGGAAGTGTTCATCATTTTATCCTGCAAACTCAAAGCACTTGCACCTTCTCAAAAACGTTTATTCCTCCTAGATTTTGGCATGACAAGAGATATCTACGAGACAGATTATTACCGTAAAGGAGGGAAGGGTTTGCTGCCTGTCCGCTGGATGTCCCCAGAATCACTGAAAGATGGAGTCTTCACCACGCACTCCGATGTCTGGTAACAAAAAAGGGGCTTGGAAAAACTGGTTTAGCCCCTCTTCTTTCTAGCCTCTTGTTTTAGTAGCCTTAAATGTGCTGCTTCTCCTGTCTTTTCAAAAGTAGCTCTCTTTTTCCACTGCGAAGCATTCTGCTCTGTATTTCATATTCCCATTGCAAAGTCAGGAACTCATGAGGTTAAATTCTGCTCTCAGAGAGCAGAAATAAATGGTTATCCCACACTGGAGGTGGCGCCATGTTTCCTGCTGTGGGTTGTAAAATCAGTTGTGCAATGAAAAACATTCCCTTCACCTGGAGGAGCAAGTTGTTGTTTTCCAAATTGTCCTCCTTCAAGAGGAGCATTAAAAGTTGCCAAGAATATAGAAAGGTTCCTAGTACTGACCTGCTTTTCTATCAAAACCTTCTGTGTAAATAACAACTCTCCTTTCCCTCAAATGGGTTGTGTACACCAGCAGGTTTTTTCCTTGGGAGATCTCCCCTGTGTATATCCTTCTCCATTTGGAGCTTTGTTTGCTTGTTTTATATACCGCAAGATGCAGAAATAGTTTATCCTCTAAAAGCACATTGCCCAGTTGTTGTATTTGTGAAGTTATTAATAGAGGCATTCAGGGTATTTCAAAATACACTTCTTAGAAGAAATAATACCCTGGAACAATTCCCCTCGCACGCTCCCCCCGCAGACTTTTGCAGATAGGTAGGGAGGACTTGGCAGCAGATGAACGTGTACTGGCAAAACCTCTACTCTGTCTTTTATAGTTTCTGTGCCTTCCTAACAAGATGTTTTTACTGCTGATCTCTTCCAGAATTGGCAGCTGATTGCCTCCAAATGTCTAGAAGTCAGTAGGAATGGTATTTGAGTAGTAAACTGCATTTTCTTTAAACAGCTTGAGGATTTTGGAGCTGGTGGACTGTAGTCCACAGCACCAGCTCTGAGTGAAGGGTTCATAGGGGAATCGTGTAGCAAGTAAAAAAGCAAAGCACCAGAATGCTGCTTAAATTTTTCTTTGCACATGGCTAGTAATTTGTTTATAAATCCAGTAACCCTCAGACTTGGAAGTAGATGAAAATAACCACTTTTAGTTGATGGGTAAGCTCTGTGTCAGCCATTTATCTAACAGAACAGCCCAGGCGTGCTTTTGGCAGTCCCCTGCAGTAAAAGAACTTTGGGACTTGTAATGGCTTCACAAAGCAGACAGAAATTTGGAATGTATCACTAGAAATCCCCGGGTGTAGAACGAGCCTGGAGTGAGGAGCTGGCAAAACCTGCCTGCTCTAAACCATACAGCTTCTGAGCCCAACCATTGTATCAGAAGTGGACTGCAGCAGATGAGGTGTTCGGCTTGGATGACGCACTGCACTTGTTCCATACGGGCTTTCCTTTAGCCCAGAACTGTGAAGTGACGTTAGTGATCAAACGTAACTCAAAATCCAAACAAAAAGCCCCACAGATGTGACGCCAGGTCAGGCGTCAGGAGTACATCAGTGCTTCAGTTGTTGCAGGAAGCACGTGAGTTCTCCCTTCAGCATCAGCAGGATTTGACATCCATCGGTCATTTAGTCCAAAGCAGGGTTGAACAAACAATATTGCAGCTTATCAGTGGGACAGTTTTAGATATCCTAGCCAGAAGTCACATCAAGGAAAGTGGCAAAGATTATAAGATTGGAAAGCTTAAAAGGAGGAGTAAAATCTGGCAGATTTCTACTTGAAAGCATAGAGAGGTAAGAAATGCTTTATGGAGAGGAGGTCCACAGCTCTTATGAGTATGTTGCAGTTCCTCTTTGTCATCTTACTTGTTACGAGTGACTTACTCTGCAGTTTGGTTCACATAGGTGTGCTATCTTGAGGTGCAAAAGCCTTGCTTCAACATGAGGAATATGCTGTTTGTTTAGAACATGTCTATGTTTGTGTTTGCCACATACATCCACAGCTGCAGATTCAGGGATTTCAGTCTGAATTCCCGTGCAGTAGAGCTTGTCTTAGCACTGTCATGAAACACTCTCCATTGACTTGATCTGCTTGTGACTAAAAGGATCATTCTGGCATACTTACCAATAAGTTTTAGACCAGGCACTGTACATTGAAGATTTCTTTGCCAGGAAAAACTCCTTGTATTGGTTCAGATTTTGAAGTTGCTCCATGTAAACCATGGAACTTGGCTGGTTTGGAGGCCATTTATTTTTGTCAAACAGTAAAAACTGTTGAGATTGCTTTTCCTGCCTGTTTAATGGGATATTGTGACATCTGGTTCCATGTTCTTCGAGATCAGTTGTAGAAGCCAGAATGTCAGAAAGACAGAACTGTGAGAGTGGTCAGAGCGCAGGATTTATAAGCTGTAAGGTGAAATGGCAAACTGCAGAAAGAGCATCTGGAGGTTTTGAAGGGTGGAGCTTTGTTTTAGCAATTCATTCTGTTATTGCTTTTCAGACAGGGGAATGAGGTAATTAGACAAGACTGTTTTTGTTGTCGTTAGGGAAGGAGAACGTTTTCATGCAATCCTGGTCAGGGTGAGGGTGTTTGTCTATAAATAAGTCCTCAGCATCTTGCATTCTTTCTGAGCTGGCAGTTGCCTTGAAGGAGCAACATAAGTTTATTTGTTATGATAATATGAGTAGTAGGTGTGCAAGGCTTGTTCTCATTATTCCTGCAGTGATCAAAGCAGCTTCAAAGGCACCAAAGCGTTGAGCTGACCCCTCTGTCCCTCCCTCCCCTGAAAGGCAAACAATTGCAAGTCTGTTTGTGGCTTCTGGCTCCAGATGCAAACCATTTCAGATACAGTGGAGAATGAAAGATAAAACCACTCTACCATAACCAGCTAATAATACTGGACTCCTGTTTTCATAACAATACCCTATTGAAGCAGTGCTGTTTTTCCTCTAAGCTTGACTCAGCAGTTTAGCCACACCAGACAACATCTAGATGTTCTTTCTTGTGCACAGCAGCTCTAAAAGTAGATGGCTCTTCAGCGCAGACAGTTTGAGCCATGTCTGCTCAATAAGCTAATTTTAAATGGAGATATTTTTAGCAAGTGTCAATACTTACGTCCAAACTCCCCAATTACATAACTGTGCTTTCTTCACCAGTAATCAATTCCTATTATTAGACTTCTTGTTTCACTCCTGCTGTCCTTTGTAGTTAGTTGGAAGGAGCTGGAAGCTCTGTTTCATGACCAGAGTTACGGGCATGTTGCAAAAGGGATAACTGAGGTTCTCCTGGGGGCTGAAATGTTTTGCTCCTGGAGCAGTAAATTAGGGTCTTGGTACAAGAAGCTGGAGAACATTCACATTTCTCCCGTGTCTCTTTCCACAATTGGGTTTGTTGCTTGCTGCTGCGTGTCAAATGCTTTGATCCTCACTTCACACCTTTGACTTAGAGCGTGGCAGGAACCAAAGCGGAGGGATAAATGGAAAGTATTACCCAAGAAGTGTTTATGTGCCTGGGGAGCAGAGGTTGGTGTGTTTGCCTGCTCTGTGTGGTAAGGCAGATGAGAGGCGCAGGTGCCTGGCGTGTGTTCGCTGGAGCAGTAACAGGGAAATGCAGCTTTTAAATCGGATTGGAGTGGCTCAGGTATTTCTGATGAAAAGCAGCTTGGTTCCCTGCACCCAGCCACACGAACTCTAATGATGGGGTGTGTGTCCAGCCTGGAAGCACAGAGATAGGAGCAGGGGGTTTTAAACTACCTTTTTTCCCCTTACCTGCATCTGTCCTTTCTGTTGTCCTTCCCGCTTCTCCACTGCTCTTCCCACCTCGCAGTGTGCCTAAAGTCTCAACTCAAAGCCATGGGAAAGGGAGAGGAGATGCGAGCAGGCTCTCCAGGCAAGCTCACAGCTTAGATCTCCTCTCAGTTAGAAGGCTTCTGGTCAATGCAGTGAGTTTGCGGTGGCTTTTTTACTGATTGACCTGCACAGAACCATGTAACCAAAGTAGCATCATGTAAGAAAAACGCCCTTACGAAGATTGCTTGGCTTCCTAAAGTTCCGGTTTGTTCTCCAGGTCTTTCGGTGTCGTGCTGTGGGAGATCGCGACGTTAGCGGAGCAGCCCTACCAAGGCATGACCAATGAACAAGTGCTCCGCTTTGTGATGGAAGGAGGCCTGCTGGAAAAACCAGACAACTGTCCTGATATGCTGTAAGTGTCCACAGTTACCACTGTTCTCAGTGCACAGTTCAGTCTTCCTGACTCCTTCAGTGTCCTCTTGTGCCCTATCTACTGCAGAAAGGGGTAGTGAAGAGTGACAGTAATGTGAGGTGCTGCTTGAGCAGTCTGTTAGTCTAGTGTTTTATCGTACTTAGACAAGAAAACAACTTTGCTTGTGGCCAGGATCTTACTTTGGGCTATCTCCTCGAATAGGGAAACAGAAGCCGATCTGTGTGTTCCTGAATTAAAGTATCATAGAACCTTAGAATGGTTTGGGTTGGAAGGGACCTTAAAACTGATCCAGTTCCAACCCCCTGCCACAGGCAGGGACACCTTCCACTAGACTTAATAAAAGCTCCTAAGTGACATTTGCTACAGCAGAAGGCTTTGTGCCTAAACCTTGTGTCTTCTGCGTAAAGTAACTCTGTTGAGCATAAAGAGAGAAAAGAGCATAGGCTGAGCTGAAATGTGTTGTGCATGAACTCTGTGGGATCCAACTTCAGTTCAGCATCCAGATAAAGGGATATGTCGTTCCTTTGTCTGAAGCAGCGTTGGATTTGCTCTTTCGGTCACAGTGCTTATCACATGGAGATAAACAAATCTCCCCTGCTAACAGTTTCTTCTCTTGTAAGCACAGAAAGAAGTACACAGAGAAACCTTTGCCTGCCCCTAGAATCAATACCAAGCCTTGAGCAGCGGAGGGTGTGCGGTGCAGCAGGCTTCAGTTTTTAGCTTTACATTGTTGAAATACTTCTGCTGGCTTTTGTGTACAGCGGTTTCAGTTGTTCAGACTTTATTACTTTGATACACTTCCCAAAGTGGCTTTTGGGAAGGAAATACTGCGTCTTGCAGTTATTGAAACTCGTTGGAGGCCCACGGAAGGGATACAATCACTTAAGGACCTCAGCTGCTTGGGATTCTTAGGAAAAGAGCTTTTTTGGCTGGAGCGCTGGCTTTGGTTTCAGATGACAGGCAGAGTTGTTTTGTTGTTGGAGGGGGGCGAGTGGGATATGCAGGGGGAGGTGTAGCTGCCATGTGATTCCTCTGTTGCACATTCCTTCCCTTCCACGATGCTGTGGAGAATTCCTGGCAGTCCGATGGACTGGGCATTGTTTAACACGGTCAGAGCTGTGTGATGGAGGGGGGGAGCGGGCAGAAATGGGGCAAGAACAGGGGGATGTGAAGGGGTCAGATCTATCAGAACAAGGGCTCAGCTCACAAGTAAGGCACATCCAGTCTAATGGTGTCTTCTTTTTGGTGATAGTTTTCTATAAAACATCCTGAGTCTGTCCAAAATGAAGACATAATTAAAGAAAAGGATGTATTGACCTTAGCAGCTTATTGTGACTTGCTCTAGCTCCCTTTCAGCTTGTTTTGTCTTTGCCTTAGGACAGACACTCGAGTCTGCTGTAATCCGAATAGGCTGTTGTAGGAATAATAGTAGGGAGCTCCAGGAATAATCTTCGCCTTTGTTCCATGCATTTGGCATTCAGAGAACCTGTTCTGCGTTACTATGGTGCTTTTTTCTCTGCATGTCGTTGCTGCTTTCCCTGTCTCGCATCCTGGTTGCCCAAGATGCTGTAAAGATGCTGTGTAACACTCTGTAACCTGACAACTGCTGCCAGTCCTGAACCTCACTTGTGTGGCGGCTGGCAGGGACAGAGACCTGGGCCTTGGCAGGGTTCCTCTGCCCCCTCCAGCTGTCTGATAATCTGCTCCTCAGCACCAGACCTAGCAAGAAAATCGGTGAATGGTCCCAAAGGTGCTTGTAGCAGAGTTGCAGAGAGCCCTAAGATTGCATACGGATCTTGCCGTGCATCCCCCTGTATTTCAAGCGCTTTATGAAACCCTTTGTAAAAGGAAGGGGTCCTCTTTTTTGTGGAGCTTTATAAAAGATCCTGTTCAAAGGCAGGTCTCGTGGCATGTTTGTGCTGGAGGAAGGTATGTTTCAGGCCAACAGGTCTGTGATATTTTGATATTAACTCGCACTGATGTACAGAAAGCGAAGTCCATCTAATGCAGCAAAGTCAACTTCTTGCGCTTGATACTACAGGAAAGCAAGTGAGAAAGGGAGCCAGGAATTGCATTTCTACATATCTCATGTGCTGAGGCTACAGATGCAGAGAGACTGTTTCCTTTAAATTAGTTTGACTTGGAAACAACTAGAAGTAGGGGCAGACCAGAAATTAACCTTTCTGCAGAGAGAGGGGAGTGCGCTGACATACAGAAACCTCCAGAACAGGTGGAGTTGGTAGACTGCTATGGGGAAGTGTCGATGAGAATAGAGAGAAGAATCTTGCTGCAACTGTCACCAAATCTACTATATTTAACCTTGCAGATGATGTGAGTGTTGGCACAGCCCTGCACGCTCCAGCCACAGCGCAGCAGTTCTCATCAGGGCCTCTCATTGTGTCCCCCCCTCCATGAATACTGCATGGTGTGAGCAGTCCTGGACGTTCCATGTCTCCCAAGACTGCAATGCCAGTCGTGCTTGTTAGTGGCTGTGCTTTGCCAGCCCCTGGTAGCAGCCAGTCAGTAGCTTTGAGCTGGATCAGAGACTGAGGACACAAATAACTGGAGAGGTTCTTGCTTACATTGGGTGCTTGTTCGGAGGTGGATTTTATGGCATGGTTGTCTCGTGGTTCCAAGAGGTGGTAAATCCCTGTGAAAGGGCTGAGCACAAAAGGGACAGTATTTCTGGAGGCTTTTTTACTCTTACACAGGGTGAAACAAGACTCAGTTCTGTTTTTGCTACACCCTCTTGGCATAGTTTGCATGGTTTTACAGACAGAACCGTGCAACAAGACAGATGGTTCAATGAGACAGTGCCAGGAGAAGCTTTGCTGTTTTTCTCCTCTTCCTGTGTAATAAGTCCTGTTTTTATGTACCACCATTGTTACGACAGTGCTCACCAGGTGATGGCTGCGTGGCAAGAAGGTTTGTTACAGCTGAAGCTCTCAGGCAGCGTGTTCCCATGGGGCTTTTAACAGTTGTGGAGGCTGGAATTCCACTCTGGTTTTGAAGCAGAATCGCTTCCCCCACACAAGACTATTTACGCATTGCTGATGTTCCCTTTGTTCCTGGCGAGCGCTCGCTTACAAACCAGGGTCTGCTCTGCAGAGGTAATGTCAGCGTGTAGCAGCAGCAGAGTAGCAGAGGGGAGGCCCTTTGCTTTTCCCCACCAAACCAAGTCTGATGCAGAGCACAAACACACGCTCAAACGGAGCGCGGCTTCTGTAGAAACTTCCCATTTTCTACTCTGTCAGTGTGACTCGGTTTCTGCTCAGTTCTCTGAGTAAAAGCTGCACGAGACACACTGGTTCTTCCTCTAATCATGACAGTGCCTCCAGCTTCCTTGAGCTCGCTTGCCACCGCTCAGCAACACACTGCATCAATCTGCTCAGGTGCTATTAACAGCCTGTGAATCCTTCCAGTGCCTACTGGAAAGGGTTTGGGTTTTTTGGTTGAAGATCATGTAACCAAGGCCTGGAACCCACACAGTTAAAAAAAGGGGGGAAAAATCCTTTTATGGGAACTCTGTCGGGTTTTTGAATCTGGAATGGCTTAAAAGAAACATCACATGTCCTTGTTTGTGCTGATGTCACATGCATTACTCCACTGCTTGTGGTATCTCCTTAGCATTGCCCTTAGGCCTCAGGGCGAAGCGCCAGCAAATATCCAGTGTTCCTGGCTCCAGCTCCCGCTTCTATTCAGGGACGCAGCAGTCAGCTGGAAAGGAAACAGCAATGAAGTAACAGCAATGGATTTTATGTATTTATGTCTCAAGCTTTCCTCCCCGTCCGTGGGTGAGGGTATAGTGCAGTTTTATAGCTTGGCTTCACTTTCGCTATGAAAGACCTTTTAAAGACTCAAAACCAAGCAATAGTTTAACAGTGTTTATGTGTCTACATGCCTGTCACAGTACAGCGCTGAGCACCGGGGCAGTTCTCCCAGCATGGACTGGTTTCGCCAGCTTCTTTCGAGTGTCACAAGGCCATGCTCAGGTGGCTGCCTTCATGGTTCATGCAGAGCGGTGCCAGCTGAGTCTAGCAGGACTGTTGTGACTTTAAATGCAGTTCAGTTAAGATTGATTTTGTTGGGGTTGAAGTGCTCTCAGCAGTGTTTGCATCCCAAACACTGCAGCGTTCAGTCTCTTCACTGGTTCACGTCTAGTGCACCCAATGGGAAATGCAGCGGTGTTCCTCAAGGAGTATATTCCTTGGGGAGGGGATTTCTTTGCTTTGGTTTGTTTCAGGCTGGGGTTCCCAGAGTCACCAGACCCTGCTGTGGGCAGCAACAGGCTGCAGAGTGCAGGGTTGTCCCGTGAGGGTCCTGTTGGAAGGTTTGCTCTGGGGCAGGGGCTCTGGAGTCACTCGGACCTCTCTCTGTGATGGAGCCAGGTGCTGCTTGAAAAAGCAGCGAATTCGTGTTCAATTGGGTTTGTCTTTTTAAGTAAAAAATAAGATCATTCCACACTGATGCAGAGCTCCAGCAGTCGGCTGCTGGGGCACAAGGCGGTGAGAGCTAGTTTAAGCATCACACAGAATGGCTCGCTTGCTTTCAGGAAACCTGTGGAGGTGGGGGAAATGGCATTGTTGGTTCATAGAACCAAAGCTGGATGTTTCAGTGGTCTGGCTAATGGGAATGCTGGCAGAGGTGGGACGTGGCCAGGCAGGTTGAGGGGGTCTTACTGGCACTGGGGTCTTAGGGAAGTCAGAGCCGTGATTGAATCTCCGCTCTGTTACCTTAACCAAGAGATTTTTCCTTGATGTTTTCTTAGGTCCATTCTCACTCCAGCACAGAAAGCAGTAGTTTTGGGCAGTGGTGACTCCTTGTATGCAGCACATTCCTGAGTGCTGTGTACACGTGGGATTGGCTCAAAGAATTAATGTCAGTCTTCCTTTTCTTATTTAAATGTGTCCTATTACTTGGGCTGTAACAGAAGACAGCCCCGTTCCACCTTCACAGGCAGTGAAATCCTTTCTTGTGTTTAAAGCTCAGGGCGATCTCTCAGGAATATCCAATTTTGCTGTGTCATGAGAACGCTGTTTTCATTATGGAGGTGTTACTGCTGCATTCTGTGGTTTTGTTTTGCCAGCATGGGACATTGTACAGATCTAATCGTGGATGTGCTTAAACAGATGATCTCACACGCCATGAAATATTAATGCAGCCCTGGCCCTAAATGAAAACAATGTAATTCTAACACAAAAGATGAGAGAGTGTCTTTGAGGGATTAGTATTAATTTAATGTTGTTTTCTCCTTTCGGGGGGGAAGAAGCAGTGCTTTACTTCAAGTGCGTTTCCTGTCTTAATGTTTTCCAAGACAATATTGATAGGGATTGGTTGGGAAGGAGACTCAGGCACTGCCATGTATGTGCCTGGGTGAGTGAGCACAGGGTGTTTTGGAGGAAGAAGAGAGAAAACACCAAGTCAGAATAAAAGTACAAAATGCTTCTGGATGTCGTGTATCCATGAGATGGTTCTATGGGCAAGTGAGAGTGGAGAAGGTGGAAATAGGAGCTATTCTAATTGGTGATTAGGAAGAAGGCTGGAATGGGACAGGGGGATCTTGGTCTGTAAAGGTTCTGTCACTTCGTCTTCCTCTGGAATTGAACAATTCCATCAGAGCTGGTTGGGCTCCAGCCAGAGCTTGTAAAACACCTCAGTAAATGATTTTGCTGTGTGTTTCCTGTGCAGGTTTGAACTGATGCGCATGTGCTGGCAGTACAACCCCAAAATGAGGCCCTCCTTCCTGGAAATCATCGGTAGCATTAAAGACGAGCTGGATCCAGCGTTCAAAGAGGTCTCCTTCTTCTACAGTGAAGAGAACAAGCCTCCAGACACAGAGGAGCTTGACCTGGAGACTGAAAACATGGAGAGCATTCCTTTAGATCCCTCCTCCACCCTCCAACCCACTGACAAGCACTCAGGACACAAAGCCGAGAACGGCCCAGGCGTGGTGGTGCTTCGGGCCAGCTTCGAGGAGCGACAGCCGTACGCACACATGAACGGGGGACGCAAGAACGAGAGGGCCTTACCGCTGCCCCAGTCATCGGCCTGCTGATCCTTCCCAGCCTGAATCTCACAACACGGAGCAACACCTGCATTGGGGGAAGAAAGAAAGAAAGGAAATCACAATGCGTTCAAACAGCCTACTGTACCTCAGTGGATCTTCAGAACTGCCGTAGCTGCACTTGGGAGAACCCTTTTTCCAGTCAAACAAGTTGTCGTGTTTTTCTGTTTCCAATGCGCAAGCAGATGTTTGTTTCAGTCCAGGACTCCAGTCATGGGGCGCACAGTTGGCCTTTTAAAACTGATGTTAACACTTCATAGCGACAGAAAACTTGAGATCTGATGTCTCTCTCTCTCTCTCTGTCCTTTCTCTCTCTTTTCTTTCTGTCTCTCTCTGCTTCATAATGGGAAACATATCTGTGTGCAAGTCCAACCGTACAGCACTTTGATCAGATCAAAGATAGCGCAGGCCGGGGGGCTCCGGGACCCTCCAGGCACCTGCCTGACACTGTAGGTCTTTATAGAATAAAACCCAACAAAAAACCCCACACAAAAAGAAAACTCAGCTGACAAAAAGACTGGATTTTTAATGTTGCTCTTTAACCTTTTTAGGAACACGTCAAAGAATCAGAAGGGCCCTCATTCATCCAAGGTTGTTCCCATTTCCAACGCTGCCAAATTTTGCCAAAAAATAACCCAAACTCTCTTTGTTTTTTTTTGTTTTTTGGGTTTTGGTTTTGTTTTGTTCCTGTTTCGTAGGCGTGAAGGAGCACAGTAACCAACTGCTCTGTCTAAACGAGACCCTGACCAATACGTTCTGTTCAATCATACACTGGTATTTAAAACAAAAAATAGATACAAAAAAATAATGAAATTGTCGAGCTCTTTGTTTCAAAACTGGACAAAATGTGATTATTTTCTTTTCTTGTGATGGAGAAGATAAAAGGGATGGGGTAGAGGAACAGCCCCCCCCCCCCGTGCCCCCATCCCGCTCAATTCTGGACAAAACTGGCAGTGGTGAGCTAAACCGACGCGTGCATTTCGTACACAACAAGAGGCAACCGCCCGCCAAAACCGAACCAGGAGAAACCTGAAAGGAAGCGGCCGAGGTCTCCCGCGGGGCAGCCTGCCCTCCGCACAGGCGCGCAGGAAACATCGATTGGAGAAGACACAAAACAGCAGGAACCGGATTCAAGTCCATGATGCTTTGTTGACCTTTTCTCTTTATTATTAAGACTTCTCGAAGGGTCTTGCAGTTCTATGTTAGACCATGGATCATTTGCATACACATTGTCTTTTGTGTCACTTTTATAACTTTTTTACGGTTCAGATACTCATCTATATGTCTGTACAGAAAAAAGCTGCTATTTTTTTTGTTCTTTATCTTTGTGGATTTAATCTATGAGAACCTTCAGGTCTGCCCTCCTTCCCCCCCCTCCCACTCCAACAGATTTTCTTATGCTTTGTACTATAGTGTGTAACTCTTTACTTCCTCCTTCCCAGTAACTGATACCTTTCATATGATTTGCCATGAACTGTTCAATGCCTTTTTATAAATACATTTCCTCCTTTTTTTTTTTCCTTTTTTCTTTTGATGATTTTGATTTTGATTTTTCTCTCCTCTCCATTGGTTGTTTTACAACATCTTGGCTGTGTGGGCTTTTGAGGGGGACACGGAGAAAGAAGGGGGACACCCTGCACGGAAACAACTCGAGCAGTGCTGTGGTGCGTTGAAATCCCGGTTTTTCCCTTCCTTCCCGCTCTCCTCTGCCCAGCCAGCGTGCGAGGCTCTTACAGTGCAAGGCATGATACAAACTCAGGTCAGAAAAAAAACAAAAAGGTTAAATATTTAGTACATTCTTGTTCAGTGTTTGTAGTCATTGTTGTACAAGGGTCCTTCCCCTCCTTCCCTCCCCGCTTGTTTTGGTTGCGGCACACATCACTCGCCATCCCCACACACAGTCCCCTCACTCAGACACACATATGTATGTACTTTGTTTTGTGTTAGTTGGGTGCAGCAGCAGACACCAGGCTTTTGGGTCACTGGTTTTTACTAAGATGATTTTGCACCCTTCTGCCCCATGAGTAGGAGCTGGACCAGTTGCAGCTGGTGATGCCAGGCAGCCTTAGGCCGGCCACTGAAGCTCCAGCAAGCCCCAGCTCTTCACTTTCCTGATGAGGAAGCCCTCATGGAGGGCATTGGGGCTGCAGTTTGCACCCTGGGGAAGAGACATAACACCAAAACCAACTGGAACCCAGCAGGCTGTTTCCATGAGGCTGGGTGGACAGAGTGCAGCTGGGGCCAGTGGCTTGGCTAGCAAGCAGTTCAGTGTTGGCTGCTATGGAAACCTGTGCAAGTACAAGCTTGTTGCTTAAATCATAGACCAAACCTCAGAACAAAGGAAAACGAGTAAGCTTGTTTGTTCAGTTGCAGAAGCCTTGGTGACAGGGGAAGGAGGGGGCCACCAGAAAGTCTGCAACCACCGAGTCATACCAGTTGCTCCTCTTAACGTTAGTTACAGCATCTAAGCCTTTGTTTAGCACTGATCCAACCAAACGATGGCAGTGAAGAGGTGGTTCTGGGATGGAAACGCTTCAATCTTTTGAGTAAGAACAAAGAATTCAAGTAGACTGATTGCTACTTTTGACTGGAGATTTGGAAAAGTTTGTAGTGCTTTTTGCTTGTGTAGTTTAGGTCCCATTATCTTCTCTTGCCTCTGTCCCATAGTTATTTTTCCCTTTTAAAAATGAAAAAGACAAAAAAGTTAATTCAGAAGGTATTCTATGTAGGATTTTTTATTTATTTTTGTGATATCAGTTTAAATCACTGTAGAGATGCCCCATAATAAATCTAAATACTGAGAAAAGGGTTTTTGAGTATGACGGGGGACAGGTTTTGATTTTTTTTCAAACATTTATCTACCTCACTCTTATTTTTTTATATGTGTGTATATAAAAAAGAATACATCTCACATGTCTCAGCAGCCAATAAATGCCGTTGATACTGGTAACCTCTCACTCCATATACCACATGCTCTAGGTTCTGGAGGGGAACAGTCACTGCCTGTCACAAAGGGTCACTTCCGAACATTTGCCTCCATTCCAAGGAGTTTTCCTTGTTTTTTTGGCTCACGTTCATTACTGTGAGGAGGAATCCCAGGGCTGTCTGCCTTAGGGGACCATTCCTGAAGGAAACATGAGGGCTTTTTAGTGTTGTATCCTGTCAGTCCTCAAATCAGGAACAAAACGCTGCATGGTTTGATGAGCAGAGGCACAGCTGACCTGCTGTGAGGACTTCAAATTACGAGTATTTGGTGAAATCTGTTACAGAAATGGGTTGATGACAATGTTTGAAGGCCCAGAATAATTGTAGAGTGAAGGGAATGGTCTTTCTGTTTGTCCTGCAGAATGGGCTCAGCCCTGCTGGATTTCCCTTAGATGCCACAAGCACCAAAAAGATACTTGGCTGAATCAGCACCTAGAAATGAATTGGCTCTTACAGCAACAGCATTGCTGGCTTGACCAAAAAACCTGCCCCAGGCTGCCTGGTGATAACTGCTGCATCGAGTTTACAGGTTTGGATCTTTGCTGCTTCTGTTTGATAAGAGAGCACTGATGATATTTTTTTCCTGAAACTAACATTGAATTGATGTCTTTTAACGTGCCAGTAAAAACTCAGTTCCCTTTTCTTCCCCTGTATATGCTTCATGTAACTGTGGATTCTGATGGACCAGCCATCAAACTTTAACCGCCCTCTGACAGCGTGTCACTGGTTTACAAGCACACAGGACTAACACGAGCTTGCCATCAACTTGATGTATAAGGTTTCTCTTTTTCCAGCTCAGGCAGCTGTTGGTGCAGGTGTTGGTTGTGGTATCTAAATCATGTGGTGCTTGGCTACTACGAGTTGTACATGGCCTTGTGTGAATACACAGCGCTGTGGTTAAGTACTGCAGAGTTGGCCTTCGGAGGGAGCATTTCTAGCCCTAAGAAACCAGCCAGATTTGGTGGGTTTACCAGGTTGGGGTTGGTTTCCCATTTTTCAGGAGGCTCCCGTGACCTTTTGGTGCAGTGGCTGTTCCCCTCTCTTGCACATATTTGATTACCACAACTGGAGATCCTCAGATCTTTCAGCTGGCTAGGAGGGTTTTGTTAAAACTGTCCAAGTTACTGGTTTTTGTAATTGTGTGTAGGTGGTTTTAAGATGCATTAGGAAGCAACACTAACGACGTAGCACCCATCACGATGAGCATTTCAAAAAGCACTGCGGTAGAAGACAGTCGCACGACATCACGTCCCCATGCGTGATGGCAGTCAGCTCTCCTGGACCAAACCACCTTCATGATACCATTGCGTTCTGTGTTTGCAGTTCAAGCTTAATCCGTTTTTTGTTCTGTTTGTTTCCATAGCTTATTTTTGTTGTTGTTGTGTTTTGTGCGTTTTGAATAGCTTTATTCCCATGGGTTTTTCATGCAGACTTCCCTTGGACAGTAAATCAAGTTGTTTGTGCATGTGAACAACTGAGAATTAATGTTGGCTTGGTAGAGTCACAATACGGTTTGTAATGTTGTTCTTCCCTGAGACCACTGGCTTGTCTGGTATGGAAAATCTATTTAGAACTTCAGCTATGTTTGAATAAAGTGAAAGTAATCCAGTTTGTTTATAAATCGCAAACAAAAGCCCACCCAGCCCTGAAAACCAGCATTTGACAGACGGCGCCGGGATGTTTTCGCTCAGTAGGGTAACGCACTGGCGTTGCTGCAGGGAGCAGGGGCTCCGAGTGTGGTGCTCGGCTGTTGTGCGCCCCTGACTCGCATTTAAACAGCTGCTCGGTGGCACAGAAGGTGGTTTGGTTGCAAAGGAACGTGAACACGAATTGTCAGCTGCGTGGTACTCAATAAGATGCTCTCTCAGGGGAGTGATAAAGCAGCCGCGGAAGCCGAGCGTGATGGGAAGCGCGAGGCCGGCTGGTGTGCACCGAGTCTTTCCCAGCGTGATGCCTCTGCTCGTTGATGCTGGTTCAAAGTGATGTATGGCTCTAGGGGTGTGCACACTGACGATGCTCCTCTTGGTCTTGAAAAACAAAGGCATGAAAGCCCAGTTTGCCCAGGACGACTGGTCACCAGGTGGGACTGCTCTCAGGTCCTCTGGGAACTGCTGAGGGGTGTTGGGCACAATCACAGTCTAAGTGAACAACACTCCTATTGTTGGTATAACTCCATACATATATATCTATATATACATATATATATCTGCATATGTATATCTATATTATAGATATATATATTTTTAAACCCTTTTCATTCCATTAGTACAAGTAACACTTGTTTCCTGTTATTCTTCTTTTGTTTGTCAACCATGTATTTAATCACTGGGCTGAACAACAGCGGAGGAAGGTGCAAGGGATCCACTCCTTACTAACCAGTGATAAAAGCCAGATATTGCAACTTAACCCACGAGTAGTTGTGCAGACAAGGATTTGAAAATGATGTATAGAAACAACACTAGTGGCCAGGGGTGCTGAAGATACAGAACTATAAACAGGCAGGAGGGCTTCAAAGGGTGCCTTGGTTCAGAGACTGGTTGCTCAGAGATGAACAGCCTCTGTAACTGAGCATGGCCAGGTGGATCAGAACCGAGAGGCATGGAAGCAGGATGTGGCAATGGGTATTTACAAAGACACAGGGCTTGGCAGAAGTTTGAGGTGGCTTCCTGAGCTTCATCTGTGGGACAGCATTGGAGCTCAGGTATCACAATTCTGATTGTTGGTACTTGTAAGTAAACCTTTGGCCTTCCCATCTGGAAGGGCAAATTGATTGCCAGGAGTTTAATAGTTGGTGGTGTCATCAGGCCGTATGAATCTGTAGAGTTGGTCTGTTCTGCAAGTACCTGAAGACTATCACTAGTTTGTGTGTGTGCCTATGCGTGCGTGCTCATCTTTTCTTTTCTCTGTGTTCTGTTGATTAGTAATCCATTAGCATTTTCAATAGGGCTTCAAGTCCAGTAGATTACGGGTAGTCAGTTGACGAAGATCTGGTTTACAAGAACTAATTCAATGTTTCATTGCATTTTGTAAGTACATAGAATAATTTTATAAGATGTTTGTAGTTTATAAATGCCTAAACTATAATTTAAGGGCACTTTCCTGTGTATGGCTGTGTCTGTCTCTGATCAGTTGTTTTTCACAGTACCAGTTTACTAGTTAGCTTTATGATATGCCAAAAAGGATCCCGAACTTGTCCAATCCGTGGCTTGTCCCTCTTCCCGCCCGCCCAAGCTTTGTGTCCCAGTATACAGCGAATGAATAAAGGAGTTGGAGAAATGTTCTGTATCTTCAGTATCCTGGTCTTCCAGAGCCCTCTGGTTGGGGTGGGGTCATCTTAGCTGGTCATTTCACGTTACTGTCTAGGGCAGTTGGCTTAATGGATTACAAGAACCTCACTGGTTGGGGAAACAGAACGGGTTTTGCTGCTACCCAGGCTGATGTGTGCAGTGCAGGACCAGCCTTGCAGTGGCCATGTGGTCTGAAGGATGTGACTGTAGCAGAGAGAGAGGAAAGGTGGTTTTTGTAATTGCTATTGAAGAACTGTGTGCTGATTTCTTATCACTCTGAAAGTTTGTGCGCAGCCTCTGAAGCTGCTGAGCACCATTTGGAGCTTTGTTAAAACAAGCAAGGCAGGGTCCCTATTTATTGTTATTTAAGAGTACTGATGATCCCTTCACCCTCGCTCCTCGGAGCTGCCTGACCACATTGCCGAAGGGTTCCCATGATCTAGATACTGTTCAACACTCAGCTCTTCTGTTTGCTGAACCAGTGAGGTTTGAGATGAAAGGATTGGCCAGAGTTTGTCTACCTCTGGGACAAAAACAAAACTAGAAAGTGCTAAGGAATGGATGCAGTTGCAAATACATTTTCCAATCTTTTCTTGTTTAAATTTTTTTAAGAGAAAATGAAACAATACCATGGCCAATTTATTACAGAAAAAGACTTGCTGTGTATAAATTATTCCTAAAGAAATTCCTGTGTTTATATTAAAATGAATCAGTAGAGAAAAAAGAAATTCAAAATGTTTTTGTATATTCTGTTGTAAGAATTTATTCCTGTTATTGCGATATACTCGGGATTCTTTACATTATGAAAAGAAGAAACTTTGTCTATTTTGAATGGCTGAAGCTAAGGCTCCTTTAGTTTCTCTTACTCTGCTTTTTTCTAGTAGTTTCAGTACTACATGATTTAAGTTAAATAAAAGAATTCTGTATGCATTTGCCTGCTTCTGAATTTGTTGCTCCTTACGCAAAGCGAGTACAGGTTGGAAAACTCAGAGCAAACCACCTCTGGTCTTCCTCTGCCCTTTTGGGCTGCATTTAACTGAGCTCCTCTGAGTAGATCTTAGCAGAGGTCAGTGCTGCCATAAACTTGAAAGCACTTTTCCAGTGACACTGAGCTTGTGGACCCTTTTCTGATGGGACCTTGACTACTTGGTCACAGTAGGTAATTCCCTTGAATAAGGTAAGCCTTTCTATTTAATTACTTCTTTATTTGAGGAAAACCTGCTTGTTCACTCTTGCAGCAATCCAGAGATGAGGCATCCAGCACGTGCTTAACAGTTTCCTGCAGCAGTCATTGGAAAAGGCAGTGGCAAAAACGAATGGCACTAACTTGGTGTTTCCAGTTCCTCTGGCTAAAATAAGGCGCGATGGTGGCGCAAAGCCTCATCAGCTGTCCATGTTGTTAGGTTTCTCTGTTGTCCTTTTTACATGACGCTTGAGGAATGGGCTTTTGTTTCCCTGGAGAAATCCTCTTTCTTTTTTTCTTCTATGATCCTTCTTACTCTGTCTCCTGCCCACATTGTTTCAGCATTTCTAAGATAATGCTCTGTAATGCTTTTCCTAGAAAGTCTGCTGTTACCGATGGGGATAATGGAGGCACATGGATGAAAGCTGCTCTTCCATTGCCGTAGTACAGAGAAGCGTAGTAGGTGTAATCGCAGATGTACCTGCAGTGTTAAGGTAACAAAACCAGAAACCTGAATTAAAGAACAGTAAACTGATTAAATTTAAATACTCTTTAAGTAGCCAAACCAGATCTGGTTTGTGAAATTATTAAGAATGCATTCGCTTAGTGAGGGAAGGAAGTGCTGAAAGAAACCAAGTTTGAGAAACAAATGTTCCTTATCTGATGGATTGGTTTCTCAGACACCCTCCCAGAAGGAGCTTTAAATAAAAAACAAGATACGCTTTCTTTTTGAGGCTCCTGTAAACTGGGTGAGATGGGAAAGGTAACACACAAGCTACCACCATGGAACACATACAGCTTTTAGTGTAAGTTTAGTCTCACTATGCAGAGGGGTTTTGTTTTAGCTCCCTACCTGTTAACTTACAGGTGCAAATCCTGATGTTAAGGGCCAAGATCAGCTGATTTTTAGTTTTCAAAGTGAGATCATTTACAGTTTTGTTCCCCTTTTAAATGAAAACTGAGATAATTGCTACAGTACTGCTGAAACACATGATGAGCTCACAGACATGGGTCCGAAGGTACCTGTAATTGCTCTGTTCCTTGGTGTATGTGTTCACATTTTGTATCCTCCCAGCTGGGAAAACCAGATTAAAATCTGCTACTGGTCGGTATTGCTTTCAGACTCCTAATAGCTCAGGTTTACTGGGGTTATTAATCACAGGGTGTGCTGTGTTGAAACTTGTTCTTTTTGGAATTTAGAAATCTATGGCAGATTACCTACTGGCTGTAGGTTTTCTGTTTTACATAGAATTTAAATTCATCCCAATTTCATATGTGTTGCCCCTCTGAAGCCTTTGCTTTGAAGTGATTTTGGTTGGAGGAAAAGCCACTGCAAAGATTCTTCAGGATTAAATGAGTTTATGGAGTTACTTGTGTTTTCCCTGTGAGCCCCTGACATGCAATGCTTTACCTTCCCGCATCTCTGGAAAAGATGATATCAATCCCTTCCACTGAAATGTTTTTCTAGAGAGTCTTCATATTAATTGTAGACTCAATCTTTTCCGGGCCATCTAGCATGCAACAGGCACCTTCTGGGAGAAAACCACAAGCATCCATCTCTCGGTAGCCTTTGTTCTTCCCACACTGCTCAAGGATGATGAGTCCTTTGGCGGCTGAAGCCAGCCCAACGTGAACTGTAAGCTGGTTTTTCCCACCAGAATGAATAACAGGAAATTAAAAATGAGACCTGTTTTGGAAAAGGATGCAATGCAGTAATGCCAAGCAGGGTGTGAAACACTAGCTGCAAGGTGGGGAGTCTTGGTATAGCCCATGCCTAAAGAAAACTTCAATAAGAGATTCTAAATGAGAACAAAATCCTGCTTTACTCTGGTTTTGTCAGCTCAGGACTTGAGAGCTTGGTGCCTTTTCTGCCGTTTATGGTGGATTTTTGTTTCCCTTTGTTCGACACTGTTCAAATGGCACGGGGTTAAAACAGCACACTATAATCAGTGTGCTCCAACTTTCAGTTTGAACCCTTTACCACAGTTTTAATAGTCACTTCCCAGAGATGCCTGATGCACGTATTGCACAGCAGTCTTCTGGGGATCTTTTTAAAGATCCACTCAGAATAATGATACTCATAAATGAAGGGGAAAATCTGTGTAACTTTCCAATTACTCACCAGTGGCTGCAGAGTTGTCCATATCTTGAAGACTTGCTCCTTTGCTTTTTGGTAAGCCACTGGCAGCTGCATGATGCGGAGATCTATGTTATTGCCAAGGCCTCTCTTGGACAGCTCCTGTGTTTACAAAAAAACCACCATGGAATTGTGAGAGCATTGGATTTCTCAGACTGGGATAAAGAATCAGGCTGATGCAACTGTGGAAACACCTGAAAAAGCAAGGTAATGCTGTCTAAGCACATGGTTCCTAACCACTATCAGCAGTGAGATTCATTTATTTAATGAATTTAATGAATTTTTGACTGGAAGAGACTAAAACACACTAAACCATTTCCTAATGTCACTTCCATGTGTTTTCCAAAGGGATGCTCAGTCTGCAGTGGGTGGGAGTGGTTACTGCTAAGGGGCTGGACCATGGAGAACAGTGACATACAGGTCCATACTTGGAAGCTTCTGAATAAGCTTTGGTGTAGGCAAGATCTGTTCCTCTGAAAGCTCTAGTAGATAAACCTGCACTGTCAAGGGACACAAATGAAGGACAGGCCACATTAGCTGTCTCCAGTGATCTGCTGGTTTGAACTGGTTTGGATAAGCTGTGCTGGAGGTGCCTGTCAACATGAGAAAGGTCACATTTAGGCTGGGTTTAATTTCTTTTCTCGTCTAGAATATGTTTTTCTAGTAAAAGGAAATGTCAGTTATTTGGATGTTATTTCTCTGTCACTTACGTAGAGTCGAATTTCCATATGGGGCCTTTTCCCAAAGGAAACAAAAATTATGCCCAGAATTGAGGTGGAAGAATCAAAGGCACCCTCAAAGCAGCAGGTTGGCCAGGTGGTAAAAGATGTTCTGGAGAATCAATGTCATGTGGAAATGACTTGAAATTATGTTGTCAGTAGAACAGGGCTAACAAACAAGACTCTAATAATAAGTGTCTAAGTAGAAGGTGGGAGGCTGCAGTGGCTGGATGCAGAAGGAAAGCTTTGTTCCTGAAAAGTAAAATGATGGTTGAAAGTTCCTGTTGCATTTGAGTAGAGCACTACCCAAGGAGGGTAAAGAGGAAGTTTCTAAGGAGTCACAGGCAAAAAGTCAGCAGCAGAGGTCTATGATTAGCCCCAAACCCTGTAACTTCTGTATTACATGTTGTTTTCATTTCTCTAGGGATACTTGGGTGGACAAGACCCAGAATTCTGAGCTGTAGTTAACTGGGAAATTTGCCCTTCAACACTGGCTTCCTATATAAACTGTTCCAATTTTCTTGTCAGCGGAAGCATTGATTAGCTGTGCTCAATAAACTATTCGACACAAGCAAGGAAACAATGCCTGCAGGGAAGTAAACACATTCAGAGAACAGTGCCAGCCTGTCTTGCTCTGGGCGCTGACAGTCTTTGAGAGCCCATTGCATCATCTTGTTTAAGAATTCTGTTCTGTCTTAGCTTCCAAAAAGGAAAACCCCAGCTGGTTCACAATTAGCATTTTCTTTTCTAAAGCATCTTTAATTTTAACATTTAATGAGATTCTTCCTTCTTAGCTGTAAAGCTCAGAGGTCTCAACTCCCCATAACTTTGGTATGGAATGTGGAGACCCACAGTTAGTTGTTAGGCCATTCTTCTCCCATGCTGTCTGGATTGGTGTTCTGTTGTCACCATTTGTCATGGGAGAGACACATAGAAATGCTTCAGTGCAGGACAAAACCGGTACCAGACCAAGAGCAAAGGGCTGGGAATGTGTGTCAAAGGAAGACAGTTCACTGTGTCCTCAGCTGTTTCAGCATGTTGTCAATAATGTGTATTACTTTGTTGCCCAAGAATCCTAACCATGGGCTTATGCCCCATTAGAGCAGATGTTGTGCAAACATGGAACAGAAAAATAGATCATTCTTTGTCTCAGCCTTAACCAAAACTAGTTTTGCATTTAAGGTGAGAGACTGAAGATGGTTACAGGAGGATAACTGCATCTGGAAAACAGAGCTCACACTGGTGAGGTCATTCAGTAAACAAGTGCCTCTCTTTTGTAGTTGAAAGAGCAAAGAGAACTTCAGAGGAGGACACAAGTTTTGGAGGACTTTCTTGTGGGAAAAGCGGTTCAAAGGAAAGCAGGCAGATTCTTTGTTGGGAGGTTCTTCTGAAAGAGATATGAAATCCAGTGTTATCAGCTGATAACCTTGAGTCACTGGTGAGCTGTGGTTACAGTCCTGGTCCACTGGAACTCTGGCCCGTGTGGTTACACAGCCCTCCCCAAAGAGAAGGGATTGGCACAGCACAGCTGTGCTCGGATGCAGTGGTTGGGTGTCTCATGGTATGTTAGAAGCATCCTAAACTTTTAGAAACCTCCAGAAAAAATTTGCTTTAGGAGGGTAAGAAAGTTCCAGAAGAGAAACGAAGTCACTAAAAGCAATGTCTTCTTAGTCTCACAGATGAGGAAACTAAAGCAGAGAGGGAGAGATTAAATGACACATTTCCAAAGACCACATGGTCAGTGGCAGGATGAAAAACTGCACCCAGAGATCTGATCCTCAGCTCCCGATAGCAAACATAGTTCCCAGAAGCAGTTGGAAATGTGACCTGTTCTGTGGGCTAACAGTTTAATTGCTATGAATGTTGTCACTCAGCTTACATTTGTGCCCTATTAACTGGCGACTTTGACCTTGGTGGTAGACTGCCCTGATAGGTTATTAAACTACTAAGTTGAAGACAGTTTCTGGAGGAGACACAAGTCAGATCCCGGGTGATTAGGTTTGACCATCAATGTGTAACATGGAAGAAATAATTCAGAGAATCGGGGATTCTGAGGGTCCCATGTGGTGCTGACAAACTGACACATCACAGTAACTCAATATGATCTGTCAGCAAACACATGGTAAATACTTGGTGGTGTTTTCCTTCAGAGCGCATGTCCCGCACTGCCAGAGTTCAGTGTTGTCGGTGGAGCTTTCGTGTGTGTTGTAGGAGGGTATTTCAGGTGAATGGAGTTATGAGAACCATGAAAAACTGAGTGAGACAGGCTTCTGAAAGAGAAGCTGTCTTACTAGTGCTAGACACCCATGTTGGGCCATGTGCCAGTGACTATAAAAGTGCTGAAGCTTTTCTCAGTGACCCTGAATTGACAGGTTCACCTGTACTTTCTGATCCATTTGCCTCTCGTTTTCCCTGAATACTCAAGGGGTACTTGCTGAGGAATGAGAAATCCAGGGATGAGATGCTGTTGAATGTGTGTATGAGTCATCTTGTACTGTGATAAGAACTTGGGTTCATGCAAAACAACAGGGTTCTCCTCACACTCTTGGAAAATTATATCTTCATATAGAACAGGCAACGTGGGAGAATGCACTGCTACTTATGGTAGAATCCATAAGAAATCCAAGAATGCAGAACAAATACTCTTTCTAAACCAGCAGAAATCAAGATTTGGAGAGTTTTACTAACATTTGTCACCCGATTCCTGAGGATTTCAGAAAATGGAGATTAGCTTATTCTCCAAAAAGTGTAGTAAATGGTTAATTTGTAAGAGAAACAATATCCCACAACCATTTTTCTGAGTGCCCACTGAGGGCACAGAAGGGATGCAACTACTGTAATAGGCTGTGTGCTCACTGGATCAGTCTCTGATCCTCCCTACAGTGAGAGAAGAGGTTCAGGAGAACAGCTGATCCCATCAGAAAGGCTCTGGTCTGACTGCTCAGTACTTCCTTGAGGATGAGTTTGAGTGCACTCTTGCTCTGTTCTCAGACTCAGCAGGAGGGCTTTATGCCGCTTTAGTGATCCATGCAGGAACCCCAAGCCAAGGCAGGACTACTTCCAGATGTTGATACTAAATTTTGCTATCTTTCATACATGTACACAGGCTTCCTGAAGACCGTAGGGCTACTCTTGTGAACAAGGCAAATGGAACAATACCATAAGATTGCTATTTAGCATGGAGAAGCCTATCAAAATTCAAAGTACTTCCAGATTTGCAGCTAATTTCCCTGATTTGCCTGGATTAACCACCTTTGCCAGAGAACAGGAAACCAATGCAGCATCCCCAGTATGAATACACATTAATTCCACACAGAGGGGGTCACATCAGAGGGAAATGGATTTGTTCTCCTTTATACACAAGGACTGACATCTGTTTCGCTATGGAATGCTGGAGCAGCCAGCACATAGCGTTGTTACAGAAAACTCACTGGTGTGTTTTGGTTTAGGCTGTGTTGCTTGCAGATAAAGAACATGGTTTATTTTCAGCCCAAAGAGGATGATCGTGCACCCAAAATTAGAACTAATAAGAATCAGGAAATAATGAGCAAGAACATTGTCAACTGACAAATATCTGTGGTTTAGGGGACATGTCAAGTTGGACTCAAGGTAATTTATGGGTCTCCTGTGATGACCGGGGTGTGGAAGGGTATCACAGAAGTACTTTTGTCTCCTGTTAGGCTACAGGGATAACATTCCCCATGATTCTGAGTGGCTAATGAATTTATTCTACCAAACACCAAGTTTTACTCGGTATTCTTCACCCAACGAGGCCAGAATAGAAAACACATATGGGTTGGTGGAGTTGCTATAGCTTTGGTCTTTGGTCATTTGAAAGTGGAAGCCAAAGATGAAACATGAAAACACACTTAGAATTGGTGTGCTTTAGGGTTTGTGTGCCTGAAGGAGGCAGAGCTCAACAGGTTACACCTAATGAGAAGGAAATCACCTCACACAGACATGGAAACATGAGTTGTGGTATGAGATCATGTGTTTACTGAGCAGAGATAACCTGTGGTATATGCATTAGGTGCAGAGAAGGCACCCTGGGTAAAAATATCTTTTTTCAAACTCAAGAATAATATTTTGAAAAGTGCTTAAATAGCACACAAAAAAACCCTTGCAAATAAAACTGTGTTTTACTTCTTAATTCTCCTTTCTTCTATGTTGGGAGTCTGCTCCATGAGGCATAATTCTGTTTAATGAGTCATGCGAAATAACTTTTTTGAAGGGAATGGAAAGCCTGAAAACGATTGTATCAGGATTGCCACAAAATAAAACACCTCGTTCCCTTTTTTCCATGCTTACCTTCACTGCTTCCCAGCTAGAATTAACCAAGTATTGTCTAAAGGGACCAAAACCTGAAAAGAAAGAAAGGCGCTTTTAACCTATGCTTGCTCTGCAATTGTGGATTAGGTGCAGACATGCATGCACACACATATTTGTTCTTTATCTTCATATTTTTGGTTGTGGAGGTTGAGTTTTTAGGTAAGATTTACCCTTTATAGCACTTCAGGGATTAGTATTTTAATTTTTTATATGCACTGATATAAGAACAGATCTCACAATCTTCATTCGTGTCAAGGCTTTCTTATGAGATAACCTTAACCGAAGCTGTTAAATGTGCCGGAGCCAACAGGCAGATCAAAGAAATGATGATTTTGGGCAAGGTTCATCACCCATAGAAACACGGCTACTAAAACATCTGGTGTTAAATACTCTCAGGCCACAGTCAATTCTTGTAAGTACCATTCTTACGGTTAAAGCTCATGAAGACAGGCATATTTAATGAAAATGATTAAAATAGTAACATTTTATTTCATTTGTTGTTGGGTTTTGGTTTTTTTCTTTTTAATCCCAGTGAAAACTTTTCTCTCAGGGAAAATGTGCTTTTTGTGGTGCTGGGCAAAATCTCTTTCTTTGCTTTTTCCCCAGAGGAAAAGAGAAGAGGAAAGGGAAAAGGACTTCTCGAATCCAAAGCACTACATTTAATTTTATGCGCCCTTTTTTGTGAAAGGCTTTTTTTAAATAAAAAGGAAAAAAGCCCTCATTTTGAGCTAGACAGGCATCTTATCATTAAAATATTTGATGGAAAACTCCCACTATCTTCATTAATCTCAATTACTCTTCTCAATCCAGAATGTTACCAAGTCTTAGATACTGGGTGGCTGGAAAACTTGTTTGTAAATTGGTTCCAATGCTGTAACTCTTAAATACTTAAAAATCCTTAAATGGACAAATACATACTTGACAGTATATGACTGCTGTTTTTCACAGTGAAAGGAACTTGTATGTGGGGACAATTAATTCTAAATGCAGGCTTATGACAGCTTAATGCTAGACTTCAAGCATTTCTTAATTTCTTAATACTTATTTCATAACTGCTTCATCTTTTAATATTATGAAAAGGCTGATGCTGCTAATAGTTTTGACAATGTTTTCCCCAGGTTTAAGTTTGTACTATGGAGAGGGAACAAGGGAAATAGTACTCATTTCACATTAACAGGCAAGATAAAACCTCATTAGTCCCACTCTATTCTCCGAGCAAAATTAGGGTGACACCTACTCCATTTTGAAGCTGTAGTTGTTGTGCATGTTTCTGTACCTGTGTGTGCAGAACTGTAGAATTATACAGAACTATATATAAAGTTATGTATATTATATAGAATTATATCTAAGGTTATTAAATATCTCACAATTAAATACATGCATCTCAGTGGTGGCCATAAGAAACTACTGCTTAGGATAAAATCATTCCATTAAAAATGACTGAAGGTAAGAGTTTTACAGTACAGAACTACCTGCAACAACTTGGAGAGCTAACTGGCTGAGTATTATTAGGCACTATATAACTGGGCTCAGTGCCAGCAGGTTTATGTTATGAGCAGGCGAAAATGTGACACAGACAAGCTATGATAATCTCTGTAATAGCTTAAAGATGCACCTGTGTCCGTAATGGGACACGCTAGTCTAAAACTATTTGAACAAGTAGATTTCTGTACCTCAATGTCTATCTAAGGGGAGGAAAAACCTAACAGGATGTTAAGAAGTGTGCCCATCAAGGGTATGTGCCATAAATATCGTAGGACAGAACCAGACTGTCAGCCTTTTAAGAGGTTAGCAAAAACATCTTGTTCTCTCCTACACTCCCACTTGGTTCAACTACAGTGGTGTCTAGAGCAAGGCAAACTAGTTCTGCTCATCTTGCAGCTATTGAAACTTGAAAAAAAGGTGTTTAATTGAAAACAGCAAGATGTGCCAATCTCTTTGATGTAGCTTCAACCTCATTCCGATGTCCTCAGATGACCTGCAGTGGAAAATTATCCAGCAACTCACATGTCAAGATATGTGTAATCATTGCCTTTATACGAGCCAGTGGCAACTAGAGGAGTAGCGAGTAGCAGCATTCCTTAAGAGCTTTAACCTTTTAAAGCTCAGAATTCTTTAGCTGGTGGTTCTGCCACTATGATTCAGCAGTAGTGATAGCCAGCAAGAGAATTTCCAAATTTGGTCCCTTGTGCTGCGTGTTCAGGCAGGCTCCCTTGGTATATTTAAATTTAATGGTTTAGTTTAGCAGTGATGAGGCAGCATCTCCTGTTTAAAACTCCCTTACTTTGCCATGAAACTGAGACCTCAAAACTTGCCATGTGTTGCTCTAATTCTGGACACTGACTATGTGACATTGTGATGCAACCTGGCTTTCTTGCTTCAGAGCTCCTTTTGGGTAAGCTTTATCTCATACTAGCCTGCACTGCCTTGAGCTATGTGGTTTGGATCAGAGAGAATGTCAACAAAGATTAAGACATGGAGAGAATGAACAACAAACCAAACTGGGTGGCAGTAAAGAGGGCAGACTGCAGCCTTGTTTCCTGACATGCATCTGATTTTTCTTAGGAAGGCACCGCAGCAAGTTTTTTTCCATTTGGAATTGTTAGTATGACCATTTGCTACTGTTTTTCCTTCCAGGGAACTGTTTATGACAAAGACCAAGCATGTGTGCATACCATCTCTGGCTACAAGAAGAAGAAAATAAAAATCTTACCAGTTACAACCACAGTGCTGGAATTTGAATCCATGAAATCTGTGCTCCAGAAGGTGAAATCTTGTCTTTCAGTTCCAACAGTGTTATAATTCATATATCTGTGGCAAACTTCTTTATTTGGGGCACCTTTTTTATTTCCAACTGTGATGTCTGCATTCACATGACAGGGATGACTTGTGATTTATGTCACTTTCGAAGCAAACATTGTTACGTCTCTGCATTAAAGATAGAAGTGTGACTGACAGGCTGGCTGATCGGGACTGTCCCAAACTTCTTCAGGCATGCAATGGTATCTAGGAAGGACAGGAAAGGCTTAAAGAAACTCCTTGCAAAAATCCGGCCACATTTTTCATCAGAAACCTGTTTATGTACATGTAAACCAAAAATTAATTGAATCAATTTTATTCTGTCTCTGTGGATATTCTGTTTTTAGCACAGCTGTAATTCACTTCAATCGTGAGGAATGACTTCAGTACAAAAACATATCTGTCCATTTCCACTGTTCATAGACTTTCTCTTACTGACTTAACTCAAGGGAAACTTTGCTGTTCCTCTTCATAGCAGTTAGTCAGTTTACTCACCCTGATCTTTATCTTAAGCTCTTTATAAAATAGTTCAAGCTTCTTCAAAAACACCATTAGCAAATGTGTGTACTTGCTAAGCCAAAACATTTACTCAGTAATATTCCTGAATAGGCAACATGTTACAAAATCTCACTCCAACTTGCAAGGTCAAACGAAGTCTGGAAGCTGGGTTATGGCCTGCTGAAACTGGTGAGTTTAATAACTGGTCTGTCTTCATTAAACTGAAGCATAAGAACCAATAGGGGAGGGCCCAAAATCAAAACATATGCACATTGTCACTGCCCAAAACAAAAGCATATGCAAGTTCTCTTGGGAATTATAACTATGTGGGCAGAGGGTTTTGCTGGGTCTTGTTTTGAGTAGGAAGTGTATGTGTGTGCATGTGAGAGAGAGAGAGGGAGGGGAGAAATACGCTAAGAATAGAAAGCCACTATATAATCTCAAGGGAGTTGGTGATTGTGAGACCTTAAGGACAAAAAAATCTCTGAAGAAATCTCTTGGATTGGGTGGTGCCTGAAGTGAGGTTTGGAGCTATGGGCTGTGTCTGTCATTTAAATCCTCCTGTGCTGAGACACAAAGAAATTCATGGATTCTTCTAAATAAAAAGACCCTGATTCCAGCAGCCATTTCTTCCCTTGACTAATACAACTTGCCAAATAAACTTTTACTCACTGCTGTGGCTGAAGGAGCTGCTCATAGAGCAAATAGTTCTCTGCAGCTTTAAACAAGTCAAAATCTGCCACTGACATCACTGAATTACATCTAAAAATCTCCAGTTTCGGGTTTTGTTAAATCTGAATAAAGGGTGGTCTAATGAACAAAGCATACGAGAGGAATAAAGCAATATTCAAGGTCTGCAGTTGCTTGATTAATTTCCTGCATGAGAAATTATGCATTTTGTTTAGTACAATTTAGCTGCTTTATAGATACATAAGAAGGGTATTGCTTGAATGCTGTAAAATATTAGGTATTTTATTAGATATTCTTGCATAGAGTAGATAGAAGTCTATGACATCTGTGCACTCCGAAACGATTGATATTGCCTCTTTGGACTGTAGGACTAGTTTTCAAAGTTTTCACAACTCATAAAAAGAAAGTAGAAATAAAGATGGAACAAGGAAGATTATGTCACTAATCCTTTATGAAGAAACTGATAGAAATCTGGGGGAAATCCCTCCAAGCCACTTTCTAATAACTCATCAATTGAGTATTGTCTTCAACAGTTCAGTCCCTTTCCATAAGTAGAGGTTTGCTGATTTGGTAGTAAAGATTCCAAGATCTTTCTAGTGTTGTTGTATGCTTGTACAAGTCTGCGAGGAATGCTAGTGGTTTGAATAAACCAGGAATTTGACAAAGTGCACCAAAATTAGGTTTGCACTGATTTAATTTATTGTTTCTGTTCCCAAGCTTTATGTGTACAGTAGTATAAATGGAGGAATAATGCACATATAGCATCTGCATTACATTGTGACAGTATGACTGTAGCTTTACTATTAGCACTCACATGTGTGTACGTGCCCATAACAATAGATACACAAGTCACTGGATATCTGAGGTCTGTGCAAATTCACCTCCCCATCCATAATTAAGAAACCAAGCCCTGGCTATTTGAAGACAAGTCACAGCCAGAGCTGACTCAGCTGAACACTGGTTGTTTTTCTCTCTATACACAAATGTGATTGGCATGGCACTCATCCTGAGGTGAAGAAGAAATGGAAGGAACTGGACTATGAAAGCTCTGGTTATCACCTTGAATATTTTTCTGTAGAGTTGTCTGATTCATTTTAAAATTATCTGAACTGCTGAGTTACAGAAAAATGTATTTTCTGCAAATGCATTCTGACCACATTGCAGAACTGCCAGAACACTGCTCAAACAACTTCTTAGTACCGATGGTAACAAGAACTGAATATGGCTCTTCATTTAGAAACAGCTCTTTAATTTTTATCTCTTTTATTATTACTTACATATAGACCTTTTATTTCTTGTTATTGGCAGGCATTGACCAATGCTTTAAACTGTTAGGTGTTTAATATATTCCATTTTTTATCTCAGCTGCTTAACATTTAATGAGAGGAAGGAGAAATCAAGCTGCTATGCTATTTAACATTAAAATGTAATGGGACTTTAAATAGAAATTTTAGGCTCTAACATTCTATATTTCTTTTCCATTCTAATAAAAGTAAATGATCCTCAGGAAATACCTAACATAGTCTTTAGGTAGATGGAATGCAATGTCACAAAAAGAGAGGTGACAAACATTTCAGTGTAAAGCTCACTGTTCCCTGTGGAGCAATGCCTCTTCTACAGCAAACTCCATAGAAATGGTAAATGGAAGAATGTAATGGCAATTTCACTTACCTTTCTTTTGGATATAAAGTGTTATATATTTTATGTTGTTGCCTTATTTATATTAGCTCTTTTGCAATTGATACTACTAGTGTATACTCAATGCTTAGCAATAGTGGAAAAAACTGAAATTGTATGTAATATAAATGTGGCCAAGCTGTTAGGGGGTTGTTACCATTTCAGTTCCTGTCTTCTTGCAGGAGCAAAAACCAACTGCTGCATATGGACAGATTCTTAAGTTATATTTTTAATTGTTTATAATAGTTTAATGCAGGCAGAAAGTATTTTAGCAGGAGAGGATGCAACTCAAGATCAGTGGGTTGCTGTTGTTGAGGTGTCATTTACCATACACAGACCTTGCAAGCCAGAAATACACTTTAAGTAATTCTTTATCAGCTAATATGCAAAATAGATAGCTAGGACTAACAGATTATGAGGGTAAACAGTCATATGCTTACAACTCCTTGTAAGAAAACTGAGGAGTCTTAGCTGGGGAAGTTTCCAGTATGCTGGGGAAAGTCAGTTTGTGTCTTTTGTTGGTAAAGGCTGATCCTCAGCATTACTGAGTTATCTTCACATTTTCTGCTTTTCTTTCCTCCTGTATCTTTTCCCTTGAATCTCTCACCAGCCAACAGCAATGCTTCTGTGACTTTAGCTTCTTGTCTTTCGTGCCTTTAGCTCGTGTACTTTCTCATAGCTTAACAATGTTCTCACTAAACCTCAGGCAAGGTCACACAGCAATGCTGCATCAAACAGGGCCGAGTGTGACACAGGGTGTGGTGGAAGGTACAAAGCTTCTAGTGATCATGAGATTGTGCTGAAATCCACTGATGTGCTGTGAAGCGTGGTTGCGTGACATCTGCTTTTTGGGAGCATCCGTGTATGGGCTGAGAGAGCTTTTTCCTGTTGAGGAAAGAAAAAACAAATGCACTTTACTATGTGTCTTAAACCGTTTGAAAGGAGGAGCAGCCTCATTGAGCTTTTGGTCACTGTGCTGGCAGGCAATGGAGTGCTAATTAATGGAAGCGCTCAAGATGCTGTCCTGAAACAGTCTCCAGGTCACAGCCATAAGTACAAAGGTAAGTTTGTTTCTTTGCAAACATACTGTTAGTTCCATGTACTGTTCACCTCTTTGACTTTGCTAAGTTAGAGCTGCTATTTTAAGGATAAGGAAGCAATCTGACACGCAGGAAGCTCCCAATAGTCAACACCTGGATTCTACTTTATAATTTTAACATGTGTGTTCATTTTAGTCTCTGTACCTCAGTTTTACCATTTGTAATAACATTTTTAATTACAATTTTTAATGTAATAACATTAAAAATTGCTTGCCTACGTCTTCCAAAAGCCTTTTAAATACTGACAACAAATCACTACGGCACATGGCTGAAGCATACTACGAAAAATGTCATTTTTACTTATTTTCCCTCAAAAAACTTGTGCTGCTGCCACCCGAGTTTAAAGAAGCTGGTGTCAGCTCTATGGTTTGCCATTGTGTGTGCCTTTGGAATGAAGGATTTGGAACTTGTTCTCGGAGTTTGGGAAGTTAAGGCACAGCCCTGTGCTGGCACTCGCTGCAGGCCGGGCTGTGATGGCAGAGGACGAGGGCTGCCCCTCAGCCTGCAGCTCGCAGGCAGCTTCGCCTCGCCCCTCGGGCCTCGGCTCCCACACAAACTTCTCCGGACCGGTCCCCATCACCTCCCCGGTCCCTTTGTCTCCTCAACCGCCTTCCGACGGCCGCTTTTCCTGTCAGCTCCCCCCGCCTCTCCCGGCCCGCCCTCAGCGGCGGCCCGCGCCGCCATCCCGTGCGGGGCAGGGGCGGGCCGCGGCGGTGGGAGCCCGCCTCAGAGGAAGTGATGGAGGCCGCGGGAGGAGGAAGAGCCGCCGCTGGTAAGAAGGGAGGGCGAGCGCTCGGGAGCTCCCCCGCGGCCCGGCCTCCTCCCCGACCCCGGCTCTGCCTTCTTCACAGCTGTGTCCCCCCCGCTCTCTTCGCCTCCCTCATGCTGGGCCGGTTGCCCACCCGCAGGGGATGGACACGGCGGGGCCGGCGCCTCCTGTGAGGAGCCCGAAATGGCGGGCTCCCCGCGGGCGCCTTCCACAGGCGGCCGAAGCGCCGCGAAAGACTCGGGCCTTTTCAGGAAAACTTTGCTCAGCCGCCTGCGGTCATGACCGGGCGAGCCCCGGAGCTTCACCTCCATGCTCCCAGCGCCCTGCTCTCACAGCACCGCCTGAGGGGAATGGGCCAGTCCGGCCCCCCTGCGCCAAGCAGGGAGAGCCGGAGCGGGGGTTTGCCCTTTTCCCAAGTGTTCAGGTAACTCTTCCAGGTTTTAAGCTAGTCCAGACCTGTGCTGAACATGGCTACGGGATTCCTGTCGGCGTTGTTTCAGCAGGTGATGCTGTCGAAAGCCTCACCAAACTCTGGTTTCCAGTGTGTGTTTAGGGCTCTCCCAGCACAGCTACACAGATTTGGGACTTGAAGTACTTGAGAACTACTGGAGAGCTGAGGGAATGCTGTGTAAAAATACCACTACATTTTTAAGGTCATATCTCAGGCAGCATCAGCAAGTGTTTACCCAAATTGAGCGAAAACATGGTTTAACAGGGACAAAAGGAGCAGTAAACACGTTCTTCTTGACTACTATAATTAGTTGGGTTATTTTGGTGTAGAGATACAAAGGCTTTTTATATTTCAGAGTCCTTAGCTTTCAGTACAAACTTTGCTGATCATGAGCTGGTTAGAACAAGAAATACATGGTCTCTAATGATGAATTTTTTGGGGAAAAAGCCACTCACCCTCACCTTCTTTCAGCAGAAGTTAAGGTTCTGGTGTTTCTGACAGTGGGCAAAGAGCTGCTCAGCCCAGCAGAGGCCAGTAGAGAGAACTCCATCATTCCCTACCTGGTGGACTTTACTGCTTTGAAACAGCAGACATTGTTCAGTTCCCAAATGGCAGTGCTGCTAGGGCTTGGTAAGGGAGCAGGTTTTAGGACAGGTGGATCTTCTGCACATGCTCCGCCGTGGATTTCCAAGGGAGTGAGCGTTCCTGGTTTATATTTGACTAGGAGCACTTCCAAGAATCTCTGTTCACACACTTGTTTGGATAAGGGCCCGTTGCATCGCCTCAGTTAGCTTTTGCACTGCTTTCCCTCCTGGTCTGTTTTTATACACGTCTTTCTTAATTTGTCATGCTAGCAGGTAAATGGCGAGAAAGTGAATTTATCTTCTGAAATGCATTTTAAGTTGCTACCATTTATCTAAAGCACCTACTTCACCCCCTTCAGTAAAATAATGATGTTGTTCATTAGTTCCTCTAGCTGCTCGTGGCTAAATGCACCATAGTCAGATTGCTCTGTTTTTTTGTTCCTATCAGCCACTTGTGAAAGTCAAACATTTGTAATAATGCTGTTGGGGTTTTGGGGGTTTCTTTTGAAAGACTCTCAATTCTGGTGATGTTATAAAATATCTAGATGAGTGGGACTTGGTTTTTCATGTCTAAGCAAGCATTGAACTGTTGGGCACTTCAGTTGACATCTACATTTTTCCTCTGTTTCATTACTCTCAAATTGAACGTTTAGAGTAGTTCTTCTTCAACCCCCTTCCTTTTCTGGGACAGCTGCTCTTGGTTTTAGGTATTATCTGAGTTTTGGCTTAGTTACTTAATTGGATGCACCTATGTTTGATTATGGAACAATTGGCAATAGGTTGAGTGTACAATACAGCGCACTTTAAAAGCATACTGGAGTCAGCCATTAGCTCTTCTTGTGCAAATGGTGCTCTTCAGTTTTATGTCCTGCTGTAACTGAGATGCTACAACTACTAGATCTTGAGGTCTGTTCCTGTAACTGTTCTTCACAGGGCAAGGTTGCTTACGCTTCCAGGTTTCTAATCTCCTTTATAGATCCTAGGCAAACCACATCATTGAGAAGCAGGACAGCTGTTGACCTAGAACTTGAGGTTCTTGTTTTAAATCCAGCCTTGTCACAAGTTCTTTTTGATTTTAGGACACTTTGCATGTGTGCGAATTAACCATCAGTAAAGCTAGGAAGGACATTCAGTGAGTAACAATGTATACACAACTTGCTGGAGCCTGGGAAATAGCGACCAGATGAGAAACCCGTATGTGTAGTTTAACAATTGCATTAATGAAGCCTTGAATTTCCATCTGTCACTCTAGGAAGATGGAAACCTCCCTGCCCTCCATGAAATCCATGTTAATCAGTTTACAGGCAGGAGATCGGCAGCCTGGAAGGTGGAACCACAAAATTCAGGTAGTGTATAGGTGCTATATGTCATGAATGTGGTGCCCACATCTAGAAAAGCTACTCAAAGCTCTGAGACTGATCAACAACCATACTCTTCCAGTGTAACTAAAATCTTAGGTGTGGAACAGGCAGAATTTTACTCAGGCTGAGGAGTGTGTGTATCTAAGAGGTAAGGGCTGTCACAACCTCCTTGCTTTCCATGCCATAGGAAGGGCAAGTTACTAAAACCTTGCTTTCTTTAACATGAATATGTAGTTGTGGTCTAGAAGGAAAGAAAACAGGAAACAAAACTGTAACTACTTCCCTCAAAAGAAAAAATACAGTCCAAAACCCAGCAAACAAACCCAAGTCCCTTTCTATAATAGCACTGCAGAGAATATGCTCCTTCCCTTGGGGGAAAGTATGAGAAAACAAACAACACAAGAGAAAGTCTAGCCAGTTTAAATTTGCAAGTGGGAGGTGTGCAGACATTATGGTTGTGAGTGTATTATAAGAACCTACGTAGAACAAGCTGGTATGTGCTTTCCACATTGTATAATGGTTGCATACTGAGAGACTCCCAAACACCTCGCATGGCAATTCACAGTTCTGCTGTGTTGTCTTTGCAAAACGATTTGCAGACCCTCAGGTTGCACGTATCTGAAGTAAACCGTGTCCTGCTCAGTTACCAGGAGGTCTGTGGATGCTTAAAAACGTAGTGTTTGTAACCTTTGAAACTGCTGTCTGGTGGCTGGTCTTTATAGTATTACTGACAACAGATGGCAAATGGCTTCGCTGATGTAATTCTTGCTAGTGTTTCATTCCTGTGAAGTTGCACAGTTTCAGAATCTCAGAAAGTGCCTCCATAGTTTTCCTGCCTAATGGTTTCAAGCCAAACTAAATAAAAACATTTTATATTATTCAAATTCCCGTGGTGTCATGTGACATTTTGTAATGATTGCCTTGCAGCAGTTTCAGATAAGTGCACGTTTGGTAGCAATTTAAGGCCTGTGTCCTTTAAGTAATGCTTATTAGTACATAACAGATGCCGTTTAGAAACATTATGCCTTTTAATAGGCTCTGCTTTTAGACTACATGTTCTCATTCCAGGCAGGCTGTGGATCAAGCAAGCTTGGAGGTATGCTATCGTTTATGCAAAGCCTAAGTCAATTTTCTGCTCTGAAGTCAAGCCATGTGTTTTTCCTTGTTTCTTCCATTCTGGTCATAGCTGCCTTGCTGTGTTGTTCCCCCTAGTCATATCTTTGGCTGATTGTCAAGCCATTACAATCAAAACCTTTTGCATTTTTAACCACCAGCAGTGGTTTCTTTTGTCCTGACAGAAGAGCCTGTGCAAAATGAATTTGAACACTCTCAGCTTTACTGTCAAAAGCACAGCAAGCACAGAGGTAGCCCTCTGTTGCCAGCCTGTCCTTCTCTGCTTCTTCCTCTTCCCAAAAGGAGAAAAAGGGAAAAGCAGAACCATGCTGATTTTGGAGCACCTTCAAAGACATGTAGAATAACTGACACAATGGCACAGAGAAACAAAAGAGATGTTTACATATTTCTTCCACTACTTGCAGCTGTTTATTAAAGCAGGTTCTGAGACTGGCTCAGGGGCTTGTGATAGCTCGTGCAGGTGATGTATTAATTTGCAGCCACATAATAAATTTAGCAAAGTGGAAATCACTGGGGGAAGGGTTTTTTTTGTTTGTTTCCTTTTTTTTTTTTTTTCACTCAAATGAACTGCTTTATTTTGAGATTATTCTGGCTGTACAAATTGCTCCTTGTAAGTAATTTAGAGAAGGGCTGCTGGGCTTTCTTAGGCAGACTTACGCACTCTACTGGTGGGAGTAGTAGGTTTGTCAGAGGTGAAAGCATTTGCAACTCAAATTATGTGCAATCTGAAACTGGTATCCCTGAAAATCTAGACAGTTGTCTCATATTTTCATTGCCACTTGGTTTGTTTGGGGAATGCTGTTCTTTCTGATAGCAAACCAGGGCTTTCAGGTACTCTTGGTATGGCACACATACTGCTACAGTTTGTATGATGTGAGGATACGGGCTATCTGTAGTACAGCCTTAGGTTTCCTACACCTACCTACTTTGAATGATGGTAGTAACAGACAAATGCATTTAATGTGGTACTTAAATATTAGCTCTGGTGCCAGATTGTGACAAGTGGGTTTTTCAGTAACAGTTTTAAATGCTCCTTCGTCTTAAAATACGGCTTTTCTTTCTGAAACTGTCCTGTGAGTCTGTCTGGCTTCTCCCCATGGGATGAAATCATCTTTACGCTAGACTATTTGCCAAACTCAGTTGTCATTTCCTGCTCTTTCACTATTCCTTGTTTATCACTGGGAGACATTATCTTCCTCTTTTCCCTTAAGTTATAGGATGACTTTTGACCAATGCATCCTCCTTTCTTTCTGCCTTCCACCTTTGTAAAGGATTGAATTACTACTGTCTACGTTTGAATTTGTGATTCACAAAAGCTCTACTGCTGTGCAGGGTATCTTTTCTGTTGTTTTCCTCTTAAATCAGCCTGTCTGAATAATGAAAATACTTCAGTGATATATTTCAGTGTCAGTCAGAGCCTCCCATTTCTTCTTTGCTTAGGTTTTAAGAGTCAGACTCTAATTTGAGGTCAGGCCTGGATGATGAAATTCTGCTGGCTCAACTATTTTGGCTTATGGGTATGTAGAAGGGAGAGGTAGCAGTGATGTAACTGCTGGAAAGAGCCCCCAGTATGGACATGGTTTCTGGAAACCTTGTCTATTTTTTTTCTATATTTTGCTTTGTTTGGGGGTAGACAAATAGTAAGTTGCAAATGTAGATTTTTTTTTTCTTACAAGAAAATCCATACCACTGCCTTCAGTAGCTGAAGTTAAACTTTACCAGGATCATTTCTGCCTGTTTCTTGGTTGAATGAAAATCAGTACGTACTAAGAACTCGATGCTGATGTTCACAGGTTCAGAGGTATTAGCAGCAACCCCACTGAATCAGTGGAATTTCCTTGAGGAAAACTTGATGTGAACATGAACCTTAAAACCTTAATTAATAACAATCCTGAATGTTCCTTTTCTTCAGAACTGCAGCTTCTCTGGGTTATTGTGTAAGCTCCTTCCTTCTTTTTTATATCTAAGCTCTGTGAAAAAGAGATGTGCAGAAGTATGAATTCCTGATATGTCACAGTTACAGCTGGTAGCACTTCCATGGTTTAACAGTATGCTACAGTTTTTATTAATAAAGTCTGTTTCTGGGCCATAGCACCTCAGCTTTTTTCAATTACATTAGGTTAGAACTTTTTGCAAAACATGCCAATCCAGATGTGCATTCTGTGTATTATAGGACAGGGGGAGCCTGTTTACACAGATGTATTTTAATTTATCTGTGCTATGAGCTTGATGCGGCTTTATTTTTCTATGTGTAACACTGCTGAAGGCCCATCTGAGGAAAAATAGAGTTGGAACCTCTTTGCTAGACCTTTCTGTACTGGAGTACTGCAGGTTAGAGTGGAGGAAATATGCCTTCAGCAGGCACTTGCCATTATGTGAGCCCTTCAATACGCACTTGCTTTTCTAGCCTTGAAAACATTTGAAATACTGTGGTTTCATCTAGGTATTTTTCCAAAAAGAGCTAAGTAATGAAATCAATTATTTAATTCCCTTGTCCAAGAATTTGGTTTTCTTTTTCCCATTTCATAAGTTGTGGATTACTTTAAATTTTGGAAAATAAATAACATGTGTTCTATACACCCCAGTTTTATGAGGTTCTGAGGGCCTTCAGAGCTCATTGAAATGAGTGGATATTGAAGGTGTTTGGCATTTTTCAGAGTTAAGCTTGTCTAGTCTCTGCCTTTGCTCATCTGCATTCTGCTAAATATATGTGTATCCTTAAAGTTTTTCTCTTCCCTTTTCTGAAATCAGCAGTAAAAATGTGTTAGCAGGAATGAGATGGCAAATATGATTGCATCCTTCATTTGGAATGCCTGACATTTGGTCTGCCCACCATTTCAGTGTCAGAATTTGCAGTAATGACATGTAGCTACGGCTGAACTCCTCTGTTTGGTTCCTTAATGGGGAATGGGGTTAGGATTATTTATTTCCTTTCTGCCTTCATATATAAATTCCACAGAAGAAAGTGATTTACAGACAGAAACTTATATTTGGTTTGCCTTCTGTAACCCTTCTTGCCATTTTTCATTGTGATGGAATAGCAATACAAAAATGGAATTTTTGAATGGAAACATGGAAACCTGTTCACGCCAATGCACTTTTTCATCTTTTATATTCCAAGAGTGATTGCTCTGTTAGTAACGGTGGGAAGCAATGCAGTGGGGAAGCACATTGTTTTCATTAATGATGTACAGTATGTGGTTAAGAGCTGCCTTGCCATGTTGGACAGATATCACACTGTGGTGTTTGCCCACTATAGCTCCATTGCCACAGCACGTTGTTATGATACTGAAGTTTCACTTACACTAGAACTTGGGTTTTTGACATGTACTTGCTCAATTAAATTCAGGATATGAGATTCAGGTTCTGCATGTACTCCCGGGAACGTGCCAAAGACCTCTTCCTTCCTTTGAAAGGTTAAACAAATATGGTTGTCTAATGATAACCACATGCATGGATTGTTCAAGCTCACTGGAAGGAAAGAAGAATCGATGCTAAGCGCTGCTGTTTAACACAGAGCTCCCACTCCTGTGAGAGGGTAATGGAAAGCACTTTTGTTATATGTGCATGATTTAGAAGGGCCAAAAGAAAACTTTTTAGATCCTAGACACTGTCATGGTTGTGCTGCCATACTGTGGAAATTATAGGCCACAGGAGAATAAGGAACAATTTCTGTTATGACTTCTCTGTCTTCATGTGTTGTGACTTCAGAGCAACTGATAAGGAAAACGTCACACCCTTTTGAAGTGGTAGATAAGACATACAGTTACCTGATAAGAACCCAGACAGAAGGTGAAGTGATTTGTTACAGGCCACAAAAACACACCTGTATTACGAGTAAATCTCAGGAGTTTTTGCTCTCAGTTGCTTGGTTTAATTAGAAGAACATTCTCTCCTAAATACTGGCATAATATGCTGTCATTTTGTGTTGATGCACATGTTTGTCTTATGTTGCAAAGTGTTTTTTGATTAAAAAAGAATTGGAAAATTCTTTTAGACAAAACCCCTCACAGTGCTGTCAGAAACACTTAGAACCTGCTGCTTTGTTCTGTTCTTTTTCTTTTTTTAATTGTGAAATATATTGGCATGAAAATAAAGCCAATAAATAAAACCAGTGCTGCTATTGCAAACTTTAGAAATGGCAAAACTAAATACAAAATGATGAAATTTGAAAATTAGAAATGGGAAGTTCTTTTTATCTGTCTTGTTTCTGCGCCACTAGAATTCAGACTTTAAGTATTGTTCATATTTTTATATGTAAAATTATGCATAAATGTCCAAAAATGCACAGTCCAAATACAAATACTGTGGTGGCTGATGGCTCTTGGGTAAACAGACAGTTCTTAATGGATGCATGTAGTATCATTCTCTGTGTTTGTAGAACATGAAAAAGTAGTTGTAGGATAAATGATTAATTCACTTCAGACACAACACTTTTCATGCTTCATCTATGGTGAGGTTGATGTATTTTGCTTTACAGTCTGGCTGTATCCTAAATGCCCTTGCAAATCTCTGAAATGGTCTTTTCAACAAGTAGGTATTTCCTGGGAGTACCAGCAGTTTCTCTGTGTGTCTTAATCAACCCAGTGGTATGCCTAGTCTGAAGAACCTGCATCACCAACTATGCTGGCTTAAGGAAACAGTATTAGTAAGCTACACGTGACTTCAGGAACAGAAAATTCTTGACAGTGAAAGCAAGTATCTCTTGTTTAGTAAATGGTGTATTGGCTTCATGGTCAAAAGGACTTATGAACATTGCCAGTACCTACTAGTTTGAAAATTAAATGAGTGTTTAAGACATCTGTATAAAGAGAGTTGGTTGTCCAAAGTTGTAACTGATCTGTTAGATAATGGCAATATAGTAAAATTAATACATAGGTTAGTAAAAGGATTAGTCTAGTAAAAGAGAGCTTGAAGGGTATAATAGTGATTTGACTTGCTGTAGCATTGTATTCATGAGGCAAGTCTGTGATTATCTGTATCCTAGTTAAATTACCTCTATTATGGCACAGTGTTTAGTTGCAGAGGATATAGAAAGATCATAAAAAAAAAATCTTCAGAATATCTGACTAGATTGAACTGTGTTACTGACCTTTAGGCATTACAGCAGTCTGTAGTTTCACTTGTGGAATTTCACATGCGAGTGTGTGCACCATGTGTTTTCTGTTGCATTGAGAAGAAATTCTTTTGCCCATAGAAAAATATTTCCTGCTTACTTTAGCTCATAGAATGAGATTTTTGCTGAATCTGTAATGATGGAGGTCTGTCTCTAATCTACAAAAACTAAGTTCTAGTTTAAAGCAGAGCATTGTCTTTGGTTGTGACTGCATTTGTTCTTTATCTACCTGATGCAGAACATGAGCGTGTTAATCAGGTCTATCTGGATTCCCACATACTGATTTTTTAGGATCATCATAAATGAACTTTGCTTGACTTCTACCTCTCAAGAAGGATATTTGTCCACTTCATAAAACCACCATAAAATTCAGCTCTTTCTTCTGGAGATTAGAGGTGGAATAGCAGTGGGTTTAAAAAAAGCTGAGTTTAGGAATCGGGACTGAAACAGGGGCCTTGGTTTCTGCCTTATTGGCAGAGTTGTGTGACATTTTAGCCTGAGGTAGCTATAGGTGCGGGAGGGTAGTATCTCATAAAGGTGACTGAGCTGTATGGGCAGTACCTGCTTGTTTGTATAGCTGGGTTTAGCTGTAGCTTTTCACTTTAGAAATCAGATTCTTAGTGCAATTGATGACAGATCACTAGAGCAGACATGCAATTACACATCCTTGCTTGAGAATGCAGCCCAGACTGCTCCATGGAAACAAAAGAGAGGAGAAGCAGAAGCATGTTAGGTTTTGCTTTAAAATCTATTCTGTATGCTTGAAATGGAAATAGAGGCATCCAGATTTCTCTTTATTTTTTTCTAAATAAGTTGGTTTTTTTCCTTTGCCCGGAATGCTGGTGCCATGTGAAAGACAAAGTCTGGTACCTGTCTGTAAACCCTTCATTGTCACTGCTGACATAGAATCCACCTCGATGATGTCTTGACCTTGTTTACCAGCTTTGGCTATTTAAGATGTCAGCCACTTCAGCACGAATGTCAGGAATCCCTCTAATGCAGTAGGCCTCCCGTTCTAAATTTACTCTCCTTACGGTTTATGGTCCCTCCTCTGGCTGCAGCAAGAGGCCCCCTTTTTATGACTCTTCGCTTCTACCCCTCTTGCTCCCCCCTTCCTCACTCCCTCCTTCCCGCAGCTGGTAACCTTTGTGCACACGGCCTGTTGGAAAGAAGTGCTCGCTGGGTGTCCAGCAGATTGGCTGCCACAATGTGCTCTTTTGTTGCCCCTAGGTAAGATCAAACTCAGATGAAATCCTGTAATTCACACTGGGTTAACAGGCTGTCCTTGGAACTTAGCAGTTCTGGTATCCCAAGATGCTGACAGGGAACTTTTTCTTTTAAAGCAAAGTTGATCAGAAGTTGTCTTTAATGCCTCATTATTTAAATCTGTGACATTATTTCATCCTTCAAATGGTCGCTGTTACCTTAGAATGCAAGCATATGATGTACCAGAAAGTTAGTGTAACTTTGAAGGTACCGGTTGTTTTGCTCAGTGAGGAAGAAACATGATTGTGCTCATTAAGTTGCTTTGGCTGAACAGTGGCAGGATGTACCTTTGTAACCAGCATCTCATGAATAGTATTTATTATCATGGCCAATATTTGTCTTTGTGCTAAACCAAAGTCTTACATGCTGCTTTTTAATAAAGAATTAATTTACTAGTAAATTTACTTCATTAAATTACTAAATGTTTTAATAAGACTCTTTAATTTCTTTCCTTTCTATGGCTTCTTTGCTTGCTGATGTTACACAGTACACTGGGGAAGGCTGATGCAGAGGAAAACTGCCAGTGCTAAGTACTGGCTAGGATTTTATAACGTGACTCAATTCACCAGTGTTGCAATGCTGTTTTCTCTCCCATTTTGTCACATACAAACATACTATGAATACCATTTACAGAGTAGCTTCTTTTCGGCATTCTGACTACATAGCTTTGCTGTCAAGCCTCAGGATGTAAGTTGTTTGTCTGCAAAGGGCAGGGAAATAGTGTTTAAAGCATTTTAAGCAGTGCTGGGTAGTGGTGAATTACCAGCTGTAGTTTCTTAACCCTTTTGCTGAGGCATCAGATACTGATCACTGCCAGAGGGATAGTAGTGGTTGAATTGTCTGACCTGGTATGCAAATCCAATGCTCCTACTCGTATGTGGAAAGGTGTCATTTTCAATATAGTACTTTTATGATTCATAGTTTCTGTATCTGTACATAGACAGTTCTTGCAGAGGCCATTGTAAAACTGTTCATTGTCTCAGCCATTTACTTTGCACTTACTGTTCATATAGTTATCTGACATTAAACTTGGGTCACAGGAGCTGCCATGTGAGAGCAAACCATGATTGAAAGTGGAGGTTCCAGAACTAAGATTCCAACTATAGCAGAGTGATAGAAGAGTTTGCCTTCAGTTCGGTGCTTACAAGAATTGCAGGTGTATCTTGTTGATTGAAAACCCCTTAAAGTGAAACCATTTCCTCCATATGATAGAAGACTGGCAGCATGTTATTTGGACTTCTAACCCATTTCTTGTGATGTCCTTTGTCTTGAGCTGGTGATGAGCCACCAGTCAGTTTGGTTTGTGATGAGAGGTTTAGACTGGATATTAGGAACAATTTCTTCACTGAGAGGGCAGTCAGGCATTGGAACAGGCTGCTCAGGGCAGTGGTGGAATCACCGTCCCTGGAAGCGTTCAAAAAACCGTGTAGACGAAGCTCTTAGTGGCATGGTTTAGTGGTGGTCTTGGCAGTGCTGGGGAATGGTTGGACTTGATGACCTTACAGGTGTTTTCCAACCTAAACAATTCTGTGATTCTGTTATATCAGCAGCAGGCTGCTTGGTTCCTCAGGAGCACTGAGTTGGACTTTGTATTAAGGTAACAGATATCAGATATTTGTAGTTTGTGTTTGCATGCAGTTCACAAATACCTTGCATGAATACCCTTCAGCATTGAGTCACAGGCATTAGAAACTGTTGCATGAAAGATGATAGTAACTATTTGGGGAATATATGCAGGTAAATACTGTAATATTTTTTTTTTTTTTACATTATTTCATTGTGAAAGTGCCCAATTGAAGTTACTCAAAAACAGAGAAAGAGAAAACTAATGATACATGACAGGTCATAGGCTGACCATAAAGGGGCAGTCTTCCAAGAAAGAGTGGAAGCTGTGGAATTCTTTTCCTGTTATATTTTTGGACAGTACTAAAACTGAGTCTGTGTTTTGAAGACTTCTTCTGGTTTCGTTCTTCCAGCTTTAAAGCAATTTACTTGCACCTAGAGGAATTTGAGACTCTGCTCGTTGAATTCAAAGGAGACAAATGTGATTTGATGCTGTCACGGTTCTACTGTGTAAAATTGCATGTCAAGAGGTAAATAACATATAGAGAGGTTTTCACCAGCCTTACTATTTTAGACTAGGATTATGCCAAAGGCTCTAATGGGAGCAGTAAGGGCCCTGATACACCAAGCTACTTCTGGGGAAACTGAGGTTTTAATACTGATGTGTCTTAGTTAATTTAACAAGTAAAAATATCTTGTGTTTTGTTTTACCTACAGGTTGCTTTTACTTGGTAGATGCATTAGCAGGAGATCCAGAGGTTCTGCAAGCAGATACAGAAACATACTATGGAGAACTAGTGAAGAAATCGTCGTCCATTCCTGATGTTTTTTCCATCCCTGGAGGAGAAGAGGTACTAGGCTGATGTTTTTCATACTGCAAGTTAGATACATAGTTGCAAACCAGTTTGGTTGTGCTCATAGTCTGTGAATAGGGTAAACTGGTGTGGCCGGATTACAAATCTCTTAAAATCAGCAAATTCTGCATAATTTTCAAATGGTTTTGCATGCTGCAAATGAGAGATAAGCTTAAACTACAAATCTAAACCCCTCTGAGTGTGGATGAGGGTGTGGAGTACTCAGCTGAACTTTGCCTTCTTATAGGACCGAATCAAAACTGAATTTGATAGATGTTTATACTATGGTGCAGCTCTTTTTCCTGCCTTTATTGTGCATTTTACACAGGTTTTGTGATATAGTCTGTTCTATGTTTCTGTTCTTTCCAAGACTTATCTTGATGATTTTGAACATGGGTTCTCCTAAAGGAATTCTGATCACATGTTATTGATAGATGATGTGGACACCATAGGTGCCAATGCTTTAGGGTCCTGAGCCACCTGGGAGGAATGCATTGGACATGACTGAGCAGGCCTATTGAAAATTCTGATTTCAGTCAACCTATGAAAGCTTTAATTCTGGGCATTTTCTAAGTCATAAAAGGTGTGCTGGGCTAACTGTTATTGTACTATCAAACCAGTAAGTGGATTAGTTGAAATAAATGTTTGGAATAAGGTGGTGTTTTTACAATTTAGGAAAATAATATGCAGTAGTTTCCAGAAAAACACTGTTTCAGGTGGGTAGCTTTGAGCCGTGAATGTAACTAGCTTTAAATACTCTTTTAATGCCCTCTAGTGGAGTATGTAGGGTTAAATACAAACAAAACTGAAAATGCAAAGATCCCCCAATCCAGGGCTCTGTGTCCTCAGCCTTTCATGCCTGGTTGTACTTTCAGAGGCTCATTTGCTGTTCCATTAGAAGGGTGTATTCCTGCAATAGCGAGACACAGTTAAAGGTGGACTTCTGCCTTTTGATTCAAAACTGTCTTGATTTTGTGGCTTGTCATCAGAGCTTAAATATATCACATGACTGGTTTGAGTCTCATAGCAACACATTTCTCTGTGCGTTCATTTAATTCAGGTCTAACCTAATCTGCAGTCAGACAGCTAGTCAAGGGCATAAGTAACGGTAATGTTCTTGCTATATTGTTTTTTTCCTTGCAACTTATATATAAATTTATATGCATATATACCTACATTATATATGCCTACAACTTGAAGGATGAGGATTTTGGTGTTTGAATAATGGCTGCAGTTTCCAGGCTTCTGTGCATTTGAATTAAAGCAGGTTTCAAGTAGCAGGACCAGCAACCACGAGTAATTATTTAGCAAGTGTTAAGTGGCTGTCAGCCCACTTGCTCGGGTCACAGAACTTCTTTTTGGTATGGCATGGTCTTTGGTCAAGCATTCAGTACACAAATAGCAAGGATTAGTGCAAGGCAGAATGGAAGCTCATTGGCAGCAGTTCATAACAGAAAGCTATGCTTGGCTCCTGCTGATGTTGTTAGCACCTGTGGAAGTGCACATTACCTTATAAAACAAAATACCAATCATAGCAGTATTGGAGATAGGACTGGCCTTTTCATTATAGTAATGCTCCCAGGTGCCATAATGACATGGATGCTGTTATAGTTGAAGCATGCAAAGAATGGCTGAATCCCCAGAACATACTGAGGTTTTGGGAAGCTCATGAATACAGATTTCAGGCAGTTTCCTATTTTTTTCCTGGAGCCCAGTGTTTACATAGATGATCCCAGGATTTTGGGACTCACAAACCAGCGCACACCAGTTTCAACTTAAAGTCGTTATCTTGAATAATCCATATTCATACTACTTCCATGCACCAAGAAATATTAAATGTATCACATGACTGATTTGGGTTTCAGAGCAAACTGACAAATGGGTGCAATTAGAGAGAGAGGCACACCCACACATACACAATGGACCAGATTTTTGAAAGTACAGTACATACTGTGCTAAATCACACACGCTCTTTGCCTTGTACCTAAACTTACATGACAGCATTTGCAATATTCATATGGAAATTGTCATCTCTATGCATATAGAGCTGTTTGAGCACAGCAATTTGGTGTTTATGTGTCACATCATTTAGAAGTTTAGTCTAAGACTGAGAACTTGAGAGCTGCATTTTGATTTTAGCCTTGCCTTCAACAAAACCACCTTGTGCCAATTATCCGCCCTCCCTGTGCCTCAAAGATAAACTGCCCAGGCACTGCCCTAATGCTTTGATACTCCCTGTACCCTCAGGCTTAATTCATTGTTTGCAAAACACCACAAGTACTCAGCTGGACGATGCTGTAAGAAGTGCAAGTTGTATTTGTTTTTATTTGATGTGTCTGGGCTTTCATAACACTGTTTGTCTGCATGTAACAGTCTTCAAAGCCAGGTTATGTACTAATCATATTAAGTTGTTTTTAAAGTCTTTACTAACTTTGGTAGCTTGATTTCTTTTAAATTAACATTGCTTACTGAAATCTTAGAATCTTATGTATGTTTCAATGCCATGAAGTTCAGGATGGAGAAGGTGTTGTGCTAAGCTTAACCCATGCATGTTAGTAAAACATATCCTAAGTGCATCTAATACATGAAATACTTCTTGTGAGCATCGCAGTACAAACTGCTACAGGGATTGTTTGTTTTTTAGGTTAAACTCGAAGAATCCTGTGTGTGTTTTGCCCCTCTCTACCGAAATAATCCTACTTGCAAAATGTTGCTGTTAACTGATCCAAAGGATAAAGAGACAGGTTAGAATTGGTCAAAATATTTTGAAATTTGAGTAGTTGTGCTTTCTTTTCTTTTAAGATGGTCTCTTGCTTGTATATTTAAATATTTGGGGGTTTGTTTTGAATATGATATGGATTCATTTTCCCTGGCAGGGATTTATGTCAGTGGGCTACTGATCAGAAGAGAGGATTGGCAGTCAGGGATTTTATGCATAGATAGCTCTGCTTGTAGCTGAAAAATCACCTTGGGTAATTCTGTTTCTGAGTCTGTTCAGAAGGGTAATATTTTTCTAATTCAGGATGATGTGAAATTTAATGCATTATAGTTTGGATAGAATTCGGAAATCCTCAAGAAAAAAGAGTAAATATGTATGTGAAACTGTATTAGGTCTTCCTGATTCTTATTAATATTATTTTTACTTTATAGTATCTTCTTCAGTCCTAGGTTTAATTGCCTCCTATTTCCAGTACTGGTGTGTGAGGGGTAAATTTAGACTGAGACCATGTTCAAGAATTGAATTAAATCTATTTTATTTGGCAGTTCTCCCCAGATACTCTTTAAACTTTACCAGCTTTGCCTTGCTTGCTGCTGTAATACCAGTGTTTTCCTATTACAGCCATGTGTCAGCCTGACAGGGGCACACTACAGTTGTGTTACAGGCGGTAGAAGTCAACATGTGCATACTGGTGTTTCTGTTTCATGAGTCACTGCTTAGAGTATCAACAGGTTGTTAAGATTTGATCAGGAGTTATATCTAAGTTTTTTTATCTTCCTGCTATCAGGATCTTCAGACACAGTCTAGTTTCTTCCTACTTACTCCTTTAGGCATGTGCCTTTGACTATGGAATGTCAAAAAAATGTAAATGTAAAGTAAGTAACACATCTTGATATCACTAACAGGAAGCTTGGCTCCAACTTGCCTGGTACCAAAAGCCCGCGTTGTGACCCACCTTGGTTAAATGAGGAGTGTTGGAGCTCTTGTGAAGCAGTAATTTGGGCTATAGAATTTTGAGGACATCTACAACAAAGACATGAACCTATGCATTGGCCCATTGTGTCAGGGAATATAGAACACGTGAAACCTCTTGAGCTTTCAGCTTCCAAATGTGGCAGCAAACTAACAACAGCTGTCATTAAAAGCGTACTTTATTTTTTTAAAGGATAAGACTGAAAGGCTTTAATAGCCAGTATTCTTAATAATACAGCAAAGGCAAGGCAAAGAAGTTTAGCACTCTATTTTCAGTTCTACAGTGTGTCAGATAAAGATCTTACACTCCTAGAACAGGTACTGTTGGTATAACTAAGTGTTCATTATTCAGTCCAAACCCTGTAACCAGGAAATTTCTTCATAAGAACAAAAACCAGATTAAAATCATCTGTGGTTAGAGGTGAACTCTGCAGAGTTTTCCAGCTCCTTCTACATATGATTTCAATTTGATGTTTGCTAATGGGTTGTGATTCATGTAGTTGAAAGTAGGAGACCTTTCCAAGTTACAAGTGTAGTCAAAAGACTTTCTGGTCCCTCTAAAACTATTGATATAGAATTACTTTCCTGACATTAATTTATATATTCCATTCATGGTTTTCTGAAGAGAGAGAGGCACTGGTGTGGTAAAGGAGCATCTACACTGGAGGCCAAACTTGCTCTGTGAGTGCAGTTGTGCAGAGCTACTGACTCATGTTCAATGGAATGTGGTTATAAACAGCATTAAGTTAGTTTAGGCTGCACAAGAGGAATGGGGATCTGTAACAACTACGATGCAAAAACAAAGAGTTATTAAATAAATGCAGGTGAAGGCAGTGCATTTAGCACAAACCTTCAGTGAAATGATCTAACAGTATTAGGAACAACAAGTATTAATGAGATACATGTACACAAGGTAAAAATGATTTCCCACAGGAACAAGTCAAACAAGTCCACATTGGAGCCTAAATTAAATGATAGCTATCTTTATTAAAAGCTTGAACCTTGCAGAATAAACACCTTATTTTATTATAAACTACAGACTGATTGACTGCTATGACCCCCTTGCAAAAGTTTAGCTTGAGTCATCAGCCTGTACTCACAGAGATCATAAGTCTGGTTATTTAAGTAAAGCCCACATCATCTAGCTTTTAATATTGCCTTTTCAAAGTATGATTTAAAGGATTTTGCTGCAAGTTCTTTGTTTCTGGATTTTATATGCTATAAACATGTGGCCAGTCTTTTGACATGCATTTGATTTGACTGATGTGAGATTTTTTTTTTCCTTTAGATGTATTTTAATCAATTTTCATTAGTTCTCTAAAGCCTGCTGTGCTGTGTGTATATGTGTGTGCATACCTAATACATAGGGGTATATCCATTTGAACTATTTTGTCCAAGGATTTTTCTCACAGTTCAGCGGTTTTGGAATTGACTCCTATGGCAGCAGACTGTATTAATGTGGCAAGTCCATCTGGATTTGCTTACCTATGTGACCTTTTGTTCTGACCACTGAACAGATCCAATTGTTTCAAAACCAGTTCCTTCAGAGAAAAGCAGTACTTACTGACTCAGTCGTTGTTCCTTAAGGACATAGGCAGAAAGTTAAAACACTAAATAGGTTGTGTGATTTTCTTCCTCCCTTGAGCTTTACACTTTCCTTGTGAACTCAAGTCCCATCCAGATGGGCAAACAGTCTTGCTGGGGTTGAGCTCTTCACTTTCTCATGTGCTGTCTGGTGGATCTGCATTTTAATTTTACTTCACACCAGGAGTGTTCTTAGAAGCAAATTTCCTGGTTGTCCCCACATACTGTGCTTCAGTTCACATCAGGGAGCACTCTCAGAGTGTGTGAACTGGATTGCTTTTGGCTGAAATGAAATTAAAAGATGTACTCCAGAAGCACACTGAGGTACCCCAACCGCTAATGGGCTTTAAGGTCTCAGGACCAGGCTTGAATTTGTGAACATCAGGTTCTCTGCATCAGATGTTTTGCTCTGTGAATTCAATTTTGATAGCATTAGTCTTGCTAATGCAAATGTGGTCCTTGATTCCAATACTGAGATTTATCTGATCACCTTGATCAGATGGGTTGTCCAGAAGTGATGCGTAGCTTGTGTTCTGAAATGACCTGCATATTTCAAAGAGAAAATGGGTATGGCAGCTTTTGCAGAGGACTTGGTCTTGGTCGGAAGCATTTGTAATTTACTTTTGATGGGCCGACTTTTCTGTTCTGTTAGTATATCTGTACAGATATTTTTATGGGAATGTAAATTGTGTTGTAAGGGCTTCCAAAGCGTAGCATGGGTGATTAACATCTTGATAACACTAAATAAACATACCCTATTGTGGCATTTTCTGTCTGCTGTATATAATAATTTACAATAACTGTTAGAAGCCATGGAACATTTATCACAAGACATTTGCAACAAATCATTGAGTAAAACTGGAATTGTAGAAGAAAATGTAATTGGTTGCAGGAAAGAGATCTATCTTAGATACTTGAATGGCTGCCATTGCTGCAGCATCTGCATGCCTCCCAAGCTATAATGTATTTATTTCAATAAAACTCTTAGGAAAGAGAAGGATATGTTCTTATTTCAGTTTAAAGACAGGGAACTGGGGGCATAGCTATTCAGAGTATGTTGGTGCTGCAAAATGCAGTTGCATGTATATTCTCTGAGCTTCCTCCGGTGTTGGCACTGACTTAGGCTCAGTTGCATGGAACTATTTGTGGTAATTTACCATGCTGCTTCCAAGGTGGAAATCTGGCAAAAGCAGCCTCTGTAAGTGTGTCATCAATCTGAAATACTGCCAAAATTAAGGTAAAGGTGACTTTATCTAAAGTGAAGACCTGTTGCATTCTGTATTTATTAAACTCCAAGTACATCTTTCATATATAGCATTGCCTTTAATTTAGTTTGTGACTGAGGGATGCATATCAGCAACTCGGATGAAGGCTGGAGAAAAAGAAGTACCAGGCTGGATGTTGCTTTGATTTTAATGCTTTACACTGTGTAGAGTCCTGATGTGCACATTTCATTCAAATAGTTGCACACCAGAGAGAGAACGTTTGGCCAGCACAGCCTAGAAAGTGAAAATATAATCCAGGCCTGGGTTGGGAAGACATCCATGTTTGCCTAGCAAGAAGAGGCATTTCATAATCACAATTGCGCTATGCTTAGTGCCTAATTCAAGTCCGTGTTGGTCAGTACTGTATTCCAAATACTCGTATGGAATCGTGTGCTTCAAAGGCTCGCAGCTTTTTGCAACACTCTGAATATGTTTGTGTGACTGCAAGGGATCAAAGTACTGAGGTTTAGCAAGCTGGTGCTTACAGGGCAAGCCACCCAACTGAACATGTATATACTCCATTAGTTGTGAACTGAAATGTGGTGAACTTAATCCATTTCACCTAGTCTTGCAATTGCAAGATCAAGCTTATCAAGTCTTGCAGTTGCAACGTCATTGTAATTATATACACAGGGTTTGGGTGATGTATGTAACCTACTGTCAGCACTAACTTGATCTCTTATGATCAGGTGAACGTAACCAAATCTCTTAGAACAAGACTGGGAGAGTGAAGGAACATGTGGTCTTCCAAAACATGTTTGCATTTGAAATAGTGTTCCTGAAAGTTGATTCTAAAATGAAAATGAGAATATGGGGATGTATGGATGGCTTTAACTGCGGACCAGATGTTGACTTGAAAAATGATAACAAAAAGCAAAGTACATATGTTTGTGTGAAATCTGGAGAAATGTTTTTCCTTCAGGGAAGGCATCCATATAGATCAGGTTGCTCAAGTAATGTGATGTGACAGTTGCTATGTCAACTAGTGTTCCCTTCCACACATTTAAATTATTGAATAGCACAGTAAATGTTCTATAAAAGTAGCTCCTTACAACATGGTTATGCATCTGCCTATTTTCCTCAAAGCTTTTTTCAGACTTTCCTGACCATTGCTCTGTGTCTTATATGTCTGAACTACGTGCCAACCCTCCATGCAGCTCTCATTAAAGTCCATGCTTAGCCCATTATGTGCCCTTTGACTTGGCTCCCATTGTAGCTGCATGTTTCATGGATGTGTAACGGAGCAGTGGCTGCTTGTATTTGAAAGCAGAGTAAAGGGATTGAGGGAACAGATTGAATCCATCACAGAAAAAGTATGAAACTCCCATGCAAGTAAGTGCATAATATTTAATGAATTGAATCTGGTTCTGTAAACAGGCGTCTGCCCTTGCGTGCAATACTTCCTTCATTGTTAAGCCAGTACACAAAGTGTAACACTTTTTGGCACATGCTTTAATAATTTATCTGAGCTATAAGTTAGTTAAGCAGAATCTCCAGCCTTAAAAGCAGTGAGAGTTGGTAGAGGCTGAAGCAAAAAAGGGAACTAACCTGTGCTCGTCGATGACATTTGTACAACCTGAGGCTAAACCAGATAAATGATGAATCCTGTTAAAGCCATTTCACTTCCTTGTGGGTGCAGTTGTTTCCAACTCATAGATGGTTTTTAACTTTCTTAGGTTTGTCCCTAGTTGGGTAGGTTAGAAAGCCATAGGCAGTGCACTCTTTCAGGACTCAAGAGGTGTGAATTCCATGCTGTTCTTTGCATGCAATTCAAACAACATAGTTCCTGTATTACATTTTATCTTTTTGTCTAAAAATGGGGATAATAGCTGCCCTTTTTGAAGATAGCAAAGATGTCGGTGTTCTTGAGCAATCCTGGAATTGTGGCCATGTGCCTTCTTTAGGTGGACATCACCGTAATAAAAGTTCTTTTTGCTGGGAATACTTGCTTCTTGATGTGTCATAAATGATCAAATTTCTGGTTTTATTCTAAAACTTAATCTAAGTCTTTAAAATCTATTCTATATCTTTTGAAATCACCCTGGCTTAAAACTTTTCTTACAGAACAGAGCTTGGGATCAATTTTTGTAACACTGTTGCAGGTTCAGTCTTTCTCTTACACATCTAATGGCAGACAGTGAATTCTGTAGATGAACATGTAGGAGTAGGGTTTAAATACATATTTCTGCTTATGTGAAAAATTGAGGAAGGATGAGAAGTGGGGTGCAAGTTTTGCATAGCACCTACATAAGGACTTATGTGTAGGCTGGTAATGCATTTCTGCTTCAGGGCTGTGTATCTTGTATGTCCATATGCCTGTCCTTTGTTGATAGAAACTTCTCCATATGCATTTGAACTTGTGTGAATATCTGACCATGCAGAGATTAGGAGTCTGTCCTCTAAAGGTTCAGATATATAGAAATTCAATCACAAAGGCAGCTGAAAAGGTATTTGATAAAGTGGATGTGAAAACTTGTATTTGACTGTTCGTAGGTGCAAATAGGAGCATCTATGCATGTGAACAGGGAACAGCCTGAAAGAAACTTCACAAATGTAACCTTTAGCTAGGTAGCGGTCTGTGTCCCAAATGCCACTCAAACTTACTGTGCTGGTGAACAGATATTATGCAGGATGTGCTTTATTCACATGACACACAGGTTGTCACACCAAAGTCACATCAATTCCTGAGAAAAATTCCCTTCACCTGATGCCTCGTGCAGTACTGAAAATTGGATGTCAGGGGACACAGAGGTGAAATTGAAATACAACTGTTGTTCTGCTATCTCACAGCAGATCAAACTGGAGCCAGCTGGAGGGAGAAGTAGATCAGAGGCTGCTTGTGGAGAGGTTCAGAACCAACTTTGTATTTATGTGCAGCTAATGTGTTCCCTTGTCTCTTTTTGTAGTTTTGGCAGTTTATGTGAACCAGTGTTGGTGGCCTGTTGAAGATGTAGTAAAGACAGCTGATCCTTCTAGAGATGGGCTCATTTTGGTAAGGATGCTATTTTAAACACTTGCCTTTACCCTGAAACTTCCCAGCTAGAACAATCACATGTCTGTGTGTCTGTGGTCTCCTATAGCTCATGCTTTATACCTGTGGAGTCTGGACTGTTTGGCTCACCAGGTAGTTCACCTATCTCCCATTGCGCAGCAACATGCACGTTAACCCTCTGTAAATGATTTTCTGCATGCAGTTTATGATTCAGCTGTGGGATTTATGTTGGTTTGGGTTTAGTTTACCTTCACTGCCTACTAAAGGAATAATTAGCTAAACCTAATTACTACCTTAGCAGTAACTCTCCATGTTGGTGTTGCTTGACTGACTGCCTGATGGAAGGTGTTACTGCCCTTTGGAACAATGCCTTATTTAGCTAATTATAAACTTTCTTACCTTGAATAATGCTTGTAATGTGTTCATTTAATGAAATGGTTGTTATTTTATAGTTTTTATGTCTGTAATTCTTTTTCTAAATAAATTACCTTAGTAAGGATCAACTACTTTTTCGTAATTTGGGAGACTTGGGTGGCCTGTACTCTGCTTTCAATGAATGAGATGTGAGATTTGTGTTGCCATGAGGCTACTAAGTCAGTTCTGTTTCATACCCAACCCTCCGTGTCCAACTTTGGTCCTTAATAATGCTATTCCTTTATCATTCCCTAATATATGCCATGCATAGAGTTGAATTATTCACTAAATTAAGTAGGCTTTTTGTGGGTAACTGAACTGGAGGGATTTTGAGATACCAATCCTTGCAAGATAGAACTTGGAACAGAAACACAGGCCTTCAGGCTTTCAAGCATCTGCTGTATCAACAGAGAATAGAAAAATATCTGAAAATAGAAAACTTGCCCCTTCTAGGTCATTGCCGAGGGGTAAGTTGTCAATACTTGTGGAAATTCACATTTTCTTTGTCAGCATTCATATAAGCTTGTTGGCACCACTCGTCACCATGATGAATTCCTTTATATTCTTCCACCTTCCTGTCCTGTTGGTGGTCTAGTAAGAAGCACGGCATGAAAACTAATTGTTCATGTTACACCTGGATTATAACCTGTTTGGGACAGATTGTATGTATTCACTGTTTTGTATCGTGCCTATCTCTCTAAGGTCCTGGGTCACCAAAGTTCTTTGATACTGTGACAGGATAGCTAACAGGGAAAGGTAACCAGGGTAGCTCAGTGACTCTTTTCTTTATTTGTCTTTTGGGTAGATTAGATTGCCTTGATCCTGCTTCCAAATCTGTGATGGGTTTGCTTTGACTATAATCAAGATACATCTTGCTGCTTTAGAATTCTTCTCTGTGACAACAGGAGATATGCCAAGCTTTATAAATCATTACTAGATTATTCTACATCCTCTACATAGAGGGTGGACACTGGGGAAAACCTTTTTTATCATTCTGTTTGAAGCAATTCATGAGGTATTTTCCCCAAATTAAGTGTTCATGTTTCCTGACCTCCTTCTTCCCAGTCCCTTTCAATTTTGAAGCCTTTTCTGAACCACAAAATACTGTGCTCTGCTTCATTTTCCTTTGGTCTGCTTTTGTTTGTTCTCAAAGGTCCAGACATTTGGAGAAAGGGTTGTCCTCTTTGTTCTGAACTACATTATCTTTGGAATGCTGGAAGGGAGTTCAGCTAATGATGCATTCTTTCTACCTCACTCTGCCACCGAGTGTGCCAAGATACTCTGGAGAAATGGCGAGGCTGTTGCCTTCTACTCGGTCAAGATGAAAGGTAAGGTCATTTTAGAGACACATTTCCATTGGTTCCTAATAGATAGAAATGTCATCCTTTTGTATATCTTTCAGTATAAGTAATACCGGCTCTCCTACATATTTTTATATCAAATCTCTCTCAGAATGAATCTGGGGAGCAAACCTTCCCAGAATTTGGAAGTCACCCATACTACTTTCATTTAAACATGATGGTTCCAAACTATATTCTCAGTTACACTGAGTGATCTGAGGTACTGGCTTATTCCAATAAAATATGCTTTAATGCAGCCAAGTAGAAGGTCATACATCTAGGAACAAAGAATGCAGGACCTACCCACAGAGTGGAGGACTGCATCCTGGAAAGAATGATATCTGAAAAAAGAAGTACAGTTCACAGTGGAAAACCAGTGTATCAGGAGTGGCTGGTGGTGGGGAATGGCAGTATCCTTGGATGCATAAGGAGCAGTGTCTGGGTTGTGTAGAGGAAGGTGTAAGCACTACATCATTCCTAGAATGCTTTGTCCGCTTGTGGTACTCCCATAACCCTTAAACTCCCAGTTTAAAGGATGATGAGAAATTGATTTCATCATTAAATGATTAACTGGCATAGAAAAGAAACAGAATGTATTCCATTCTTTAGGGATACTTGCACCAGTATAAGCTTTAGTGAAGGTCTTTTATTAGAGAGTTTGTATCAATGTCTAGAGTGGTAAAGGCTTCATTAGAATAATTCTAATTATGGTATGCAGTTGAGTACGTAGCCCTGTGTAGGAGCTGGTTACCAGTTTGTATTTAAGATGCATGGGTGTCATCTTCATACCAGCAGCTTAAGCGCAGAGAAGTTTCTATCTTTGGAGGTAAATATATTGTTCAGGTCAGCATCAGTAGCCACCTACCCAAAAAGGGAGAATAAGAAATACCTTGAGAGCTGTGCAGGTATGGATTGCTTTGGATTCCACAGGATAGGGTGAAGGCGCCTTCTCTGAGAGTCTGAAAGGCCAGCAACAATAAGAGATGTTCTGCTTTTCTGCTGCCTTGAGATGTGCAAAATCCTCATTCACACCGAGGTGTAGTTTGTACACCCCTGTGCTTGTGCAGTGCTACTCTACTATCAATGATGCATCAAGTCTCAGCCTATAATAAAGTAATCTTCTCTATGTGTGTGAATATGCTGATGAACTGGTTTGTAATTGGCAAACACTTCAATCGCCATAGTACATTTTCCTTTAAGCCCATAAATATTTCTGAGCAAAGCTTTTGGAAAGAAGCACTTGTATGGGCTGTAATGATTCATGCTTCAGTAAAATAAATTTGCACAGTAGTCTGTTATGGGTGGAGTATTAGCCAAGTTGAAACTGTTTCTGAGTAAGTTGAGAGTCACAGTTTGGTTTTAAACCAGGTCCACATAAAATACATATTCTTCAGGTCCAGCTTTGTCAGCATCTGTCTTTTGTTGCCAGTGTTTTTTTTCTTCTGGGCAGCTATATTTGTTCGGTTTTGGCCTGTGTCACAAATTACTGCAGTCTCTTGCCAAAGCCTTTTCGGGAAGCTTGAAACTGATTTTTTTTGCCCCTTTTTGCTATTTGCTGTATGTGTTTAGAAAATAATTCCTCTTTCTGAAGTTCTGTGATTTCAGTTTCATACCAGCCATGCTCTGGCTGATCCTATTCTCTCTACTTTCTAGAAGAGCCATGGATTTATTAGAAACAAACAAACAAAACCAAACAACACAACAGGCTAAGATGAGACATATCTCCTTCTAGAAGCTGTGTTTCACATGGTTGTTTCAGATATTGGTTTTTTTCTTAATTTTCTTTTTTCTGAATCATAATATAAGTTCTTTTGCCTTTTACTGTCCTGGTCAGAATGTTTAGTAGGGGCAGCTTTAAGTACAGGACTTTATATGTTCCTTGACCTCTGTTACAGCTTCTGGTCCTAGGAAGAAATCATTTTGCCTTGTGCCCACCATGTGATTCTGATTCCCTTTAGTCCCATGCTCTGCAATTACCTGACTATTCTTTATAGTTTCATTTTCTTCACTATGTAATTTAGACTCTCATGCTGATGCTGTACTCAACTGTATTTCTCATCTGTGAATTTTCCATTATGTGCAGTATGACAAAACCCATGCTTCAGTGGAGCCAAATAAGCCAGAACAGATCTGTGGAGCATGGCTGTTTCAAACATCAGTCATCTGGGTAAACCACGGAAACAGTGACCAAGGAGGAGAGAGACTGTTCTATCTTTGCTATGGATTTAGTGTACCGTTATGCAAACTACATTTTCCATGGACTTCAGTGATTCCAATTAACTATCTTGGCAATATTGTAAAGCCATTTCCATTTGCCAGTTCCTAGGGGGCCTGTACAAAGTGAACTTGGTAATTTTGGTCCAGTTCCACACATCCATCCATCTTATGAAGATCCTTCACTGGGTCTCTTTTGATAGTCTGGCTAAAGAGGGACAGATGGTCTCAAGCACCCTCCTTGCTCCAAGTCGTGGTAACTGCAAGTCAAGGTTTTGAGACAGTTTGGCACATACTGACACCAGCCATCCTGCACCTGTTGGGTAGATAAACAGAAGTCTCGTTCTTCAAGGCTATCACTTGCTGTGAGCATTAGACACCTTTATTAAAACAAAATTTATTCATGACTACACAGATCATCAACCTGGCCTCTCTGGTATGTGCCCATTCCTCTCCAATGTCAGGCATGCAGCATTTACCACTGGGTATACTAAAGATTGATGAGATGTACTAAGCCACTAATGAGGCTGATAAGACAGCTCGTCACGTGACAAGATAAATGTCTCCAATTTTATATATGTCAGCGGCTTCCACATTAGACAGCTGAGGAGTGAGACCTCACTGAATGCAGCTAAAGGTACAACAGGAAATGACAGTTCCCTGTCCCTTTCTTTGCAGAGTGCAACCTGAAAATGAAATATTTTTGCAGAAAGCCTTCATATAGACACTTTATGCTTGAGATCTGGTTTATATTCTTTTAAGTATTTCTTTCAGATTCTTTTCTTGATATGCTCTAAATCTGTGTGAGAACCTCAAAGAGAATGTGTTTTGTGTGGTGATGTAGAGTTAATGACCATGGTTACTGACACTGTTTTTTGTGCAATGAGACAATGTATTTCCCTGAAAGTTTTTCTTTTTTATTTACTGAGGACTCGTAATTACTGGAAATGGACTTTTGCCACCTTCAGATAAATGTCAGGAGAATGTGAAAGATTCATATCCAAGTAAATCACTAAGGAAGTTGGAGGATGCTGTGAGCCAGGAGTGGCTTAGTCCTGTTAAGAATAAACCAGAACAAACCCCCCCCCCACCTTTTTTATATGCAGCTTTTTTCCCCTACTGTTATCTATTACTGTTTCTATAATGCTTAGGAGCTGCCCAGTTGCAGACCAAGCTGTCAGTGAAACAAAGAGGAGTCAGACTGTCAAAGCTTGTCCATTCCCAGTCTCATTGTGTCTCTTTTGTCAAACCTTAGTAGTAAAAGTGTAGAGAAAGATGGTGTTCTCTGTTATGTGAGTCAAACCAGCTTTAACAAAGCTGCGTCCGCTGAGAAGGCTGTAAAACATGCTCTTGAATCTGGACTAAATGTGCTGTTGGCTTCTCATTCATTCTTTAGGGATGCTTCACAAATCACAGTTTGGGAACACGTGACTGCACAACTCTAAGCTGATATCAAGTAAGCAGCAAAGCAGCACTGGCCCAGGCTCTGTTTTTACCTATCCCAGAGCCTTAGAGATGGTCTTTGGAAGTGGCTACCCAAGCTAAAATCCATTTCACACCTTTCTTCATGCAAGCCTTCACAAATTTCCTTTAATACTTTGGTGGCCCAGGTTGTATTCTCTAGAAATAGAGCCCCAAAAGATAATGGGATTTTATTTTTCACTGATTACATATGTTTCTTTTAGAATTAAAAATTAACTCAGAATTGAAGTTAACCTGACAGACAATCAGCTGAAATCTTGTTGCATAATTGCTTTTGTCTCCCTCTGTTTTCTAGCAATAATATTTTTAATGTGCATTTCTGAAGCAGACTGAAGGTTCTGGCTGTAATAAAAATTAAATGACTACATACCAGTCAAGACATGAATTAATTTGATTTTATTGAAGCCAGAACCTTTGTTCCGCTTCTCACATACAAACTCACACAATGGGTTGACCTTGGGTTCTATTCAGCAGAAATATTCCCCACCCTTTACACAAGCATTAAGCCTGCTTTAGGCCTGTCCAAACATGTGTGTGCCAAGCCAGCTTGTTCAGCAGGGAAATAGTCAGTATGCACAACCTTGTTTTGTTTGGTTTCTGTTGGATGTGGGGACTGGATTGTTGTTTTTTTTTCTGGTTTGTGGCTCTTTGGGAATGCTAATGGCTGTCTGCTTTCCTGCCCTTGTAATATCTGTTTACCATTTTGCTGGCTCATAAGTTGGTCATTTGGCACTCGTGACCTAACCAAACAGATCAAAGGCTTTCAAAGGGCAGACTCTATGAATGCTTCCATCTCCATCCCAATGCCCTTATTTTCCCTGTCTCCTCCCTTACCTCAAAACTTGGTCTGTTGGTGTGTTTCAACAGTGAAACAAACATCTGAACCAAATGGGTGAGATCCTGGTGGTCACCTCTGGGCCACCATTAGCTTACGGTAACCCCTGTGCAATTGGATGGGAACCAGAGACAAAGTGGCCTCTGTTGCAGAGGTTGGTTTGTTTGTTTATTTTAACTGGCTGTGGGCTATGACTCTTCCAATGTGCCTCCCAAGGACAAGGTGAAGAATGGCTTCATGGTTTCTTTATTCACAGTGCCTTTAGACATTACGAGTTTTTGTTGTCTTCTCAACACAGATTTAGGAGCAGGGACATAAATCACTCAGCTCCTGGGATTGGTGCGCAGCAGTCTCACCACGATTTATAGAAGAGAGACTATATGAGATAATAATAAACTTATAAGGACACTTGGCAACATGCAGAAATTCTTAAAGCTCTTGAGTTCATGAGGAAAAGTTTGTTCCTTTCTTAGAATGTATGGTGCAACACTGCTGGAATCCAGCATCTCTGTTGGGCTGGCAGCTAACAATGGGACTTGGGATATACTCAATTTTTTGGCTGATGAAAAGAGGGTAACTACCCATCATGTGTTACGAATATTGAGAAGTTATAAACACTGCCACCATAAAAACCATCCTTTTCCAACAATGTGCTTGAACATGTGTTTGAAGTTAAGCACGCACTTTAATTAAGCAGGGATGGACCAAGCCTGGATGTGAATGGATTGGTTATAGAGCGACATGGTCTTGTTGTGTGGCTGAGTATGTGTGGTGTGGATTCTTCACAGCCTTGAGAAATCAGTGTCTAGAGTTAAATATAGTCATGTATTGCTTTGCTGAATTAGCATCCTAGAAAAGAGAATAAATCAAAGTCAGGCCTGGTGACTGTCAGCAAAAATTACCAAACCACCAACTCAAGGAACAGAAGTGGACCTCAGTTTGAGATAGCTAAGGCGATACAATAAAGAAGAAAGGAATCTGTTAAAAGTCTTATACTGGAATTTAGGAACAGCCATTCAGTAGGGTATCTGTAAAACTGTGAAACAGGTCTTAGTGAAGTGATGAAAGTTTTGTGTCTCATGAGACTGAAAACTAGACTGCGTAGTGTGCTAGAAGGTGGTAAGAAAGAAAACCGAGAAAGTCTTGATGAGGTTTAAGCAACAAAGTCAGAAAATGTAATCTTTTTCTGTTACAAAGGCAGGGATATCCATTTCTATTTCAACCGCCATGTACCCAGGTACAAGCAGCATAAAGGTTTTATAAATATTTTCTCAAAATGAAAATGAAATCACTGAGACATTTCGATGGTGACCTTATCCTATGTGTAGGTAGTTGGTGAACTGGTGTTGGTTATTGATTTCAGGGTTGAATGTTTATGCTGTCAAGTAGTTTGAGATTGTGTTTTTATGGTATTCTGCACTGTGGATTGCTAATGTACCTCCTGCAACAGGACCCGAAGTTGTTTAGCGTGAACATTAAAAGTTTGGACTCTGAATGTCTGTTCTTAATCAACTTTCTCTTGACTCCAGTTTGAGTTTACCATAAGTGATTGCAAAATAAATCCCTTGGTTCTCATTCTTTATTTTTTTTTGACAGTTTTCACTGAGAACTGAGTTTTTAATAGCTTGGAGGCTTATACTTGAGTCTGTATTTTGTCCACAAGTGGAGCATTATGTTGTGTCCCTGTGATTTCAAGTGACTGACTTGATGTGTTTATTAGCAAGAACCATCCTGGAGTGAAAACCCTGGTTTAACACTGATAGCAGAAGTTCAAGTGATGGACTAGAAGCACGTATATGTGTGATAAATTACTATTCAGTAGAAATCGAGTGACTTACAAAAGAGCACTTGCAGCAATTCCTAAAAATGCATCACTCAGTTGTTTATGGTTTTATACCCAAATGCCTTAATTAACATCTGTACTCATCTACCTACAGAGGTGTGACTCTTGTGTGCTGCAGTGGAAGGTTGAACCTCTGAGGGTGCTGAGGTGCTGGCACAGGCTGCCCAGAGAGGCTGTGGCTTCTCCATCCCTGGCAGTGTTCAAGGCCAGGTTGGACGGGACTTGGAGCAACCTGGCTGAGTGGAAGGTGTCCCTCCCTGTGTCAGGGGGTTAGAACTGGAGGAGCTTTAAGGTCCTTTCCAACCCAAACCAGTCTGGGATTCTGAGGTGCTGCTGTGAGTTCAGCCATCACTTGGATTCTGCTTGTTGTTTTCTCAGTCATGGTTCTTCCTCTTTAGGAAGTCATTTGTCTCCCTGTTACATGCTGGGTTGTTGGGGCTGCCTGGCTTCTGAAGCAGGCAAGCAATGGACTTCGCTTCCTGTGGCCTGGAGTCACTGTGAGCATGAGCAGTTAGGGATCTGTTTCAGGTGGAGCAATCCCAACACTTTTTGTGCGGTTCTTTTACCAGCAAAGGTTTGAAGATGATTCCTGGGTATATGTTGACCCATAACTAAAAGAGAGAAATATTCTTTTGTACAGTTGCCTACAGAATTCGGTGAATATTAAAGACTGAATATGCAGTAAAGAGGTTGTATAACTTTCTGACCAGTAAAAGTCAGAAAGGAGGTGTAAATGACGGGGCCAGTCAAATTTCATGCTTAAGAGTGTTACCGTACCATTTGGGAAGGTACAACAGCAGTGTATGCAGAGGCCAGGAGAGCCTCTCTTCTCTCCCTGCAGTCATTATGAAATTGGTAACTTAAACAGTATTGGGAGTTTTCTCTGGAAGCCTGCTCCACTGCCCAGCTGCATCAGGCAGTATGGACCTTCTGAGCATCCAGGTCATACTGCATTGTGTGGTTCAGTGTATCTCATAGAAGAGTTTGTGGGGTGATTTACTGGAATAGCCAAAAGCTAAAGGAAGATACTGAGATTACATTCAGAATGTTTGAGCCTCTCTGGCTGTAGCCCAGTTCTTTTCAGCGAACTTTCCCATGTATGTTGCTTGTGTGCCTACGTGGCCTGATTATGAAGAATTGGAGTCTGGAAAATACTGTGATAAGACCTGTCAACCACATGTTAAGCAGCTTGATGGCACAGACCTTCCTCCTGGAAAGTGTTCTACTATCTATGCAAATGCACTTTAGTTGGGGGTCACCCTCACAGCCTGTGGAAAGGTATCAGGGCAGCATTTGTGGATAGAATCACATAGCAGTTAGTGCGGAAATAACAATTCTGTTTTCAAATTAATGTATTTTTTACTGTCGGCTTTCAGGGAGCCTGTGTGATGGTGCAACCAGTCAGTGTTACTTGCTGCCAGTTCTGGATACTATATTTGTCCGGAGGAAGTACAGAAGAAGTGGCCTAGGGATGAAAATGCTGGATGATTTCTGTCAGTCTTTCGTGGCTGAGGATGCCTTGGGGATCAGCTGCCCTATTTCTGCTGCCATGTATCAAGGTAAATCATTTGATGTGGAAACGTTAGGTAAGGGTCATGTATAATGTATACATTTCAATATGGTCTTGGTAGGATGTTCTGAACTGTGTAAGAGTTCAGTGCACTTGTCTGAACTGCACTGTTGTTAGCGTGCAGCTGGTCACTTTTCTAGAGGCATCTGGAATTTCCTGCAGAAAGGTAGGCCAAAATTTATGTAAGATAACGAGAAGCATAAAACTCATTCTGCCTTTTTGATGTTGTGCTTTCCTATCTTACTCTTAGAAAGGGAAAGATGTCATTGCCCTGGACAGTGACTTACCCATTTTATTTTACACCAGAGGGAAAAAAAATCGTACGATGTTGCCAAGTCTGCATTACACTCATAATGCTCTTGTAGATACTGCATTTGTAAGAAATCAGATTTAATAAACCATATTCAAGGTTTATATAATATAAATAAATTAATATAATAAATATATTTTATTATATATAATAAAAACCATATTAATAAAACCATATTAAGGGAGTGGAGCATCTCCCTTATGAGGAAAGGCTGAGGGAGCTGGGTCTGTATAGTTTGGAGAAGAGGAGACTGAGGGGTGACCTTATTAGTGTATATAAATATATAAAGGGGGAGTGTCACGAGGATGGAGCCAGGCTCTTCTCAGTGGCAAACAATGATAGGACAAGGGGTAATGGGTACAAACTGGAACACAAGAGGTTCCACTTAAACTTGAGAAGAAACTTCTTCTCAGTGAGGGTGACGGAACACTGGAACAGGCTGCCCAGGGGGGTTGTGGAGTCTCCTTCTCTGGAGACATTCAAAACCCGCCTGGACACATTCCTGTGTAACCTCATCTAGGTGTTCCTGCTCTGGCAGGGGGATTGGACTAGATGATCTTTTGAGGTCCCTTCCAATCTCTAACATGCTATGATACTGTGATACTGTGATATATCTAGGCTCTGCTCATTCATCCAGTCGCTTCAGTACTTGTTTCTTATCGACTTTCTTTGAACGTTTGGCACTTCTATAAGATCACTAAGTAGTTATATATATTCTCCGTGGTCAGGTTGAAGTTCTGGTTTTGCTAGTAAAATGTACAGAAAATACCTGTGCTCACATTATTTATAAATCTGTTTTCTTCAGGAAAGCATTTCTCCCTGAAGTTGCTCTTTGTATGGTATACAGCCTTTACAATCATTCTGGGGGAGATATTTCTGTTGACTTAGCAATTTATGGCCATTTCCTAAGAAGTGTCAACACAATTTTGACTGTATTGGTTCTTTTTCTTGGTCAGGATGTGCCATTAAATGTATACAAATGTACCCCAATGTATGCAGAGGTACCCCAAGAGCTCCTAAGGTACTGCTATAAAATTCAGGAAGAAATAGTGTTTACAACATGGTTTCTCTTCTCCCAACAATATCCATTTTCCTATGTCAGGCACCAATGGTTGACGCTATGGATGTGAAAGCTGTGTTGTTTATGTGTTAACACTAGCGATATATATTGCAAGACTATGCTTTCATCTCAAGTTTAGAGCTAACAGTGAATAAATTTGACTTGCATCATGTTCTAATTAGGTTTTCTGGGTCCTAGTTTTATAAAAATATTAATACTGTAAGTTAAATTTTGAGTCTATTGAAGCCACTGCCTGTTTTTAATTTCATTGGAACCACAATCTCATACTTTGACAAAAGAATGCAATGTTTTACTCTAAATCTCTGTACAAAATGTGCGCTGTTTTCACAAGGATGTTATTTAATGTGCTATAGAGGCCTAAAAGGAAGTAAAAAGCCACTTAGCAGATATCTCTATTTTGGCATATATGTTACTTTCAGTAGCTTTTATTGAAATGATTAATTTAGTTTGGATATCCTGGGATACAATTAATGCCAGGGATCTGCTCATTACTGTAAGGCAAATGTTTACATACCAGAATTAGCCTTTTTGTTTTGACATCCCATTGTTAAACTCAAGTGAATGTTAAAGATGCGTTACCAATCTGTAGGATGATGAACTACAATGAACAGAGGAGAGCATGAGAATACTTTAGTTGTTTACAGATTGCTGTCTTAGTGCAGTTGATGGAACTCATAGAATGGTGGTTAAAGAAAGTTAAAAAATACCCTTTAAATTCTTTGAACTGTGTGTCCTACGACATATGCTTCACTTGGCTCTGCAGGCATCCTAAGGAAACCTCTAAATAAGGCAGATTTCAGTTGGATAACATAAGCAAACCAAAATTTGATTGTTATCCAAATTACACTGATGTTTAGTGTGTACTGTCAGTGATGGGGATCTGTGGGAATATGGTTTCTAAGGGCAATTGTGCATCTGACACAGGTATTGCCATTATTCTTCTGTTAGTTGTTCTTATTTCCTGTTTTCCACACCCAAAGAAGTAAATGAACCCCAGCAGCAGAGTGCAGGGTAGCAGTAGGAAAATGGAGGGTAGTATTGGCCCAAGAACAAACTGCTACAAAGTTGTGTTTATAAATAGAAATTAGAGTAGCATTCTTAATGGTTAGAGCTGGAAGATACTGAAACACCTTTCATTTCAGAGTAGTGAGGGTGAAAAAACCCACACTGTTGTTAGTCTCAAACCTGCCAAGTGTCTGGAGATAGTTCTGTGATGCAGTGCCAGAAGAAGGTGGATCAGTAAGTCATTTCAAGTCCTGTATTTCTGTGCTTACAAGGAGGTAATGTAGACAGAAGCAGATGGACAGGATTCAGTCGTGCCTGTTTAGGTAATTCCACATAGACTCTGCCTAAAAGCCCCAGCTAAAGGAAGAGAAAGGAAGATGAGAAGAGAAGAAGAAAAGATTTCCAAAGGAACTAACGAAAGTAGGTCTGAGAGGTTTCTGGGATAGAACACTCTCCTTTCTCCACTGTACTTTTCACTCATTCATGCTTTTACCCCTTGCTTTCTCCTGTTCAGTTTGCCAGAAATTCTTGCAGACTTATCCTGAGGAGCAGAAGCGACTGTGGGAGGTGGAAGCACCAGGAGATTGGAGCCAGCGAGTGAATATCTGGTTAAAAATTCAGATGGAGTCATCCTCTTCAGGAAGTGAGTTAAAATAAACAGTGTGAACTTGGCCATGTTAGTTATATAAAGATAAGAAATAAATCAAGGGGTGGATAGTGATAATAAATAGGTGGTTTCTCTGTTGTTTGCACATGGAGAAACTACTGAGTGTGCAGTCTTGTTCACTGGTCTTTTCCCAGTAAACAGGACAATTCTTAGAACTTATGAGGTAATGAAATTGAACTACAGAACATCTGAGAGATACTGAACAAAGCACAGTCTTGGCATAAAGTGGCTGTAACTCCCATTGCAGTGCACTTACAGCAAGAGTAGAAGTTAGCCCAAAAAATTCCTGTTGCACAACACAATGTCTGGGTTATAGAAAGGGGTTTGTTTCTCTGAAATTAATACAGAAAAGAAATTTTGTATGGCCAATGGGCAGTGTGTTTAATTACCTTCAATTTGCTGCCAATGCCATTCTTGGATGGAAACACAAACATTTTCATTATGGCTTTTGGAAGACTCGAAGTGCTGTCCTACAGGGTAAATCTGTCTTGCTGGGAGCATTTTCTGTCTACTTCACAAAAGATAGTGATAGAGTAGGAAAACCTTTCGGCAGTTCATATGGGGATCCTATTGATGTAATCTGTTCAGCTGGCTTGGGGACCCAGACAGGCCCCTCTGCTGTATGCCTATAAGCTGTGATAAGCATTAGGTTGCAAAAGAAGGGCACGAATTGTCTCTTTCTGGAAGTGCCGTGAGGAGTGCTACAGAGCAAATTGCTCCCATGCCTTCCCACATCTATCCTGCTTTGTATTGGCTTGGGGACCTTCAGTTGAGACATTGCTTTTCATCTTGTCTGCAGCATCCCACAGGAGAGTTAAGCCAGAATTTAGCCCTAGGCTGGGTTCCTCTGAAGCCATTATATTTATGTTCCTCATGCTTTAAACCAACAAAAACTGGTGCTGCTCTTCCCTTTAATCCATCTTGCTAAGTTCAGTTTATTGATGGCAGTTGAAGAGAACTGTGATCAGATCAGCAAACAAAGTGGATGGTGGAGGAGACTGTGCTTCTTTTTCCTTTTTTTTTTTTGCCGTCTTTTGCCACAAAAACAAACAAAGAGAAATGACCCAGAACATGGGGAAATATAATTCCACCAGAGTGGCTGTCAGTAAAAAGTACACAGAGGCCTGGGAACTGCCTGGGACAGTTCTGCATGTAAATGAGGTACTTCTTATCTCATGTGTCCTCAGAAGAAGGAAGGAAAGTATAAGCTAGAAATGAGGGGTGTTGTATGTGTATTTATGTGGGTTGCGAATCACAATGTGATCTTTATAGTGAAAGGCAGCAGAAACAAGTGAATTTACCACTAAAATATATAATAAAAATCAGCTATTTAAATTATATTCTCCATACTGGTGCACAGCTGACTGGGCATCACTCTCCTTTACACTGAATGTGCTGAACAGGCTTTATTTCATCCATCTTCAGTGGTAAATCAACTCACTAGACAACAAATACTTAAAACAGTGCTTAATATATATTCTGTCTGTTTCACATATGGAAACTGTTGTGCTTCTTGTGCTTGTGTTTTCCCAGTACTGTGCATATTGTGCCCCCAAGGAAGTACTGAGGGAGGGTACAGGACAGATAAAGCCTCCTAAAAGTAAGGGAGGTTTTCCCTGGTTTTGCTTTGTCCTGAAAGCAGCATTACTTCTGCATAGCTCTGTCTAATAGCTGGTAAGGAAATTACAAGAGAATTTTCCACAGCTTCATGCTATCTGTTAATAGCAGATAAAGCAAGAGCATTTTCTGGGTGCAGGAATCCTTTATTATCTGACCTAGTGTGCTGCTTCCCATACACATAAAGAGAAGCTTGTGAAGTCAGGTTGGATGAGGCTCTGAGCAACTTGATCTAGTTGAAGACGTCCCTGCTCATTGCAGGGGGGTTGGACGAGATGACTTTAAAAGGTCCTTTCAACCCAAACTATTCAGTGATTCTATGATTCTATCTTTAGGGGGTCACTTGGGAATAGAGTGCTTCACAGTGACTTGCTCTGTTATGTAGAAAGCAAAACACAGTGTAATTCAGTATTGTCAACTCCAGTCTGGATCTATGGCAACAACCATGAAAATAGACAAGTCTTGCTCTGCTCTGATTTCTTACGTCCCCATTGCCATGTGCCATGCTACGGTTTAGAACAAAATTATTGAGAAGAAAACCTGTCAATTCTCATTTCCCCCTCTCCCCAGTGCTCAGGATTGAACACCATTAATGTTGTAAGAATTCTCCAGTCAGAGAGACTCTGAAAGAGGTTTCTATAACCCTGAGGTCAGGGTGTTAAGTTTTGCAAGGTTATGTGGCTGCATCTAGTGGCAATACAGCTGAACTGCAGCACGCTGGTTACCTCCAGCTGATACCTCAGTTCGGATGTGCACAGATACACAGACGGATAAATAAACACATATTTCTGTCTGCATGCATACATATACCTGTAAAAATAAAGCTGTTTAGTATGTTGTCACACACAGCTGCAATTGTTCCTTCTGAATTAATTCTTAGTGTTTGAAAAATGGGGAGATTTATTTACAGCAAATAGTAACAGGCACACAGTGACAGTTGTCTCCTGGGGCTGATTGGAGGAACAGAAATCATTTAACATGATTTGGTTCTAGCTGCTAAATCTAACAGGCGGTGAAAAGTAGTTTAGTAATATACATAAAGCATATAAATGTGAAGTAATGCATAAAATGAGCAGACTGAGCAGGAATGAAAATCAATTTCAAATGATTGCTTATAATCCTGTGTCTGAATTGGTCAGACTGTCTGCACTTTCTGAAAGGGAGGAAGGGATATGGGGGATATGGGTTTTCTGGATGTAAGAGATGAATGGATTATCTATTTAGCAGAACTTTCATGCTAAGGAAGACCGAAAGAAATTTGCTTATTCCCCTTAGTTATTCCCCTTAGTCTTTTGTGGTAGTGTCACTGGGCACCCTGCTTTGATTAATTAACCAAAGCAAGGCAAGAGGGATTGCAGGTAGCATTCAGGTGGCCTGTTCTGGTGTGTTCTTTTAAGTGAGAATTGGAAGGGAAGTCTGCTTTTTTTTTCCTGTTTCTTTGTGGGGCAAAACTGTTCACCTCATTTCTCCAGAGGCTGAAGTAGGCTCTTGTATGGAGAATGCTCAAACTCGTAAACCCAGACAAGCAGATGTGGACCAGATGAATAATATACAGTGATTAATTTGCTATTTTATGATCTATTTTTTCCTTGTTGGCCTTTTAATTTTTAATGAGATAGTGAGGTTTAAATATGAGAGACCATCACAGACCACTATAGGTGTTTCTTTTTCCTACTGACTCATAGCTTTATGTAGGTAATCATAGCTATATGATACATACATGTGTAATTGATTCTTGTAACTAATATAGATAACTATAGTAGTTTGAGAGGCTAAAGACTACAGGGTAGTTTTCACTAAGTGTTTTAGTTTGATCCTTAGTGAGATAAGGGAACTGTAACCAAGCTGGCACACAGCAAATTCCAAGGTTTGTGTGTGCAATGGCTTTTGGAATTGAATTGTTATTTTTCCTGTGCCTATACAGGGGCTTTAGTGTGCCACCTTTGGAACGAATAAGCCAAATTCTTTAAGGTCCTAATTATTTTATTCCACTACTTAGCTGCAGATCTGACTGTGCTTAGCTTTATGCAGGATGGAAGCCTAAAACAGGCTGAGAGGTTTGAATGAAGCCTTGAACCTAGTTAGGGGTATACGTATCTGAGAAAACAAATCACAGTAATGAAGCTTTTTCAAGTACTAAAGAAAAAGGAGAGATGAGTGGAAGCAAAACAAAGAGCTGTAGGGGTTGTTTCCCCAGCACATTTTGGTTGCCACACAATTAAATCAGTTTGTTTTCTTCAGACATGGGTTTCCTGGGGGAGCTATGACAGCACTGGCCCCTGTGGTGCACGCTCTTGTATTATGTGCTGTGGTCATGGCTTCAGAGCCCACCCAACCAGATCAAGGCTTCTGTGTACTCCTAGTTTTCTTTATGCTGACACTTCTGGGAAGTCAGGGAGAGCAGCAGGAATGAAGCTGTTCTATACAAACAATGCAATTGCCTTGCATTTACATGTTGGTCTTGATTGACAGAAGCATTTCATATTAGGATTAAGTCACTGTTTATGTTTTTGGTGTATAATTTAGTGTTCCTGTGTCTTGGTTCTAATTTCAGGGCGTTGAATACATTCCTGGTGTTGGGAAAGTGGCAGGAGATGCCACAGAGAAAAAGATGACGCAGCAGCAGCAGCAGGGACTCTGAACTCACGGGATCCTGAACAAGGGAGCTTAGAACAAGGTGCAGGCAATACCCAGCAATGAAAAGGATTCTGAAAACAGAGCAGGCCTTGGGGGCTTAGTTGGAGATAAGGCCACCAAATAATTCAGAGTTATACCATACTTACCCTTTTGAAAATCAGCAAAATCTCAGTATGGTCTTAAACATTGTAATTGACTGTTCATGATGTGTAACACTGGAGAGATTTCTTCAGGTAAGACGTATTTTTTTTGCAAGACACATGTTCTCCATCTTGTGTTTTGTTTTAAATAAAGCTTTTGTTTGCTAATTGTCCTTTTCTTTTTCTTCTCACCAAGTCATTAAGTAGTAGTTGAGCCTTGCTGTTTCCCTGCTCTGAAAAGATTCTGTTGGATTGCACGAGATGTCGAAAAGGGAATAATTGGAGGGCTTGTAGATACTGATGTAAGAAGATATTTCTATGGAAACCACATCCTGCATTATGGAAGAGAGATACCACAACACACGTTGGTATCAGAATGACAGCTGTAACCTTCCTTTCAAAGCAAACAAGTGATCTTGAATTGCTTTCATTTGAGCTTTTCTAGCAGAAAAATCTGCCTCAAGCCCTGTGGTGGACAGGGTAGTACAGGAGAAGTTTGGTACGGAGAAGAGTGAGCAAGGCACAGGCTTTAAACTGACTTTAAATTCAGGCACTGTGATCATGTTATGTGTAAGTTCAGGGTGTAGAACTTCGTGTAGATTACATATTGCATGTTTTATTTCCTGTAGTCTCTGTCCTAATGTTTAGTTAACTTAATTAACTTGGAAGCATAACATTTTACTAGATCCTTCATGGGGAATCTCTAAAGCTTGACCATTGTATTAATGATTACAGGTGAAAGGATCAGATCAGGTCCAGTGGCAGAGAAGGTTTTGCAGAGGTAGGCTCAGTGGTGAGCAGCAGTAGGCTCTTGATGAACCTGAATAGATCCAGCAGCCTTAATTCTTAAGTGGGTGCCTTAAAACAAGAGGTAGCTATTTCTTTCCAGAAACTTAAGCAGCATTTCCAGGGAGACAGTTCTTGTAGGCAGGCATTGTGGGTACACTGTGGGGATGTATATTTCCCCCTCGTACAGCGTAATTGCTCACACATAGCCCTGTTGCCCCATTTTTGTTTGATGTCATGATTTAATATAGCAATTCTTCATGTATCCAAGTAACTCCTCCCCTGTTGAGCTGCTCAGTAAACCATATGCCTGAGACAAATCGAAATCAGACCTTTCTAGGCATCACTTTAAAAAAAAAGCTATAATTGGAAGTTACAAGTTTTTGCCAAGAGAATTAAAACACTGAATTGTGTGCCAGCCTTAATCATGTTGCTATGGTTCTCTTGTCTCAAAGAGAATGCATTTAGCACTAACTTTATAATCAGTTGATCTTCAGGTTGTTGATTTATCAAGTCGCAAAGGGTGCGCTATAAAGACTGACGGAAACTCTGTGTCCTCCTGTGTAGCAGCCTATATTGTTACTTAATGTATGGCTTTAGAAATACACAGTTTTTGTGAAGAATGGCAATACCAGTTACTCCTAAATATGATAGAAAATGGTTATATCTGTCCTCATGAAAGCTGATTCGGAGTTGCAGTAGCCTGGCAAACTTACCTCATGTCTAGTTTGCACAGGTTTGCTCCATATTGTTTCAGAAATGCTGACTTACAGAGCAATTATCTGAATATTGATTTTTGTTTCTTTCTTATTTATTTTTTGGGTAATATTAGTGCTTTAAGGTGTCTGATTAATTTAGAAGTTTGGACCTGCAACTCGTTCTTGGCAGTATGAAATGCTTCTTGGTGAGATCACAAGAATCCTAAGAGGGTCTGAAGCAGAAATAGATCCAATGTCTTCACTGTCTTAATAGAACATACTAGAAAAAAACCCTAAAACAACAGCACAGACATCTTTTCATTACAGTGGGAATTCTTTTAAATAAATCTGCATTTACTCAAGGATACGTGGTTTGAGACTGCTGGAAAAGTTGGCAAAGGCTTGAAAAAGCATTCCAATTTTTGGTGTTTCTTTCAAAACCTTGGATTTAATCTGCTTCTGAATCTGCACTCTGGTGGTGGTGGCTTGACATGATGGGATTTTCTGCTTTGGAGGCCTAGAGGTAACTGTGTGTGTGAGAGAGAGATGGCAGATGTACCTATTGTACTTACAAGCATAGGCACTTAAGTCTGGTCTACAAGTTATATGTTAGACAGCAACATCAGTGTTAGCAGGGGCCTGGGTGTGTGCGTGCCAACTAAATAAAGTATTTGAATCACTCTCAAGACAAGTAAACATATGGATTTTAAGGCTAGGCAGTTTCATTACGTTAATCTGTCATGATGTTTCACATAATGTAAGCCAGACAATTTCATGCATGGTTGCTGGATCAAAAAATCATTGGTTTTGGTTGAAACAACCCATTTTTTAGAAAGCTTGTTTTGATTTGACAGTTCTGATTTTTCCGATGCTGGGCAGTGGGAATTCTGCCACACTCACTGGCAAGTTGTTCTGAAGTTTTGTGTTTACAGGTGCACCCAGTGTTTTTAGGCTGAATTCATTTTGGTTTAGTCTCCTACGATGGATTTTGCTTTTCTGTTTAATGCTGAGCTATGGCTCTTGGTATTACCACGATTCTTTCAGTGCGTGGATGGATACCTCATGCCCATCACGACATCAGTGAACAGTGCTGGTTTTTGGATGTCTCTGTGAGTCAGGCTTTCCTGACCTTGATTCATCCTTCTTATCCTTTCAGAGACATTTTCCATTTTTCCTATTCCTCTTAGAAGCCTGAACATCATCAGAGGCCCAGTTGCAGTTACAATCCCACTGACTGTCATGGGTTAGCATTTCCGGGCTGCTGTGACCTGTGGTTGTAAATCATCATGGATTCTTACGTGCTTGTGGGTGTCTTTATGGTGAACATGCTCTTTAAAACATACCTGGTTTAATGTTGTTGTCTTCAGTGGCCACAATGGCTGCAGCATACTACTGAAAATGTAGTCGATCCAGCGTTATCTTTATTATTACCACGAGATGGCACCATTACATAGCATAACATTGTCGTCATCTCGGGTGCTTGAGACGTTGACCGAGATTTAAATGCATCACTCGTGGGCTTCATTTCCTCAGAGAAAGGAGGATGAGGGTGTGGTGAAGCTTGTCTCATGTTTACCATTCAGTCTCATTGTGTCAGTGGAGTTTGTCTCAAGTGGGCCCTGGGTTGACTTTCTCAAGCCAAGGTGAAGTTGTAAGAGTAGCACAGTATGCAAACTGCACCCAGATTGTCCCCCTTGGTATGCTTGTTTCATCAGGAAGCCTGGGTAGGACTTTTCCATGTTATACTTCATGGTTTTCCAGCATGAGGAGTCTGTCTTAGCTGTTCAACAGATAACTTGAGCATCTGATTTTCCATTTCTCTCCCTTCTCTCTCTGTTACATACATTGCATCAAAGTACTACTGAGCACTTTCTTTGACATTTGTCATGTAACATGCTATTAATATTCTCAGCCTTAGAAAAGGAGAGTGGTTGGTATGTGTCCTAAAGGCAAATTGACTTGGGTCAATATCCTTCCCTCCCATCTCTGTGATGACATTAATGTATTAGGGGATCTGTCTGGACACTCCTGGACTGCTCTTGAAGGGTCTGCTAGAAGTCACCTTATTGAAACTTCTGATGTCTTCTTTCTGCTATGGTTTTTGTGTGGAATGTTTAGAAATACAAATTAAACACTCTAAATAACCACTTTTCACTTGTATTAATTGATTATGAGAAATGAACCATTTAGAAAGCTGCCTTATAAGTAGGTGCCAAAGTAGAAAAACTCCAGCTAACTTGTCTGAACTCATTAGTGTGAAAAACAGACTCACTTGGCACCTTTGCATTGACTGTGTCCAAACAAAGGCTGGGTGACATCCTTAGAGCTGAGTGCCTGGCTGACGTAATTGGGATTGATTCTGTCTGAATGAGCCATGTTCCTAAAGGAAGCCTTGGCAGGTCTATAAAACACAGCAGTTGATTTGGAGTCACTTAGGGGTGTTCAAGTCCACATTTTAGTGTCCTTTTCTGTGGATGAAGAGGGGGAGGGAACACTCTCTACTTCAGCACCCAACTGGATTCTTCTTAACATTTGCCTATCAAGGATGTTGCAGAAAAAAACAAATTAACACATCCAAATGGAATTTCTGCTTTGTCAAATTTAGCGCTCAATTGCATAAACAAAGAATGCATCCAGCTATAGTTAGTTATTTGGTATTGACTTAGGCCTTCCTTTATGTATGCCTTCTTACAGATGAGCATGCAATAAAATTTAAGTACACAGGAGACAAAATTAGGAGTTTGTAATTAGCCGCTATTCAATTTGCAATCCAACGTGATGGTAAAGTCTCAGTTTAATCTTCTCCATTTGCCTTAGACTTTATCCTTGCTTTATTGAATTTTTCTGTCTTGAAGGTTGTTGGGGTTGTTTTTTTGGAGGTGGGTTTTTTTTTAAGGAATCTTTTTGGGTTTAATTTAAACTGAAGGCTCCATTTTTGGAAGATCAATAAACTCCATCTGGAGGAATTCTTTTCTCCCAGCCACCTGACACTTAGATGAAGCTGAACTTTTTATCTTGTTCTCATTCTTAGGGAGGAGAGTCAGAGGTTGCATTCACCATGATGAGTACATTTGGGGATGTCAGTATTCATTCACCGTTGTCTGATTTGTAAATTAATAGCTCAGCCTCTCTGGACTGTGGGGTGCTAAAGGTCAGTGACCCTAAGAGGAGAAACACCTCAGAGCTGTGTGTGCCCTCTGGTCAATAGGAGTGGCTTTGGCTTAATGGCATTAATTTCATGCTGCTTTTCAAAGATACAGATGTGCAGCATACCTTCAATCCTCCTACCTGGAACCAGTAATCCCATCCCAGCTTTCTGAGCAAGCAGGGAGGGAGAAGAGAAAAGCCCTTCCTAAAAGGATTAGTTCAACTGATTAATTTTCCAAGTTTCTTCTTGCTTGGCATGTCCCCTCTCCTCCAAGCCTTTGATAAGTATCTTAACTAAGATGCATTTTAGGTAAATGCTGTCTTCAAGAAGCATCGTATAAAAGAGCTTTCTGATTCCCCCGCCCTCTCCAGATTTTGGGGCTGGTTCAATCTTTTCTAAAGCTATTTCTCTTGTGCTGCATGCAGAGCCCATCTGCTGTAATGCAGACTGAAATGCTGCTTTTATCCTTGTTTGCGTAGAAGGTTGGTGGGTAAATCAATTGGAGTGAAAGACGTATTGTCCCTCTTTGCTCTATGTCACAAGCACAAATATCTTCCTTTTAAAGTGTCTCTTGGTAGAAGCCAAAGCCTTTGGCACAAGCCACCTCTGCTAGTTTGACCTCTTTTGTGCATCTGGAATGGAGGAGCACCTCTGAGAAGCACAGAACAAAACCAGCAAAATAGCAAGAGAAAAGGTCAAAAAGGGGTCTTGCTCCCTGTAGACATCAGAAGTTTCTGCAAGATGATATTTAGCATGTCCTGCCTGAACAGTTAAGGCATCAAAGACACTAACACTTCGATAGGTAATGTCCTTGTGAGTTGTCAAATAGATCGCAAAGCACGTTGCTCTGCCATGCTGGGGATGGGAGGGAGGGACCTTAGGTCTTTCTACTCATTGAGGTAGCTGAGAATGAGAGCTTCAGAGAGCCTTTGCTTCCAGCAGATGGATATGCCATGCTGTGCTCTGTCCTTGCCTGGCTTTTGACTTACAGGACTAAGCTTACAGAGTGGTGCTGCAGTCCTGCAGAGGAGTGGGAATGCAGGTTTCTACCAAAGACAGAGCTGACATCAGTTATGAGTAATAGAGGTGCTTGATTTTTACCTCTGTAGTTTTGCCTGATCACAGCCTTGCAGTGACTTACCCTTGGACTAGCCAGTCTCTGATGCAGTATAATTACAATGCCAGCAATGATTCCCTCCCATTCCAGCAATGGGATCTGAAGGGGGAGGTAAGACATACTCTGGTAATTCACCACTCAACATAGCAAGGTCAGGACAAACAATATCACCTGCCCTAGCCAAGGGAAAAAGCTGCTGGTATTTATTAGAAATCCAGGAGGCAGCCAGCATTCTGCTGCTCAGGACCTAGAAATGCAGGGAAATACAATGCAGGCAGCTTCGATGCTAGATTATTCTCTGTATTTGTAGCAGGGGATTGGTGAAACTGATCACAAAGAATCATCTCAGCCAAATCCCATGGTTGAACCCCTGCCCAGGACAATAATATATACGATGATGACATGGGCCGAGTTGTGTTCTTCATTGTTGTTATGGATTTTTCACAGTCCCCTGGTTTCATCTGCAATTTTCCATGCACAGGCGCAGTTCTGCTTCTTTCCTCTCGTATCCTGCCCAGGAGTAGCACGGCGCCTCAGCTGAGGCTGGCTTTCCCTCACAAACCCTGCCGGTATCTGCAATCAATTCTAAGTGACTTATCCTGGATTCACTTGTCCTTACTTAAAGATAAACATGGGCTGCCAGGGGTAGATACAATGCCTGAAAAGAAAGGAAACAACCAAGCACAGAACAGAACTCGGTTGATACAGAGGCGCATGATACAATGCCAGTTTGGCTAAAATCTTTTCCTGAATGCTGGAACTCATCCAGGATGTTGCTGCTTTCTGATGCTGACCTTGCTCATTTAACAACCATATCAGTGCATGTCAGTCCTGTCATCCTGGCCACAGCCTCCAAGCAGCTTGAGTCCCACTGTATCCTGAGAGTGGGTATTCCTGGGAGCCACCACTCTGTGCCGTGCACTGCTGCTAGGGAGTGAACCCAGGTGCTAGGTTTGAACCCAGGGGTGCTCAGGCTAAAGTTAGTAGCCAACTCATAGCACCACTTGTTGAGAAATGTCATTTGAATCTGTGGTTTCTGGTGCTGAGGAGTGAACTCGCTGTGAGCAGAAATGAGGCAGGGCGGCTTTCTGAGTCATTTGCAAAGGCGCAGATGAGAGCTTTAGCAAGCTGGTAGGTCGAGGAAGAGATTGAGACTCTTGGCTTGGAGAAAGGGGGGTGATGAAACAGAGCGCCTTTATGGGAATAAGTCTCCTTCTGCGTCAAACTGTACTTTCAACCTTCCTAATTAATGTTTTTCTTCTTACTGTAGTGCAAGCAGTGACCTGTTGGTTCACAAGATAAAAGGGATTAGCTAATCAGAATGGAGATCCCCTCTACTTATCCAAATCTTTACTACAAGTGGGATAGCCATGAACACAACTAGAACAACACATCTAAGAACTATGTATCTGGGAGTTTAAAGGGAGGAGGGGTAAAGAAAGGAAAATAGTCCATGTTGCTTTGAGGTTATTTTGAAAACTGAAACTGAATAGGTCAATACCCTTAAGCTTTTTGGTCTTTAATTCTCTCAATGGTATGGCAGAAATCGTTAATTGTATTATTAAAAAAGCTTTGAAGACTGTATTAATGTAATGTGGCCTCGGATCAGTCAAGATCACATTTTCATTATGAGTAAAAGATTCCTTGTCCTGAAACATTGATCTCATCTTGAGCTGCATGTCAGACGGAGAGGAGCCTTTCCCAGTCTGGGCAGTAGATGGCAATGGTGCATTTCATTCTGCAGCGTGCTATGCTCTCAATGCTCACCTCAGAAAGGGGCCATGAACTTTTCCCCTCAGCTTCCAAGAGCGGGTTTGCACTTACATAGCCTCTTAAATATTCCAGAGGCAAAAGAATTCGAAATTCCATTTTGAACCCACATTTCTTTAGCAACTGCTGTGAGGTTCCTGAGTTACAAACTATAGCACCCAAACAGTCCCAATCCTGCGTGTCAGCTCTGAGAATGGGCCTTGTTAGGTACCATCAGCATTGTCTGTCTTGTGGGAGGGATTCAGTGAAGCAGTATATGACCTCTGAAGTAACATCTTCCACTTGTTTATTGTGGTTTTTGTAGCTTTTTTGGTGGATTTTCCACCTTTGCATCAAGAGAGTGAAAGCTGAATCGAGTAGTTTAGTTTATATCATGATTGGGGAAGTTCAGAAAGGCACCTAACTAACATGTCGTCTTGTGTTGTACTGTAATATTTGGAAAGACCTTATAGCAGGTCCTGGAGAAGATGAGAAGAGACACTTGCAAAGAGCTGGGAATCAGGAAGGTGTGTGTTACAGGGTCGTACACATCGACTGTGCTGTGCCCTCATGTGCTATGCTGCTGAGTAGGCAGGCAAGGATTTCAGAATGAAAGTGTCATCTAGGGTCAGCGATTTATGAAACTGAAATGTGCTGTGGCAGTTTGAAGATACCGTGTGTGTAAAGTGCTACTCCTTCCTTGTCCTGTGGGCATATGCCATGTGTCTCTACAGTCTTGTGAGGTACCAAGGTGATTGCCTTAAAACTCCTTGCTACTCAGGGCGTTGCAGGATGCTAGCACGCACTATGTGATGGGAAGCAGAGGGGTGTGCTGGCTGGTGTTAAGCTTCAGTGCTGCTGACTTTTCTATAAATAACTGCTGTCTGCTGTAATTGGTCACATCTCAGGCCCTGGTGATCTTCTATATTATTGCCGGCTGCTGGAAAACTCCCAGAGGCATAAAATAGATACCAGGAATAACCTGCACCCAGCAGAGTGTATCCCCATGTGGCACAACAGGATAAAACAGAAATAGTGTTTACCAGGAGCTGGTGAAGGATTTTCTGTGGCAGGAAGGATGGAAAAAAGAAAGAGATTGCACCTCTAAAATGATAGCAGCAGGCCATCTCTCCTGCAGGATAGTGCTGAGCCTGGTGGAAAAAGAAAATCTTCCTCGGGTATTTAGTGGTGAACTGACTGGGTGTTATTATTTGCCTCTGACTTACTTACGGGTATTTTTCATCTCTCCATAAAATAACAGTGTCTTGAAAGAAATTGAAAACTAGAGGGGAAAAAAAGCAGGTAGGTGGCTTGTGTAAGATGTGTGGGGGTAAAATGTGTAGTGTTATCTATCCTGAAGGATTTAGAACACTTCCAAAGCCAAGAATGCTGTATGCTATATGCCACCCTCAAGGGCAGCCAGCTTGGGGTGGAGCACAACACTGAGGTGAAGCTGCCCAGCATCAGGAATCAATGTTTTTATTAAGGGAGAGAAGAAAAGCACTGGAGTTAGATGTTCAGGAAAGGGTTTGAATGGAAAGGATTGAATTGCCAAGCTTGGCTTAGTAGTAAGCATTTGAAATAGAACTGAGAGCTGCAGTGAACTGCTATAGAACTGTAGTGGCTTGAAGGCCACCAGGTGAGTGTGGATTGTGTGTCCCCCTCACATACTTCCATTTCTACCGCCTAAGCTGCATTAGCCTCTGTATGACACACAGTGCAGTACACTAAATGCATTACAGAATACATGCTTCAGTGGCCTAATAAAAACTTTTCTCGTGTTGACAAGGAATTTATTAGAACTGAAATCTTACCAGCATTACACAAAAGCTGGCACAGAGAACAAGGCTGTGGAGGGACTTGTCAACAGCCTTTCAATTGACTTTTGCTGACTGATATTTCAAGATTAGGTGCTATTGTAGGGCATTTAATATAAGAAAGGATTGCTGTGAGATCTTAGCTTCTGTCCTGGTTATTTGCTATTGGTGGGAACTCTTTGGTTCCAGCAGTTTGGTTCTTTGTGATTTGGAAGAAGTATTGAAAGTCCACATAGCTTTGGGTCAGAAATGTGTTTTCATTCAAAATATGCCAGGGAAGTGTCAATGTGACAAAAGCGGGATAAAAAGTCTACAGGCAAGAGAACAGCAGGATGTATTCTGTGGCCTCACACAGCCTCACTGAGTGATTCCTGGGGTCTGGCTTGAAAGCAAGCTATATTGCTTGCTGTAAAAAGGCAGATACTGTACAAAAGCCATTGCTCACTTAAGAAGAAGTCTAGGCTATTCTGGCATGGATTTTCTCACCCAGGAAAGAACTTGCTGTGATTGGGCAGGGTGCCTAGTTGTGGTATGACATTCTCTCCTGTGTATACTGAAGTCCCTAAAGCAGTGAAGAATCTAGCCCTTACAGAGCAGAGCACTCCAGTGACATGAGACTAGGCTAAGACTTAAGCCTGCTGATCTTCATTCAGCCTTGGTGATAGCCCTGCTATGTGACAGGGTCAGTTTATGTGGGTGAAGATGTATACCCAGAGCCATACTCAGACCACCTGATCATGGTTAACTTTCTTTGGTTTCCTGTTTTCTTGCAGCCAGGATCCACTAACTCTGTATATAGTGCTCTCAGTTGTTCATGCTCCTGAAGTTACATGCCTGCCTTTATCTTAGTGGCCACCACAAGCAGCCTGCATGTGGCTTATGTGTATGGGCTGGTCTTAGAAAACAGTGATATAATGACTAATTTATAGCAATTGCACTTCAGGCAGTAAAAGAAACAAACTAGAAAAATGGCAACCGATAGAATAGACTGGAGAAGTGGGAGGAGAAACTTCAGTAATATCTGAAAATCCAGATGGACAATTTCAGATGTTTGACTTCCTTTGAATACTGCCTATGTAGGAATTCAGCCCTGAGACTCCTCAAGCTAAAAGTCAATACTGTTAAGAGAAGACAGTACCCATTCAGAACCAGCAAAGATAGTGACCTGCAAGAACGAAAGCTCTGGCAGTGTAAAATCCCAGCTGAAAGCAATGCTGCAGTCAAGGAACCCTTGTGATCCAGCTGTAATCCTATGTGATCACTTTGTATTGGGAGAAGACAAAAATGAAACAAAGAATGGTGTTTGGAGAAGACTGTGGTCTCCAAACTGCAGTACAAAAGCTTTTCTCACTATCTACCTTTGAGGACTGTGTCCCTCCAATCTTCTGAAATCAAACTGGTGCTTTCCACGCTAGCATGTGCTGCCCTGGCACCTTGCAGAAAGATAGCTAAGCTGGTGAAACACTTTCTGCCTCTTTCTCTTATTCAAGCAGTTCTTTCTCCATCAGATGGCTAGTTCTCATTGTGAGTAAGTAGATTTGGGAGGGAAGAGGTGTTTCAGCTCTTAGGTTGCTAATGTAGAGTTAGATTTTTGTTTCACCTGTTAAGGTATTATTTTTTTCTCTAGTCTTTAGGTACCAGGAGAAGAAATGAGCAAATCCCTTTCACCATGACAGTAATTGGAGTAGAAACAGCTTTGCCTGCAAATAAATAAATAAATATTATATGAAAAGCCTTGGCTGGAGCTGCCATGTTCATTCTTGTTTCTAAGGCCCCCACAGGCCATGTCACATATGTGGGTCATGAGGTCTATCGATTATGTGTCAGACCCTTAGGTGTCAGTAATCAATAACACTAACCTGCAGAAAATGCAGCAGAGATTTGCTAAACCAACTCTTCACATTGTTCTTTTTCTTGTGTTTAAGTTTTCTGTGCCTCGCTAAAAATAACAGGCTGCATAGCAGCAAAGGCAGGGGAGGCAAAAAAGTCATTTGGCTGCCAACTCATTTACTGTCCGTTTTCATCTGATTCTGTGTGGTTCTTGGTGAGAAGGCAGGATGAGGAGGGGCAAGACAGGAAAGGGTATTTCCAATTGAATGGCTTCTGAGAAGTAGAAATGAAAGTGATTGAGTTGGGAGGACCTAAACATTTTGACCCCGACAGCTTATTAATATTTAACAAGGTGCCAGATTTTTCTTTGACACTGGAAATTGTTGCGACTGTCTGTCTCCAGCAGACTGAGTCTGCTTTCTCAGTCCACCATATCTAATGTACCTGCTTCCAGCCATGAATAGTCCTTATTCACGAATGCTCTCCTTTATTTGCTGTTTCCGAGAATAAAGAGAGGTAGTTTGGCAGATTAAGTTGTGAAGTTTTTCATTCAAACTTCATATCTCTTTATGTTCTCGATGGGTCACTGAGCAGACCGTGGTTTTCTTGTGTTGATTGTGGTTTTTAGAATCACTCCTCAAAGAACTTTTAACAAAACATTTATTCGCCTTTTCACTTTGCAGATTGCTTGCGAGCTGTTCGCTGTGACAGTTACATCTTTTAAATGTAAGCAGCTCTGATGAGATAAATATAACGATTTGGAACTTGTATTCTGATTTGTATTAATGCACTCCTTCAGGCTGGTGTATGAAGTGGGGATCCTATTGGGGGTGGGAGGAAAGTCTAAGCCATAAAGATAATGCATCATCGAACAGACAATACTCAATAGAGGAGATGAAGAGTAGGAGAAAATAATATCTTTATGTATTATTTAGGTGGTCTGCATCCCCACCCTTCTGGTGCCTGCCTCTGTCTCTCTGCATTAGAGAGGTGGATTAACTTCCTGATGTAGATGGGAAGACCTAAATGACTTTTCCAAGGTCATAGAAAGTTTGTGGCAAAGCTGGATATTGAATTAGTTTTACCAAATCTCAGTCCAGTGTCCTGAATATGCTTTTTTAAAAGAATCATAATCGGTATTCATTTATCTTTATGTACTCCCAATTAAACCAGTGAAAATGAAGGAATCCATTTGCTAAAGAGTTAGTTTTATGTTAAACTGACAGATAAGATCCCTAGAGAGCTGTTGGATTTGGCTTTAGGCATTTCCAGTCAAGACCAGGAATTCTCAATGCTGTTTTTGTGGATGCTCCACAGCATGGGTGTAAACTTTGAGATCCCAAAGTTTCAGTGTTAAGGGTTTCCTCTTGCACTCCAAGACCAATACCAAGGACCTTCTGTCTTTTTGGCTTGTTTGAAGACTAGTCCAGAATATATTTTACCATTTTATATAGTTTTTTACTGCTCCAGCTGCTCTGCCATGTCTGATTCTCATAATTCATGTGTTCTCCTTAATAGAACTAGGCAACCATTTGGTGACTGGAGTTTCCAGTGTGTATTTATGCCTTGCCACTGGGGAAGCAGCTTCCATTTTTGCATTCAGAAAGTTTTAAAATGAAACCTGAAAATATTTCCCCTCTCCTTACAATGTTTGAATTGCAAAGCACCCTGTTGCTGCCTTGAACCCACTGCATTGTGTAAAATCACTCATTTCAATGATAATCCACTTACAACTGTGCTCAATTACCCACTTGTGCTGTGAGTTGCCAACTATTTGCCTAGTTGCAGAGGATAAAACCTATTTGGAAAACTTGGGCAAAATGTGGATACCAGGAGGGGTAAACCTGGAGGGAAAGACTACCAGGGGAAGCAGAATGCTTGGAACTGAGAACAGAGGCATGGAAGAGAGATGGACAGAAAGAAGGAACATGGTAAATGCTTAAAAAGGCAGAGACTAAATAAAGAAATTAAGAAGAGAAAACAAGAAAGCAGTGGCTTGGTGGATGAGGTCTGGTCTAGCAGAGGGAAGGAATGATTTATGCCCAGCTTTGCACATGAACTTTGCACATGGGTGACCGTGGACCACTTCTATCACCTCCTTGTCCTCAGTTTCACCTTCTGTAAAATAGGTCCTGTGGTACTGACCCTCCTCTGAGGTGCATGGATGGGAAGAGCTAGACAAGAGCTACAGTAACACTGGTTATCCTGATTTATTGGTTTTCCTTTGCTAAGGCGGCATTTAGCCAATGGCACTCTGCCCTTTCACTTGTAGGAGAACTAAAAAGCTCAAGAAAGAAAAACACATGGCTCCTCGGCTCTCTTTCAGGAAAGGAGGGAGGCTTTTAATTATTTAAGCATCTCCTTTTCATGGTGCTTCTGGTTTTTGAATCGTTATCGCTATAGTTGTTAAGGCTATAGGCTCTACATAAATCATTTAAATAAATAATAAATAAGCCATATCATTAAGTAATACACTGGTATTTTTTATGGCTGTAGGGAAGAATTCTGTGGCGAAGGCTGTGTTTAAACTGAGAAGAAGCCTTTTTTATGCACATCATTTTAAACACTGCCTTCTGGAGTTAAAGTATTAGCTTTTGGAAACTGTCCTGGGACTTTGAGGAGGGACTTTTGACTTTCAGAGGAATTGCTCTGAAAGAATTGGCCACCAAAGTGAGTGTCTGTGATTCTGCTATCCATGGGGCACACTGCATGTCCCGTGGTGTGGTTCCTGCTGAACATAGAATCATAGAACATTTAGGGTTGGAAAGGACCTTAAGATCATCTAGTTCCAACCCCCCTGCCGTTGGCAGGAACACCTCACACTAAACCATGTCACCCAAGGCCTCATCCAACCTGGCCTTGAACACCGCCAAGGATGGAGCATTCACAACCTCCCTGGGCAACCCATTCCAGTGCCTCACCACCCTCACAGTAAAGAATTTCTTCCTTATATCCAATCTAAACTTCCTCTGTTTGAATCCAGAGAGGAGCTTTGCTGTAGTCACAACTTGCTAGTTTATATTTAGTTCCTTTAATTTTTCAAATTAGTGTTTAGACTGGTCCTGTCTCACAGACTTCTGGTTCCTCTTGTTCTTGATTTTTCTCTCAAGAAGGACCAAAGGCTTTGCATCAGGCAGCACTGAGCATTGTGGTGTCCTGGGCACACACTGCGGTGTTGTCAGGCTTTGCAAGGGCTCAGGTCCTGCAGCAGCACGGGCACAGCATTGCCTCCCAGTTACTCCTTTGCTTACGAGAATGAGGCCTGGTATTTACAGGGCTGCTCTGAAAGTCTTGTCTCAGCTTCATCACTGAAACCTCTCTTCCTCAGTAAAAGCAGAAACACTCATTTCAAGCTGGAATATATACATTTGCAATACTGTAAACAAAGTTAGGAGGTGGCACTTCAAAATCTTATTTCTGAAGTGAAAACTCAATGTACTTTTTAGCGTGTTGTGGTTAGAGAAGGTTCTACTTAATTTTTGGGTTTGCTCTGGATTTTTGTTTGTCCGATTATTTTTCCTTGGATGAATTTTCCACACAATTTGAGTGTTTGAAAGTAAAAAGCTGTCTCAGCTAGCCTTGCTGGTGGCTCAGCATTGCCAAGTGCTGGGACACATCAGTTCTGTAATTTGGTATAAATAATCAAGACAATTATGAAAGAATTATCAGTAGGTGATGAGGAGAAGTATAATTTTATCAATAATTATGTTTCTGTGCAGAGTGGTAAGAATCTTTACTGAACTGGTACCTGTAAACACTGAATTTTTTCAGGAGTCACATAGTCCTTGGGGTCTGCCCTGAACATGGTCATGCTGCTGCATGCGATGGTGCCGTTCCACACCACAGTCTGCAGTGAAACCTTTGCAGCAGGACAAGATGGAGCCAGTCAGCATCCTTGTGAGGCTGCTCAGTTGCACAGGTAAGACTTTGGGTGCCTTTCAGGCGTGAGAAATAATACCAAGGGAAGGAGCAGGGCCGTCACCTCCAGAGAGCTGTGTCTAGGAGGGTTTGAGATAGAAGTAGAGCAGAACCAGAAGGGACAGCAGAAGGAGGCTTCTGTTGCTGTGGGGCAAGGTGGGCAAGAGCACAGCTTTTGTTCTTGGGAAGCACTTTCTGGCTTCTCCAAGATATTACAGCCTTACATTTTGACCTCCTCAATCCCAACAGTCACAATTGCAGTTGGTTCTCGTGCTGCTTCCTACTTTTTCTACACCTTAGGCAGCTTTGGTGGGAACCATATCAGTTCTTCTCTGGAAGCAATGGGTTTTCTCTTCCTAGGAATACACTTACTTTTAGAGACTAGATATTCACAGTATATAGAGACTCAGAGGCACAGACAGTGAAAATGTATGAGCCTGACTTGCATGTTGCCTCCACCACACATGGTGTCTAAACCCACAATGAACTCCCCCCATTACATGCTGTGTTTTAATATTGCATGATGATACCCAGCTCATCAAGACTGCTGTAAGGAGTGTCCTAGATTAGCAGGAGGTGCCAAGCAGGTAGTTAGCTGTTTGATCTGTCAGTCCTTTGTACCCAAGTAAGTCCTTTATCCCTAAGCAGAGATTTAGTTTTACTTTCTGAGATGCTATGTTCCACAGGTGGTTATTTGACCGTGTCCTGAATGCCTTGCAGAGTGGGGATAGAATGGATGATGGATTAGTGTAATAACTTCACAGAACTCATTGATGCTGATCTATTGACACCCCATTTATGCTGTGCATGCCATTTTCGCAGGAATCTTATAAAGAAAGTAAAATTTCTTTTCAGATTCAACTTCCAAACACATGCTTGAAGTTCTAGAGTAGCTACATTGTAGGATTTACCTTCTCCTTTTATAACTGAGGAGTATAGTTTTTCACTGGCAAGTCCTGTCTTGAGGACATATAAACACAATTTCCTGGTCTTTGCGTTTGAATCAGGTAGGTGGACCTGACTCCAGTGAGGTGGGAAAACTCTGAAGTTTCTTTTCCCCTGGGGCAGGATCCATCCCGCTCATTGCCAGTGAGAAATACCACCAGACAGCAGGACTAACGTTTGGAAGCTTATTGCTGTCTTTACCCACAGTGCAAGTCCCCAGCTGAGACTTCAGCTCACTGTACTTAAAGGCAGAGATTCAGTGCACTAAAGCAGTTAGCGCATTTAGCCAACACACTTTCTGATCCCCTCACCCCATCCCACCTATCACTGGTGTAGTTTCCTCCTTCTTCTTAGAAAGTGGCTTTAATTTTCTTTTAAATAATTCTTAAGTGTGACTTTTTCAGTACAAGACTGGGAACTTTGACTAATTATAAAATCATTATATGATTAAACTCAATTAACTTCAAATAACCCTTGAAATTTGCTTAATGTCAGCCCTTGGCCCTGCTTGAACCAATAAATATTGCTCACCTTTTGTAATGGGGATGAAAAGAGGTGGTTGCAGAGCAGGATTGTTCAGAGTCAGCTGAGCCAGGGAATGGCCCTACAGAATAGGGTTAAAATGGTCCCAGAGAGTTGAATACTGCCAGATCAAGAAGGGGAACAGAGTCTTCTGCTCCTAACTGGGATATTTCCCCCCCCAACATTTTTCTCTCAAGTAATAAAGCTTTGAAAATTCTTTTCAGCCTTCCATTCAATGGTCCCAATCTGCTTTGCAAATGTTAATAAGGGTTAAACCTCATAAAACCATGAAGGCATGGGAAAGTACTGTCATCCCCATTGAGACAAGGGATACCAAGGCATAGAGGAGTGAATTGCAGAAGGATAAGTGGCAAGAGCAAAATCCTAGGAGTTCTGATGTCCTATTTTATCTTTGAGCTAAAGCTGTTTCTCACATAGTGCTGCAAGTTTCATAAAGCTGCATGAGAGCAAGGGACTCTTCTCAGTTCCGGGGCACATCTGGTCGTTAGGGAGTTTTGGTGGTTTTCCTTCTTTTTATCTTCACTTTATGAAGCCATCTCTGGATCCAGTCTTCCAGCTAGAACCTGGCAGGAGAGCTGGCAAAAGTGTGCAGAAGAATCCCAGCAGCTCTATTTCTGTGTTCAGCTCCTGTGAGGACAGAAGGGGATGTCATTATTGCTACTGTTCATGGCAATCTGCTTTGACTTGGAAACTGGAGCAGACAGTAGTATTGTTCTCACTGAAGGTAGATGATGGATAGAATATTTCCAATAGGTAATTAGATGGGCATGGTAACTAGACAGTCAGAAGGATGCCTGATCATCTACTCACCAGCATCTCTCATATGGTGTGCTGGCCATGAAATGTTCTCTGAATTGTATTGACTTCCAGCCCTTCTCCATGAAAAATCTCAGCATTCTTTGCTGGGTCCAGCCTGAAAATGGATTTAGAGGCTTCTTGGGGAAAAGAGTTTTTGACTCTTAAATTTTTTTGGTCAGTTTGTGAAGAATGTAAGTGGATCATTGGTGTGGACTGTTAACAATCTCCTTTTCCTTTTGATTGCTGGAACTGCTGCAGCTCTTTATAAACTCTTGAAGGACATCACATGAGGTTTCAACCCATTTTAAACAGTAGAAGTAGTGAGAGAAAGAGAGACAAGATGTAAACATTCATCCCTAAACGTGAGTGTTTATATCCCCAGCTCGCTGTTTGAGTCTGATTCCATGGCTGGGAGTGCCCTCGGGTCATCATTGAGCAGCTTGTTCGACTGTGACTTCTGAATGATGAATGTCTCCACTTAAATTACAGATCACTGCCCCATAACAAAAATTACCACTATTATTGGCCTCCTCAGGGGCACCAAAGGGTGACTGGGCAGTGGTGGAGGGCTTCACCTGCTACAACACTGCTCTCTCCCTTATGGTAAATGTCAATTTGTCAGCAGTCTGCTCTGTAGGACGTGTGGTGGGGAAGTTTGGCTCAGCACTTGCTGCTCTGGCTTTTTACTATAGACAGAGTTCTCCTGTCTGTGGTACTGCCCACCAGATTAGTTAGGGTCAAAAGCTGAATACTTGGATCTTTGACCTTTGCATGAACCTCACAAAAAATAAAGACAAGGAATTCAGTTCTACAGTGCTCTATCCAGTACTTGAGGGGAGATTTGAACATCAAAGGATAGGTAGTTCAGAAAGACAGAGACACAGTTTTGTGCTTGAAATCAGAAGAAAGTATAAATTCCCCTTATGTCTTTGGGGAGATACCTCCCCGTGTGTCTAGTACATACTTGCTGTTTGCATTGTCATGGCAAAAGGAGCAACACAAGTCCTGATAGGAACAATTTAAAAGAAACAAGTTGAGGTCCAGGATGGCTGGGAAGTGAAGTGGAGGGTCCATTGTGTTTAATTACTTGTGTTAAAATGGTTTGTAGACTGGAATTAGTTTGGGAATGTATGTCCCCCTGTTTAGAGAAACGAAAAGCTGGATATCACAGCAGGTTGCCTGTTCATCATCTACCTGCTAGGGGAAAACAAAGTCATGTTTTCCCCTCAGAAATGAGCAAGCATAGCAGAAGCAGCAGTGGTTGGTGTGCAGTAGAAGTTTGGGCCATGGTGGAGTGTGCTGCAGCCAGCACAGGCTGGAGGCAAATGCTTAACAGCAATTTCCTACCACCAACCTGTGGACCTACCCTTGTGCTGATCAGTCAAGAGCCAGTTGCAGTGATAATACCTCCCTCCTGCCCCCTGACAGATTGATTTTGACCCTTAACTTCCCCTTCCACCTGCTAATGTCTTGATCACATTCTCCCCCAGTGCCCTTTCCACCTGGTGGAGGCTTGGTTTTGTCATTCACCATTCTGCTGCTGCCCTCTCCACCTTTTGGCTATTTGTTCTTAGAGCCCTCTCCTCCTCACTGCCTTCCTCCCCTTCTTGGCCATCCCAAAATCCACCATTAATATCCTAAAATATTTTGGACACCAGAGGATCTTGCTGACTCGCAGCAATCTGGTCTGTAACGCCTGCTGGCTGGTGGGAGCAGGGGAGGGGAGTGAAAATCAGGGATTTCCCTTTTAATTTGTGCTTTGTTGCTGCTGGTTTGACCTTTAATCAGGTGTCTGACTGTTGTTTGCTTGCTGATGGTTCTTACAGAATGGTCCCTTGTAAATATATACAGAAAGGGCAGGAGAGTAACTGGAGATCGTAGACCACTCTTTTATTTCCTGGGAGCCTATTAAAGGCTGTTTCCACTTTATCCATCCGTCTCTTTGTCAAGTTGCCTCCTGTGTCCGTCCACTTGTGCATTTATTTAGTGGTAATACTAGCTACTGTATCATCCTTTAGGACTGTAACAGTGAGTTTCAGAATAAAGCCAGAGATGCAAAGTGTGCTGAACCCATTATGAAAAAATAAAAGGGCTTTCCTTGATGGCATTTAGCTCAATAAACACAGTTTGTCAGAGATGTCTTTATCTCCTTACATTTAAGCGATTAAATGTTGGTAAAAATAGCTTCAGAAATAAAACATGAAGAGAGCTTCTGGCAAAGTGCTGTCCAGTTTAATTCATACATTAAATATTTGCTAGTAGGGTCAAAAGCTGAATGCTTGGATATTTTGCCCTTTGAATGAACCTAGCTAAAATAAAGACAAGGAAATCAGTTCTGCAGAAGCTGTCTCCAGAATACGAGGATCAATTTAAACATCAAAGGATGGAGAGATCATACAGCCAGCCAGCCATATTATTCTGCACAATTAATACTCAGAGAGGTGTTTCCTGAATTCTGAATCTCGTGCAGGGAAGATAATATTAAAATTTCAGAGTTTTAATTATGTAAAAGACAGTCCTTGATCCTTAGCTCCTGAAAAGCGGAGCAGTTTATTCTGCATTAATGAATGTAGAAAACATCCCCCGGTCTGAATCTCTGCATTGATGCAATCTTTGTACGGTCAAATTAGCATTTCTATTTCTAAAGGTAATTTTTAGACAATACAATAAATAAATGATATGCTGGTAACCTCCAGATGGATAAAGTGGTGCTCGTACGGCGTTTACAATGCAAATTGGCATGAGATTACGTTGGCTGTGTCGATCTTGGGCACGGCAAGTCTGCACAGAGGGCAGGATCTCTTGTGACTTCACGTGCGGTAGGAGCTGTGCCTCAGACTGCAGTGTTTGCATGCACTATCAGTATGGGGTGTAGAGTTAAACTCTGGAAAGGTTTCTCCAGATTGGAGCTTGCTTATTTTGGGGTTGAGCTCTGTGATTCTGAGGTCCTGACAAGAAGGGAGCAAGCAACAACCAATTGCTCTGAGCAATGGAGCTGAAATTTGCCTAGAGTCTGCTGTAAGTCTGTACATCTCCATATAGGCTGTGAGTCCCACTTGTGCTTTGGTTTTCAATAGCTTTAGTATGGTTTAGTAATTTCTGTATATGCCTTATTTCAATAAGATATTGACCAGGAGTTCCGGATTGGGGTGAGTGATTTCTGTAATTCAGAAGTATCATTGTAGTGTTGGGATTTTTCAATGGCTACTAAAACTTTACTTCTAACTTGAACTTTCTTTAGGCACCTGAATAAGTGTCCTCATTTTTGTTGTGTGGTTTCAAGAGCTCCTGTCCTTTTAAAGACCATACTGTGACTTATTAAGTTACCTAGCTTTTGAAAATCTTAGCCATTATTATTTTCTCATAGTGTATCTCCAAAATCTGTTTATTTTTTAAGTAGAGGACTGTATTGGACCATGTGGATTTTATCATCCTGTTTAGTTTTGGCTTTTAAGTGATATTAAGAGTGGATTAAAATAAATGAAATAAGGCCCAAAGTTCTGATCTTTGTCCACTGAAATAAAAGAGAATTTTGTCATTTACTTCCGTTGGATCCATCAGAGGATTTCTGTGAGGTGCTGAAGTACAGGGTATTTGCTTAGCTTGGCTCATGTGGTAGTCAATGGAGTGGCTTGACTTGGGAAGCTGAGCATTGCCTCGCTGTATGTAATTAACATGACAGTGCTGTAGGTTCTGCATGTGGAAAGCCAGGCTATTGTAAACTGTGGTTTCCTTGCCAACCATATCTCGGCGCTCGCTCTTCTGTAGTTGTCTCTATGATGCTTTGTGCAGTATTATTACCCCTCACCTAATACTGGAGCTGGATGGATTTGCAAAATCCACTTCTTATTCTTTCCATTTGAAATATTCATTAATATGAAAGTAAAAATAAAATCTAAGATGTTTCATTTCCCGAGAAACATTAAAAACAGACTTGACATTGGGAATGTTTCAAAAAGATATTTTTTTGGCAAATAAACTAGCCATAGCTAACTCATAGCTAATGAATTTACATTCAGAAATGTAAGCATTTATATCAGCGTCGTGATTAAAGCATTAAAACTGACTCTTCTGCCAAACTGTAGGTCATATAGCTTGAATTTCATGTTGTGAAAATCTCATACTCGGAGTGAACTGCTTGCCAGCGAATTACAGACCAAGACTTATTCCCAAGAATTACTTTCTGGTGAAGTTCAGGTAATGAATATACATTTGTGTCTGTGGAAGCTAATTTTACTGGTAGTGTTTTTTCACTGACATTGTTTAGGCAAGTGGCCATAGAAAAAACTTACTTGAATTTGTTCTTGCTTCTCTTTGATTTGTGCTCAGAAGATAGTGACCTGGCTGGATCTGTAAATGTGGGCAGGGTTCATCTGTTCTCAACAACTGTTTGCGTGCTCTAGGCAGCATTTTCTGAATTGGAGATATCTATTCACAGTGCAAGCAGTGTCAGAGTGAATGTACTTATGCTCCGTGAGTAAGGTATAAGCAAGACTTTAGTCCTGCTCTTTCCTTGTTGAGACAATTGCTTGCATTGTTTCCGTGTCATTTTGGTCTAATATGTAGATTGGGAGATAAATCTTGTTTCTTCTTGATTAAGGTTACTTTGCACATGGAAGACCTCTCTAATCTGATTTATGCCAACCCTGCATGATCCCCTAGGATGCATATGCATGCCTAGGAAGGAGTGGAACACAGCAGTCTTCCTCCCTTTTGGCAACATGGTGCCATATCAGGAGCATAGTGCAATTGCACCTTAAAGCTTGTGGAAAGAACACAGGATCTAGCACCACCCATCCCATGTTTTATTTATATGTCTTTGTACTGCTATAAGCAAAAGATAATGAGGCCAGAACCCAAACAGCTGTAATTTGGTGGCTTTGCTTATCTTCAGTGGAGCAGTGCTGTGGATCCTGCTCAGTGACCTCCACCTGGCCGTGTGTCCTCTCCATACCTGCCCTTGTGATCTCCATTAACATTTACAGCTTGGCTGACTGCAGTGTCTGAGGGGGGATTTGATGCATTGACCTTAGGCACAAGACTGTGATGTTATTCTGCTTTCATTGTCAAATCAGAGATCCTCTCTGTCCTTCTGGTTCCTTCACAAACCAAACTTGATAGGGTGATGGTTTCAGCAAGCTTTTGAAGCCAGAACAGTTCCTGGATTGCGGTGCAGCACTTAGCTGGGAGGGTGCAAAGTAGAGCATAGTGTGTTGTCCTGGGAGGACAGAGGCAAGGAGGGAAAGGTTGGAATACCTTAGGCTGGTCCTGCTGCTACAAGCAATGTATTGTCAAACTATGGCCTAATTTTCTTACCTAGGGTGTGTTTAAAGAGGGATTGGCATCAGGAGCAGGCCATTAAGCAATTGAAACTGTAATAGAAAAACATAACCTTATCACAGATATTTTTTTAAAAACCCTCGGAATATAGCTCAAATATAAGGTTAATTGGAGCCAGAAATGTCAAACTAATGTAGCAATTTACCCTGGGAGACTGCCCTGGCCTTTGAGTATAGCAATAGTACAGACTCCTGAGTAGGATAGTGAAGAAATATAATAGGATTTTATGTAGTCCCCTGTCATATTAAACGTTCTTTGCAATTAATTTCTTGTTGCCATGTTATTTTCACTGACCTATTTTTTTTTGACCTCCTACAATCTTTAAGCTACCAAAGGGGGGCGTGTGGGAATTCACAGTTCTTAAAAAAAAATAAATTAAGAAACCCCTTAACTTAAACCACTGTCAATACACACACTGCAGTGGAGACTGGTACTAACTTGGAGCACTATGAAAATGCCATTGGCTCATTCTACAATAGGCTTTAGTCTATGAGCTTTACTGATCCATTCAGGAAAATGCTGCTTTTGAATGGTTCGTTCAGAAATGAGTGGGAGTTTTCTTGGACTTGGAGTCTGAGGATGTCTGCCCTATGAATGAAACACAATAGGTTGTCCTCTTGTCCTCCTGCTGGTTGCTGGCTCTGTTTCTCCTACTGTTGACTGGACATCAGACTAAGATAACTTGGTATTGTGATGGAGCCTGATTGATCCGGAACTACCGGACTCAAAGTTAACTATAATAAAATCCCAAAGTTGTGGAATAGCAAGGGCATTCTGGTAGGTTCCAGCTGTTCTGACTCCGACAGAGCCCCTTTCCACCTGGCCTGGATACATAATCCATTTTCACTTTTTTAATCAAACATTACTGAAGTGTTTTTCTCTCTGTTTTTATACAACTTCCACAGTTTACTACAGAAGTGGCTGTATTTTCTCCGGAGGCCTCGTGTTTCCTGAAAGCATCTCTTTGTCTGAAGGTGTGAGTGGGTAGGATAGTCAAATCCCAAAATAAATCGCTCTGGAGGAGTATTAAACTTCCATCACAGAGACAGACAGATGTCTGCTAGAAACAGTCAGGTGTCTGGGGAGGGAAGGAAAGCTCCTGATCTCTGAAAGTCCTTTTCACTCCTGTTTTTTTGTCATTCTAAAAGATGGAAAGTGCTGCCCCAGGAGAGTGTACCTGTGTCCAGGTTTGCAGTCAAGGTGACCAGCTCAAAGGAGAGAGAACAATACAGGCAACAAAACTTTCTGATCTTAAATAAGAACTCTTAACATAAGCCCTAGTGTTTCCCAAGCAAGTGTCCTTAATGCTTTTCCCTATGGTAATAAGGATTTGGGGTTTTTTTAAAGTGGAGCTGGAACCAAATATCATTGAATCAAAGAAGCCAGCACTAATCAAAGCACATCAAAGAGGTTCCTCATCAGTTGCCTGCAGCAACAGAATCTACAGCCTATCATCTTCCTTATGCTAAGCCGGAGGAGTTCAGAGAAGAGAATTTTGTCTGTTTGCTCTCAGATGAACACAGAAATAGCATTTTCAAGGTTTCTTTAATAGTTCAGTGCATCGGTCCATTCAGCTATCATAATTTATCAGTCTCAGACTTAGACTTCCTGGGAATCTTTTTCATATGAAAAGCAATCAAAGGAACCTTTAAAGAGGCGGTGGGCTGCCTCTTCCAACAGAGTTACAGATGTGCTTCCCACTCTTACATTGTCTCGTGTTGTTCCCTCCCCTCTCTAGGTCATGAAAATGGTACCCCTATGACTCCTGATCCTGAAATCCATAGGACCATAGAATCATAGAATAGTTAAGGTTGGATCTACAGATGCATTTCATTCTTAGCTAATAGTACTTAGAAGGCGCAAGTGACTCAGCTGGAACATGGTTCCCTGTTCAAGTAAGAAATCCTGCCCTTAGTTTGGTATTTTCTGGTGTTCCCTGATACAGAAAATAGGGATGCTTGTATTTACTATCTAGTTCCAGATGATCCAATTGTTACCTAAAAACTTGTGAACACTCAGTACAATCAAATGATTACTCAGGAGTAGAATGGCCTGAATTGATTTTTACACTTGAGTAGTTAATAAAACACCCACCAGCAAGACCTCCTGGTCCACCCTGGGGACTTTCAGGCCATCAATGGTAGATACCCAGACCTTTCACGCTGATTGCATTTGCCAGCAATAAACCCCAGCAAGATGTGAGCGTTGTGATCAACCTGCAGTATCACTGATGTTGGAGCTCTGGTTTTATGGTGTTCCAGGTCAGTTGTTGTGCACCTCCTTACTAACAAGTCCCAGAGCATTTTGCAGAATGTCTACCCATGGGCTGAGTCCCGTATCCCAGCTCCAGACTGGAATGTGTTGGCATTTCAGGGCGAGCAACACTTTGCTCTGGTTATTAAAAGTGGAAGTGAAGAACAGAAGTTCCCCAACTGAAACTGCAGGGGGAAAATTTAGTGTGGTAGAATGTAATTATCCAAACTGGAATATGGCCAGGATCCTAGAGTTAATAATACCCTCTGCTCTTGCAAAAAGTGCTATAGGATCTTTAATGACTGCTAGTGGTCAGCGGGCTTCACCTCGCATCTCAAAAGATAGATGTTAAACAGACCAGAACTGTAGGTATTTCAGTCATTTGTAGGACACAAATATTTCTGGCTGGCCTCTGCCTGCAGCCTTCGGGTTCAGGAGGGAATTGAGTTAAACAGCCAGGGAGGAGACATTAGTCTTAATGAAAATGATCCCATTAAAGGCAAATGACATGCAATCGGTGAAGGACTGCTGAGATGTGCAGTGAAGTGCCCATAAGGTAATATTTGGGTACCCCAAATCACCCGTCATCTTTGGTGACAATCAGCATCATGCAGCATGGAGGAATGGAATAAAAAAGGTGAAGAGCATCCTTTATATAACAGGGTCAGCTCCTGTGGAAATCTGTATTATGAATTTCCCCTGATTTCTTGTAATAGTGGAAGCTTTGTGCAAGTGAGTTGGGAAATGGGTGTCAGTGGCAAGATTACATTGTGTTAATTAGCCTGGCATTGACGAACTGCACAGAGCCTGGGAACCTCCACAGCAGGAAAGGAAGTGCATCGCAGAGAATCCCTTTCGTCACAACTGACTCGTGCCATGAGACTTCAATTAAAATCCAGACCAGGCCACTTTTAATCATATTAATGAGAAATTAGTGGGGTTTTTTAGATCTTTTTTAAACTACCTGTCTACTTTTCTACCGTGCAGCCCATCATGATGGTAGATGAGGTGCTGATAATCTGTCTCGGCTGCTTTTCCTTAGCAAGAGGTTCGTTATTCTCTACTGCACTTAGCACCATAGATTCTGATGTTTGGGATCAGTGGGCATTGCTGTACTACCAGCTGTAATAAAGAGTAGAAGGCCAATGATCCCGTGTGTTGTTAAAATGAAGAAAGACTTGCACAGTTCTCTCCCTTGGTACATCCCTGCACATTGGTACTTACACCATAACAGTATTATCTCAGGGAATATAAGTCTGCTACAGGATATTGCCACTTTAACCACCTGAACTGCCTTTTAGTTCCAGTTTCAACTCAGTGTCAAAAATATTACCCCTGTTTAAGATTAATTTGTGACAAAATGTCATATTAATACAGCTATATTTCCCAGGGGATAAATATGGCCTTTTGAAGAGCAGCCATGGCAGAGTGCTATATAGGACTATAGAGAATTATCAACAGGCTTTTGCTTTAGCAAATGTCATGCTACCAGAAGAATGGTGCAGTTTGCAGGTAAGTATAGCGTACGGGCTGCTTTATTGTAAGAGTGAGGTTATGATATTTTCTTCCTATTAATCCATATCTCATCCCTAATTATATTAGCACCTCTCAGTGACACCTGATTAAGAATCTGAGGAGGAAACTGTCAGTTAACTATAAATCCATCAGCACTGTGTCATGTTTATTTTTGGCATCTCAGCTGTTTTGGGAGGCTGATGTTTACCTTGAGGCTTGTGCATCATTGGTAGAATTACTTCTGATTTATACCAATGGGTTTGCAATCACAGTTGAGCCCTATGTGATGCTGAAGGGTTTACTTGTGAGGGGCTAAATCCAGCACCAGTTGTAAGCAACTGTAATTCCAGTGAAACCAATAACAGCTGCACCTGCATGTGCTAAGGCTGACTTTGGAACAGTTTATCAGGTATTCTCTTTGTACTAAAGTAGAATAAACTTTGTATTTCATTGCACTTTCGGTACCTGTAGTACACCTTGGATGTGCCTGAGCTGTGGAAACCAAACTTCTTAACAGCCCTCAGATGTAAAGAAAGGGAAGATGAAAAGAAGTCCTAAGACTAATCGCTTGCCTCACAGCATTCCACCAAGATGACTCAGAAAGTGACAAGGGAACCAAACTGCAAATTAGGCTCTAGTGTTTGTTGAGGACATTTGCCACTGGTAAAAATGAGTTATTGAAACAGTAAAGCTCAGGACTTCAGAGAAACTTTGATTGACAACAATAATTACAGCTATTCTTGTTCCTAGAAGAAATACAGTGCAGGCTAGGCATAATAAATGTATGAAAATGATATTCTGAATCTGAGCAGAAGTAGATGTGAGTCCAAACAGTTTAAGTGTCTTCTGTACAAATTTCTGTGCATTTTTATGTGTTAAAAGTAGCAGTAGTTACCAGGCAGGTGTGCAAATGTACTTTACATGACTAGTCAGCTAAGCACCAAATGTTTTATCAATAAGCTTCTGTGAATAAGGCTGCCTTGCATTAGTAGTGCTCAGTGCTGTGGAACACTTTAGGTTTGGCACCCAAGCCAGGCTATCTAATGCTATGACAGATTATCATATGAGAGTATAATACAACAAACATTTTGTAGCCAGTAACTTGTTTTGTCTTCCTAACTTGATGTCTGCCTTCTATTTCCTTCTGCTGTTGCAATTATGCTTATTATCAAATGATCCTGTTTCCCTCCCAACCCTCTCACATAGGGAAGGCAGGCTTGTAGCTGTGTTCTGCTAGCAAGTGGTTCCAATTGCTTCCCTAGATGTTTCTGCTGTGAGAAGGTCACTTTCCCTCTTCCCTGTCCTGGTCTGAGATCTAGATTCGTTTTAGGACACCAGGCAAAGTGTGGAAGAAGGCAGTGCTCTAACTGCTCCTTCTTACAAGGCCACAGCAGTGCCCAGAAAGTGACTGTAGACCAGTGGTGCTTTTATTGAACTTGTTAGATCACGTTGCTGGGAGTCAGTCGGCAGGGTTAACACTCACAGGGAAAGGGACAGTAAGAAGTTAGTCAATCCACAAGTGCCAAGAAAGAGTTAAATTAATGGGGGAAAAGAGAAAAAAAACCTCCTTAATGCTGGAGACGGATCATGCTGGCTTACTTATCAATTCATGCTGAGCCCAGTCGTAATTGGAATGTACCCTTTGTAAAGTTTATTGGGTCCTGGGGCAGGTTGTTACTGAACCGGTCAATTAATCTATTTTTTTTTGTAATGAGTTAGGGGATTTCCTTTTGTGGAAAATCACCAGGAAACCTGACCAAGTGCCCAGAGCTTGGGGAAAGCGTGGCCTTAACATGGAGAAAACCCTTCCTCCGCAATTAGGAGAGGAAATAGACACCTCCCCTTATGGGCAGCATATTTGACCAATCCAGCAACAAAATAGATGGGATTTCACCATTGACTTGCAGGTTGTCGAGGGAGGATCGCCATGGAAGAAGATTACTTGAATGCAGCTTGGTGTTGAAGGAAATAAAACTGTTGAGTCTCCCTGCTGAGAGACAAATGATTTCCATTTAAAAACCTGTTTGTTCCATGCTGTAAGTCCCAATGTAGCAATAATTAATGATATCAGAAGGTTACAAAAGACATTCTGTTGTGCTTGCTCTGTTCTAGGCATGAAATTGGATTAACATGAAGATAAACTTAGACTTTAAATCTGTTGAAATCAGTAATTACGTCAAAATTCACAAATATTAATCTGTTTAAGTGTGTCAGGATACTGCTCATCTACCAGCAAAACACCTGCCTTGCCAGAGTTCTGTCAAAGGGTTCATATCTTAAAACACTTGGTTTTCCAATAACAGAATATTGCAAAGATGCAGCTTATTGAATAAACACAAACAGTCTCACCTCTGGAAACATGGTTATTTCTGTTTCAGTGGTATCCAGCCAGTACCCTCTCATGAGGAAGAATCAATTTGCAAGGTATTGAGCAAACCCTTGCGTTCTGCTGCGGAGAGGTGACCACCCATGAAAACAACTGACATGAAAAAACCACAAGGTATGACAGTGCATACTTATTAAAAGTGTACCTTTGCTGCAAATGAGCACATGGAAACACTCTTGGCTTTAGGGGCAAGCAACAGGGACAGTTATAAAGGCTCTGAAATTGAGTTAGGTAGAAATTCACTGGGTGATTGGAAGGAGAAGGGACTCCATATCTTATCTTCCCAAGCATTTAATGAATCCAGTGCTGGCTGTGATTCTGCTGTAGCTAGTTTCAGTCTAGCTGCTGTAAAAAACATAGAGGTGACACAGTTGTGTGTATATATATGTGGTGATACAGTCTGCAGTGAAGCCTGCGCAGGTTAGTTAGCCTTTGCTGTTACTGATACTCATGAGGTGGAAGCTCAGCTCGGTATGGCTGCATAAGTTGCTCTTACCTTCCCTTTGCAGTTTTGATTCACCCTGAGAGAACATGTTAGCTTTGAGTGCCCATTTAATTAAGTAGTCTGGTAATGCAATTGCATTAGAAAAAATAACCCTCAGTGCTAGATTCCCTTCCCAGTGGAAATGAAGGTAGTGGGCACCTGTATAGATCTATGAGGAATGGTCCTTGATACCATCTACCACAAAATATGCATCTAAAACCACTTGAGACTTAGAAACCTGTCTAGTGCAAGAAAATTGCAGTAGTTCCATTCTTCCTTCATTCACTTAAAAATACATGCTGAACATTCCTTAGAGAAATAAGGAGGTTTCAAATCAGGAAGATGGTTAGGAGACTGAAAAAGCCCTTTCTGTAGTCTGTGTTGTTGGGGTATCACATAGATGGTATCACTCAAAAGGCTGACCAGTCTCTTAGTAAAATGTCAGTTTGCTGTTGTGCACAGGGCTGCCCAAAAGAGGGTGTTTGTAGCATCAAGTGTGTAGCATCTGAGAAAGGTGAGTTTTGCAGCTGCTGAGTGTTGGGAAAACCTAACCTGAAGGCTGACAGTATTTTGCTGAGCACCTCTTAAAGCAGATCAGATACCACTACTGCAGAAAACAGGAATTTTGTGCCCCTAGGTAAAAAAAAATTGTAATAAGGAAATATTTTTATAAATAATAGCCATTTTGTAATGTGTTCTCATCAATTAATCCAACAAAACCTTTTTATATATATGCCAGCAGTGGCTAAGCTTCTTCATGAAAATCTGTGGTGACAAAGAGTATACAACTTCCATAGGGATTTCTTGTAGCCATGAAGTGGTTTTTCAACACTTCAAAATCTCTTCTTCTGCTTAACAGCACCGAAAGCTAACTCCTTATTCGCACAGTGCTCAATGTAGACACATTGTGTCTTGGCTGAGATCATACACGTGCTGTGTGACTGGAAGAACAGGGAATCCAAGGCTTAACCTCTGGTGACAATTACAAGACATTCCTTCCTGCTGGTGGCTTTAGTGAGAGCTGCAAAGTGTTTGTGTGGGGGAATTTTTCAGTCTCTAATGTTTATAAAATATCCGACTGCTTTATATGAAATTCTGTGATGACCAAGTCAAACCTAAAGAGATATCTCGTTATTTTTCATTCTATTCTGTACTATACTTGCCTTTACCAATCTAATTTCCATTTTTTCCTATGCCCCAAACTCTTTATCATAGGCTGCTTGCATGGGCTCAGCCATAAAATCATCTCTCTCTGAAAGAAACATCCTTCTATTTATTGTGTCTATTTTTTATGGGGACTTTGAATTTATTTAACAATACTCCACTTCTTCCCTTTCACTACATTGGAACTGCTCCTTCCTGTGTCATTTGGAACTGGCCAAAGTTGGCAGATCTCAAATTTCTTTTTCCTCTTTGAAACGTGCAGATTCTTTCTCCTTCAGTGATAATGGGCATTGTGTTTCCTTAGAAATATTTTTGGGGGCCTATTATTTCTCAGCCACTTCAGTTGGCAAACTGAAGGCTTGGAAACAAATTAGCTTGGATAGCAGCCCAAGCTGTCAGAATGAGCCTTCCATTCATTACTGAATCATCCACCTCCTGCATTTAGATCTTCAGCCCCACTTTTCCAGTAAGCTTCTCAGCTGAATTCTTGGATTTATTTTTTTCCCTGTCACTTTTGAACTCACTACTCCAGTCTACTTCACTTACAAGCAGACAGCAAAGCTACTTCCCCATTATCTGAAAGTAATGAACTAATAACGCCAGTATAGAGGGCACAGCTGGTCATCATTTTTGGTAGAAGACATTAAAATTGTATTTTTCTCGCATATTATTTCTCTGTGAGTTATCTGAAGCTGAAGCCTTGATCACTTTGTCAGGCAAGAAATTCCAGGTAAGAACAAGACAAGGAGAGCTGCTGGTATAGAGCTTGCTACTTCTTACCCATCAGGCTGAGATGGCAACTTTGAGTCACAAGTTAGGTTATCTTTAATGTCTTTCTGAGAAGAAATTCTGCAGGAAAGACAAGAAGCTTCCAAATTTCTACTGGAAGTTTCTTATAAACCCCATGAAACTACCCTTGATTCTACAGTGCAATTCTGTCTGACTGAAATCCAGCAGAAGGAAGGGAGAAGAAGCAAACTTCTTGACCAAAACCCATGTTCTCAACATGTACAATGTTAATATTAGAGACTGTGGAGAAATTTCCACTGGCAATACAGCTATTGGGGTGAGGTGTACAGGAAGGAACAAGTGTCAAACCTTGTAAAGTCTTAGTAAAAGTAAGAGACTTAGTAAAAGTTAGAGACTTAGTAAAGTCTTTAACTTGTAAAGTTAGAAAAAAATGCAGATACACAACAAAAAGTGAATTTTAGTCCTTCATTATTGGGTTTGAAGTTGATCCAGAAAAGATCTTGGATTTCTTCATGGGAAACATCACAGTTTTCCTTCTCATTTATTTCTAGAATCATCCATGCTCTTCCTGTCTGGATATAAACAGCACAAATTAGGACTTGGACAACAAAAGCCTTGGCCAAAGATCACAAGGACTTCACATGCCTGCAGAACTGTGGAGAAAGCTGGGGAGGATTACCAGGCTGTGTAACAGTTTAAAGAAAGTACCTATTCCCTTGGCCACTACTATCTTGTTTTGCTTTTAGGCAATGTTTTGCTGCTTTGGATCTGTTCTCCTTATTCAGGCAGTTCCTGATCTCCCTAAGCCCAGGTTGAGCTAATAACCCTAACAATTCTACTTCTGCTATGGTTGTCAACAGAGAAGTCAAGCATAAGCTAGGAAGTAGCTTTTAAGTTTTAGATTCACAGTTCAGTTGTAAATAACTGCTGCTGTACACAAAAAAATAAGCATAATAATGGCGTGGAATGAACTGAATAATGCACAAAGTGTAATAGACTTTCATTTTCCAAATAGCAGAACTCTTGATATACAGTGAAAGCAGATCATGAAGAAAAAGCTTTTTCAGTTCTATCTAGCATGTGCATCTTCCCCAACAGCACAGGAAATATTCTGTCATGTGTAGGGGTGGCACCCTTGAACACAATGCTAAGACAACGAGGCTGTTCAAGAACATCCACACGCCTCTGACTCTCAGTAGCAGTAGAGTTATTCATGGATGTGGCCTGAAACAGGCACAGCATCAAGGCAGCAAGAGCTTGAGGTTTTACCATTCTGCCACCAGTCGAATAGAAGTGTGCCAACTATCGAATTGATAGGGAAAAGCAAAGCACATCAGGGCACACACGGGTTTTCTGTGGTGTATTGTGTGAACTAGTGTGATTTTCTAAGGCATTTCCTACTACGCCCACAGGGATACTCACACAACCATGAGTTAGCAAGGGAAATCTGATGGCTGTTGCACTCACTGTGATGAAACTTTCTCTCTTTTTCCCTTAACCAACTTTTCTGAATTCCGACACAATTACAATTCTGTTACAAAAATCAAAATTTAAGTGGAAGATGGGATTGTTCTAAGCAAAGGAAGTCTGTTTCCTGGCTTGGTATGCAGAAATGTTGCCTCCCAAATTAAATACGTATTTAGCATAAATACACTTTGGTGATTATGGCAATTGAGGGACTAATGATTTCCTTTTTTGCTGTGCAGTTGGTTGTGTTTCCACACTTCTGGTGGTGAATTAACTCCTTGTGGATAATACAGCTTCACTTGTGGCAGATGTCAAGACCCTTAATCAGAATTTAAGTAGCCTCAATTACATTTTCCTTAATTTGCTTTGCAAGTGAAGTAACTTAAATTGAATTAGGCCTACTTTAATTCTGAATAAATATGTCCACACAGATATTCAATGCATTTTAGCTAATCTGTTCTAAATATTAATTCAGATTCTCTTTGCAGGTGCTCTCCAAAGTGCAGGTACAGTCTGTGGATGGTGGAGATGAGGAGTAGGGGAGAGTAGAGGGTGCTGGTTATAAAAGCAGTGGTTGAGAATATTTGTGTGTAAAGGGTTGAGTTTTGGCCAACAAAGATTCTCGAGTGGAATGTTAGGCACTGCTTGGCTGGTCAGGAAGTGGAAGAGAAGTATAGCTCTGATGAGTTCCATAGCAAACAAGAGATGCATTTGGCCACAGTGCACAAAAGTCTGGATCTTTTTGTGCCTCCTTAGAATGAAATGTATGCAGATAGGAACTGCTTCATGCCTGGCTTTGCAAAACAGTCGGCTCTATGGGATGCAACTGTGATTAAGATGGTTTAAATTATACATACATAGACAGACAAGCTAAATGAAACCAAGAATGTATCTATTCCTTTATCTGTTAGCAACAGCAGAGCTTCTGAGCAGGATGAAAATATGGCACTTATTCCCTGGTGCATCCCCCTTGGCATACGTTAGCAGGGGCTCAGGATTTCCTGAGCCAGAAATGGAGTTTTAAAGCAATTATTAATTGCTCATAACAGATTTTTCCTATGCATTGCTGAGCACCTTACTAAAAGAGAAGTGTTTACTATTGGGTCATTTGTATGTAGAAAGCAGTTTTGGGATTAACCCTGCAGGTAAGTGGCCAGTGTGACCATTTCCTGTTCAGCACCATCAGCAAGCAGCAGTGTTAGCTAACTTCAGTATCTCTGCAGACAAACCTGTTACCAGTGCCCACCTTCAGAAAGCCTGGTTTGTAGCTCCCTGTTGTGCTGCAGTACCTGTACACACTCATGATCAGAAATGAGCTGTACCCTGAAGAGCTTAGAGCATAAACAGACCAGAGAGAAGCGAGCTGCCAGCAGCCAGAGAGAAAACGCAATGTTAGGCCTGTTAAAGTGAGAAGTAGACAACAAAATAGAAAATAGCCTTATGCATCTTGTGAATTTATGATCCACCCATGTCTTGAACAAGCATAAAGTCCTGTTCATCCTCTCCTATAAAGGATATGATTGAAAAAGAGAAGATACAGAGGAGGGCAGGAAGAGATCTCCTAGAAGAGATTACATATAATAGGGCAGTTCATCTTGGAAGAGAGACAAGTAACACAGGTGACAAGCCATAAATGGTGTGGGAAAAGTGAATTGGAAATTACTATCCCCTGTTATAACATTAGACTTAAGGGGCAATGAAGGGAATTTTCAAGCAGCTACTTTAGAGCAGAACAAATAGAAGTGCTTTTTCACATAGTGCATAATTCAGTTGTGGAATTTCTTGCTGACAGATATAGATTCAAGAAGCAATTAGACAAATTCATGGAAAATAGGTCCAGCAGGGGCTATTAAACACGCTGATGCAGATGCAACCTCTGGCTCAGGAAATCCCTAAATGGCAGACTGCCAGAAGCTGGAAGGTGGAAGACGCATCACATTAGGCCTGACGAGCTTTTCTGTTCTTTCTCTGAGTAACCACTCTAGGTTCCTACATAGAGTCGGTTTCAGGCCTCAATGGAAGATTGTGCCTCTTAGGCTTTTATTTCTCCTTTCTTGAGCATTGCTCATATTCCATGTATTATGTCATTTAATTCCCTTTCTTTACAGGGTTCTGTTTTACTTGGGATTTTGATGTTTGATAATAGTTGAATTATACAGTCTGAAGCATGAAGTATCAGCCTGCTTTCATGACAGTAGAGCAATGCATAAGCCACCATAATAAGCCCTGTGGCAAAACACACATCCTCATCCCCGCCCAAGTGGATGAATGAGAAAGATGGGCATTTCAGCACTCAGAGTAAGTTATGCAATTGAGGATCTGGCAGAAAAAGGGGGGGAGTAAATTCCAAAGTACCTACCAGCAGACTTTCACCCTTTTGAAGCACTTTCAGGTTAACAGTCTGGTGAGGCTCTGTCCAGCCATTATGAAGAAAGGTGCTGCATTTCTAGACTGGACTTAGCCTCTCTCATAATTTCCAGTTGTAGAAATCTGTAGATTCCATTAATTCATCTGTAGAGGCTGAATTAAGCCAAAGAAATTGGTTTGCTGCAGTAATGACCCTGAGCAATGGAGGGCACCAGTGAAGTGTCCCCTGCCCCAGCTGTGTGATAGGAATAAGCAGCACCAGGGACAGTCATGGAGAAACAGTGACAGCTGCTGCCTCAATACTAACTTCTTGCACAACACTGAGCAAATCCTCTGTCCTTCCAACAAGCTGGTTCCCAAGGGTGAATACACCTCTCTGTTCTCAGCTGCAGGGAGGCCACTGCTTCATCCCTTTGTCTGCCTTTTTATATCTCTTGGGTTAGGGCTTCACAGAGCTCCACAAACCCACCAACTATAGACCAATGTACCTGATACTCTTATTAATTCTGCATTCAGGTTCTGATTCTGTGTTGAGTGATACCCTGCTGGTTCTGGGGGGAAATCTGTCTTTTTCCTTCTGTGACTAAGAAATGGCTCACGTTGCATTGAGCTCATAGATTCTCTTTGACTGTAAGTGTAACCTTTCAGCATGAGGCTGCTGGTGTAAGTGAAATCAAAAGGCCTTTGTGAAAGTATCTTAACAAGCCAGTGGCGTGATCATGTAAGCCCTCACCCAGCTCTCAGTCAGCCTGAGCTTGACCAGGCTCTTATATATTCCAGAAGACTGCTAAAGGTGATTTCAGGCATATTATGCTGTCTGATTATTTGGCAGAAAATAATTAAAACATTGCTTTTGCACTCCTGCACTCACATTCTATTCTTCTGGTTTTAACTCAAATGGGATTGATTTGGAGTCACACTGTGACAATTCCTGAGCATAATAAATAGGAAGAATATTTAGAGATGCGCCACTGTTGCAGCAAGTACATCATAACTGAGAGGCTGTAGGTAAACAGACTTCAGTGTATGCAGAAGATCACAATAAACATCTCCAGTTTCACCATTCATAGTGCCACACAACACATGCCTCTTTCTGTTCAAGGCAGCATGTGTATTGCTCACTGATGTGGTCTAGCACCGTCTGTATGCAAGTTATTTTTGAAGGACTCAGGTTCACACAAGGTGCTTGTTTTCATGTAGTTTCTGTAGTGGAACTAAGCATGTAAATTCCTCTAAAGAACTGAGCCTCTTCATTTAACAGGAAGAGATGCTATTACTTGTATGAGGCTGCTGCTAGAACCCCATTAATAACTAATTTTTCAGCTAATCTTCCTGGTTTTCAGGGTGTAAAATAGTGATAGTGGAGGTCAGTGATTTTCCAGAGATCCCATGGTGGGTTACTAGTAGGACTGTAGAAGGAATCCAGACCCATCAGTTCTGAGCTCTGAGTACCACATGCTGTTCCCTTTCAGGCTGGCTGTTGATTTGAAACACACTATTTACCAATAACTAGGTAATCTTAATATGGCATTTGACAGGATGCTGAGCTATGTAAAACCACTCTGTAATGAGTTCTGCCCAGTTCAAATGAATTTGCTTGATGTATTATTTACAGAAGTATTGTCTATCTTTACATAAACCTTGTCAGATCGCAAAGGGAGATACTGAGAAAGGAGAAGAAGGATCGAGCTATAGGATACAGGCTGTTTTGCAGCATAGGGGGAAAATGTAGCAGATATGTATGGTGCATGTACAGGAATGAAGTTGCTTGTTAGATTAATTAAGGCCAAAAATACATTGTCTTTCCAGTCCTCGAAGAAAGTGCTTGGGGAAGGAGACATAGGAAGCCTGGTTCTCATGGGCACTGTGGCACAGTGAAGAATGGAGGCGAGGATCCCATGGCAAGACGGGTGACTCAGGAAAGGCTAAAACCAGTAGGAGAATTTCCATTTCTGATGCTCTGTTTTCAGCAGTGCAGCTGGTTTGCACACCGCAATAATAATTATTGTTTATTAGGTGCCTATCCATCAACTGATGCCTCAGGTGCCTCTTGCGACTAGAATATAAACCAGACTGGGCTGCTGCACTCAGTAAAGGGATCTTTAATCTGTTTCTTTCAGAACAATTGCGTGACACGAAAGTCATTCTAAGGTTAAGTGGGAAGGAGTTCCTGGGAACTAAGGTTGTAGGAGAAGTGTATGTATAAACAGTGTCTTTCTCCAAATACAACTACTTTGAGAGTTATGCCTGTGCTTCTAAAGACAGAATAGCATGAAAAGAGTTTGAAGGTTGGAAGCATCTCTTGGTGTCTGCCCATTAAATGCCTGAGACATGAGAATCAACTTTTTAAACTCTACTTTTATGATCGTCAAGTCTGTGACAGGTCAGTGTTTAGTCTATTATCTTATCAGCTAGTGGCTACATATTCATTGGAGAGAGATGAGCTGTCCATTATATGTATTTTGTACTTCTATGATGAAAGATAATTTGTGTAAAAGCATCCAGAGTGAAGGCATTTTGGGATGCTTTTAACATATCAAAAGAATCTGATCTGTATCTGTCTTTTTCCTCTAGCCAAATTATTCACCAGGAGTACTGATTCTTTTATTTCCTTTCCATTACCTTTTCACACCGTCTATGTTAAACACTCTATTATCTTTTCTATAAGGGGAGCAGAACAGGGAGTGGTGGGGAGGGAACAAAACAGAGAAACAGAAATAAAGGCCTCTTGGTTTATCTTTTTAAGATTTTATTCTAATTATTTCTTGCACCGAAAGAAGACATTTTTTCTTCCCTCTATACATTTTCCCCCAATGTTCCTTCATCTTTGCCAGACTGGGAACATTTAAAGGAGCAAAACAAACAATCTGGAAGAGACTTTGACTTCTTTATAAACCTCTACTTTGTTATTAGGCTTATTTTGAATGAATTAATCTTAGTATGTGTCTCCAGTTATCCAGCAGAGAGGATGCTTCTCTAGCTGCCAGATGGGAAGCTTGGAAGCGGCGTGAGGTAGTCAAGTGGGCTGTGTGTTGGGGTCACAAATCTCATTTTCAGGAGCTGTTTTGGGGGAAGCCAGAGCAGTTTGGAATGATATTCAGACTTCTGAATCATGTGGGATATTGGAGATAGGCCACAATAAATTCTCTGACCACTAAAAGATTTTATTTGACTGGGAAGCCATCTTCCACCCTTCCTTCTTTTCCATGTGTGCAGTGGTCGTACAGGATTGCTATGGAGCTGGTCTACTCACTTTCGCAAGCCTCCTAAACTTTAACCCCTTTTCAACTTGCCAGTCTCTCCCCCATGCCTTTTTCTTCTTGGACAGGACCTCTTGATTTTATGCCTTTTGACAACTCCCTTGCTTTCCTTTTTGTTAAGTTAAATTTCATAGACCTATTTCCAAGGGAGCCATGGACATGCAGGGTGCTGAAGACCAGAAATTAAAACCACCATATAAAAGATTTAGGAAGTTACAAAGCATATTAGTCTGGTAATGATTATTTTAATGGTTATTGCATTTACTCTCAGATATTTTACAGCACATATGTTGTCTTGAAACAACAATTGAGTTGCTCCCGTGAATGAAAGGAATGGCTGAGAAATGACTTTGTGTAGCAAGGGAATTCATAGCTGTGAGCTTCAAGTGTCTGTTTGGGTTCAGGGTCTTGTCTTTGTCTTTTAAGAAAGATCTTCATGCTCTTATCACACTTTTCACTTCCAAGGGCTTGCTCCTGATCTATCAAGATGAGGAGTAACTACTTGATTTTAGTCAGAGATTTATAGCAATATAAATCTATGGTGAGATCAGTCACCAGCTCAAATAACTGAGTTTCCCCAACAACCTTTAACTGCAGTCTGCAGAGCTGGTCAGGCAAAAGCAGTAGTTTCAGTGGAAAAAGGAGAATTATGAACCTCTTGTGCTCTAGGTCCTTCCCCTCTCCTTTCCCTCTGATTTGGGTTGACAGTCACAGTGCTCTTCCTCAGTCTCATCTTCCTGCTGTGTCACTTCCTTCTCTTGATTTCTGATTTTCCTGCTCCTATTTCTGCATTTGCTAGCGTTTCACTTTGAAACTCAAGTTGCCTGGTCCCTGCTCTTCCTTTATCACCTCCCAAAGACAGAGATGTGCTGCTCAGACTGATACTTACACACTTCTTGCCCTTACTCATGTGCATGCAGCTTAGGGTCCATTACCTAGTTCTTCCTAAGCTCCTTTTAACTCCCAATAGCAATTTTCTTGTTGAATTCAGTCTCTTAGTCATTTGCCTTATGAGTTTATGCCAAGTTTTGGACTGGCTTCTCCAATTATTACCTTCTTTCAGAAAGCCATCCATCCATCAGCACAATTAAAGCAGCTCTCCTTCCCATTCCAATCAGGAGGAAAGGTGTTCCTATCATTCAGTATGTGTTTGCTCTGCATGCAAAAGTGCATGTCTGCATTTTGCCTTCAGTAAATAGTCCTGCATTTTTAATGAGCTTGTCCCTAAGTAACAGATTGTGCCACCAAATGCTTTAAATTTCTGTCTTTTCAGATTCTAAAATAAGTTTTTGCTGACTTTTTGTTAGTAATGGCTGAAGGGGATGGTTTTCAAAATATGCATGGCTGGCACCAGCTGAAGATTGCTTTTTATTTTGCTCATGCTGAGTGTGCTGGCTTTTTTCTCTCATTTATCCCAGGGAAGCTTGTTTAAATGTCCCTTGCATACTGTAATTGAAACCACTGTAGGAACTCGAGCTCATAGCATCTTTCTCTGGGCCTCTGGAACTTCCTGGGGGTGAAAATCTGTGTTTAATGATGAACTTTGCAGTCTGAAGCCTTGTGTAAGAGACTGGCCAATGAGTAAGAGAGGAAATATGTTGATGTGCTCCCTTTTAATTCAAGAGGTAAATGAGGGCACTGTGGGTCATGGCTATAGGTGTCAGCTTCAGGCTGAAAGACTCAGCAGTTTATGCAACAGCATATGTGGAGCCTCCGCCTCTTGCTTGTTCTGAACTGAGAACTTGGTATGGAGAGAAGCATGTTCTTACTCCTTAGTTGCTGAAATAGATTTGGCAATATAAAATCCCAAGGGTGCAATGGTGCTCTTTGAATTCAATTCAGAATCAGTGACTTGAGTCTATTCAAATGTTCAGTCGTGGGGCCACCCTTCCAGCTGATGCTACTCAACACACTTTAATAAAGCCAGTTATATTTCACGGATGGCAACAAAGCCATACTGACTTACGCTTTTTAAGAATCCAGCCCCACACCACTTTGAATATTTCATTGTAAGTGCTGTAATATGTAAGGATATTTAAAGATTTGGTTTCAGAATAGGGAAATAGGATGGGTTTGGGTGAAATAAGAGAGGGAGGAGTTTTCAGAGAGACTGTGCACAGCCACTGTTATGTGGTGTCTTGTATAACCCTAATGTTACACCCAAAAGATGTGAGGCCTGAGAAGAACAGGTTGTCATCTGAAGCCAGTGCAAGCACATCAGGCTGGGATGTAACTGCAGGAAGCAGAAAAGTGAGGCATTAATTTTGTTTTTCATGGTGGTTATTTTAATGTTTCAAAGTGGGGAAGGACTAAACTTATTCACAAACTTTGATACATGGGACTGACCTGGTAGAGTACTGTAGCCTGATCAAGGTTTCTGGCATAAACAAGAAACTCTGGTATGAGATTGGAAGAAAGCCATGAACAACTTGCCTCCTGGGAGAGCTGAGAAGGGCCGGGATGAAAGTGAAAAGAGGGGGAAGTGGGATGGGAAAAAAAAGTTGTGCAAGGTGCTGAATGTGAAAACAATAAGCTTTGATGTGATGAGCATTGGCTGGGAAGCAGAAGGATCTGAGGATGGCAGAGAAGGTAGGCGGCTCTGGATAAATGGACTGGAGGGGATGAGGGCAGAAGCCTGGAGGGGAGAAAGCTGCAGTGAGATGAGGCGTGAGATGACTAAGCCTTGGCTGAAAGGCTTTAGCATTATAAATTGGGCAGATTTAATGGCAGCTTTGACATCTGGGAGAAGAGGGAGGAAGAGCTAAAAATGCCCCCAAGAATATGAGTGTGTGCGAAGGACATCGCCACTGGCAATGTGGAGAGGAAGGGAAAAATACATTAACATCCCCAGAGGCGAATAGTTCAGAGGCTGAAATTCTGAGTGTGTATAAGTAGGTGGGGGAGCAAGCACCTACTGCCCCCTTAAACCCCTCTGGATCTCCTGCAGCTCATGGGTGGTGCATAGCTTTCCCCTGGGTGGAGGGAAGGGGTCACGCTCCTGTCAGGTCAGCGTGCCAGCACAGAGCTTGCTAGAGAGGTGGGAAGTAGGTATTTTAAGGCTAAAATGAATTACTTCTCCCAGAGCAAAAGGGGATGTCAAGGAAGTGATGCGGCTCTCCATGATACCAATTTACTGTGCGGTACCTGAAGCATTGTATCTCATCCATTGTCTTTATCTCATCCAAGGCTCTGCCCTGGAGCTCTTTCTAGCCTGGATAACTAATGACTGGTCCATGTAGAAGCAGGCTGCTGCCCTTCAGGGCTGGATGTGGCTGCAGTGCTCATGGGGAAGCTGTGCCAAGGCATTTTATTATGTATAAATACTGCAGTTCCCTTGAGTCCCTGCAGATTCCTTTTCCCTGCTCCTTCTCCAGATCTCGTGTGTTTGCTCTGGTTCACATGGGCCAGAGACTGCTCCTCGCCTTGTTCCAAAACACACCACAGTATTTGCATGCGGTCCTGCCCAACTGGACACACCTCTGCAGGGCACTGATTTTCACTGCAGACATTGTCAGCCCGGGTCTCTTAAGCCCACAAGGTTGATGCCCACAGTTCACCAGCACTCTGGAAAATCTTCGGCAGATGGCTTTATAAATTCAAGGACAGCAAATGATAAATGCCAGTATGGCTGTGGTGGAAAAGTGGCTGCTCAGGGTATTAAAAGGATGGCATTTCACAGGGAGCCTCTCAAACTCCTTTTTTCTTTTCTAAGAATGCCCATTTTTTCCAACAAGCCACTTTCAAATATGCAGACATTGAAAGATCCTGGGTTAAATTTATCCCTTCCATAACTCCATGGACTTCAATAGAATTGCACCAGCACTTTCCCCATCTTTTGTAGCTGATTAATTTATGTTCATTTTACTTCTCCGATGCCAATGAAAGAATTTAATAGACCCTTATTGTTCCCGGCAGATACCCCCCTCTCTGTGCAGAGAGGCATCAAGCTCT